>NC_048550.1:8503398-9879435 GCF_902806685.2 Maniola hyperantus
TGAAATGAAATTAATTTTTTTCCACTTAATAACGGCATTCCGAACTAGTGGTTAATTGTTATGACGATTCAAAAGCACTTGTAAAATTGTACTTGAATAAAAATATATTCTATTTTATTTTCTTCTAAGATATGCCAAATATCTGCCACCGGTTCGGAAAGCAGATTCTATTGAGAAGAACCGGCAAGAAACTCAGCAGTGCTGTTGCTCTTCTTAAAAAGAAAAATGTTATCATGGTACTTAGATAAACAAATAACAATGCACAAAAAACATAACAATACTTATGCACACTACTTTATAGGCTGCTGAATGGAAAGCCAACTGTTTCCGTGCAACCTTGTTATTAAGAAAACCGATAGAAAAGTAAAAATAGAGAAGTACATTGAGTAGGTATAATAAATGTTTGGTATCGGGTCCGTCGTCCCACCGCTTTGATCCACTAGTGGGTCTTCGGTATGCCACCATATATATACCTGTGGTCCCAATGCACACTGGTGGGTCTACGGTATATCACAATGTACCCGTGGTCTCACTGGTGGGTCTAAAGGATACCACCATGTACTCGTGGTCCCAGTATAGGTACATTATACAAAAAATATGCTTTTTGTATATTTAGCTACTAGCTTTAAGATTTCGAGAAAGCAATATCGCTTGTCTAACTGCAAATCAAATGTAAGTTTAACTTCAGTTCAAATCGGTGCAGCTTGCTCAACTTGACAGATGAGATAAGCGATAGCACCCGCCCGTTGTTCCGAGAGAAAAATAATGACGGTCATAAACCTTGAGATGTAATAGTGGTTGTCTGCAATTTATTTCTAACGGAAAACAGTACATGAGTAGAGAAATGGTACTTAATTCGATTTTTGGCTAAACATTGGCTGGTAACGATTTTCATCATCATTATCATTACTTCATCAACCGACAGAAGGTCTCTTGTAGAGATTTCCACGCGCTACGATCTTGTTTCTCCTGAATCCAGCGGCTCTGTGCGACTTGTTCAATGTCGTCTGTCCCCCTAGTGGGGAGTCTTCCAATGCTGCGCTTTTAAATGCAAAGGCACCTTACATTTATGTTAACAATTTCATTGCATACTTTCTTAACAATTTACTTGAATATTTAGCTCAAAATAATTTTACGGAAGTATTTTATTATAAAATAGTCTTGCGCTTAGTGACAATTATGTCGTATGGGCAGCAATGATAGGGGTCGAGGTTGGAGCGCACTTTCTTGAACACAGTTATTTACTAGGAAGGGAGGCTATGAAGGGACTTAGGTTAGGAATAGATATTCCGTGTTTCTTGTTCCTAAACACGGACGCCGGAAGGGCGTTCCAAACCTTAGCGATTCGTATCAGAATCGTTGATCAAAAACATTTCGTGTGAGGGGATTGGAAAAAGTAGTGAAGTAAAGGTATGTTAGCAAGACCTTTTCAGATAAGCACACAATACAGACTACTTCAAAGCTAGTCAGTCAGCGAGCCATATACGAGTAGAAAGCAATGCTTCACATGTTTGGAGATATAAGGAGATACTTACACATAGGTCAAGGAGTCGCAAAGCAGAAGTGGCAATAGGCGAGGACACAAGTACATCCTTTCTATGAAAATCTATACGTACGGTCGTCGTAGGTGTATATTGGTTGTAAGGCTTCACCGCAGTAGATACATCTGATCCAAAATACAAATACGAAAATTTTTGACCCGAAGTAGCCGTAGTATTATTTGTATGAGAAGCTACGTATTAGGTTCATTCCGTCCGTTTACAAAGCCGAGAATACGGAGGTCAAAATGGAGAATTTGGAGAATTATTCACGGCAAGCAATTAACCACATTAATACTTGTATGAACGCTTACTGCACGGCCTTCAATCTGAATCCGAACCGCTGGCGCTAGTGGCTCAAGAATACACGACCAAATCCATCGAAACCGACGTAGTGTAAAATCGATATCCCGATTTGTTCCCACTTTTATAGATCTGTATTTTTCGGATTCGGATCGGATGCAGCATGTAAAAGGCTTAACTATGATGAGATTACCTGATAAAGTGAAATCGTTAAGCACAAAACCTATAGTCCAGCGACAGGTCAAGATGGCAATGGGAGTGGGGACGCCCCGCACACTCGCGCAGCCTCCGCGCTAATCCCGTGCGGGATAGCGCGGGTGACGTCCCCCTGCCTCTTACCCCGATTGTGATCTCGACCTATCGCATAATATACATGTCATTGTTATTTTAAATTCCATTCCAAATAATATATTCCAGTAAATGCCAAATTCCATTTGCAATAAGTCCCCAAATTATATAGATGCCCAAACAAACGCGAATGCGGTCTGCAATAAACAACATAAATTTCTCTCAAACACCAAATACAAGCACAAACAATAACAGAGGTGGAACTATTCCGGCTAAATTCTGTATACGGACGGCTACTTACGCGAACTTAATCCCATTTAAGCCAGTACAAAGTAAGAGCTCTAATAAGGCCACTATTTCACGTAGATAATTGGTTGGCTGGCAAACGTTGTCCAGATTAAGGATGCGACAACATTTCGCGAACACTCCTTTTAATGCCAACTTAATTGAAGTATTATGTTTAGTGCTTATGTACTATGTAGTTATGTTTTTGGTTTGAGTGATGTAAGAAAACCTGTTAGGAAACTTTTGATAAATAAATAATTATCAAAACTGGTCTAATTTATTGGCTTTATTTACTGGTTTTGGTCACGACTCACGACTGGTTGATAATAACATCAACATTCGCAAGCAGATGGCGCTTCTCACTCGTACAAAGAAATCGATCAGCAATCATTGGATACAAACCCAAGCCTTGACAACTCACGTCACTCTCACTAGATGACAGCCATCCTCGGAAGTAATAGTAGAACACGCAAATCTGAATCGCAGTAATGGAGTGTTTAGGAATCTGCACTATACATATTATGTAAAAGTTTCAAGTTACAACCGTCGGCCCAGCTGGCGCTACCGAGCAAAACCAACCACTCGGTGGGAGAATCTCCTTTTGTTGGTACGGTTGAGCCAACAGACTGCTCCCATACAAGCTTATATCCTCGAGACAGAGCTATGGTAACTTTTATCTAAGAAAATCAAAGAGTTTACCTTTTTAAAAAACCTAAATATACGCGTACGATTTTTTGTACATCATCTGGTTCTATATGAATGGATAAAATATGCACTTTGAACATAAAATTATAAGCTTTACACCGCTAACTGCACGTCTCGTTGAATTTTCAAAATTAAGCGACATCGCATTTAATAACGGACCTTTGTATTGCAAGTACGGACGACAAAAGCCGACCCGATGTCGATGTCATCAAAATAT
The DNA here is from genome assembly GCF_902806685.2 of Maniola hyperantus. NCBI lineage: Eukaryota > Metazoa > Arthropoda > Insecta > Lepidoptera > Nymphalidae > Maniola > Maniola hyperantus. The sequence goes on from NC_048550.1 coordinate 8,506,735, forward strand.
TAAATCGCGAAATGGAAATCACATGACTTATTCAATTTAAACGGTACTGCCAGTAAATCTATTGAATGCTGCAGAAAATGAGCCCGATGGAAATAATAGATGAGCAGATAATACCGCTCCGATGATATTTGAATTTTGAACAAATATTAATACGAGGGCAAGTATAATTTTTTATTTTATTATTTGTCTAGCTGATACCCGCGGCTTCGTGGATTTAGGTTTTTAAAAATCACGTGGGAACTATACTTTTTATATATGCTATAGTAAGATTCAAACTTATTTATTGACAGCAGCTTAGGGCACTTTCACAATACTTGCGCTCGATCGATGCAAGAATACCTCAAACGATTTCCATGTAAATTCCCACGATGCGTTGTACATTGTCGTAGAATTTTACGATGTGACGTTGCACCGCAAGTACTATGAAAGCTGTCTCTAACATCTCAGCCTTCAATAGATAAGTTTGAATCTTACTATAGTAGTACCTAGCGAACCTCTTCAATTTATGAAAATGTCTCGTGTTAGGACGGTTACACACTTATCCGATCCGAGTCCGTGAAAATACGTTCCGAAGAAGTCATAGAACTATTTGTATGGTAGCTTACGCACTACATCCAACTTCCGTCATCCGATATCTCTCCTTCATCCATGAGAATATCTCGGATGTGCCTCAGATTCAAATCGGACATATTATGACGTAGTTATTTCAAAGATGTCGACGGAATAGCTTGGATTTTGATCGGAAATCGGACTAGTGCGTAAGCAATATCTTAATTCGGTCCCAGATTTTTATATCCGTGTTTTCACGGATTCGGATCGGATAAGTGCGTGATCACTCTTAATTGCATATCGAAATGTCTACGAAGCGGGAACGTCAGCCGCGCGGCGGTTGTCTCCCAGGCCACAATATTTATGGCGCGATGCACACCTCTATGCGACTACAACAGTTGCGTACGTGTGCACGTATAGATTCGCAAAGTGAACGCTCTTGCATTCCCAAGTTCATGACGCGTGGGTGTGGCCCTAGTTTAATCTTACTTTATTATTACGGCTCTTCAATTAACGAAAATGTCTCAAGTATGTACTAATTTTATATCGAGACGTCGCGCAATCTACTTTATTGAAATTGATTGATTTTCAATTATTTTCACTTAACCAAATTAAAAAAGGAGGTGCAAAATATTTATTTAATTAATTAATTAATTAACATGCAATGAGTGTTAAAAGTAGACAAATAAGTATTTGTTATGTATGATGTCGTTGGTGTAGAATAATGTGTTTTTGTAATAGCCAGCAGGCTTGACTGCTTTTATGTGGACCACTGTTGCAACTTGCAAGGTTTCAGCTACTGTAGAAACGATGCAGTTATTGATCCACATATTTATGCTTATTTTATTTAGCGTATTTTTTTATTTTATACAGATACAACTTAGTACTTCACTGCAATCTCACCTGGTGGTAAGTGGTGATGCAGTCTTAGATGGAAGCGGGCTAACCTGGAAGGCGTATGAAAGTTTGGTTTCTACACGGCATCGTACCGGAATGCTAAACCGCTTGGCGGTACGGCTTTGCCAGAAGGGTGATAACTAGCCATGGCCGAAGGATCTTTGTGAGTCTTTGTTGGTTAAAATAAACTTCTATTTTGAATATTTACATAATATATATAATATTATATTCATTTACACTACGCCCCCATTTTAGCCAAGTCAATGACAGGCCTTTGTCTCTAATATTAGTAACAACTAACAAATTGATATTTAATTGAATTTGTAAGTAATTACGCTGCCAAAACCATGTGTTAACGGGTTGGAACACGCTACGTGTAAAGGCTGAAACAAACCAAACGCGAGACGGTAGCGCACTGCGTCAGCAATGGACTGCTAAATATTGTAATACAAGGGAATACTTAGAGAATATACATAAGCCATTTCACAGATAAAATGTGAAAAGCCTTGTCACTTAAAGTAGCCTGTAAAAATCACGAAATAAAATCTCACAAAGTTTGAATATTTCGCGAGAACAGTCGCATCGTTGCGGTTAGAAAGACATCTTATTAAATAAATGCAGCAAACTGTATTACAAGTCTGAATTCGTACAAGCGTACAGAAACATTTAGTGTGACGTCTAGCAGCCCAAACACATCTTTCTTGTGGCAATACCTACGTTGTTAGTGAAAAAGTCGCGTGAAAGCAGTTGTCGCACTGATATATTTTTGGGCAGTTGCAGTTGCAATCACGTGTGTTTCAAGCTCAAAATTTTAATAAAGTTATAACTCTAAATCCCGACTCCAGTTTGATTACTGTTCTGATTACGAAGAGGCAGCCATTCAAGTTCGAAGGGGACTGGACGGTCAGTTGATCAATAATATCTCCCTCTGATAGCTCTCTTTCTACAGCTTTTGTGTATTTATTACAAGCTTTGATCGCGTAAAAATGTACTTACGATTCTGATATTCGTAGATTCCACTTACGCTTCTATCTAATATCTATTCTTGATATCTAATCCTTAGTACGCTTGTACTTAGATTCCATCAATAATGTGAAACTCCACTAAGAAATGATTTTGGGAAATTCCTATAGGATTTTTTAAAACTAATCCACGCGGATGAAGTCGCGGAAAAAACTAATATTCAAAAAGGCATCAAATTTTCCTAAATTTCGGTTTGAATAAATTACACCTATTAAAAATAGTTTAATGCCAAATCATAATTAAAGATTGATGTACGTTAGAGCAACGCAGGTCTGTCTCACAGGAGCATGAATAATCAGCAGACTATCGTGCCGTATTATTATAACTCTACACACGATGTAGTTTCGATAAAAAAGATTGCCGCATGCTGCTTGCGGCCGCAAAATTAGTGTTTTGATTTGTAGTACGTCGCATTGCCGCAACTGTTGCTCCGGTGTATAGTAGCCTTAACAGAGGACTCTCTGTCACTCGGTCCACACAAACGTATTTTTCTCATTTTAATAGGTGGTTTACCAGATTTCCGTAAAAATTTGTATCTAAATTCTTGAGTCCGTGTAACTTTAAAACAAAATATTTTTAAGAGAAACATTAAAAACCACAGACATAGATATTAGTTCATAGAATGTATCTGCAAAATTTATTGAGGTTGATTAGTTAATATTGAAATGAGAGCCGAACTACCTTTGTTTGGTATGAATAAACCCCTCTTAACAATAAGAGCGCTTATGCGCTCATCCGATCCGAATACGTGAACATACGGATATAAAAAACTCGAACCAAATTCGGATATTGGTTATGCTTGAAATCCAAGCTATTCAGTTGAGATCTTTGACATATCTAGATCATAATATTATGTCCGGTTCGAATCCAAGACACATTCGAGATATACTCACGGATGGTGGATAGACATCGGATGACGGAAGTCGGATCTAGTGCATACGCTACCATATAAATAGTTCTATGACTACTTCGGAACTTATTTTTACGGATTCGGATTGGATGAGTGCGTAACCTCCCTAATGCTCATACCAGTGCTGCAGAGTGAGTAGCATACTCACACCGCAACCCATTGTGTATTAGACACTGGCAGTTAAAATTATAGCAAACCCAAAAATAGTTAACATTTACGACACACGTCATGGTGTAGCCATAAAGCCATGTACTGTAATATCGTATCTGTATGCAAATCTCGGCGGACTGGACCGCTTCATACGCTTTAATTGCGTAACTGATGGCTATTCCGACTCGGAACCGGAAACTCAAATTATACCTTTATTAATAACACCACAGTTCCTGCAATGGTAACTTTTATTATTATACTTTAAATGTGTAACTGGGTAATGTGGAATATGTATGAAAAAAATGAATGAATCGGTAATTTACAGAAATTTTGTATGAAAGAAAATCTAACGACGCACAATTTTACCAGAAAATAGCTTTATAACTTATATTTATACCTGACAATTTTTTGTGGGCAAGAAATTTAAGCAAAATATAGGTCTCCAAATTGTTCTACGTTTCGAGATATATTCGGCCTCAAGGCATATTTGAAGTCTTATGAACATTCTTCGGCGTATATAAAAATTCATAAGGGCATTTTACCTTTCGTGGTAGATACGAGTGTATGCTAAAATGTTAAAGTTGAATTTTCTGTTCGAAAATAATATGATTTTCCCCCAAATTATTATCTTTGTACGCCCTTACTAAGGAAACGATTTTGATGATGGTAACGTGAATCAAACATTAATTTTATTTTTATCAAAACATAACGAACAATTAAGAACCTTTTTCAAAAAAGGAGGATGTTTTCAATTATTATAGCATCATTATGATAGCCTCTTGCATATTATGATAGCCCACTTGGCATAGTTATCTTACTTTGAAAATTGAAAATATTTTTATATTGTTATATATATTGTTATGATAATAATTATTTGTTCATGAACACATTTTTTTTGACAACGAAGTGATCTTATAAGGGTTCCTTTTTCCCCTTTGAGGTACGGAACCCTAGAAAAGCTTCCTAACTTTATTTCTAGCGGAGTTATAACAATATTCGATAAAACAATATTTTCCCAGTTCGCGCTCACTCTTTGAACGGCGTTTGTAAAATGGTATCTTCAAAATTCGATTCAATTTCCTGGCGAGCCATTTTTGAAGCAATGCAGGCTTGCAAGCTCTAACAATGATCACATTGGCGCGGCGTAAACCGACAATCTGTTTTACAACCATTTTTGTGTAAACTGAAACGATGTAATTGTGTTAAGCTAAAAATCAGTACCCTTATTATAAATGCGAAAGTGTGTTGATTTGTTGGTTTGTCCTTCAATCACGTCGCAACGGTGCAACGGATAGACGTGACTTTTTGCATGAGTATAGATAAAGACCTGGAGAGTGACATAGGCTTTTTATCCCGGAAAATCAAAGAGTTCCCACGGGATTTTTAAAAACTTTATTCCACGCGGACGAAGTCGCGGACAACAGCTAGTATGAAAATAATTGCGGAAGATGATAGTATGGACCTAGTTAACAGGATTCTCAATAAAGAAACAGCAACAACAGCCTGGTATCAGGTATGTCACCAGGATAATAATTTCCCGCGATACTTGAGCTCACTCGTCTGTCAGTTTTTTCAAAATTGGCTAAATGGATGGGCTTTGAATCCTTCGCAGACAAGCAATATTTTAACATTTATAATATTTATAGTTGACTCAGTTCACGTGGATTTAGGTTTTCACGAATCCCGTGGGAACTTTTGATTTTTCGGAATTCGCCTATGTCACTCTCCAGATCATTAACTATACCCATGCAAAATATCACATCGATCCTTTGCTACGCAGCGACGTGATTGAAGGACAAACCAACAAATAAATATACTTTCGCGTTTATATTATGGGGGAGTGGTAGTATATGGATAAGTAGACGATATGAATAAAGAGCGAAAAGCTCTAGTTTTTTAATTAAAATGCCCGAGATTTCCAAATGGTATTTGAAGAACTTGAGCATTTTAATCAAGCTTTTCATCAACAGTCTCAATCATGGTAGAACGATTTTCTAAAGTGCACTACATACTGTACAAGTAACATGTTATCAGAAAGGAGGTATTGTGTAAACATTCGACATCAGTCTCCAAAGCACAACGGTACAAAACGTGCGATATCGACTAACATGGTCTTTGTAGGCTGTGACATTTCCCCCACAGTGGAGGTACTCTCTGCACAGAACAATGACTCCACTCAATCGAGGTATCGCTAGCGCCACAAATAGCGACATTGGTGGCAATGTCCGCTGTTGTAATAAACAACTCTTAAATCAATATTGGCAAAAAGTTAATCTGATTAACGATTAAAAAGTTAATGTGATTAACGATTAAAAAGTTAATCGCGATTACCGGTTAAAAAGTTAATCGCGATTCATGATTACGATTAATTTTAATTGTTAATCATTAATTGCGATTTAAAATATAATATGATTAGGTTGGTGCGTGGGCGTTGGTGGTTGGCTATCTTGGCGCGTGGCGAAAATCGGAACTAACGTTGCCGTCAAGTGTCCCCTTAGTTCTTATTTGAATATTCTAAGCCTTTGTTCTCCAACAGCGCCGCCCTGTCAATGTCATTGAAGTGCCAAGAGAGTCTTGTCGCACTGTATACATATACTTAGTTGTAAATATTTACAATAATTTTTAAACAATTTCAAAAAAGGAGGAGGTTTTCAATTGGGCGCGCATGTTTTTTTTCCTATGTATGTACACCGATGTACTAATCGGACAGACAATAGTGTAAAATAGCGAATATTTTTCAATTAATATAGGTGGTTAAATTTCACCAAGTTTGATTTTCGTAGCAAGTATCTCAAAAACAAATGCACCAACCTGTAAGTAGAATCAACAAAAACCAAAGTGTGAAAAGAGTGCCCTTATAAAATGATAGTAAATATTTTTCAATTAATATAGGCTGTGAAATTTCACCCAGTTTTGATTGTCGTAGCAAGTAAGTACTTCAAAAACAAATGCACGAATCTGTAAAGTAGAAACAATAAAAACAAAAGTGTGAAAAGAACGCCTTTATAAAATGATACCTAGTAAATATTTTTTAATGAATATAGGTCGTGAAATTTAATCCAGTTTTGATTTTTCTAGGAAGTAAGTATTTCAAGAACAAATGCACGAACCTGTAAAGTAGAAACAATAAAAACAAAAGTGTGAAAAGGACGCCATCATAAAATGATAGTAAATATTTTTCACTGAGTATAGGTTGTGAAATTTCACCCACAACGCAGTTGCACCCTACACTGAACAATGACAACAGACAACAGTCAATCGGAGTATTGCTTGTTCTACAAACAACGACATTCGTACAATGCCCTGTTATGTTCCAAGTGTTGGAACTGGCGCGGATTTCGTTTTTAGATGATAAATTAAAAACAAAACAGTATTGTTTCAAGTTTCATAGTTCTTTTTCTCTTTTTTATCATTAGCTACAGTTTTTTACTTATTTCATTGGTGGTCAAACATATACGATTGTATAAAAGTTAAAAGTCAAATTATTTATTCAGAATAGGTGATGTAGGTTATTTTATAACGGATAGTTCATAAAAATATAACCAAGACAAGATGCATAGGTACAAAAAGAAGAAAGGTAGTTAGGAAAGATACTTAGTTACTTTTTTGTATAAAAGAAAGGACTCGTTTCTTTATCTTCTGTGCTCGTCATTGAATTTTATTCAATGACGTGAAGGATCCGGTTTCGAACTACGAGTGCTACGACGTACAATGCAACACTGAACAATGCAAAGTTTCCTATGCAAGCATTATGAAACTTTGCACATCGTATGCACTATGTAGTACCTATAGTCCGCGACAGGTCGAGATGGCAATTGGAGTATGAGACGGAGGAACGCCCCGAACACCTGCGTATCACCTGCGCTCGCCCGCCCTGGTTTAGCGCGAGGGTCGCTTGTCGGGTGTGCGGGGCGTTCCCGCCCCGAATGCCATCTCGAGCTGTCGTGTACTATATTGTAATTCGACGGTAGCTATCGTAGGTATGGTTATAGTGAAAGGTTTATTTAAAGACGTAAGTTGAGTGCTAGATCTTATATGTATGTAACTAACTAGCAGTTGTCCGCGACTCCGTCCGCGTTGAATGTTAATATTCAAAATTATTTACGGAAGCCGCATTGAATGACTTAAGAAATTTAGAATTCATAATTGACAAACGTGAATTGCAAACGCACAACAGACGGAAACGTTTAAGTGCGGAAACCAGCCCAGAGAGCGAAGAAGAAGAAGAATACGTGAATTGCAAAAGTGCAGTTAGAGAAGAGAAGAAACTAATTTATACTCGCAAATTGCAACTTAGCTTGTGTACAGGTTACAAGATGTACAATGCGAATATATCTTCAATTTTTAGGGTTCCGTACCTCAAAAGGAAAAACGGAACCCTTAAAGGATCACTTTGTTGTCTGTCTGTCTGTCTGTCTGTCTGTCTGTCAAGAAACCTACAGGGTACTTCCCGTTGACCAAGAACCATGAAATTTGGCAGGTAGGTGGGTCTTATAGCTAGCTTTAGGGGAAAAATCTGAAAACCGTGAATTTAGGGTTAGATCACACAAAAAAAATTAAATTGTGGTTATGAACTAATAATTAGTATTTTTAATATTCGAAGTAAGATAACTATATCAAGTGGGGTATCATATGAAAGGGCTTTACTTGTGCATTCTAAAACAGATTTTTATTTATTTTTATGCATCATAGTTTTGAATTATCGTGCAAAATGTCGAAAAAATACGACTGTAGTACGGAACCCTCAGTGTGCGAGCCTGACTCGCACTTGGCCGGTTTTTGTTAAGTTGTTTTTGTTGTCAAGTTTTGTTGTTTTTTTATACTTACTATAATGATATTATTTAATAAGGCAAAAAATGCCTCGCATTCAGAGTCTAGGTAGGTAGGTACTAAAAGTTTGGGGCACAATGTTTTGAAGAATTTAAATCGAGACACGTCATTTTACTGCATCTAATCAATTTTCCATATTAAGTATAAAGACTTAGTTCTGCAAACAAATTCACAGTGTAGGTAACATTTGGAAGCTTGAAAATGACATGAAGAAAAATAATGTTACTTCAGATGTAAATTATCGCTGCCCTCTGATTACATTTGAACCCGTGCGGGATAGTTTGTTTACGGCTTGTACTGTGACCGCTATAAAAGACCTCCATCGAAACTACTCCATATGTAGGTATGTTGTTAGGGTTTACTACAACGGGTCCAAATTGACCGTACTAGAAAATGCTTGCTGATGTCTCTGATAGCTTATTTATCCTCATACGTTGATGTTATAGTACAACTGTATAATCCAATTCTTCCATACACAAAACTTTTAGATCTGTACGTCCAGCGCGAAAATGCAGCCAGTATTCTGGGCACCATTCCACGCGAGCATGATTTGTATAGTAATTAGGCAAAGCTAACTTTAAGTTTTATAGTAGGTAATGCTAGCTTATGCTCGCAACTTCGTTCGCGTGGACTACACAAATTTCAAGCCGCTATACACCCCTTAGGGATAGAATTTTCAAAAATCCTTTCTTAGCGGATGCCTACGTCATAATAGCTATCGGCATGCCAAATTTTAGCCCGATCCGTCCAGTAGTATGAACTGTGCGTTGATAGATCAGTCAGTCAGTCAGTCAGTCACCTTTCCTTTTATATATTTAGATTTTTAAAAAAGCGGTTTTGATAAATATCGTCTTATCACGTCTTTGACACAGATTTTGTTTTTTGTGTATTTAAGTTTTAATTTTTTTTAAACTTATTTCAAGTTTAGTTATCATACCGTTACGCCCGTCTTAATATATGAAATATACCGAATCTGGCAACAAGATAGCTCGATCTGCCGAATCTTCCGACTGTATGGATATAGTGAGATGAGATCTCTTCAGACATGTTTATTTATACGAACACACCACACAGTATGAGAACATCACAAATAGTTATTTGTGCAGCTCTGCTATAACTGTAACAGTTGCAATGCTGTGTTCTTCGTCTCGGGCATAGAAATACAAGCATGTTTTAGTTTAACTACATCCCTGCTGCTATTTTAAATGACAAAAAATACTTCACACATCGGAATAGTGTTTCAATAGGTACGTTTGAGGTATATTTTAGTTCGTTTTTGATAAACAAAGCAGAGCGACAGTTATTTTCAAACCTGGAAAACAAAAAAAAAAACTTAGTCGGCTGAACCTAATGTGTTTATTTTTAAATAAGAGGTATTTCAAACTACCGATAAATAGTTGCTGCTTGCTCCGATAATATTCTGTCTAGAAAATAGAATATACTAGGTACATTTTACTACTTTAACGCAGACGTCCCATAAAAAAAAGCGATACGAAAATACTCGGAATAAAGTACAATCAACTTTCGGCTCGATCTTTGATAAATCTAGACCCAGATGAAACGAAGAAATATAAAACAGGCCAAGTGCGAGTCAGGCTCCCGCAATGAGGGTTCCGTACTACAGTCGTATTTTTCGATTTATTTTTTATATTTTTTATTTATTTATTTATTATTTATATTTTTAACCGACTTCAAAAAAAGGAGGAGGTTCTCAATTCGTCGGAATCTTTTTATTTATTTATTTTATTTTTTTTATTTTTTATGTATGTTCCCCGATTACTCGAAAACGCCTGGACCGATTTTGAAAATTCTTTTTTTGTTTGAAAGGGTATACTTCAAAGTTGGTCCCATTTTAATTTGGTGAAGATCTGATGAACATCTTCGAAGATAGATACTGGAACTCCTCAACGAATAAGAGTAAATTGCTCGCGATCAGTGTAATAGCTTAGTAAACAGTAGATTTTTAACCAGTCATAGCATAATTCCATGGAGCCACTAAAAATTGTGAAATAAAAAATTTTTACAAAAGAAATAAAAACCGACTTCGTTCCACAAACACTAAAAATTGAAAAATAATTTAATTTATTACCGAATATATTATGTATACAAGATTTAATATAGTTCCATAATAATATTTTTTGGGGTCGGTGCCAATGAGGTGCCATTGTGGAGTCCCATAAAAATATGAAGTCTAGACGATTCGCGCAGCTAAAGCTAATTGGCACCGGCACCAAAAAGTATTATAATGGAACTATATTAACTCTTGTATACATAATATATTCGGTAATAAATTAAATTATTTTTCAATTTTTAGTGTTTGTGGAACGAAGTCGGTTTTTATTTTTTTTGTAATTTATTCGACATTTTGCAGGATAATTCAAAAACAAATCTGTTTTAGAATTCACAGGTGAAGAACTTTCATATGATACCTCACTTGATTTAGTTATCTTACTTAGAAAATTGAAAATACTAACTATTAGTTCATGACCACAATTTAATTATTTTTTGTGTGATGTAACCACAAATTCACAGTTTTCAGATTTACGTGTGTGTGTATTCTAGGTCAACGGGAAGTACCCTGTAGGTTTCTTGACAGACCGACAGACAGACAAGAAAGTGATCCTATAAGGGTTCCGTTTTTCCTTTTGAGGTATGGAACCTTAAAAACTAACATTGATTAGCTAATTAAAAATATGCAATTTGTTGTTGGTAAAATAAGCCCTTTTACGTAAAATAAATATACTTTTCCGATACTCCCAAAACTGTAAAATAAAACAACACAAGTATATTCCACCATTCCGGACGTAAAATAAAATGTGAAAAATTTTACACTGTACATCCTCATCTGAACATTTTTTACTCCACAATTTCATGAAATTAATATTACAAGCCTCAGGCGCGGCGGTAGCAATTTTAATTTCATACAATCGTTTGGCAATTAGAGTAGAAAAAAGTGATTCATTTATCAATTGTTCGAGTTGCTGCCAAGTTTTTACACTTATCGTGGTCCAGGCTTATAGCCAAAATTTTTCTCAACCTCAGCTTTATTTTTATTGGCGAAAAACTTAGAGCATAATAATGTAGGTAATTTAATTTTGCGCTGTAGACCATTTTATTTTACCAGATAAAGGAAAAATGAGGTACCTACCACATCTCGTGTTAAATTTTTAGGGTTCCGTACCTCAAAAGGAAAAACGGAACCCTTATAGGATCACTTTGTTGTGTCTGTCTGTCTGTCTGTCCGTCTGTCTGTCAAGAAACCTACAGGGTACTTCCCGTTGACCTAGAATCACGAAATTTGGCAGGTAGGTAGATCTTATAGCTGACATTTGGGGAAAAATCTGAAAACCGTGAATTTAGGGTTAGATCACACAAAAAAAAATTGTGGTCATGAACTAATAATTAGTATTTTCAACTTTCGAAGTGAGTGACTATATCAAGTGGGGTATCATATGAACGGTCTTCACCTGTTTATTCTAAAACAGATTTTTATTTATTTTTATGCATCATAGTTTTTGAATTATCGTGCAAAATGTCGAAAAAATACGACTGTAGTACGGAACCCTCATTGCGCGAGCCTGACTCGCACTTGGCCGGTTTTTTTATTAGCATTGGCCAAAGCTCCGATCATTTATAACACTAACTTTTACTAATACATTATACAAGTACATTGGACTGGCGATTGCCAACCTGTTTTGAAGCAAGTTGATTTTCGCCACAAATCGCAGCAGTCAGCATCATGGGAGCGTACTCGGAACTAAATAATAATATGTGATAATCTGTCAAAATAGTTACAATCGGTGCGGTGTTTCGATCGGCTGACGTTTTTTATAGTTCTTTAGTCGAGTAGAGTGACGAAAAACAACTGACGTTTTTTATAGTCCCACCTGTCCTAACGTACTTCATACAGCATACAGTATAATTCTGTCCGTCAACTGTATAATTTCAGATAGATGACATGCCCATTTACCATTAATTATTATGATCTTACTTTATTCTGTACATTAAATGAGAATAATATGACACCATCAGTTTGAACATTTTATGAAAACCTTTGTTTTATACTAATAAGAGCAGAGAAATCTACTCTTGTGAACATTTAAAAGAAAAACCAAGTAAGTAAGCTTCAATAGAATTGGAAGAAATATTTGTCTCGGCAAAAGAAGTTTTTCAAAGCCTTTTAGAGAAGTGGGGACCCTATTAACGAAGCTCCTTTGTGCGCCCATACACCCGCAGTGTCATTAAAAATAAAGATAGATATACGGCCTTTTCTTCGAAAATGGGAGTTAAGCGTGAATAGAAAAGCCTCAGGTTCGCTTAGCCTTGCAGTTTTAATGAAATTAAAAATAAACGGAGAAGTTGAAGGCTCAAAATATCAGTTTCTTAGAAAACACGCTACGTTTATTGACTAAAGAAACTAAGAAAGTACTGGATAGCCGTTTGTATATACCTGTACTATAAGGCTTTAAAAAGCTTTAGTTGAAGTTTGAACACCCATCGGATACTATCGTCAGAGCAATCGCTTCTTTTCAGCCGCTACTGAGTATCTAATTTTAAGCAGCTTAAGTTTCCAAATCCCTACCCTTATTATGAATGCGAAAGTGGTTTGTTGTTTTGTCCTTCAATCACGTCGCAACGGAGCAACGGACCGACTTGATTCATTGCATGGGTATAGTTAAAGACCTGAAGAGTGACATAGGCTACTTTTATCCCGGAAAATCAAAGAGCTCCCATGGGATTTTTAAAAACCTAAATCCACGCGTACGAAGTCGCGGGTATCAGCTAGTTAAATATAAATTCAAAATAAAGAAAAAGAAGAAAAAACCTGCGGTTGAGCTGACAAATAACTCAATGACGCCTGAACGCTTGACGAAAACGCTTGAAGAAATTTGGCACTAAGATACATTTTTTCATTCTGAAAACCAACATACAAGTAGGATGGCATATTGTATATCAGGAAATCAAGAACTCCCACGGTTTTTACAAAAACCGCAACAGGCGAATTCGCGGGCATCAACTAGTTTGAATTAATTCTACTGTAGTCTCTTGAATTTAAATGACCACGGTTGTAATTAACAAGAGCCATAAATAATCTGGGATCAAATTAATCAATGCCAAAGTGTAACCACTGATAACTACTAAAACCACGAAAATGGCAATAAATTTTCAGTCTAGAACAACAATAGGACATTAATGGGTATCCTTAATGTTCTAATGGCTACAGCAAGGTGATCCTCGATAATTCAAGGTTTTACTGTTTTTTTTTGGGGTTGAGCTCCCAAGGTGCTAGAATGACGACCTTGCACTGGAAAGCGCAGCGTTGGTAGACCTCCTACTAGGTGGCCAGGCAAAATCGAAGAGTCACAGGGAGCCGTTGAATTTAGGCAGCGCAAGTCCGTAGCGTGTTTAAGTCCCTACAAGAGACCTGTGTCCAGCAGTGGATGTTTATCGGTTGATGATGATGATAATGATGATCGATTGTTTTTCACTAAAATAGACTAACTAACCTGACAGCTGGATTCCTAAACGTCCTCCGTAAGTATACTTAACACAAAACATGGAACTTAGAAGTGATTCGAAGGAAGAACAGCACACACAGGCGCGCCCCGCGCCGCCTACATTACGCTAAAAGTTTAGTTTGAGTTGAAGCAAAGGAAGACGCAATGTCTTGGCTCCACTTCATATTGCAGGTGTGGGTTATAGAGAGAGAACCAGCACGTGCCAGACCTTCCATATTTTATAAAAGCTGAAACTTTCTCTGCGTATTGTCCCCAACACTCGGAGGAACGTTTGTTTGGATGTTGGTTTGAATCATGGTGGCTTTGGAAGATAACAGGTAATAAAGGTGTAAAAAATCTTACATCAAAGTATAAAGCCTAATTTTTTATACATTCTTCGGAGTAGTATTAGAAATTACGTCATGCAATGCCAGACACTTAGTGTCGTGGGAACTCCCGCCAGAGCCCCGCCAGACACATCAGAAATTTATTAAACTTTAAAGGCGTCTGGTCTGGCATGTGCTGGCCATTACGCTTGATCGTTTTCTACACGCCATTATCTCTCCTCTCATCATAATCCTCATTGAGGGCCACGACCCCTTTCATTCTAAGCTTCAGCTTTTTAATCATATTGGGATATGGTATTGTAAATAAATGAATAAAGTACAACTATCGTGAGAAATACTTATATGCCCAATACATACTTCTGCTATTTTGCCGGTGTATACCCAACTAGTGTCAAATCCATTTATGGTCGGTCGTCGCAAAATGACGAAAATGTAAATATCATCATCCACTGTAGTTCCGCTTGGAAAGCTATTTGCTTATAATAAACAAAACTATTTTAATATTTAACCTGTGTTATACGCAATACATTGTTTGGCTTAATTACTGGAAAACAAATTGAGGTCATATCGGTCCATCGCCTACTATAAACGTAATTGCTAACTTCGATAGAATCATAAATAAAGGTAATCGATTTTCACGGATGCCATAACGGTTAAACTAACAAAATATTAGGCACTGGCTGCCCGCAACTTCGTCCACGTGGACGCAAATTTTCAAACTCCAAATTTCCCCTTTCAGGTTTGAATTTTCAAAAATCCTTTCTTAGCAAATGTAGATATAGGTACGTCATAATAGCAATCCGCGTGCCAAATTTCACCCTGATCCGTCCAGTAGTTTGAGAAGTGCGTTGATAAATCAGTCAGTTAGTCAGCTTTCCCTTTTATACTTAGGCACACGCGGAATATAGGTACCTATACGTATAGGTGATAGAGTCGTCTTTTCAGAAAGTCATGAAAGAAAAATCACTGATGACTGAAACAAGCATAATATTTAAGGGCTGTAAAAAGTACAGTAATTAAATTATATTTCAATAAACAATAAAATTTTCACCTATAGTAGTTAATATTTCTAATAAAGAAAATGTACCTATACCAGAAGTAAAAAATAAATAAATAGATAAAACTTTTTACTTCCATGCAAAATAAAATTCTAAACAAAACGAATAAAGTCTAACTACCTAGGTATCACCCCGATACAATGTATCGAGATACGATTAGGGTATAGGTACCTAGTAGATTTAATTATGCTGCAATGGCTTTATTACCATCTTAAACTCCATCACTGATACCACCAGGTAAGATTGCAGTCAAGACCGGACCTCGAAATAAAAATATTAATATATTATATAATAAAAAAAATTAATCAAAATAAGGGGTTTGGTATGTTGATACCACATATTATCTCTATTTATCGTATCCAAACCCTTATCGCTGTATTTTCAATTCAACATTAAAAGTAAACAAGGGCCGTCACTTCCACGCATTTTGTATTTTTTAGATAACGAATACTTTATTATTATCAGTAAAATTACTTACCAAAAATGTATTGCTATAATAATATTTAGTAAAAAGAACTAAACAGGTTTATTTTATAACATTTTACATACCTTATGGTCGTAATAAAACATGTAATTCCATTATTCAACGGTCAATCGTCCCCTCTTAATATCGTTCCACTCGCACTGCAACGTCACTCGATATATTCGTTTTCATCACAATACTATACCTACATAAATTTTAGTGTACCGCAAAATAAATTAAACAGTCCAATCGGAACACATTTCACATCATTATCGTATTTATGTTCGGAATTATTACGTAAACGCGGGGTGATAATAGCTTTTTATGGGGACAAAGGACATCCTTTCCGACCATACTGTCCATTAGGGGTCACAACAGCGCTTTTGTGGAAGATACCCACACGTTTGAGAAAAAATACCGAAACTGCTTTCGCCGCCGGCTCTATTGTCCGAATATTATGAGCTGGCAACACATAAACTACGCCGTAGACGCGTCGTAGAATCGCTACGGCTGGCTCGCCACTGGCGGGGGCTACGAGCACCCGGACTGTGCACCCACACTAGAACATCAGCTCTACAACAACGTATCAACGCACTCACACAAGCGCTCGGATTACAGGAGAGCCGTAAGAGGAAGCGGGAAAGTAACATTTTTGAGCCTGCAAAATGATGTACAAACTAATGGTTATTCATTTACACACGCGCGCGCACACCCACACTCACAAATACGTACGTACGTACACGGTATACGGACCGATTTAAACTTGTAATCCCTAACGATGATTTGAATTTAAAGGATTTGGCTAATCTTGAAACAGTAAAACAAGTATGAAAAGTACGTTTCTTGAAAATGGAACGGAGTTTTTATTGCGTATTTCAACAACTCTGAGAAACAAAACAAGTTCGTGTTCAAATTGTAGCGCTGCGTAGCTCGCTATTAACAGCTCGAAAACGTTTCGAAGTTATACTGGATTTATGATCAAATCAATTATTTGTTAGCGATACAGAAGTTTCTTGATACTTTTAATGATCACTTTAGACCTCGTTTTCATGCGAACTGTATTTGGGCTTAAATTATTATTATTTATAGATCTCTCCCCCAATGTGTGCCTGAATGGAGTTAGTAATTTCAAGTAATCAATTTGATGAAATCTAATTTAATTATGAAAGAGATTTTTACCAAGTAATCGCTACCCAACTACCCATATTAGAAATGCGAAAATGTGTTTGTTTGTTGGTTTGCCCTTCAAGGACGCCACAACAGAGCCACGGATCGACGTGATTTTTGCATGAATATAATAAAAGACCTGAAGAATGACATAAGTTACATTTTATCCAGGAAAATCTGAGAGTTCCCACGAAATTTAATACTAAATCACACGGATAAAGTCTAATACCTACAACCTACTATCTTTAAAGATAGTAGATAAAATGTGGCTTACAAATAAACAAAGAAACTTTAATAAAAATTTAACGACCTATAAGTAAACTAGATTATGCTCGCGACTTCGTCCGCGTAGACTATGTAAATTTCAAACCCCCATTTAACCCACTTAGGGATGGAATTTCAAAAATCCTTTCTTAGTGGACACCTACTCTTTACAAAGAACACACCCTCCAACTTTCATGTCTCTAGGAGCAGCGGTTTAGGCTATGCGTTGATATATCAGTCAGTCAGTCAGGACTTTGAATTTTATATACACTGATACCTACTAGTCAATTTCCCCGAGAAGAAACAATTATCAAATAACCCGAAGTAAATTATTATTATTATTTTGGAACAAGTTAATAGACACCAACCACCAACACCAGTTGATTGACATGGAAATTCGGCAAGGTTTACCCCCACAGCTGTCATTCAACCACCCCTTTCTACCAGAGGTGGCCATTATATTTCTACTTTAAATAATTTTCATTTGGTGAAATCATTATTTTTCTTCACAGTGATTTCACAGGCGATTGATTTTTCAATTTTTACACTTAATGTCACGTTAATTTAACAAATTATCAAGGTCAATAGCGCTGATATTTCGTAGTGTGAAAAATGAACATAGCAAACGATTGTTTGCTACATTCATTTAACTAGATGCTTTCCAATACACAGCAATGCAAGTGTTCTTGCCTGCTTTTAGCTCGGATCGATGACCGTATGTGTGCTAATTTAAAAAAAAAAGATTCTGATGAATTGAGAACCTCCTCCTATTTTTAAAGTTGGTTAAAAAATAAAATGGGATTGAGTTGTACTAATTTTCGAAGTTGATTCTGATTTTGCTTCGTGATTTTTCACAGGCTAGTAAGGTAACAAGTGTGACATTATGAAAAGACTTTTCATATGCTACCTGTGAAATGGTCTATCTCTTTTCTACCCAGTTTTATACCGACACATTGCACTGTCAAAGTTACCCCGAGGAAAATTTTAGATATTAAAGTTGACTGAAAACTTTTCAATGAAGATGTCGCAATTAATTTTCGATAAAATTTAGCTCGTTAACGTTTGAAAATTACAGACTCCAAAAGAGCCTAATTGAAATGTACGAAAAGTTTTTTCATTAAGGATCGACCGATGCGTAGATTTTATCAATATACACAGCCGGAAAACAAAGTTCTTTTTCATTTTTTTAATTAGAAGAACGATATATTGTTTTCAAAAATGCTTTGCTTATGAAATCTGTTTGATGTCGACTAAATACGTACGTGAGTATAGCCGAAATAATTATATAAGTACTTAATAATAATGGAAATCACTCACTCTAGTTTAAAATTTGTTTGAGTTGGTCGAATTTAAATATAATATTACAGGAAAGCCTCGTAAATGTGCATTTACATCAGGGGGCATGGCAGTGCCCCCGCCAAGACGATAATATTTACACGAATGACGAGACGGGACGCGAGCTGTCTGTTCACACATTCGTCCATCTCCAGTCCCGTCTAGCAGTCGCGCAGTATAACAATTACGCGACGTCGAAGACATCGACTGCGAGTGACGAGATATACTGCGATGGCAAATATGTAATTACACCGTTATGGTAGACCGTTTTCTGTATAATATACTTATGGACTAAGAGCCAGCGCATGCCAGTCGTTATTTTATAAAAGCTGCTAGACACCCTTAAACTTTTAAACTTTAAAAGGGTGTCTGGCAAGGGGTGGCCAAAATATTAGGTGACTGGCAATGCATGACGTGATTTCTAATACTATTTCTAAGAAAATAGAAAATTAGACTTTTTATACATCTTTATTAGAGATTATTTACACCGTTATTACCTGTTGTCTCCCAAAGTCACCATGATCTAAAATTCACAGTCGCTGATCGTTCCTCCATGTGTTGGGGACAATACGCAGAGAAACTTTCAGCTTTTATAAAATAACGAAGTTCTGGCACGCGCTGGCTCTCTCTCTATTATTATTTCTGTCTATTTTTTAACATTTAGCGTAGGTATACAAATACCACTATTTAGTATCTACTTGTTAAACGATCTCCATACTTTACACAATTCAAATTTATAGTTATTTTATTAAATTTTTAGACTTTATTCGTGTGAAGAAATTATACTTTGGTAAACTAGTTAATTAACACCAAATTTGAAATAGGTACCCAAGGGAAATGTTTGAAGATTCTAGTAATTTAAATTTAATTTACGACAATTAACCACCGTAAATATTCTGAAGCAAAGATAGTTGTTTGCGAATTATGGGTCTTATTAGACGTGCCACAGCCACGCCACTAAGATGTAGCCAAACGCAATATTTCCTAAATCGTATAGTTCCATTCACACATACCACCTTAATACAGTCACGTCAAGCGCCTGTCGTGAACGTGTGGTCAATACTGACCACATCGTGATGCATGCAAACACTCGCGGTGCTCGCATGCAAGTGTCCGAACATTATCTTAACCAGCATACTTCGATTTGGCTACGAGATACCTTCCTTAGTAATTTGTCTTTGCGACTGCTTGACAACTTTAAGTGTCCTGCTGCGAGCAGGACACTTACTGTGTGGCGACATTTTTTCTGAAATGGAGCAGTTGTGATGTGGTCCATCTGAATAGACCCTAAGATGGAAATTTCCATATCAAATTCTGGGAATGCCTTAGAGGTACATCTGAGTACAATTAGTAAAACCCTTCCAATACAATTGAACGTGTAACAAAGTGGTTGTGTACAGAAACCTCTCAAACCCCCAATCATGTATTATGAACAATTGTTCCCTCGGGATCATTACTGCGGTACGCATTGTAGAAATTGAATAGACAAATATAATGGTTTCCGAAATCAAATTGATGTCGAACTCTGCGACCAAATATATATACGTTATTTGATATTTAAATTATATTATTATAATCGTGAAATCAAAATGTAATAATATATGAGAGACAAACTTTTCTTTCTTTCTATATCGAAGCTAACTACATATAAGCCATTCTCAGTAGGTCCTTTTAATACTTAAACAGTATGTTAGATAATAAATACGTACTAAAATAATAAAAGAAAAACCCTCCTATCCTTGGAAAGATCCTTGTATGTTACCGACTTCCGCAAAGTAGCGCCTACTTTCTATACAAAATTTAAAATATTATATTATAAATAATATATATTATAAATAATATATATTATAAATTTTATTCACCAAGTCTCCTTTCTTTGAGGAAATATATTTTATTTATTTTAAATTGAAGCTTATTATGTTTGTTTATTTTGAAATATTTTGCATAAATAGGTTTTCTTATCGTCAGATTTATATCCTCGTGTTTTTGTGATAAATATTTATATATTATTATTATCGTATATTCTTTCCAGTCTTAACGCATTCGCTCTCAACTCAAAGCATTTCCTCGAGAAATTGTTTCCATTATAACAATCCGATTTTTTTAGCTGAAAAATCAATATAATAAGATTTTTTTCATAAATCTATACGTTTATTTACGTCACCTCGAGAAGGTTTATAATATTTTTGAAACCATTAACTATTTTTTTTGATACCCATAACTTTGTCCGCGTGGATTTTGTTTTTTAAATTTTCCCTAAGAATTCTTTGATTTTCCAGGATAAAGAAGCCTATCTTCGTATGTTCGTTCTCCGGGATGCAAGCTATCTCCGTAACAAACGTCTAAATCTGTTCAAAGACGTATGTGATAACAGATGTAAGTGTATCAGTCTGATAGACAGATACACACTTTCGCATTCATAATATTACCCATAAATGTAATGTGTACCTATGCTATAAAAATGTAGACATGGCACGATAAATGTGTTAGTTAGAATGCAAACGAACTCTCGTCGTAGGTAGGTACTTGGCCCGAGACCGGTAAGTGCGAAGAAAGAATGATCGTCCACTAATGCCCTATTCCAAACGTTGAATAGACCGAATAGTCATGCAGTTTTATTGGAACTATCAACCATTCCCACTGGATAATATCTTTCAATTTCGTAGAATATTTTCTCAAAAATTGCGAAAGTAATCCTACTCCTACATTGACGAGAAAATGTTGACGGTTATCGATTTCTATAATACGAATACCTATTTGAAACTGTTGGTATGAATCTAGAAAAAAGAAAAAAACAATTAAATCCCAATAAGACTCAACTACGACCTACGTGGACAGACGACATATTATGATATGTTATGTATATGTGTAGGGATGTATATGTATGTATATATCTATATATATGTATATATGTTATGTATATGTCCAGCGGATTTCTATCGGTTGACAATGATGATAATGGTGAAGATTAAATTTTCCAACTGTTTGACGACTATCAGTAGCTAATATATCTATATATAGCTGTAAAACTCGTAAGTTCGTAACTACTATTAAAAGTCCAAGGTAGCTAGTGGTCGATGAAAGTCGGCGAAGGCATGAAGGCAGCTTAGGATATTGCGGCGATCGGGCCCTTTGAGACTTTCTAGGGGCGGAAATTTAATTTAATCGCATTTTCTCCTTTACTAAACGACCACCGATGCGCTGGTATTCCTTTTTGAACGGACTTTAGACTGCACGTTATTAGATGAATCTTGATATAATTGCTAGAAAGTACCTACAAGAATAGTTTTCTGAAGAGACCACGTGATACGCCCAGCGGGGTGATTCGCTAACTCCGTTTCTAACACTGACTGATAGCCACCGAGCTCATTTTTTAATCCATTGAATCCACGAAAAAATATTTTACTATCACCCAGTGAAGCAGCAATGCAGAACCAACCAACCTCGGTGGCTATCATTTAGTGTTGGAAACTGACTTAGCGAATCGCCTATCTGGTGCCGCAATACGGGGTGGATGAGGAAGGCGGAGGACTTTGTTTGGTAGCGTGCTCTTGAAAAGGTTTATCATCAGCAATTAACGTATACTTACCTATATTATAACGCGTAAAATTTAACTCCTCAGGCACCATTTAACTACATAACTTTTTGTGTCAAATTTCATGTCAAAAGTACGATTTTAGTCCTTATTTTAAAAGTGAACCGTACTTTTGATATGACAGTTGACGCATAGAGTAAAAATGGCGCGTGAGGACTCATTTTGTACGGACTATATACTAATACTAGCTTATGCTCGCAACTTCGTCCGCGTGGACTACACAAATTTCAAACCCCTATTTCACCCCCTTAGAGGTTAAAATTTTAAAAATCCTTTCTTGGCAGATGCCTACGTCATAATTGCTATCTGCATGCCATATTTCAGCCCGATCCGTCCAGTAGTTTGAGCTATGCGTTGATAGATCAGTCAGCAGTATATATTTAAAGATTACAAAGAAATTAAAATTGTTAGTATGCGAGTTTGTATACCTATTTCCGATTCTGAAAATTCTTTCAGTGACAGATAGCCACATTATTACCGAGTGTTATAGACTATAATTATTTCTTATTATATTTTAAAAAAATAGTACCTAGTATAGTTATAAATATAATTATTCGCACGTACGATACTAAGAATATGGAGAATGTGCGATATCGATATGACATCCTTATATGATCTCTTCTTCAATCAATATATTAAAGAAGAGATCTATTATTAAGGTAGTATATAATTAGCACATTTTGGGTGAGATCTATAGAGCGCACTCTGACTTTGCTTAGACTTAAGACAGTTAAAACGAGACAGAGCTATATCTCTAACATATTTCTTTCTCGTTTTAACTCAATCTTAAGTCTGAGCAAAGTCAAAATGCACTCTATAAATCTCAGCCTTGGTCCTAACTCGGTATAGTATTTTTTATCTTATTTATTTTGCTTTTATTTTATTTGCTATTGAAAATCTAAAGTAGTGGGCGATGAAGCTCAACGATTTTAAAAGCTTTTATTTCCTATAATGGCAACTTAAGAAATTGCGGCAATCGAGCCCTTTGAGAATTTCTATGTGTGGAAATTTAATTGAATCATGCCTTCATCTTAAGTGGGCTTTTATAAAATGAACAGATCTCATTTTCCATGTAATCTGTTTTACAATAAATAATATCCCTAACTATAATTTTTAATAATAATAATTATAATTATTATTGGCTAGCTTATCTTTAATACTTACTTTACTTTAAGCTATTATATACCTACCTACCTAAACATAGTGAGCAGCTAAGGTATTATCAAAAATTAATACAATTACATAGTATAAAATCGCCGAACAGCTGACTTAAAGCTCTTTAAAATTATAGCTGTCCAAGTTATCTCAGTCAACTACTGCAAAACTTGCCTCTTCTCTGTTTCTTGCAAAGCATAATAAATCTCTCCCACTGTCATTGATATTTAGTTGCTCGAAAAGTCATAACAACTTATGAATAAAGTTAATAAATCTTCATTGAGAAATAAACGTCTTTAAACCGAAATGCAATCTAATTATTATTATCTAGAGGATTTTTAAAAATTCTGCAGGAACTCTTTAATTTTTTTAATTTAATTTGTTTACTGTTTATTTAGGGTATGAGCTATATCCATTTCAAATTTCAGCCAAATCTGCGGCTCGATTGTGGTAGAATGACAGCTAAAATCTCACGATCGAAATCATCTCTTTTTGGTTGATGTTCACTTACTATTGGCTACAATGTATTGTTGCAACAAGAATACCTTAAATTCAGCCAATCACAACGAATGCGATTGTAATAATGATTGATGCAGTTTTCTCGCATCAAGCAGCAGGTCAGTCATTGTGATGTAAAGTACGAGTAACTAACATGCCACATAATAACTTTTAGATAGAGTAGAACGAATAGAAATTGATTATTTATTTATTCAATATTTTTGGCATTTATAAATCAATTAACAAATAATTAAGAGGTATAAGAAACTATTTAAAAAAACCGGCCAAGTGCGAGTCAGGCTCGCGCAATGAGGGTTCCGTACTACAGTCGTATTTTTTCGACATTTTACATGATAATTAAAAAAATAAAAATAAGATAAAATAAAGATAAAAATGAATAAAAATCTGTTTTAGAATACACAGGTGAAGACCTTTCGTATGATACCCCACTTGATATAGTCACTCACTTCGAAAGTTGAAAATACTAATTATTAGTTCATGACTACAATTTTTTTTTTTTTTGTGTGATCTAACCCTAAATTCATGGTTTTCAGATTTTTCCCCAAATGTCAGCTATAAGATCTACCTATCTGCCAAATTTCATGATTCTAGGTCAACGGGAAGTACCCTGTAGGTTTCTTGGCAGACAGACAGACAGACAACAAAGTGATCCTATAAGGGTTCCGTTTTTCCTTTTGAGTTACGGAACCCTAAAAAACCAGCCAAGTGTGAGTCAGACTCACGCGTGAAGTGTTCCGTACAATTATCTATAAAAACGAGCAAAAAAATCACGTTTGTTGTATGGGAGCCAACTTAAATATTTATTTTATTCTGTTTTTAATATTTGTTGTTATAGCGGCAACAGAAACCTGCATCAGAGTTCTCCATATTCTCAAAGGTGTGTGAAGTCTGCCAATCCGCTTTGCCAGCGAGGCCATCAGACTATGGCTTAAGCCCTTCTCACTCTGAGAGGAGACCCGTGCTCAGTAGTGGGCCGGTAATGGGTTGATCATGACGATGATGATGATGTTTTATGCTAAAAATAAATAAATACCTACAAGTTACTAAGGCTCACCAAGTTACTTTTCTTACAGATTTCTGGTAGTACAATCACAATCTTCCCAGATTCCAAATTATGTAATCTTGTTAAAAGAAAAGTACGAAACCACCCTTGAATTAATTGAAACGAAGACGATGAGAATTGTATTAATTAAAATACTTGATTTTAGTCTTCAATGGCTACAGTGAGTGCCTTTTTAATTAAAGTTACTTAGACTGTATAAATATTTCCCTAGAAAAATCCTTTAACTGATATAAGTAATTACTTTATCCGACATAAACTAAATGATTAACTCTCATTCTACGCTCGATCTAGCCAAACAAATAACATTTAAGACTCATCAGATATACCTATGAATTCATACCAAGGAAAAAATTCGAAAACCGTGAATTTATGGTTACATCAACAACAAAAAATGTGGTCACGAAAAAATCAATTAACTAAATCAATATAGATGGTGCAGTCAGTCATTAACTTGCAGTGTTCTACATAAAAGTGTTAGGTATATCTTGTACGATGATACGGAACCCTTCAAGTGTGAGTCAGACTCACACATGACTGGTTTTTATTTTGTACAAATATTGGCGTAAAGGATTCGACAGTTTACTGTGTTCCAAAAACACATAAGGAAACATACTGAAGTTTACCTATATCCGTGTATAATAAAACGTACCTATTTGTATATATAAATTAAAATTATTCTCGGAAACATGAAGTGTGATGCTGGTTACCCTAATTTTATAATTTACGCTCATTGCCTCACTCAGAGTAGGTATATTTTTTCCGTGAATATTTTTGAGCAAATTTTTATACGGCTTATAATTTTCAAGCAGCTCAAATTTTAAAGGGTAATATTTTATTTGCGCTGCAAAAAAATACGGACATCCATATTGTATCCAGCATTTTAACTAATTTAGCACCAATATTATCATTATAACTATTAACTACGCATCCAATAAAACAATTGACTACCAAAACTTTGAGCCAAGGGCTCGTGAGAGCCACCACTTTATCCATTTCTATTGCCGCTATAACAAAAAAAATATAAAAATTCACAAAATAGCCGCCTTAGAAATAATAAAAAATCAAATAAGTCATTATCTTGTACGATGGTACAGAATCCATCGTGTGCGTGCCCGACTCGCACTTGACCGGTTTTTTGCTAAAATAGTTCAGTAAAAGTAATTGAAAGTAGTCGTGACTTGCAACAAATAACGAAGGTGACGTTTAATAAAACTTGTAAATAAAAGAAGGAAATAGGCTACAATAAAAGTAAAATATTATTTTTAGTTTCACTAACAACAGTCTATATTTTGTTACAATGTTTTCCGTCGAAATATATTGGAGCTATCTTCTTATGGTTCTGTACCTCAAAAGGAAAAACGGAACCCTTATAGGATCACTTTGTTGTCTATCTGTATGTCGGTCTGTCAAGTAACCTACAGGGTACTTCCCGTTGACTTAGAATCATGAAATTTGGCAGGTAGGTAAGTGTTATGGCAGACATGAGGGGAAAATCTGAAAACCGTACAGTGGTTACATCACATAAATAAATTAAATTGTGGTTATGAACTAAAAATTAGTATTTTCAATGTTTAATGTAAGATAACTATATCAAGTGGGGTATCATATGAAAGGGCTTCACCTGTGAATTCTAAAACAGATTTTTATTTATTTTTATGCATCATAGTTTTTGTTTTATCGTGCAAAATGTCAAAAAAATACGACTGTAGTACGGAACCCTCGTTGCGCGAGCCTGACTCGCACTTGGCCGGTTTTTTTAAGTCAATGTTTTAGTTTGCAGTTCTTTACTCTATACTCGACTATCTAAGGTTTTACAGGGGGTTGTTAAAAGCAATTCATTTGACCTTTTAAAAGCACCACATCATGCTATAGGCATATAGGAACTGTAGCATTGAGTAACCAAATATTGGAGACAGTACGATTCAAACTCTAAAATGAGTTGAGATAAAGACAATCAGCAGATTGTATTCATTAAAATACTTAATTTTAGTCTTCAAAGGATTTGTTCTTTCACAGTGAGTGCCATTTTAATTAAAGTTACTCATCCCGAATAATGTTCGTTTCTGAAAAACTTTCAATGGAACCCCTTCAACCCAAATTTACTTTTACCTTCTTTAGTTCATCTGAGTCTTTGAGATAATCTCTGTATACCTACCTACAAAAGAATTTGTTTGCCTGTTGAGTCAGTTCTACTATGCACTATCTATTCTAATAAATGTGACAAATAGGTAGTTAGGTATAAAATTTATAATTCTGTAATCATAATCCTACGTTTGGGTTATGGGTTTTTTGTTCTTCACGCTTTATATTTTTGCTATTTTTCATATAATTTATTCGATTCTAGATTCATGCGCACCCAAATAACTCGGTTGGAATTTTTTAAAATCCTTTCACAAGAAACACGATATTATGCTCTAGAACCAATTACTGTAAGTTTTCTCAATAAGTAGATCACGTTACGCTATCGTGAAAACCTATATAACATGTTAAAGTAAATAATTCGAAGTTTCTAGAGATTTGCGTAGTTGATTAATTATATCTTCTTGTAAAATTTCATAGATGGTGGTAAAAACCGCATTGCAACCCAAAGATCATATTTTTGTCCTTATGAAAAAAAACATGTTTTATTCCTAATTATTTTTAAATACTGCCTCCCCTTATTGCGCCCGTAGCATCCACGGTTCACTGAACTTTTTAGGGTTCCGTACCTCAAAAGGAAAAACGGAACCCTTAAAGGATCACTTTGTTGTCTGTCTGTCTGTCGGTCTGTCAAGAAACCTACAGGGTACTTCCTGTCGACCTAGAATCATGAAATTTGGCAGGTAGGTAAGTCTCATAGCAGACATTCGGGCAAAAATCTGAAAACCGTGAATTTGTGGTTATCACACAAAAAAAATTGTGGTCATGAACAATTATTGCTATTTTCAACTTTCGAAGTAAGATAACTATATCAAGTGGGGTATCATATGAAAGGGCTTCACTTGTGCATTCTAAAACAGATTTTTATTTATTTTTATGCATAATAGTTTTTCATTTATCGTGCAAAAAGTCGAAAAAATACGACTGCAGTATGGAACCCTCAGTGCGCAAGTCTGAGTCGCACTTGGCCGGTTTTTTATATGTATTTGAAATTATTTAGACCTTGAAGTGTAAGTAACACGCTTTTACAAAAATTAACACTCTTCCACTATAATATAAGCTCGGTATTTATTTAAAGGACTCCTTTATCATACAAAAGGCTTCCCGTCTGATAAAACTCAAGCCGTTCAACGTATAAGATTTCAATTAAGTGTAAGTAGGTAACTCTTTTACCACACAAGCCCCTCGAGCCAGACCCTCCTCGCCCCAGATTTGTGATAAAAGAGGTATTCTGTACTAATGAAGCGATAGGGCAACTTCAAGATTACAATATAAACGGGAGGTTGATGCTCAGCTCGCTTCATGGTTTATTGAAGGAAACATTACCTCCTTTGTTAAAGGTTAACTGG
This sequence comes from Maniola hyperantus, assembly GCF_902806685.2. Classification (NCBI taxonomy): domain Eukaryota; kingdom Metazoa; phylum Arthropoda; class Insecta; order Lepidoptera; family Nymphalidae; genus Maniola; species Maniola hyperantus. The sequence goes on from NC_048550.1 coordinate 8,535,046, forward strand.
GATGTGATGTTGATTGTTGTTTACCAGACTAGATTTTGTGATTAATAGAAAGATTTTTTTATTTAAATAAACTTTATATAGGAATGCCCTTCCCATTTATATTTTTTACTAGCTGCCCCGGCGAACTTCGTACCGCCTAACAGTCGATTCAAATTTTTTTAATTTTTCTCTCCGTAAGAACCATTCTCGTACTTCAAGGAATATTATAAAAAAGTAGACACTTCCAAAGTGGTAACATGTGTCCGCCCCCCCCCCCCCCGTAACTTCTAAAATAAGAGAATGATAAAGCTAAAAAAATATTACATTACCATGCAAACTTCCACCGAAAATTGGTTTGAACGAGATCTTTTTTTATTTTATTTTTTTATTCGTTATAGGCGCACGCTTGATCACGATCACACCTGATGGAAAGTGATGATGTGGTCTAAGATGGGACGCGTTTGCCTAAAAGGTGCCTATTCACTCTTGTTTTAAAGATACCCGGATTATAATTGACAGGAAACACTGATCTAGGAAGAGTATTCCAGACCCTAGCCATGCGTATAAGGAATGATGACGCAAAGCGTTTCGTACGCGAAGATAGAATGTTGACGACATCTAGTTAGTAGTTTTTGATTTATCGTGCAAAATGTCGATAAAATACGATTGTACTACGAAACCCTCAGTGCGCGAGTCTGATTCGCACTTGGCCGGTTTTTATTATATTATAGAAAAAGAAGATAACTGTTTTACTTACACTTCAAGGTTTCTTATATAGATGGTAGGTACATAGTACAGGCAGGTGTATAAGATGGCATGCTCTGGCTGCTTGATCACACAACTTTTTTCAGATGTACAAGATGCAAAATAAAAAAATACATTTATAGTAGGTATCCTGGATTAGCAGATGATGTTTGAAGCTGCGCTTTTTTGGTACTATTATCTCCTTACATGGTTAAAAAATACACACTGATCTTCCTTCTTTTTAAATGTATTTTATAAAATTGATTCTTTTTTATTAATAAAATCAGGTAAACACGCTGGCTAAACTGCGAGCTATCAGCAGTAGGTACAAAATTCATAGATGAAAAGTAGATTAAAAATTGGTTTCGTTACCAAGAAAATGTACATCGGAGAACGCAATGTACTCAAAGGACGTAACACAGGATCCTTTGATAAGGTTTTGTGAGTCAAGAGTCAAGACTCGTTTAATAGGGTGCACTGTCTGTCCGTTGTTCAGAAGCGAATACCAGTGCATAGACCGTAGTTTAGCAAAAGAGAAAATTGCGATTTAATCAAATTTCCGCCAATAGACAATCTCAAAGAGCTCAATCGCTCTACTATCTTTATTACGCTAGTACAACGTTTCCACTAAGCGCTTTGCATTTTATTGATAACTTCTACAAAATAATGTAAAAGCCTTTTCATCGAGTCAGGTTACGAAACGAGAAAATCCTCATCGCCGGCCAACTACTAAGGGTTTTGACTTTAGGCCAAGTGCAGATTACAGACTTCACATATATTTGAGAAGATTAATTGCATGCAGGGATAAAATCATCGCAGCATACGAAATAGATTAACGGAGGCTGCATAGAGAACGGGTATCTCTTTATACTTACTGTGTTTATAAGTTACTTTGAAGCTTCTCTTAGGAAGCTGTATGCTGAAGGCGTTGCTATGAAGTTTATACCTTAGTATAAACCATATAAAGCATAAAGAAACGATTAACGCCTTTATGCCTTTTATCAAGGCAAACCACCGCGAACGTGGTATGCTAAAGGCGTATACAAAAGTGACAGTCAGTTCAATATTATAAAAATTCGTGCTGCATATAAAAAGTTGAAAAAACAAAAAAAAACAATTTTTAAATTTTTCCATCAAAAGTATTGTGAAAAATCGAATTCATTGAACTAGAGGACGGCTATTGCCCAGCAGAAAACACGACAGAAATAGTTTTGCAAATAGAAATCAAAGGCTTTCATACCGTTCATAGCAATAGCAGGCAGGTGGCAATTATCGTAAAAGGGAGCGTTGTAAAATTGCTTACCTTTTATTATGCATCTATCGTTTGTTTTTAAAGGTCAATTTTGTTATGCAATAAAATGATTTTTTTATTTGATGAGAGAGGCAGCTCTTGAATGCGCCAGAGATTACTTCCTATAAACAAACTTACAAATTTTACCTCTTCATAATATTAGTACAGATAAAATCATCATGAAATAATGTTTTTCAAAAACAGAATCGTTTGGCGGCAAGGATTTTCACTAACCGCAGCGTGCAATATACCACACCTGAACTAATTTCCAGAATATAATTCCCTTTTACCCAGCTTACATCTGGCTTAACATTTCATACACAGCTATTTATGATGATAGGGACCCGGTCTATTCACCAACAGTGACCCCTATTAACGTCTGAATCGTCTGAACGCTCTTAACATTTGCAAAGCCAAACTTCGTCCTAAACGTTATTATGCACAAAGGTGAGGTTGATCAAGAGTTGAGTTCGTACACATACTTTCGGATGCCTTGGTTGATTTTTCCGCTACTTTTTGGTGTCAAGATCTTGATGATGCTTGTGTCTTAGCGATGCATTCATAATGTTAGTTGTAATAGGTATAATTCGTTTATCGCCAAATTGAATGACTACTGACTAGCGTATCTATAAGGAAATGAAACAAAATAATAAATAAAAGTTCAAACAGTTATCAAAGCCTTTCATACCGTTCAAAGTTGTTTCAAAGAGCAGCCAGTCGGCATTTATCTTAAAAGGGAACATTGGAAAATGACCGTTCGAACGTTAAAGAATAATATTGTTTGTTTACATAGGTCCATAGCTTTTAAACTGCCAAGGATTGATATATTCATAGATTTATGAATAATTTTAGTAGAAAATATTTACTAGTTACAGGCCTGATAATTTAAATAAAGTACCTACAGCTGATAATAACGTTACCGTTATTCAGAAATGACTCTGTTAATCGAAATAGCAATCTGTTCTGTCTGAATTTATTGAGTTTTCGAGGGTATATCGAAGGCTATGCGTCCTTCGTAGGTAGTGCAATAGCCCGGCAAGAAATATTGAACATCGACCTTTAGAAAGATATAGCGGTTTTGTAGAGCATTGTTTCTGTCGTTGAGACGGACAAAACGTCACATAGGTATGAGTGACAGAGACAACGCTCTACGAAGTCAAAATTCCTTTTAAAGGTCAATGTAATATATTTGGCCGGCTACTGTACGTTCCTACCCAGCCCGGCGCAATAGGATTGAACCAGGGGGTAAAAGAAAGCAGGGGCAGTACGCAGTGCATATAAACTGTTACGCAAAGGGTTGCCTATTGCCTATTTCCTGGTAAAAGCACGCTCTTTAAATATTAGTTAAGTAGGTACATAATTTTACTTGATAACTAAAACCACGCAGTGTACTTACTTTGTTTTCTAATTATGAATGCATTTCTTACATTAAAATAATGAGCATTGAACAAAATTTTATTAGTTATAAAATACACCCAGACACAATATTATGATGAAATTATAAGGATTTTTTTGCTTGGACCCTAAAAGCATTATTCATTGGTTGATCGAATAGCTGCAATTGACTGAAATAAAACACAACGAAAATAGTATTGCAAACTGAAATCGAACGATTCATACCGTTCAAAGCGAAGGCAGGCGTTTGGCAATTATCTTAAAAGGGAACGTGGGAAAATGGCCTTTCTATTATTATATACCTACTAGCTTATGCTCGCGACTTCGTTCGCGTGGACTACACAAATTTCAAACCCCTATTTTACCCCCTTAAAGGTTGAATTTTCAAAAATCCTTTCTTAGCGGATGCCTACGTCATAATAGCTATCTGCATGCCAAATTTCAGCCCGATCCGTCCAGTCAAAAATTACTAAAACATAAATCGCCCACCTAACCTAGACTTTTCTAATGCATGAAAAGCGCAAGCAAATATTCGAATACAATTATATTATATATATACAATTAGTTTTAATTTTTTCTTATTATTATAAATTATTTATTTATTTAAGTATGTAGTTATTTACAATTGCAGGTGCTACCTGGCAACAACAACAATAACAAAAACAAATTGTATACTACTCCATTGCAAATAGCAGAACAATGTGGTAAATAAACGAATTGAATTGCAAGACCGTAAAGTGCTTAACCATAATAACGTCTTACAGTACGTGGTGATGTAAGTACCTAAGCGCATTTGCGTGAAATGTGCTTACTTGTAGTTTGTAAATGGTTTGCATTTAAGACTAAGCTCTACAATACAAACTTAGTAACAACTGAAAATAGGTATAATAATATGATAAACTAGCTAATCCCCGCGACTTCATCCGCATGGACTACACAAATTTCGAACCCCTATTTTACACTCTTAGGGGTTGAATTTTCAAACATACTTTCTTAGCAGATGAGCGTAGCTACCTGCATGCCAAATTTTCGCCCGATCCGTGTAGTAGTTTGAGCCACGAGCTGTGCGTTGATAGATCAGTCAATCAGTCAGTCTGTTATTTTCCTTTTGTAGAGCCTCGATAGCTCAACGGTTAAAGGAGCGGACTGAAAACCGAAAGGTCACCAGTTCAAACCCCACCCTTTGCACTATTGTCGTACCTACGCCTAGCACAAGCTTTACGCTTAATTCGAGAGGAAAGGGGAATAGTAGTCAGCATGATAAACTTGGCTAATATTCTTTAAAAGAAAAAAACTTTTACAGTAGGTATAGTTTAAAGATGGAAGGTTGCTTTGTAACTACGCATTTACCTTTGTTCACTTCATCCCCAATAATTTAATTTAAATAGACTTGTTAACACTTTGTTACAATTAATTACGCAGCTACTTTGAAACAATTAAGATTTAGATTTAAGTGATGTAAGTTAAATGGAACTCCAGTATTAAGATTTACAAAGAAAAAGGAAATTTTAATATGAGTTTAATAATATTATATCTTGAAATGAAGGGACTCGTGTAATCATTCACGTAGGTAAGTTCGTTTGATTATCAATTATTATGCTCCATAAAAATACCTATTTTTTGAATAAATTTATCTATGGTCTAGACTCTAGTAGAAATAAAGATTTTCGAAACAATAGTGATTGGAAAAGTTTAAAATCAGGCCATAGGCAAACAAAAATTGGGTTTTGGGGTTCCGTATCTCAAAAGAAAAAAAAGGAACCCTTATAGGATCCGTCTGTCAAGAAAACCTCTAGGTTACTTCCCGTTGACCTAAAATCATGAAAGGCAGGTAGGTACGTCTTATAGCACAAGTTAAGGAAAAAATCCGAAAACCGTGAGTTTGTGGTTACATCACCAAAAAAATGTGTTCACAACAACAAACAACTAATATTTTTATAACAATAAAAACAAATAATTAATATTTTCAATTTTCAAAGTAATGTAACTATACTAAGTGGGGTAACATTATGAAAGGGCTCTATTTTTACATTCTAAAACAGATTTTCATTTATTTTTAAGCATAATACTTTTTGATTTATCGTGCAAAATGTCGAAAAAAATACCCAAGTACGGACCCCTCGGTGCGCGAGTCTGACTCGCACTTGGCCAATTTTTCATTTTTTAGGACCGCACCGGCCGGATTATTGTAACTTTTTTTTAACACTATGATTTTCTATTGAAAACCAAACTGTACCTATATAGGTATATACCTATATAGAGTATGTACTCAAATAACAGTTTAACAAAAACAAATTAGCAACTAAACGCAAAAACCATTCATTTTGATCGTTTAGACATCCAGCATAGACATTCAGCAATAGACATATCAGCGTGGAAAAGAAAAACGAATAAACACGATACAAATTTTCGATTTTGATTTATCGGCGCCCACCCCCGAGCTATTTTTACTTTGTTAATGGAAGGGGCAAGCTCGGTGTCACTCTTCTCACTTCCTGAAATGACGTCGCTTAATGGTATGAAAAAGTTTTAAGAATCCATCTAAGAGCCCTCCGGTTGTTTTTGAGTTTTTTGTTTTAGGCCTGAGGAAATTAAATGTAATGTACCTACTGTGATAAGTAGAAACTCTTTTGAAATCATCGTATTATAACCATAGATACGTTTCTGTATTAAATTCTTGCTTACTTTTTGCTGTTATTTGCCAAGTTTTTGTTTTACTATTGTTTAGGAAAAGCTAATAACTATACGGCGACTATTCTGAATCTTATAAATATACAAAGCGCAACCTCCAGATAGAGTATTTATGTAAAACCGAATTACTCAAAAAACTTTTTTAAATCCACCTTTTAAATCTAATATATTATGTATACTTGGATGATAGGTAAAGACTTGGACACGCAAAACGCGTAATTAAATAAATAACGACTCGACGCGATGTAGCACTGCTGCATAAAATCCAACAACGCCTCTCTATCGGCGAAACTCTTCTCTTACCTCGCTCTCTGTCTCGTATCAGATAAGACGCAGCAGCCGTCGAAGCAGCGCGCTGTCATAAGTACGAGAAATCAGACACCCGGATTCTCCGAATAGGAGGCCAACATCGACGACTAGCTGCTAGCCTAAGTTTGAATAGAGCGTAGCGAAACCAATAATAATTAATATATGTTTGAATAATATAAAATCTATTGCTATGTACATTCTCTTTTGTTTGATGTGAAATTTTGCTTAATTTGGCAACCTGAAGAACGAATACTTACGACATCAAATACACTCGAGTCGACAACAAGTTCGTAATAAGAGGCGCAAGGCGGAACATCAAAGCGAAATGTGAGAGAAATTCTTCAGTCAAGTTTTGCAGATCATTATAATACGCGCTGGTGACCTTTTAAGGAGTATGACCTAGTGGAGGTAGGCCAAAATCCATTAATAGGGTCTTGGACTGTTTTATGAAAAGTATCTCAGCCATTGACTTATATAATTATTACTTCGTATGGACAGGGCTATTGAACAAACAAAATGGCACCGACCCAAAGTGTGTTTGTTTGTTGGTTTGTCCTTTAATGACGTCGCAACGGAGTAACGGATCGGCGTAATTTTTTGCATGGGTATAGTTTAAGACCTGGAGAACGAGTTCCCACGGGGTTTTTAAAAACCTTAATCCACGCGTATGAAGTCACGGGCATCAGCTAATATTAGTATAGATGTCACTTACGATAGTTTTTAACGCTAAAACATCCCACTCTAAGCCAATGTCAAAAATAATGAATGAAAAATATAGGTATAAATAGATTGACGAAATTAAGTTTCGATGTAGATTTACTAGTTGCTTCACTTGAGTTAAAAGAGCACAAAAGCTGACTTCTAAATTATTAGCCCAACAAAATTATTTGGAATAGCATTCAATGGGTTGGGTATATTAAAAGACCCTTTCCCTTATAATTCCAGTTTAGGTTCCATTCTCATTGGCTGAGATTAAATCGTGATTTTTCGTATACTGCAGAAGAATATTAAATAGGTTCAGTTATTTTTAATATTCACGTGACTTATTTGACGGTAAAGGATAAGGTTAAGCCCTAAATAATATCAAATAATATAAATTATACCTATTTTGTGTAGCTAAAGTTTGACAGGATGTTTTTTTCTTGGACAAGTAAAGCTCTTACCGTGCCACCAAGCGATTTAGCGATTCAGTAAGTAATCTGAACAAGTCGTAATGTTAAAAACTAACACCCGACTACGATCGGTAAACGCTGAAATATTATAGTAAATTTGTTTTTTGTCACTTGGTATATTTTAATGTTGTAGTGTAGAGCGTAGCGAGACCTATAATTTTAATCTATGGTTGTAGTATATTAATATTTATGTTTATTTATTTATATTTATTTATATTATGAATTTATTCTTCTTTCCTTTGAGACCCCACTCGATTCGATAGCAAAAAATAATTTTTGAGAACCCCACTTTTTTTATTATGGGTGCAACATCCGCCATATTAAGTTGTTCATTTAAAATGTAGCCTATGTCACCCGGACATCGATAATAAATCGATTGACACCTTATACATTAAAATCGGTTCAGTAGTTTAGGCGCTACGCTGCAGGAACACGTCATAAACACAAACCCACATAGACTGCTAAAATGTTAAGTTGACTTCGTTTTGGCTTTGCCGTAGTCGGGTAACAAGGTCTGAAAAACACACAAAAACGTGTCGGTCTGTCACGTTCTTGTAACTTGTTGTGGCTTGCTGCGCAGCTAAATATCAATGACAGCGGGAAAGATTTATTATGCCCCGCAAGAAACAGAACAGCGAAGCAAGTTTTGCTGCAGTTGGCTCACCGATAACTTTGGCCAAGTTATTTAAGAGCCTTTAATCTGCCCGGTGTCAGTGCAAACGTTTTTGACTTGAATGTAAATTATATTTATTCAGTGGGATTTACGGCGAAACTTCCGCGGAACTTTCAGTGATAATACTGACGCTGCATTTTATGATTTACTAGCTGATGCTCGCGACTCCGGCCGCGTGGAATACATAACTTTCAAACCCCCATATAACCCACTAGGGGTGGAATTTCAAAATATCCTCTCTTAGTAGATACCTACTCTTTACAAGTAGGTAAAACTTCATGTCTCTAGGACCATCGGCTTAGGTTGTGTGTTGATAGATAAGTCAGTCAGTCAGTCACCTTTTCCTTTTATATATAATATATAGATACAGATGATTCTAGCGTAGAAAGGTTAAATGATAAATCCAATGTACAACTGATTGATAAAGCATCTTAGCACTAACAATAAGGTTTATATGGCAAACATTTGCGCATTAATATATTTCGGTGATTCATTTGGATTTAATTGGGTATTTGACTCCAATTTTTTTATTTTTTTATTATAAACTAGGATAAAAATAATATGACGTAAACTGAAATAACTAATTAAATCGATTAAATAACAAAAAGTTATAAGCATTTAAATATTTCTGATTAGACAGAGATAGCGATATAGCATTTTGACGTCACACCTTACTAATGCCATAGTAGCTTCGTGCGGTTTCATACAAATTCTCGTTTTGCAAGAAAGGGATAGAAGATCCCACTCCAAAATTAAAATGCCTGTAACTTATTTAATATTTTTTTCAGCGTACGTCATTATTTTTATCCTAGTTTATTATTATAAACTAGGATATTATTTATCAAATTCAAAAGTAGGACAATACCCAAATGTCCGCCATGTCTTCGAGCAATCAGTAGGTACGCACACCCGGCGCCCAAGCGTTCTCGAAAACGAATATCGATGAACGACTGACTATCTACATACCTATAATATTATGACGTTTCAGAGACAATAGAAATCCGCTATTTCCTTAAGGTCGATGTACATTATTTTCTGCCGCGTACAGTAAGTAAAGCAGGTAAGTACCATTTAAAGTCTTGCAAAAAATTATTAAATAAATCTACTCTACTTAAAATCAGCGTACGAAATAATTTTTGATATGCATTATGCATGCCAAGAATCAGTTAACAGTAGGTTGCTTTCATGTAAACGATAAAAAAGCTTGCATTTGACTCGCTCCAGCAATGCATGGGGCTACAATGGCTTGTATAGTACGGTATAATAACATTGTAAATTGAAAAATTAAAAAGAGCAACCGCCGAGTTTCTTGCTGGTTTTTCTCGGTAGGAACGGCATTCCGAACCAGTGGTAAATTAAAACTACCTGACTATTCATAAGCACTTGTAAAAAGTTTACATGAATAAAAAAACATTCTATTCTATTCTATTGTAAAAATATACGTTAGTTTACTCGATAACGAATACCAGCGCATAGACGATCGCTACCAAAAGAGAAAACGCGATTAAATTAAATTTTCTCCCATAGAAAGTCTCAAAGGGACCGATAGCCGCAATATCTTAAGCTGGCTTTATGAGAGCAATAGCCGACTTTCTTCGCGTTTACGGGCCTTTCTTAACAACACTAGATAGATATATTGAATGGGCACATTTTATTCTTTAAAATTTTAGAGCCTCAAATAGCTCAACCGGTATAGGAGTGGACTGAAAACCGAAAGGTCGACGGTTCAAACCCCGCCCGTGGCACTATTGTCGTACCTACTCCTAGCACAAGCCTGACGCTTAATTGGAGAGGAAAGGGGAATATTAGTCATTTAACTTGGCTAATATTTTTTTTTTTTTTTTTTTTAATCTTTAAAATATCCTGGGTATAAACGTGACAGCTCATTGAAAGCTCATTGTGACAGTTGTGCCATACTAATTAATGACTTTTACCTTTACACCCACGATATAGTCTACTGGATGATGGCCATGACTTCGTCCGTGTAGACTTGGGTTGTTAAAAACTCTTCAATTTCCCAAGATAAACAATAGCCTATGTCACTCTCCAGGTCTATACCTAACTACATTCATGCCAAAAACGTCGATCCATTTGATAGAAATACAAATCAACAAAAAAAACACACCTTCTCATTTTTAATACTATAGAGATTGATCTGAGCAATAAGGTCGCGTTTGCATACAATTGTTTCTATTTTTAATTTTCTTTGTTTTTTGTCTTGTTTTTCTTATATTTTGTGTGCAATAAAGTTTTTCTATCTACATATCTATCTGTAGTTGTGATGATGACTGTTTTTTTTTTCAACTATAATAAGAAAAGGGCTCAAACAAACTAGTTTCGCATCCGTTAGAAGTTTCTCATTCGTGACCTTTTATTTTGAAGAACTTACATCAATTTAAACGTGATATTAATAGCTTCAGTTCTCGATAGTTTCAAATCTAAAATATATTCAAGCCGCAAGTAGCGATGTTTTCATTTAGAATTTGAAATTCAATTTTATTTCAACAAATAACAGGGTGCATTTATAATACCAAAAAAAAAACTAAAAATTCTTCGTTTTACTCATCTGCTAATGTGTAAAAAAAATATTTAATAATGATAACTTACACTACAGGAGACAGTCGCTTCCTCGTCGGCGGTGGGAGTACCTAAAGAAGTCGTGCAAAGTTCTGACATAAAACGAGATAAGTCATCAGTGTTAAGTTTGCAAGTAAGACGTCATAGACATTTAGGGGCGCACTTTTATTTATACCTTCTACCTCAGTTATAATTTATATCTACTTAAAATATTATACAGCCCAACATAAAGCAGAGTCGTAAACTCAGGCGTAAAACTCGGGACAGTTTCATCAAGTTTTCCCACCTGCACCCAATTTCCTCGAGATTTCTTTGAAGGCCTTACATTACGTAACTTATGAAGTATCTAATCAATGCAAAAATCTATACCTACCTATCATTACATAATATCTTTAGAGAACATGAATGCACATTTTATCATATAGGTATGTTTATGAATAAAAAATAAATTGTATTTGTAGATACATAATTAAGTAGGTATGACTAATAGTTAATATTATTGTTCTGGCAGTTTTTCTATTGGAAATTCCATTTTTTTTACATATTAGCCAATGATGACTAATATTCCCCTTTTCCCTCTAACTAAGCGTTAAGCTTGTGCTAGGAGTCGGTACGACAATAGTGCAACGGGTGAGATTTGAACCGGCGACTTTTCGGATTTCAGTCCGCTCCTCTAACTTTTGAGCTATATATAAACATATTATATATAAACATTATTTATTTAGCGATAGAAAAATCGGCCTAAAATTTATAAAAAGACTGAATGAAAATAATATCTAACATTACTTATCAAGATATGACAAGTGCTTGAATATATTTTTCCAAACTTAACCACTACTTAACTTTGGTAAAAGTAACTTAATTCATTATATAGTAAGACCCATTCATGGAACAGACATAAAACCTAGCAGAGTTTTCCTAAAATTTTCTAACCTGCTCGACTTTTTCAAGATTCATTTTCCAGTCACGTCTGAAGACACTTGCAGTATGTTCGACGAATCGACGATGCTCCGAATGGGAATATATTAAAGAACGGCTACCTTGAAAAGATTAAAATATATTCATCATCATCATCACGATCAACCCATCACTGGCCCACTACTGAGCACAGGTTTCATCTCAGAATGAGAAGGATTTAGGCCATAGTCCGCCACGGCCCAGTGTGGATTGGCAGACTTCACACATCTTTGAAAAAACATTATGGAGAACTCTCAGGCATGCAGGTTTCCTCACGACGTTTTCCTTAGTAAAGTATAATACCTACCACAAAAATGTCGCCACACATTTAGGCCCTTATTGAAGAGATTCAAAAACACAATGTTTTATTAACTATATCTACTTCAAAATTATTTTACTGCTTTTATTTCATACCTGGAAATTCCAAAAATTCGACTCTGTTCTCATGAGTAACATTATGATTTATTTCGGCATGAGACTTTTGGTAATGAAACGTTGCAAATCACTCTATAATGTGAATAACTTCTTGAGAAACAGCTACAGCAACTTAGATCGTATAACTTGAGCTTGTTTTATGAAGTAAATATTGAATGCTACTTCATATAATTATGTACCTACTCAGAATAATTGTAATCTTTTTTAAGTAGATCTTGATATTTTATTGGTCACCTATTTATTATTGCTGAAACTCAAGTGTTTTTGGTAACTTTTATAACAGGACTGGTACACTTATTATAGGGATTAGATTTTTAAAATTAAAACTATGTTTGAATCCAAACGATTTCTACAACATTCAACAGACTATAAAATTTAATAAACAAAAAAACATGAAAAAGATCTGGCTTTTTATTAGCATTTCACGTGATTCAATCAAAAATCCTCGTTAAATTGTTTCGTCGCACTTCAGTTCTCAGAATAAAAAAATATTAGAAGGATTTCTTTTATAACAAGGCGCTCAATTAAAATAGTTTCATCTGAATGCCGCAATACATCAAATTAATCAACAGATAAAACTGGCCGAAGTCCAAATTGCTGGCAGCGAGGATTCCCAATCGTCTTAAACCTCTTGCCAAGTTATGTGCGAAATAAACTTATAGCTGAACTGAACTGCAGTTCATTTTTTAAAGCTTATAAATATGGTAGTAAAAACCTTTTTTTAGCACTTTATTTTAAGCCTTCAAAATATCTGCTTGTTAGGTAATTGAATACTGCTGTACTTACTAGAAGTGAAAATACCTACCCAAGTGCGAGTCAAACTCGCGCACCGAGTTTCCGTAGTACAGTCGTATTTTCCCCCTATTTTTTCGACATTTTGCACGATATATCAAAAACTATCAGTACCCTTATTATATAAATGCGAATATTATAAATGCGAAAGTGCTTTAACTATAGGTACCCTTGCAAAAAATACGTCTATCCGCTGCTCCATTACAACATGATTGAAGGACAAACAAACCAATATATCAACAAACAAACAAACTTTCGCATTTATAATATAGATAGTAATTTAGAACCAAATCCATTGGTTGTTTCATCCACAAATGTTTTCAAAGCAAAAACGTTAAATTTTCAATCTCTCTCTGGATTGTACGTTCCTATTACGAAGGTGTTTATGTTTTTCATTCAATGAAAGCACGTATTCCGCAACTACCCAAATAATTTAAGCGGTGAGATCGACCCGATAAAACCTAGATTTTTATAAAAGCTTTATAAAATGGCTAAGCGCTAAAAAACTTTGAGCATATTAATTGATAGTACAAATAATACAATGCATGTGTGGCAATTAGCTTTTATATTAGCTCGTTACAAAATTCCAATACTATATAATATATGAATCAAAACAAATTATGACACCCTCTATCTAATAGAGAGAGAGCCAGCGCGTGCCAGATGTTCGTTATTTTATAAAGTCTGAAAGTTTCTTTGCGTATTGTCCCCAACATTGAGAGGAACGTTTGTTTGGATGTTTGTTTGGATCATGGTGACTTTGGGAGATAACAGGTACCCCCTGCAACTTAAACTTTAAGAGTGTCTGGCAGGGGCTGATTTGACGTGATTTCTAATACTATTCTGAAGTAAATATATAAAAAAAATTAGACTTTATACTTTGACATAAGATTTTTACACCTCTATTACCTGTTATCCCCCAAAGCCACCATGATCCAAATAAACATCCATACGATGATCCAAATAAACGTTCCTCTCTGTATTGGGGTTAATACGCAGATAAACTTTCAGCTTTTATAAAATAACGAAGGTTTGGCATGCACTGGCTCTTAGTCCAAAATGCACGGAGCACATTCACGTTCAAACTTTGCATATAAAACAAAACACTCAGCTTTGAATAATTTACAAAAGACGACCCAATTAGCATGTTTGTTCAAACTTGTTATTAGCGTTGTGTTGGTGGAACGTACAGTAGAACTATATTGTGTTAAAACTTCAACCAACGGTTTTGCTTGTATTGCTCGGGGTTTAACGTAGTTAACAATAATACGACAAGAGCGGTAATAGCCTAGTGGTAAAGAAGTCGATGGAGAGAGCTTGGAGTTTCTCTACGTGATCAAATCAGAAATGAGGAGATCCGTAGGAGAATTAGAGAAACCGACATAGCTCAACGGGTTGCGAAGCTGAAGTGGCAATGGGCAGGGCACATAGTTCGTAAAGCCGATAGACGTTGGGGTCCCAAGATGCTGGAATGGCAACCTCGCACCGGAAGACGCAGTGTTGGAAGACCCCCCACTAGGTGGACAGACGACATCAGACGAGTCGCAGGGGGCCGCTGGATTCAGGCGCCGCAAGACCGTGGCGTGTGAAAGTCCCTACAAGAGACCTATGTCCAGCAGTGGACGTCTATCGGTTGATGATGATGATGATGATGGTGAAAGAAGCCGGGGGTTCGGTCCCGGACACGCACCTCTAACTTTACATGCAGAGTTAAGAAGGTATGTTTTAAGCAACTAAACATCACTTGTTTTGACGATGAAGAAAAACATCGTGAGGAAACCTGTATGCCTGAGAGTTCTCCATAATGTTCTCAAAGTTGTGTAAAGTCTGCAAATTTGCTCTGGGCCTATATTGCGAACTATAGCCTGAACCCCTCTCATTAATATTAGACCATGTCACGCATAATCAAAGCAGTTTAGTTGGTATAGTTCAACGGACTCTGGCGCAAATCTGGACAAAAAAGAAAATGACAATTAACCAGAAAATTTTAAAATAAATGTCTTGTCTATTGTTACTACTGTAACCAAACTCGTAAACCAAAAATCTACTGAAGAAACAATAGAAAATTTTGTGCTCAGTTGAATATTATTATGTAGAGAAAACAGTAATTCCCTGTACCTACTAATGTAATACCACTTTGCAGACTGAATAAATAGCTATAATATGTGGAGCCAGACACAAATTAATCCTATTTACCGAGCGTGTTTGTCTGATTTGAATATTCATCAAGCCTCAATAACATTCTTCAGTAGATAGTCTGGCAAGTTTAAATGAATTTATACACCGAGAGACTGCTTGTTCTTACCATAATTTGGAAAATCGTGCAATTATAATTTATAAGTAGATGGTTGTTTGTTAGAATATTCAATATTTTTCTAATAGGTATTATATACCTAGTACTT
The DNA here is from genome assembly GCF_902806685.2 of Maniola hyperantus. Classification (NCBI taxonomy): domain Eukaryota; kingdom Metazoa; phylum Arthropoda; class Insecta; order Lepidoptera; family Nymphalidae; genus Maniola; species Maniola hyperantus. Next base: position 8,550,463 of record NC_048550.1, read on the forward strand.
TATTTGATGCATTGGCATATTTTTTCTTTCGTCCGATACACTATTATTTGCAGAATTTCGCTACAGGCTTTTTACGAAACATCTATTATCACTAAAATCTACGTCAATGCTAAAGAATAGGGCGGTTGCCTATGTCAAAAATAAATTATTTCTCAGTAATTATTAAATATAGGATCTTCCAATATACGTAAAATCCATATCCTTTGTTAGTTTTATATATGCAAGTAACCATTTTAAATTATCGATTAAACTTAAAAAAAAGTACGTCAAATGATTGTGACGACAGTTTTTCATAGAAGCTCGCGCGTGGTGAAGTTTGATAAAGAGTTTGGCTAGTTGTCGAAAACTGTATTGCAGTGTATGTTTTCATGTAAAAACCCTACTAGTGACACCAGTTATATTGTTAATTCGTCTATTTTATGGAAATATTGTCCCCAAACTATCAAGATAACGAGATAGTTCTTGTTATCTTGCAAAGTGTCATTAAGGCCTATTCTGGATCAGTACCACATTATAATATCCCAATCTGCGCTCTGATCAATAAAGAAATTATGTTCTATATATCAAAGTTCAGAAGACGCTAGTTAATATCGCAGTATATAACATATCCTCAATTATTTTGATCGATGATGTACGTAAATAGATGGTCATAGATAAAGGTCAAATATAATCTAAGAAGTTAGGGGAGATATTATATTGTTTGTAACTTGATATTAGTGACATTCATATTATACCCATTTAAAGGGGCCTTGGGCTGGGGGAATTAATTGACAAAGTTGCCGCTTGTTACCTGGGAGTACGTGAACTAATCTATGAAGGTTTCATTAGACACACTTGATTGTTCCCATGACCAAAGACAGATGTTCAAATTAATAAATCAGTAGATTTTGATCCCTGATAGTTTAGTAATTATATTACTAAACGGTTATGAGCGTTACTTTGGGTTGAATCCACATTTTAATGCCATTAATTTCTTGGTAACCTTTTTTTATATTTCGCTAAGATCTTAAAATTATCCATACTAATATTACAAATGCGAAAGTGGGTCTGTCTGTCTGTCTGTCTGCTAGCTTTTCACAGCTCAACCGTTCAACCGATTTTGAAGAAATTTGGTACAGCGATAGCTTGCACCCCGGGGAAAGGACATAGGCTACTTTTGATCCCGGAAAATCAAAAGAGTTCCCATAGGATTTTTGAAAACCTAAACGCGGATGGAGTCGCGGGCATCAGCTAGTACTTAATATGTATTAAAGTTAAGTATAATATTCTCCTAGATCAGTTTATGTACTTTTATAAGATTGTTTTGTTTATGCACAACACCTTTCGCTGATGGCATGGGTACCCCAAGGGGACTTTATTACCAAGCCTCCGCTATCCGTCTGTCTGTCGTATATAGAAAGAGGGTAAAATTTTCACAGAATTGTGTATTTGTATTGCTGCTTTTGCATTTTCAAATTCGCCATCTTGGTTTATATTATTTATTGTTATAACAATAAATAATATAAACCAAGATGGCGAATTTGAAAACGGCCGCAATGCGAATTAATGTACCTAATTAAAAAAGTACAAAATGCTATATCTTGCAAGGTGGTATGGAACCCATTGTTGTGAGTCCAACTTGCACTTGACCGGTTTTTACTGAAATTGTTACCTACATTTTGTTTGGTCCATAAATTTTTTTTTTATTCATTCATTTTTCGTTTACCTACCTAGTAGATAATTGGAAAATTAAATTTTTACCATAACTTCCCCATAATAATATTGCGTAGTGATTCTCTTTGATGTGAATATTCTATCAAGAGAAATGGGCCAAATTAAATATAACTCTCCAGTGTACAACCCAAAAAAACGTAATAAAATTCCACTCAACCCAAAAAAAATGTAATAAACTTCAAATAATTCCACGCAGCCGGAGTTTCACGTAAAATAGCTGAGCTGTTGTACCTAATAAAGCGAACCTGAAAACATTTTTCTAATAATACAATTCCTTAATTAGGAAAACGAGTCATGGTGTTAGTACGAGATTTATACTTCACCAACGTTGATAGAATTATTTGAGCGTCGAAGTCTAATCGCGTCAAAGTAAAATGAACCTAAAGATCCTTTGAAGAATCCTTCGTTTAAAGTCCAAAATTCAGGATCTACCACCAAATATAGCGCTGGCTATAAATGTATGGACAAACTTGAGAATTAAAACAAAAATGTTACGGTCCATTGACGCTAAAGTGTTTCAACGATCGAATTCTCTCAACGATGTTGAGATGTAAAATCTTATACTAAGGCTAGGTTGGCTGGTGTTTAACCTATTCGGAGGTAACTGCGCGGGCGTGAAGCCCCTCGAGTTTTTTAATCCGACCCTGAACTTCTGAACACGTTAATGAGAAAACAACATCGAACATCTTGTACCCAGTACCCACTATTTCTGAAGAAATGAAACTACAGACATAGATATTAAAATCCTAGAACATATCTACAAAATTTCATTGAGTTTGATTGGTTAATATTCAAATGAGAAGCTAAACTAATACTAATACTACTTTTGTTTGGAGCGCACTACAAATGAACTCTTAAGGAGGTCGCATTTTACGTATTCCAACAAACACGGCTGATTGGTCGAACTCGCTAGAAGTGTCTTCGGACGTGATCTGGAAAAGAATTTTCAGCAAATCGGTAACATGTACATAAACTTGATAAAGCTTTAGTTCTTGTGCTTACTTTTACGATGCTTAGACTTTATGTAGCTTTTTGTCTTCTTCGGCATTATCCTGAAACCTAAGTTTCTCAAACTTCATTTTCTGTCCTTACTCCTTATCAGCACCCATATTATAAGTGTGAAAGTGTGTTTGTTAATTTATTTATTTATTTATTTTATTTTTTTATATCTTATTAGAACGGCAGTGCCACTTACACTAACTAGAAAATTAATAATAAATTTAATACAAATAAAGGTACAAGAAAAAAGACATAAAATACAAACATATTTAATGGGTTTGTTGGTTTGTCCTTCAATCACGTCGCAACAGAGCAACGGATCAACGTGATTTTTTGGATGGGTATAAATGGATATGGGTTAAAGACCTAGAGAGTGACATAGGCTACTTTTTATCCCGAAAAAGCAAAGAGTTCCCACGGGATTTTAAAAAACCTCAATCCAAATCACGCATGAAATCGTAGTCAGTCCGCTAGTGGTTTTATAAAAGGACCGTTTGCTAAACGATTCTACATCATTAAAATTGGTGTAAAAATGTTATCAAAAATAACGTTTGCATTCGGGAATTTCGTGGACAAAAAATCTAGAACGGTGATATAATTTGTGCAATCTGTTATCTGCGCATTGCTCAATTCTATTTTGGCTTAAATTTTCATCCCAAAGTAATTATTTCATAAACTTTTACTACGACATGCTGCTAATTCGATTGTACACAAATATCTACTTACCTAACTAACTTAAAAGTAGTGCTATCCTTATTATAGTTAGTATAGATAGATAGTAGTTATCTATGAGTGAAAAAAAATTCAGAAGATTTACTCCCTACATCCAAACTTACTTGCCTCTTTATAATATTAGTATTTGTGTTCTACATAGTCTACATACCTATCGTAATTTATACTTAGTGATAGTTACTGTAATTTTGTAGTATAGTAATTTAGATTTTCTGTTGGTTTGGTTTGCGTCCGACCACAAACATTAAAATAGCCAACACGCGAGACATTTTATAGTCGGTATAATCTAAAAATTAAAGCTTCTTTTATTTCATCGTATTTCGTACTTATTGCAAATGTTATGCAAATTAAGTCACCTTTTGACCGGATTTCTTCAGCTTTCCGTTTTATAATGAGCCATACGACCACTTCCTCATAAAAACTCGGATTTACATAAGTTGAAAATTACATTATGCATATAAACTCGACACATTTAACATCTTTGCATGTTCACTTTTGTTACTCTGCGGCGAACCGTTGTGAGCATCGCACGTAGCATTATAACATCCCTATTGTACACTTTATATCCAAAAAGCCAGGAGGAAGTTATGCATAAACTGTCCCGAGCTATCGCACCCAGGTGACCTGTCCCGTAAACGCAGTAGCTAATGAAAATGTGACTTTATTTTTAAACTAATAAGAGCTATTTTTTGTGTAAATTAACCACGTCAGCTTTTATTAACTTTGTCTGGTAAGCTCCTTATCAAGGTGTACGGAAAAGATAAAACAAACCACGCATCAATGGACCCATCTAGTAGAATGCACATGGGATATTAACCGTGCTAAAAAGTTTTAACAACACGAAATAAGAGTTGGGTTTATACTACTTACTTTTTTAAATATATTTAGGTCAGCAGTAAGTATCACATATATTATGTCCAATACAGATTTTTATAAACTTGACAGAAAATTTTCGATCAGATGTTTGATCAAGAAGGGTTAAAAATGTACGCCAATACATTTACTCCAATACAACTTGGCAACAATTTTAAGAAGAGTTGAATTCTTCGGTGTTTGCGACTTGGACTTGAGCCAGCTTTATCTGTTGATTAATTTTATGTAGTGTAGCATTCAGGTGGAAATGGGAAGATTTTAATTGTATGCCTTGTTATGGAACGAATCCTTTATAATATTTATACTCGAGTTGAAGTGTTGTTCGTTGCAACTTAACGAGATGGCCTCTTGTTATAAAACACTGCTGTTGATATTTTCTTTCTCAATTCACAATTCGAATTTTCTTTAAAAATCTTTTTGTATCCATTCATATCAAGAGGTATCTTTACCGAAGTAAAATTTTTTGTACATACATTTAAATTTAATTTACGATATAAGCTTGTACCTACTTGGCGACTACGACAATAATAATTAATCTAAGTATGCTTAGTAAACAGCAATAACGGATGTCTAGAGCGCTTATCTGCTTGCTTGCAAGTATTATCAAAAGAAAAATCATCCATACTATCCATACTAATATTATAAATGCGAAAGTGTGTCTGTCTGTCTGCTAGCTTTTCACGGCCCAACCGTTCAACCGATTTGGATGAAAGGTACAGAGTTAGCTTATATCCCGGGGAAGGACATAGGCTACTTTTTATCCCGGGATTTTACCACGGGATTTCAAAAAACCTAAATCCACGCGGAGGAAGTCGCGGGCATCATCTAGTAAATAAATATTTTAAAAATATACCACCACGCAAAGTTCGCCACATGTGATTTTCATTTTAAGCCAAATCTTTTCTGGTTTCATTCAAATTTTTTAACTGTTTTTGTATTGACTTTTGTTGTGGAAGGTAGACATTTATTAAAGCCATTTTTCACAAAGGATTGTGAAGCTAACAAGACGACCCAAATAGGGGATTAGGGAGAAATAAAACTTTCTTATACTCGTAAGTATAAAATTCTGGATAACCATAAAGTTTGAAGCTGGAAGGAAACATTCCGAATCAGTACAAAGGAGACTTCATAAAAACGCCACAACTCCATTCGCTGTGCTGTAATCATCTCGAAATCCCAATTCTGAAACTTTTTTCATCTTCGTTCGCATCTGCTTGGTCTTGCGTTCGCTTAAGTTCGTTTTTCAATTACATTAATCTTTATACCAACAATTTATTTTTAGTTTATTGCGTGCCATAGGATGCCCGCGACTTAGTTCGCATGGATATAGATATTTTGGGAACTCTTTCATTTTCCGGGATCAAAAGTAGCTACTTTCGATCCCGGAAAACCCTTATACCATTAATTCAGGGTATATGCTATCTCCATTCACAACCAAATCGGTTCAGTCATTCTGGCGTGAAGGAGTAACAAATGTCCAAACTTCCACGTTTATAATATACTAGCTGATCCCCGCGGCTTCGCCCGCGTAGATTTAGGTTTTTAAAGATCCCGTATAGCCTATGTCACTCAGGAATAATGTAGCTTTCTACTGGTGAAAGAATTTTTAAAATCGGTTCAGTAGTTCTAAAGATTACCCCCTACAAACAAACTTAACGACATTACCTCTTTATATAATATACAACGGGCCGTGCAGCAGAAATCGTAATATTTTAATTTCGCCATAACTTCAAAACCAAACGTCCAATTTTAATCATTCAAAGACCAAATATTATCTCCATAAACTGTTCTTAGTGATGAAATCATTTATTTTGATAAGGATTAATAGCATGAGTAAAATAAACGCGTTTAAATGTAGTCCAAAAAAAATTCAAGATTTTTAAATAAAAAAATGGTTGCTGTGCCTCACTCGACATAGATGGGTATAGTGTGTCGCGGACTTTTTTGTAGATATTTATAAGATCTACAATTAATTAGAACATTTTATGGTTCTATCTTTTATAGTTTAGGCAGCGTACGCAAAATAAGTAACTTTTCTGGTTGATTTTTTACACCTTGTGTCCGAAAAACCCAAATATCTTACGGAACCCTATTTTTTTCCAAAATAAAATATAGCCTATGTTACTCGTGGATAATGTAGCTTTCGAATGGTGAAAGAATTTTTAAAATCGGTCCAGTAGTTTTTGAGCCTATTCAGTACAAACAAACAAACAAACAAACAAACAAACAAACAAACAAACAAACAAACAAACAAAGTTTTCCTCTTTATAATATTAGTGTAGATACAACGGGCCGTGCAGCAGAAATCGTAATATTTTAATTTCGCCATAACTTCAAAACCAAACGTCCAATTTTAATCATTCAAAGACCAAATATTATCTCCATAAACTGTTCTTAGTGATGAAATCATTTATTTTGATAAGGATTAATAGCATGAGTAAAATAAACGCGTTTAAATGTAGTCCAAAAAAAATTCAAGATTTTTAAATAAAAAAATGGTTGCTGTGCCTCACTCGACATAGATGGGTATAGTGTGTCGCGGACTTTTTTGTAGATATTTATAAGATCTACAATTAATTAGAACATTTTATGGTTCTATCTTTTATAGTTTAGGCAGCGTACGCAAAATAAGTAACTTTTCTGGTTGATTTTTTACACCTTGTGTCCGAAAAACCCAAATATCTTACGGAACCCTATTTTTTTCCAAAATAAAATATAGCCTATGTTACTCGTGGATAATGTAGCTTTCGAATGGTGAAAGAATTTTTAAAATCGGTCCAGTAGTTTTTGAGCCTATTCAGTACAAACAAACAAACAAACAAACAAACAAACAAACAAACAAACAAAGTTTTCCTCTTTATAATATTAGTGTAGAAGTGTAGATGTAGATTAAGTAAGATGCTTATCTTATCCATTATATCCAGTAGATAATAGCGTTTTTACTATTAGTCAACAGCATTTAGCCTTAGTATCCTCCACTAGGGCAAATGTCCAAGATATATACAGAAAAAATTATTTTGATAAAATGAAATTTAACTAATACAAAACAATTGATACTAAGTTACATTAGATACCTACTTCATTATAGATAGGGATACCTACCTGCATACTTAAGAAAATGAAAATATGTCGTACAAAAATCTTGCAACATTCTGACGGGTAGGTACATTAGTATGAGACCATTAGATAATAATATGAAAGAGAACACAGAAAATGTTATCCACAAGATTCAGAGAATTGAATAAGAATAGTGTAAGTGCGTGCTTGAGAGTAAGTATAGTCCGCGACAGGTTGAGATGGCAACCTGGGTATGAGGCGGGAGGACACCCCGCACACCCGCACGTAACTCGCGCTCGCCCGCACCGAGTTAGCGCGGGGGCTGTGAGGGTGTGCAGGGCGTTCCCTCCCCGATTGCTATTTCAACCTGTCACGTAATATTATAGATATAATATGTGTATGAGATAAAAGCAGAACAAAAGAAATGTAACAATATTGAAACTTTCATCTTACTATAGGTACCTACCTAAATATACTTGTTATTGGAAAACTTTGAAGAATACTTGTGAGTAGATTTAGATATTCTTGATTGTTTGCGGAATAACTAGAATAGAATCAAAGGCCGTCTCATTTTTAGCAGCTTAGGTCCATTTTCTTATACATGGCATGGCAAGAGCAACCGCCGAGTTTCTTGCTGGTTCTTCTCGGTAGGAAAGACATTCCGAACCAGTGGTAGATGCATCTGACGATTCAAAAATACTTGTTAAAGGTTTTTTGCTAACGTCGACTAGACACGTGAGTACAGCCGGGATACATATCCATACTAATATTATGTGTGTCTGTCTGTCCGTCTGTCTGTCTGTCTGTCTGTCTGTCTGTCTGTCTGTCTGTCTGTCTGTCTGTCTGTCTGCTAGCCTTTCACGGCTCATCCGTTCAACCGATTTTGACGAAATTGGTACAGAGATAGCTTGCATTCCGGGGAAGGACATAGGCTACTTTTTATCCCGGAAAATCAAAGAGTTTCCACGGGATCCTTTAAAACCTAAATCCACGCGTACGAAGTCGCGGGCATCAGCTAGTTATTTATAATAGTTTAGATTCTCTAATCTGTGGTTGAGCTTTTTCTTTAAACGCTCTGTGACTCGAGTCTTAACTCGGGCTATAATAGTTGGCAATAAACATCTATCCAAATAATTTATAATAATATTATGTTAAGCGAATTGGAGCCCAGAAAAAATTGGTTTGATAGGGGCACAGTACATTTACACAAGATACTGCTATAATCGGCCAAAACAGTCAAACATGTATGGTATAACGAGCAACATTCAATATGAAGGAAAAGCAAGCAATCGTAATAGCCACCAACACACAACACCACACAAAGCTAAGATCCACAAATGAGTGTGTTTCACCATGTTGTTTAATGAACGTCTGCAAAATAATGCCTGCTTCTGTCCAACACAACACTGTCTATTTTACATGTATGATAAAACGGCTTTACTCACGTATTTCGTCATCGTTAGCCTGACTAGTTTCGAACCCATCCGGGGTCCTTTTTCACAGGACTGAGTTCGCGCACGCGTCGCGGTTGACATTCGTGCGTTCGGCTAACGTCGACGAAATACGTGAGTAAAGCCGTTTTTTCATAAATCATCATCATCATCATCATCAGCCTGTGGACGTCCACTGTTGGACATAGGCTTTCCTTAAATAACGCCACCACACCCGGTCCTCAGCCTTCCTCATCCAGCCACTTCCCGCCAGCCTCTATATCGTCGGTCCATCGTGCTGGAGGGCGTCCCACACTACGCTTGCTTAAACGCGGTCTCCACTCAAGGACTTTCCGGCTGCAACGGCCATCGCCTCTACGACATACATCTGTCTATTTTCTATACAGATTTTGTACTTTGGCAAAATCTAGCTAGTTTATTACATGCGAAAGTAATCTGTAACCCTGTAAAGATTTGTGCAAGAAGAACAAGAACAGTGATTTTCTGTTAAACATCTCACGCTACGAAGCTAAATTCTTTCGCGCGCAAGAAACGATTTAAAAACTATCGCGCAAGTGAGCTGATACAAATTGGTTTTTCTCGGGAACATTAAGCAAATAACCAGCATTCCGCTCACGCAATCTGGTCCTAATGGTGCGTTAAGATGCGAGTTAAACAACTTGATGACTTACATTTCCCCCTCGGCTTGGCTGGCCTTGATGGTTCGTAGCTCGATGGTAATTTTACATGTAAGTAGATAGTATTGTAGTAAGCGGAGGTTCGATCCCGGGCACGCACCTCTAACTTTTCGAATTTACGTGCGATTTAAGCATTTAAAATATCACTTGCTTTAACGGTGAAGGATAACATCGTGAGGAAACCTGCATGCCTGAGAGTTCTCCATAATGTTCTCAAAGTTAGCCAATTCACACTTGGCTAGCGTGGTAAACTAAGACCAAACCCCTTCTTACCCTGAGTGGAAATCCGTGCTCTGTAGTGAGCCGGCCATGTGTTGATCATGATGATAAGATAGTACTGTTACTGTAGCAGTTATTTGTTAGTGTGATAGTGATAATAATCATCAAAGGCAGATAATCTACACAAAATAGTCATACCAGAAATCATCATAAGCTAGTTACAGCGTTAATTATCGTCTACGCAAAGTGCAGAAATCCTTTGTGGGGTTGAGTATACCTACGGTTTTATAACATGATACCAGGTTTTCAAAAATATAGCTAAGTATTGATGAGGCACACAAATTCTATGCAATTTTACATACGATAAAACAGTGCGTTAAGTTTGCCACTTTGTTAAATATGGTACTAAAGTGGAACCAATTTGTATGTTACAATACAATTGCATGGCAGGTAGTTAAAGTTACCTTAATGTCACGATTAAACTTCGACTTTCAATAAAAGCAAAAAGTGTTGCACAAGTCCGGGTTTGTTGAAGGTATACTAACTTGAGCAACCCGCTTTGCTTGTTTTGTTGGATAAAAATTAACCGCTACTTTAACCGCCTATGATACAACTAGGCCTTCAATCAAACAATTGTTTGCAATGAGTATAGAATGTTCGTCAAAATCTGCATATTGCATAGTGCATACTCAAAGGACATGCCTGACTACGACGAAGTCTATTGTCATAAAATGTCTCCATCCGCGTTTGACAGCGCAACGAGATCCAGTCTATAGATAAGAATTCTTTATTAAATCGAGCTCTCTCCAAGGCAATCTTGTGAGGCGGAATTAATAGAAAGCTTGTTTAGTCGTGAGGACTCTTGAACTGTGGTAATTTAATGGAACGTAGTCCTTTTCTGCAGTTCCAATGAATATAAATAAAATAAATTGGCTTTGTTGAAGTTGTTGAACTTCAAATAAAATATATTGAGAAAACAATGGCTACAGTCGTTAGGAATAAAATAACTGGGTATTATTCATTTCATATCTGAGAATTTTGTTTAGCTGCAAGTTTTGAAAAATTTCCGCTTAAATATTTAGTTTCAAAGTTACACGAGCTTGGAGTTGAATGGATGAGCCGAAAACTAGCAGACATACACATTTCGTATTCATAATATTAGGATAGATTAACAGCTAATGTTGTTTATAAAACAGGGAGATTATACCATTAATAAGCGATACACAAGCTGATTAGGGCTGATGCTAAATTTATGTGGGTTTTAACTGCGGCTAATTGAACGGAATAATCTGGTAATGGGAACAGATGAGTTGGTTGGTCGCCGTCGTTATTGATTTGTTTTGGTGTTATGCGTTAACATTATTAGGGTATTTTTATTATTTATACTTACAACATATACCTATCACTCATGATTTTAGGATTGTTTCATGGTTTCACGAAATGGTGTCTATGGTGCATACGTAGGTAAGGTAAGTATCAATAGAGAATACCTAAATTCAATTTCCTCTACGCAAAAAGTTACCTATCTATGTCACTCTCCAGGTCTTTAACTAGAGCCATGCAAAAAATCACGTTAATACGTTATTCTGTTACGGCGTGATTGAAGGACAAACCGACAAGCAAACACAATTTCCCATTTTGATTGGCGAAAGATTAATTGAGAAAGAAAGAAAGGACCGAGATTTGATCAAAATATCCAGTATAAGAATATGGTACGCCACAAAACCCCTAAAAAATATAGAAGGCCGCAAGAGACTCATTGTTAAACGATCCGGTTGAATCGTAGCAAAGAACCGTATGTATTATGTTCATTGAATACCCATCTGATAAGGCAGTAAAGAGCCGTTACAATAAGTGATTCAATTTCCTCTACGCAAGTATCGGATCCACTTAAGTATTATTAAAGTAGTAGAGGAGAGGGAATAGTTTTCTTGCTGACGTTCCTTTTACGATAATCACGGAAAATGCGGTCCAATATCTATAAAATATTACAACCGAGTTTTTCGAAGACCAAGGACTGGTAAAGCCACAGTTTGATAATCACACAGTTAGGGCGTGGATTCCCCAGGTGATTCACCTGACTCACTTGACTGGGTACTTTTAGTTGAGTAGCACTCAGTAATATTTTCATTTCAATGGAGCGATCAAAACGAAGTTTGCGGCAAATAGCTCGCTCTCTCGTATAGCTAATTTTCTGCAACACAGGTTAAGAAATCGATTCAATGATGCATTTGATTCTTTCATAGTATTCGTATCTGAGAAATCTCTGATTTGCGGTTCAGAGCACACAAGCAAACATTTCGCAACCAATACCTACTTATTTTAGTCACAGAATGTACTTATTTCAAACTGAACACAGCTCGTGTAGTCCAAATATGCAGACTTTAGGAGTTAGGACCGATCGTCCAAGGCAGGCCCGAATGCTTATGATAGTTTATCATCATTCATCAATATGCGACGCGACAACGACCAGTGCCCAGCAATCAAAAGCACTCAACTGTATTATAACTACACCGTGGGCTTAACCGCCCAGGACCATATAAAATTCAGAATGTTATTGTTCAAATTAGCGTTGAACTGGCGGAACGAATTTCGTGGAGGATTATCTTAACAAAGGCATCGAGACTTTCGCAATAAAAGGGATTTGACTTTGTATGAGCTATACACATCATTCAACGTGATAAAAATAATAATATTATCTAGTAGTATAGGTCCTACTCCTCATCATCATGATCAACCCATCGTCAGCTCACTACAGAGCACGGGTTTCCTCTCGATATGAAAAGGGTATGGGCACCACACTCACATAGTCCACCACACTGGCAGCTTCACACACTTTTGAGAACTTTATGGAGAACTCTCAGTCATGCAGGTTTCCTCACGAATCACGATGTTTTCCTTCACCGTTAAAGCAAGTGATATTTAATTGCTTAATACTCTCATAGCTCTGAAAGTTAGAGATGCGTGCCCGGGATCGAATCCCCGACCTCCCGAGTAGGAGTCAGACATCTTAACCACTAGGCTATCATGGCCTTTTGGTATATTACATTGTTTTCAACTAATTACTCGTGTTACCGTCCCAAGTTTATTGTACCCAAATGAAAAACCTAAATTAATGTCGAATGTGTTTAAGCCTATTTTCACAGTTCATACATTTATCTCTTTCAACCCATTATTTTAGGCTATACTTATAGATACCTATACAAAAAATGTGCCTTTTTCGGACAACGTAATTTTATGACCCTTATGTACTGTGGTCTGTGACCTGGCGAGTGGCATATGCTATATATGGAAAGCCTAGATCATGCGGATAAAGTTACGGATATTGCCTAGTTATTAATTTAATTAAAACTACCTTAGATACATAATAATCATTATTATTGTCTACTTTCAATGAGTCAGTACACATAGGATAGGTATTCCGTATGTCTCTCAGAACAAGCTAGAACTTTGGCGCAATGCGAATTAAATTCTGATTATTGGCAGCACAAAGTGGCAGAACGAATCAATAACGCTTATAACCTAAACCCCACTCCCCAGTTACCCCAACCTCCTCTCAATAGATTATTCCATTCAATTAGCCGAAGCTGAAGCCCGCATCAATACAGCGGTGGTTCTAATCAGGTGTATCGCTTACTAATGGGCCGATCTCGCCGGTAATCTAGTTTCCTCAGTTTGGCTTCAAGCACTTTTTCTTCCTAATCCAGTAGGATTAGAGCTTGCCTACGCCGGCGAGTGCCGACAATAAATAGGATAATCTACTGAACCTAATAGATTATACTGTCTAAACTAGCGGCACGCTATGATGGCCGGTTTGACGTTTGTCCGCTCATGAAGTTCCGTATTAATTGATAACGACTTTGAAGGAAATAATTGTATTACTTTATTGACGATAGTGATGTGCAGAGATTCATAAATTTTATCGAATGTAGTTTTAGGTTTAGGACTCAAAATTTATTTATTAAATTGATTTCTTAAATGTATACAAGTGTAGAAAAATCAGTTTGCACCATTTAAGGGGTGAATGTACTTGTGAATATGAACAATTTTCACTATGTGGACAAACCTCTGAAATCGCAAAAAAATATCAATAAATTTTTAAAAATGGAATCTAATACGATCGTCACATAGGATCGCTGGCTAGCACAACTACTACCTCCGGCAAACTCGCGTCAATGCTCAATGCAAAACAAAGCAGTTTCGAATTGACGTTGCTTCGAAAAGTATAAACTGTCAGTGCAATGCGATTGTGATATAGTTTTGACCTGGCTTTGGATTTCAAATATTGATACTGCATTACTGTTGACCCTTGCTCGTTAATTTGGACTCTGTTCAAGCCCTTTGTTGTGGATTTCGTCGATATGACCGAACGTACGCAGAGAACTGTTCTAAATAGTCAGACACGTGAGTTCCTAATACGCCTTCGTAACTATTTCGATCGTGAAGCTCAAAATGGAGGGCCAATTTTACCTATAACGTCAGTGGTTGAACGCGTAGCTGATGCGCTTAATATTGGACAACGAACTGTTAGACGGATAACTAAAAAAAAATATGGCGAGACTGGCACAGAAGAAAATAAACTTCACACACCAAAAAAGAGAAAACGAGCAAAACCAGTCGTAGGCATCGATAGCTTTGATGCCGATGCTATCCGAAGACATGTTTACGGCTACTATTTACAGAAGGAGTATCCAACAAGAAAAAAGTTGGTGCATTCACTGAAGGAAGCTGGATTATTCTTCGGTGGGGAAAGTTCTTTAACGAAGATTTTGAAGACCATTGGATTTCGATACAAAAAATGTAACAAACGCAAAATATTGATGGAAAGATTTGATATAGCGATGGCAAGGTATACTTTTTTACGGCAAGTGAAAGAAATCAAAAATTGGCAAAATGTTGTGTTCTTGGATGAAACATGGCTTAATGCTAACCATACTGTAGGCCGTTCTTGGAACGATGACACAGCAGCATCTACTTCCAAAGTTCCTGTAGGAAAAGGATCGCGACTTATAATTTGTCACGCCGGAACCATCAACGGGTTTGTCGAAGGTTCTCTCATGGCTTTTGCGTCAAAAACCACTGGAGACTATCATGAAGACATGAATGGAGAAAAGTTTACTGAATGGTTTACCTCAATGTTGTGTAGCCTCCCTGAACCATCTATTATAATTATGGACAACGCCCCATACCACTCGATGCAAATTGACAAGCCACCTGCCCAATCCCAAAAGAAAGCTGATATCGTCGCATGGCTTCGTAAAAATGGCGTAGATGCAAACATGAATATGTTAAAAGCGGAATTAGTACGTCTTTTAAAAGAAAACAAACCAACCAAGATCCGATACGTCATTGACGAAATAGCATTAGAACATGGGCACAGAGTTATACGGTTACCGCCTTACCATTGTGAGTATAATGCGATTGAGTTGGTGTGGGCTCAAATTAAGGGATATGCTGCAAGACACAATACAGAACCCCCATTTACCACAAAAAAAATGCTAAAATTATTAGAAGAAGCTTGTGAACATGTGACTAAAGGAGACTGGGAAAAGGTTGTGAATAGAACTGTTAAATTAATAAGGGAAGATTATGAAAGAGATGTGAAAATAGATAATATTATAGAAAACGAACATATAATTATTAATGTATGTGATGATAGCAGTGACGACAGTGAAAATAGTAGTATGGACGAATCTGATTAATTATGGCCTTTTGTGGCACCTTTTTCGGTATCTTTTGTATTCATATGTTTCTTGTGTGCATATAAAGTATGTATATTCATTTTCGTTCAAATATTCAGTTCGTTCAAATAAATTAAATAAACATATACATTTTTGTTTTATTAAACCTATTTAATCAGGTACAAAAACAAAACTTAATTGTTTTTTGTTCGAGAATAAATTGACATTCCACATCACTATTGTAATGTGTCAAACCGGCCATCATAGCGTGCCGCTAGTGTAGGTTATTTTGAAGTAGATCTGGAGATACATACAGACGTATCTATAGCTTTTGGCAATTTTCCCAAAATTAATATTTTTAGGGTAATAATTATTTACGAAGAAATCCTTACAATTTCGCCCAGTCCATCTGTCCGTCTAAATAGATAGACTAGTATAAGAGCATTAAAGTTATTTATTGTCAAAGTCAAATAAATATTTTATTCAAATAAACCAAAAAATAAACCAAATATTTATTCAAAATCAAAGTTATTTTGAATCTTATAATGATTTTGTACATTGTAGTTTGGTGATGGTGATAACTTCAACGTAATTTAAATAAAACTAAGGCTATGTGAGTTCCAAACGCGCTCAGGTTGAGGATTGTATCCACAACAAACTTAGCGGGGTATACCTAAGTATTCTTTCTCACCATTTCCCAATGTAGTAATTTTATTTATCAGTACCCTTATTATAATTGCGAAAGTGTGTTTGTTTGTTGGTTTGTCCTTCAATCACGTCGCAACGGTGCAACGGATTGACGTGATTTTTTGCATCGGTATAGATAAAGATCTGGAGAGCTACATAGGCTACTTTTTATCCCGAAAAATCAAAGAGTTCTCACGGGATTTTTAAAACCCTAATTCCACGCGGACGAAGTCGCGGGTATCAGCTAGTGGGACATAAAATATTACACAATTTGATGAAAATATAATAACTTACCTACTTTATTTAATGAATAACTCTTGGTCATTTGCAAGCCAGGGCAATGCAAATTTATACGACTACAAGGCAATAAAACAGCAAGAAATATAATTTCCACTTACGTCGGACGAAGAACCAGAAAATTTCGCCAATAAAAGGGGCAGAGTGGACTAAAGCAGCTACATTAAGTAAATTGCACAAAACAAACATATCCAATCATTATGCCCGGGGCACAGAACTTCCTTTCAAGTAGAAAATACGTCCGCCATAACTTTTTCAATCTCAACTTCGACAATTTAATTTGCTTCATAATTTGGACGAATTGGACGTAACATTTGAATAAGCGTCACGAACCAGTGAAACTTCGTTTGTTTCAAGAATTTTAAGAAATAATTTTACTCGTACCTACATAATTTACATTGAAGAAAAAAAAGACGTTTATTTTCCAAACTGTGCCACACATCACATCTTATTACTAAGAGCTGGTTATTCCGATGCTTCTTCCACCTGAGCATAAGCCCAATACGCTTCAAGCAAAAGAAGCGCCGGTACAAACTGTCATGTATGGCACCACCCGAAAAAGGGCCCCGGCTCAGCATTGCTTTGCCTTGCATGCACAAGAACATACAGCGCTGATTTTCAGCTAGTACCCTGAACCGGGTGACGCCACGGAATCATAAACTTTGAACTACTAACAATAATACTAAAATACTAATTATACTAACAATTGTTAATTTAAAACTATATTATTTACATTGATAAAAGTATACCATTTACAACCACATGATACCCGATTAAAAATCCCGGGAAAACTTTATTGTTTTCCTGGATAAAAAGTAGCCTATTTTACAGTCACAAATGTCGTTACACGTTTCGTTGCTCTATTTGCAGCGTGATTGAAGGACAAATCAAAAAATAATCACACTTTCGCATCACTAGCCATATTGCAAAATAATGCGAAAGTGTGTTTCTTTGTTGGTTTATTGGTTTGTCCTTCAATCACGCTGTAGCAGAGCAACAGATCAACGTGATTTTTGCGTGTATATAGTAATAGACCTGGAGAGTAACATAGGCTACCTACTATTTATCCTAGAAAATCAAAGAGTTCCCAAGGGATTTTAAAAATCTAAATCCACAAGGACGAAGTTGCAAATATCGTAATTTTTATACATATTTTTTCTAAGCTGTATATTTTTTTGTGTTTATTTTGCCCTTTGTGTCTGAGGCACTGTCAGGGTATTTATAAGACAAAGTTATTTTAATCGAACCGAAAACTGCTATTGATGTGCTATTATCCGATGGACGTTTTCTTTATAATGTGTACCCAATAACACTGTCAATATCAGAGATGAATGTCAGGCAAATATTTTATTACGAAATTGTGCAAAAAATAATAAGAAAAAAATATAAAGTTAGAATTAGATCTGAAAACATTTCAATATTAAGTTTGAGCCGAAGCTACTCTTAATATAATATTCCCAGAAAATTAGGTTTCCTCACAATTTTCAATGGTTTAGATATTAAATGGGCCCTTTTCCCATATTATAATTCCGTTTCAGGTTCCTTTTCATTGGCTGAGATTAAAAGTAATATCCTTTTCATATTAATATGCTACGAAAGAAAAAAAATTTTTGAATCGCAATATTATGATACCTACATAATACATGAAAGATATCCCAAAATTTTATATAATAATCAGAAGCAGATATAGGTATAAAAGGCATTTGAAAAAATATATAAGGAGTATTTTATGGTATTCGTAGCGAATGCTACAAGGACAAACTAAAAGCTATCGCTAGTTTATAAAAATGATAACAGTCATCATCATCATCATCCTCTCCATCACGGCCTCCTACTGAAGATAGGTCTTCTCTCAGAATGAGAAAGGTTTGGAGTTCAGACCATAGTTCACTACACTATAGCCAAGTGCGGGTTGGCACCTTCAGATACCTTTGAGAACATTATGGAGAATGTACAGGCATGCAGGTTTCCTTACAATGTTTTCCTTCACCTTCCTTATTTAATTGATTTTTAAAACGCATGAATATTAACTTAAGTACGAAAAAATTATTATTTCAATATTATGTAAGTAATCTGTTTCATATTTTTGACAAAAACGAATCGCCGCCCATAGAAAATATTCAAAGCGCCATAAAACTAGACAGAATTTAAATTAAAGCAGCAAATCCGATGCAAATTAACCATCCAAAATTTTCCCTGCAAAAAATATAGATTAAGCATAAAACGTAATTTGCGCAACCCGCATGCTGTTTAGGTGTTTATATTTCGCACCAATTTTTGTTTCTGTGTGTTGTGTTACTGTGCAAAAATATACGACTCGTACATGTCTTTTTTTATGTAATTTTACAATTATTTTACAATAATTTGGTGCGCAAAAGTATCATTACTAGGTTAACAGATTTGCTTAATGTGTAAAATCCATACTACTATTACAAATGAGAAAGTGTGTCTGTCTGTCTAGCTTTTCACTTCAAAGTTTGCTTCCATCCCATCCATTCATTACATCACAATATATTAGTAAAAGAATTATCTGAATCGGATCATTATTTTCGTGGATCTCTGCCAATATAATCGAACTCACAAATAAACTTTTACCCCTTTATAATATTAGTATAGACAAGCCGCAAGCTCTTAATTGACAATTTACACGCAGCCACAGGTATTCAGCGCACAATCGGTGAGCTATTTCCAATAGCAGCCAATTGTTTGCCAAATAAAATGTTTTTTGTACATGTGATTGATTTCGCCGTAAAACGTTTATTTTGTTGCTATTGCTCTACAATTTCGAGCAATGTTCTCGTAGCTACTAAAATAAAGCAAAATACATTATATTTTTATGCCTCATTTTTATTCGACAAGTGAGAATGCGATCTCATCTATAGTTGGGCCATTACGGACGTGCAAACGGGGTCATAAATCGCAATCGCTCGCACTTACAGGCCTTATGGAACTGGAACCCAATGCTCTGGTGTTGGGTGTAATAGCAACAAAAGGAACTGTCGAAAGTCGATAATTAGGTTATAAAAAGCGCCAAGTTTTTTAACCTGCGTTCTACTACGTGCGTCCGAACGGCATCCCTTTATCGATAATGACTTCTGCGGCATTCTCACAACCCTTGATCGTAATGACCCCGTTCGCACGTTCGTAATAGCCCAACTATAGTGGCAACAGTGATTAAAATGGATGTGTGCGTACGTGCGTGCGTGTACGTGTGCATGTGTGTGTCATTTCCTCATTTTCTCATATTTACCAAAGCACTCATAACATTTTGATACTTATCGTTTGCTTCATCTTAGTAATTGGAATTTCATTTCATTTCTAAAATTGTTGCTATATGAGCCATAATATTAATCTATGTTGGTATTTTTAAAAGAAGTAGGTAGTTAAGGTTTAGTTTTTGAACCTAATCTAATCTTGTTTCACAATTTAAAAAAAGCTCAAACTTATTAAAAAACCTGTTAGGTAGTCTATCGGTTGAAAACATTGTAGTTACTTAAAAGTAGGTATGTACAGATCGTTGATTGAAAAACTGTCGAATAAGCGATCAATTGTGGAGCTGTCGTCAGTAATAGTCAATTTGTTTTGTATTCGTAAATAAAGTTTATCGTGACATGGCCAATGTAAAGGTATCTAGATAGATATGTAGTAAATTTTTTATTAAAAATTCTGGTCGAGTAATGAAGACTCTCAAATTACTTATAAGCTCAAGAAAATTAATAGCTGTAGTATCGTCCAATATTTAGTAGATAATGTGGCTAATTCCGTTGTTCACGAACTCTTAACTAAACTAAAATGACACGTCTAAATCTATTGCTATCCCTTTCATAATGTTGCTTGCGGAAAAGGATAGCACTATATATTAGATCCGTTAATTTAGTTTAGTTTAGAGATTGTGTACAAGATAATCTACCCCAATGTCTATTTCTATTGATGAAAATCGTATGAAAATCCATACAATATAGTTTCCGAGATCAGCCGGAACAAACACAAGTGGGGGGGGCATTAATTGATATGTAGGTCGTTTTTGACGACCTTCCTGGCGCAGTGGTGAGCGCTGTGGTCTTATTAGTGGGAGGTCCTGGGTTCGATTCCTGGCAGGGGTTTGGAATTTTATAATTTCTAAATTTCTGGTCTGGTCTGGTGGGAGGCTTCGGCCGTGGCTAGTTACCCTACCCTACCCTACCTACCTACCGCCCTACCTACCCTACCGGTACGATGCCGTGTAGAAACCAAAGGGGTATGGGTTAAATAAAAACTGCCATACCCCTTCCAGGTTAGCCCGCTATCTTCTTAGACTGCATCATCACTTACCATCAGGTGAGATTGCAGTCAAGGGCTAACTTGCATCTGAATAAAAAAAATGTAGTGATACCTGATGATATACATAAGTATAAAGGTTTTATCAAGTAAATAAAAGCAGAAAGAAACAAAGAAAAAACACAATACGTAGTTGTATGATACTATCTTGCACCATCTCAATTAGCAACCTTTCATTCAATCTAACTTTGAAAGTAAGACAAGTCACGTAATTTGATGTTATTTCCTCATTAGCGTAAGTCCGAAAGTTTAGGGTTGGATTAAAAACTCTCTTGGGGATCTGCGTCCGCACAATTACCTGAGTGGGATATAAGGCCGCTTCTTATTGCTAATCGAGAAAATTGTATTGTAGAAGTTATTTTTCCTAATCAGAAATGAATAAATTGATCAGAAACAGCACATGTTTTCTAACTTGCTATCAACCAATCAATCAGCCTGTTTGCGTGCACTGCTGGACATAGGCCCTCCCAAGAGCGCGCCACCACACACGATCCTCTACCTTCATCATCCACCCACTTCCCGCTACCTTCTTAAGGCCGTCAGTCCAGCGGGTTCTTCGCTTACCGACACGCGGTCTCCACTCCAGAACACGTCTGCCCCAGCGGCCATTGGTTCTGCGGCAGACGTGGCCTGTCCACTGCCACTTCAGCTGGCTAATTCGTTGAGTTATGTCAGTGACTTTGGTTCTCCAACGGATATCCTCGTTACGGATTTTGTCCTTCAGAGAGACACCCAACATAGCCCACTCCATAGCACGCTGAGTGATTTAGAACTTGTGGACAAGGCCAACTGTGTCCACGTCACAGATAGGTCACACTCATTAAAGGCTTTGGGGTATCGACGAATTAACTTTTGCATCTTAGGGTGACATTGATTTATCTACACTAATATTATAAAGAGGAAAACTTTGTTTGTTTGTTTGTTTGTTTGTTTGTTTGTTTGTTTGTTTGTTTGTTTGTTTGTTTGTACTGAATAGGCTCAAAAACTACTGGACCGATTTTAAAAATTCTTTCACCATTCGAAAGCTACATTATCCACGAGTAACATAGGCTATATTTTATTTTGGAAAAAAATAGGGTTCCGTAAGATATTTGGGTTTTTCGGACACAAGGTGTAAAAAATCAACCAGAAAAGTTACTTATTTTGCGTACGCTGCCTAAACTATAAAAGATAGAACCATAAAATGTTCTAATTAATTGTAGATCTTATAAATATCTACAAAAAAGTCCGCGACACACTATACCCATCTATGTCGAGTGAGGCACAGCAACCATTTTTTTATTTAAAAATCTTGAATTTTTTTTGGACTACATTTAAACGCGTTTATTTTACTCATGCTATTAATCCTTATCAAAATAAATGATTTCATCACTAAGAACAGTTTATGGAGATAATATTTGGTCTTTGAATGATTAAAATTGGACGTTTGGTTTTGAAGTTATGGCGAAATTAAAATATTACGATTTCTGCTGCACGGCCCGTTGTTATTATATAAAGAGGTAATGTCGTTAAGTTTGTTTGTAGGGGGTAATCTTTAGAACTACTGAACCGATTTTAAAAATTCTTTCACCAGTAGAAAGCTACATTATTCCTGAGTGACATAGGCTATACGGGATCTTTAAAAACCTAAATCTACGCGGGCGAAGCCGCGGGGATCAGCTAGTAGTTAATAAATCAATGTATGGTGAGATCTATAGAACGCACTCTGACTTAAGACATTGTTAAAACGAGACAGAGCTATATCTCTCACATAAATCTGTATCGTTTTAACTCAATCTTAAGCTGAACAAAGTCAAAGTGCGCTCTATAGATTTTAGACTTAGACACTTGTTACTAAAATTATTAATTTCATGCTGGTTCGGAGAAAGTATTGTAAAACTGTTAACACAAAAAATTTACTTACTGATAACTAACTAAAAACTAGCTGATGCCCGCGACTTCGCCCACGTGAATTTAGGTTTTAAAAAATCCCGTGGGATTTTTTATCTTTGATCCTCTTTGATTTTCCGGGATAAAAAGTATGTCCAGTCTTTATCTAAAGCCATGCAAAAAATCACGCCGATCCGTTGCTCCGTTGCGACGTGATTAAAGGACAAACAAACAAACAAACACACTTTCGCATTTATAATATGGGTAGTGATAAGACGTGAAGTAGATAAATGACAAGGAAAAATATTACTAAAAATACCTACTTTCCTATAGGGAATTTCCAAGGTCTGTTTATTGGATAATTGTCCTAATAATTATGATTTTCCACTAACGGCTGAAATTAATAATCCATCTAAGTATCTGTAATCTATCGATAAGTTACTTATCGACAGATTACAAATAGATTGAATATTGTATTTTCGACTGTTTTTCACGTAACTACATAGCCGAGGACCAAAGCAATCTTGAGCAAGATAATTAAATGCTCTTTTTTCTAAAATGACCTACATTACTCGCACAATGCCCTAATCCATCCCCGAATATTACTGAGAAGTTAAAAAGTCATTACTGAACAAAGAAGCAAAGTTTTAATCGAAGATAGTATAACTTGTACCTACCTACAGGAATATCCCATCTGAGATGACTCAACTCTCTGGAGAGTCTAAAACTGTTTCACTTATATATATATACCTTAAAAGCTTTGTCATGATTTTAAAATAATAAAAGTTTTATAGTTTTCCTACTTCAGAAATAAATCCTGTACTCAGAGTTCAGACTCACGAACATTTATAACATAAAAACCGTGGTCCGTACCGTGAATATAAAACTAAAATATTATTCTTTGAAATTGTACCTACAGTTTTTTTTAAATTGTAACGCATAGCAAGCCGTCGATGGTCACAATAATTTTACTTCTATGTGCCAACGTTCGAGATTATTAGTGATTTTTCAGTAATGTATTTTAGAAGTTACAGGAGAGACACAGAACTGAAAAAAAGCAACTTTTGCTCATATTATTTCGTAAACTGTTACTATTTTCAATTATAATATGGGTACCTTCAAGTTAAGAGCTGCATCATCACTTGCCATCATCATCATCATGCAGCCAAGCGCTAGTCTATAAATTAAAAAAAAACTGTGCAACAAACTTCGTGTATGACTCATATTATCCAGCGACATAATGTTTTATTACAGACAGCTGTGGTAGGCACAATATCATCTGTCTGACAGACGATTCTGAAACTAGTTAAGCATACTCTGACAAAAAAGTGAGCGTAACAATATCTTCTTCTAAATATATAAAAGGAAAAGGTGACTGACTGATGGATCTATCAACGCACAGCTCAAACTACTGGACGGATCGGGCTGAAATTTGGTATGCAGATAGCTACTATGAACGCGAGCGCCATTTAGGTTCCCCGACCTCACTCCATGAAGCCCTCGGCAACCTGGGCGGTCTATTTGGCTTCTGGAGCGAGCTTGGATGGCTGGAGTGAAGACTTCGGCGGGAAGGGGCGATGCACGCATAACAGACGGAAACGTTTAAGTTCGGAAACCAGCCCAGAATGAAGAAAGAAAGAAAGAAAGCTACTATGACGTAGGCATCCGAAAGGAAAGGATTTTTGAAAATTCAACCCCTAAGGGGGTGAAATAGGGGTTTGAAATTTGTGTAGTCCACGTGGACGAAGTCGCGAGCATTCGCTAGTATTTAATATACAATGTCTTTGCAGCAGCTGAAGTCCTAGGCATATAAACAGAACTAGGTCGATAAAACTCAAAACTAATAGCAGTAAAGGATGCGTGAAGCTAAAAGCATTCCATCCCTCCATTTGCCGAGCCTGCAAGCCTCATTAATTTTCCTAAAGGCTGAGACAAACAGACGTATGGTAGCGCAACGCGATGAAAATGCGTCCATTCTATCCAATGCGGAGCCAAATAGTGAAATAAACAGGTCGGACTTACTTGATCACGTGACTCGAGTTATACCTAGGTGTACCTACCTACCTGTAGCATACGACTCACGAGCCGCCGCCTTTTTTTTTTTGTTTATACAGCAGGGGAAAATCCTCATGGACACCCGTAGGTAGAGCCGGACTCTTACCGGCTAAAAACCCCTGCTGGCTTCTTGTTGACCGTGTACCCGCCTTTCAGCCTACAACACAGCAACATTCTTGTCTTTTACTCTTTTCCTCTCCTTTTCTCTTCGTCTTACTTTTCCTTCATTATTTTTGCAGCAAAATCTGTTATAGCTCTCCAGTTTTTCTCATTTTCTAGAAAAACGAGGCGCCGCCTGCATCTCCCGATTCCCTTATATCTTAAGAGATCAAAATCAATCAGAGATATTATAAGCGATAGATAGATTGCTACACTACGGAATACCTTTTAAACTGATTACAGTGCCGTGCGAGGTGAATTGCACTTTTTTGCCACTTAACAAGAGTCGCTATTTATTGAAACGACTTTGCGAAGTAAGCCGTCTGTACCTATGAGGTACTATTAAATACTAGATGACGCCCGCAACCTCGTCGGTGTGGACTTAGGTTTTTAAGATTTCGGAACCCTGTAACCAAATTTATTCAAAATGGGGTAAACGGATAGACCGTAAAAATTAGCAGACAGGCATTTTCGCATTTGTAATGTCAGTATTTGAAGTATGGATTCTGTGATAAAACTGACTATATCGCGCGTTTAGTCCGCGCTCTTGCCGGTGTCGTCGCGCGATGACGTTTTATATACCTACTTACAGTTCTTTGCACGTATTAAAAATCATACACTCGTACGCGCGCGTTTAGTGTGACGTTTCACCGTATAGTTTCCATCGCACTGTGTTTTGTGCGTTTCAGGCTTTACACCGTTCAGTGCATGCATTGAATCTTGTTGTAGACTGCAATCAACTTTTTTTAAAGTACACCTTTCTTATAATGGATTTTTTAATGCTTCGACTTCAATGTAGTAATACATCTACATTGTTATTATCTCAAAAAGCTAGACAAATACTATGCAGTCTATTTGTTTTATATCCAGATAATTCCATCTTTTATATAAAGCCACAAACAAAACAGATCATTTTACTATTGAGTATGGACATATTCTTAGGATGTGGACTCTAAAACAAATAATAATTGAAGTCATGTACTTATATAATGATAAGTTTCTATTAATTTACACACTGCTTATATTATATGGTTTATACCTATCTACGTGTTATCATAAACTCACATTCAACCTATAGGCTATCTACATATTTATGAATATTTAGAATGCTGTGGACAGGGAATACATACCTACCCATTTATTACTATAAAATGGCACTCAAAAAATAATTTAAATTAAGTTGTAGGTATTAATTCTAAAAATAAACACAAATCGTAGTGTATCACTGACGAAGCGACAAGATATTTGTGTCCTTTCTTATTTCTCTGTAATACCTAAACGATTGTGTGAACGATTTTCTTCTGATTCGGAAAATACAATAGGTACAGAGAATATGTCAGTTATAATAAAGTAACGTTATTGTTCTTTTTTTATCCTATACATCTCAAAATACTTGTGAGTATAATATTATACTAAATATATATTTTTAAAAAAAATTAAAAGCAGGTTTAATCTACACAAATAATAAAATAAAATAAAGAAAGTTAGTAAGTTTGGATGTAGAGCTAATCTCTGGAACCAATGATAAGATTCTGAAAATTATTTCATTGATTGAAGCCAATTATCGAGTGTGATAGGCTTTGCACCGCTCTGCGTTTTTTTATATATCTAATAGTGTAATCGATTTTCTTCTTATACGGAAAGAGCAATTTGAAACTATCCGATGAGCAGCGAATCGCGCAAATAGCACAGGGATACAAATTGGTTTTTCTCGGGAACATTAAGCAAATAACCAGTATTCCGCCCACGTAATCTGCTGCTAAATGATGCGTTAAGATGAGACTTAGATAACTCGATGACTTACAATTTTTCCTCCTACTACCCTGGCTTTGATAAGATGTTTTGTATGTCTATTTTAATTTTATTTGTAAAAAGGCTGATAGATGGCTGCTTGACCACGGCTAGTCTTTATCTCATCATTATCATTATCAACCACAGATAACGAAATACTTCTCTAGTCCGTGTTATCAACCCATCACCGACAGCGACACATGGTTCTCCTTTCAGAACTGCAGCATCAGGATTGAAGAATTGGGACTTGGAATTCAATAACAAAGACTATGCTCGGCCTTTACTTCCTATATTACTTCACCAGGAACTGTTCCTGAATCTCTATAGTTAAGGAGTGTTTTCCCCGCATTATCAGGTTTGAAGAGTTCGGACTTGGAGTGTAATAATCAAGCAGTTGCTTGATACCTAAAATATCAATTCACCATCAGAATTCCCCGAATCCCAAGGCTTAGGAGTTCAATACCTTACAGCATCAGGATTAAGGAGTTGGATCCGAAGTTTATTTGTGTAGTCTATACTTGGCATCAAAAATAATATTGCATCATCCGCAGGTCACTATAGTTTAGGAGTGCGGTCATCATCAGGGTTAAGGACTTGGGACTTGGAATCTAAGTATATAGTCGTTGCTTGGTACCTACAACATTAATTCACTATGAACTCTTACTGAATCTTAATAACTTAGGCTGGCAGTAGCCCTGCAGCATCAGGATCGAAATTTTGGATCCAGATATTTTTATGGGACCACGACAGAAACATCTTTTGTTGATTAAAAAAAATTGCAAATCGATCCAGAAATCTTGAAAAAATCGGTGTAGGTACAAAAAAAACTGACCGAGTTGAGAACCACCTCCTTTTTGGAATTCGGTTAAAAAGGTGCTTTAATACATAAAATGTTGCTATGGCCGAGATCGTTTCTCTGTCGCTTTAAATTTTTTCTGTGTTATAACAGAAAAATTGCGCTCGCGCTTCTATTTATTTTTGTATTAGCTATCTTACTTACTGTCAAATTGAAAAGTAAAATTTCTATACCAAGTAGTATAATACCAAGTACGTACTTACTACTAACCTAAGATCCGTTAAGCTTTTTAACCGTGAAAACGTAACAAACAGACAGACAGACTGACACTTTCAAATTTACAGTATCAGTATGCATATGGATGGATTTCCCGTTCGTCCTTTCAGCAATTATGGCAGCCCTAGCCTAGATTGAAACCCATCGCCAGCCTACTACTGAGCACAGTTCTCCTCTCGGATTGAAAAGGTTAATTTAAGGTCCTTTTTTTCGCTAAGAGTTGGTTGACTTCACACACCTTTGAGAACATAACGGAGAACTCATGATATTTTCCTTCACCGTTATAGCAAGTGATATTTAATTGCTTAAAACGCACATAATCCGAACCCCTGACCTCCCTAATAGGAGAGGCTATCCACGGCTCTTAATATAGTCCTTATTAATGACTGAGTGTTATAACGGCGCTTAAACATTTAAGCAGATTCAGCAGCTGCACCCACCCTTTAGGTCGTACCATTTATATCATTAATCTAAACATTACAAATACGTTCGGTAAGAACTTATCCGATTACGCCGAATTATAAATGAAGTGTCACCCAAACGCTCACAAAAAGTCTGAAGGGCGGAAACCCCTGAATGAAGGGACGGGTGCGTCAGTTTTGAGCTCGCCGAAAATAGGGTTCGCTTTAAGGATTAATCGAGATAATTCTTCGGAAATGCCAATGGAGATGTGGATGCCTTTTGAAAATTATTGTAAAAAGGAAAGGTAGTAATTTCCTTCTTTTAACTATGTAGGCTTGCGCTTGACTACTATCACACCAACTAGTAGGTGAAGATGCAGCCTAAAAGGTACCTATTGACTCTTCTTTTGAAGATACAACTATTATAGGTAGTAGTATCTTGTCTAAATAATAAATTATATTGTGTACCTTTGAAATGAAGCAACCCGCGATTGTCTGTGTAATCTGTAACTTCTAATGTATCGATGGATTTCAATGCAGTTTAATGTATACGTATGCGACAGGTCGAGATGGCAATCGCGCGCTAACCAAGTGCGGGATAGTGCGGGTGATGTGCGGGTGTGCGGGGCGTCCCCCCACCTCATGCCCCGATTGTCATCTCGACCTGTCGCAGGTAGAGCATTTTACGTCGGAGTTGTATATGTTTGTCAGAACTATTATCCAGTCAAATCACTTTTACTACTGCAGCAACAAGCAAGCAAGCAACAGACAAGCAGACAGGCAAGCAGTTCACACTGCTAGGGCGAGGCAGCCAGGAATTGGGACCTACCTTAATAATATGGTTATGTCTATATTGATCTTAATTATACAAAGTTTTAATATGTGAGTAGAGTAGTGATAGCCTAGTGATTATAGTGACTGTTTAGTGCAACTGCACTAAACCAGGGCGTGTCAGAGGCACGGGGTGCCAGCGGACACCTGTCTTCGCTTCAAAAACGAAGAGTGCATTCGCGATGCATCGGGCGAACACTTGTACACGTCAATCCTATGTACATAGTTTTTAATTGTACATAGTTAAAATAAACCAGTGCCAGTAATAATAACAGTCTTTTCATAAACACATGACCAGTGACTATAATATTATATTTGGTAACATACATTGTATCTATTTTGGTAAATACAGACCAAAACACAAATAAACACATTTATTTTTCTTCACGAACAGTTTTCAAAGTATCACCCATATGCAAAGCATAATAAAAAGAACACTGCAAATAACAAGATGATTTCGATTCAGATCCAGCTAACGAAGCAGCAGTAATAAAAATAAAAGAGTTGAACTGCAAAAGCTGTCTGAACTACGCAACCAGCCTTTGATTCATTACAGTTTTCGATTAGCCCCGAGCTCGGTGTTTTTGAAAAATGTTTGCTATTCCGTACCTAAACATGGAATTTCAATATTTCATTTTAGATTGCTTAAATTATTCATTTACCACCTGTATGTTACAGCAGAGCGATGATAGCCGAGTGGTTAAGACGCCTCTCTCGTTCTATTCGGGAGGTCGGAAATTCGATCCCGGGCATGTACCTCTAGCTTTTCGGAGTTATGTGCATTTCAAGCAACTAAATATATCTATGGAAACATCGTGAGGAAACCTAAATGCCTCAGAGTTCTCCATAATTTCTCGAAAGGTGTCTGAAGTTTGCCAATCTGCACTAAGTCATCGTGGCAGACTATATAGCTTAAACACTCCTCATTCTGAGGTGAGACTCGTGCTCAAAAGTGTATCGACGATGGGTTAATCATGATGATGATGAATGCAAACGTTTACAATTTGCTCTTTATTTCTTACCAACAAACCGATCTTCCCGATTCCTCAATTCGAGTATTTCTAAATAGGAACGAGTGCAGAAGCAGTTGACAACTCAGTCAGGCCCTTTTCCAATTTGTGTGCGAATAAATGGAAACTCTCGAATCACATAAATGAATACGGTGGAACAAATTGATTTCTCACTCAAACAGAACCGCTCGTGGGACGTGCTCTGTTTGATATGTAATTTTTCTTTCTTGATGAATAGAAAATATTAACCTTGGTATTTATAAATACTTACCAAGGTTAATATTTTCTATTATTTATTTTTATTCAGATACAAGTTAGCTCTTGACTGCAATCTCACGTAGTGGTAGGTGATGATGCAGTCTAAGATGATAGCGGGCTAACCTGGAAGGGGTATGGCAGTTTTTATTAAACCCATACCCCTTTGGTTTCTACACGGCATCGTACCGGAACGCTAAATCGCTTGGCGGCACGGCTTTGCCGGTAGGGTGGCAACTAGCCACGGCCGAAGCCTCCCACCAGACCAGACCAGAAATTTAGAAATTATAAAATTCCAAACCCCTGCCAGGAATCGAACCCGGGACCTCCCACTAATAAGACCACAGCGCTCACCACTGCGCCAGGGAGGTTGACAAAATCTATTATTCGTCAAAAGAAACATCGTGCTAGGAAGGGCTAGGCCCTAGCCCTAATCAAAACGAAATATTTGTAAAATGAACTGAGTGATTGCCCTGTTGTCTTCTCTTCTCTTTCCGATCTCTGTCGATGACTTAGTGTGCATGAATTTAGGTTTTTGAAAACGTGAATAACCTTATTTTTCCTTGGATAAAAAGTATCATATTCCTTCTCTAGATGCTACGTGCTATATTATCTTGAAATCGGTAGTACATATTATATTTAAGGTATAAAGAAGATAACATTACAGCATACTTTTGGATTTGTGATGTGTATGGTTGCTATTCCGGCAGTATCAAGCTAGTCAAAAATATTAATCAAGAATTATTGTCTTTGTCTATCACGTCTTTGGACGTTACATTCTGATTTCTTTAAACGTAATCCCGCTGAATATAAGTTCCTGTAAGGGTACTTCAATTAATTGAAAGAAACTGCCCGTCAAGGACTTCGTGTCGAGTAAGAGAGCAAACAAGCTTGATACCACTTAGTGTACCACGTACTGAGTGTTCAAACAGTGAGATTAGAGGAATGTTTGTGAGAAAGGAACAGTTCGTGGATGCGAAAGCTCGCAGCGTAGTACTCGTGTGAGCATTTCTAAGGATATTTACTGTGGTGAAGTAAATGTAATTTACTTCACGTCTATCAACGAGAATCGTTAAACCTTTACGAGAATATCTATCTATCTATATATATAAAATTCAAAGTCCTGACTGACTGACTGACATATATATCAACGCACAGCCTAAACCGCTGGTCCTAGAGACATGAAATTTGGAGGGTGTGTTCTTTGTAAAGAGTAGGTATCCACTAAGAAAGGATTTTTTGAAATTCCAACCCTAAGTAGGTTAAATGGGGGACGGAAGTTTGTATGAAAGTCCGTCATTTATCCAAGTTATTTGCATGAAAATTGGTATTTGGGTTTTCGGCAACAAATGAAGAAATACTAGAAATATAATAATGTATTTCAGGATTTTTGAAAATATTCCACTCGAGCGAAGCCGGAATGCCAAGTTGCGTTCTAATCCATACTTTTTTATTTTTGACCCCAGGCCGAAAAACCATTTTTCATGGATAAAACTTGAAAAATTACGGACTTCGATACAATATTTCATCCGCTATTTAACCCCCTCAGAATTGGAATTTCCAAAAATCCTTTTTGACTTCCTACGTTATTAAAGGAACCTACTAACAAAATTTCAGTTTTCTAGCCCAGGGCCCACATATATACCTATGTCTTATTATCATTATCAACCAATCATGCACGCACGCTCTAGTAGTACGCGACAGGTGGAGATGCAATCGGGGTATGCAGTGGGCGGACGACCCGCACACCCGCACGTCACCCGTGCTATCCCGCATCGGGTTAGCGCGGGAGCTGTGCGGGTGAACGCGAGAGCTGTGCGAGTGTGCGCGGCGTCCCCACCCCGATTATCATCTCGACCTGTCTTGTACTATAGGTATGTCTCAAGTCTTTTATAAACAATTAGTTATTAGTAATCGAAGACTAGCATAGACAAAACTGGTTATACAAGGTAATTAAGCAAAACTGACACTATCTACAACATATCGACACGGTTTAAAATTGTGTTATTTAATTAACTACCGTTTCTCTTTTAAATATTTCCATCTGCCCCAATAAATTAAACATTGAGTTAAGTCATTTTAATTAACCCTTTTTACGTAGATTCAATCAGGTTAAAATTCGCTACACGTTTTTAATTAAAACTTCCTAGTTCTTTTACGATTTATTGCAGATGTTGGCGTCTAGATTATTTTACGTTTTAAGTTCATAAGACTGATTTTTTATTTTAATTTGTGTTAATTGAATCTTATCTTGCTTTTAAATAATTAATATATTATTATGAAATGTTTAATAATCTATATATGTACTTATAATAAAACTGTAATTGGACGATTTCTGTATATTTTACAAAGAGTCGATATTTTAAAATTTTAAATCAAAGGGAACATTATTGCTGATAGTCCGGGTTAATATATTATAGAGTAGTTTTTATCCTGGAAATAATTAGAGATTCTTCCGAGATATAAGATCTATTTTTTATCGATTTTACTCCATAACTCCGTTAAATTTGGACCGATTTTTACAATTCCTTTCTCTTTACCAAAATTTTACTATCAGGTTATAGTACCATTTAAGTTTGATGAATAGTTTCGGATATAGTGGACGGAACTCCTCAACGGCAGCAGCAAAACGATCTCGATCAGTATAATAGCTTAGTTAAAAGTAGATTCTTAACCATAATACATAGCATAATATGCTAAATTATAGCATTTCACTTCTTCCCTATCAGTAACAAGTTTGGTTCCGGTAAAAAAAATTCAATACGGGTTTCATTTTATTGAGAACATTTGACGAAGAATGTTTTTTATGTATAGTACGCGACAGGTTGAGATGGAAATCAGGGAAGGAACGCCTCGCATACCCGCACAGCCCCCGCGCTAACCCGGTGCGGGCGAGGGCGGGGGACGTGCGGGTTTGCGGCACGTCCTTCGCCCCATACCCCGATTGCCATCTCGACCTGTCGCGGACTATAGGCAGATTCTAATAGGTAGGCCTATAACACATTTATACTCATATTTTATCCATATCACTATCCATATTAAAAATGCGAAAGTCTATTTATTTGTTGGTTTGTCCTTCAATTACGTCGTAACGCGACTGAACAACGGATTGACGTGATTTTTTGCGTGAGGTATCTATAATTAAAGACACAATCAATGAGTTCACACAGAATTTTTAAAAACCTAAATCCAAGCGAACGACGTTGCGGGCATCAGCTAGTTCCATAATATGACGGAATGTAGATATCTATAATAGTTAGCTATTGTTTAATATGCATCTTTTCCGTAAATAAACATAATAAATACACGCCATACACTCACGTAAATGGAAATTATTGTCATAAGAGGTGGATACTATGGGTGGATACGAGTATCAACCCTATTTAAGCTATTTTGATTCTATTGACATTTAATTGAGAAAAAAATACACCAAGTTATCAACATAACAAAATAGATGATACCGTGTCATAGACGGAGTAAAAAATCTAGACAAAGGAACGTTTGCTTTCTCATTCACACTAAAAAGAGAGCACAGATAAAGTTACTAATGTAATAAACAGAGACGCAGCTAACCTATTTTTTGTCCCTTATCGTGTAACCGATTTTTTTCAAGGAATACAACTTTAGTGGCAAAACAAACTTTGATAATTCGTGGCATTATTGTATTTCTCACTAGTTATTTACTTGTTTTCACATAAAAAACGTTTAATACAAATATTGTTGAGCGGTTTATACAAATATTGACTACTATTAAAAGAATGGTAATTGTCGTGTTATTCATCGTTACGTAATACTATCGCTATCTCACACGCGGTTACACAGTACTTTAGTCTAGCTTTTTTAATCAGTCTACGTGTACCGTGTCACATAATTTATGTCATTAACCCAATATGGCAAAAAAATATGTTAAAACTGATTTTATGTCTAGCTTTATTTTTTAGCAGCATAGTTTTATTTCTGATCATATTCGGTTTAATGAATTTAGGCACGCTAAAGTCCTAAAATGTTGGTATCAGACACTGGCTTAAGTGGAACCAATGATATTTTGGTCAAAATCGTCAGTCCAGAAGGCCAAATATTCTCTGCATACTTCCCAGAAAATACATTGATTGAGGAGTTGAAGAATCGTGCTGTGGACTTCTTTTATCCTACTGGGGAGACTAGATCTGGTCGTTTCAAGGTTGTAAGAGTGTGTGATACATCAACCTTGCATGATTTTCTCACTTTGACGCAGGAGGGAGTTATAATGCATGAAGAGTTATTACTAATAGAGCGTAGGGGTCCTGATGCTGGTACGCTATGGGATCTAGGAGCTGTCAGAGCTCCTCAGCATGCTGCAATAGTAGCTGCAACAGCTTCTTTACCCAACCCGCAAGATATAACACGCCAACCAAATTTACAAGCACTGTTATCCACGAACGAGCTGTCTTACGAACTGAAGAAGATATTAATTTCTCTGATAGAAGCTGGGGCAAGATTAGCAGCTGCTGGGCGTAATTATGAGTTAACCTTAGCTCAACTATCAGCAGCGTTAGACGAACCAAGACGAACCCAAAGAATTGTAGCACAGGTCATCACCCCTGAAGAGTTAGCTGCGAAACTTAACAAAGAAATCGATAATACGACGGAACCAAATAAATCTAGTGCTGATAATAAACGTGCAGATTGTTTGGAGAATTTTCTAAATAAATTCCGAGCATGGAGAAGAAGGATAATTGAACCACCGAATCCTGAAGCAATAGCAACGTTACGGAATCTAGGTTATTCTTTCGAGGAAGCAGATGAGGCATTGCAGTGTACGGGATGCAATGTACCGGCAGCAGCATCTTGGTTGATTGGCGAACGAGGTTCTAGCGTTTTTGAACTTGTTAATGGACTGCCCGAAGGGGTTATTCTCCAGACTTTGTTGAAGCAAGCCCAGATTCAACGTGGATTGTTGAACACTAGGATGTTGATAGCCTTTATAGCAATGGTTGGACAGACAGGCAGTGCGTCGTTGTGGTTGAACTCCCCACATGGAAGTCCGTTGCTCTCGCAAATCTCAAGGACGTATCATTCAGAGAAGTACTGTTTGGCTGTGAACCAGTTTTCGGAAAGGCAGGAGAATGGTGCGGCACCGTCGACTTCGAGGCAGAGAAATTGAATATTGATTTACCTACCTTGTGCGTTTATTCTATTAGATTTTGGAATTTTTGTCAATGAATATTGTTTTGGTGTCTAAATAGAACAACATGTTATTGCTAAATTGCCTACTTTTTCATTTTCCTGAATCTTGGTAAACCCAGCCTGTCCTGTCTCTCTTAAAATCTCTCGTCTCAAATTATTATCAGAGTAGATACCTACTTAGTATTTTGAAGGGTCATCTTATAGATCGACCGAAAAGAGTAGAAATTACATAAGGGCGCCACCATCACTTTTGTTCTTGTGGTAGCACCATGTACCTACTGCAACCAAAACAAGGTTGATATTTGATATTTTTGAAATTATTAAAATCATTGGAGAAGCCTATA
This sequence comes from Maniola hyperantus, assembly GCF_902806685.2. Classification (NCBI taxonomy): domain Eukaryota; kingdom Metazoa; phylum Arthropoda; class Insecta; order Lepidoptera; family Nymphalidae; genus Maniola; species Maniola hyperantus. The sequence continues at coordinate 8,586,119 of NC_048550.1, forward strand.
TCGTAGTAATAGTAAAATTGTATTTATAATATTCCTAGTGTAAACTATCAAATCACTTCAAACACCATAATATTCTAAAACCTTTACACTTACATGCACTGGTGAATTGCACGAATCAACTTACAAAGTAACATAAAGGACTACTCTACTACCTCCTTAGTAATAATTCACTTTTTTCTTGAATATAATGATACCTAGCGGCATAGATTAATTATTGGTCTCGCTATTCTCGACTAACGGATACCCGGGTATAGCACAGTTTTAGAGTGTGTGTGCATGTCATAGTGTGTGCGTCATGATGTGGCCGAAGAACTCCAACCCCCGCAATTTTATGGTCTTCAGGATTTTAAGATCTTTGCTTAGCCCAAGCCCTTGTAGTACAGTTGCATTTTTTATACCTATTACCTGTCTGATGTCTCTATATGTGAGAACTCATAAGATAGGATGAGGCTATTTTACCCACACCGATCGGTAGGTACTGGCAAGGACCCGTATCGACTTGTCAGTATACTTACCGGAAAAATCTGGTTCTTTATACCAGCACCCTTAGATATTATAGATGTGCCAAAGCGATAATATTTAGATACGACATCCGATCCCAACGTAGTAGGTATATATGTAGAGATTGTTGATTGCAAATAACACTGTCCTAAACAAAGAAATCATCCTAGAGTTTTGTAATATCCGGTTGTACGAATGATATTTCTTCACATCAAATAATATTTGTTGTGACGATTACAAAAATTTACCTCTCTCAAGGCGTTTGTTTCTTAAATAACTAATAGTGCTCGAGAGAAATAAACGTTTTACTAAACGGGCTATGTATGTTTATCATTTCATCGAGGAACCTGGCTACGATGTTACAATCGATAATTTAAAATGGTTATCTCACTTAAAATTACTTACAAAGGACGTGGATTTTACGTATTTTGGAAGACCCTCTATTTATCTAATAATCACTGAGAAATAATTTCTTTTTGTCATAGGCAAATACCCAATTGTATGGCCTTTGCCTTAGAATACTTTGCCTATTTCGACACAGGCTACTTTTTGGCCCGGAAAGTCAAACTGTTCCCACGGGGTATTTTAAAAAATCTTAATCCACGCGGATGAAGTCGTGGGTCTAGTTATTAATAAAAATATTTACCATCAATAAATAAGTAGGTACAGTATTAAAGGTCTATGGTAAGGTTCAGTTTACGATTTCTTCAGTAAGAAGAGAATTCGACGAAAGACAAACGAAGGGAAATCAACTGATCTACGCTTATTGAAATGTAACGTTCCAAGTCGGCAGTAAATTTAATTGCTGAAGTTGAAATTGAAAAAGTTATAGCGTTTGTATAATTGTACAAACGGGGTTGTCTAACCGGGAGCCGATTAGTAGATAGGTATGTTTGTTTGTTCAGTTTGTTTAATATAGAGGTCAAAAGCTGCTTCTGTTTTTGTTTATTCATCCAATTCACTAAGGATATGTGTTTTTTAAAAACCAATTTTGCCAATATTTATAAATATGTAGTAAGATCTTGTCCACGACTTCGTCCGCGTAGATTTAGGTTACTAAAATCCCGTGGGAACTCATTTACTTACTGAAATAAAAAGTAGCCTATGTCACTCTCTAGGTCCTTAACTAAGTACATATGCCCATGGAAAAAATTACGCGGATCCGTTGTTCCGTTGCAACTTGATTGAAGGACAAACCAATAAACTAACAAACGAACACACTTTAACATTTATATTATGGTTAGTGATAATATACGTAGGGAAGAAACAATTTGTAATATTTTGACCCATTTGAAGCATATTTGGGTAATCTTCCGGAAATTCGTATAAATCTTTTCGGCACCGCCACGCCACAATATCGAGGAAAATTCAATTAGGCATTCGTCGAACGGTTGAGTAACCGAGATACGGTTCGTGCGTGCTCCGCTCCAGGCGGCACGTACAAAGGCACATAAGGTCATAGCCCACAACGATTTTTTACGGCGATACAGCAACGCGTTTCATGAACGCCTACATCGCTACATAGGGTTGCTTGTAGCATATTTTGAAACGCACGAGAAAAATGTACGTAGACAGTACGATGCCGCGTAGAAACCGATAAGGGGTATGGATTTAATAAAAGTGCCATGCCCCTTCCAAGTCAGCCCACTTCCATCTTAGAATACAATCATCACTTACCACCAGGTGAGATTGCAGTAAGGGCTAACTTGTTATAGAATAAAATAAAATAAAGTCGTATAAGCGGGAGACACTAGGTTCGATCCTGGGTCCTGCTATTGGGTGCCCAACAAGGGCATTTTAAGGATTTATGAACTAAACTGCCTCTCGTCTGGTCTGGTCTGGAGGCCAGCCGAGTTCTTTACCATACTAAGGACAAAACTATATCGGCAAGTGGCAATTCCTTACGATATAGATACCGTTTAAGGTTGAGGGTTTAATAAAATTGTTATACCTCTTCCATTACTACCCCGATTCCATTTGAGACTTTTATCTAGAGGCATCTTAGACCACTTCTTACCACCGGGTAAGATAGAATGTCAAGGGCTAATATGTATCTGAATAAAACATTGCAGTAGCGATATAGTCGCAATGTAACGATTCTGCTTCGCTATTGCAACGATACAAACGCGCGACTTTATCGATCACTGGCATAAGTGAGTAGGCGAGATGCGTTTTTGTAACCATATTAGATTCTGCATCGCAATTTTATGGATGCTGTTTAGAGATCGTGGTTGTTGTAGGTAGCTAAAGGTCCAGCAATATAGCATTGTCACGGCGACCATCAAAGCTTTTTTGAGACAGTATTCTATTTTCTGCCAAACAAAAGAGTTGCCCTGGATTATGGCCCTTATTCTATTATTTTATACAAGAAAAATCTAGTTACTCTATGTACCGTATAAAATGATGTTTCCACGGTAAGTTTTTTAAGTAAATATTTTCTGCTTTAGGTACAGACTACGATGGTCTGGTTTATTAGGTAGATATGTCTAGACGGTTTCAAGGATTACAGTGATTTGATCACCTGATGGTGAATTGTGTATTAAAACGTGGCGGTTTTCGCCACGGCCAATCTGCTGATGATCTTCTTATACATCTACCTCAAACACCTTTGGGCGGAAGCGATTGACAGCAAGGGAAAGGCCATACTAATTTTGATAGCTGTATCGAACATTTATTTAGTGACTAATTTAGTTCAATGGGCCGTAATTGTCCTTGACAACAGTTCGGATAATAGTTTGTCGTCTGCGCTGGCTCTAAAAGTGTTAATTCCCAGCGCCAACCTATTTTCTCCCAGTTGAAAACAGACGCACCCCACGCCTTATTCAAAGGTTTTCTTTTCACACTTTTTATAAGCGTTCGTGTGACACCTCATTTATAATTCTGCTTAATACACTCGAGTTCGTACCGAATGAATTTGTAATGTCAAGATTAATGATACACTTTGCCTTGCATAGACAATAAGAATTTCTTTTAACTTCGCTTATTGGTTCTGTGTTTTGTGGCGAACTTTACAATTTTTTGATTTGCAAGGGAAAAGTTTGGTTTCCTCCTAATCTGTGTAGCAGAATGTGTGATATTCTTTCTGTCCTTAATAAACTTTTCTTCTTATTTCTAGAAAGTTTATAGAAAATACTATACTGACATATAGCTCAGCGAGTTACGGAGCTGAAGCGGCAATAGGCAAAATCGATAGATGTTGGGATCCCAAGTTCCTGAAATGAAACCTCGCACCGAAAAGTGCAGTGTTGGAAGACTCCCACTGGAGAGACAGACGACATCAAATGAGTCGCAGCGAGCCGCTGGATCCAGGTGGCGCAAGACTGTGGCGTATGAAAGTTCCTGCAAGAGACCTGTGTCCAGCTATGGACGCCTGTCGGTTGATGATGATGATGGTAAAGATGATGATTATAGAAAAAGGATTAGTAAAATCTCTCTCGAAATAACAGAATTTTTTCAGTAAAAGAATAATAGTAACACGTACCCCTCAAAATTGCGTAGATCTTCTACAATATAATTTCACTCGGCAACCTTGTAGAGTCATAGGTAGGTAGGTATATCTTATCCTACTCTTCTTTTTCTACAGATGAGGGTTATCACATACTTACGCAAAAATTTAGTTACCCTGACTGACTTATTACAACCCGGACGGGTGTTTAGTTAGTAGCAAATCTTGTTATTTGGTGAAGGTTGTATTACAGAGTAAGAATAAATTCTACTTCGATTAAAGTACTTAATACATTATACTTACACCACAGTAAAGGCAGTAAAGGATATTAAACCACGTACAAACCCCACATTATATTTACCGTTATGATAAATTATTGCCTTTGTGTAAACCACTTACAGAGACCTACTACCTAATCTAGTGTTGTTGTTACTGCATGAATTTGTAATGTAAAGATTAATGATGTACGCCTTGCTTTACAAGGTGACACGTGCTAATTTGAGCCCACTTATCGATTCTGTTTTTTAGATCAATAGAACACTATGTTGTATTTTATTGTAATGAAAGCTTTGTTTATTTTTAAATACCCCTACTTTTTAATAATAATTAAAACTCGTAAATAATATACCCCTAGACATTTTATGGCAAAATGCAAAACTTGCCTGCGCTAGACAATCATGCATGATTGAAGCAATGATGAGGATTGACATTTAGGTCAGAGCGTGCTTGTTTCAAATACGCCTATTCACTTTTGCCTTGCAGATAATTTTACTCAAGCTATATGTAGCAGCTTAGTAAGTGGAAACCCGGACGCCGGAAGGACGTTCTACACCTTAACGGCTCGTAAAAGGAACGTAGAACAAAAAAAATCTTGCGCGTTGATTAGATGACAACCATACCAAAATGCTTTAACTAATTTCTTTGATCAATGAAAACTTGTGTTAATACATAAAATAATAACATAGCATTAAAATATTGTCTTGGCAGTAAGGATCCTCTAGTAATCATCATAGAAATCAACGTCAGCCGATAGACGTCCACTGCTGGACATAAGTCTCTTATAGGGACTTCCACATGCCACGGTCTTGCGCCACCGGCTGAATCCAGCGGCTCTCTGCGATTTCTGCGACTCGTTTGGTCTTGCCTGTCCATCTAGTGGAGGGGACTTCCAACGCTGCGTTTACCCTACGCACTTGGGATCCCAATGTCTATTGCCCCCTAGTAATAAAGTAATAATCTGTCGAAAATCAATCCAAACTTTGTATGAAAATTTCCATCTTTCGAGTTACTAAAGTTTACCTTATTAGGTTGAATGGGAAATTTTTCGTAAGACAAACAAAAGAGCAACAACTGATCCCGCAACGCTTATTGATGTTATGTTCAAGTAAATTTATTTGTATAAGTTCAGATTGAAAAAGTTACGGCGGTCTCATAATTCCACAAAACAAGCTTCCGTGCCCGAACCGTAATTGCTAGATATGTTTGTGCAATTTGCTTAATGTAGCTTTAGACTGCCTTTATAGGCTAAATTTTCTCTTCCCCTCTATAAAATAGCTGGAGAATACTTGTTATTGTTTTACTGCCTTTTGGTCGTATAACTTTTCTATAACCTTTTCGGATTAGGGAAATAAGTGGTACATGTATGTAAGTAGCTATTTTATATTTGTTTCTAATGTTAATTTGCTTATAATCATGCTCATGAGCTTCTTGAGGTCTTAGCCACAGAATTTGATTCTCAACTGGCTTCATGAGGTTTTTCTAATGTTATGCTTCGGTTTTACTGGCACAGCCATAATTTATGATTCACTTTGACATCGTGAATAACAATATAACTCTTGGATACATATTGTTCTGTAAAAACTGCTCCCATCTGTATTAAATGGGTTTTTATACGCTATTCTTTTGCCCTGATTTAGTATGTCTACCAGTCCGTTAGACGTCATCTTGAAACAAGATGGCTGCCTTAGTTCAACTTTCCCCACAACCACTAAGTTGGCCAGATAGAGAACTCGATTTTAAAAAATCGATAAAACCAATAGAGTTTTATCGAGGCGTGTGGATAATTTTAACGCTGTTGTTGTGGTAGCCCTGAAGTCATCATCATGATCAACCTATCGCTGACCCATTACTGAGCATGGATCTCCTCTCAGAACGAGAAGGCTTTAGGTCATAGTCTGCCACGCGCTGGCCCAGTACGGTCGGCAGTAAGTTAGTCGTTTTTTATCCAAAACTACCTACACGTACCGTCGTTTTATTACCAGCTAATCTTTCCCAACTAAAACCTTGTTAGTTAGATGGCCACAACAAATCTGTAGCTATTCCACGCTTATTTATAAAGCGTATATACTGTGCAGTATCCGCAGTCCAGCTGCGGCAAATTTTAATCCGTTTTATGGGACCCGCGAAGTTGTTTCGCATCGCAGCGAATGTGGGGGAAATCAGGTCGGTTTAATGAGTACATAATAACGTTACACCCCTATTAGTGAACATGTATGATCTGCCCTATTTATGAACAAACTTTCGACTTTGGATTTTGAACATTTCCGAGTCGCGAATAGTGAGTTCCTACGTGTTATTAATGTAGGTAGATTTATTATGTAGATATGTAGGTTCTCTAAAGTATTTTAGATGATAGTGGTAGGTATACTAGTTAGACTTGTGCTTTACTACATAATATACCTAGCCACGCCTTTGTTAAATGATATCAGTAGCCATCTCTGACTAGAAAATGTAAAGCGATTTCAATTAAGTTCTGTAATTGAATACATACATAATAAATAGTACCTACCTCGTATTGAATTCTGTTTTAGCAAACCTAAATATTTTATGAATATTACACTTTTAATTTATAAATCTAATAGCTAATCTATATGGCCTGGCATATGTTGCAGTCGAATTCTAGAATTCGTCATATTACTTAACAGTTAGCTATTTGTAAAAAACGGAGTCGTTTTTTATTACATTATAGCTGGGTGTGCTTACGACGACCTTAATAAAAATCAGTAAAGTTTTAGGGCACTTCCTACATCGTTACGCCTAAAGGCAGATCAATATTTCAATAAGACCCAAAATAGCTGCAATTTTAATTGCGATTTCGTATTTAATAAAACCAAGACAGTGTAAACAAAACGGAATTTAACACATTTATCCTTTTAAGTGTAAAGTTCAATTCGTTTGTGAAAATAATAAAATGTTAATTTCAATGTGGCTTAATTGAAATTGCTTTACATTCGTCAATAAAGATAGCAATCGGCAATCTCGTTACATTTTAATCACTTAGCACCTATAAATAGATTAAAACATGTATGGATAATTTTAAATCGAAAGCATGAAACAATTTCGATTAATTTAAACTCGTACGAGGTACTTATTTATCTTATATAGATTTTAAGGTAACGCTGTAGATCAGTAAAATCTAATGATTTTAAGCTTATATTTTAATGTAGATAACGGATACATACCACGATTAATTTGATGTTTTTATTAATTGTCGATATTTCAACTTGCACTGGTCGTGGTCACGATGCCGATGGGACTGCGGTGCTACGAGAAATAGAAGTTCGAGCTGTCAAGGATAGTTGCGAACTACTCTCTTTCTTGTTCTTTTCACTGGAACTTCGTGAGCTGAATACCGAGAAATTAATTGTGGTTAATTGTACCTGTAACCGTTATCTACATTAAAATATGTCAGTAAAATCTGTCACACAGAATGTAAGCCTCTTGGATCTGAGACCACCTATTTGCCCCAATTGATATTAACCTATACATGTTACATTCATACGACATACATGGCGTACCAACTTGCTGATGAATAAGATAGAAGATACAAAATCTGAGAAAGATGGTGGGAAGAATATGGGTGAGAAAAACGGACGACCGTGTTTGGTGGCGCGCTCTTGAAAAAACCTAAGCCCAGATGTGGACGCAAAACATGCTGATGGAATGGAGTGATAAAAAACTATGTCTGACACACGATAAATCATTATTCATGCTGAATTTTAATTAAGAGAGATAGATAAAATAAGATTGAAATTAATTCAATTCAAAATTTCAATGAATTCGCCATACCTAGTGAATTTACTTACTCTACCTACCTACTTGTAATAGAATCCATACTAATATTATAAATGCGAAAGTGTGTCCGTCTGTCTGTCTGCTAGCTTTTCACGGCTCAACCGTTCAACCGATTCTGACGAAATTTGGTACAGAGATAGCTTGCAACCCGGGGAAAGACATAGGCAACTTTTTATCACGGAAAATTTAAGAGTTCCCACAAGTTTTTTAAAAACCTAAATCCACGCGTACGAAGTCGCGGGAATCAGCTAGTTCTTAATATTAATGGTGTAGTAATTTATCGATTTAAAAGAACTTTGTAAATGTTTAGTTGATTTTCAATTTCTATTTGTTTTTCAATAGACAATTTACTCACAAATAATAAGATAAATAAATAAAAACAGACAACGTGAAAAAGAAGCTCTGTTAACGACAAACAGCAAATGCTTAAATGTAGCGATGCAATCTCTAAAGTTATAGTTGTTGTAGACAAAGAAATCGAACAATGTAGACAGTTTACTTGTTAGTCTTGCAGCCGGTCGTAAGTACAAATTAAAATTTACGCCGCGCTAAACGCAGGTTCTCTTAGCAAGATTAAATATAACTTTTAAATGAGACAAGCTATGCTTCGTGTTCAGAATATCTTGAGCTAAGTCTGATGTGATAATCATCATCATGATCAACCCATCGCTGGCCTACTGCAGAGCACGGGTCTCCTCTCAGAGTGAGACGGGTTTTAGTAAGGTATAGTCTACTACGCTAGCCAAAAGCGGATTGGTAGACTTCACGTACAAGTTCACACATCTTTGAAAACATTTTGGAATACTCTCAAGCATACAGGTTTCCTAACGATGTTTTCCTCCGCCGTTCAAGCAAGTGATATCAAAAGTGATATTTACATAAAACGCATATAACTCCGAAAAGTTAGAGGTGCGTGCCCAGGATCGATCCCCCAACCTACCATTAGGAGGCGGACGTGCTAACCACTAGGCTATCACAGCTTACAAGTCTGATGTAGCGTCTTTCAATGCTTGCTCTGACTGTCTGACTGATCTATCAACGCACGGCCTAATGACAGCGCGCTGTCATTAAAACTTAAAATTTTGACAGTCGTTTCTTTTGGTACTCCATTCATCCAAGTGGTACTCACTAAGAAAGGGTTTTCGGAAATTCCATCCCTAAGAGGGTTAAATAGGGGATGAAAGTCCGATATATCCATGACAATTTACAATTATTTGAGACATATTTGGGCTTGTTTCAAGATTTTGATCAGTCAGTCAGTCAACTTGTCAACGGACAAGTATTTTTAGTACAAGTATAAAGTATATAGGAGATAACATCTCTATTTTTGGTTCATATAGTTTGTTTAAAAAAATACTAATAGATAGATACTAATGTGGTTAATGTCAATATTTCAACCTGATTTCAACCTTCATTTCGACGCAGTTGCGGGACGCCAAGTCGAAATTTTCACGAGCTGAATCATCTAAGCTCATTTAGATAGGTCCTTTTTTGAAGGAATTTCAAACCCTCTAATGAGGTTTGGATCTTGGCCCATCTCCTAACCGATTGAGCTATTGAGGCTTTAGTTAGCTAGTTAATTTAAATACTTATTCCGAATGATCTGAACAAGTACCAGTTCAGTAAACCATTAACCTAGATATTGTAGATTAGTGCTTTTTTTTGGGTAAATAGGCCACGCAATCCACAAATCGAATTATTGCTAATAAATCTTTGTTATATTTTACTACGCTAGCGCCGAAACTGTTGTTTGGCCCAAGGGGACTATTTGATTGACCTAGATAATATTCTCGCGGTACATAGTATATTAGTAGGCCTTGATCAATTAAGTACCATGTGCTATTTAATGGATTCTCTGTGCGGACGAATAAAATATGCCTTGGCAACCGATTTGCATAAGTCAATATCTTTACGATTAACCATCCTAATATTTTAAATGAGAAAATTTCTCTGTGTGTCTGGCATGTCTGCTATAAGACCTATCTCTGAGACCTGTCTTCCTGCCAAATTTCATGATTCTAGGTCAACGGGAAGTACCCTAAAGGTTTTCTTGACAGACAGACAGACAACGAAGTGATCCTATAAGGGTTCAATTTTCCTTTTGAGGTACGGAACCCTAAATAGATGATGGGTAGTAATTATTTCAATCAATTACATGTTCTAAAGTTATGATACCCATTTGTTCCACGAAGTATGCCATATTGCTATATGATAATAATATTAACCATAACGAAGTCCAGACAGGCGTAGCGTAATAGCTGAAGGGAACTCGCAACTAGACTGGAAAGTTACTTTTATTTGTTTTGTTTTGTGGGTTTCCTGTACTTTGAACTCATTCTAACTGGCAAGAGCAGTCTATGTTCGGCTATAAAAATTTAATGGAACAGCTTTTTGACTTCGGGAAAAGTTGTGCCTATATTTATTGCTGTTAATAAATTATGCCAGTCGCGAGCCTAGTGTTTAAATTTTTAGCGTGCACTAATATTTAGTCTTTAAATGTAAAAATCATGTTCCGTCGTTTTTTAGCAATATTAAAAAGAAAAGGATGCAGATACTCTAAATTTAGTTTAGAGAAAGACAACAGAATTGGCGCCACTTTTTCATACAATTTCTAAGTAACTAGGTAAGTAGGTAACCTAATAACACGAATGGTTCAATAAATGTTCAATACGACATCTCACCTTGCCATAATTACTATGCCACGTGCATAGTAATTCAGAACACCTCTAGTGGCATAAGGATTTGTGTGAATTACTTACGGTTAGAATGTCATACAGTTCGTCACATCACTCTACAGTCTACGAGTCTGTACAATGTATGTACAGGGTGCGCTTCCAATCTGTGAAATCCACGCCGCGTCCAACGGAGTAAAGCTCAGTAAAAGCCGCTTTGAGTTTGAAGTGAATGGATTTGACGTAAAAGTTAGCGGTCTGCACTCATTCCCAAATAAGTTAAATAAACACCAACTGTTCACATTAGTAAAAGCCGGATTTGATCATGCATATTTGATTAAATTAAATTATACAATATCGAACATGGTTTTTGAAATATGTAATTAATTATTTATTATTTTGTTACTGTCCTTAATATTTAAATACTTAAGATATTAATTGGACGATATTAATCCCCACTTAAAAAAATTAAAATCAGACTTACTTTATAATATGCGCTAAAATGCAGCTTGCTTATATTACTTGTGCCAATCCTCTAGCCAAAAAAGCCAAGCTAGGTATTAGTTAAGTAGGTCCGAAGTTACTGGCACCTTACAATTAAAAATAAGCTAGGGTAGGCAGTGCCTTTATACGTACACACATTTAATATTATGTAATTAAAAATAAACTCATAAACATTTTGTAATGAAGTTTTACTGTTAATTAGCGAAAGTTATGAAAAATTTAAATTTCATAATTTTTTAACTAAAATCACATTAGTTTTTACAACTAACGGAATTCCGAACACTATTATAACATTAGTATGTCGGTGATGCGACCTTGAAATTTGTACCCATCTCAAAATCGCCCAACGCAACTAAAGAAGTTTTCACTCTTAAGAGTGACCGTAGATAGATACTGCATGCAGTGAGCTGCTTAATATGAGATTCTACATCTCACCAAGGTTGATGTACTTAGTATCCGAGCATAGAATCACTTCAGAGTTAAAGTAAAATCAGCCGTAAATTCTTGTTTTAATGCTCATTTCATTTCGTTCTATACATCTACAGTCATCGCATCGCTCCAAATAGAAATTTTTGACTGAATTCTCAACTTTAAAACTCGGGATTTTTGGTCCATTTTATGACTTTGTGTTTCGACATTCGAATTCTATCAAACGTTGGTGTTAAGGTAGTCTCATACTACATATAGTTGGACCATTACGAACGGGCAAACTGGGTCATAAATCATTTTTATCAGACCTCTCGCTCGCACTAACAGGCCTTATGGAACTAAAACATGATGGTCTGGTTTTGAGGGTAGCAGTAAAAAAAAGGATTTGTCGATAACAGGTCATAAAGAGCGAGGGGAAACAACACAAAATTAGCTACCAGCTACTTGCGTCCGAACGGTATCCCTTATGTAACGGTACGTCCGAACGGTATCTCCTCACAACCCTATGATCGTAATGATTTATGACCCCGTTCGCACGTTGATAATGACCCAAATATAAGCACACGGTAGTCACACATTAATCTACGTGCATGGTGCACTCGCAATCTGTGAAATCCACGCCGCGTCCGACAGGCTAAAGCTCTGCCACTTTGAGTTTGTAGCGAATGGATTAACGCAAAAGTTTGTTGTAGTAGAACTCATTTCGAGATGAGTAAAGTAAACATCCTGTATGTGCAACTCGGATGCGGTGTACACACCCCAATATTTACACGCAAATATTTTCACTTTTCAGTTTCTAGAACCTATCTATAAGCTAACAAACAATTAATATGATTTTATTTCAAAATCCAATTTCTGTTACGAATTATCTAATAATTCGGATAATATCCACGACAGCTACTAAATGATAAACTGCATGCTTACAAACATGTAACTTTTAACAAGTAGCCATCATGAAAATTCATTTATATAATTCCAGACTTCAAAATAATAAGGCCGGATCAGAATTGACACGAAAATGGAAAGGATTTTTTAACAAAAAAGTTTTTTCATTCGCCTCAATACAAATGGGTATCAAAAACGTTTCCGGAGGCAACTTTTTCATTTTTCCCTCTTCGGATGCTTCCATTCAGAAACGTCCTTTTGTAATACAAAAATATAGACGTATATTTTTACATTTGAGACAAACATTTTGATGGCGCTTTTTGTAATAAATTTTATTTTATTGGTAATAGATTTGGCTTGACCACAATCTCCGCTTAGTTTATGTGAGATTTAATAAAACACACAAAGGGGTTAGGAGTCAGGATATTTTGATTGTCGATCGATGTAAAAGTGGTATACCACTTCCAAGTTAGCCGCTTCTTAATTTAGACTCCATCTACTACCACATAAGAACTCAGGCAGGGTTAATTTGTCCGTGCATTAAAAAATATTTACTTTAGCATATACTTTATTGCACAGTTTTTACAAAATATAATAATATTGGTAAAATAGGTTAGAAAGCACAAAGATGGTGCATCAATATTGCATAGAATACACAGCTATAAGAAAATCAATATCTAGCAAATATCAATAATTTAAGAAAAATAAAGACAAGTAAGAAGAGTAACTTAATTGTTGTAGTTATAAAAAGAAACGCAGATGAAGACAAATATGTCATATTTAATTACTATAATATTATTGACATGTAAAAAAACACCTAGACTTTAAATAGTGGAAGTAATAAATATGTTATAAGTTATAATGTATCTTACTGATTACATTCAATATCAAAAAGTATGTAGATGAAAAACAGATATACCATAGCGTTTGAGAAACTTTTGACCTCTGACACTCTTTAGTTCACAGTTTTTAAAGTTTGTTGATGAAAGGCGCAATAGAAGCGAAGTCTTCGCATTCAGGAATCAGCTTTCCCTTGAACTTGATGCAAGATTCCGCGCACAGAGGCCCGTCGAACCAAGCTCCAAGCATCTTCTTGCATTGGGCGCAGTTCTCTATACAAATCTCAAAGGGATTATAGGCAGTGGCAATTGCAGGGTTAGCACTTGTGTAGTGTTGCAGCAGACAGACTACTACAATTAACAATACGAAGGTAATTTTTCCGGCCATTTTAAATAACTGATTAAAAACCTGACGGGTCCAAAGAGTTTTTCGATTACAGATTGTTCTATTGAAAGAAGGAAGGATTTACTTTCTCTGTAGTTAGAACTGGAATGTGCTTTCAGTGAGTTTCTTGGGCATTTTATACTAAAATCTATCCATTTCTTCAAATGAACCATGTCCAAAAACCCCAGGAGGCGAGGCTTTTCCATTATTTATATGCGTTTTGTTAATTAGATCCTGTAAGCGTCTGAGTGCTGAGAATATTGCTTGTCTATTGTCTTCAAATAGTTCACTTTGATCTAACTTTTATTTCTTATTACTAGGTGATACCCGTGATTTCATCCACGTGGCTTTTAGTTTTAATTTAGATTTTTTGGGATTAAAAGTATCCTACATCCGTCTCCGAGATGTAAGTAACTTTGTACCAAATTACATCTAAATAGGGTAAGCTGATAGTCCATGAAAAGCTAGTAGACAGACATACATACTTTCGCATTTATAATATTGGTGTGGATTTTTATTAAATCCAGCCTAACTTTCAGCAGCTCACAAAGTATTTTTTAAAAGAGTAACAGCTGCTGAGTTTCTGGGCAGCTCTACTCAGTAGAACTTTCTTTCCGAATCGGTAGAGTATCATAAGTGGCACAAGTCGTCCTACATGAAATAAATATACCTATACAGGTATACAATGAACCAAAAGCTTAATTTGCTGTAATCCGCTGAAACAGGTCGAATCTGTATGATTTAAACACACAAATCCTAAAACACACTCGACGCACGTTTCGCCCCGACACCGGAGCATCCTCAGGAGATGTAGACCTTACAACGCACAATTGCAAAGTTTTAGGATTTGTGTGTTTAAATCATACAGATTCGACCTGTTTCAGCGGATTACAGCAAATTAAGCTTTTGGTTCATTGTATATCATGGACTTCGGCAAAGTAACGCCTGCTTCTATACAACACCTACGCAGGTATTTCATTTCATGAGTTTTTTCAATCTTCTAGCTTTTGAGTTTGAGAATCTCCTTCATAATAAGGGTATGATAATTGTCATAACGTCATTTTATAACAAAATTCTACTTTGAAAACTTATTATTCAAACTCTCTCCAACTTCACTTATTCTCGTAGGTATCTCTTCAAAGTTAGCACGTAGCGCTTTACACAAATGTGTACCTTAGTTCCCTAGAAATGAAATTGACTGGAAGCGCTTTTTTATCAATCTTATCAGATTTTGACCTCCGAAAATAATAGTAGATCTATCGAAGAACCAATTGTAAGTAAACACACGTAAAATATTCCTATTGGGTATACACGTGACTGGTATAACATTTATTTTATGGATTCCAATTTTCGAACTGTGTCCTTAGAGGATCCCATCAAATATACTGTATGATAATATCATAAGATAAGAATATAATTTTAGCAAATATGTATCGTTATATTGTCCAAGCAGAATAGTACAGTACGCGGCCAAAAGTAATGTATATCGGCCTTTAGAATGACATTTCGTCTTTTTAAAGCGTTGTCTCTGTCACTCATTCCTATATGACGTTTTGTCGGTCTCAACGACAGGGACAACGCTCTACAAATCTGCTATCTCCTTCTAAAGGTTGAAGTAATGTATTACTTTCGACCGCGTACTGTAAGTTATTATGATAAATATCGAAAGATTGACGAGGATAACTTAATGAGCTTTTGTTACGACTTTATTTTTAGGATAAAAAAACTGGACTTCAGTGGTTCTTCTTAGCAAACTCAGTTCTAAGGCACTTGTCCCACCGCCAACGAGGAAGCGTCCAACTATCGACTATCTTCTCACTCAAGAAACGCACAACCGATGGGTGAATCCGTGTCATTAAAAGAGATAAATATATATTAATATATTTATCTCTTTTAATGACTTATCTTTTAATGACTATGATCTCTTTGAATGAATATTTGATCGCTGACTATGCACACTGATTACCGTCGCGTCGGCGAAAACTCTTTTTCAACTAGTTTATCGAAGCGACAAGAGCTACCAAAGAAAAAGACTCGCTCAGCGACGCTCTCTTGGCGGTTAAAACAATTGCACAGTTTGCCAAGCATTGTACAAGAACTTGTGTCTCGAACGCCCATCGTACTCGCACACTCGCTCATCCCATCAGCAAAACTATCCCAATCACTTGCTTCCCGTTGCTTGCCCGTTGTTTCTAGTTTTTAGCTCAACTCGTTTCTCGTTAATCGTCGGTGGTCGGACGAGTGCCTTAAGAACGGATAACGCTTTTACCGATAACATTTATAAGGAGTTACTTTCTTTAACAAAGTTAATTCCAGCAACTCTATCTCTCAACTCCGTATCCACAATTCGAATCGCGAAGTTGGAAGCACGTTGTAATTCCGATGCACTCCACGATAACTTTCTAGATCGTGCGAGCCAAACGAGCTGACAAAGTTGGCGCACCTCATCCTCAGGACTGTTACAATGTAATAAAATGTTTTGCGAATAGTCTGAGTGTCGCAGATTTCCTTGATATCTGTATAAATGAATTATCTATATCTGACGACCTCCCTCCCTGGCGCAGTGGTAAGCGCTGTGGTCTTATTAGTGGGAGGTCCCGGGTCCGATTCCTGGCAGGGATTTGGAATTTTATAATTTCTAAATTTCTGGTCTGGTCTGGTGGGAGGCTTCGGCCCTGGCTAGGTACCACCCAACCGGCAAAGCCGTGCCGCCAAGCGATTTAGCGTCCCGGTACGATGCCATATAGAACCAAAGGGGCATGGGTTTATTAAAAACTGTCATACCCCTTCCAGGTTAGCCCGCTTCCATCTCAGACTGCATCGTCACTTACCACCAGGTGAGATTGCAGTGAAGGGCTAACTTGTGTTTGAATAAATAAAGACATAAATAAATAAATCTTCCTACATGTTTTTCAGTTGAATCGAGACTAAAAGGATTGAATTTTTACTTCTTGTTGATACCTCATATTATTATAATTGTTTTTCAGGGTTCCGTAGTAAAACAAAAAACCCTTATAACTTATAAGTTTTTTCCAGTTTGGCTGAGGTTGAATTCTCGTTGTCAGGATAGTAATCGATTCCTAAGGACCTACTTACCAGTTGGTATTAATAAAACCAAACAGGACTCAAGCTCTATTTCTTCTGTGCAATAAGAGCATTTTCAGAAAATGCTTCACAATAAAAAGTCAATTTTCAGATTACGCCAGTACAATGGTAACCAGCTGAGCGAGCAAACTAAGATTAATGACTGCGAACGAGATCGAGTGTAACTCAATCCGTCCCAATCACCCCTTTAAGAATAAAAAATCTCTTTCAAAAATCATACCGCAGAACTTCTAGGACTAGCTATAAGTACAGAAAAAAACGATCAAGCACGAGTAGGAGTCACACAGGAAGAGTTCCGTAATCGTACAAGAAATAACACTTTTTTTTATTATTAACTAAACCTTGTTATGAACCTGATTCTCCACTAAGTACTATCTAGATATTGATTTGAGTCAGAGTACGTACAGAACAGATAGCCGTTGGGTCAGACGTATTCTAGAGTGGAGTTCCGCTGGACTGACGATCTTAAGAAGGTAGCGGGAAGTGGTTGAATGATGAAGGCGGAGGATGGTGTGTGGTGGCGCGCTGTTGGGGAGACCTATGTCCAGTAGGTGGACGCAAACAGGCTGATTGATTGGTTGACGTACAGCAACATGCGGAATGGGCGATGATGTTTCCGTGATATAGCTGTACCTACGCTGTATCTACAAGGTTGAAAAACTTCTGCAACAGCGAATTCCTCATGGAAGTCGTAGATACATCTAATTCTTCTAATCACACATAATACGGTATTTGACTATGTCAAAAATAAATTATTTCTCAGTGATTGTCAAATAGAGGATCTTCCAAAATACGTAAGATCCACGTCCTTTGTTAGTTTTAGGTATGTGTGGATAACTGATAATCATTTTAAATTATTGATTAAAGTAAAAAAGGACGTCAAACGATTGTGACGGCACATACCAATACTATCTCGCATATCTCTCATACTAAGCGCACGATTTGACGTTTGATAAAAAGTTACTGATTTGGCTAGTTGTCAAATACCGGATTCCGAAAAGTTAGAGGAGCGTGCCGGGGATCAAACCGCCGACCTCCCGAAAAGGGGACCGACGTCCGAACCACTAAGGTATCATCGCTTTACAACAGATGACCTTTACAGAGATGAGTACATGGTAAGAGTTTCAGATAATTCCAGCCAATCGTGACCTGCACAATGGAAAGATAAAGATTAACGAGCGAACACCCGACCTGGACGATATGCTCCTTTGTACCATCTGATTGAATGACTTTCCGTAAACAATGATGCCGCGCTTCCTTTCAGCTCTGTTCGACGATCCGAGAAGATAATGGAGAATTAGTTTGTTTAGCGTTCTCTCTTACGTACCTATTCTATTAGTACCTTATAACTATGTTTTGTTTATTGAGCGATAGGCTTGCGTTTGACGACAATCATACTTAAAAAAAGCAACCTAAAGTAACTAACATAAAGGCCGGCAACGCATTGGTGGTTCCTTTGGTCGTGTTGGTATATAGATAGGCTGGGAGAAGGTGACAAACAATAAAAAAAATCAAAAAAAAAACCGACTTCAATAACCACAAACACTAAAAAGAAAAAAATAGTTTAATTCATTACTTCATATACTTATTATTAAAAGAGTCATTGTAGTTCTAAAGTAATATTTTTTGGAGCCGGTCATCAAACATACAGCCAGTCTTGAGAACCTCCTCCTTTTTTTGAAGTCGGTTAAAAAGGCGGACACATTGTCGTGTTGTAAATTCGGTAAGTGAATTAAATTTATGAAAGCGGCTTATTTATTACACATTTAATTATAATAATGTAATGCGAATAACGAATATTTCATTCGAAATTAACGTGAAAATTATTTATATTCTGCCTGCAGACCAACTACATGCGTCGGTGGCAATAAAACAACAGGCCTACATAATAATAAAATTAAACTTGTCTGTCATTTGCAGTCATTTGCAGCGAGTGTGAGAATAGCTGCAAAATTTAATTAAAGGACACTGCACGGAGCCCCAAAAGTCATGGATAATCACAAAAGCCGCAAGAGGTAAAAGAGGCATCTTTTGCATCCATTATCATACTTTCGTAGGAGAACCAGAGTAACCAGAGTAACCGACATAGCTCAACGGGTTGCGACGCTGAAGTGGCAATGGGCAGGGCTCATAGTTCGTAAAACCGACAGACGTTGAGATCCCAAGGTACTGGAATGGCGAGCTCGCACCGGAAAACGCAGTGTTGGAAGACCCCCCACTAGGTGGACGGATGACATCAGACGAGTCGCAGGGAGCCGCTGGATTCAGGCCGCGCAAGACCGTGGCGTGTGGAAATCCCTACAAAAGACCTATGTCCAGCAGTGGATGTCTATCGGTTGATGATGAATGATGATTATGATGATGATGATCATACTTCCACACCATGTACCAATAAATAACGCCTAAACTATTAAAATAATGCGAAAGTGTGTCTGTTTATCTGTTAACTTTTCACGGCCTAAGCGCAGAACCAATCTTTATGAAAGTACTTACAGAGATTTCTAGCTACAGTACGCGGCAGAAAATAATGTACATCGACCTTTAGAAGGAGATAGCGGATTTGTAGAGGATTGTCTCTGTCGTTGAGACCAACAAAATATCTAATACCTAATACGTTTCACGAGATACATACAGCCCGCTGACAGACAGACGGACGGACGGACAACGGGGTCTTAGTAATAGGGACCCTATTACTAAGACCCCGCTTAGAACCCTTTGGTTACGGAGCCCTAAAAAATATAGCGTCGCGTCGTATAGAATGTAGATGGCTTATATACGTGGCGCAATACAACATTAATTTTCAATAAACGACGCGAAAATAAATGCCTAAAAAAGTGGGACTACGAAAATGGATCAGGTGTAAAAATAAAGTTTTAAGCTTTCTCGAATTTTCTCGTTCTTCAAGAAAATTGTATTCGATTTTCATTAGGCTTGTAACAATATCTCTAATGAAAAATTATTCGAGCAATATAAGATGGACGTTTTAATTACGCAGTAAAGATTTATAAGGGCCGCTTTTCTTCATAAATAACGCTTTCGTAGATTTTTATTAAAAACTAGCTGATGCCCGCGACTTCGTACGCGTGGATTTAGGTTTTTAAAAATCCTGTGGGAACTTTTAAATTTTCCGGGATAAAAAGTAGCCTATGTCCTTCTCCGGGTTGCAAGCTACCTCTGTACCAAATTTCGTCAAAATCGGTTGAACGGTTAAGCCGTGAAAAGCTAGCAGACAGACAGACAGACACACTTTTGCATTTATAATATTAGTATGGATATCAGGAGAAATTCGAATACATTTTATTTACATTTGGCGTAGATTTGAACTAAACCTACGCCTAAGGCCTTATTAATCTTTCAAGTAAGTAGTTAACTAACGTGACGGATGCGTTAGCGTAAGATTTACGTCTGGTTTCAATATTCAATCTATTGTTTGTTCAACGCTGACGCTAGGGGTCAACGAACGTTCTACGTAGGGGTCTATCTATCTATCTAACGTTGCGTAAGTAGGCCACTAGGAGTCAATTCCGCGTCGCAGGCGGGGCATTGACCCGAGTTTTGCACGCTATACATTGCGGGTTCGAAAAATACTAAATCACTAAAATAACAAAGTAAGGCAAATGGTTATTGGTATTGGATTGTGTTTAAGTAGTATAACAATAAAGTTTTTGCTAGCGTTCTGGTTACACCCTGTATAAAATTCAAGTAGGTATCATCGTCGTTATAACGTAGAGTAGACAGTCTTTACATACCCTCTTTACCTAACCTAGAAACTACGTATTGGTCTTTCCTTCATAAAAGGCAGCCTCACTGGATGCCAATTACATAACACAATGTCATAGATAAAAATCTTTTTATTGTTCGTGGGATGGATGTGAGTTTTTTTAAAGAACCTTATTTCGCTATACAAAGGGCCCGTGGTTTGGAATAATGAGGTTCCCGCTGGAGAGCTCTCAAGAGCTCCTTCTTTCAAACTTGACATTAGAGCTACGTAACGTAGATAGATACGTGGCGGAATTGAAAACTTCACACGGTTAAGTTCCAGAATAAGAGTTATCTCAACGCGCTAATACTGAAAGTAATTACTATTTATACTTTTAATAATTGGTACCGTAACTGGATGATTTCTGTACATTCAGCATTTTATAGAGCCCAAAACAGTATTTTTTTGTTTGTCTGTCCGTCTATTTGTGAACGCTGTACGCTGAAATAATGTAGATAACATATTAATAACTCATACATTTTAATTTCTTCCTCATGAGTAATTGGTTCGATTTCGGGTGGATTTCGGTAAAAAAAAATTGGTGCCTTCTCAGTGCAATTCATTAGATATGGGTTTCAGTTTTATTCAGAGCATTTCATGAGGAAGGTTAACATGTCATGTTATGTCTATGGAATAGGTAAAAGCCCATACAGTACAGGTAGTGAGTGAAACCCGGGCGAGTCGCTAGTCCATACTAATATCATTAATGCGAAAGTGTTTGTCCGTTTAACCGATTTTGACGTTAGGTAACCTATACCTAGAGATTGCTTCCATCTCGAGAGACAAACATCGGACATTCTACATTCGTCAAAGGGGAATGCCAGGTGACTATAGTAAAGGCCCTTAGGTGCCCAGTGCCCACACATGAAACTATATGGAATCAAAAGTATATATAATACAGCAATTAATTGGTAAAAATATGGATTTTTAAACATAGAGGGTTTCAATGTTACAAATTATTATTTTTTATTATTTTCTGACGACCTCCCTGGCGCAGTGGTGAGCGCTGTGGTCTTATTAGTGGGAGGTCCCGGGTTCGATTCCTGGCAGGGGTTTGGAATTTTATAATTTCTAAATTTCTGGTCTGGTCTGGTGGGAGGCTTCGGCCGTGGCTAGTTACCACCCTACCGGCAAAGCCGTGCCGCCAAGCGATTTAACGTTCCGGTACGATGCCATGTAGAAACCAAAGGGGTATGGAATTAATAAAAACTGTCATACCCCTTCCAGGTTAGCCCACTATCATCTTAGACTGCATCATCACTTACCACCAGATGAGATTGCAGTCAAGTCTAACTTGTATGTGAATAAAAATAAAATTAAAAAAATAAACCATAGAATCGATTTTCAAATTGTACAAACGCATCGTATAATAAGGTTTTGCCACTGGTTAAATGGTTTTAATAAATGTAACATACATAAGTATTAAAAACTTAAAAATTTAGAACAAATATTACTTACATCATTTTTTCACAATAAGAATTATTCGGGGCACTTTTGGGCCAAATCTCGGCGGTCCCCTTCAGCGTTGATAGAAAGTAGAAATCTAACATCAAACATTCGTACAAAACTAACGGTTCCCTACGAAAAGCCTTTGTTAAATTGTTTCGAGTAAAACTTGCGTTTACTGTGCTCTTTTAAAGGAGGTATCTTGATTAAAAAGTTTCGGTCTGGCGGGAGCTAGGTACGTCTAACTTTAAATACTGCGAACATTTTATAATAGAACAGACTACAGACCTCATTAAGTACGCTTTTGGAATAACGACGTTATTCCATAACCACACTGGTAACGGGCCGCCATTTTTTGAAGCGTGTTCGAAGGTATCAAAAACTGCGTAATAGCCACGCGCCAATATCTATAGTTCACGACAGGTCGAGATGGCAATCCGGGTATGAGGCGGGAGGACGCCCCGCACGCCCGCACTTCATCCATGCTATAGGTACCACACCGGGTTAGCGCAGGAGCTGTGCGGGTGTGCGGGGTGTCCCCACCCGATTGCCATCTCAACCTTTCGCGTAGTATATTAGTATGTAGTCTGTGTCGCTAGTCGTTACGCGTATGTGTCAGCCACACACTAATGCTAATTACAACAATACAACAAGTCTTCACTTGTTAAAAAACATTTTTTTTAAAGAATCTTAGCCCAGTTTATCATGCTGACTAATATTCCCTTTTCCATTCCAACTAAGCTAAAGCTTGTAGCTAGGAGTAGGTACGACAATAGTGCAACGGGTGGGATTTGAAGCGGCGACCTTTTGGATTTAAATCTGAAAGTCCGCTCCTTTAACCGTTGAGCTATCAAGACTCAAACTGAACGAACTTTACCTTTTTTTTAGCATTTGACTGCAATCTTACTTGGTGGTAAATCTACATAAGAAGTAGAACGGTAAGAATCATTTTTATTAACCAACTGCGAAACTACCTTTGTTTGTAGAGGTTTATCTCTATATAAATATATAAAACGAAAAGGTGACTGACTGACTGACTGATCTATCAACGCACAGCCCAAACTACTGGATGGATTGGGCTGAAATTTGGCATGCAGATAGCTATATTATGATGCAGACATCCGCTAAGAAAGGATTTTTGAAAATTCAACCCCTAAAGGGTAAAATAGGGGTTCGAAATTTGTGTAGTCCACGCGAACGAAGTCGCGGGCATATAAAAAGAAAAGTGACTGACTGAGTATCTTACTTTGAAAATTAAAATTACTAATTATTACTTGTTCATAAACACATTTTTTTATTGTAATTTGTAATGTAACCACAAATTCACGGTTTTCGATTTTTTTTCCTTTACTTGTACTGTAAGACCTACCTACCTGGCAAATTTCATGATTTTTAGGTCAACGGGAAGTATCCTGTACGTTTTCTTGAAGACACAACAGACAGACAACAAATTGATCCTATAAGGGTTCCTTTTTTCCTTAAATAAACACTAAATAAATTCCTAACTTTTATGATAGGTATTACATGATACTAACCGTCAAAATCCAATAAATGCCATAGACTTAGCCATGTTAAACATTACGAAGTTTCCCTCAACCAATAACAATAAGTTACTGTACTTGTTAACTTTGAGCGACCGCACTACCCAACTATCTAACTTTTACTCCTACTTGTTTATAGTTTTCAAGTTACCTATTGTATTAGGAAAATTGAAAGTATCTTTTGAAGTTCTTCACAGAAAGACATAAAGTAGCAAGAAAAATTATTACTAGATACTCATAACCGATATCCCTACTTTAGTATTATAAATGTAGGCGTGTCTGTCCGTCAGTTCGTCCATCAGCCTATTTGTTACCTTTTCATATTTTGACCAAAGGTACAAAAATAACTTGGATCCCGGAAACAGACATAAATACTTTTAATCTACTGAGGACAGGTCTCCTCTGAGAATGAGAAGTGTTTAGGCCATAGTCCGCCGCGCTAACCAAGTGCGTGGTTTGGCAGACTTCACACACCTTTGAGAACATTATGAAGAACTTTCAGGCATGCAGGTTTCCTCACGATGTTTTTCTTCACTTTTTTCTTCTTTTTATATTATTTATTTATTTTGAATCTCCATACCTAATTCATAAATGTTCCAATATTTAAAAGTTTATACGTACTTACCGTTCCTTTTTCCATTTAATAAACAGAATAATAATGGTAATACATGCATTCTGTAAAAAGGGAACCCACATCAAAAGGGCTAGACGCCATTACGACGTCACTCAACTGTCCAGCATTACAAATAAGAAAGAGTAACAGCGAACAAAATAAACGCGAATGAATGCATGGAACTGTTTGACAGTGAAATAAACTTTTGTTTTTGGATTTTCTATTATTTAAATATACAATTATATACAAGGAAAAGCTGACTGAGTAACTGATCTATCAACTCACAGCTCAAACTACTGGGCGGATTGGGCTGAAATTTGGTATGTAGATAGCTATTAGACATTCGCCAAGAAAGGATTTTTGAAAATTCACCAGGGATTTGAAATTTGTGTAGTCCACGCGGACGAAGTCACGGATATAAGCTAATTTTTCCATAGTCTTTGGGATTTGAAGATAATTTTATATTATAATTTTACTGGGTAATATAATATTCATTTTGCTTTTTATAACTTTATATAACTCAAGAAATCTCTCTAAGAAGAGTCTAGTTATTATTATTATTTATTCACTAGCTTTAGATATTCACCCGCGTGAAATTTAGTGCCTTGGGCATCTGGGTAAAAGTTTTAAGTAAAAAAATGACAATCACGAAATGTCAAATCACGACATTTGCGAGTCTCTACTTGTCTCTACTAAATGACAGATTTACCCCATCGCTCATGTTACGTTAGTTAACTTGATAAGTTACAAGTCTCTGAGGCCATACGGTTACGTTATACTGCGGTATAGAGTTGTCAAGTTTTCTAACGTTAGGTTATCCAATTACTCATGTAAAGTGACAGATTTACCTCAATTTGATTACGTGCGAAAGCTGAAATGTCATGTTGTACCTACTCTTATTTTTAGGAAAAATAAAACACATAGGCAATTTTTTCCAAAAAAATAATGCATAAATAATAAAAATTTGTGAATTCTTATATTGTAACAATTTCATTCATTTGAAACTAGCTGCCCTGGCGAACTTCGTTCCGCCTAACAGTCGATTCAAATTTTTTTATATTTTCTCTCCGTAATAACCATCCTCGTACTTCAAGAAATATTATAAAAAAAGAATTAGCGAAATCGGTTCAGCTGTTCTCGAGATTTGCGATGAGCAACACATTTAGTGATTCATTTTTATATTATAGATATTAATTATATAGCGAAAAATTGGTTTTAAATTGCTAACATAATCCTGGCCCTAAACTAGAAAAGTCAGGCCAGGCCAGTGCCTTCCTAAACATAGTTGTAAAATTAAATGAAGGGTATAGATTATAGAGCTATTCATGTTACTAAGCATATGATTAAGAATGATATAGGTACGTTGATACGTATGTGATGTAGTAATTATATAAAGTAGCTCAGTCTGATGGATTTATGTGTTTAATTTATGTTTTTGATTGCTAAAATCTCAAACAGTTTGATATTTTCATGCGCAAAAAATGTTACGAATTTTAAAGTAGAATGTTGGAATATGTTATAGGTATAATAAATAATTAGTGGTAAATTCTCAATACAGTTTTAATTCAAAAAACTAAATATTCCAATGAAAAAATAAAATTAACTATCTAAGCCAATCGTGCAATTAGTTAAGCGGAATAATCTACTTTATAAATTAAAAACTCATCCAACACAAACGTACTAAAGTAACCTACTTTATTTAGCTTTGTTATAAATTATGCATTTATATTATTTCATATACGTTGTGTTTACCAGTCAGGTTCCTTTTCAAATACCATACTGCAGTATACCACAATACTCTCATGACCTAGAAATTACAAAAATCTAAACTACTTAGTTGTAAATAATATCTATCCCGTGTCTAGTCGACATTAGCCCGCCTAGTTTCGAACCCATCCGGGGTCCTTTTTCAAGGGAGTCAGTTCGCGCACGCGCCGCGGCTGTGACTGCGGGCCGCACAGCCGGGATAGATATTATTTATAATGGAAATCACTCACGGTAGTTTAAACGCTACTTAGTTGTGTTTAAATAAAATTTAAATTTACATAAATATGAGATTTTAAGGCAAACCAACAAGGCCAAAGAAGCTCCAAACAAGCTTTTGACATTCTAAATTAGTTCAGCATATAGTTTTTGATAACAAACTCGCTGACCAGGGTACTACAAATTTTATACAAAGCTTAAATAATAATTACATTAACGAATTTCCATTCCTTGTTTCGTAGCGTCAACGCGATTTTCTACTAAATTAACAGAATTCCGACACAATGCTCCCCGTGAAAAAAACATTCACACAATTGTTGTTGCAACAACACGGCAAATCCGCTTTATCCGAAAACGTAGAGCAGGTGTGACAGTGGACAAGTTTATTTCACAATAAATAACTCTGGGTACCTATTCTTAATTTTTATTTACAAATAAGTATAATGGAAGACATAAAGCGCTACGTCTGTACATCGTTGAGAAAGTTTTATATGTTTCTGTCCGTGATAAGCCCAACGTTGTATGGAGACTGGGCAATCCCCTTTGATTTTCAGTAATTTTCCTCTTTCGTGTGGCCAAAGTTACAACAATCGTTTTCCCATGGGCGTGAATAAATATAATGGTACGATATAAATTTTAAAAGCACATATTTCTCCGTACGGCGCTTACATTTCTAATTTTAACGTGCAGGACAAAATTTATGCCCTGTACATGTGTTACCGTATAGACTGCCGTAATAACGTTCGGCTTTCGGTATATACAAACACGACTGTACATTTCAACCGGAAGTAGTTCCAACAAATTCAAATAGACCAATACGATTCATGTTAGACTCTTCAGTTCTTCGTTATTGTGAGTTTTGCTTTTATAGTTGGATAGTCACTTTGCATTTGAAATTGAGTTTATATCAAACTATCTTGCAATATATTTGAAGTTGATTTACAACTGAGTTTTGGTGTTTAGTAAATAAACTTAATATCTAACAGACAGTCAATAATACATTTCGCTTCGTACGAATATAAAATTCCTAACAGCTAGCTGATTTTCCAACAGATACCTATATGTGAAGATGCGCAGCGAGAGGCGTGTAAGTGTATTAATAGGATCACCTCATTTTCATTCTACCAGAGCTATGAAAATTTCATAGTAAGTATAGCCTGACATAAAAGGGTCTGCGATTTGGTCCCGGAGACATGTCTACCCCGGCTGCGGGCAGACGCGACTGGGCGAGCTGCGAAAACGAGTTCAGTCCCGTAGCCCAGCCACCAGGCGATGCGTGGGACACCGTGGGGTTTAGTCGGTAAGAGTCCGACATAACCTTCGTGCCTCCCGGGCGCGGTGACGGAATCCATTAATAAAGCACCTTAGGTTGTATCATCACTTGCCAGCAGGTCTGATTGCAGCCAAGCGTTAATCCATAGATTAAAATCAGTAGGTACCCATATTATAAATGCGAAAGTGTTTATTTGTTGGTTTGTTCTTCAATCACGTGCAACGGATTGACATCATTTTTGCATAGGTATAGATAAAGACAGGGACAGTGAATTGGGCTACTTTTAATCCCGGAAAATTAAAGAGTTCCCACGGTATTTTAAAAACCTAACTCCACGCGAACGAAGTCGGTGCCATCAGCTAGTAATTAATAAGCAACCCGACTAGTGGATGTCATACCCTACATCCCTTCTTATAGGTACATACTTATACAATATACATCTCTTGTAGAAAGGCTGCCAAAAGCTCAACAATATTGCTTCCTGTCATTATTATGAACCAACACAGAGGTGCAAGCTAACAACATTTGAAATAACTCCCGGATTTATTGCATGAACGCCGTTGTATAGACAATGGCAATAGAACGCATAATTTATACCATTGTAATAAAATGGGTCTAACCGAAAATACGACCCGTCTCCGTGGAGTTGAATTCGAATTGTTCAAAGCATTAATAGCGTTGAAATGTGGTAATTAACAACGTATTCTTTGTCCAAATATAACAAGAAATCCAAACTGAAAGAAAATTTGTCTGTTTGTCTGTCTGCTAGCTTTTCGCAGACCATCCGTTTAACCGAAGTTTAGTACAGGAACAGCTTGCTTTCAGAGATAGACATAGACTATTTTTTATTCTGAAAAATCAAAAAGTTCATGCGGGATTCTTAAAAAACCACGTTTAATTCTTAAAGTCCACGTTAACGTATCGTCACGGATAACCTTTAGATAACCTTTTCACGATTAGATTGCATCGTCACTTAACATCAGGTGAGATTGCAGTCAAGGGCTAACTTGTATCTGAATAAATAAATAAATACCTACTTAGATAGAGATAGATTCTAGTAGGTAGGTACATAATGGTTACTAATTTAATACTTATCGATGTGTCTAATCTAAATATATAAAAGGAAACGGTGACTGACTGACTAACTGATCTATCAACGCACAGCTCAAACTACTCGACGGATCAAGCTGAAATTTGGCATGCAAATAGCTGTTATGACGTAGGCATCCGCTAGGAAAGGATTTTTGAAAATTCAACCCTTAAGGGGATGAAATAGGGGTTTGAAATTTGTGTAGGCCACGCGGACGAAATCGCGAGCATAAGTTAGTGCTTTATAAATAGACTCCTACTTTATAATTTATACATGTAAAATGACTAAAATTGGCAGCTTGCAAAGAAAATCAATTCGCACCTTTTATCGAGCGAACCATCGTGTCCTAGAACTGAATAATTAACAGACCCGCAGACAACTTCGCTCTATATCGCTGCAGGGCGGAACCTTTCATACGGTGTTGTTCGATTTTTTTGGACCCGATCTAATATTTATATCCGGCTTTGGAAATTCACACAGAATTTTTTTTCTATTCAACAATACATTCAAATATAATAGAAAATATCATAATCAAAATATCATATCATATCATAGAAAATTTTTAAATAATATGCTGTGTAGTAAAAAGAAACTCAGAAAAATGTGTCAAAATAAAATTTATATATGTAGGTAATTATTTGATCGTATGCTCAAATAAGTGTTGATTTACGACACTTTTTGTCAATGTTAAAAATTACTACATTAATAATTTGATAGTTTTGAGCTTAGTTTCGACAGTACTTAAGCAGAAATTATTTTACGCCTCGTGTTCAGATTGAACTTGTTTTGAGTGCACTAGAACGTCTATAAAATAGTAATTCTTTAATCTTTGATAATCTCTTTGGCGCAGTGATAAGCGCTGAGGGAGGTCCCAGGATCAATTCCTAGCAGGAAAAATTTTTGGTCTGGCATGGGTCGTGGCTAGTTACCATCCTATTGGCAAAACCGTGCTGCTAAACACTGCGTTTTTATATGTAGAAATGATGCTGCGTAGAAACCGATATGCCTAGGTTTAATAAAACTGCGATACAACTTCCAAGTTAACCCACTTCCATCTTAGACTGCGTCATCACTTACCACTAGGTGAGATTGCAACTTGTAATTGAATAAAATCACTATTCTTTTCTATTTCAAAGATACCTACCACACAGTCTCAAATGCGATACCATACTCTTTTGCGTTTTTCACGTGAATATTATACAACCTCCTTTCAGGATTACGGATTTAAAAGACTTTAGGGAAGCCCCTCAAAATCTCGGTCATTACCATATTTTTTTACTTCGTTACATTTTTAGTGTCTCTGTGAAATTACATTTTATTACGTTGCATAATGTTGTTTTGACAGTCTTTAGTAGATGTTTTAGTCCTTACTAGCTTATGCTCGCGACTTCGTCCGCGTGGACTTCACAAATTTCAAACTGCTATTTTACCCCCTTAGGGGTTGAATTTTCAAAAATCCTTTCTTAGTGGATGCCTACGTCATAATAGCTATCTGAATGCCAATTTTCAGTCCGATCCGTCCAGTAGTTTGAGCTGTGCGTTGATAGATTAGTCAGTCAGTCAGTCAGTCATCTTTTCCTTTTATATATTTAGACTAGAACCCCTCTAGGCAAGCGTGCTCCAACCTAGACCACAATCACCTCACTTATTGGTTTTTATTAGGCATGATTGTCTTCAAGCGCAAGCCTATCAAAAATTAAAAAGAAAACCTAATTATAAGTAGGTACCTACTTTAAATGATTGTTTGGAGAAGAAAAGGAAATATTATTATGCATTATTATTTTAAAATCTTCCTTCAAGTTTAGACCGAAGCCAGAAGACAACTTTAATTTATAAATTAAATTGCATAAATAAATAAATGTACCTACCTACTCTGCCTTTAATGAGGGGAGTGCGATAAATTGGGACAAGACATCGGGTTGTATTACGACATCGTAAAAACGCGTGAGTGGCGCACAAGTGCCCCCGCGGTGACTTTTATGTGTAGACTTGTAGAGCCCTTGTCGTGTTTTGTACTGGCTTAGTTTTTCCTTACTTGACTTGATTTTCGAGTAATCCTACTGTACGTTGGCCAGTGAAATTTTTGAGTTTGAAACAAACCCACATACCTTACTTATTATACAATGTAATCTATGCTACTTTTTATTCCTTGAAAGCTAGGCTAGGTAATTCCGTTCTAATACCAACACCTAATACCACTGGTATTTGTTTGAACTCATATTTATTTTTTGTGCCGATTAAATAATTAAATTGAATGTGGTGCAAACGAATACTAACAACTTGAATTTGGTACAGTCAGCTCAGTAAAACCTAATCAAATTGTTTTCTAGTATTTTATGTGATTGAAATATCATGCTAAAACTTTTGAAATTCACTTCTTTTTTGATGTTTTCATTTGTAGGTATATATAAAATTCAAATTCCTGACTGACTTATCACGCACAGCCTAAACAGCTGGTCCTAGAAACATGAAATTTTGTTTGTAAAGAGTAGGTATCCAATAAGAAAGGATTTTTCGAAACTCCACTCCAAAAAAAAAAAAAAAATTATATTTTCTTATTATTTTGGTACGAAATCCTAAAAATTAGTATTTTCCAATAACTTAAATATATAGGTACTGACTGGACTTCACTCGTTTGTAATTTCAGAAAATTCTTTCCATATATCTATCCATATTTTTGACATACCAAATCTCAAATGTATAAATCCTGAGCTGTTTAATATGTTAGGTACTCAGTTTATCTTTAGCTTACTCGCCCCGATTCAATATGTTTACAAAAATTACATGCAAAATGTCAAGTTTGCACTCAGCAATTTGATCTGTACGTAATAGGTACGTTGATTAGTCAGTCAGTAAGTTTCTCATTTTAAAACATTAGATAGGCAACCAGTAGGTATTTACTAGTTATGTAAAAAGTGGGGTACTGAGTTCGAGTTAATAATAAAAACAACTTTTATACCAGCACAGGTTAAATAAGAAAATATTAAAAAGCTCTTTTGAACAAGTTTTAAGAAAGAGCAAAATTATTTATAACATTTCTCGCTCGTTTCCTGTGCAACATTTACAAAAACAATTTCTACTTCTCTTCGTTCCACCGCTCACCTTAATTAGCTAACCAAAATATCTTCTGAGTTTCGTTTTATTTCCGTATTTTCTTTCCATTTACAGACAGTGACTTTACTCGTGTATTCTGGATTGAAGGGCACAGCTCAACGACAACTTTAACCAAACTTATTCTCCAGAAATAATTTAGAATATACTTCCAAATGTACTTTAGAGATTGTGCTCTTTACCTTAGGGAATCACAGTTGGGAACTTCACAACCTTGTCCTTCCTTTCTTCACCCTTCCGGTGTCTGTGTTTCTTAACCTAAATACCTTCAAGGTAAGATGTTGTATAGAAGCAGGCGTTACTCTGCGGAAGTCCATGATATACAATGAACCAGAAGATTAATTTGCTGTAATCCGCTGAAACAGGTAGAATCTGTATGGTGCAACATGCACCGCCCGCCCTCCCACTGCTAAACATGCAGGAAGAAGCAGCCACCAGGCAAGCAATACGCACCACCACCACGAAGCACCACACAAATCCCAAATACAATCGACGCACGTTTCGCCCCGACACCGGAGCTCTGCTCCGTTGTCGGGGCTTTCATTCTCGGGGCTAAAATTCATTCATTCTCGGGGCTCCTCATTCTTCCTGCATGTTTAGCAGTGGGAGGGCGGGCGGTGCATTTCGCATGCTGCATGTTGCACCATACAGATTCGACCTGTTTCAGAGGATTACAGCAAATTAAGCTTCTGGTTCATTGTATTTCAAGGTAAGAGTGAAGAGGCATCTTCTAGGCAAGCGTGCTCCAACCATTTACCATACGAGTAGATATTATCTACTTATGTGACAGTCTGCGACAGGTTGATATGGCAATCGGGGT
The DNA here is from genome assembly GCF_902806685.2 of Maniola hyperantus. Taxonomy (NCBI): domain Eukaryota; kingdom Metazoa; phylum Arthropoda; class Insecta; order Lepidoptera; family Nymphalidae; genus Maniola; species Maniola hyperantus. Next base: position 8,618,595 of record NC_048550.1, read on the forward strand.
GTGAGACGGGGGGACGCCACCTGCGCTCGCTCGCGGGGTGTTCCCTCCCCGATTGCTATTTCAACCTGTCGCGTACTATAGACCTCATCATTGCTTTCTACTTATAAAGTGTGGTCAAATACAAGTCTATCTCGCAATACAAAAAAATCTTTTTCTATTAGAGCTTATACAAATATCAATACATTCCATTAGCCTACATATTTTACAAAAGTTATACTTATCTTACATATCGACAAGAATTTTTTGAACCTCAGCTTTTTATCATCGAACCGCAAAGCAATGAAGGTCTGCATCTCTCCCTTGTCGACATTCCACGAACGAAGCGATTCGCATCTTCGATACGGAATGCCCTTCCGGTTTCCGTTTTGCCCGCCACTCATAATACGTACCATGAAATCAAGAACGTATCGACAAGCGCACTCCTCCTGAGCCTACATTGGAACATACTTATTTTATTTATTAAATTTGTTTATTTTTTCATAAGTAACAATAAAATTCTTAAAAAAAATTATTAGGCACATTTTTTATAAAAAACAAGTGAGTAAGTAAGTAAAAGACACATATATGTATACCTAAGTATAAAACTGCAGCTCAACAAAGTTCATACAATTGTTGTATTTTACAAAGTGAAGAGAAATTCGTACGCTTGCGTTATGATTACACAAATTCAAAATTACATAGATATTGGTGTGGAGTTTACACGCACCTTTTGACACCTAATTACAAGCGTGCTGAAAAAATGGCTGCCCTTTACCAGACTTGATAGTACATTATTCAATTATGATCGTATACTTTTCAAGAAAGTAAATTTTAAAATACGTCTAATCTAACATAACTAAAGTTAAAATTATAAGGGGTTCATTTGTCTATTAATACTTCTAAAACTTCGCGGCATCACGTTTTCCTGCCATTTTGCACAGCGGGAACGTGCGCCTCTACATTATTTGCATTCGTTCCCTGTCACGCTAATTCTCCAACGATTTTCTGCATTCGTGATCAGAAAATTTGACAAAGCGCTTACCTACGTGCCTTGTACCCACTAATATTTGTCACAAATAGATTATTACTATCCATATGCAAAAGTGTGTTTGTTTGTTGGTTATTCCTTCAATCACATCACAACAGAGCAACGGATCAGCGTGATTTTTGCATGGATATAGCATTATGTAGTTAAAGACCTGAATTATCAGCAAGCGCAGTGTGGGACGACCTCTAACCCGCTGAACTGACAACCAAGAAAGTGGCGGGAAGTGGGTGGATGAGGAAGGCGGAGGATCGTGTGTAGTTGCGAGCTCTTGGGAAGCCATGTGTCCAGCAGTGGATGCAAACAGGCTGATTGATTGATTAAAAGACCTGGAGAGTGACCTAAGGTACTTTTTTCCTGGAAGATCAAAGAGTTCCAACCATAGATAAAGGAAGTATGGTTCCAACGGGATTTTAAAAACCAAATTCCACGCGGACCAAGTCGCGGGCATAAGTTAGTCGACTTTATCCACTTATATCAAATATTTTTTGCTTTTTATGTCGTAACTCTAAAAAAATACCTGAAATCATGAAAAAATACTAATAATAATAGTCAAAAATATTTTCCTGTGCATTATGCTCATCTTATTTTACATAATTCCTAACGAGGAATGCATCTTTTGGGAACTACTGAAAGCAATTGTTGCGATAAGTGTAATTCGACCTAATAAATAAAACTAGCACTTGGCTAAAATTATTCATAGCGCATAAATTCCACCAATAACAATGATTGCGACCATCACAATACATATATCACAAGCTTTGTAATACACGGCAGGAACAAATTGATCAGCGCTGAAATTATTTTCGACCAATCAACAATTTATAGAGCAACGAAACAAACGTCTGGCGTCTGCCAATTTGGGAATATTTCGTTTTAAAAGAAGTGAATTTCCGTATTCCATTCTTCCACGTTTGTATCAAAGTACCCAGCTACTGAGCATTTCTACCGTTAAATTAATAGTCGCATTGCTCGAGCGGCTTTTATACAAAATCTTTTAAATAAAGCGGCTACGTGATCCCTTGCAACGAGGGGATTGCCAAATGGCGGTACAACAGATTTTTGTAATGTTCTGTATTGGTAAGCGAGGTCTGGACCCGCGCCAATTCGGCCATCGATTCACAACTTTACTTTATGTACGCTGTCTGCTTAGTATGGGATTTTACATTTCACCAACTTTGATAGAATTCGAGTGTCAAAACTCAACACAATACCGTAAATAATGGACCTAAATATCCTTGATTTAAAGTAAAAATCCCAACAACAGCGGGGTCTTTTCCGTTTGACCTAGGTTACGACGGGTATTACGAGCATCAACGCATGGTCGCTTTGCCCGGGCGTGGCGCAGGGAAGAATATTTCCCCGGTAACATTATTTAAGCCGTTGTCAGCTACGGTCTACCTTCTTGGCTTAGACCGTTGAGGTCTTGGTTGTTGTATATCAGCCACCTTCTATGGGCGATGGCCTCGCCACCGTACACAGTAGTATTGTCAGATCCGTTAATGCTCGCGTCGTCCTCATTGTCGCCATCTTCACCAGCAGCGAGTTGCGTTGGTGCGTAAAACCACCAATTTTAACTACACAAGATTTCCGCTTGGAATGCTAGTTGTAGATGTATTGACGCACTTAAGCTTTAAAACAGGGTAGTTAAGGTCCATTTGACTTTAACACCAAAGTGTTTTGAATCTCGAAATCTATAAGCGTTGGTGAGATGTTAAATCTCATACTAAGCACACTGATATTTTACGAAGCACGCAAAAACTAGGCGTTTCCGTTTGTTTGTATAGCATCGGATGCTGGCTAGACGTTGGCGGGGCTTATTCATAAAAGAAATGTATGGAATTACTAGTCGATTCTCGTGCTTCTCAACTTAGCATTTTACTTATACCTAACCACTATAGCATCACGCTATGCTGATATCCTTTTTGGAAAATTGTTTGGTTTGAAATACTATGCGTTTTAACTGAGAAGAGTACTGTTATTTTTGTCTTGTTCTTCTCTGTTGAAGGGTATAGTAATCTCAAAATTACTGTGTGATCTCTGTTTTTTGCTTACAGTTTTATTAGTTCGTACCTACTGTGTTTTTATCTCTAATAAAGAATTTTTTTTTTCTATCACCGTCTACAAACCCCACTTTATACATTGAATTATTATGAACTTCTTTATGACTTTAGTTAGATAGCTAAATTAGTTATACAGAACACCCTTAAAATATACCTATGTACCTATAGGTAGGTTCAGGTAGGTAGATATTTAAAGATTCCCGTCTCTAGGCAACCATATTTATTATCTGGGCAACAATATATTCCACGAAACTAAACTTTATAAGAAGCCCCAAAATAAATAAAGAAAAACACTTTAAATGTTTTCCAAGAAATATGTTCTGCTACAATATATTTACTATAGTCCGCGACAGCTCGATATGGCAATCGGGCTATGAGGCGGGGGACGCCCCGCACACCCGGGCTATGCGAGTGTGCGGGAGCGTCCCCATCCCGATTGCCATCTAAACCTATTGCGCACTCTGTAGGCATAAAATCTTACTTTTATTAGCATTATTCGTATACCTACTGGAATGTAAGAAAACGAGAAAAGTAGTAAAAATATACAGTCTCGATCGTATTTTATTGAAAACCTGTCTATTATTCAGGCACTAAAGCTTAAGTAACAAGAAAATTCCCTTCACGCCCGAACATCAATGGAAATAACGCTCAAAGATTAATATAAGCCCATCATTGAAATTTTCAAAGGTACGTAAATCATTGTCGAGGACAATCACGCTAAATATCACTAGATTAATCACAGAACGATAGTTGACAGTAAAATATTAGAGCCATTAATTGAATCGCATTATATCGCTTTAACAAACAAAGAGCTTTGCTGATGACAAAATGTTTGTACTGATACCTATAGGTATCAGTAAGCTAGCTATAGTACGCGACAGGTCGAGATGGCTATCGGGGAGGGAACGCCCCGCACACCCGCACAGCCCCCGCGATAACCCAGTGCGGGTGAGCGCGGGTGACGTGCGGGTATGCGGGGCCCGGGCTCATACTCCGATTGTCATCTCAACCTGTCGCTGACTATAGGCATCTTTTAGGCAAGTGCGCTCTACGACCTTCCTGGCGCAGTGGTAAGCGCAGTGGTCTTGTTAGTGGGAGGTCCCAGGTTAGCCCGCATCCATCTTAGATTACATCATCACTTACCACCAGGTGAGATCGCAGTAAGGGCTAACTTGTATCGGAGTTTAAAAAAAAGAGGGAAGTCTGCCAATTCGCACTTGGCCAGCGTAGTATGGACTATGGCGAAACTTTATCCTGAGAGGAGACTTGTACTCTTAAAGCCAAGCTCTTAAAACCAAGCTTAGTTTCTCTTAGCTCTCATTTTGCCTTTTTTTGACTGCTATTTTGTAAGTATAATGGGTATAATAAAAAGATCAAGCTCATTTATTCTAACAACTGCACACTCATACTTTTACACGTAACACTCATGTTTTGTGCGTCCAAAATAGATTTTAATGGTGTAGGTATCAAAAGGATTCAGCTACAAAAGCCTCAAAGTGTTTGGCATCAAACACTTACGATTTGTGATAAATAACACCGACAGGTCGAGATGACAATCGGGGTGGGAACGCCCCGCACACCCGCATAGCCCCCGTGCTAGACCGGTGCGGACCTGTCGCGTAATACATTATATTCATACAAGTAAACATGTAGAGCAGCTAGTTTCTACATGCTTGGAAAACGAGCCTACTACGCAAGGCATTATATAGGTACAAAAATCCTTTGTGGAGTTTAGTGTGTTATTATTATAAGAATCTATAGCATTTATTCTGAATTTTTCTGTGAAACGCAACGTAAAATTTTGAGTGAGTTCATATTGAAATAGTGAATTATTGAGCAAAGTACTGCTAGAAAATTCGACGACTTTCCTGGCGCACGCTATGATCTTATAAGTATCTATTATTATGTGGGAAGCTCGATTCCTGGCAGTGGGAATTTGGAAGTATGTACGTTGGTGTATAGAACCCGATAAGGTGTATGTATGGTTTAATAGATCTTCCACACCCCTTTCAAGTAAGCCCGCTTCCATCTGAGACTGCATCATCACCAGGTCAGATCGCAGTCAAGGAATAGGTTGGAAATCGATATAAAAAAATGTTCTTTAAATCGCATCATGTTACTGACTCAACACGACTATAAAGCGATTTCTTAAATAATTGACGAAATACCTGTACTGTGAAATAAATTATTACCACGTACAGCAGAATAGCCTGTATATAGTTTCAAGTCATTTTCATTTAAATTCAAGCACAAAATTGAAATTGCAGCAATAACAACGCTGCTCTTCATTTATTTGCTCAGCATTGTTAAAAATTACCAAGCATTCTGCTGTAGTCAATTGGCTAAATAATCTGCGTACTTTAGCTGCTTGCACAATGATGCCAGTTTTGCAGGAGCGACGCAAAAATAGAGATGAAAAAATCCGAATCCCGGGTGCATGCAATCAACCGACCCTATCGCGATTAGCTCGCCAGAGCCGATGACACGACCTCGTTACAATATACTTATTATGTATATGTATATGCGTTGGAGCAGCTTGTTATTTTAAATTGGGCGACGTAATAAAGCGCCATTATTATTACGGGGATAGCTACATTTATTTTTGTTGTATTCCGCCGCGCCGCGCCGTTAAGGATACTAAACTTTTTCGCAAAGCAACGTAGCAATGAAATGTGGGTAAGACTATGATTAAAACAGTGAACCGTGATACGTGAAGCGACGATAATATGTAATAATAAGTACCTACCTTTACCACGAATAAAAGAGGAAGAAATAGGTACCTATTCCAGACGTGTGTCTGTGTGTGTGACGGAAGTGTACCTCTCTGGCGTTCTGTATCCCTGTCTGCCTGTCTGCTAGCTTTTCACGACCCATCGGTTTAACCGATTTTGATAAAATTTAACACAGAAATACATATATTTTTGTTCAAGTGAACTTTTACTAGGGCTCTTAAATAGACTTAGAAGGCTAGCCTATTTTTTATCCCGGAAAATAAAAAACTTTAACCATGGGTTTTCAAAAAAACTAGAACCTACGCGGATAAAGTCGCGGGCATCATCTGCTATTTATTAAGAACGAAGAAATTCTAGAACGAAAAATAAAAAACTTATATAATATGACAAGCTATCTTGGAAAGCCTTATCTATAAAATTCGTAAAATAATATAAGGTGTGAAGGCGTTGCTTCAAATTTGACAATACCTACTCTAGGCAAACTTGTGATCCAAAGTTAGAAAGTTGGTGTGCAGGTGTGGCACTGAATAGGTACATCTTGATATTGAACTCCTAGGAGCGCGCAATAGAAAAGTTCTGGAAATGTCTAATAACACAATTTATATGTTTGTATTTTCAAAGTTCTTAAGAAGGATGAATAACTTTCATAAATCATGGTAGTGGTGATGTCCAAAATACTTTCTTGAAAGACTTAAAGCTTTTCTTCATCATTTTCATCATGATCAACCCAGACCCGTGTCAGTAGTGCTCTAACTCTTGAATAAGAAAGGTTTAGGCCATATAGTTTACTATGCTGCCAGTGCGTGTATAAAGTCTGCCAATCCGTTCGTCACGTTTTGAAATTTGTATTAAGTATTTTTTGTTACAGCGGCAATCCGTTGGTCCCGTTGGCAATCCCGTTCCGTTCCCGTTGGCATCCTCGGATACGGAACTCTAAAAATCTACTTTTTAGGGTTCCGTACCTCAAAAGGAAAAACGGATCCCTTATATAGGATCACTTTGTTGTCTGTCTGTCTGTCTGTCTGTCAAGAAACCTACAGGGTACTTCCCGTTGACCTAGAACCATGAAATTTGGCAGGTAGGTAGGTCTTATAGCTGACATTCGTATAGAAATATATCTATTTGTGGTTACATCACACAAAAAAAATGTGGTCATGAACTAATAATTAGTATTTTCAATTTTCTAAGTAAGATAACTATATCAAGTGGGGTATCATATGAAATGTCTTCACTTGTACATTCTAAAACAGATTTATTTTTATTTTTATGCATCATAGTTTTTGAATTATCATGCAAAATGTCGAAAAAATACGACTGAATTATGGAACCCTCGTTGCGCGAGCCTGACTCGCACTTGGCCGGTTTTTTTAAACCATTTGTTTATTACGCCATCTGCCATTATGTGTTCAGTTAAGCCAGTGTTCTAGTTCCAGAGTGTTAGAATGCTACACGCCTCTCCGAAGCGAACGAGGTAACGAATCGCATTACCTACGTGCTCTTCCCGTTTTCATCTATCAAACTTGGCATTGATTGTTTTTGTAAGACAAAGAAAAGTAGATTCGAGTGTTAGATTCAACAGAATAGTAAATTCCTTGGATTGAAATTTAGATTAAGTATTTGGTAATAAAAATTCGCTGTTCAAGTAGTCTGTATCTTTTTGTTAGGATTATTACCTACTTAATCCTTCGCTGGCCGTCCGTCTGTCCGTCCATCAGTCTGAACCGTAAAAAAGACAATAATATAAAAGACATAAAGAGAAGAGTAAGATCAGAATCAGAAGCTAGTTTAGTCAGTAAATCATAAATTGAAAGTTTAACGTCTAAATTATTTCGCAACAAGCCGTAGGCGTATCTGAATTCAAATTTTGCAAAAGCAACCCATGCCTGGAGGACAAAACAAATTTGTTATTGGCAAAGCTTTCCGTTCTGCTACGACGATATTTCGATTCAATTAATGGTGCTAATATTTTACTGCCAATTATCGTTAACGATTAATCTTACGACATCTTTACCGTTCGCCGAGATTCAAAGCTTTGAAATCCTTATGATTATCTGCTTTATAAATTGACTTGAAGATTATAGATAGAAATACTTTATTGCACACAAAAGATATTACATAACTATTATTAGATTAGTATTGCGTACATAGATAAACGGCTTATTTTCTTGTCCGATTAAAGTAAAGTACCTACATAGAAAAAAGCGGTGATATCCGACGGGCTTCTATAAATAGCACTTGCTTAGCGGTGAAAGAAAATAGCGTACGGAAAACTTTCCAGCACTTGGCCAGCGTGGTAAAGTAAACTATGGAACTATGTCCAAACCCTTCTCATTCTGAGAGGAGACCCATGCTCAGTAGTACACTAATTTAATAGTACGTACTTTATGTATTTATTTTGAGGCAATGAAAATAATTAGGAAAGATTTCCAGATGAATCAGTAACTAATAAAACTAGACGTGTTTCAAGTTCAGGGTAATAGTTTGTTAGGCAAGTATATCACTTTAAACTTAAACTTTATTAATTTTATTGTACCTACGTATAAAATACCTACTTTGTTCTGAGTTTTAATAAAGCAATTCTTATTTCTTACTTTAGTTGTGAATTATTTTTCAGTATCTGTCAGAAAAGCTATTTTTATATTTTACGCTGCTTGTTCACGATCTCATTTTCTCAAAATTCTGATGTTGTTATTTTATTTCAGTAGCAATATTGGTTTAGAGATTCGATGGGAATATAATATTGAAAATTGGTACTCCTGAAACGTGATTTGACAACTAACTACAAAAAGTTGGTGTACAAACAAAGTTGGTTTAGTGAAGAATCACAAACTAGTAGGTATCGTTGAATATTTGGTGCTAACTACATCTTTTTTGCAATTTTGCATCGACAATGCATTGCAATGATTGAGATCGGACAATACTAGGGCTGTTAATCACAAAATACGAGTATACCCAATACCCATCTTACGAGAATTTTTCATACCAGAATAACCGACATAGCTCAACGGGTTGTGAAACTGAAATGGCAATGGGCGGGGCACATAGTTCGACGAACTGCTAGACGTTGACATCCCAAGTTGCTAGAATGGCGACCTCGCACCGGAAAGCGCAGCGTTGGTACTAGGTGGACAGACATCAAACGAGTCTACGAGAGTATGATGCTGCTGGATTCAGGCGGCACAAGACCTTGGCATGTGGAAGTCCGTGCAAGAGACCTATGGGCAGAAGGGAATATTTATCGGTTGAAGATAAAGATGATAGTATTCGAAATTCAAATCAATGAGGATGACATCATTATAGCACGCATTTTCTAAAAATTGTGTCTTGTTACGTCTCTCAGCGATTGATTCAGAATTCATCCCGTCGACAAGTGTATATATTTTGTTTCTTTTTTTAATGCTTCCTAAATATTATATTTCAAAGAAAGAGTTATCCCCCATTGGCATGCTAGCATGCGATGCTACGCAAGTAAACGGAATACATTATATTATGTGCTTCGTAAAATATCTGCGTACATAAAGTAAACTTATGAATCCATGGCCGAATTGGCGTGGGTCCAGACCTCGCTTACCAATTACAGAACATTACAAAAATCTGTTATACTGCCTTTTGGGCAATACTTCGTTACAGAGAATTACATAGACGGTGTATAAAAATACCGGCCAATTGCGAGTCAGGCTCGCGCACCGAGGGTTCTGTACTGCAGTCGTATTTTTCGACATTTAGCACGATAAACCAAAAACTATCATGCATAAAACTAAATAAAAATCTGTTTTAGAATATCTCTGTGGTAAAGCCCTTTTATATGATACCCCACTTAGTATTGTGGGCAACACAGAAAAACCCGGATTGGAGGTTAAGTTGTTTATAGTATAGTAGTCTTATTTTGAAAGTTGAAAATACTAATTATGAACACATTTTTATTGTGATGTAACCACAAATTCACGGTTTTCGGATCTTTTCCTGTACTTGTGCTATAACACCTATCTACCTGCCAAATTTCATGATTCTAGGTCAACGGGAAGTACCCTACCTATAGATTTTCTTGACAGACAGACACAACAGAGTGATACTACAAGGATTCCTTTTTTCCTTTTGAGGTACGGAACCCTCTAAAATTTGAAAAAACCTAGGCAGAAAAAGCTACGTGCTAACTGCTTCAACTTTGATCAAAAGGCGAGGCCAAAAGATACCTCGTAATAACAGTAATATAACTTATTTATTACGTATCATTACCTACAGTAATACTATACCTACGTATAAAATTAAAGTGTTACGCCTGCTCGTTAATATTCATGACTGACTGACTGACTGACTGACTGACTGATCTATCAACGCACAGCTCAAACTACTGGACGGATCGGGCTGAAATTTGGCATTCAGATAGCTATTATGACGTAGGCATCCGCTAAGAAAGGATTTTTGAAAATTCAACCCCTAAGGGGGTGAAATAGGGGTTTGAAATTTGTGTAGTCCACGCGGGCGAAGTCGCAAGCATAAGCTAGTCTTCTAAATATATAAAAGGAAAAGGTGACTGACTGATCTATCAACGCACAGCTTAAACCACTGGACGAATCGGGCTGGAATTTGGCATACAGATAGCTATTATGACGTAGGCATCCGCTTAGAAAGGATTTTTGAAAATTCAAACCCTGAGGGTAAAATAAAATATAAGATAAGTTTAAAATTTGTGTATTCCACGAATACACAAATCAACAAAGTCGCGGAAATAAGCTAGTTTAGTATAAGAATAGATATTATATTATTAATAAATATTAATATTAGTTTATAGTAATAGTTAGTTTTATACGACAAAAGGTAAGTTTCTTTGTGGATGGTATAATGCTAAAGCTATTTATTATAGCTTATTATTTTGAATACTACTACAAGCTTAAATCACGCTCAAAATATCAAGTAGACGCTAATTTAGCACTTTGCGGCGCAGCTCGAAGCCAGCATTGTCGGCGAATTACATAACTCATAGCAATTTTCCCCTATTTTTCGCTTGCGTCACATCATTTCGCTTGCTTCGTTGGCGGAGAAAATTTGAATCTAGGTAAGACTAGATGATACCTGCGATTTTCCGTAATAAAAAGTAGCCCCCTGGATGCAAGCTAGCAGGAATGTGTTTGTGTACCAAATAGATAGATAGAAAACTTTATTGCGCACAAAACATGATATGAACAAGATAAAACAAAAAACAATTGTATGCAAAGGCGGCCTTATTGCTCAGAGCAGTCTCCACCAGGAAACCCTAGTAGGTGTGTTGGATGTACAGTACTTACACGCAATACACAGAATTTTATATAGTAGTAGAATATAAATATAAATAAATAATTAACTATATTAATAAACATCATATAAAAATAATGCATAAATTTTGTAATAATAGATGATGCCCACTACTTCATCTACGTGGAATTAGGTTTTCTTTAAATTCCGTTTTCCCTTTGAATTTCCGGGACAAAAGATGATATGCTTAATATGGATTAAAAACCTACAAAAATCGAAAGATTAGTATTACCTACCTATGCATCGACCAAAAAAAATTTAACTCACAAACACGTTTGAATTTCAAATTGTGTTGAAAATCCTTGCATGAATTTTCATTGTGCCATTATGCACGATAAAATATAACAAAATAAAATAGAAAAACCAGAGGAAAATTCTATTTCTGCTGCAAAAGGTCATGAGTATTTTTTTTTAATAATCTCTACACAAATTTTTTAATCATCTTGTCTCTACAAGTGCTCTGAATTTGTAACTTACTTAATAAAAGCCTGTAATTATTTATTTATTTAACTAAATTTAAATACAAATTTATTAAATAAACTATTAATAAACTTAAATCTAAAAAAAACAACATTAAATTAAAACTAAAATAAATTAAATTAAATCTTAATAAAATAAGTAGGTATAACAAAGAGATGATTATTGGTTTTTTTTACAATTTTTGTTGTATCGAACGCGAACAATTAATGATGAATGGTTACCGGGCTCCTCGCTGTTGATATGACATATATTTTATGAATATTTATGAACGCGAAATAAAATAAAAAATACAATATTTATAAAGTAAATTAATTACTTACTTACCTCGCATCGGAATAAGCACCGTTGACACTTGACAGGCCCGCACGAGGTAGACAGATGACATTAAATGAGTCGCAGGGAGCCGCTGGATTCAGGCGGCGCAAGACCGTGGTGTGTGGAAGTACCTACAAAGAGACCTATGTTCCACAGCTGACGTCTATCGTTTGATGTCGATGAAATTAATTTCAAAATTAACAGGGGCCCTATGTATAGTGTAACTTTTCAAATTGAGGTGAGCTTGGCCAAATGTGACATGAAGTAGGTGAATCTCTCATTTAGTATGGACGGGAAAACGTCGTAATTGGACATCTCCATTACAAAAGCAGCGTAACTTCGGCACTACGTTTCTTAGCATTAACTGAAGCGTGAACTTCCTGTGCCCTCAGGCTTAAAAGCACAGAAGTTCACAGAAGCCAACAGAAGTTCGCATGCATAGAAGAGTTCTTGTTTATCAATAAACCATCTATCACATTGAGATAAGATTCTCTTCTGCATTTTTATTGTCACAAAAGTTTCTAGATTTAGATTCCAAACCCTGACCAAAATAATAATTTTATTATACAAGATGATTATGATATAAAGCAAAACTAACTCGTACTCAAAGGAAAATGCAATAAACCGGTAATATATAAGTTAGCTTTAACAATTTCTTAGTGCACGTCCGTTCTTCGTCAATATCCAGATGTATTCAGCGCGGCACCTGCTCCCCAACTTGCTAACTTCAGCTCAGAAGTTTGCCTAAAGTATTATCAAATTCGGAGCGGACTGCGGCAGCTAGCCCACACTCTATTTGCGAATCTGATGATAACGCCCACAAACTTCTCTCCTTGTTATTGTCACTTCTACGAATTATTTCTTTGACTGCATACGTACAAAGAAATCAGAATTGATTTTGTATAAAAGTTATGCCCGCGCTACGTTAAGTTCTACGCTGTACCTAAGTTTGAAAATATTGGATTGTAATTCAAAGTTAAAGCGTATTTAAATGTACTTCTACCAGAGTTTAAAATAAAAAGCTATAAAAGATTTGGGTAGGTATGCGTCACTAGTTTACGAGTAAGTAAGGCGGGTCGAGTGTGTTGGGTTGGGAGTTGGGACCATAAACATAATATTGCTACCAGCCGGGACAATGCGTACCGCATAGGTAATTCACGTCAGTAAATTGACAACACAAAATGAGCAAAAATAAAATGCAATTTATTGAAAGCGGTCCAAAAATGCGGTGTTCTGTGTGTGTGTAAATTATACCTAAATTCGTCAACTGCAGAGCTTTTACTATCATGGCAAAAACTGCTATTATTTGAGATGCATGCCGCCATATTTACATAGTTAGAATTTTTTAAGCAAACGAATAAGTTTACCTAGGTATCGGGGGCCGGGGCCGTGTCATCGGCTCGGCCGAGTTTAATCGGATAGGTTCGGTTGATTGCATGCACTGGGCTTTTGCTTTTTTTGCGTTGCAACTATCGGGCTTCTCTTGTAAGCAACACTCCATATTATTGAGCTGATTTATTTCTTTGTATGTATAATTAGGTACCTACTGTATATTAATAGAAAAAGAGGAAAATAATTTCCTAAAAATTAGTAGCAGCTTCTTAAAAATATACCTATTTCTTTGTTTTCTTTTAAAAAACAATGATAGAACAATTCCATACCATTTCCCAGGATTCATATTATTATATTCTATAAAATACTTACAACTTTCCGACTGTATAAAAATATAAGTCGCTTAAAAAGCCGATAATATCACTCAAACTTAGTTTAAACCCCAGTTACCGTATGAGACGTCAATTTTTCATCCCAGTATCGACGACGTTAACTCTCGCAGACTGATGATCGAAAAATACTTAAAATAAAACGAGGGTTAAAAAATAAAGGCCTTCGACCATCGTCGGCGTCAATAAATCATGGGAGCAACGCCCACCGGGCCTGTCGGCGAGGATGGAGTGCAAAAACATCCTAAATCTGTCTGGACCCACCCTTGTAATCGCTAGATAATGGGCTCGAATTGAAAAATCATCCCCGTTGCGTGTAGGGGTATGGGATACCCACAATTTATCATGTTTTAGCTCTGCGTGTGAAGGATTTAGGTTTAATCAAGGATAGCGCATTTAAGAAGTTTCGTGACGAGATTTTTAATGTTTTCGTAGTGTTTAGTTAATTTTACGGGATCTATTATTGCATGCAAAGGTAACGAATTTAATACTTAACTGCATACCTGATTCAATTGATAAATAAATAAAATACTTAAATGAAAATATTTTAGTCAATTTAAACTTTTACAAGTACTATTCAATCGTCAAATGCATCTACCACTGGTTCGGAATTCCTTTCCAGCAAGTAAGTCAGCGGTTATATAAAGACCATTTTAAAAATTAAAACACCAAATAGGATTAAAAGCTGTTATAGCCTAGTGGTTAAGACCGCAGCCTCCTGTTCAGGAGGTCAGGGGTTTGATTATGGTCAAGCACCTCTAACTTTTCGGAGTTACTTGATTTAACGGTGAACCAGAACATCGTGAGAAAACCTGCATACCAGAGAGTTCTCCATAATGTCCTGACACTATGCCAGTGTGCTAACACTATGGCCAAATCCTCCTCACTCTGAGAAACCCCTTCCTGAGTAGTGAGCCAGTAATGAGTTGATGATGATGAAGATTAATTTAGGAAAATATGATGAACTTTCTTTTAACGTACTTATCATCAATAGATATCTAAATATATAAAAGGAAAAGGTTACTGAATGACTGACTGACTGATCTAACAACGCACAGCTTAAACTACTGCATGGATCGGGCTGAAATTTGGCATGCAGATAGCTATTACAACGTAGGCATCCGCTAAGAAAGGTTTTTTGAAAATTCAACCCCTAAGGGGGTGAAATTTGTGTAGTCCACGCGGACGAATTCGCGAGCATAAGCTAGTAATCAATAAAATACTAATAACGTTGATTACTTTCTCGAAACTAAAGTAATCGATATCCGAAGCTTAATCAATTTGATGCAAAATCAATAAATGCAAATAGCAACGTTGCCCCGTAGGTACGGCCTACGGACGATACTTGTAGAGTTAAAAATTTATTGCACTACATAAACTTAATGCATAGTAAAGTACAAGATGGTGCATGCTATAAAATGTTAGCTTTGTTCATTTTAATGTCCAATATGTAACAAAATACGCTTACGTGGTTATTAAAGTTTATAGAGTAGTTTTACTTATTATTAGAGAAATATCTTTTCTATTGACAGAGAACAATAAAAATGTATTTTTAGCCGAATTCCAGAAGGAGGTACTCCATTCGGCCCGTTTTTATATAATTTTATGATCGATGATAAATTCTGAGAGGGCATTTTATAGTGTTGTTTTGACGAATGAACTTTTTCATCAAAAGCAAGCGAGACGTTTGCAAATCGACACTGGGTTAGTTTAACAACATTCAAAAATTCAAAGACAGTCAAAAGCTCAGGATACATTGCGGGAGAGCGTTAAACTCACCGAGACCAAGACCTGCGCACATTGGAGGGCGGAGCGGCAGATGATTTTAAACTTATCAATTGAATTTAATATTTATCCAATCGAAATAAGGTATAGGTACATTTCAAGGCTCGGTGCTCCAGAGAAAACGTGTGAGTGTACGCATATTTGCTCGTAATAAGTACACCGGCCGCCTACTGATAAAGTTGGTAATCACTAATCACTTTCCAAGCATCTACGGACAATTGATGGAAGAAAACGCGCACACTCGCGCTTTTTCACGCTTCTCCAGGCGTTGATTAAGTATATTTATTTGCGCATCTTCGTGTAGTGTTGTGGCGAAGGGTATAATCAATATTGCTCATTATCTACTAGGTGATTCCCGTGACTTCATCCGCAAGTATTTTGAATAATCCGTGAATCTCTGGAATAAAAGGAACAAAACCTGTCATTCTCTAGGTCTTTAATATGCCCATGCTAAAAAAATCACGTCAAATGAACGACAAATCAACACACAAACAGAAACCCACTCGACTTTAAAATGTCAGTATGAGTAACTCACTCTCGTAGAAGTGACTCTGGCAATTACTCAACAGTAAAGGGTAACTAACTAGAACATTTTATATGTTAGAACTGTATCCCATTAACTTAATCAATAAATAGTGGTAAGTTACGCCAAGCGTGACATACAAACAAGACGGTCAAATATTAATTCAGGTCACTTTGACCGTCGAACGGACTAGTCGAGTTTGTTGGGTTACAACTTTCTCGACATCGGAATTGAAGCATTTGGCTTTGGCCCTTGTAGCTTTGAGTTTGAACTATTTATGCAAATTTAAACTAGACACTATAGATACTCTACCACACTCAACTACAAACATAGTAGCTGAGCAATCAACTACTTCTATAGACACTTAACGGGTCACCATATTTTGAAGCATGCTCGTAGGTGTCGTTTTATCCAAAGATGCATAAACATTGCGCTCGAGTCGAATCTATGAAGTCTATGCCGCTACGCGCATGCTAGTCTCACACGCAAGCGTACTAATTACCCGACTACGGCAAAACCAAAAGGAAGGGTTATGATTTTAGCAGTCTATGTATGTATGTTTGTAACTACATAATTGTTTGTATTTACTTTTTAACATGAGCTTTCCCTATCCAGAGTTGTACAATATCTTTGCTTGGAACTAAAACTCAATCGGATTAGAACTTGTCTTTATAGCCATAACTAGCTGATGCCCGCGACTTCGTCCACGTGGAGTTAGGTTTTTTAAAAATCCCGTGGGAACTCTGATTTTCTGGGATAAAAAGTAGCCTATGTCACTCTCCAGGTCTTTATCTATATCCATGCAAAAAATCACGTCAATCCGTTGCACCGTTGCGACGTGATTGAAGGACAAACCAACAAACCAACAAACAAACACGCTTTCATATTTATAATGAGGGTACTGATGTACCACTGAGGCAGAGAGGTACGTGAATTAGGGTTGTAGGGTTGTTCATCGAGCGTAGCGTACTGGCGGCATTAAATATTTCAGTTTAGAGAAGTTTTTATTGCTGGCACCGAACGTGTCTGCGATAAACGGAGAAAACGTGACTAGAGTCGACGTTGGTCGCGGTACACGGTACACCTAAACAGAGATATAAATACGCAAAAATGTGATAGAGAACTAAAAATAAATGTTGTGTAAAACATTAAATTAAAGGACTACAAGAACACTAGCTTATGCTCGAGACTTCGTCCGCGTGGACTACACAAATTTCAAACCCCTATTTCACCCCCTTAAGGGTTGAATTTTCAAAAATTCTGTCTTCAAATTTCAGCCCGATCCGTCCAGTAGTTGGAGCTGTGTGTGTGTGTGTGTGTGAGATCAGTCAGACAGTCAGTCACCTTTTCCTTTCATATATTTAGATTAGAGGTTTAAATTGGCCAAGTTTTCTGACCGTGGAGGTATAGTAAATACGTAAATACTGATTTTGACTATTTCTGTCGTACTCACTTCATGAACATCAGTACCCGTAGTACAAGATTTTACGACTCACCAAACGAAACCAAATTCGAGAGTCGAAATACTTCCGCGTTACAGTAAAATGGACCTAAACAGCCTTGAATTGAAGTCAAATATTCAATGCCACTGATTTTAATTTCGCAATGTTTCCGCTTGGAGCGCTGGCTGTAGAAGTGTAGACAAACTTGACCTTTAAAACAAGGCATTTAAGATCCAGTTTACTGTAACGCGGAAGTATTTCGACTCTCGAATTTGGTTTGGTTTGGTGAGACGTAAAATCTTGTACTACGGGTACTGAAGTGTATACAGTATGCGGCCGAAAGTGATGTAGGTACATATCGGCCTTTAGAATGACATTTCGGCTTTGTAGAGCGTTGACTCTGTCACTCATACATATATGACGTTTTGTCGATCTCAACGACAGAGACAGTGCTCTACAAATTTGCTATCTCCTTCTAAACGTCGATGTACATCACTTTCGGCCGCGGGATAGCGCGGGTGACTTGCGGGTGTACGGGGTGACTCTTCGCCTCATATCCCGATTGCCATCTCGACCTGTCGCGTGATATTCCTACCTGCTTGTATAATTGTATGACTAAATACATTGTGCATTAACGATTACGCGCTCACTCAGGAGAAATACATTAACATTAGTAGAGCTATACCTGAGCGATATAATATTGTTCTATATCTCTACTTTAAAACAAGTGACCACTCACGGTTTCGCTCGGTTAAAATATAAATCCTTTTCATTCCCTGTCCCAAGGGAGTTCCAAAAATCTGACCGTATTCCTTGTCTTCGTTACATACAATATATCTGTATACAAAATTACAGCTTTTAAGCCCTTCACTATTTTATCAATGTATCGCAGGACGCCGCGCTGGGCGAGTTTCCATCCTTCTGTCATTTACATTCCACCTACGGGCACGAAATCTTCAAGGTACCTACGTCATCATTCCTCATACGCATGGCTATAAGAATTGGAATACTCCTGCACTATCCGTGCTTCCTACCATTACAACCCGGGTATCTTTAAAACAAGAGAGTGGATATATAGTGGGGAGGTTATAGTGAGTTGAATTCTAAAATTATTGTAAAACATAAGTTTGCAATTATTGGGTCGTAAAATCGGTTTACTCTGCGTCTTATTACATAGTTCTTGATTTTACTGCTCACGCTGGCGGGGACAGGTTTACGATATGAAACTCCGGAAAGAAATGGCACCCCGCTTACCCGTTTAACTCTATACTAAAGCGGAAATTTACTGTTAAAGAATTGCCTATTTAGCCTTTTTATTACTGTCAATGAGAATTATTACGGCAGTTACAACATTGAATCATGTGTTTTACGTATTACGTATGTTTGAATGTTCTCCGATGAGTGATCATGACCCTGCACTAGCAATTTGTGGTGTGCTACTCAGCGGCACCCCAAATTGTAAGAGAACGTAGGTAGATTAGGTAGTTAGTTCCAGATTTGTTCTAGTAAATATTTGTTCCGTGAAAAATGTTTAAACGCACATAACTCCAAAAAGTTTGAAGTGCATGCCCGGAATCGAGCCCACGATCCCCCGTAAAAGAGGCCAACATTTTAATTTTTAACCACTGGGCTTTAGGTCATACTACATCTGTTTTTGCAACGCTACGTCGTTGCTACAACTGTATGCTTGTAGCGCGTAGCCTGGTTCTACGAATATACTATTAGAGAGAGAGCCAACGCATGCCAGACCTTCGTTATTTTAGAAAAGCTGAAAGTTTCTGTGCGTATTGTCCCCAACATATTTTTTCACACTTTTTTTTAATTGATAGAGAAACTTTGAGACATTGTTGCTGCAGAGGACTGATGAAATGACGGGATTTAGAAACTGTTGGTTATAAATTGATATTGGAGGTACCTATCAAGTAAAGACTTTATCGTTGAACTCGATTCCTGATGCTGTAAGGAATTGAATTCCTAAATCGTTTAGATTTAGAAACTGGCCTACTAAGTCGGTTAAAAAATTAATGACTTAACTGACTCGATGCTGCTTGCTTCCAAATCCTACTAACATTCCTATTTGCATTTGGGCTTTGAAATCGGTATTTTACTTGCCAGCGCGACAGGAGTGGAGAAGGCGGGTAGAAAGGCGCGATATAGTCAAAGCCCTGAAGAGTGACATAGGCTACTTTTATACCGGAAAATCAAAGAGTTCCCGCGGGATTTTGAAAAACCTAGAACGAAGCAGACAAAGTAGCGGGCATTAGCTAGTTCTAAATATAAAGAAGTTACTACTATTAAGTCTATTTGTTTACTTCATGCGTACATTGTACACATGAAGTAAACAAATAGTACGTACATACATGCTAACAATATTATCTTATGTAGTTATATAAGGAACATTTAGCATTAAATGTTATATTGAAATTACAGTGCTATTAGCACTGGGGTATATTTAAACTTGCATTATGTTATTCGCACAGGGACTAACATCGTTGTTCTATGTCAACAGACGGAGCTTAGTGCACAAATAATCCTAATTTACTATCTATTTACTCTAAATGTTAGCTTGCACTCTATATTATAGAGTATAGACAAAAAGCACTACCTTTTGGGGAAAATCTCTCTATTTCAAAACTACCTTCTACATTAATTTCATTTTCCTTCACGTGGTTGTAAGTGGTGAAGCAGTCTAAGATAGAAGTGGGCTAGCTTAGAAAGCGAAATGGTAGTTTGATTAAACCTATATCTCGGTTCATCGCAAGTACTGGAATGCTAAATTACTTAGTGGTCCGTCTTTGCCGGTCAGTTGCCGGTAAAGTTTTCACTAGCCACGACTAAATAACAATTTTAAGGTTTTAAATTACCAAATTGACTAAAAACATTCCAAAATTAAATTGATAAAAAGATTATTTCGGCCTAATTGCGTAACTGCCTTACTTAATAAACAGGTTTATTTTCTTTTTAGATTACTGAAAATCTTGTTCAGGCACGCAAATTATAACTACGTTATCCAAACAATCTAGCGTCGTTCTTTCGGCACTGAATTTTCGATAAACACACGGGCCACTTATTTGAGGTAAATTTGTGAAGCGACGCGACCAAAATGGGAACACAGAAATTGTCGGTTTATTTTAGAGCTCGAAGATGATGAGGTGTCCCTAGGGTTGTCAGTTAAAATTGATAAAAAGTACCTTAATAATATTATATAGACGGAAGATTTGTTCAAGTAATAAAAGGACGAAAGTAAATCTTTAGAAATGTTAATTCTAATGTCCCATAGAAAAGTCTGGAAGGTATTACATTATTCGATAAACATCATAAATAGGTTAAGCTTTATTGAAGATATATGTAATTATTACACAGGTACGTTAAAATAAGGATCTGATAAAAGTGATATAGCATAGGACGGGAAGGACAGGCGAGAGTTGGAGGAGGCCTTTGCCGCGAGGCACTCGGAGTTAAGAGACTTTTTGTGATGCAAACAACTGAACTAAAACTTAGTACAGTCTGAAATAAAAGTTTTTATTTTATTTTATTAAAAGTGATATGGAATATGAAAATTATGCAGCCCTGGGCATCCTGAGTATGTCACCTGCTTGTTTTGCCCGGCAAGGACAAACAAAGATCGCTCATATGACCGCCGACAAGATAGCCTTTATACACGAGTATTTTGTCCAACGAAAACTTAGACGTACCTATACGTAATATTATAGGCAATATAGTTTCTTGTATTACGAAACTAAGGTTTCTAAGCTGAAGCGAACGGTTGAGAAACAAATGTTAAAATATTTTATTTTATTTCAATTCAAATGTTTCGCCCACGGTTTGATATAGCTAGAGACTAAACAAGCGGAATCTTGCAAGAGAAAACCGCTAGTTTGTCTCTAATATGTATTTCTCACTAGATGATGGGTCATTCATAAAAACTATCGTATTCTATAAATCTTTTAAAATCAGTATGACCCTTAAATTATACCTAAGAAATTTGTAGCGCGCAAAAAAAAAATGTTCGGAATGACCCGTCTAGGACGATGTAGACTGAGTTCGTTGTAATTATTCAAACATAGCGCTTTCAGACTACTGGCGGTAAGCGAAACCGTTGGCCGAGTTGGTCAAGGCATCGGGCGCGAACCCAGAAGATGCAGGTTCGATTCCTGCCGGTTACGCAATTTTTGATATTATGTATTTAAAATTATTTAGTAATTTCCTTGAAGTGTAGGTAAAACACTAAAAAAATTTAAACAAATATATATAGCGCTTTCAGCTTTCAAACTTTGTCGGTTGTCCGTCTTACCACAAAAACTTTACGTGCGTATGGTAAGAACGTGTTTCAACCATGCCTAAAATTTTTTTTAAAATAGAGATAGCGAGCAAACGAGCCGGCAGGTCACCTGATGTTAAGTGATTACCGCCGCCCATGAACATTTGCAGCACCAGAGGAACTGCCGATGCGTTGCCGGCCATTCAGGAATATGTTAGTCCGCCTCTTGATTAACCCCATGTTTTAATCTAGTTTTTTGGTAAGACAGTGTAATTTGATTCAGTCAGTCTAATGGTTTTCAGATTATCAGGCACAAACAAACAGACTAACTGACTATGTGACAGAACGGAGACCAGATGAAACGTATGGTTGCCATATTTCAATTTAAATTACAACCATTTCGTTTTTGTTACGTAAATAAGGAAAAATGACGCCCGTGGCAGGAAATGTAAAAGAGAATAATAAATGTCGTTTATATTAATTTTTTTAGTAATTTATTTCGTCTGTTGTAAAAGCTTGCGGTCAATCAAATTTAATTTTTTCTTTAAATCAGGTCCTTTTCGAGGCTAACAATAATTAATTAATGCTTATGATATTTGCCCTTATTACCGCAAAATTGTGAATTTGCTCGAACTTGTCATGAGCCCAGTATTTAATTTGACAACTAGATATATTTAGTCTGCGATTTCATCCATAGGTAAGTGACGATAACTTGGAAGTACCTATTCAGGCAGTTTAATTAAACCCATTTCAACCCCTAATTAGTTTCTACGCGGCATCATAACGATGCTAAATCACTTGGCGGAATATCTTCGCTGATTCTTCGGTGATAACTAGCCACGGCCGAACCTTCCTACTAGACCAGACAAGCGATAATTTAGTAACTATAAATTCCCATATTGGCCTAAACGATCTGTGTTTTCTACCTACAACCCAGGCTTATTCTAGGTAAACGCGTCCCATCTTGTGCCTCATCATCACTTTCCATCATGTGTGATTGTGGTCAAGCATTTGAATTTTAAAAAAAATTGAAGCCAAGACCAACCTCATAAGACAAAGCTTGAAGTAAGTTAAGGCTGTAGCAGCTGTAAGTAATAATTAAATGCGACAACCGTGAAAGATGTTTTTTCAGAGCTGGCTTATGATCTACAAAACCAGAGTACCTAGTACAAAACTTATGGGCTAATAATACCAATAAAGATAAATCTTACATACGTCTTACGTTACGTTAAATCTTAATCGTACTGCTTAACTACCTAACCTACATAATTTTGCATCACCTGTCTTTCAATTCGATGTGCAGGCAACCTACTTAAATATATTGAGAAGTTGCATTTTTATGTTACAGCTAATATGAACATGGTATGCTTAGAATAATAATGCTATGTTTAAACTGACAATTCGTACATTCGTAAAAAAAATCGTAATCGACAATTTGTCTGCGTATTCGCTAATAACTTCAAAATGGATGTAAACTTAAGTAGGTATATCAATTCAAGAGACATGTTCATGTAAGATCTTACTCATGTTTATTCAACGACTATATAAATCGCTGTGTAATTTAAGGAATAAAAGATTTCTTCTAGTAAAACTTTGAAGCAGTAATGATACCAGAGAGCAGATATGAATGCAAATGTTACTGACGCACTGCTGGTCACCCAGTTTCACTATCCAGGTCAGCTTGAAAACATCACAAATATTATACATATACGACTCTACGTGCATTATGGGAACACTTAACGAAATAAATTATTATAATATGCGTTTTGTACTGCAGAACAAATAATATAACGTTATGATTAATTTAAAACTTTAGACAGATACATTATTAGTAGATAAACATAACATTTATGTACTATTTGATGTTGGAATTGCCAAATAGTACTCAAAAAGATACTTTAAAATCTGAACAACGCGACAAGTACATCGAATTGGTGCTTACAGATTACAAATGCGAAAGTGTGTTTATTTGTTGGTTTGTCCTTAAATCACGTCGCAGCGGTGCAACGGATTGACGTGATTTTTTGCATGGGTATAGATAAAGACCTGGACAGTGCCATAGACATACTTTTCATCCCGGAAAATCAAAGAGTTCCTACGGGATTTTTAAAAACCTAATTCCACGCGGACGAAGTCGTGGGCATCATAAAGTGAACGATCTGTAGCAGCGAGTGTGCGGAGAGCCGCTGATACTTGAAATTGGCGTTCTGCGCATTGAAACTCAGCTATGTTCAGAGGAGCCATTAGGATTGCCAATCACTCGACCTCATTGATTTCTCGATCTACTGAACATCCTGAAGAAAAATGCTCCTCAAGTCTCAACCCCATTTGACAGAGTGACGTTTAATTAAGGGTAAGTCAATTATACCAAGCAGAGGGAGTCAGAGAAATATATGGTATTCCATATTTCAATGTGAAATTACTCCCGTTTACATTTTGTTTCATAAATAAGGAAAAATTGCGTTATTAAGAACCAGAAATGGAAAGAAATTATTGTCGTAAATATTAATTTATTTAATTACGTACGTTATTATGTCGTTACAATTTTCGGTTTATTATTACTTTTTTAATAATAAGGTTCATGATCATACAATCTACTTATTAATAATAAGTACAAACTAAATATTAAATGACTACATTTTGAATTAAAAAAAAACTGAAATTCATGATGAGAAACCACGCCATAATAATTTTACTCGAAGCGAGCGGTGATAACTTGTTAAAGTTTTAGGTAGAATTTTATTTATTAGGAAAAAATATTGATATTAAAGTCCATTTCAGTATAGTCCGTACAAAATAACTTCTCACGGGCCATTTTAACTGTTATGTCAAAAGTACGGTTCACCTATAAAATAAGGACTAAAATCGTACTTTTGACATGACATTTGACACACACAGTTAAAATGGCGCGTGAGAAGTTATTCTTAACGCATAATATTTCTGTATCAGATACACTTGTTTTACATCACTTCACTTCACACAATGTGGTTTATTCTATATTTTGAGTAGAGTAGGAATTCCATAGAGCTTACATTAAATTTGAACGCGACGAGACTCGTAATAAACCTGGAGCCACGCCAACAATTTTGCACCACGTCCGCGTGAAAGTAAATTGTATGTCTGCATAATTTTTTGGCGCATTGACTTTGGCTGCTACTTGACTGCTTGTGTGGTATGTCGGCGGTTTTATTAACAATCACATTTTCGTTTCAAAATTCAAACCAATTACATTGTATCATTCGTACCATAGATATTATTGTTGTTGTTGTTAATTGAAAAGAACTTGTTGAGAGACATCTCCAATATGTCTTCTGTAGAAAAAGTAATCAAATTTCGCAAAATATGAGAGGTCCAAAACATCAAACTCTGGCAAATTCACCGGCCATCGGGAGATCTCTACAAAATTAATCAATTTAAATAGTTACCAAGGTATATAGATTGATAGATTGAAAATTAATGATCGACCTTTATTTACATAGGGTTTTGATTCAATGCCTTCAACAATTCATTATCTATATGATTGGAGCTAAATTGTATTTGAGTTGTGGAAAACAATAGTTTCATAATAGTACCAAAATTACTACAAATATAATTATCCAGCATTATTGGGAAAGGGTGCACCTATAGGCCGCGACATGTTGAGATGGCAATCGGGGTATGAGGCACGCCCGCACCAGGTTAGGGCGAGGGCTGTGCGGGTGTGCGGGACGTTCCCCCACGATTGACATCTCGACCAGTCACTTACTATAGGTGGGATTGCGTTATTGCCAATATTCCGGTAAGTAATAAAGTACGGTAGATAGATATTTTCCTTTACATAAGAGAAAAAAGGTCTTTAATTTTATTATCAGCCAAAATATCACAAACAATACTTGCCCGAAAGACTTTAAAGAAATACTTGGAAGATCTTTTATTTAATATTTAACTAATCTTGCTAAATATACTAAATAAATTCTAAACTATACTAAATAAGCTCTTTTCAAATATCTTCATCTTTTGTGTTCTCTAAATTATACTAACTTGGTGACGAATATAAACTTTATTTGACACTTTTAATTAAATAATCCCGCTGAGTTTGAAAGTTTCTTTGACTTAATTATTGTGATAGACTGTTGTTTAATCATTTTACCTAAAACCAAAGTTATTCTTTTGATTTACTTTAAGAGTTACCGTGAGTTTGCTCTGACTTAACATTTACATTAAAACATGTTGAACCATGGAGTTTAGAATTTTATATTATAGTCCGTACAAAATGAGAACTCACTCGCCATTTTAACTCTATGTGTCAACTGGCATCTCTAAAGTACGGTTCACCTTTGAAATAAGGACTAAACTCGTACTTTTGATATGACATTTGACACGTAAAGTTAAAATGGCGAGTGAAAACTTAAAATTTATGCATTATAGTTGTATTGTTTAATGTTTTTTGGTGCAAACTCAAAGTTAGTACTTACTATACAAAAAAAACCGGTCAAGTGCGAGTCAGGCTCGCGCAATGTGGGTTCCGTACTACAGTCGTATTTTTCGACATTTTGCACGATAATTCAAAAACTATGATGCATAAAAATAAATAAAAATCTGTTTCAGAATGTACAGGTGAAGACCTTTCATATGATACCCCAATTTATATAGTCACTCACTTCGAAAGTTGAAAATACTAATTATTAGTTCATGACCACAATTTAATTTTTTTTGTGTGATCTAACCCTAAATTCACGGTTTTCAGATTTTTCCCCAAATGTCAGCTATAAGATCTACCTACCTGCCAAATTTCATGATTCTAGGTCAACGGGAAGTACCCTGTAGGTTTCTTCACAGACAGACAGACAGACAGACAGACAAACAGACAGACAGACAGACAGACAGACAGACAACAAAGTGATCCTATAAGGGTTCCGTTTTTCCTTTTGAGGTACGGAACCCTAAAAACATGCTATAAATATACGTAGAATGTAGAAATACTAAGTACATAATAGTAGAAATTATCAATGCACTCTCGGATCGTGCGACTCGTATTTCATTTAGTAGTAAGTACCTAGTAAGTAAATATTTTTCTGTAAGTATAGTAAAAACGTTACTCTATACCTTATAGCACGGACAATCTTTAAGAAATCACTACTCGCATCACTACCCCTATACTACTATACTATATACCCATATATTAGCCATATTATAAATGCGAAAGTGTGTTTGTTTGTTGGTTTGTCCTTCAATCACGTCGCAACGGTGTAACGGATCTACGTGATTTTTTGCATGGGTACAGGTAAAGACCTGGAGAGTGACATTGGCTACTTTTTATCCCGGAAAACGAAATAGTTCCTACGGGATTTCTAGAAACCTAAATCCACGCAGACGAAGTCTCGGGCATCAGCTAGCAGTTTAATAAATGCTAACTTAAACTGAGCATCTACTGATCTATATGGAGTATAAAACGGTCAACCATAATTTATGCCAAACACTGTTGGCATCACTAATTGACGTCATCAATCAGCGCTACCGGATCAACTGACAGATACTCATACTTCCCCTTCCCAACACGGCTTCCTCTTAGGTATGTACATAATATAGGAATCCACAGATATACACCCATGAATGTATTTCTCATCAACTTTAAAAATGAATTTTCTCTCGTATTTTTATACGCATGCCTCTCGCGCGCTAACTGTTGTACCTTGTGTCAGAAACCTTGACACAAGTTTGACACAAGTTGGATAGAAGGAGGCGTTACTTTACGAAAGTCCATGATACACAACCTTGATTCGCCATAATCTACCAAAACAGACAAATCTGTATGGGTTTTGTGCATATGCTATTCCTGCTTGTATGCTACACATGCAGGAATAGCACATGCACAAATCTTCTAAAATACACTCTAACGTACGCTTCACTCCGATACCAGATCATGCACAGGAAATATAGACACAGCACAATTGCAAAGACTTTGCAATTGTGTTTGGTGGGGACTTTGCAAAGACTTTGTTACTGTGCATTGCGAAGTCTTCATCTCCTAAGGATGACAAAAGCTACAGAAAAAGTCTATTTATGTTACCTTCGGGTCAGCAGTATTGTTTTCAGTAACAACGAAGAACCTCGCCGGCTGTTCCCGTGAGCGATTCAAAAAAAATATCCACGTGACAAAATGTATATCGTTTAGAATGGGTTCAAATCAATTTTAAGGTGATCGTATAATATAACACGAGACCACCAAGCTCTATGTGTAAGCAACTTCAGAGTAAAGATTCGGTATCGAAGCATCGAATAAACGCTGAAGACACTTTTACGACTCGTCCAATGCCTGTGACATCACTCGCATTTACAGCAACAACCGCTATGTACCTAGTACAAGACGAGACACTACGTACAAAAAATTTACAGTATTGAAAAACACGCCTTTTGCGGTTCTGCTGGCTACCTGTTACAAACGCAGACACAACTCTACGTGCACAGAAATCCTAATAGGTAATAACTAATAAGGCGCTAGAAATGCTGTGTACGCGTAACCTTGTCGCCGTGCTGAGGACGCGGACGTCGCGTCGCAAGCGCAACGATGTGTGAGGTAAGCGAACGATGCGACGCATATGCAACCCCTACGGCTTAATTCTGTCTGCACAGCATTGAGCGTAAATGTATTGGCGTGATTGCGTAGAACTATGTGTAAGGCGGCGACATTCGTTCTGTATAGTACCTACCTATAAGTGGTACACAACAATTCTATTGCAATATTATTAGGATTTCTCGGGTCACTACCCGTAAGCACAGAAATCCTAATAATATTGCAATAGAATTGACTGTGCAACGTAAATTGTGTAGCTTATTAGTGAATAAGCTAAGGAGTAAACTTGGAAGTAAATAAGCTTGTAGTTTCTCTACGTGATCAAATCAGAAATGAGGAGATCCGTAGGAGAACCAGAGTAACCGATAGCTCAACGGGTTGCGAAGCTGAAGTGGCAATGGGCAGGGCACATATAGTTCGTAAAATCGATAGACGTTGATCTTGCACCGGAAGACGCAGTGATGGAAGACTCCCACTAGGTGTAGGGACGGCATCAGACGAGTCGCAGGGAGACGCTGGATTCAGGCGGCGCAAGGCCGTGGCGTGTGGAAGTCCCTACAAGAGACCTATGTCCAGCACCTAAAGTATGTACCTATATCGGTTGATTATGATGATGAATAAGCTAAGCTGATTCTTAGCTCCATGTATGCGGTCACCAGCTAGCTATGTGAAACAATACTGTGTGCTCACATCTAAAGGTCGCGCTGACATGGGTAGTGTTTGCTAGCTCTGAATTGATTTACCCTATCCGTAAACGTCACAGTTTTACGTATCTCGGAGTGACTCTGCTGATAAAGGTAGTGGCGACTACAGGAATAAAATATTTCACTCTTTAATGTTTGTGAATACTTATACCTAAACGTTGAGGTGTATATAAGTGC
Organism: Maniola hyperantus; assembly: GCF_902806685.2. Classification (NCBI taxonomy): domain Eukaryota; kingdom Metazoa; phylum Arthropoda; class Insecta; order Lepidoptera; family Nymphalidae; genus Maniola; species Maniola hyperantus. Next base: position 8,647,667 of record NC_048550.1, read on the forward strand.
TCACGTAATAAAACAACGTAAAAACATCCAAACTAACGTTTCTCCCAGTGTTGGGTGGGAACAATACGCAAAGAAACTTTCAGCCTTTATAAAATAACGAAGGTTTGGCACGCGCTGTCTCTCTCTCTATAATTGATTTATGTATGGAATTATGAGTTTTTGGTAAAGTAGATGATTCCAGGCGACTTCGTCCACATGGATAAAGGTTTTTAAAAATCCTTTGCTTCCCATACATGTCATGTCATGCACGTTAGGTAACGTGAAGTCAAAAAATATAGATTAGAAATACCTACTGGTAAGTACAAGTTAGTGATTTACCTATATATTTTGTAAATATTATTATTTGAGGAAGGCAGAGTATTCCAGTTGGAAGCCATCGCAAGCTCGTTTCATGCCTGTATTTATTTACTACGTGTATGGTTATATTATATGTACCTGTTATATGCATGTTCTTCGTCATTTTTGGCCAGAATCTGATTTTGTTATTATTTTACACCATCATAATATTTACTAGCGACAATTTTTACACTGAGCGACTACCAGCTGACCCAAGTACCTCGGGTATAAATTATTTCGCCTCTAAATTATTAACAATTATTATTTTCCTGGGGGCAATAGTTGAGACTGACGGCTTAACATACTCTCCGGTGGAAAGGTCAAATTAGTAACAAATTAGGACCTTTAACCAATGGCGTGCAGCTCATAGAGGCATAAACGCACTGCTTACCCTCATTGTAATAAATCAATGCTTAATTTTCATTTTAACCTGCCGTAAAATAAATTCATACCTAAGTGCATACCCTGGCTTGAACTCCTGTGCCTCCTGTGCACGCCACTGCCTTTAACTACCACACTACTTAAGCCAGGGATTCAGCTTGTTACTTAAAATAAATTAGTAAATCTCTACATGAGTTTTTAGGGTTCCGTATCTTCATAGAAAAAAGGAACCCTTATAAGATCACTTCGTTGTCTGTCTCTCTGTCGTGGCTTGAGCCGTCAAGAGTATCAAAGCCTATAGGGTACTTCCCGTTGACCTAGAATTTGGCAGCTAGCAATATCTTACAGCACAAACAGTGGGAAAAATAATTTTATTTGTGGTTATCTCTATCACAAAAAGTGTTATTTCCAGTACGATAGTACGGAACACTTCGCTAATGGCATTAGCAAGCTGAAGTGGCAGTGGACAGGCCATGCTTGTCGTAGATGGCCGTTGGAGCCGAAAAGTCCTAGAGTGGAGACTACGTTAAAGTAAGCGTAGTGTGGGGCGCCCTCTAGCACGATGGACCGACGACATAACGAGCCTGGCGGGAAGTGGCTGGATGAGGAAGATGGAGGACCGGTTGTGGTAGCACTCATCAGTAAAAGCCTGTGTCCAACAATGGAAGTCCGAAATGATACGGGAACTATTCCTACTAGAAAAGATTAATAGCCAATTACTTAACAATAAAGTTTGGTTTTATTATAGAATTTACGGAAATGTGGGTTTCATATCGTAAACCTGTCCCCGGCAGCGTGGGCAGTAAAATCAGGAACTATGTAATAAGTGGCAACATAAAACCAGTTTATGGCTTAATCATAGTGAACCTACTTTTGTTTAACAATATTGTATGAATTTGTTGTTATCTAGGGTAACGGGACTATGTACGCGGTTAAATAGGTAAGTACTTTGTATGAATAATTTTAAGCAGAATCACTACCCATATTCTAAATGCAGAAATGTGTTTGTTTGTTGGTTTATAGGATTGAAAGAAAGAAAGAAAAAAGTTGCGCCGCAACGGAGTTACGGAGTTTTGTATAGATATAGTTAAGAAACCTGGAGAGTGACATAGGTTAAAATTGAATGAGTCGTGGTCACGACGGGACTGCAGTTGCATGGGTCGTGGGATTGCAGTGCTGCGAGAGATGAAGTTTGAGCTGTCCTTGGCAGTATCAAACTACTTTCTCGCTTTCTTGTTATTTTCACTGAAACGTCGTTAAATGTGCGTGAAAATTTCGCCACACGCAAAGAGACTCATGTGAACGGAAAAGTTACTTTTAAAGGAAAGAAATAAGTCAATCTCCAAATATATTCTACGCTGCTGAGTCAGCGTTGTGAGGAAGGCTGTGCGTTTAACGAATAGTGTTGCGAATGCTATATGGACGCGTAGGTACTACCTACCTAGGTAGGAATAGGAACAGTCTAGTCACGTGCTCTGCGTTTATCGCAGACACGTTCAGTGCCTGCAATAAAAAGTTCTCTAAAATGAAATATTTAACGCCACCCATTCGTTGCGCTTGATGAACAACCGTGCAAAATCTAAAAGATATTCATATTCGAAAAATAACCTATCTGTGTACAGTCTATAAAGTTGCTGCAACTAATTGATAACAGTTATCACACCCAGCGATATAATAAATATGTCAGATACGAAGGACAACTCAACGCCTATACCTACAGAATGTAACCACAATGCTAGCAAACTAAAACTTGGCGTTATTGTTATACTACCTAAACACAATCCAATACCAATAACCATTTGCCTCATTTTGTAGTTTTAGTGATTTAGTATTTTTCAACCTCGCAATGTATAGCGTGCAAAACTCAGGACAATGCCACACCTAAGACACGGTATTGACCCCGAGTGACCTACTTACGCAACTTTCGTTGTCCTCTAGCGTCAGTCAGATGTTTTATTTGCAATATATCGTAAACTTGTACAAAATTATAGGATTTTTATATGTTTTTTCGCGTTTTGTTACACCCTGTATAAAATTAAACTAACCAAAAAAATTCAATTAAAATCTCTCTTTTATGACAAGATTTATAAAATGAGCTCAATTTTCTAAATGAGTGCGAAAGACAAGTTAGGTGAACTTAAAAGTCTTTTGTCAATCAACTTCGGTTCGTTGCCTTGTTAAAAGTTAAGTCTCAGGCGGTAAATTCTAAGTTTGTTGTCGGTCTTTAGTTACAAGTGATTTATGGATAAAGTAACACTTTCGAACATTTGTTATAGCGTAAAAGCTCTCTATTTTGCTAAAGCTTAATAATTATACGTGTGGGTTTCGAAAAGGTCAGATCTATGGTGGGGTCAGTGAAATCTGCCAATCCGCATTTTGCCTGAGGAGTGAGCCCAAACTCTTCATTTTCTAGGAGGAAACTCAAGCTCAAAATTGGACTGACAATGGATTGAAATGATGATTGTGGTGATTAATTCATTTGATGATTTGGTTTTTTTTATTTATAGACGAGCGCTAGACTTAAATTAGACCTGCTGGAAAGTGATAATGTAGCTAAAGATTGAGCGCGCTTACCTAGAAAAATGCATATCAACTCTTGATTTGAAGAGTACCCTTGTATATTAATAGTGGAGCGGTAAACTAATACCGGAAGAGCGTTCCCTATCCTAGAAGTTTGAATTAACAACGAGAAGCAAATCGCATCGTACGTGTCCGTGGAATTTTGACTAACGTGCGGATGCAGATCTTAACGATGCCTTGCGGTACGATAGTAGAATAAGATGGAGGAACCAGGTTCAAAACTCTTAGACACATCTCTGAACAGCTGTAGATACTGACAAGGGCAACTTTGCGCTGATGTTCCAAACTTTAAAGTTTAGAATTGACCAGGCGCGTTTCGTCACCAATAACTATAAAATACACGTAATGTACTTAACCAATTCAATTATCCTATTTCTTATGCTGTTGTCGCGTCGTTAGACGCAGCACTTCAATATACTAGAGTCGAAAATACCAAGTATTCTCTGAATGTGTAAGTAAGCAAAGATCCGTACAAATAAACAAAGCCCTTAATCAACCAGCCTAGATAATCAACGAGATTACTGCCTGCTACGCCCAAATAATACTGCATAATTGCGCTGAATTCATCATACTTTAGCCTGAATAAAACATGCTAAGTACGGGTCAGCATACTCATTGAGATTAATACAGATAGTAGAAAATTACCATCTAGTTGCCACAGAACTTAGAGGTTGATATACAAACGTGTAGTACGCGACAGGTCGAGATGACAACCGGGGAGGGATCGCCCCGCACACTCGCACAGCCCCCGCGCTAACCCCGTGCAAACGAGTGCGGGTGACGTGCGGGTGTGCGGAGCGTCCCCCCACCTCAAACCCGATTGCCATCTCAACTTGTCGCGGACTATAGTTTAGTTCTTATTTAACCGATGTAATTTTCGAGACACGTTCTAGAAACTAATATCTATCAATGTCTTATGTCTGTGGTTTACCAAAAATAGCTAGTTTTAAAGTTACACGAGCTTAGAAATTAGTAAGTAAATTCTTGAGACCGTGTAACTTTGGAACTGAATATTCTAACAGAAAGTTAGAACGTATCTACAAAATTTCATTGAGTTTAATTGATTAGTATTCAAACGAGAGCCAAACTATGTTTGTTTGGAGCGCACTACGAATAAACCTCTCTTAAATACCGCGCAAGTCATATTAAAGATCGTTACACCGAGCGCAAAATCCAAATACCTACCAGTCAAAATATTCAGATCACATTTTGTCCCTCGAAATGACCATGTTTGCTCAGCTCCTACTTTCCGGACATCGAATTTAGAATGGCTTAATTTAACCCTTATGTTTTAAATAAATACGTTAATTTAATGTGACTTCCACCCTTTTAACGCGATATTCTATAATTCCACGCTTGGTACGTACTTATAACAATCAGTTCGCTGAGTTTGACTTATTTTACCTATCAAACAATAAATTTAAAAAGGAATTAAGAAACTATCATCGTAAAACAAAAAAAAAAGTAGCTAACATCTAAATATGCATGCAATCATACACTCCCATTTACACACACACACACACACATGCACACACGCTCACACATACTCATAAGCACACACTCACACACGCATACACACACACATACAATCATACACACACTGTTGTAATTTTATTGTATATACCTACATTTATTCTAACTCTATTCTGTTAAAATAGTTTAATTATAATTTTAAGTAATCTCTTTTGGCCTTCTGTTATACCTAGATTTAAATTTAAATAATAATTATGTATTTACGCTGTTGATTACTTTCAAATAAACAAAATAAAAATAAAAAATAAAAAAAAACACAGTTTCATAAATAAATAAATGAAACTGCTTCGTTTATTTTTGTTTGAAATCTTGGGACGGATTTTTCAATTATGTACTTCTGCTGATCAGATTCTTATAGAACTTCGCACACGATTTTTGACGATACGTATATGAGTATGTAGTAGTTGGATTACAACTTATCAATCCTGATGCTGAATTGACGAATACAACCAACTAGACCGCAAGGGAAGACTAGATCTGCCGATAGTGATTGAGGATAAAATAAAATTATTTATCTTAAAGGTTTTTTAACACTGTTTATGTCAATTGTGATCTTGTTTATCCTATATATGTAGTCCTGTAAATTTCTAATGCGCGTGGCCGCCATTTTAGTGACGTCAGCACTAGATTGAAGTGTCGAGCAACCAGTAGGTACCGTTGACAAAACTGTTGGCAGAGTACGCGTATCGTGTTTTGAATAATTATTGCAAATTCACACATTTTGTTTTAGATCTCCGTCCAAATAGTATACTTACTCATAGTCCAAGCTAGTCAAACTAATAAACATTACTTCATGATTCTGATTAACTGATTTCAAGGATTATAAATATGACAAGGACAAACACAATAAATACTGTGGTCAAATATTAACTCGGACCACATTTACAGTTCTAAATAACCATATTTGCTACAGATATAACTTTCGGACTATCGAATATAGATTGGTTTACTTTAACCCTCGGGTATTCGATGTATGCAAATCGAGCCCGACTTACACAACGTTATTTCATTGACCTAGTCTCAATACAAATTTAAAATACTAGTGTAACTTATCCGTGAATATTTAACATACAGTTTACAAACTGAAAACTTCTTTAGTTGTGTTGGGTGATTTCGGGATGGGTAAAAACTTCAAGTTAATTAAATATCACTTGCTTTAACGGTGAAGGAAAACATCGTGAGGAAACCTGCATACCTGAGAGTTTCTCCATAATGTTCTTAAAGGGAATGAAGTCTGCCAACCCGCATGACCAGCGTGGTACACTGGCCAAAGCCTTCTCATTCTGAGAGGAGACAAGTGCTCAGTAGTGAGCTGGCGATGGGTTGATTTTGATGAAAAACTTCTAGGTCGCGTCCACTGACATCCTTATTTTAATAACTATTGTTCTTCATGTACTTTCATTTTGTTTTTATATACGTAGTTAATTTTCCTAGCACAAACCAGCTTCTTTTCTAAATTCTTTGTATACGTATTACCTGTATTTTGTTACAATCGGTCAGGGTTTAACAATGTAGCTGCTTACTAAAATCGACACATAATCGACAACACTTAATGCTGTCAACAGCTGTCATTCGAATTTGACGCACACACTCCGCGAACCGCGACGCATACGCAAGCCAGCTTCTTACAGCCGCTCGGCACAAAACCGCATTATACACGCGAACTTTCAGCAACCTGGGACCAGATCACCTACCCTGGACCTTACCAGCGCATGTCGAGGGGCCCCCAGCATCGGAGCGCGTTCCCTGAGTCCGGTAAGTGACTACATTCATGACCCTGACTGTTCAATAGCTTAGGTGTTTGCAATTTGCAGCCCAAATAGACCGTAGTCCGTGCTATACTTGCGTTATACAGTATACTTGATAAATATGTGCCACGTTAGTTGAAGTTTTCCTGTTTTTGTGTGTTATTGGCAGCGACGCGACGCGATTAACGACCACGTCGTCGTTCGATGAAATGTCACAACGATTTATCATCCGACAGTCTCCGAACAGTATACCTACTCGTTGCCAATATTTAGATACGAGTTCATTTTTTTGAACGAGGGAGAATATTTTACCCCATTGACTCGACTTTAGACGCGCGTACGGTGTCTGGAAAATTGGGTGAGCATTATGTTTGTTACGCTTCAAGTAGCTACTATCGAAACAGAATATCTAATGCTGGAGTAAAAACTGCGTAAATTGTGAAAATATGCGGAAATTTTGAGCAACGAACCGCGTTTGGAGAAGAAAAAAGGAGTACATTGCACACACCTTTGGAAAATTACTTGTTATGGAGCACTTTCAGGCATGCAGGTTTCCTCACAATGTTTTCTTTCACCGTTAAAACAAGTCATCTTTAATTATTGCTTCAAATGCACATTACTTCGAAAGTTGGGGTGGAGCCGCGGACCTCGGACTGCCAAACTGGAGGCCGAAGTCTTAACCCTTCGATTAAGTATTGGTTTTCGCTGCGCTATGCAGCGGAGACCAATCCCTAATTATTATTATTATTTCTTAATTTATTTAGGGGCTTTTATATTCATTCCTAATTTAAATCTTAACTTTGCTTTTTCTCTTTCTTATGTATTGTAGATATAAATTATTCAATCTTGTCACGTGTCTCACACAAATAGACGCGCTGCCCAGACAAGAAACGTTAGAACCCCATCAAACGTACGTCAAGAAGCGTGGAAAAGTTTTTCAAAATCTCTTACTCCGGAAGGAAGACGTCAAGGAGATTGCTAAAAAACTCTGAAAAGTGGCATGAGAACGTGGTTTGTGGAAATCCTTGTAGAATAGTTACAAAATATTCCACGTCTCTAAGTGGCAGTGATTTGCTAATTCACATGGGCCGACAAGGGTTGTGGATCGAACAAAGAGTGACAAATATTTGTCCTCGGCTAAACGGAGAATCCTTTGTAATCCCCTACCCGCAGACCCTACCCTACCTATAATAATTATAATATATATAGAAACATGTACAATATTTACTTTCAAGTACATAGATATATAAGATAATACAATATTTCGAAGAACTTGCTTAAAAATTCCTAAGATTTGGAATGCCCAAATTCCAGTTTCAGTTTTTCAAACTTGCGCAATGTGTAGGAACATTTTATAAAACGTGTAGGTATTTAAGCAGATAGCTTAGTTGCTTGTTGATTCTCCTCGGCAAGCGGCAGGAATAATATTCTTTACCTGCAGAGGTAGTTAAAAAAGTTTATCTGCTACTTAATAAACAGACAATACAAATCTGAAATCGATGGGTAGAGCTACACATAAAATTATTTTGCAAGAGTTACCTAATAACACGGAATCCCTAACGTAGATGAGGTTTCATTCACTCATCTGAGGGTGGTACTAAGGATTTTTTAAAGTAAAACCCCAAAGGGAGTTAAATAGGGGATGAAAGTTGAATGAAAATTCGTCATTTATGAAGTCAGAAGAAGAAAATAAATATAGAATTTCGTGTTTATGCTTCCGTTTATAAAATAATCTTACATCCCCTCACACCCCCCTTCAATTAGGCTTTCGGTTAAAAATAAAAAATTAAGTACGTGTTTCATTATTTTGGAAATTCAACCCCTAAGGAAGTTAAACATGGGATGAAAGTTTGTATATTACAATGTCGAAATGAAGTAGGAAAACGTGCTGCCTGTACACTAACTTGTCGGGTGGTAAAGCTTCAAATTTGTTGAGTAAGTAAAAAGATCGATAACTCAAAAACTCTCAAGTTCCGTAATAAAGAAATACTCCAGAGCGCTTCCCACTTCGCGGCCAGGAATTTTTCTAACTTGAGAATATTCAGAACTTCACGGATTCATCATTTGCCTCTCGTAAAAGGAGCTGCTTATAATATTACCATCTGCGTCATTAAATTTGAATTATATTATTTTAACTTTACTGACTTCATGAGGATAAAATATTTCTTTGATCATACAATTGTTATTACTTCAGTTAGATTTTATTTCCAGAGAAAATTTATTTCCAAAGCAGGCAGATAGATATAATCGCACCTGAACCTACAGCTTCAACTAAATCTGGCAGGGTATTAGAACCTTCGAAACTATCTTGGAAAAGACGTAGTTGCCCAAGTACCTACTTAACATAATCCATACTAATATTATAAATGCAAAAGGGTGTCTGTCTGCCTGTCTGATAGCCTTTCACGGCCCAACAGTTTAACCTATTTTAGTGAAATTATATCTCTGTTTAGGTGTACCGTGTACCGCGACCAACGTCGACTCTAGTCACGTTTTCTCCGTTTATCGCAGACACGTTCGGTGCCAGTAATAAAAACTAAACTGAAACTGAACTTCTCTAAACTGAAATATTTAATGCCGCCAGTACGCTACGCTCGATGAACAACCCTACCGTTATTCACGTACCTCTCTGGCTCAGTGGTACATCAGTACCCTCATTATAAATATGAAAGCGTGTTTGTTTGTTGGTTTGTCCTTAAATCACGTCGCAACGGTGCAACGGATTGACGTGATTTTTTGCATGGGTATAGATAAAGACCTGGAGAGTGCCATAGGCTACTTTTTATCCTGGAAAATAAAAAAGTTCCCACGGGATACTTAAAGGCCCATCCGTGTAACCGATTAACACGATATTTGGTAAAGAGGTAACTTGCGTCCCGAAATTTGACATATTACGCAACTTTTTACTCGGAATGACAAGGAGTTCTCATATCAAAGGGTACCAAAACCTAAATCCACGCGGACGAAGTCGCGGGCATCTTCTAGTACATACCTATATCAAATTTCGAGGTGTCCAGTGAGGGTTTCTACCATACAAAGCGTCTGGTAATGGATGATGAGATTTTTAAATAGTAACCCGTACCTTTAACATAATATTATGTATATCAAAAAAATCCGCTTAAGGCATACTTACTATCGATTTTTTTGTGTAGCAATTGGCAGCAATCTGCAATTTGCTACACAAAAACACGTTGCACGTTTGTTACCCGTTAAAGCCTTCACGATTCGCGACTCAAGTTTCATACGTAGTAGCCCACTAGTATCCATACGTTCTTAGCTCCTATAATATTGTCAGCCTTTATACTATGACGTAGGTCTGGTGTTCAAGGACCGTACTAATCACATTGAAAAATAATATAGAAAAAAAAATGTGTTTTGTCGAAAATGTTAACATTTATCTTATAAAAAGTACGATGGAAACAATTTTTACATTAAAGCTGACGATATACATTATCCGTTTTCCATCAGCGATCAGAAACGTAGTCAAAATCCAAATAAAACAATTTTCCCCTCACTGACAGACGAGCTTAAATATGAAGAAGAGAAAAACCGAATGAAGCGAGGAAATCAATATCTCTACTCGCGATCGGAGGGGATTGCATCTGTTGGGTGTCTTTGTTATAAATCTTTGTAAGAGCAACATTTTTAATCTTTATAATGATACTTGGTAATGCCCCCGACATTATATCATAGATATATATATTATGTTCATGTTACATGGCGTAAATATGATTCGTGCTAGGTGATGAGACGACAGAAAATACAAAAGGCACGAGATTAGTCTTAAGAGGCAGCGCTTTACATAAGTTAAAAAAAGATTCCGACGAATTGAGAACCTCCTCCTTTTTTTGAAGTCGGTTAAAAATAGTGATTCAATAGTTGTAGTTTAAAGTTTTCACTTATTTACGTGATATAAGTACCTATACATCATCATCTCCCGCGGCAGAAAATAATGTCCGTCGGCCTTTAGAATGAATGACATTTCGGCTTTGTAGAGCGTTGTCTCTGCCACTCATACCTACATGACATTTTGTCGGTCTCAACGACAGAGACAATGCTCTACAAATCTGCTATCTCCTACTAAAGGTCGATGCAGATACATTATTTTCTGCCGCGTACTGTAAATGTATTATTTTGCAAAAGCTCGGGTCCCATTTGCTACGCATAATTTAGCTTAGCCATTCAATCTCAGCTCAGACAAAAGAAAGATTCTTGAAGGTCTCATTCAGTATCAGAGGCATTGTTCTAAGGCGGAAAATCAAGGAGCCGACGGATAAAGGGCGGGAACTTTTGAAATATAACAAATAGCCACCTGACCTCTGAGTCTGAGATGATGGAAATTACAGACATTTGCCTTTGTACGGCATTGTTGTTTGATCGCTTTAAAAATAATAGTTTTCTTTGATACGATGACGTAGATATTCTATTCGTAAGTCGTATAATAGCCTAGGTTAGGACGTCCCCCTTCTAATCGTGGGTCGGGGAATCGATCCCCGGCCTCTAACTTTTCGGAGTTATGTGCGTTTTAAGTAGTTAAATATCACTTGCTTTAACGGTGAAGGAAAACATCGTGAGGAAACCTGCATGCCTGAGAGTCCTCCGTAATGTTCTCAAAGGTGTCTAAAGTCTACCAATCCACACATGGCCAGCGTGGTAGATAATGCCAAACCCTTCTCACTGTGAAAGGAGATCCGTGGTCTGTAGTGAGCCGGCGATGGGTTGATCATGGTGATGATAAAGTCGTAATAGGTTCAAGTATAGTCTGCGACAGGTTGAGATGGCAATAAATAATTATTATGTTTAGAGTTTCGATAAAATCAGTACCCTTATTATAAATGCGAAAGTGTGTTTGTTTGTTGGTTTGTTGGTTTGTCCTTCAATCACGTCGCAACGGTGCAACGGATTGACGTGATTTTTTGCATGGGTATAGAACGGCTTTTTATCCCGGTAAATCAAAGAGTTCCCACGGGAGTTTTAAAAAACCTAATTCCACGCGGACGAAGTCGCGTGTATCAGCTAGTTAATCATATAATTTTGCTACGTTTATGTAATTTATTATCCAACTTTGACAAAGTCGTCAACACCTTTATCGGCCGCGCTGGAGCAGATTTTCATAAAATTGTGACATTTACGGATTAGGGTGTATCAATTCTGGGCCAGCAAACATTACCCACGTCAGCGCGGTCCTCGGACGTGGACACAGCATTGTTTCACGTAAAATTGATCTGAACCCTATCTAAACGACATAAATTTCGGCAAGGGAACATTGATATAAAACACCAAGATATGCCCTCCCTAAACGCTCTTTTCTCTGTGAAAAATAAATAAATAAATAAAAATATCTAAAAAATAAAAATAAACAAATGTATTAAAAAAAGATGTAAAAAAATACTTAAACAAAAATTTAAAAAATGTAATAAGTTAGAATATTAATAAAATCGTCTTACCTACCTAAAAAAACTTAATTTATGCTAGTCTTTACCATAAAGAACCTTGACATCAGAATGAAACTGTCCAGCAATTTCCATTGCAGTCCTCTTGAAAATTGCTGGCGTGCGGCCAGTAAAGACCCGATAACAGTCCTCTGTAGTGGAATTCTTTCTTCAGTAAACTAGCCTATTCCAAGCGAGTGGGAGAAAAAGTAATTGCAGTGCCGCGCATTGTTGCAGAGCGAGCTGTAAGTCAAATCCTGACAGGCTGGCAATCATATTTTATCAATTACATAATCTTCGATTGTGTAATATGCTTTTTTCAGAAGCATATTTTAATAGCCTTTTCAACTTGTGTTAAGGCAAAGCCTAAAATGATTGTGGAGTTCTGTTATAAAAGATTACGCTCGTTCCTACAAACGACTTTCGGACTTTCTTGAGGCGGAGCAGAGGAGTCGCAAACTTATTACGGTACCATAGCTAGGTTTTCGGAGCGGAGGAATCGCAAGCCTATTCTTATTACGGTAGCATAGATAGGTTTTGAGTTTAATATCAGTGACCATGGACAATAATATATTATCAGAGTATTCGCGGGGACAGCCGACGGGTTCCGGCGTTGTCACAGAAAACATCAGGGCTCGGTAAATATGCTTTGGCAATATTATACCGATGATATTTTTGGCATTTTTTTATTTGATCATGCCTTCATAAAAATATATTTCCTTTCATTCATAATTTTAATGATAAAATTGAGGGGAGTTAAGTATAGCATGCCGATGTGGCTGGTTATCACTAAAATATCACGACAATATCAAATCATCTTATGAGAATAATTTGGAAAAAATATGTTTGCTTCCTAATTGTCTATAACATTTTATAGTATCAGATAAGATGTTCCATAAAGGAGACATCTTAGACCTGGATTTGTTTCACTTATTCATATCTAGCTTTTGTCCACGACTTCGACCACGTGACCAACAGGAACTATGCATTTTTAGCGATAATAATTTATAGCTGTCCTGGGGATAATGTAGGGAAATAAGGGACGTTGTTACTTGAAATTAACTTTTATTTATTTATTTAATGATTAAGTAAATGAACTTTTTAAAGTCTTTATACATAACTCTCATTAAAATGAAACCTCCATGCGTGTTACTCAGCTAGGTGAGAGGGAAAGGGGGGAAAAGGGGGATGTCCGTCAGTTGATCCGATCGCGGGCCGCTGATTGATGACGTCGATTAGTGATGCTCTCGGCGGCCCGGAATAAATTATTGTTGGCCATTTTTGTCGACGTTTTTTGCTCAGTAAATGCGAAGGCCGCTTTTCGTATGTGGAAAATTTAATGAGGATTACCCAGCTTTAACGGATTAAGGTTCTTACGGATAATTATTCAGAACTGTGCAATTTAAGGATTTATTTTCAAGTTTTTATTTAAAATGCCGTAGGGTACCTACTACGAGTGTAATTTAATTTTAAAAAAGAAACTTGAATTTGATATAGCTTTAAACACAGACTTTATATTCAAAATACGAAATATGTATGTTGCGTGTCTGCTAGATTTTCATGGCCCATGATAAAATTCGTTTAACCAATTTGGACAAAATTTTGTACAGGATCTCTGCAACTCTGTGCTTTTTACTAAAAGCAAAGAGCAAGGCAAAAAACGGAGTATCGGCGTGGATAAAGTCGCAGATATCTTCTAGATTTCCCGGAGTTACCCTACCACGATATACCTAATTGCAATACAACAGCATAATTTTACGGATACAAAATTTTCATTTAGGCTTCGGATGGCAAAAGATATCATAAGCGTTACAACAAAGTGAAACAGAAAAACGTGAAGTAAAAATTTTATTGTATAAATGGACCTAATTAATTTTTTGATGTAGGTATCGATAAAATCTGTCCGTAACTATTGTTCAAATAGGTACACCCTCAAAAGTAGGCGAGTCACGAAGGCTACCTCTATTTAAGAGTTGAAATAATTTCAGCTTTACGCTTTGTTTATTTTCTATAATGGAACGTGAGGCAGCAGTTTCCTTTTTCCACAAAAAATAACCTTTGGGCATTAAATCTTATTCTATTAAACGGGCAATCTTTTCCTTTTATATTAAAGTGGCCGCCGCTTACGTTTCAGTTTTGACTATGTAGTAAATCTGTTTTTATTGATGTGATTTCTTTTGAAGGTCTGATTTATTATTTTGATTTTTTACATAATCTAAATATATAAATGGAAAAGGTGACTGGTGATTGACTGAGCTATCAACGCACAGCTCAAACTACTGGACGGTTCGGGCTGTTTGGCATGCAGATAGCTATTATGACGTAGGTACGCATCTGCTAAGATTTTAGAAAATTCAACCCCTAAGGGGGAGAAATAGGGGTTTTAAATTTTGTGTAGTCCACGCGGACGAAGTCGCGAGCATAAGCTATAGTCCATACTAATATTATAAATGGGAAAGTGTGTGTCTGCAACGTTTTCTCAAAATCATACAATTCCAACGGGTTTTTAAAAACCTAAATCGATATGGACAAAGTCGCGGATATCATGTAAGTAGTATTTATCTATAATATAAAAATGAATCACTAAATGTGTTGCTCATCGCAAATCTCGAGAACCGCTGAACCGATTTCACTAATTCTTTTTTTATAATATTCCTTGAAGTACGAGGGTGGTTCTTACGGAAAGAAAAATTTAATTCAACCTCCCCCTCAATTTTCTAAACTCCACCCGAGCGAAGCCAGGGCGGTTCAGCTAGTATTTGATAAATAGTACAACGGGTACGTGTGATATTTGAACTTTGCCCTTTCAAATTCAGCCCCTTCTTCTAAAATTCGAACTCAGATTTCATTGAGAAATATTTTCCTATAATGACAAATTTAATAATAAATAAACTATAACGATTGCTAGGAATGCAACAGCAAATAGAACAATATAGGTAAACAGTTGCATTTTATAAAGTATCGCGTCCGGAGTGCACATCAAAATAAGTTGATAAATCGCTAACTTGCACTGGAATTAGACGGAAGCACTGGCACAGAGTAGTTTAGCAATAAAATCTGGTACATAATAATATGTATAATGCGTAAAAGGTGAGTTTTCACGCGCCATTTTAATTTTATGTGTAAAGTCACGTCAAAAGTACGATTTTAGTCAGCGCGACAAGGCTATCTTGGCGCGTGGCGAAAATTGGAACTAACGTCGCTGTCAAGTGTCCCCTTTGTTCTTGTTTGAATATTCTAAGCCTTTGTTTTCCAACAGCGCGTTGTCAATGTCATTCAAGTGCCAAGAGAGCCTTGTCGCCTCAGAACAAGGACTGTCTTGTCGCGCTGTACTTTTGACATGACAATTGACCCATATAGTTAAAATGACGCGTCACGCCGGAAGTCATTTTACCTATACAGACTATATAGTTTTATTACTATAAAGTGCAACCTCAGAAATCAGAATTAGCTCTTCCAACACCAATGCATACAACGCGATTCAACGTGTTAAATCATAAATGTTTCTACTAAACATGAACGCTCTTATGAGCGACTATCGTCTGAGCAATGGACTGAATTTTAGCAGCTTAGGCTTCCATCGAGATATTTAGGAGTGTCTCGGGCATCAAGAACGGAATATTGGTATTTCATAGCTGCCGTAGAAAAGCATGAGCGACAGTAGACCATAGAAGCAAGTTAAACTTTCAGTTGATAAGATAGTGCAGTAAACTGTTACATACATAGTGTTGTAAAGTTGAATATTCATTCAAAATGCTGCATGATCGGTTGAGTAAAGTTAAGTAGAACCGAGGTTCAGATTTATCGGAATTTCACATGGGTGAATTGAGGGTCTGACCTGGCTAAAAAATGCAGTAACTACTTAGTATTATAAAATATAAGCTCTGTAACAATCTTACCTTCAGTGGTATAGCGCAGAGGCGACGGCGCGTGTCCATCCGGAGTGCCTCCTTCCGTTGGATGTGTAGCGCTTTCGCTCGTACCGGCACCATCTGCTATATATATGACCATAAGTTCTACTAGAATGTACCCACTTTTAAATCGCCTATACCTATTGAGGATTTTTATAGAACTACAGTTTACGCGTACTTAATAATATCTCTATTATTTTTCTCTATAACTTCTTCTGTCGTACATTGCTAAATGGTAACCTATAGTGCTGTTTATTATTTGAAACTTGTTTGATATAGTTAGTTGAGATGATGACAATGATGATGGATCCATCATGGATACAACACATTGATGTAGAAGGAATCTACCCCTTTATATCTCTGTGGTCCCACAGATATGGAACTAAATTCAATGAATAATATTTAGCTATATTATTCAAGGAATAATGTAGCTATATCTACCATACAAACCGTTATTTATAATAGAACTAGCTTATGCCCGCGACTTCGTCCGCGTGGAATAAACAAAATTTAAACCCCTATTTTACACCCTTAGGGTTGATCTTTAACAATGAGATTTTAACATAATATGAGCTTAATAAAATATGGCATTAAAAATGCAACCCCTATGGGGGTAGATGACGTAGGCATCCGCTTAAAAATAATTTTGGAAAACTAAACCCCTCAGGGGTTAAAATAGTGTCAATTTTCAAACCCCTATTTTAACCCCTGAGGGGTTTAGTTTTCCAAAATCCTTTCTAAGCGGATGCCTACGTCATCTGTTTTCTATAATATATACTTACATTTATATACTCGATATCTTGATTCAAATTTTAAAACTGACAGACTTTCATACAAATTTCAAACCCCTTAATTTTCTACTTAGGGGCTAATTTTTTCAAAAACCATGATACACGTTTTCTATGTTTATAACAATTTGTGTAAATACAAAATTTCACGATTCTTACTTCAAAACTAACTGACTTTCATACAAACTTCAAACCTCTATTTCACCCCCTTAGGGGTTGAATTTTCAAAAATCCTTTCTTAGCGGATGCCTACGTCATAATAGCTATCTGCATGCCAAATTTCAGCCCGATCCGTCCAGTAGTTTGAGCTGTGCGTTGATAGATCAGTCAGTCAGTCAGTCAGTCAGTCAGTCAGTCACTTTTTCCTTTTATATATATATAATATAGATATAGATTGAAGATTTTTTAATTGCTTGTACCTAATCCCAAAAACATTGCTGAATAGTGAATACAGATCTGTATTCTGAAAATCGGCACTCATTTTCCAATAAAACGAAATATTATGATATTATTTATGTTTGAACGTTTAAAATTATTACTGAAATATATATTTAACTTCGTACCGCCTCCGCTTGTAAGTCAAATGATGGATGCGAATTGCTTTGATGTTAAAATATTAATTGATTTATAAATCAAGGAGGAAATTCGGCCTCAGTCGCTTCTAATTTGCATAGTAATTAATTAGATGGAGGCGACTCTAGCTACGAAACGGTTTTGACATAAAATAAAATATATACATATTTTTGTGATTTTGATATCCGTTATTATTTATTAATGAAAAACTTTCGAGGATTTATAGAAAATATTTTTTTATATAGAAAATTGTGAATGCGGGGCGAGTATGTCATTTTTAACATTCGTTATCGTTGTAATTCAACCGACAGACGACGACCCCTGAAAATTGTTTTTTGCATATTGCAACAGGATTTTCACAGCCACGGGACGCTTTCTCGTGCCGCTTTTGTACAGAAGTTGTCGCTGTGTGTGGCTATGGCTGAGATCTATAGAGCTTACTTTGACTTTGCTCAGACTCTACTTTAGAAGTTAAAAATAAAATAAAATAAACCGACTTCCAAAACCACTACAAAGTAAAAAATAACTTTTGTTCCTAGTTTCTACACGTGTAGGTATGTACGTTGAAGTCGGGCGAGCTGGAAGCTTTGATTTCTAGTTTATTTTATGCTCGCCCGACTTTGCGGGATAAAAAGCTGCCTACTGTTGGGCCGTGAAAAGCTAGCAGACAAACAGACAGACGCACTTTCGTATTTATAATATAAGTATGGATATGGATTATTCGATGAAAAAAAAACATTTAGACTTAAAGTTATCTATAAATGCGACTTCATTCCTAACCTTACTGAACTACTTAGACCTTGAGATAGTCAGGTAGTCTCTCAAAGGTTTGTCAAGTTGTGTTAGTATTTTGTAGTAAAGTTTATGAAATTATAAAGGAAAATTACCGAGAGCTAACCCTTGCTTTGTTTCCTTCATTTGGATAAACAGATCTTGCTTGTCCCCATTTCGACCTACCGGACATACATTTTTCCTGCACATACCTACGAATGACCATCGCATTTGTTTTCATATTACCGATTCTGCAACACAATGAGCTTTCGACTCGATATTTTGTAAACCACAACAAATTGTGTATTAAGTATATTAAAATATTTTATTAGTTTGCCGTTTCTTGTGTTTAATGGTCCTATTATTCTAAATGAAAATAAATAATAATAAGTTAAAGCACTCTTTGTTCGTTGAAACATATTTTTGAAAATAAATAACAATATTAGCAACATATATGTATGTGTACGCTACATAAGCTTGATCAATGTTTGTCCATCACTGTTCTTGTGCTCAAATCATGTAAGTACAACAACAATAACAAAAATAAAAACGACAACCGATGTACTATGTCCAATGCTGGACAATGGACATAGTTCTCTTATAGGGACTTCTACAGGCCGCGGCCTTGCCCCGCCTGTACCTATTCACCACCCGGCTCCCTGCAACTCGTTTGATGCTGCGTCCATGGGAGGTCGCCATTCCAGCATATTGGGAAAGCTATTTTGGGTATGCTAGGTAATCTAGGTATACGTGTATTTTCAAATTTTTTTTTTTTTAATAGATATGGCGAGCAAACGAGCAGGCGGGTCACCTGATGTTAAGTGATTACCGCCGCCCATAAACATTTGCAGCACCAAAGGAGCCGCCGATGCGTTGCCGGCCTTTTAGGAATTTGTTGGTCCGCCCCTTGAATAACCCCATGTTATAATCTAGTGGGAACACCGCCGATGGGAGTTGGTTCCACAGTTTGCACGTGCGTGGAAAGAAGGATCTGGCGCAGCGGACGGTCGAAGTGCACCAGACACCCAGATGGTGAGGGTGAAATTCCTTACGGTGGCGCGCGGTGCGGTTGTAGAAAAAAGAGGGTGGAATGAGGTCAAAGAACAATTGTTCTACATTCAGGTATAGAAGGCGGCAATAATATCTAGAACAGAAAGCCTCCAGGCCCCTATTTACTTTTTACACCCGAAGAAATAAAAAACAGAAAGTAGTACATTCTCCGTATTTTTCACTAAATGATAAAAGACAAAAGTTTTGGGTTTTATTGTCGCAAACTTTTATACTTGAAAAACTTCCTTTTAATGGAGTTTTTACCGAGATGCCCTCTTTTTGTTCGTTTAATGAAACAATTGAAATATATAGAAGAGCTTGTTTCGTATATTTTTAACGTTACTTACGAACAAAATAAGACGGAATCTTCAATTAGTGCTTGCAACTTTCTTCAACATGAAAATTTAAACTTTATTATAAGTTGAAATTTTCATTTTATTTTCATATTGTTCTCATACTATTTACAGGACTAAAAGACTATTTACTTTTTACGGTCACATAGATTCACTTTAAATTGTAAGCACCATCCCTATTCTTACTGAAAAGCAAGCAAGCGTAAGTAACTGATTTAGACTCAGCCTTTGTTTAAAAATACTTAGGTTACAAGACCAAAGTAGGCGAAAATACAGTTTCCTGTAGTATTTTTCTGTTATAGCGTCAAAAAACGTAAGTAGAATTTTACTTTTACAAAATAATCTGAAATAGACGACGGGGATTTTCTATGCTCAAAAACTGTGTTTCCTTTTGATACTATATTTCCCAATAAAGTATTAATAGAAAACCAATTGGAAAAAGCCTGTGTCCGAAGATATAGTCTTAATACCGCAAAATCGGCTTATGTTTTTACGTCCGCACTGTATTTAGGCGTATTTCATTTATCTGGACCTTCAGACGCCATTTCCATACCGCTCTGTTATCTTCGATCCTCATACGCTTCAGTATTAGAGAATAGATATATATATTGCATAGGTAGGGATACCATACACCTAAGTGGGCCATCGTTATATTATAGGGCTTTAGATGTTCGTTATATATCGTTGAGTATGTACATGCTAGATTTTGCCTTCGTCTTCGGACCCAGAGCTAAGAGATTTGTATTTTGTAGTAAGTAGGTAGTAGTAATCTACATAGTGAAGCAATGTAAATCAAAATTCATAAATGTGACAGTGTGCTTCGTCTGTCTGTCTACTAGCTTTTAACTACCCATGTTTACCTAATTTTGACGAAATTTGTTAAAAATTCAATGCTTTTGGAAAAAATCTAGTATTTTCAAGTACTTTTTTTCTATTACCACTTATCCCAACTAAACAGCACACACCTCTCTCTCCTCTCTCTTCTCACTGGTCTTTCCTTCATTGCTGAAGATTGTGGTCATAGCAAAACTGTAGACTCGAAAAGATTACTGATTCCATCAGCTTTTATTAGTGGCATCTCTGAAAATGGTTTTGAGTGATGGTGTAGAATTTGAACAAATTAGAATCCCTTAGCTGTCCCACATAACACGATGAGGTCGAAATACGTCACGAATTTATGTCATCCAAGAAAATTTTACTGGTAGGTAACCCTAACCCTATCAAAATAAATGCCCTGGGTAGGTGCAGGCTGCTGGCTTGAGGGATTAAGTACATCTAACTGACGCATTGACTGGGTCGATAACCAGTGCTAGAGAAATTCTCGAACGCTTTGAGTGAAAACCTCTACAAATATTTGCTCAGAAAAAGTTATTCAAACTTTATCGGCTTTGCTTCAAACTGTAATTTATCAAGCCTTCGTTTCAAAGGGGTGTAGGTCGTAATCGCTGAATTTTTTCCGTTTGTCACACTAATTAAAAATATTATTTATCACTTGACATTGTATGAAGAAATCTAGAAAGGTTAAAAAAATTATATTCAAGTACAAACAAATGACAATTATTTCCAGTTGGGTCAGCAAGGTTCACTTTTGAGTTTAAAGTTCTGATTAATTTATAAGAAATAATACTTAACTTAGCAGGTATTTTGTTCAACTTCGAACAATGTAAGGCTTCTCGGCAAAGTGCCCTTTGAAATTAAATTAACTCTCGTATACGGAGCAGCTTTAATCTCGTATTAAACTCAAGTGGCACTATAACACCGACCGCATTTGTGTAAGCTGAAGCAAGCTGGTAATGCATCCGTTATGGACCGTCGGCTTGAGGTGAGCTCCACACTGACGATAAGGGTATTGCTTCTCTTTCAGCGTAATATAACTGCAGTGAACTGTCCTCTAGTGAGTTTAATTGTACGACTAAAAGTGAATTGAACTCACTAAACTCTCATGAGCAGAGAATAGCAAGTGGACCGCCTGCGTGGATTTAGGTTTTCAACTCCCGTGGGAACTATTTGATTTTCCGGAATAAAAGAAGCCTATGTCGCTCTCCTGGTCTTTTACTATATCCATGCAATATATCACGCCCATGCGTTGCTCCGTTGCCACGTGATTAAAGGACAAACCAACAATTAAACACACTTTCCCATTTATAGTATGAAGTAGTGATAATAATATGGGTAGTGATATTCTATTATCGTAACGTAGTCATACAAAACTCGCGCTTAGTCGCACCACACGGATTGTGTTAAATGTATAGGCACTTTAGAGAAACGACGCTTTAAAAGTATGAATAAAATCCCTATTTATATGCTACCTACTGGCTTTGGCCAGAGCTTTCCTTTCAATACATCGCTATCGTCACATTTATATACAAAGTGTATGTAACACTTTGTGCATATACCTACATTTTTAGCTTATCGACCAAGCTATATCCCCGTTATTTGACGGGCTACTCATTTTACACCTGGGTCCTGCAGCTTGTTATGTTAGACCAGTAAGCTGTTCTGAATTAAATATTATTTTTTAGGTTCATTTAAATAAAGGCTATCACGGCTTGGCAGACTATTCCTTTTTTAAAATAAAAATAGCGAGCAGAACGAGCGGGTCACCTAATGTTAGGTGATTACCGCTGCCCATGAACATTTGCAGCACCAGAGGAACCGCCAATGCCCCGCCCGCCCCTTAAATAACCCCATGTTGTAATCTAGTGGGAAGTGAGTTGGTTCCACAGTTTGCATATGCGCGGAAAAAACGATCTGGCACTACGGCGGTCGAAGTGTATATGATATATAAAAAGCCTATATTATATGCGGCATGTTTTATTACAATTTACATATAATTTATATAAATACGTTTTTGTTTTGTATAATAACTAACACAATAACACGTACCTAAGTACTTTATTTAGTGTTAGATTGTTAACAAATTTTTAGTTCTCTATGTTCTTTTATTATAGTATAGGTATTGTTTAATAGTGAGTCCGTTACTAACTACGTACACGTCTATTACTAATAACTGCATTTGTACAAACCTTTTTTTTGGAGAGTGACTAGTTTTATTCATGGCTTGTATTACTCAGTTAGCAATTATTGTCATAATCTGTTTTGTGTGTCCAATAAATAAATAATAAAAATAAAAACATGTAGGTATAGGTACATACCGCTGAAATAGAAAAACGCTTCATCAATTTATTCAACCGTCATGTAACCGACATCGGGTTTGATCGATGGCACCAAGCTGATATTTGTCAACTTCACGCCCAAAGTATCAAATGCGTTGACAAAAACACAAGTTTTGGGATTGTTTCAGCAGTGTAAGGTACTCTACCTACACAGATTGCGTTTTACTTTTCTATTTTATTAATTACTATCTGATGCCCGCGACTTCGTCCGCGTGGTTTTAGGGTTTTTTAATCCCGTGGGAACTCTTTCAGTTTTCGGGATAAATGGATAAAGTCTATGTCCTTCCCCGGGATATAAGCTAACGCTGTACCAAATTTCATCAAAATCGGTTGAACGGTTGGGCCGTGAAAAGCTAGCACACAGACAGACAGACAGACACACTTTCGCATTTATAATATTAGTATGGATTTTGTACTAAAGCTTAAAAGTAAAACATTGAAGAAGAATTATTTTTATCTCTAGATATTTCTACTAGAAGCCCTCGAATGTTAGAGCAAAAAACTAAGAAAAACCGGTCAAGTGCGAGTTAGACTCGCACACAAAGGGTTCCGTACCATAGTACCTACTCGATATAACTATGTGTCTACTTTTAATGCATGCCAGCTATTTTAACAAAATTGCTAGCTATTTGTTGTTATAGCTACAATAGAAATTATAAACACTTTGTGAAAATTTCAGCTATCTACCTACTCTACTAACGTGATACAACCTGACAGACAGACACATACGGACGGACATCAGAAGTTATAGGCTCCCGCCTTTATCTGGTTTTGTTTCTTCGAGTGGATATATAGTCGTCGTATCCAATCCTGATAACCACCATTTTTAGAAACACGCTCGAAGGTGTCAAAAGGTGCGTAAACCGCGGCAATAGAATAGGTATGTGTGTCGCTACGCAACTGTATGTAAGGTACTATGTGTCACGTAATATACAATCGTACGAATTTGTCTTCATTTTTTTAAATATAAAATTGTACATGAGCTTTGCCTATCAGTAGTTTTATAATATACTAGCTGATCCCCGCGGCTTCGCCCGCGTAGATTTAGGTTTTTAAAGATCTCGTATAGCCTATGTCACTCAAGAATAATGTAGCTTTCTACTGGTGAAAGAATTTTTAAAATCGGTTCAGTAGTTCCAGAGATTACCTCCTACAAACAAACTTAACGACATTACCTCTTTATATAATAGTATAGAAGTATAGAGTATATAGATAGATTTGGCTGCATCGTACTGAAACAGTAGGTAAATTGTTTGGCAGTACGATAATATAATACCTTAACAATTTACAAGGTATGTAAATACCTCTGTATGTGAGTGCTACGAGAATATAGTTCAGAAGTAGGCAGGATTAATCAGCAATAAGTAAAACGTTTCTCAGATATTGCCTCTTATCTGCCACTATAGAATATTCCTAGTAGGTCTAGAGACCGTATTAATAAATAATGTATTCTGTTGGACACGTGCACACCAATTTGGCTAACATAAGTAGACCTCTGTTTATCCGCATCACGAATATCTTAAGCATCATCCAAACCTGCGCGACTAAAGCGGCTGCGAAGCGGGAACATCGCGCGGCGGCAGTCGCTTCTCACGATATTGAATGGTGCCATGCACAGCGACGAACTACAACGCGATTTGATCGCATCTGCACTCTGCAGAGTGGATGCTTATAGGTAGTCGCGTAAGGTGCAGTGTGCACGTATACATAGATTCAAGTCGTCGTGAACGCTTCCGCATCGCGTCCCGCATCCCGCGTATGAACGTGCGCATCATGAGATGTGCAGGTATGGCCATAGCTTTAAAGTAAATTACGGTGAATAGATAGCGTCTCAGAGAACGTGAGGCCATCTTACTTTGGTTCTCAAGCCGTATCCCGTGCCTTCTTGCGCTGACAGGATCCTTTAATTAATGTTGCCAAACTACGCGAGTCACACGTATCCTAATATTACAGCGCGCCGAAAATTCTAATTCGCTTAGTTTGATTAGTTTTCTTAGATAATCTGGTGATGAGGAGATAGTAGGTGTAAAAACAATGAATTTACATACCTACTCGTAATAATACTCGTTTGCTGCTGAGCTTCATGAACACCAAGTTGCTTACACAAAGTTACTTTGTTCGTGCTTTTAATACATCATTGAGGCAGCTAATTGTTATTTTTACTGACCAGGATGCAGGCTATTTCTTTGATTTAAAGATCGGTTTAAAAGAATGCATGTGTATGTTACCTGTTGCATTGAAATGTAACAGGCAGACAGAATAACAGACACACTTCCTATTTGTATTATTAGTATGGATAGTATTACAATATTATTATCATAGACCACGTTGCAAATTAATATCGGTTGAATGGTTGATAATAATAGTAGGGGAAAAGACCAAGTTAGATATTTATTAAGAACTATAAGACCAAATTAATCGTAAAATTAACTATGAGGCAGCATAATAATATATGTGTTCAATAGTAAAAATTACATAGCTGTATTTCTTGTGTCGGTGCAAGAAATACAGCTATGTAATCCAGGCGGCCGGCGCAAGACCGTGGCGTGTGGAAGTCCTTACAAGAGACCTATGTCCAGCGGTGGACGTATATTGGTTGATGATGATGATGATGATGATTTCTTGTGTGCATAAAATATGTCTATTTCTACCATGTTATAGCTACATATATGGGGAGACTTTAATGAAATATTTATCTTCGTGTCTTTGATCTCAAAATCTGTCCATCGCTATCACTCCATCCATGCTTTCATGTCCACTATACGCAGTATTTTTTATGATAGAAAACATTTTACATCCAATCGATTGACATAGCGTTACTTTTATACCGAGCTGGCCGCAGCACAATGACTAAACTTTTATCTCAACTCGCGCTTCGCTACGATAGTTTCATAAACATTTTTTCTCCCGGGGAAACATTTATATATATTTTATTCAGGCTGCATGTTTCAGTCTCTTTTTTATATTCTGTGCTAGTACCTATCTAGCGATCTTGAGCCCATAAAAATTGCTCTTTCGTATCAGCTTAGCTCTCTAGGTTTTAAGTTTGAAAACAGGTACCTAGGTAGGTATGTAGCTACTTAATTTTTCAACAGGTTACTTGTACATATTTTATTGCCTATAGTACCTTTAAAGATATCGTCGTAATTTAGTAAATGGGAAGTTGTGTGGAAAAGAATAGAAAAAAGTCACAATATACCTAATACCTACGTGTTTTTTTTAGTCCATATAATATGATGTGATGTGATGGCAAGTTATGAATAAGCTTTGAAACTTGCTCTTGGAAGTTATCTGAAATTGCATTATAAGTTTCACCTGCAAACTTAAGTGAGGGCTTAATATTGTCAGCTGAGCTCTTTTTTTTTTTAAAGAATATTAGCCATGTTAAATGACTAATATTCCCCTTTGCTCTCCAACTAAAGCGTCAGGCTTGTGCTAGGAGTAGGTACGACAATAGTGCAACGGGTGGAATTTGAACCGTCAACCTTTCGGTTTTCAGTCCACACTCCACTCCTTTACCGGTTGAGCTATTGAGGCTTCAAAATTCTTTGAATATTATATGAAATTAAATTTTTGAGTACCTACTGTTAGCCTATCCTTAATGATACATAATATTACATTACATTACCCCGTTGGTCTTTTACCAATGTTATTATTTAATGTAAGTAGGTATCCATAATCTGCTCTGGACCAGACGTAGACGCATTCTCAAGGTGAAATCACAACCGGTCTAATAAGGCCGGTTGTGATGTGCCGGACGCACAACAGACGGAAACGTTTAAGTACGGAAACCAGCCCAGAGCGAAGAAGAAGGCCGGTTGTGATTTGATTATTTGAAAGGTAGAATAATATAATCTAAATTTATAAAAGGAAAAGGTGACTGACTGACTGACTGATCTATCAATGATATACCATTGCGCATTGATTTAATAGATTAACCTCCGTAGTCACAATCATTACTATGAGGTCTCACAGTGCGTTTGAACGTACAGTGTGTGGTTCAGATTCAGATCAGATTCAGTTTATTTTCCAATCGCCAATCAGATTATTTTGTCACGTCAATTTTCGATAATCTGATTGGTGGAATCCACATTATGCGTTCGAGCACACTGCGCGATTTCATAGTAATGATATTGAATACGGGTTGTATAACAAGAAAGTCGTCACTCGAGTGTGGAATTTTTTATTGACAACCGCCAATGAACGCACCCTTTTTAAGCATCTCGCCTACTCAAACACGTATTTCTATTTTCTAGCATACAATATGGCCTAAGAGCCAGCGCGTGCCAGATCGTCCTTTTTTTATAAAAGCTGAAAGTTTATCTGCGTATTGTCCTCAACACTGGGAGGAACATTCGTTTGGATGTTAGTTTGGATCGTGGTGGCTTTGGGAGATAACAGAAAATAAAGGTGTAAAAAAATCTTACGTCGAAGTATAGTCTATTTTTTGTATTCTCTTCAGAATAGTATTAGAAATCATGTCATGCATTGCAACTTACTTAGTATGGTGGCAACCCCCGTGGCCAGAAACCTTTACTTACCTTCAAAGTTTAATAAATTATTAACGTTCAAGGGTGTCTGGCGGGAGCTCCTGGCAATACATGACGTGATTTCTAATACTACTCCGAAGAAAATATAAAAAATAGACTTTATATTGACGTAAGATTTTTTACACCTTTATTACCTGTTATCTCCCAAAGCATGATCCAAACAAACATCCAAAAAAAAGTTCCTTCCAGTGTTGGGGACAATACGCAGAGAAAATTTTAATTTTTATATAATAAGGAAGGTCTTGCATGCGCTGCCTCTCTCTCTAATACGTCGGTTCGTAACCCAAAACCAGTCTACTCAGGACGTGACAAACTGCTAAGCAACATAAATTAAAACGTTTATTACGTATTGTTCTCATTTTACAATGCCCCTTTATACTAGTCACTCTCAGGCGCCAATGAATTTAAAACATATTGAGTAAAAATCTATTAATTCTAACAGTAAACAAAATGTCTCTACTTCAACTATTTGTGCAACAATTGGGTATTTAACTACATCAAAAAGAAATTATTTCTCGGTGATTATTAAATAGAAGGTCTTCCAAAATACATAAAATCCACGTCCTTTGTTAGTTTAAGGTGTAATAACCAATTTAAAAAATCTATTACACTGAAAAAGTGAGTGATTATGATGTGACGTCACATTCCAGTATTTCAGAGAATATTTTGACGTTTAATAAAAAGTTACTGATTTGACTAGCTGTCAAATACCGTATTTGACGAAATTAAACAGTAGATATTTCTTTTACTAACAAGTAACAACCTAAGTATACCAGTTCAGGTCGTGGAGGTACTTAGTTAATCTTTGTATCTTCATTTTCAATTTAGCACTAATGTGTTATTTTTTCCAATATGAAAAGCAAGCCTTTAAAAAGTACACAGAATCTAAGTATTCTTCGCAGGAAACAACGTTTAAAATGTTAAGAAATAAAAAAACACGAGAGAAAGAAACCACTAATTTTGAAACATACTGCCAATCATACTGCCAATAAATAATGACTTGTGGTGGAGGCAAGTAATGCATTACAGTGCGACAAGGCACTCTTGGCACTTGAATGACATTGACAGGGGGGCGCTGTTGGAGTTCAAAGGCTTAGAATATTCAAACAAGAACAAAGTGGACACTTGATGGCAACAATAGTTCCCATTTTCACCACGCGCCAAGATAGCCTCGTCGCACTGTAGGTATCATCAACGCCAGTAGAGCTAGGGCTTGCACATAATGACGTCAGTCGCCGTCAAACGTACAATACAATGCCTTCATTATGGTTCTCACAGCTTGCTTAACATTGTGCATGTCCGCAGCTAAATTGAAATGCAATGCTGAAACTGCTGACAGCCATGTTTTAAACTAACATCTGCGGCACGGATTCTGACTGGAATTTAATTGAAATTGTTTTAGATAAATCTTATACTATTAAACTGTCCCTACTCGTACTTTTGGCATAGATGTTTGTTCACAATATTTATTAATTTTTCTTTTACATTTTGAGCTCTTAATGCTTCCCAGATGCTATCGGGTGATATTTAATCAAAGGCTTTTTTTACAGTCAATGAAAGTTAGGTATAATGGTCTGCGGAATTATAAATATTTTTCTATTGCTTGGTCCACTACTTGAATATGGACCCACTGTACTGCAGCAGCTTCTGAATCCTGCTTACTCTATCGGTTGGTGTGCGTCAATGTCTGGCGATATTCTTTCAATTAGACAGGAAGCAAATAGTTTGAAGAGGCAAGGCAATAACAAACATACACACATACATACTTTTGCCTTTATAATATTAGTGTGAAGTGTGGTTCTTTATTTCGCTACTTGGTTATTAGATAGTTTCAGGAAGAGCACCGTCTATAATTTTCCCCTCTTCTTTTCCTTCCTCGATTTCGTTTGTCGTTCGTGCAACTGCTAATTTAAATACAGGATGTATTCAAGTCCAATAACCCACCACCTCTTAAAGTCCACTTTTAAAGTAAATGGAGACAACTTATCCGAATTTTTCATAATAATAATATACACATGACATTAGTCATGAAACTTTTGCCAAGGACTTCCTGAAGTGGTCAGGGACTGTTCGAAATATTTGATGACATGATAAATTGCAGACGTGCTACCAATACAGGATATGGTCATGTATTTTTATGTCAATGGCGAGTATCTATTAATATTTCCACCATGTCTGCCCCGCAGCGTGCAGCACTCAGACACAGCAGTGTTTTTGACAGACTGCAAGATAAATCACTTATTGCGGAGTGGCTAGTGCGGGCTTTGCCCAAAGTCTACGTGCAAAGTCTACGTGCGATTCACTAATGTTTAACAAAAACCCGTCAAGCGCGAGTAGGGTTGCCAGGCGTCCGGATAAAGCCGGACATAGGTAGGCTTTTTGATTGCTTGTCCGGCCAAAATAAACTGTGTCCGGCTTGTCCGGCTTTTGTTAGGATTTTTACATTTCGTAAACGAGCGTGGCCGAACACAGGCGAGTCGACTGTCGGTCGCTCCCGCAGGCGGAAGTGCCGCCTGACAACAAGATTTATGACAATAATAAAAAAGCTTGATCTTACATTAAAAAGAATTGTCGCACCTATTAATACTAAGACACAAAATCCTCAATAATGTAGGGTGTCCGGCCTTTCTACCCAAATGTCCGGCCAAACTGGCTGGTCTGTCCGGCTATTAGGTTTGGCGACCTGGCAACCCTAAGCGCGCGTCTGACTCGTACGAAGGGTTCCGTACCAACGAACAAGATATACCTAAACGTTTTATGTAGAACACTGCAAGTAAATGATGGACAGCGAACGGATATGTGATTTAATAAGCTAATTATTTTTTCAATACATTTTAATTTTTTTGTGATGTAAGTAACCACAGAAATTAACGGTTTTTGAATTTTTTGATTTTTTCCCACACCGGGTTAGAGGGCGAGGGCTGTGCTTGTGTGCGGGGCGTTTACACCCCGATTGCCATCTCGATCTGTCGCGTAATGTACCTACCTGCCAACTTTCATGATTTGAATGAGTGACAATTATTTGTCTGGTAATTGTTTTGTCAAGCGAATTATTTAGTACCTATAGAACCAGAAGTTAATTAATGATTAACTGGTTCATAATTTTGCTAAACGTTCATTTTTATTTGTTTTTTCATGAAATTATTGGTCACCGTCGGTGCACATTATGGCATACTTCCTCAATAATATCATACCTAATACAAGACCTACTACATAAACTTATCCAATAATATTATATAATGTATCTGATACGTAATATACCTAGGTACTTCGTCTACATCTACATTCTCCTCGTAAACAGCGTTCGCATAATAATAATATCTGTCTATTTCTCGAAACCACATTCTCTCCGCTCTCGTTCCTAAAGCTTACTGAAAGAGATAATCTACTACTTTAGTTCCTTTCAATACTTCTTGCCTTGTTCTTAACTTTGTATCACTATGTAGGACGACGCGGCTTCATAATCTCGGGCTGTCCTTATTATCCAAATAAGTATATTAAGAATCGAATATGTTAGAAGAAGAACCTACGTATGCTATGCTTGGAATCAAAATACATATTAATATTTTCCCCCTACTTATATACCCGGTAGAGACAGTAGAATCTGTTCTTGGTGACAGTAACAGATTAAAAAATCTCCTTCCATCTCGGACTTTACCGCAACTACAATGGCAATAATAAGCCTAAAAACTGTGATATTCCTGAGTTGTTTATGCTATGTGGACATACTTACATTCTGATGACTCTATAAAAACATAGCAGTAGCCTAATATTATCAGCGAGGTAATACGGACAGCATAATATATCAAATATGATAAACTACGCCCATAATTATTAAGCCAGCGTTCCCCGAACTAATCGCCGAGTCAGCACTCGTCGACAGAGATCAAAGTGCCTGCCATTTGCTACGATTTATATCGCACACTGAGATTTATTGGCACCGCCCGAACATTCAATTAATTGACAGAGTATTTCCATTGTCCAATAAGGCAGAATTAAATAAAAGGTTTTGCAAAAGGACGGCTTTAGCAGAGTCTAGTTAATGTCGAGACGATTGACGAGATAATTCAAGGTTTTGATATGATCTATCAAACCATTAAAAACCGTGTAAGAGAATCTCTGGATCTTATCGGCCTCTTAGTCGGGGTCCCGAGGTTCGATCCCGGGCACGCACCTCTAACTTTATCTCTTTATGTGAAAGAAGACATATCGTGAGGAAACCTACGTATACCTGAGAGTTTTCCATATTGTTCTCAAAGGTGTGTTAAGTCTGCCATCCGCACTTGGCTAGCGTGGTAAACTATGGCTAAACCTTTCTTCATGACGTTTCCCTTCACATTATTAGGTAAGTGATACTGAATTGCTTAAAACGCGCATAACTCCGAAAAGTTAAAATGCGTGAACTCCGTACCTCGGCTCACCGAATAAGGAGCCGAGGCCTAGTTTCTTAGCTAGGTTTTTAAAGCTCACATCCCTAACAACCCTCAGCAGTGAGGAATACGACTATAAAGAAGAATTTTCCTACTATAAATCTTGGTTCAAATGAAACTTGTCCTATACCTACTATAAGTACATTAGGTATCAGTTCTTCGGAAGTAGGAAATGACTTGACCCAAATGACGGAAACGAGTCCAGCTATTTGTACTCATCCCGGAAGCCCTCTCTAAGAGATTTCCGCAAGTACACTGCGAATACTGTTACAATGCTCCTATTTTTCTGCTACAAACGAAAATTGCGAAAAGACATCTTGCATTCTTATTGCTCTATTTCTCTAGAAAGCACAGAAAGTAGCTCTTTTTATACAATGCTAGCGATCTTATTGATACCTAGTATAATCAAATAATTAATTCCTCAGAAGGATTTCCTGAGGATATCATAGGTAAAGAAAGTAAAGAATCTGAAGTCATATTACATTATCCATTATGTTAAAGCGGTGGATTCTCTTGAGGATTCAAAAGCAGTAAGTAAAAGTTTGTTTAAATAAGTTTGTCTTTTATTTCACTTTCAAGTTTAGTTCAAGTAGACCTTGATAGTAACAGTCCTCAAGGCGCACCTTTGTGTCAAGCCTTTGTGTCCCTGGTTAGGGAGTAGGGATTTTATTGGTCCCGGTGGAGAGTCCTCAGCAGGCGCCACTGACTGGGTTGCGCCAACTTGTTCCCGTATGGCCGTAAGTCGTAACCCAGCCCCCAGGCGATCCGTGGAACATCGTGGGGTTTTATATATAGTTGATAAGAGTCTGACAAGAGGATTTCTCTACGAAAAAAACATCACTGCTTAAGTGCAGCAACTTATTACCCCTAGATATATAGCTTAACTAGCTGATGCCCGCGACTTCGTCCGCGTGGAATTAGGTTTTTAAAAATCCCGTGGAAACTCTTTAATTTTCCGGGACAAAAAGTCACTCTCAGTTGGTCTAACATGCGCACCGCGAGAAAATGTCTACGCATTATCTCGTGTTTTTTCATACAAATAAGACGAGTAAATGCGTAGACAAAATTTTCTCGCGGTGCGCATGTTAGGCGTTCAGGTCTTTATCTATACCCATACAAAAAATCACGTCAATCCGTTGTACCGTTGCGACGTGATTGAAGGACAAACCAACAAACAAAGATACTTGATTTGATTTGTTAATCGGAATTAAATTTTATTAAAATTAGACAAATTGTAGTTGCTCAAGACACTAAAAATAATATCGCAACTGTAAAATTTCATTTGAAATTTGCATTGGAGTATAATACTAAGTACCTAACGTAACGTGATACCTATAGCTCAGTGCATTTAGCATGAAATTTACATCATTCTCAGTGTCAGCATTCTCACACAAGAAATGATCGTGTTACATTACATGGGTACTAACTACCTACTAATACCTACAAACTTGGAAAGCATTCGTCAGCAATTAAGGTCAGCAATTTCATTGTTGTTTTGAGAGTTCCGTACCTCAAAAAGAAAAAGAAAAACCGGCCAAGTGCGAGTCGGATTCGCACACGAAGGGTTCCGTAATATCGTACAAGATAGGTATTTTAACATTTTTATGTGCAACACTGGAAGACTCAGATTAAATAGTCTGAGCTATAACCAGCGCCATTTAGATATGTGGTATGATGTCAAATCACATATAGATGGCGCTGTAATTAAAATGAACACAATAATTTCGTGAACACAATATTTTAATTTTGTGATGTAACCACAAATTCACTGTTTTCAGATTTATTCCTTTACCTACGTGTGGTTGTGCTATAACTTAAAATGTGTTCATGAACAAAATATTGGTATTTTCAACTTTCAAAGTAAGATTACTATACCGAGTGGGTATTTACTTGGGGCTTTGCTTGTTCATTCTAAAACAGACTTTTATTTATTTTTATGCCTAATAATTTTTGATTTATCGTGCAAAATGTCAAAAAAATACGGCTGAAGTACGGAACCCTCGGTGCGCGAGTCTGACTCGCACTTAGCTAATTTTTTTCAAAGAATCACACTAACACGTAGCGTGCTAACTGCTGATGCCGATGAATTTGATAGGTATTGTTTTCACATTGAGCAATACACAGGTTATATTAAGTATACTTACTTAAAATGCTTATACTTATAAGTTCGCGACAGGTTGAGATGGCAATCGGGGTATGTTGAGGGACGCCTCGCACGCCCGCACGGGGCTTAGCTCGGGGGCTGTGTGGGCGGTGTGATGTAGGTGGTGCGGCTGTGCGAGGCGTTCCCTGCCCGATTGCTATTTCGACCTTTCGCGTACTATAGGTAACTACATAGGTACCTACCTAATATTAAAATATTGGCTGGCATACATATTTTTTACCTCTATAGTTTGGCGATGCAATGCGAACTTAAATTGCTGTAAGTAGGTATGGAGTGTCGCAATTACAGCAGTAAATAATTATTTAAGATTTTTAAAAAAATTGTTTTTTTCTTTCCCATTTAGGTACCTACCTATATTTTTTTGTAAGTATTTTCTAATAAAAACGCAAATCAACTCACACAACTTGTAATTTTACAGTTCTCGTAATATGATTCACTAATTTTTTAATACACTTTCATCTTTAGGTAGCTTCTCCAGAACATTTTCGTAAAGCCTCTTCAGGGAGCTCAGATCGGTAAAACGATTCATTATTGATTCTAAATTCTCTAGAAATTTCTCTGTGGCCCGATTTTCTTGCGCATTAGCTTCCACAACCGCCTTCACTAGACGAGAAAATTTTAAATTCCTACTATCGTCCGCCCTCTCGTATTCCACGTGCATAGTTTCAATTTTCGTTTTTAGTGATTGCTTACTTTGAATCCTTACGAGTTCTTTACGTTTTTGAACAATGTTTTTCATAGACATTTCAGAATCACTGCTATCATCTCTCTCAAAAACAACATCTATTGATAATTTCTTTAAATCAGACATGCTGTGCTAACCCGATGGGTTTTATTTTATCTACTTTACCCATCTGTGAATGTTAGTAGAAGGTAGAAGCCATAGACTGATTATAATATAAAGCTAAGTAATTTTAGGCATGTT
Source organism: Maniola hyperantus (assembly GCF_902806685.2). Lineage (NCBI taxonomy): Eukaryota > Metazoa > Arthropoda > Insecta > Lepidoptera > Nymphalidae > Maniola > Maniola hyperantus. The sequence continues at coordinate 8,682,368 of NC_048550.1, forward strand.
ATGGTTTACCTTTATAGCGAAACTTGTTTTGGGTCTACGAGAGATTTTGGCATCGTCTGTTTAATTTCTTAGTAAATTGTTATTTTTACGACAAACACTAATGGTGTACACGTACAGGTACACGTCTTGTGAGTTCATCAGTTGTGACTTGGTTGTGAAAAATGGACACCCATGGCCACAGCACAGCACCAGCACCAAACAAATTGTGTCATGATGACACAATGTAGGTGCTTTATTTACAAAACGAATAGGTACCTACTTAAAAAGGTTATCCGTGTATCAATGATAAACGCAGAACATGTAGGATGGATTTTGTCTACTTACTAGGGTAGATATGGCTCGGAATTTATGAAAATCTAGCTTAATTTTTTTTAAGTAGTAGGTAAATAATTAGCTTCCGATTAAGGTCTCCTGATTTTTTAGGCTGAACGTTGGACCCATTCAGTGAGAAAAATTTTACGTTTACGGGTGGACCCATGTTATGCCATCAGGATGCCATCTATATCTTACCTTCAAAACTGCATAACTTTAACCCCCAGCCAGGAAAACCCTTACTTAGGTTCCCAGACAGGAAATCATCCCCAGCTCTATGTTACTCTATGTTAATACTCTATGTAGTACTCTATGTTAATCATAGATGGCGTTCGTTATCCGTTTAGGGGTTCCCAATTGTATTTGGCCATGGAATCCTATTTGATCATACTTTTTTGGCGGAACCCTAGCTGGCTATTTTGATAATCCATACTAATACTAATATTATAAATGCGAAAGTGTGTCTGTCTGTCTGTCTGTCTGCTAGCTTTTCACGGCCCAACCGTTCAACCGATTTTGATGAAATTTGGTACAAAGGTAGCTTATATCCCGGGGAAGGACATAGGATACTTTTTATCCCGGAAAATTAAAGAGTTCCTACGGGATTTAAAAAAAAACTAAATCTACGCGACGCGGGCATCATCTAGTGATAAAAAATTATTATTATAAGTATTGAAAAGCATTTATTGTGAAAAAGAAATACTATGACGTTAATTACCTCCGTGACGCAGTGCGTGCACTGTTGTATTAAAAGTTGGAGGTCCCGGTTCGATTGGAGGCTACGGCCGCGGCTAGTTACCACCCTACCGCTAAAGACGTAACGCCAAGCGATTGAAAGTTCCCGGTAAGATGCCGTGTAGAAATCGATTAGGAGTATACCTAAAAAGGGTAGCTTCCAGCCGTGTAGGCGTGACGGTGCGGCGAGGTTATGAGTCTTTTCCACAAATGTTTTATTTAGGTAACTCTCGGACAGACCGTGGAACCCTTGTGACCCTTCCACGGAACCCCAGGGTTCCGCGGACCACCAATTGGGAATCGCTGCGTCCTATAGAGATAATTATTATGTCACACACAGCCTCCGCGCTAATCCGGTGCGGGCGAGCGCGGGTGTGCGAGGCGTCCCTCTGCCTCATGCCCCGATTGCCATCTCGACCTGTCGCGACTATTATAATATGTATTTACGAGGATCTACGCGCGTTTAGTGTGACGTCTTGTCATGCAGTTTCCGTCGCCCGCCGCGCCGGCACGCTTTGCGTGTGTCCAAGCCTTAACTATATAGAGCAAATGTGGACCCAAAGTATGAAGCAACATGGAAGCAACCTTCACACGGAGTTCGCTGTGTTTTTTTTTTCATTTGATAAATTATGACTTTTTCACAGAATGGGTGTAAGTAAACAAAAAGTTCGAGCTACAAGTGGTCATAAATTGTGATAAAAGTGGCATGTTAAGCATTTTAGGATACGTTCTTAACATGCCACTTTTGTCACAAGTTTCGCAGTTTATTATTTCTAAATTTGGAATTGGATGTGCCTATTCATCTTTAGAGTGCTTAGACAGGTATGTCTGTGTTTGCAGCCTAACGCTGATCTATGTAATATTATGTTGGTAAGTATGTACTTATTTAAAAAATAGAATTATACATTATACCTATGCAACTACTAGTGTAGTACCTATAGTACGCGACAGGTCGAGAATCGAGATGGCAATCGGGGAGGGAACGCCCCACACATTCGCACAACCCCCGCGCTAACCCGGTGCTAGCGAGCGTGGGTGACGTGCGGGTGTGCAAGGAGTCCTCCCGACTCATACCACGATTGCCATCTCGACCTGTCGCGTACTATACCTATGTAGCGGACATGGTCTTTCTCCGTCTTAAATTCCAATAAAACAGATCTCAAGAAATTTATTCATTTATAATTTACAGTTTACACAATGTACCTATATAAATTTTCTAGATTCTACTTTCTACGCTAGTACCTATAAATACCATCTATATACTTAAAAATAAATCTTAACGCCATAATCTCAGTATTAATCTCATTAATTAGTATTGTGGTTTACAATAATCATAACAATTTTATTAAGGCACATGGGAATATTTACAGTTAATTTAACTAAAATTCAAAAAATCACAGAAGCAAAATCTAATCAGCAGGGTCCACACTAAGGCTGTAATCTATAGAGCGCACTTTGACTTTGTTTAGACTTAAGACAGAGTTAAAACGAGACAGATGTATATCTCTCACATAAATCTGTCTAGTTTTAACTCAACCTTAAGTCTAAGCAAAGTCAAAGTGTGTTCTATATAAATAAATCTATAAGGGCTTTGTGAACTGGTGGTGAACTGTAAACGCGTCAGAATTCACTCGGTGGAATTCACGTATTAAAATTCATTGCTTCAACCAAAACGAAAGATGCGCGTTTGCCACATAGCGTCAGAGCACTGTTGCCGCGCTTAGTGTGGACCCTGCTGCCAATAGGTAAAAAATATTTAGGGCATAACAGATGAAATCCATGGCAATTTCCCAGTGGCTCGAAACCTATACCAATCATAAACAAACCTGCCCACTACCATCAGAATAAGCACTAAGAGGACTAAATTCACTATATTTATTGTACTTATTGGCATATTCACTTCACTAGTCTGGCAAACGTGTCCCAAAGCCATGGTGCTAATCTGTAAAATAAAAGATTTCAATGAAGTCTCAAAATCCGAAATTATGCGAAAGTGTTGTCTGTCTGTCTCTCTGTTAGCTTCTCACGGCCCATCCGTTTAAACGAAATTTGGTTCAGATGATTACAGATTTCTTGCATCCCGGGGATAGAGCTTTTGTCTCGTAAAATCAACGAATTCCCACGGGATATTTAAAAAAACCTAAATCCACGTCGACGAAGTTTCGGACATCATCATAGTAATTTAATAAAAGTTTTAAGCTATACACAAACAGTTTTAGTTTTACAAATAGATAAATGTGCCGCGCAGACCCTAACAGTACCCGTAGTACAAGATTTTACGTCTCACCAAACGAAACCAAATTCGAGAGTCGAAATACTTCCGCGTTACAGTAAAATGAACCTAAACAGCCTTGAATTGAAGTCAAATATTCAATGCCACTGATTTTAATGTCGCAATGTTTCCGCTTGGAGCGCTGGCTGTAGAAGTGTAGACAAACTTGAGCTTTAAAACAAGGCATTTAAGATCCAGTTTACTGTAACGCGGAAGTATTTCGACTCTCGAATTTGGTTTGGTTTGGTGAGACGTAAAATCTTGTACTACGGGACCCTCCTATTAAAGTTTATGATTATAATAATAGTAATGAACTTCGGAACAGACGAGATTCCCAATTTGAGGCTTCAGAATACAGAACAAATTTTTGTTTATTTGTACAGTTTACCAATTTTCTTTCCAACTATTTTTTTCCAGCTATTAATTTTCTTATGATTTATTTTTATCTTTCAAAATGTCGTTCAAATGAAGCCGCTCTTCAAGGATCATAATTACAATACAATTTTACCAAGGTAAAATGGAGACAAAAAGCGTAACTGGACCTTACTAGATTTATGGTAACTGATTCCTAGTTCCATGTTTATGGTAAGTAGTATTTCTCTGTACAAAATAATAATCAAACTACCCAGCTTTCTACTTCCCAATCAATCTCGCATTTTTCTTCAATGAAACACCCTACACGATGAAAAATAGACTGGTAACTCGATATTTTTATTTTATATTTTTATATTCGAACCTGATTCAAACACAGCCTTTGATCTAAAATCATTAGAACTCTGTTATTGAAAAAATATTAGGTTAGTATTCGTTTCGTTTCTAGCTTTTTGATTTTGTTACACAAATAGCGTTTTACTACTAAAGGCCAAAAAACCAGACTTTCATATTATAATAGAATGCAAACATATTCTAGACCTTTGAATATTTTAGTTTATTTAAATAAATTATTTTAAAGGTAAATTTGGTTGCGAGTTATTTTCATATCTAATGAGTTGCAATTTTGATTTGGGCCAGTCACGATATTATCTTCTCGTCCAAAACTCCTCAGTGCTTGAAGACCATAATTATAGTCTTCTAACAGTGGGCGCTACCAGCGATAACGTATGGGATCCGAGACATGGTCAGTGGTCATCATCATCATCATGATCAACCCATCACCGGCTCACTACAGAGCGCGGGTCTCCTCTCAGAGTGAGAAGGGTTTTGGCCATAGTCTACCACGCTGGCCATGTGCGGATTGGTAGACTTCACACACCTTTGAGAACATCATGGAGAACTCTCAGGCATGCAGGTTTCCTCACGATGTTTTCCTTCACCGTTAAAGCAAGTGATATTAATTAATTACATAAAACGCACATAACTCCGAAAAGTTAGAGGTGCGTGCCCGGGATCGAATCCCCGACTTCCGATTAGAAGGCGGACGTCCAAACCACTAGGCTATCACAGCTTCTTATATATATAATTTATAGTATTAGTATGGAATATGGATAGAGGGCTATCCTATGTATCCTATATTTCAGTAAAAAGGATGATGACGTCGATTGCGTCAGGTAATAAGTCCCTAGGTAAAATAACAAGCAGATAGAAAAGCAATAGGCTAGGCACGTTGTTGCCACTTGCCAGCATTCCTAATAAACAGAGGAATCGTATAACTTTCTAAGAAAGCTTATTAAGTAGGTAGGTATTTCGATACTTGACACCAGGATATTATGGAAAAAAAAGATAAGTTCAAATGAACAGCCATAATAATGATTATACCTACCTGTTCTTTATTAGTTTAGGACCTTTCCAAGGTACTTGACAGTAAGTAGGTAAGTATGTTTTGCCAATAAGATGATACGTGATGATACCTTGATAGGTGATAAGCTTAGTAACAGCGGAAAAGAAAATCTTGGTTGTGACTCATGGCTAACATATTATTCCTTAAAAAATACCTGTACAAAGGATATCGTCTTATCATCTGACTTGGCGCATCTTATATCCGTCAAGTCCCGTATGACGCGTTTGTACTTCAGGAGCAACCCTTGAAACCTGGGGACGAAGTGGCAGTCACATCTCCAAGGGTTGTGTCCCAGATAGACGTGCATGATATTGTTGTTCGCTTGAAAGGCCTTGTCGAATGCGTATACTGGAATCTAAAACACACAAATGGTTAGAAAATGAAAATGAAAATCATTTGTTACATAGGTACATTATAATGCGGACCAACTTATCTAAGATCTACTACCGCACCGGTTCGACCTTTTCAAGAAATGTTCGAAATAAAGAATCTTCAAAATCAAGCGCGCTTTATCTTAGGCTGCATCATCACTTGTCACCAGCTAGGTGATTCGCTAACTCAGTGTCTAACACAGAATGATAGCCACCAAGGTTGGTTGGTTCTACATTGCTGCTTCACTGGGTGGTAGAAAAATATATTTTCGTAGAAAACCTTCAACGGATTAAAAAATGAGCTCTGTGGCTATCGTTCAGTGTTAGACACTGAGTTAGAGAATCACCCCACTGGTCTGATTGCAGCCAAGAGCTAGTCTATAAATTAAAAAAAAAAACTTTCGATATGTTAGGTACAAACGTTATTATTTGTCAAAAATTGTATGGTCAGACTTACACATTGTTACTTACATACAAAGCTAAGCCTAGATTTAGATTGGACCAACTGATTTACTTTGCTAAAAGCTTTGTTGTAGGCCGCTAGTAGGTAAAAAGATAAAGCAATTCCAATACACAATAATTCAATGAGGAATACCTGTTTCAACGAATTCCCCCGAAGACTCATGACTCTGAATGTGGAGAACCATTCGGAGCCCTCCAACTCCTTCACTGATTGAATGCTGTTGTTATCAAGGTACAAGTCCATTAGACTCTGATATTGGGGGTACTGGACCAGCTGCCTTATGCTGGTAAGCTGTGAATTATCGTAATAGATGGTTTGATTTATTGACAACTAACTGATCCGCCTCGGCTGTACTTGGAATGAATTTCTGAAATTCCTTTTTTAGACCTACGCTATACGAGAAAGCCTACATGCGAAATTTCAAGTTTCTAGCCTCAGTGGTTTGAGCTGTGCCAGAAAGCTTATACAACTCAGTAGATTCCTCCTTACCTACTCGATGTTACAGACTCACGATCAAATTTTGGCTTTATGCCTACTTATCAAGTTATTTGAAGCGATGGAGTGACCGTGTGTTGGCACTCCAAACGCTTCAAGTTTAGAGGGTAGACAGATCCGAAAGCTCGAAGGTTCAAACCCATCTGTTGGCGGTTCGGCTACTGTTGGACTAACTTCTAGTCTTCAACGCAAACTGCATAATCCACGTACTTTAATCGCTTATTATCATATGAAAATCCAAATCTCATCAAAGTGAAAAAATCACATTGCTACGTTAGCAAACGTTTGTGAAAATATGCTTATTCAACACATTAATGCTATTGACGCAAAACAGTCTTAAATTTCTACTGAGATATGTGATTTTTTTGCATCAGAAATGGTCAGCATTAGGTACAGACGTTATTCGTCGGTGTCAGCAAAGTGCAAACCTCTATCGCTGCGTGCCTACCAATGTTATTCGTAGCTGCGTAATGCGTGCAATATAAACGCTGACAGAGCCTCTCCAATTTCACAGGAAAAACAATCACGTAATGGCAATACGTCTGTGTACTATTTATATAATAGGTAGGTATATATGTTTACACGTGTAAACGATCGAAGTCAATAATTAGAACGTTGCGTCGTCGTCAATGTTGTTCTTGTCACCTAATAAATTCTGGCTCACAAATAAAATGGGCAAGTATGTAGTAGGTACTTGTGTTGAGCAAAAGTATTTTTTTATGTAAAGGGCAAAGGCTGAGTGTAGGCTGGTGGTGACATTTGGTGACCGAAATAGAATTTAGAAATGAGAATTCTTTATTGGTAAAGCTCTAACTTTTGGTCACACTAGGAAAAATGCCAACTTGGGAAGTGAAAAAGTAATACCTAACTAAGCTCTTACGTTGGGGATAGTAGGTATTGTGGGGAATTTTTTGCGTCAATTCTAGAAAGTAGAAATAAATAAATCTCCAAAACGTGCATCGTTGCTTGTAGGTAAGGAACTATCTAAAGTTGCTAATTTTGACTTACCTGGCTTGTTCTTTTATAAAATACTGTGATAAAGAAAAATATAATCCGGCCAAAGTCGGGGTGAGTCAGTTAGTTACATTTAAAATACGATAAACTTTCCTATTTCAATTAAAACTCAATTGTGTTTAGTACTTGTGTTAACAAAACAATTTTGTAGGGTTTAGATTACACAAGCGACACCCATGCCCTTTATTTTAATTAATTACTTGCTCAAGTAAAACTACCTACTCCTAAAATTGATCTAAAATTCACACTCCCAACTTTGACTGTCAACCAATAACTCCGGAAAATTACCTCGATAATTTTATTATTGCGAACAAGCTTTACTTACGAGGAAATGCTTGCTAGTACACACAATTTGACAAAGTTCGTTTTTTGTGAAACTCGATCTTTTATGAAATTTTAGAACGTAATTTAATAGACAGGGAGCTGATAGCAGAAATGAATTTGTTACTTGCAAGCTATACTTAAGCTAAAGTTAGCGAAACATTGATTAGAAAAAACCACTGAAATGAACACGTGAAAAACCATCGTCGCTAAAAAACTTTTTTTTTAATTTCATTTATTTGAACTTTTATTCGTGTCTGATATATTATAAATTTTGTCGCCTGACTTTATTGAACTTTTATGTAGATCCTGACTTCGATTTCATTTTCTAATCAGAATTTCAAAGATATGACGTCTGAAAAAGTGTTTAGTCACGCTTAATTTAACGAATAATAATAACTTATTTACATGGCACAAGCATAGTATAATTTGTAATACTTAGCTTTATACTAATTTAAACTTTTAAGCACTTTCGTTAAATTACCTAACCATCCATGCCTTGTTCGCTCATAATTGCAAAACCAAAACCATTTCCAATGAATCAAACTTATCATAACTGTCAACAAAGCAGCAAGACACACAAATGTGACTCAACAAAAACCTTTTAAGGTAAACAGCACGAGAATTGGCATTCACTAAATACCCATTACCATACCTGGCGGCACAGAGCTGATAAACTGTGCATCCACGCATGGTGGCACCTCAGAATACAGAATCTGTATTCTGAGGGTGGCACCTTAACTGCGATCAAATGTAAAACAAAAACGATAGAAGGTAGTGGAGTAGCAATGGATGAGACATTTTATCTAATGCTGCAGAGCTTTCAAGAACCAGGCCCTAGCAATTATGAATCAGTAGAAAACCATTACAAGACTTATCTACGGAATTTATTAGATAGTTTATCTGAACTGCAGAATGCTAAAGAATACATGTCTACCAGCGATAAACAAATCTCTTTTATGAAGACATTAGTGTGATTTAAGTTATCTAAAGAATATTCCAGAAAGATGGAGAAGGTGACTCCATTTTTGAAGTGGGCTATATATACGGGACCCCTTAGGATTGGAAGTCAGTCTTACGCGGTCTTACAAAAGTCTTAGGTACACTCTAGAAACGATTGGAGCTCTCTCATCCGCGGTTCGCTGAAGCTTTAATTCGCTTCACACTACGCACGCGTAGTAATAATAATAACAATAACATTCTTCAAAAAAAAAGTTAATATATTTTTTTTTAAATGACTCGCAACCGCAAGGTAAATCAAGCTATCGATTTTATACCAATTTAATAATATAAACTTAACATCAAATAAGTAATTGTAATTTTATAAATTGAACTAGCTTGCGCTCGCGACTTCGTCCGCGTGGACTACACAAATTTCAAACCCCTATTTCACCCCCTTAGGGGTTGAATTTTCAAAAATCCTTTCTTAGCGGATGCCTACGTCATAATAGCTATCTGCATGCCAAATTTCAGCCCGATCTGTCCAGTAGTTTGAGCTGTGCGTTGATAGATCAGTCAGTCAGTCAGTCAGTCAGTCACCTTTTCCTTTTATATATTTAGATAAACATCTAAATAAGAATAAGACCTTTATTCTGGTGACAACCGGTCACGCTTCTGTGACTTAACCGAAATTGCCACCAACTCCCTAAGCTATAAACGTCCATGAAATTAAAATTAATTGGCAAAGTTTACTTTCCTTCCTTCGTTAAAGCAAATATTAATTGTACGTAAACATCATTAACATTTAATTGAAACATAATGTTCTACCCACCTAATACCCATGTTATGTAGTACCCATTTTTATGGTTTTGAAATGTGGTGTGGAGTGCTAAGACATCCAAATACCTACCATGGGAACCGCTATCTTAATTGCGCAGGGCACGACGACGCGATGGCGCGACTATACAAAAACCAAAAAGCAACCATAAAAAAAATATCACAAAAACATTTTAGTTATTAGCGAAACATTCCAGAAGCCACACTGGTCTACGTGACATCAATGCATCACGACTAGTCTCTCTTTTTATGTGTTGTTTCGGATTGACTATGCTGTGTACGCCTGGGGGCAAGGCGGGGGGGTAGAGAGCGCGAAGCTTTGTAGGTGAGCCCTGGAGCTCGAAGAAATAGTTTGAGAGATCTCACCGGTCTCTACCGACCGACCGACCGAACTTTTAACATAGGTAAGCAACATGTTGCATCATACAGAAACAGATTCGACCTGTTTCAGCGGATTATAGCAAATTAAGCTTTTGGTTCATTGTATATCATGGACTTCCGCAAAGTAACACCTGCTTCTATACAGCAATTATTTCTTTAAAATTAAAACTAAAAGAACTAATGCTCGTAGCATAGTTCTTCATTAAACAAATAAATATAAAAAAATTAATCAAATTTTTTATTCAATTACACTTTTAGAAAAAAAAATAGAAAATTTTCATAGATGGCGCTGATTTTACAACCGTTAAAGATGAAAAATAATACCTATATCTAGTATTATTATGATCTATGCTTTAATGCTTAGGTCGTGTCAATCAATGACATAGATGAAGAGTAAGAGCTAGCGTGCACTGCAATTTTCCTTACGTTTCTTCCCCACAAAATCTGTGAACTATAATGTTTCAAGCTTCTCACAGCACACACGCATTACTTAGCTCAAAAGTACTCTGTGACTTAGCTATACACAGTGGCGTGCAGCTCATAGAGGCATAAACGCACTGCTTACCCTCATTGTAACAAATCAATGCTTATTTTTCATTTTAACCTGCCGTGTAATAAGTTCATACCTAAATGCATACCCTGGCTTGAACTCCTGTGAACGCCACTGGCTATACACTATACAAAAGCTACACGTCATGGTAAAAAGTTAAAGAAAAACAAAATAAAAGTAACAATCAATAGCATACCGTGTTACCTTGTTCCCTTCAAGGCGCAGTGTGGTGGTGCTGGGAGGCAACGAGGCTGGAGGGTCCTTGAGCTGTTTGTTAGTGCAGTTGACTGTTATCAGCGGTATTATAGCTCCTTTGGTGTCAGACACCACGTGCGTCATTGCGCACGCGCACATTACTGGACATGTTACTTTTACCATCTGTGAAATATGAGTATTTACTGTTTTTTGTTTTATAACCGGATTTGAAAAGAAGGGAAATAATGCATGTATTTTTCATCTCCTTAAACTTAGCTATGAAATGTTCACACTTCTCTAATGTACCTAGGTAATTACGAACCATGTTTGCACGGAGATAGATACGGTCGGCCTCAGAATTCGAGTAGCAATTCCGCAAAACTATTGCATCAAAAACCCAGTCGCACTTATGACCTTTTTCTATAACCACGCCACACAAACACTCAGGTGAGCGCATCTACTCGGTGTGTGCGCGCAAGTGAATTCGATCATTAAGGCGCTAAACGAGTTTTGCCTTTGACTGTACCTCCCTAGATACCTAATCTAAATTGAACTCACAGTAGATTATTCCGGACTTTATTTGCTTAGGATTATTTACTCAAATTGCTCATCAAACAAAATAATAACATTAAACGATTCTCGGATACATTATTTTATTATCTTTTGTATGGACCTTTCACATAATCAACATAATTAGTGTAGGCACGTCATAATATGATTAGGTATGTACGATTTTCCTTTAAATGATGGTCTACATGTAGAAGTTACTACCTAGTCCCGAAGGCTGCGAGTTGGGTCTAGTTTTGGCACCATCACTACCTTGATATGCTTATAGATCGGTGCTAATAATAAAAGTTGCCTATTATAAGTACCTATTGTATACAGATTACAGCATATAAATGACTAGCTTATGCTCGCGACTTCGTCCGCGTGGATTACACAAATTTCGAGCCACTATTTCACCCCCTTGCGGGTTGAATTTTCAAAAATCCTTTCTTAGCGGTCCCAATGACAACCCCGTGAACTTTTCTTCCACGAATCCTCATTAACACTCTCTAGAGCTCCTAATGGGGATTTGTGAACTTCTTTTCCATTGTTTTAAAAATAAAATACCACAACCCATATAATACAAGAATGGCGAAGTTTTTGGTTTTAGTCATAGATACGGGCTGGACGCACTGGGCTCCAGAGTCTCACTCCACTGGTGGGACCAGGTGACGCCTGCGGCTACACAACTGTACCTATAGTTCACAATAGGTTGAGATGGCAATCGGGGTATGAGGCGGGAGGACGCCCCGTACACCCGCACGTCAACTGCGCTCGCCCGTAGCGGGTTAGCGCGGGGCTGTGCGGGTGTGTGGGGCGTTCCCTCCTCGCCTGCTATCTCGAGTCTCGACCTAACGCGTAGGTACTTATACTTTATAAGTATTCAATTTTAGTTCTAGTTACGGACTATGTAAAATATATTATACTTAAATCTTTTAGAAAATAAGTATATCTAGCAGTTGTTCGAAACCTCGTTCGTGTACAATTTCTGATTTCCCATGAGATTAAGAAATTTTCCCCGCGCTGTGAAAGGCGCCTCTGACGCGTTTGAATACAATATTTCCTGCCGGGTATTGTACAGTACGCGGCCAAAAGTAATGTACATCCTTTAGAATGACATTTCGGCTTTGTAGAGCGTTGTCTCTGTCACTCATACCTATAATTATGACGTTTTGTCAGTCTCAACGACAGAGAGAGTGCTCTACAAATCTGATATCTCCTTCTAAAGGTCGATGTACATTACTTTCGGCGGCGTACTGTACTCACTGTGCGTCCTTCTTTGCAGCAATTTGTTTGGTAGTTATACCATGAGCGAGACCAATAACTAATCTATGAGTTATACATCCATACTAATATTATAAATGCGAAAATGTGTCTGTCTGTCTGTCTGTCTGCTAGTTTTTCACGGCTCAACCGCTCAACCGATTTTGACGAAATTTGGTACAGAGATAGCGTGCATCCCGGGGAAGGACATAGGCTACTTTTTATCCCGGAAAATTAAAGAGTTCCTACGGGATTTTTAAAAACTTAATTCCACGCGGACGAAGTCGCGGTCATCAGCTAGTATTACTATATTCTGTTTTGGTATTATTGTTTTACTTGCTGATGCCCGTGACCATGTTGATTTAGGTTTTCAAAAATCCCATGGGAACTCCTTGATTTTCCGGAATTATGTCACTCTCCAGGTCTTAAACTATACCCATGCACAAAATCACGTCGATCCGTTGCTCCGTTGCAACGTGATTGAACGACAACCCAACAAACAAACACTTTCGTATATATGTATAATGTGGGTAGGTAGAGAGTTTACTTTTCTCTTTTGTTCTGTTTGTGGGCTATAAAAACCGCGACCTCGTTCCTGTAGTGTTCGTAATTAATTTTTTTTTATTAACAAACCAACTTTTTGGAACAAATTTGAGGCAACAACGGTTTAACCTTAAAGGTTAAAATATTATAATTACTAGTTGATACCCGCGTCTTCGTCCGCGCGGATTTAAGTTTTCGAATATCAATAGATAATAAAAGTGTCACCTAACCTGTGTGAGGTTCCCCGTACGTCCTAATCTGTTCAGGCATTTAGAAGTTATAGCGGAGCAGAGAAACTCACATATTATGTACAAACATAAACCCTGAAAACGTTACACTTCATTTTTAAGCAGTTGCGTAAACAGAAACTTACACGAATGATATCCATAACCTTGTACAGCGGCTTTCCCCTATATAATTGTTGGTGACACATCAACTGGTAATAATCAGCTAGCTTCTTCCTCACTGTGCCATTCTCTTTCTCCATCGCCAGCCAGTCTAGTCCACCATCGCTGCAGTCCCATTTGTTATCTACAAAAAAAATACATAACCTAGTCACCAGCTACCTAGTTCATTAGATTTAGTCCGTACAAAATGACTCCTCATGCGCCATTTTAACTCTATGGGTTAACTGTCCGGTCAAAAGTACGGTTCACCTTTAAAATAAGAACTAAAAAATAAATTTCCAATGTAACTTAATTTATTATTACTTTGTAACTACAATTTTGGTACATGAAAAATAAAATTAAATAAATAAATAAAATAGTACTTTTGCCATGAAATTTGACACAAAAAGTTAAAATGGCGCGTGAGGAGTTCTAACGCGTTTTTACGCTAGTTTTGTCTAATGGCTTTCATAACATTGACGTCTAGTCTAACAGTTGATTTCATTTCACCAATATTACGTAGAGGTAGGTAGACCGAGCGGCTTATAGACTTCTACAACTATGTACATCAATGTAGTATACCAAGTGTAGGTACCTAGCAAGTTTACAAAGTCTAGCTCTCTCTGCACTATGCAGACTTATACAATAGATAGGTGGTAGGTACCTCCTGACAAACATACAGGCAACAAAGTGATCCTATGAGCCTATAAGGGTTTCTATGGTACCCTGAAAACCAAAGGATTTACCGTAATTCAAGCGTTTACAGTACAGCTCTTGCAATTCATGAAGGTGAGTAGACTTTACTTGTGGTTACGTGGGATACACAGGCAATGCGTAAGTGTGCGTGCATGTCGGACCAATCAGTCATGAGCAAGCGCTCGCAAATGCACACATTCAGTGTACCTTACTTATACCGATGAGCCACTCGCCTTCGTGAATTGCAAGAACTGTAACAGTGGCTGGTTACTATGAATAGATTTATTTTTGGAGAGGATCTTGTTTAGGTCCCAGAAATATTATTTGTTTGCACAAATAATATTTCTGACTATTTGGGACTTCTCAAATTCTGACTATTTGGGAAATCCAACAGGCTGGTTTTAAGTCGATATAATAATAGGTATATATCACCGTTTATTGTATTTGCGACAAAAGATAAGGATCCTTTCTAAAAAAGTTTAATATTTTTCTAAGGATAAGTACCTATTTCATTTTATCATTATTGTTTCTAAAATTAAAAACAAAAGTAGGTACTTAATAAAAGAAATGCCGAATTCTAAAGATCAAGCGAGAACAATAGCTCCTTCCGGGAAATAATACAAAGAGAGGATTATGAAAATAAAAACTTGTTTTTTTTTGTCCCAGTTAGGGGAATACAATTACGTTTTATGTGGGAGGAAGATAATATAACTAATTCCTAGTATTCTTAACGTAAGGCGGTGCTTCTACCTTCTATTGTTTCACAAAATGAAGAAGAAAAGCGAAACTTGGTAAATCCAGTCTTTAGGCTTTTAAAAATCCCGCAGGAATCGGGGACCCTATATTTCCACGAAATAAAAATAACATCGTTGCCTCCTTGCTTCCTATGTAAGTCCCATATAGTTTTTTTTTCGAAAATTAACCCCTTCAAAAAGACGAAAATATTGAAAAATGGGTACCTATAAGTATTTATTTAGGGTTTGATAATACGGTTTATTGAGTACCTACGTAACAATTTAAATGTTTTTAACATAACATATTGATACTGTACCTATTTATTTTAAAGGGCTTTGATTTTTTATGCGTGTTCTTGTAATATGTCACTGTACCAAAAGCTTATATGGAACGCGTAAAGCTTCAAATCAAAGAGTCTACCTCGATAGGTACGGTAAGGAAAAGTATGAACTTTTATTTTAGGCACTAAATCCACTATAGGTAACAATAGCTGTTATCCATTTTTTCATTTGGTTTACTACGAACTTTTAATTCTGCCCTGCAACGCAACTCCTTTCTACATTTTCAGTATCTTTGAGTTCTGTTCAGCAACTTTACTGTTCTATTTCCAGAAAATTTCAGCTCTACTCTGCTCTGCAAGTCATTCTCTTTACTTTCACGAAATTTCGGTTCTGCTCTACAACGCAACAGCTCTCTCTACTTTCACGAACTTTCAGTTCTGCTCTGCAACTCCACTCCTCTCTCTACTATAACTAACTTTAAATTGTGCTCTGCATCAACTACTACTTTCTTAAACTCTCATTTCTGCTCTGTTTCAACTATTCTGTTTCACGCTTTTTCAGTTCTGCTCTGCAATTCAGCTCCTCTCTCTAAGTACATTCACAATCTTTCAGTTATACTCTTCAACTCAGCTCTTCTTTAAATTTTTACTCAGTTCTGCTCTACAACTCAGCTCTGTATTTTGATTACCTTTTAGTTGTGCTTTGCAATGCTACTTTCATTTACCTTCAGTTCTGCTTTGCGTTCTAACCATCCATCTTTCTACTTTCACAAATACTCCGCCATAACCCCTTCCAGTTAGCTCGCTTACATCTTAAGGTGTTTGTGCACTCATCCGTGAAATCACGGATTCCGTAAAAATACGAATCGAATGAGTACGTATTTACATGAAGGCCACTTCGAAGAATCAAGGATACGAACCAAATACGGATAAGTGCACAAACGCCCATAGACAGCGTCATAATTTACCACCAGTTGAAATCGCAGTGAAGGCTAACTAAAAGAATCGTAAATGTATGTACTTACTAAAATCAATAAAATATATTATATCATGTTACCCAGGAATTCTGTCATTTCGTATTCATTCAGGTACGAATAATATAAGACAAATATATTATTTCCCTCGAGAAATTAAATGACAACATCAAGTAATCGTAAATTGGATATGAATAAAATATAAATGTTTTCTTCGTGTAATTCCTAAAGCAAAGCTGGATAGAAGCAGACGTAACCTTGTGTGTGCCCTAATTCCTACTTTGCTACTATCGGAAATCAGTGCTGCTATGGGAGCTGTAGAGACCACATCACATATTTACTCTGCTGTCCGCTGATGGAACTTTTTCCCCATCCCCGTAAAACACTGATTTTTACGGCTGTAGAAAAGAAAATTTGTCTTTTCAAAAATGTTTTAGAATAAATGTATATGCCTAACCATCGGTAACGTCTGGGAAACTATCTGACTTCAATAGATGAGCTAAGAGAGAATTTTGGAAATTTTATCCCCTAAAATCAAAACCTTTATCAAAGTCATAGCCTTCATTCATGCCTATTCAAATCCCTAACGGGGTTAATTAGGGGATGAAAGTTTGTGTGGAAGTCCATCTTGAAACTTTGGAGATACCATACTGACACTATACCCTCTTTACTATATTGTGTGTAATAATAAAGGCACATTCACTGTTTTAGGTATAGGTTTTAGGCCTCTTTTAGTTAGGTTTTAGGCTTCTTTTAGGTTTTCCGTTCATTATTGGCAAACGCTTGACCACAATCACATCTGATGAGAAGTGATGATGTGGACTAAATGTTTGTAATAAGTAGCACCAACATGATGCCTGATATCCTCGGCCTTTCGCATCCAATCTATGCCAGTCACTTTCTGGAGACACTAACCCTCTAACCAATAAACCTGGAATAGCGGTGGAATAGTTATACTCTGTTTTGTCTTTTTCCTTCAAATGTCAAATTACTGATGACAGAGAAAGACAAAACAGAGTATAACTATTCCACCGCTATTCCAGGTTTATTTTGTTAGAGGGTATATCTTCTCGATAACCCTGTGCGATAGATAACCAGCGTTACGGCTCTAGCGGCCGATGGTCCTTCGACAAACTCCACCTACGGCATGATTGCTATTTTACTTAGTTACTTTATATCTGTATGGTGTAGCTATTATTAGTTTCACTGATATTCTTAAAATTCCTAAATGAGTAACTCACCTCCTTAGCAGTGAAAGTGTATGAATTTTATAATGATTCTCTCAAAATGTTATAGTTTTAGGTTTAACTGTGTAGTTTGATTTTAATTTAATTTGTAACGATGTGGCTGGCATATAGATCATCTGTAAAAGCCCCTTACAAAATATGTCAGATTTAAAAAGAAACTCACCTCCAAGATAAACTGTTTCCAGTTGAGGAGGTCTGCGTATCAAGCTGACATTCATATGCCTCAATGTGTTATTCCTCAGATCTAATACTCTTAACTGCGTCATCTTTCCCACCATGAGTTCTGGCACCTCCCACAATAAAGTTAGGCCATGCATTGAGATCTTCTGTAACAATATTGAACTTATTATTATTTACACTGGATGATGCCCGCGACTCTGTCCGTGTGTATTTGGGTTTTCAAAAATCCTGTGGAACTCTTTGATTTTCCTGGACATAAAAGTAGCTTACATCTGTACCTGGGATGAAAGCTATATCTCTGGACCAAATTTCGTCAAAATCGGCTAAACGGATGGGCTGTGAAAAGCTAGAAGACAGACATTTATATTATTACTTTATAGTATTGAATTATCTGTACCTAGTTATGAGAC
Organism: Maniola hyperantus; assembly: GCF_902806685.2. NCBI lineage: Eukaryota > Metazoa > Arthropoda > Insecta > Lepidoptera > Nymphalidae > Maniola > Maniola hyperantus. The sequence goes on from NC_048550.1 coordinate 8,700,290, forward strand.
CAATAACCATTTTATTACGATGGCAACAAATTGGAAATCGTCAAATGAACATTCGATGAAGATAATTATAATTTCGAATAATACGTCGTGATTTTTTCCTCGAAACTTTTTTTTTAAATTGTGTGAATGATTTTTTTGAAGAATTTTAATAAATCTATTTTTAGATAGACCTACAAATAAAAATTGGGATGGCTCATTATGCTTGCTTGCTTTATGGATAAGTGTGTGGCCACAGAGAAGTAAATGTATCAAATTATTATGAGCTCGCTTCCAACAGGACTTTTGTAACCATAAATAATTACGTATTTCTATATCACGGGAGAAACGAGGTGATATTCCATAATTATAATTTTCTTTCTTAATTTCCCAAGGCTCAGAGCTAGGATTGCCATCTGTAATATCTATAAACTAGGACACGAAGCTCGAAAACTGATTTACGAGCGTATTAGGTAAGACCCGAACATACATGTCTATTTTTTGTGTCAGTGTGCGAGTCAGACCCGCGCACCGAGGGTTCCGTACTACTACAGTTGTATTTTTTCGACATTTTGTACGATAAATCAAAAACTATTTCGCATAAAATAAATGATGAAATCTGGTTTAGAATGTGCAGATAAAGCCCTTTCATTTATGATACCTATCCCACTCGGTATACTAATCTTACTTGGAAAGTTGAAAAAACTTATAATTCTTTCATGATCACATTTTAATTTTTTTTCGTGATGTAACCACACATTCATGATTTTCGGATTTTTTCCCTTATGTGACCTACCTACCTGCCAAATTTCATGATTCTAGGTGTGTTCTAGGTCAACGGGAAGTACCCTCTAGGTTTCTCGACAGACAGACAGACAGACAGACAACAAAGTAATCCTGTAAGGGTTTTTTTCCTTTTGAGGTACGGAACCCTAAAAATGCTTAGGTAAGTATAAATTGTTATTTATTTAGCTACCTATTTACAAAGCAGAATACCTTAAAGTTTAGTAACAATAATATCATTTATCTTTCATACAAACTGTCATCCCTCATCTAACGGAATTTCTAAAAATCTTAAAAACCTATTTCATAAGTTCTAACCGTCAACCGAAGTCTCATTTTAAATTAAACAAAGTTTTTTCTGACATAGTTAAAGAAATAAAGCACTCAAATTTTAATATTAATAATAATCAGTATTTCCAGTAGGTACCAGTGGCGAAATGTCCATATAACACGATTCCCATCGGCTTCCCTTTCAGAATTGGCATATAGCGTAAGTACTTAGGTACTACTAGTACTTAGTGACATAAATGTAGGCCAAAGCCCAAATGCATGCAACGTACTGTGTACGAAATTTATTTGCCTAAAAATTTATAATAACATCAAATAAAATCTATGCTATGCATCAAGTCATAGTTATAAACAAGCTAATATAATAGTATAGTAAACTCGCAAACAACCCGGTAAACATCGGGTTATGCCTTAGCGCTTTCTTAGCATTCCATCTCTTTCATTTCCCTAGGAAGCGAACAACGTCTGTCTTGCTTTACGGACGAGAACCACCAATTTAATTTGGCCCGGTAGCAAATACGAATTTGTAGCTCTGACAGGTCAGACAAATTAGACATGAATAAGCCGCTGCATGCCGGGTTACTGTATTACACCTCCAAATTAAAAATTGTATTCACAGTACTGTTTCAACAGGTACATACTACTATTTTGTATTTTGTAGGGCGCTTTGATACATATTTTGTTTACGTGAAGGTGAAGCATCATGCGCGCTTGATTTTAAAGTTTGTGATTATGTTATTTTGATATACTTAAGTATAATAAATTGGGGTTAGTGACTAATAATTCTAATAAGTGTAAGTTAATATTGATTTAGTTTCAGTTTGGTAATTCAACATAAGAAATGGCATTAAATTCACATAATTAAGTAGATGTTTAGATTTTAGCTCATTTCGTAAAAAAGAACAGGCATATTCCTTTCGAATACAAATGACTGTTCTGGCCTTGTTTTCTATTTATTACATTTGTTTTTGTGTGTTAGCGATTGTGTTTGAATCTCTTTGATTATTATCTTTTAATTTAAAGACTAAAATGGTTAGGTATACTTAGTTTTTGATTTGGTTTGGGTTAAGTGTGTATTTAATAAAGCAAGCAAGCACAGATGTGTCTCACAGCAACATAAAAAGGCTTTTTTCAAAGTCACAAAGATTTTGAAAATACCAGTGCTTTTACAAAATAAATGGTGAATCGGTGACGGTGGTGTGGAGCTGATATTTTTTTAGGTAAGAACATTTTGTTTTGTTGCTCCGGCTTCCCTTTTTTAGATTTTCACCCCTCGCCACTGGTAGGTACTCTGCATGAATATCGTGTGTAAATTTTAAACCCGGATAGTAACCAAAACCCTGCCCGGATGTTTCCTGGACGCCATCCAAACTAGGACAAATTCGGGCAAACCCGAACGGATGGCAACCCTACCCCAAGCAAATCCTTACCTACTGATTTGAGTGGTTGGCGTCGTATTTTCCATTTTAAACATCTTAAGTTATGAGAATTTAATTGATTATTAATTAAGTTGATAATATCCGAAATTATGAAGGGTTAAAACTTAGGGATATCTCTACCTACTATATAATTTTCAATAAGTAGGTACAAAACGATTCAGATAGGCGTACCGCACCCGCAAAACTTTCAGATTTCAATCACTGAGACACTTTGGCGGTCTGTACCTACCTACTTTGTACCTACTACTACCTACCTTACATTTTACGATATGCTCTGTAGTGTGTACGTTTCACAAATACCTTTTTAAACGTATCAATTACTCCTATAACAGTAGGTACTTTTCTTTTAAGAAGATAGGTGTTATATGCTGTTAAGTTATCTTTGTTTGTTGACTAGTAAAGGACAGTTTAAAAAATCGATTAAACAATGCCGGCAAGTACCTACAATCTTATCAACTTTTATTCTACCAATAAGGTTTACGATACAACAGATAAAAAAAAATGAAATTCTAGTTGGACTAAAGTCTTTTAGTTTTTAGCACAAATCTTGAATAGAAGATTCAATAATGCTGGGACTACACTAACAAGTTTTAATACAATGGCACTAAACATGGTGTAATGGTGTAGCTATAAATCGCTAGTTTTGAAACCGCATTAAAATTATCAAGAGTGGCGGTCTTTTTTGTCATATCAAGATGCAGGTTTAGCATAATAACATTACCGTGGCATAAGTGTAAAGTGGTACAAGTGGATATGGGTCGTGCTTAAGAACCTACTATTTCAATCAACGATTTAAAAGACGGAAACTTTAAATAAAAAAATAATTTGAAGGACGGGACAACTCAAGACTTAAGAGCGATATTATAACAATCCAAGTCAACGTTTAGTATTAGATATGTATAACTAGCTGATGCCCGCACTTCATCCGCGTGAAATTAGGTTTTTTTTACATCCCGTGTGAACTCTTTGATTTTCCGGGATAAAAAATGCCTATGTCACTCTCCAGGTCTTTATTTATACCAATGCAAAAAATCACATCAATCCGTTGTACCGTTGCGACGTGATTGAAGGACAAGCACACTGTCGCATTTATAGTAGGTAAGGGTACTGATTAATTTGCGTAACTAATTAATATTTTAAACAAACTAAATAGATTTGAGCACACCCATTGGTCTTCCCCGCTGTGCCGTGTGTGAAATATCGCACCAAGTTGCGATATTTCGCTACAAATACACTTACCTCAATTTTACTTGACGACTCAAAGTGACCCTTGAAGGTTTTGAGATTAGTGCTATTGCTTATTTCCAGGGTCCGTAGCTGAGGAAAATGTCTCTGAAGGTGACCCACATTAAAACAATGGCCGGGCCACTGCAGCAACTTCAAATGTAATATTTCATATCTAAAACAAGAAGAAAATTAATGTTCTTTACAGTTTAGGTACCTACCTAATCGTTAGAAACAAGATCGAAATTCTAGGTATTTAAAGGCATCCAATCGAGTTAACTATTTATAGGTAGGCAACGAATATAAATTAATTGATTTTTGCCTGAAAGATATTCTAAACCAATTTCTGTTGTTGACGATCGGTCCTTTGTTTTTACACTAAAATTTAATTAAGTCTTTTAGAGAAGTACCTATTGACCTTATTAATATTTCACTTACACAAAATATTTGAGTAAGAATTAATATCTTTCCCTATTAAACTTATTTGTCACTCCGGGACATTAATTATATTATAGTGCGGTCAATATTGGCGTTCCCAACATTCGTATAGGTAGGTACATAGAAGTCATTGTTCGTACCAATTTTTAGAGTAAAAATTGGTACCTATGAACGTTGGAAACGCCAATATTGACTGGACTATAATATAATTCATATCATAGGAATCCCGTAGTTTGAAATAAGCCAAAAATAATAATAATACCCAATACGAGAAGCAATGTTGAGATGTTACAAACCTAGGTGTACTATTATGTATTTTGAGACCTAGGTAGGTACTTTGTCATAATAATGAAAATTTTCAATCAATTTATTCAAGTATGGTCAGTATCACAAGTTGAGAAAGTGCATTTCAAAAAGTTCAGCTCGGCGCGGAAGAGAGAATCCCATTCAATGACATTTTAATAATAGTCGATTGTAAACTCCTAACTACCTACCGATACCTACACGTTTCTCTGATGCCTGACTCTCGAAGAATCACATTATTTTATATCCCGCATCGCTGACAGGGGCTGGTACTAATGCACGAAGGCCATAGTTCTCATATGTTTATTACATATGACGTATGCCATGTGTATGCAATGATAGCTAAAATGTGTCCCAAAAGATATTTATGTCTTTCACTTGTCCATATTTGCTAGGGATGTCTTCTCAAACGTTCTACTGTATCGGATAAAACGTCTCAGAATTGCACCAAATTGTCTTGAGCGGTTTTTGTGTTTAGGACACCCTATGCGCGGTGCGTCGTTTATCAGCTTTGCAATGACAGACGTATTGTGTCTGGCACAGATGTTTTATTCTCGGTGGTGTCTGGTATAGATCCCTTGGTTCCACAAAAAAATTGGAGTTGCTTATACAATCTGAGTTTATCTCAAAGTTTTTGTGTTATCATATTATCTGCTGGTCATTTGTCTGGTGGAAGGCTTCGGCCGTAGCTACTTACCACCCTACTGGCAAAGCCGTGCCGCCAATCGATTTAGCGTTCCAGTACGATGTCATGTATAGAAACCAAAGGGGCATGGGTTTAATAAACAATACCATACCCCTTCCAGGTTAGACCACTTCCATCTTAGACTGCATCATCACTTACCACCAGGTAAGATTGCAATTAAGGGCTAACTTGTATCTAAAAAAACCCCAGCGAGTTTATTTTTATTCATCTCGCATAGCGAAATAAATAGATAACTTTAGTTCTTCTACGTACGGACATTCTTCAGAAAGATATAAAGAAATAAGACCTTACCTTACACCTAGTAACCACTCATTAGTAAAGCCTCTAGTACACAACAAGGCTTCACTAGATCGCACACAAGACGCTCTGTTGGTATGGTCCGACAACGAGCAAGACCCATCCAAGTGATCAGTTCTATTGTGATTGTTTAGTTTCACACCTGAAGTTGATGCTTGAGCGAGACTCAGAAGCAGAAAAGTTTTCATAACTGTAACAAATACATTACAATGAAGTAGACTGTATCTAATAGTTATTTATGCTACAAGTGCGACAGGATGAAAAATACAGACGTGGTGCTAATTTTAACAACCGAGCTAAGAACCGAGCCGAAGGCGAGGATTCTAAAATTGTTCATGCTTGTGTGTTACGACTTACGAGCACGATTATGCTCAGGCGCGATGAATCGAATATTCAGAGGGTGTTCTAAATTCTTTTCCATAATAAAATTCGCAAGCAAAACAACCAGACTAAAAACTCGTGTATAAGTATGCTTGTATAGATATTATAAGAAAATACTTTAGACATAAATATTTAAAGAATTTATGAATAGAATCCTTTGAATGGATTCTAGCAAGGAAAAATGTTATCTACTGAGTCCTTATTCTAGAATGCTTAAAAATTCTTTTATATATTTTTTTCTTCTTTTGTTAATTAAAGAACTCTTGCAAAGGAAAAGACATATGGCGTACAGAGCTATACAGGATAACAGGACTATACAAAAAGACGTTCAAGCAATAAAAGTAGTAAACCTAAAACTTGTATTGTTTTAGACCGACAAAGCTAATGGTTATACAGATGTTGGTATCTTTTAGGGTACCTACCCTACTTGCTATTTGGTACAAACAAATCAATAGTCTACTACAAAAAAAACTTGTTTACTTTACTACACAGACGATCTGCACTTAAGCTTAGTATTTTCTTTACTACTATTTCAAGTAGATAGTAGGTTGAAATAGTAGTGATTTTTCTCTATCTCATTACAATATCGAATATCGATATATTATGTATGTTACGTAAATAATGTAAACACATTAAGCTAGATTACCATACGAAGGACGTGAGGTGCGGCCTCCTCCGCATGCCTAGTACCTAAGGTTGTGCCTTTTATCTAGATTTACCCTCAATATATTATACTTTTAAATCTTTGTACCTATGCATGGAAAATAGAAATACAATTCGTTATGAAAAGAAATAAAATGTTTGTAGGTAGCATAGGTAGGTACCTATTTCACTTTTCAGTTTTCATGTGTTTAGATTTAGAGCTTTAGAGAGAAAATTCGGGCCGATTCTTTTGTACGTGGTACAATCTCTAAACTAAATTAAATTAACAGGTCTAAATCTAGTTTTATCCTTTTCCGCAAGCAACATTATGAAAAGGATAGCAATAGATTTAGACGTGCCATTTTAGTTTAGTTTAGTGTACAAGAGAATTAGCTACAATAAAGCTATTTTTTGAAAACCAACGAAAGCATAAGTAAGGAGCCCATCACACGGTCGCAGCACCATTAAAAACTTTTAAACCAGAACGCGACAGGTCGAGATGGCTAGCCCGGTGCAGGCGAACGCAAGTGACGTGCGGGTGTGCGGGGCGTCCCTCCGCCTCATAACCCGATTGCCATCTCAACCTGTCGCGAACTATAGCTCTCTTAATTTTCCTAAACAGTGGTCATTTATCATGTCGATGCGACGTGGACAATTTTCTCAAACACATTTCGTGAGACAGTAATTCACAAGAAATCATCGCAACGACCTTCGACGTATTGATATGACAACGATCTCGCTAACTTTTGTTACTAAATATGTCTATTACAAACAAAACATTGAAACTATTTCAAGCCACAAAATTACCATATAGGTATACACAGTTTTGCAAATAATTGTCCAATGCGTTTGATGACCCTTCTAGCTCAAAAGTAAAACTATCAGTAGGATGGCATGTGCAAAAAGGGTTGCCCTACTAGGTACTTATTATATTCACCAAATAATACAACTCACACAAAGCGCGAATAAAATGTTTTTTACGCAGCTCCTCAGAGACTTTGTTATCAGGGTATCGTACACGAAAGGTCCCAACAGGACTCTATTACTAAGCCTGCGCTGTCCGTCCGTCTGTCTGTCTGCAGGCTGTGTAAGCAGGCTGTAGGTATATCAGCAACAAGTATAGTACACCCCCTTACAAAATATCAGATTTAAAAAAAAAGTATAGTACACGACAGTTTGAGATGGTAATTGGGGTATGAGGCGGCACACACATACCCGCATATATACCCGCTATCCCGCACTGGGTTATTGCGAAATCTATGAGGGTGTGTGGTATAAGGGGCGTCCCCACCCCGATTGCCAGCTCGACCTGTCGCAAGTACATAATCTTGTACGATGGGACGAAGCTCTTCGCGTACGAATCCGACTCACACTTTACCGGTTTTTATATTGTACTAGCTGATGCCCGCGACTTCGTCCGCGTGGATTTAGGTTTTTAAAAGTCCTGTGGGAACTCTTTGATTTTTTGGGATAAAAAGTCATTCCCCGAGATGCAAGCTATCGCTGTACCAAATTCCGTCAAAATCGGTTGAACCGATGAGCCGTGAAAGGCTAGCAGACAGACAGACAGACAGACAGACAGACAGACAGACAGACAGACAGACAGATAGACAGATAGACACACTTTCGCATTTATAATATTAGTATGGATGAGCCGCGCTGCTGCATTCGTAAGCTGAGATCTACCTATAGAGCATACTTTGACTTTGCTCAGACTTACCTATCTAAGGGTGAGATCTATAGAGCGCACTCAGACTAAAACAAGACAGATGTATATCTGTCACATAAATCTGTCTCATTTTAACTCAATTTTAAGTCTGAGCAGCCTCAGGCTGAGATCTATAGAGTGCTTTGACATTGCTCAGAATTTAAGATTGAGTTAAAACGAGACGGATTTATGTGAGAGATATACATCTGTCTTGTTTTAACTTTGTCTTAAGTCTAAGCAAAGTCAGAGTGCGCTTTATAGACCTCACCCTTAGAGGTTTCTGTTAGTAAAACGAGACAGATTTATGTCAGCGATTATATCTAACGTCTGAGCAAAGTCAAAATTCGCTCTATAGATTTGAGAGAATGAGGTCACTATAAATCGTTCAGTGTTGTGCGAAACACTGCCAATTAATATTTAAACAAATCGATTTAATGGGTATTTTCTTAATTGGCTGCTATTTTAGGTCTTAGTGGAATTTCAGATACCTACGTCTAATCAGATCGGATGTTTTCTATTGAAAAAACTTTTCAATTACTGGGTTACTTATCTACTTATTCGAATAGGTACCTACCTTATTCGGTGTAGAAATGAAATAAACAAAAGTTACTTACTTCTGTTTATTTCATTTATAAAACTTAGTAAGTAACTTAGCAGATAATATTTTAAGCACAACAAAGGCACCACGATTTACACCATAATATTTTTTATATCCACTTGACTTACCTTAAATATTAAATTAAGTATTAGGACTTGATATATTATTATTACTAGCTGACCCGGCGAACTTCGTTCCGCCTAACAGTCGATTAAAATATAATTTTTTTTAAATATCAATTCACTATCAGAAATTCTAAAACCCCACGATTTAGGACTTCAGTACTTTGCAGCATCAGGATTGAGGAGTTAGGATCCGAAGTTCAATGATGTAGCCTATGCTTGGTACCTAAAATAATTTTGCATCATCCGCAGTTCCTGAAACATTATAGTTTAGGAGTGCTGTACCCTACATCATCAGGGTTGAGGAGTTGAGACTTGAAGTCTGAGAATAAAGTCGTTGCTTGGTACCTACAATATGAATTCACTATGCACACTTCCTGAATCTTGATAACTCAGGCGGGCAGTATCCCTGCAGCATCAGGATTAAGGAGTTGAATCCAGAATTTTTTATGTGACCACCACGAAAACTTTTTTTGTTGATTTAAAAAAAAAATATTGCAAATCGGTCCAGAAACCTCGAAAAAATCGATGTAGAAAAAAGAACCACCTCCTTTTTGACAGTCGGTTAAAAACCGATGACCTTGAAATATTTACGGAACAATTTTTAAAATATCCCCTTTCTAACAAAAAAAGAATGAATGAAATCGGACTACGCGTTAATGAATTACAACTGAGTATACATTTTAACTTTCATCCCCTCTCCTACGGGAACCATGCTGAATTTCGGGATAAAAAGTATCCTATATTCTTCCTCATAGTATGACCTCAAATCGTACCAAGTTTCATTGGACTCCATTCAGTAGTTTCAGCGTGATGCGCGGCCGTGATACAGACAGACAGACAGACAGACAGACAAAAATGAAAAAAATTACAGTTTTGGGTTCAGTATCGATTATAGAGTGCCCTCGAAAAAAAATTTTCAAAATATCTTCAATGTACAGAATTTGAATACCTGTTACAGTTTTATTATAAGTATTGATTGATTCTCCTCAAAACTTTTCATAATTATACCTACTTAATATAAATCATTTGACTCACCTCTTAATGACATCATAGTCTTTTCCGTTATATTTACAAACTACAAACCCTAAATAATCCGCCCAATTTTAAACTACTTAATGAAAATATGTTATATAGATGTGACAATATTTTATTACGCGTACAATACTACAATAGCACTGAACATAGTCTATACCTATACGAAAAAATATGATTTCGCTTAAAATGATGTCGGAAAACTTGTAATTATCAGCGGATTTTCGCAACGTGTTTCCACAAAGCTACGCCGGCGTAGAGCAAAGCCGACGATTCGACTACGACTGAAAGCCTGAAAATGGAAAACTCAAACAAAGCCTGCGAGTTTTCCTCGCTTTAGGGTACAGATTTACATAAAAACTTATGTGGAAAACAGCAAACAATGACAAATTGAGCAATGAGTATCTTTCTGATTTAACCTCTATGAAATAATACTTCGGAAGCGATGATAGCTTGAGGTTCTATCGCGGAAACCTGTAACTTATAAGTTATGTGCCTTTTAAGGATTTAAAGCGGTGATAGCCTAATGGTTGGGTTGTCCGCCTCCTAATCGGAGGTCGGGGGTTCGATCCCGGGCACGCACCTCTAACTTTTCGGAATTATGTGCGTTTTAAGTATGTAATTAAATATCACTTGCTTTAACGGTGAAGGAAAACTTCTTGAGGAAACCTGCATGCTTGAGAGTTCTCCATAAGTAATGTTTTCAAAGGTGTGTGAAGCTAGCCAATCCGCACTTGGCCAGCGTGGTAAACTATGGCCAAAACCCTTCTCACTCTGAGAGGAGACCTGTGCTCTGTAGTGAGCCGGTGATGGGTTGATCATGATGATGATGAAGTAATAAGTATGTTGGTAAATTACTTAGCAACGTTATTTGTCAAAAATGAAGTTCTTTTTAGGGTTCCGTATCTCAAAAGGAAAAAGGGACCCTTAAATAGGATCACTCTGTTGTCTGTCGTGTCTGTCAAGAAAACCTATAGGGTACATCCCATTGACCTAGAATCATGAAATTTGGCAAGTACTTCTCATTCTGAGAAAAATGTACACACTGCACAATTGCAAAGTGTAATGTAACGTCTAGGTACATTGCCTGAGGATGCTCTGGTGTCGGAGCGAAACGTCGAGTGCGTTTTCGTGGATTTGGGTGGTGTTGCGTGGTGGTGGTGCGTGTTGCTTGCTTTGTGGCTAGCTTTTCCTGCGTGTTTTACAGATTTGTCTGTTTCAGCGGACTATAGCAAATTAAGCTTTTGGTTCCTTGTATATCGGAGCAAATTGGCTGTGATCGCAGCTATGGGAATAAGGTCTGTGAGCATTCACCAGGGACGGAAATAGTAGATTATTCAACATGGGGGTAATGTAATGTCTTAGGTCACGGGCGCCTGGATACATCCCAAGCATAACGAGGGATTTTAGAGTAAGCGTAGCGAGGGTGTTGCATCTAGAATCCTGAGGAAGCGTGGGGTTTAATTAATTTAATTAATGCACCACAATACACCGTTTCGGAGAGAGTTTTCGAGAGGGCATCATACGTCGAAGCGAGACTGCAGTAGCAGCTTGAACTAAAAACTACTTGCAAGGAGCAAAATTTGCTTCGGATGAGGGATGTTCTAAATTCAAATTACATTATATCCCTCAAGACCTAATGGATTTCAGTACAACATTACATCCCTTAAGGCGTAATGGATTTCAGTACCACATTACAACCCAGCTGTCATAGGAATGTTATGACGTAAGTAGTGTAGAAAGTCGATTCTGGACCACCCCGGGGGTCCGCGAAAAAAAAATTGTCCCGCCCACAAAAAAAGACCACCACCATTGGCTCTGGATGTTCGCCGTTTTTAGACCATTGGCTCAAGCCTAACCTAACCTAACCTAACCTAACATATATCGATCGGGTCGTTAGCGGGAAACTAAAAGGGCAATTGGAATCTCCTACCACTCATCTAGTGAATGATCGCGTGCGAGGCTGTAGGTACCTGCTACCTACGCTAGCTCTAACAATGAGTACCGTTTGACTCTTGTTTTTTTGCCCTTTCCTATCAGTCACTAGTCTATACACCAGCTAATGTATAATTTTCTAATCAAACTTCTATAAGCGAGAGTTTTGCCGTTTTGAACCGTTTGACTCAGGCCTAACCTAACCTTACCTAAATTTACGTAAGGCTAATGAGCTGTATCACTTATTACAATATGCGTAAATTTATTACGCAATTAGTATAAAGATAGCACGCGTCAAAATAACTTCGGAATGTCCAAGGCGTCACTTTCTCATTTTTTCATCGGGGATACAAGGTACCTGCTCCGGCGCCAGGGGGTTTTAACAATGCCCCCCGCCCCTTGTCCCCTCACCCGTCGATCCATGCATTTCTACAATTTTGTCCTTAACCGACTTTAAAAAAGGAGGTATTTTTCTGTATGTATGACTGTATTTTCATAAAATGTTTAAATACGAGTTTATCATGTTATCACCATATTGGATGACTGATATTGTTTATAATGAATAAGTAAATTAGAATTTGATAGCAATGCATTTCGTAGAAACTTAACCCAAGCTTTTATGATAATGTGTTCTCTTGCAAAAATATGTGAGATGCTCTCTCGTGTCAGTTTAAAATATATTTATTATCTCATTAACAAAAAATTAACAAAATTCACGATCGATCGTGTCGTTGATTTTTTTAGTTAGTCCACTCAATCTGTTTTTATCGCCCATTAACTTTAGGTAGATGCAAAAACTGATATCGCATGCAGGTGTTTCAGAGCATGTACATTCGTGTTTGTTTCGAAGATTTATAATCCCATTAAGAAGGACTAACAAAAAATTAACCCAAGCTTTTATGATAATGTGTTCTCTTAGTAGATACAAAAAAATATGACACATGCAGCTGCATGAAAACATGTTGACTCTTGCCTAAAAAGATGTGTGTATAAAAACGCACCATTGTAATTTTGTGTCACAAGTTTACTCGGTGCCAGATCGTTAGGATCAAATATCAGTGCTATAAGTCTTAAATATAAATCACCCGTCTAGAGCGATTGTGTTGTGAATCTACATATTTCCATCCATCATGACGGTAAGTTTGCAATTTTAGCGGTAACTAGGATCTTTTATAAACTTTTATAAATTTAAGTAAATATTATAATTAGTTTTTGTAATTCTATTAGTTAAAGTATCACCTTAATCTTATGCACTATTACCTTTTTATTTCAGGACTCACAGGAAGAATTCACTTACAAGCATTACTACTATCCACTCAATGTGCCAGATGATCAAGATGCGAGTGATTCCACATTAAATAATAAAAAGACTGCTTCAAAAAGGAGCAAACCAACGGAGCAAAACAATATAGATGTATTTTTCGAAAAACCAAAGAAAAAGAGGAGAACTACTATTTCGTCATCGGTAGCTCAAGCGACTGATGGAGGTCTATCCTATATCTCATCCAATGATGGTGATGGTGTCAGTGCAAGTCATCTCATCAAAATAGATGTCTATGACATGAAGAATCTGGAAGGGGTTTTACCTATTGATTACTGGAAATATGCAGATTTACGATTAAAGTACTACGTGAAATCAGACGCTGATAAATTTTATCACAGCACGCGAGATATTATTTACAACATAACAAAGCAGATCGCAGGAAGACATGATTGTAAAAAATATTTTATCGACAGAGATAACAAGCAATAACTACTAACTATACTTATAAAGTATGGTTTAGCTAGCTTAGGATCATAATGATCGGTGCATACACATGCGTTTTTTCTGATAACTGCCTAAGCCGAGTCCCCCCACTCTTCGCCGATACAACAAAGTATAAAAGTGTTTTGCTTCGAAATACGAACTTCATATTTCATTACACTATGTCCAACTACACGATGTCGCCTCAACTTTGTGAACTGAACGAGACCATTTATGACGAAGAAATGGTTACAATATGTGAAGAAGTAGAAAATACAGTAAATTTGGAAGAGATAGAAGATGAAAATTGGTATTCGCAATTAGATAGAAGTCCATCACCATCACCAAGTCTCTACAGCCCTGTTGACTTCGCTGGGAAGGAAGATGCACTATTTGGGATACGAGGCCCCGCAACAGATGATGAAGAAACTATGCAAGATTCGCTCCATTCGCTCTCATCACAGTGTACACTTAAGTTATAGTTATGGGTACTTTAAGATTCATTTTTAATAAAAATGTTATGTAAGATTTTCATGCAAATAACTAAAACAAAAAAAAAAAAAAAAAAAAAAAAACTATAATTTTTCAAACCATTCTTTTTTATTTCATTTCTCTAAAAATAAAGTCTTAAACATATATTGTAACAGTTGATCATTATACAAAGTATTATCTGAAAATACATTAAGAAATTGTGACATTGAGATGTCGTTATATTTAAAATATATATAAACTAAACAATACATTCCACAAAATGAGCTGAAATAGTTTTGCAGTACTTTGTTGTTATGAATCCACTTCTTACAGTTGGTTTTTAGAAACATTTCATGATAATCCATTGGTTTTCGACCAAACGAGTCAAAATATTCACCGACACCATTAGTACCCACGTATATCGCTACCCAGTGAGATCCAGGTTTTGTATCGGGGTCTAAATTGGATATTAAATAAGCTGGTGGTGTTAAATATATCGGTATCTTATTAGCTGCAAATACATTGAAGTGAATATTTGCATCAATTTTTTTTAAATAGTTTTCTATCTCTTTGGTATCCATTGAAACTTTAATTATAAATAAATTAAAATGTAAAATAATCTTCTTTACTGAATGGATGGTTAAGAAATGACTTAAAAAGTAAATATCTCCATTTATATTAATTCTTAACTGTTGTAGTCTAAACTAACGTCTCGATTTTTATTAATTTCAATTACGTTATCAAACTCTGCGTATACTATGCAATTAACAGTTGTGGTTAGAGCTTTTTCGAATCGAACTTCAAATCTTACACTACCCCGTTTAATAAGGTTCCAGTGGGAGTTTGAATTAGCAGATAAATCAGGAGTTAAATCAAACGCAAACAGACAATATCCATTTTTATACTCTTCCTTAGAGACATCATTTCCATCATTCAAAAAATGAATTCCTGTTCCCGAGAATAAAGTATGGTATGCACTCGTGAACATATCATTATCAAAAGACGGTGTTAATGTTTTTGATGGTATCGATTGGCCATCAACATATAAACCGAACAGATTAAGTCCGTGATTACCAAAATTTAAAGGATTTGTATTTAGAGTTCCATTGAAAGCAGAGTTTCCCACGAAACCAACAATACATCTTTTGGGAATTTGTCCTAAAAATACATTATCAAGCATTTTTCCTTGGATTCCTGAGGGTATCGTTAACACTTTAACTTCGGCACGGGTGACAGGATATTTAGCGGTTGTAGTAGCTAATACTTTCTCATGTGCAATTAATACACTCGGATTGATCCGAACTTTACGCATTATAAGGCTAGCACTAGATATATGCACTTTGAATTTACCATCTGCAGAGGAACACATAAGATTGAAAGTATCTTTAGAACGTACTAGTTTTAGACGCATTTCAACACCGTTGATTAAAAACTTATCTTGATTAAAAATATCAGCGTGTATGTGTCCAATCATTTCAATAGTTTTACTTTCCTTTGCTAATTCTTCTCTTTTTGCGTATCCCTGATTTGAAGCATCACATGAATCCATTTTCGAGGTGGTATCTTTATACCATAGACCACAAGTGAGATGAGATTTCTTGGCAGCTGTACCATAATTAAGCAATGTCTCGATGTAGGCTCGATACCCATAAGTGTTGTTTGGAGGTGATACGAGCTTTTGATTTAAATATATGTCAACCTGACTAAAAAGTGAGTGTAACCAATTGTTAACTGGAGCAACATTAGCCGTCTCCGCAATGTTAGTTGCATCAGTATTCTGAACTTTAGCTTTTATGTGAAGTAGGGTATGAGATAAATCAATGTAATCATCTCCATTTCCTGGTACTAAGAACTCAATGGGTCCATCATCGGTCAATGATGAAATGGGGTTGTAATGAATCCACTGACCCCCCTCAATACTTGTTTGAGTCGATGGTAGAGCAAACAAATCCAACTCAGATTTTACGCATTCACAGGAGTTATGATGTAAAAATGTCATTTTTTTAAATTTTAACTTTTATGAAAAATATCCTGAATATTACTCTGTTTAATTTTCTTAGTACCTTTCCGTTTGAGAGTTTTTTTAGAAGTGGTACGTTTCCTCTTTTGTCGCCTAATTTTATAGCCTGATCCTCTCATTATTGAATCAATTTTTTTATCAGCTTTTTGTTTTAGATTCGAAGTTGCTGTTTTTAAACGTGATCTGATAGATTCATCCATTGGCTGCACATTTAACATATCGGACAATAGGCCCACACCAGCATTTAAAGCTTCTTTACCCACAACTTTAGCGCCATTTTTCAAAAGTGGAAGAACAAATCTAAATAATCCACCCAAAAAACTGCCAATACCATGACCTCGCTGATAAGGTGCTCCCTTATAAATTGCACCTACGCCTGTACCAGCTTGATGAGAATAATAATGTAAATATGGGCACGGCATTTTACATGCACGTTCACTTGATTCTCTTAAAATGTAGTTTAATACATGTTGTCCCAAACTGGAATGGTACTTTCCGACCTGTACTCGTTCTTATATCTATTTCTATTACATCGAACTCTCTGCGCATGACAGGTACGTAATGAGGTGGTGAAAAAATATGCATTTTGTTTGCCCCGTATATATAGACTGTAGGATCTAGTGGTACGATTCTGAGAAGAGGGGCCATCACATCTCCAACAATTTGTGGTTCTATTATATCACAATAAATGAACAATTGAGATGGCAATCCTAATTTTAAATTATAAGGATATGTTCCAGTTTTATGCTGAATTAGATTCGTATTTGGTTCAAAACCCAGTTGTAAACATAACTTGGTTGATAACTTAAGTACATCAATTAAGTTATCCTCACATAATATTGATACTTTATTTTTTATTTCATCATAATTAAACATTATTGCAACATCAGTATTTTTATTTAATTCAGCTACAATATGAGCAATGCAGTCATAGTTCATGGCAGGAATACGGTTTCTATAGTGTACTAATGATTTAATATCGTCCTCGGGTATCATAATCCATTTTGATGTAAAAATAACATTTTCATTTTCTCGAACCGTATACATAGTGCAAGGATATTGAATTTCAACAACTCCAACGTACCATTCTCCTTCCAAAATAAGCGCTTTTGGTAATTTTGTTGAGAACATGGTCGTTGTGTTTTCCTGGAAGTATTCCATTGAACTATTACTAAGCAAAGTTAAATAAAAATTTTCTTCCATCATCCTATCTGATTAAGACTGGATTCTAAAATCCAACTGTTAAATTTATCAGGATAACCTTTCCACTTGACAAGTAATTGTTTTCTGTTACCTGAGTAGCGAGAGCGTACTATTTTATCAATTTTATATCGAGTGGTGGGGTTATATGTAATTTTTTGCAATTCATCCTCGTAAAACGTTCCTACAATAGACTCATCTTGAAGATCTTTGAGGGTATAGACAACCTTAGACATGCTTTTTTTTATGCCGGATATAATAAATATTTCATCACTCCAATTTGTTTCATACCCTTTTTGAAAAATGTGTTTATATTTTGTTATCCTTACATAATCACCAATTGAAAACTTAGTTTGCTGTCTAACACTTATTTTATTGTTGAGATTTCCATATAAATTGTTCCAAACTTTCATGATGTTATTAAAGTTAACTTCAAATGGACACATTTTGATGCTCGAATGAAAGCTATGGTTATAGGAATAGAGTAAATCTTGTAAAACGTTAATATAAGTATAGGTATTTTTATATGTAAAATAACGCCACATTTTAGTTTTTAATGTCCTTTGAAATCTCTCAACTATACTAGCTTTAATATCTGGGTTGTTGGTTGTGTAATAATTAATATTTTTACTTTTAAAGTATTGTCTAACATCTTTTGATACAAATTCAGTTCCTTTATCAGATTGTAAGTGGGTGGGAGTTGCTTTAGCTTCAGTAAATATGCTTTCAAATGCCCGTTTTATACTTTCTGAATTCTTCTTTTTAAGTGCTCTAGCGAAAGCGTATTTACTAAAAACATCAATAACACACAGAATATAATTAAAACCTTCATTATATTGAGAATAAGTACGCATATCACTTAAATCTGCTTGCCAAAGTTCATTAAAGTTAGATAATATGTATTTGTTTCTTGGGAATTTTCGATGCACAGGCTTGTGTAACGTATAAGTTTCCTGGGCTTGCAACCACTCTTTAACTTGTTTCCTATCCATTTTACCTTTTAATGCTCTGGCTAATTTATCTATGCTACTGTAACCAGCTGGGTTCGAAACATCATAATAGATGTCTTTAATGTCTAGTATGGATTCCATCTTTCCCAAATGTCGTGTTTCTTTCTTAATGTGTATGATGTTAAAGTTTCACGACTCTTTTCATCATCTGAGGAACTATGTCTTCTAAATTTTAGCGATTTATCATTAATATTTTCAAAAGCTTGAGAATTACCGATACAAGCCGATGGAACTCCAATATTTTTTAGAGTTTCAATAAATTTTCCCCATCCAGCAGGTTTGGGGCGTTTTAATGGTCTTAGTGTGTAATTCACTAGATCAACTATATTACTGCCATCTACAATCTCATTATCTATGACTATTAATCCATCATTTTTCCAGTTAATTTTGTCTTTATTGTTTAGGAGAGTGTTCAACAATATATCACTTTTTTTTCTATACGTTTTTGGTATGAGTTTGCTTATATAAGTGGTGGCATAAATACTCCAGACCGACCGCGACGTCTAAATCGTGCTCAATTCGGTCGTCCATTGTTTATCTTATTCTGATATCGATGGTTTCACAGAGTATAGGGATTCCAACATCAATGGATGGTTTAACTAGTAAAATTCATTACGATTTTAATTTTTTAGGGTCCCGTATACGAAGGGTGCCAACGGGATCTTATTACTAAGCCTCTACAGTCCAGCTGTATCTCCGTGCATGTGTCTGTCAGCAGGCGGTATATCATGAACCGTAAAAGGTAGACAGTTGAAATTTTCACAGTACATTTCTATTGCTGCTATAAAAAACAAAATGGCCGCCTTATAAATTAAAAAGAATCAAAAAGTACGAACCCTTCATGCGCGAGTACTCCCACTTGATCGGTTTTTAAAAACCCATTCAAACTCCACACGCACAAAATATTGGCGCAGTCGGTAGGATCTAGAATCTCGACCTAGACATTTACTAGTTTGAAAAGATGGCCGCTAGGAGAAAGATATAAAAAACCAATTTTGACGACCTCTCTGGCGCAGTGGTCAGCGCTGTGGGCTTATTAGCAGAGCAGGTGTTTGGAATTTTATAGTTTCTAAATTTCTGCTCTGGTCTGGTGGGAGGCTCTGGCCGTGGCTAGTTACCACCCAACCGGCAAAGCCGTGCCGCCAAGCGATTCAGCGTACCGGTACGATGCCGTGTATAAAGGGTGTGAGTTTAATGTAAACTGCCATACCCCTTCCAGGTTAGCTCATTTCCATCTTAGACTGCATCATCTCTTACCACCAGGCGAGATTGCAGTCAAGGGCTAACTTCTACCTGAATAAAAAAACCGGCCCAGTGCGAGTCATGCTCGCGCAACGAGGGTTCCGTACTACAGTCGTATTTTTTCGACATTTTGCACGATAATTCAAAAACTACTTATGATGCATAAAAATAAATAAAAATCTGTTTTAGAATGCACAGGTGAAGACCTTTCATATGATACCCCACTTGATATAGTTATCTTACTTCGAAAATTGAAAATACTAATTATTAGTTAATGACCACAATTTTTTTTTGTGTGATGTAACCTTAAATTCACGGTATTCAGATTTTTCCCCTCATGTATGCTATAAGACCTACCTACCTGCCAAATTTCATGATTTCAAGTCAACGTTTCTTGACAGACCGACAGACAGACAGACAGACATATCACTTTGTTGATCCTATAAGGGTTCTGTTTTACCTTTTGAGGTACGGAACCCTAAAAGGGGTAGAACATCAGCTTAAACTAGCAGTCGCCGAGCGATAATAATGTCACATCTTAAATAATAATTGTCTCGCAGAGTGCATCATCGCATCAACGCATCCTGAGAAAACCAGTCCACAAGTTTGCTGGCTGCATACAAAGCCGGAGGGGCAATGAATACGGAGACTACTTCCCTGTTAATTAATGTCTTCTTCATCTCAATCGTTCACTCTTGAAAAAGTGGTCGTGGCTATGAATTTTTCACTGCTGCTCGTGCGATCTACCTCCAGCGACTTCTGTTGGTGGCATTACGTTGCACACACGGAGACAGGCGTGTTTGTTGCGGAGCGGATAAGTCCGTCCACCTAATTGGGGAACACTTACCGCGTGAACGTGTGCACTCCACTCGACCTTGTATTGTACCACGAGGTGTTCGATAGTACCACTCTTCCTCGTAATGTGCCCAAAGAACTTGAGGATTCGTAACTGTACAAGCGACGAAAGCATTTGACTTATTTTCAGTTCTTTGACAATGGAAAAAGTTCTTAGAGTTTGTTTACTTGTGCTGTAATATCTACCTACCTAAACGGGAAGTATCCTATAGGTTATCTTGACAGACACGACGGACAGACGGACAGACCGACTGACAGACAGGCAGACAGACAGACAGATATACAGACAGACAACAAAGTGATCCTATAAGGGTTCCTTTCTCCTTATGAGGTACGGAACCCTAAAAATACCCTATTATAGAGGATCCGCCGCGGCCGGCTAGTCAATAATGGACCGAAATGATCAGGGGACTGCCCTAAGGGCGCGAAGTCAGCACTGGACTGACTTGAAACTAGTGTCCCTGTGCTACAAGCCCAGTAGCAAGTCAGCGCTGGACTGGGTTATTGTACAGACAGACCTACTGCCGTGTTTACTGACTCCAGCCTGGTGGCATCAAGCGATTGTAGACTGTCTGGCAAGTAGGTACCTACTAAGAGTGCGAGTGACTAGAGAGGCCTGGCTCTATTATGTCGGGCACGTGTCGTCAGTCGTGCACAGTGCAGTCAAGTAGATAGTATTCGAGTCGAAACAAAATAACGTGAAAGTGGACCTAAACTTCCGTACCATTGATATTAATTTCGCAACGGTTTACGTTTCCGCTTGCAGCGCTGGCTGTAAATATATGTACAAACTTGAGCATTAAAACAAAGGCAGTTCCGGGCCATTTTACTATAACGCGATAGTGTATCGACTCTCTTGGTGAATGTCGAGAATAATCTCGGGCTCAGTGGCACACAGTGCACTCGGACTTCGGAGCGAGGAACACTCGCCAGTCGCCGCCATGCAGCGCCAGCGGTGGGCGGCAGCCGGCAAGCCGCCGCCCGCGCCTGCCAAGCCAGACGCCAATCGCTTGGCCTTGGACACCCTTGGAGCTGTCGACTGTTCGGCCCGCGCCCCGCACTCCGGTCTCCGCCATGATGGCGGCGCCATCGCCGGCCACCACAGAGTACTTTTAACATAGCCACTCGCTTCACGCCGCAATAAGTCGCTAGTTGTCTTGTTCCTTGCAAGCGTGATGTTTCAAAGTTTTATCGCGCGGGCTTTATGTTAGTGCGCAGCTTTGTTTAGTGACTAAAAATATATTTATTTGTTTCTAAAGACTAATTTTGTCAGTGAATAGTTACATATTACAAAGAATTATAAGTTTTTGTGCCTGTGTTGTTGACATCATGTCTGTTTTATTTATGTGTTCAAAGTTAAATGAAAGTTGAAACATACGCACTGCGCCCCACATATTTGCAATTTGTATGATCAAACTTGTTCAGCGATCTCACATGAGTAGCTACTCGTGTGCCTTCTTGGATTTTCTATACAAGGATTTTTTCTTGGTACACAGGTAACCTATTTTTTTTTTCATAATTGTTATCGACGGTGTGGACAGTATATTTTCTCTTTATAGGTAGGTACCTCGTAGTAATGCTTACCTAGTGCTAAATTCTGATTCGCACTTAACCGGTTTTTTTTTCTTATCCGCTGTTTTTAATTTAACATAATACGGTATTTGTCAAAATAAATTATTTCTCAGTGATTATTAAATAGAGGGTCTTCCAAAATATGTAAAATCCACGACCTTTGCTAGTTTTATGTGTGACTAGCTGTTGCCCGCGGTTTCGCCAGGATTCGGAATTCGGATTTAGGTTATTATAAATTCCGTGGGAACTTTTGATTTTCCAGGATAAAAAGTAGTAGGTATCCGTAGTAGCCCGTCCCCGGGATGCAAGGTATCTCTGTACTTACCAAATTTCGTAAAAACATTAAAACGGATGCTTCTTTAAAAATCAGATTTAGGAATGCAACGATTGCACGCTTACAGCTTTAGAACACACTTTAGGGTCCTCGACACAGAATAGGTATAATAATAGTTGTCCTCGAGTTTAACGATAAAGTCTTTACTTGGTGTGTAGGTAGGTACCATACCTATCAATTTATAGCCGTCAGTTTCTAAATCCCATTAGTTTTGGTGGTCAAGTCCTCTGAAGCAACTGAGGAGTTGGAATCCAAATTTGTTATGGGCCAATGTATGTCGTAGTTTCTCAATTAAAAAAACCGGCCAAGTGCGAGTCAGGCTTGCGCAACGAGGGTTCCGTACTCCAGTCGTATTTTTTCGACATTTTGCATTATAACTCAAAAACTATGATGCATAAAAATAAATAAAAATCTGTTTTAGAATGCACAGGAAAAGCCGTTTCATATGATACCCCACTTGATATAGTTATCTTACTTCGAAAATTGAAAATACTAATTATTAGTTTATGACCACAATTTAATTTTTTTTGTGTGATGTAACCACAAAGTCACGGTTTTCAGATTTTTCCCCTAATACGAGCTATAAGACCCACCTACCTGCCAAATTTTATGATTCTAGGTCAAAGGGAAGTACCTACCCCCTAGGTTTCTTGACAGACCGACAGACAGACAACAAAGTGATCCTATAAGGGTTCCGTTTTTCCTTTTGAGGTACGAAACCCTAAAAATTACGCAAATCGGAGATTTCTGTATAGGTACATAGGTAGAAAAACACAACTCCTCCTTTTTTGAAAGTCCGTTAAAAAGTAGCCTGTGTGACTCCTTGATTAATTCTCTACTTGCCTGTGAAAGTCCCGTCAAAATAGGATAAGCCGTTATAAAGTTTCATCATCATCATGATCAACCCATCGCCGCGCGATTGTCAAATACCGTATTGGTTCAGTTCAGACTCAAACCTCCTGAAACTAACACAAAACTGCCTACACGCACCTAAATATACCTACCTACTTACCTACTAAGAATTAAGATAAATTTAATGATGTTTACAGTTTGACTAATTAATTAATTATGTATGTACAAATAATAGTAGGTAGGTACCTACTTAATTGTTAGACGAGTACCTACCTATAGTTATAAATTGTTTACGTAATAATAGCCACTAGTTTATTATCGTTGCATTAGGTAGGTACCTATTAGGTAGTAGGTACATACAGTAGCTACATTTTTATCAGTCTCACAGCTCTCAAGTTACGGGATTCAACTAAGTAGGTAGGTACCTACCTGGATGGACCGTGTGTAAAGCGCTTTACGATGTGTTACTTATACTAGTGATGTTCCAAATATCCGTATCCGCGGAACGTGTACCTATAGACTTGCTGTACAGCAAATTTAACATTTAGAGCTTGTTTCGCAACGTGAGTGCTCGTCAGTCAAAATATCTATATATATAAAATTCAAAGTCCTGACTGACTGACTGACTGACTGACTGACATAGATATCAACGCACAGCCTAAACCGCTGGTCCTGAATACATGAAATTTGGAGGGTCTATTCTTTGTAAAGAGTATTTTAGACACATTAATATTGAAGAAAAAGAGTCCTAAAAAAATTGTTTGCATTACCATCACATATTTTATTTAGAAGGTGATAAATTATCTAGTACTGATGTTCTAAAACATACTATATTTAAGTATTCTCAAGTTCATAAAGAAGAAGTTGATAAACAAATAAAAAAAATGTTACAATATGGTATTATTGAACCGTCTACATTTCCTTGGAATTCACCTGTATAGGTCGTTCCGAAAAATCTTGATGCTTCTGGTGAAAGAAAAAGGCGTTTAAAAATCGATTACAGAAAATTAAATGAAGCTACAATAGGAGATAGTTATTCCTTGCCTAATATAACAGACATTTTGGATCTAGGTCATTCTAAATACTTCACAACCCTTGATATAACTTCAGGTTTTCCCCAAGTTACGAAGTCGCCTGTAGATGCTGGAAAAACAGCCTCCTCTGTCCATTCAGGACATTACCAATACAATAGAATGCCTTTCGGTCTACAGATTGCACCAGCTATGTTTCAAAGGTATATACTGTACTTGCTGGAATTCAAAATTATAGATGTTTTGTCTATTTAGATGATACATATTGTGATTCACGCAGGTTCTCTTCAAGAACATAATAAACGTCTAATCGAAGTTTTTCGACGCTTGGATAAATTTAATTTAAAAATTCAAGCCGATTAATGTGTATTTATGCTTAAACAATTCATGTACTTGAGCCATCTCATTACTAATGAAGGAATTAAGCCTGTCCAAAAAAAAATTGAAACTATTATCCAATTCCTTTATGTCAAAAAGACATTAAAGGCTTTGACAACGCCGGATATTATAGAAGTTTTATAAAAGATTTTTCTAATTTATCACGTCCTTTATTTAACTACGCTATTAAAGAAGGATACTAATCAGTATCCTTATTTTATAGCATGGTCCAAATGAGGTAGTCAACAAAGATTTTTCTAAATTATCAGGTCCTTTAACTACGCTATTAAATAAGGATACTAATCAGTATCCTTCTTTTATAGCATGGTCCAAATGACTTAGCCAACAAGATTTATTGGAAAAATTAAAAAGTTGTGAGCCAATTTTACAATATCCTAATTTTGAAAAAGAATTTATACCTACCACAGATGCCAGTGCCTATGCGATAGGTTCTGTACTTTCTTAGGATTCACCACCTGATGATCTTTTAAATTGCTTATGCAAGAAGAACTTTAAATCATGCTGAATCTAATTACTCAACGACAGAAAGCTATCGTATGGAGACTGGAGCATAAAACACTTTCGTCCTTATATTTACGGAAGGAGTTTTAAAATTTACACAGATCACAAACCTCTAACTTGGTTATTTAATGCAAAAGATCCAATTTCTCGTTTAGTCAGATGGAGACTTTTATTAGAAGCCTATGATAACGAAATAATTTATAAAGAAGGAATATTAAACCATAATGCGGACGCGTTAAGTCGAACTCGAAACAGTTATTCGTTCTCAATATCAACAATTTTTAAACGATTCTCAACACAAGTTGATTTTAAATAATAATATCGAAGAAGTTAATAGAATATAATAATATGTGGAATGTACTGAATACATTAAAAATAAATTAAAGCATTTTAAAAATATCAAAGATGTAGATCTTGGAAATATTGTCATAAAAAACATAATGATCATTTCATTTATTACCTTTGTACTAAACAATATTATTGGCATAGAGAAAAGAATTCTTCAAATTCCCCAATATATACTCTAATGCTCCTACAGAACCTAAATCTCGTAATGCAGAATTTAATGGAAAAAAAACACCTATAGTTGTTATTAATACATAATTGTAATAATGAAACACCACGACAAAGGAGTGCTAGATAAAGTTAAAAACTTAATCATTGTTATTACTTTATTTTAATCCTAATATTTCATTTTGTTAGTTTTATTGTGAATTAATTTAAGTCGAAATGATTTTGAATCATTTCTTTTTCTTAGGGGGGAGAAGGTTGGTTGGAATTTTTTTGGAGTCGGTGCCAAGGAGGTGCCAATGTGGAGTCACAAAACAATATTATGAAGAGTAGATAGACGGACGGACGGAGGGATGGGCCGGTTCATGCGGCTATTTGGCACCGGCTCCAAAAAATATTATTATAGAACTACAATAACGACAGCCTTCTTTAGTAAAGAAGGCTGTGCAATAACTTTTGTATACATAATAATATATTCGGTAATAAATTAAATTATTTTTTACTTTTCGGTGTTTGTGGTTATAGAAGTCAGTTTTTTTTTGAAAAAAATTTATTACACAATAGTTTAATCAGAACTACGTGATGAATCATAATATAATGGAACTTTCCAAATTATCTCTTAATCGAATTACCATTAATATCATATTAGCGGTCACATTTCATGTTAAACAAGTTTAGATAGTTACCAAATACCTCTTAATTTTATAATAATTGTTTATTAATTACATTTCTTCGATATATATTGAGCATAGATCAAAGTGTAGTTCAGAGTGTATCTACAAGTCTTAACAAGTGCATTACCAAATAGGTTAAATAGCTTAAGTACTTTGTAAACCTCTCCTCGGTATTTTCTTCATATATTAATAAATGCTAAGTCTGTAACGTCGTGTTTAACTTGTCATCTGCCGAGATCCATTACAGTACATTTGACGCAGGTAGCTCTAACGTAGACCTATTTCTCTAGGATTTTACGTCAAAATAGCCTAAAATTTGTCATATCGTCGATTCAGGACCAAACCAGGAGTTCCCTCACTCTAGTTCACTCTGTTAATGGTAATTTGTATCAAGGCTCCCAACTAACGGTTGAGTTATTATGTACTTCAACCGATGACTTTTGATATTCTCCGTTATCTAATTTTATGTATTATACCTACGTACCTACTCAATTTAAAAAAAATACGAAAACAAAATAAATAAGTAGGTACTTTCACGAAAAATTATTTCAATAAAACCTCCACCGCCCAATGCTCCATGTACCAAGTACATATAAAGTTAGTTAGTTATTTTTTCAAAATTAATATTTTTTTCTTTCATTATTTACAGAAGTTCACATCAACTAAACCAGAAAATGGAGCGCGTTAATGAAAATGGTAAGGATGGAAAATGGTGATCATAATATTATTTCAGTAATGTAGTTAGTCAAGTTTATTGTGCAGCATTTTACTTAATATAAGACTCGGCTGACAGCAATAGCAGTAGCAGCCTGCCGTTTTAAGTTACTAATAAAAAAACCGGCCAAGTGCGAGTCAGGCTCGCGCAATGAGGGCTCCGTACTACAGTCGTATTTTTACGACATTTTGCAGGATAATTCAAAAACTATGATACGTAAAAATAAATAAAAATCTGTTTTAGAATGCACAGGTAAAGACCTTCCATATGATACCCCACTTGATATAGTTATGTTACTTAGAAAATTGAAAATACTAATTATTAGTTCATGACCACATTTTTTTTTTTTTTGTGTGATGTAACCACAAATTCACGGTTTTCAGATTTTTCCCCAAATGTCAGCTAAAAGACTACCTACCTGCCAAATTTCATGATTCTAGGTCAGTAGTAGGAAGTACCCTGTAGGTTTCTTGACAGACAGACAGACAACAAATTGATCCTATAAGGGTTCCGTTTTTTCTTTAAAGGTCCCGGAACCCTATAATGTATCCATCCATATTGGGTCAAAGTCTTATCCCTAGTTTACACGTACTTATTGATTAAGTATTATCTAACCGTTTTAGTTTTAAATTATACTAATTATACTAAGTTCTCGATTGGGCAGCGTTCAAAAAGCTTCGAGATGTCTTCTTGTCCAAAATTCCTCAGTGCTTGAAGACGAAAGTCTTCGAACAGTGCGAGTTGCCAGTGATGACATATGGATCCGAGACATAGTCGCTAACTATGGGCCTCATAAGAAAGCTCAGAGTCACTCAGCGGGCTATAGAGAGAACTGTGCTTAGACTTTCTCTACGTGATCAA
Organism: Maniola hyperantus; assembly: GCF_902806685.2. NCBI lineage: Eukaryota > Metazoa > Arthropoda > Insecta > Lepidoptera > Nymphalidae > Maniola > Maniola hyperantus. The sequence continues at coordinate 8,728,156 of NC_048550.1, forward strand.
ATCAGAAATGAAGAGATCCGTATTAGAACTAAAGTAACCTACATACGAGTAGCTCAACGGGTTGCGAAGCTGAAGTGGCAATGGGCAGGGCACATAGTTCGTTAAACCGATAGACGTTGGGTTCCCAAGGTGGCGAATGGCGACCTCGCACCGGAAGACGCAGTGTTGGAAGATCCCCACTAGGTGGACGGACGACACAAGACGAGTCGCAGGGAGCCGCTGGATTCAGGCGGCGCAAGACCGTGGCGTGTGAAAGTCCCTACAAGAGACCTATGTCCAGCAGTGGACGTCTATCGGTTGATGATGATGATACTAAGTAAAAGAAAGCAAGAAGTATAAGACATTGTGAGACTGTACGCACAGTACATATATTATCAGTAACGAAATTGAATAAGCAACTCAATATGATTGATAAAAATATTTTTAATGTTGAATAATTACATTTTAACCTTATTTTCAGATGACGATCAGATTTTTAAATTGATGGCGAATTATAACATTGATAAGCCAATCAAAATCTCCTACGTTTTTGAAGATGGTGATTCAGATGAAACCGATATAGTCGAGAATTCAAAACTACCCGAAAATCCTGCACAACATGCTTCTCCACAAAATAAGAATACTAATTCTGCTACAGAACTTACGAATACGATGGTATCAGATTATAACTGTTATAGCAATGTTAGTTTTGATGATATGGAAAATAGTTTCAGTGTCGAACATGAAATGCGTAATCATGCAGAAGAAAACTATAATAGAAGCTTACAAAACCAGCACACTGTTAATTCGTATGCAATGTTAAATGATTATACCTCTTTGAGGGATATAGAAAACAAGACTGATAGGATGTTGAACCATAATTATTTGAATAATTGGGCATCCAATGATAAAACGCAATACTCAAACTTATTAGATACAGTATCAGAAAATGTGATTATGATTGCCAAATATTATCACTTTTATAATATACAATATGCAGAAAACAAGGACCAAAACATCAGGCAATGCTATCTAGATCGCAAATCACATTATTACCACCAATCATATAGCATTTTAGTTACAGTAATTTTGCCACAAGAGCACAATAACGTATTTATAAGAGATTTTATTAATAGAACAATTGAAATAGCAAAACGCAAATCATGTCATCATAATATATATATTACGTCACTAAGAACTATAATTCTGGATATGATTCGATGGGCTAAACAGAGAAAGGAAAATCCGGAAGCAAGAATCAATCAGTCACAATATCCAATGAGTAGACCACCACCACCGTACAGTACACCCGGTGTTAACACAGGACAATCAATAAATATACAGGCACCATCGTCACTCGGTTCATCAATACCAATGTTACCCTCAGCGTCTTGTTATACCTCCAACGACACACGACAGCAAATATATGGACCATCTGTTTCACATGTGCCGTTACACGTACCTGTACAGCCGTCATTATACAGTATCTGTAATACTAACAATACACGACGGCCAATGATGGGACCCCCTCCAATTTCAATCCCATCTTCTTCAGCATCAAATAGTTTTTCTAATATGAACATACGACATTCAAAAAATACACCGCCATCAGTTTCACTCGTACCATCAGACCTACCAGTACCACCACTATCATCATTCAGTAATTCCAACAGTGACACACAACAGCCTAGGAGAATACCACCACCAGGTTCCCTCATGGCATCCGTTCAGCCTGAATTTCAACCAACATATACTGTATCCAATACTGACACAAGACAGCCAATGACTAGTGCATCAGGTCCCGCACTTCGTGTGTCTTCAGCGTCAAACAATATTACCAATTGTAACAGTAACCAGAAAACTCCTGCAGATCATGACAACACTGTGTGCCTATTTTCAACTGGTCTGCCTGGTGGCGAAATCAGTATAAGCATCGATGCAGCAGTTGCAAAAGTACTTAATGATGTTAAGTCAAGTAAAAAAACTCGTAAAACATTGCGTAATCAACCAACCAAAAAAAGACGAAAGACAAATGACATTGAAAGTCCAACTTTATTTTCTACAAGCAGTACATTCATGTCACCTATGCAAAATCAACCCCTGCAAAATAATTACAACTGCCACAGTCGAAATCAACCTCCAATTACATCAAATGCAGGAAGTGTTAATACAACAATGGAACCAGCGATTAATACTAATCAATTTTGTCATGGAGAAAGGCAGAATCATAAAGAATATGACAATCATGAAAGTTATCCACCATTATTATCTAGATCAGAGTCAAGAGACAGTGGTTTTGGGAGTCCTATATTGAGCACATTGCTAGCTACCAACGATTATAATAATATGGTAATTTTTTTTAATAATTTGGAGGATGAAGTTAGGTTAGAGTATCCTTGTAATGTATTAGATAGCACTATTGTATCATTTTACCAACGTTACAACTAGATGGCGTTAACGGTATTCTAAAACTAAACGCACTTATAATTTTGTTATAATATATTCCGGTTATAACTTTCTCTTTATTAGCTTGGACAGCTCTAGTAACTATGTCGCTCGTAATACAACTTTCATCCAATTTTGTATTCCACTTGTTTTGACTTTATTTGAGAGCGCTAATTATCTTCCAGTCAAATAACCTCGAACAATAATGATTAATGTACCTACTTTGATAACAGACGACTACACACATTACAGACTACTCTGCATCCGGCCGAACGTAATCTCCTGTCCACGTCCCACGCATGACGCATCACTCCAACACTATTGTTGTTATTGCTGTACCATCTACAGTACCCGGCAAGAAATATTGTACATCGACCGTTAGAAAGAGATAGCGGTTTCGTAGAGCGTTGTCTCTGTCGTTGAGTTCGACAAAACGACATATATACAGACAGTCAGAGTGCCAGAGACAACGCTCTACGAAGCTTCTATAGGTAGATGTACAATATTTATTGCCAGCTACTGTACAATACATTCTGGAACTAATTTTGAATTGTTTTTAGGTCTCCCCGCAATATGTAGACAATCAAGAGGTTACCCCAGAAATAACTCATGTAACTTCCATGAATCCTGATGCAGTATTTATTGCAAGTGGAACGTGTAAAATTTGCGGCTCGACCACGAGGAATAAGTGTATCGCATGTTTCAAAGTATATTATTGCGGAACTAAGTGTCAGGTAATAAAGGTTTATCTAAACCAACTATCTATACTTTTTAATAAATAAAATTGAAGACGTGTCTGTAATGTCAAAATAACTACCTCATATGGTTGTTTGAACTATATCAGTGATGTTCCGGATATCCGTATCCGTATCCGCAGAAATCCGCGGGAAAATAAAGATCCGTATCCGTATCCGTTAATTTTTTAGCGGATCTTTGGCGGATCTTTTACCTTATTAATTTTTAATAGGTACATAGATTAAATTCTATTTTTAGGTGATTAGGTAGCAATAAAATACTATTAAATAATTCCACAACAAACAACAAACAAATGCAAACTATATTGCTACCCAGTGTAACACTAAATTATAAATAAAACAAAAGAAAGACCCGTGCAATACAAGTCAAAACATGTCCTGCCACGCAAAGCGTCAAGTGGCGTCAACTATCGTTTCAAGGTCACGCACACCGACACCGATTGAGTAATAAAGTTAAGACCCATATCCGCGGATCTACATTTTTAATGATCCGGCACATCACTAATCATAACTGAATCACACGTTTTTAAAATTTTTGTCTGTCTGTCTGCCTGTTTGAATGGGCTAATCTTTGAAACGGCTGAACCTATTTTGATGGGACTTTGACAGACAAGTAGAAGATGTTAATCTTCTACTTGTCCCTACGGTACGAAACCCTAAAAAGTAGGTAGGTACCATCGTACGTATAGTAGGTATCGATGGTACGGAACCCTTCATGTCCGACTCGCACTTGACCAGTTTTTATAATTTATAAACATTGTAATCATTATTAAATCACGTAATAAATACGTACCTACCTATAGCAGCTAGGTAGTAGGTGTATTACTATCTTCTTCTTCCGTACCTTATCCCCACGCTATGTGACCGGCAGTGGCACAGCATGTCATTTTCTTCCACTCACTTCTGTCATTCGTCAACGCATTATACATCCCTTTTACATGCATATCCTCTTTCACGCAATCTATCCACCTTTTCTTTGGTCTCCTCTTTTTACCTAGACCCTGGTAGGTGTATTACTATAAACTTAATAAAGTATTTTTACTTATATTCCAGGCGGTAGACTGGCCACTTCACATGCATGAATGTAAAGCAAGGTGATAATGTTTGAGTACATTTTTTTTCTTCAATGAAGAAAAAATACACACCAAATTGAGAAGACGGAACCTCCTCCATTTTGAACCTGATTAAAAATTAAATAAAAGCAATGATAGGTACTTAACTACCATATCTGGTACTTAATTATGTGAATAAGATGATTATATTTTTTTATTCAATTATGGTTTTGTGTTTTATTTACTCGGCGGGCCGATTGCCGTAAACTGACATGTGACATCGCAATAGAAATATCCTTAAGAATCGTGATCGTTACAGTTGATAAATTTGCTATCGCGGACGACTAATGCACTATATCGCATTTGGTCATTATCGACATTTTGATGACGTATTGGTAGCACGGACCTATTTATAACCCGACTAAATCGAATATCTATGGTAATCACTTGGTAATCTAGCAATTTACATGGACATAACAGTCTCCTAAATTTGGCTACGTTACTTATTACAAATAAGTAGTTAGTCTGTGGTAACTATTTAGAACCCCAGACCACAAAGTACAATTTTTTGTTGTTTTTCCTTAGTTTACGCGTTTGTTTTTTGTGATTAATTCTGCAACTTTGCTTGCTCCTCGGACTCCGGAGACTTAGTTTTTCTCACTGAACTTATACGCAAATGCCTGGGCACTGATTTGCCTAAGTATTGGGACCCTTATTGACGGACTGTGGCTACTTGGAAGTTAGAACTCGTAAGTTAACAAACGTTATCATTCAATACAAGTAAAGGCTCTCATGCGGGTTTCCTCACGATCTTCCTTTTCCTTCACAGCTAAGCAAGTGATATTTAGTTGTTACAATGGTATTAAACTCCGAAAAGTTAGAGGAGTTTTAACAGCGTTTCATAAAGTACCTATTATACAAATTGAGTCCATTGCTACTGGTGGTTATGACTTCATAGTAAGTACCTCCACACTACAAGTGCTTTCTCGAGTATGTTTCCTTATGTATCTAGAGCTGCCTAAAACGTTGCTCTTCATATGAAAGTTTGGATGTTTCTTACTCCTTCGCACCACAAATATTTAAAGAAACAATTTGGATTAGCTAAATTAGTAACAAAGATACCATATACACTGATTCTAAAGTCTTCGCAGACAACGTCATACCTAAACAGAAGCTGGTAGTGCCTAGTGGTATAGATTAAGCAACACAGTCAGTGGTCACTTACTCAGTTATCATAATTTTTTTTCAGGCAATGGTGATACAGTGCTGCATTCATTTCTTCATCCTGACAAAGATATGGATTGGGATATGTTGTGAACTCGAGCTCTTGGACCCCGTGCAGAGACAAATAAAATAATGAACGGTGCCAGATTAGATTTATAAGAAGCAGATGGTGATATAATTAAAATGTCTGAATCTTATCTACTTTAACAAAAGAATACATAAAAAATCATCAAACTGTTGTTTTATTATAAGAAGCAGATGGTGATATAATTAAAATGTCTGAATCTAATCTACTTTAATAAAAGAATACATAAAAAATCATCAAACTGTTGTTTTATTTGCCTAAATAATTTAAATTCCAAAGTAATTTCCAAAGCTAAATCAATTAAATCAGAAAATGATTTGACTTTTGGACATTACTTTGGGGAATAATTTTAGAAGTTCCCCGAAGAGCCTAGTGGTTAGGATGTCCACCTCTGAATAATTGAAGGTTGGGGGTTCAATTCTAGGTACGCATCTCTAAGAGTTATGTGCGTTTTAAACAATTAATTATACTTAACTTGATTTAGCGATGAAGGAAACATCATGAGAAAATCTGCATGCCTGAGAGTTCTCCATATTGTTCTCAAAGGAGTCAAAGGTATACTATTATGTTCAGCTTGTCGCTGGCTCACTATAGAGTACGGTTCTCTTGAGTGTGAGAAGAGTTTTGGCCATAGTCTACCATGCTGGCCAAATGCGGATTGGTAGACTTCACTTCACACACCTTTGATAACATTTTGGAGAACTCTCAGGCATGCAGGTTTCCACACAATGTTTTCCATCACCGTTAAAGCAATGATATTTAATTATTTAGTTAAAATGCACATAACTGTTCTCCAAGAAGTTATAGGTGCGTGTAAAAAGTACTCTGTGATTCTCGTTTCTCAGTGTTAGTATACCTCTATATTTAATGTACTCTGTGCATCAAACCTACTAATGAAAGAGTCATCACATATTCTTTTAAAAGTACTTATGAGACTTACATTAATCTAAAAATACTTTTATACTATTATACAAGCTTCTAAAATTAATAATTGATTTCTTATCTAGCAGAAGAATTACTATAGCCTTTTTTAATCCCTTTCATAACTTTATTTTAATTAATATGAGTAGTAAAACGATTTGCGGATAGCTTATGTCACTGATAAAAACACCTCTCGAGTTGTTTCAATGAAAACCTCATTTGACGTAACATTTGTCGAGGTTCTTATATGACATCAAACTTCAAAACGCGTCCGCAATAGCATTTTTCATACAATAAATTTTATCGATAGTGTAAATGAACTGTCAAAACATTTTTTTGTCCACATCTATCCTTTATGGACTGTCTCACCGAACCGTGATAGGAAAACCATATTTTGACATTGATGCTGTCATTAAATGATAGATGCAGTCGATTCGCAATCGGCCTGCGGATTATGTCGACCACAGAGGCGTTGTTCTAATTACAACTTGATTACGCAATCCGTCACCGCGTGCCCCATTTTTTTATCGCTGGGAAATGCGTGCGTTTAAGATCCCCATACTAGATAGACGTCAAACAAGTCGCAGGGAGCCGCTGCAGGCCGATTGCCGTAAACTGACATGTGACATCTCAATAGAAATATCCTTAAGAATCGTGATCGTTACAGTTGATAAATTTGCTATCGCGGACGACTAATGCACTATATCGCAATTGGTCATTATCGACATTTTGATGACGTATTGGTAGCACGGACCTATTTATAACCCGACTAAATCGAATATCTATGGTAATCACTTGGTAATCTAGCAATTTAGATGGACATAACAGTCTCCTAAATTTGGCTACGTTACTTATTACAAATAAGTAGTTAGTCTGTGGTACCTAACTATTTAGAACCCCAGACCACAGAGTACAATTTTTTGTTGTTTTTCCTTAGTTTACCCGTTTGTTTTTTGTGATTAATTCTGCAACTTTGCTTGCTCCTCGGACTCCGGAGACTTAGTTTTTCTCACTGAACTTATACGCAAATGCCTGGGCACTGATTTGCCTAAGTATTGGGACCCTTATTGACGAACTGTGGCTGCTTCGAGAAGTTGTTGTGTGACGAGGTGTGGTAGAAGTTAGAACTCGTAAGTTAACAAACGTTATCATTCAATACAAGTAAAGGCTCTCATGCGGGTTTCCTCACGATCTTCCTTTTCCTTCACAGCTAAGCAAGTGATATTTAGTTGTTACAATGGTATTAAACTCCGAAAAGTTAGAGGTGTTTTAACAGCGTTTCATAAAGTAGGTACCTATTATACAAATTGAGTCCATTGCTACTGGTGGTTATGACTTCATAGTAAGTACCTCCACACTACAAGTGCTTTCTCGAGTATGTTTCCTTATGTATCTAGAGCTGCCTAAAACGTTGCTCTTCATATGAAAGTTTGGATGTTTCTTACTCCTTCGCACCACAAATATTTAAAGAAACAATTTGGATTAGCTAAATTAGTAACAAAGATACCATATACACTGATTCTAAAGTCTTCGCAGACAACGTCATACCTAAACAGAAGCTGGTAGTGCCTAGTGGTATAGATTAAGCAACACAGTCAGTGGTCACTTACTCAGTTATCATAATTTTTTTTCAGGCAAAGGTGATACAGTGCTGCATTCATTTCTTCATCCTGACAAAGATATGGATTGGGATATGTTGTGAACTCGAGCTCTTGGACCCCGTGCAGAGACAAATAAAATAATGAACGGTGCCAGATTAGATTTATAAGAAGCAGATGGTGATATAATTAAAATGTCAGAATCTAATCTACTTTAATAAAAGAAAACATAAAAAATCATCAAACTGTTGTTTTATTTGCCTAAATAATTTAAATTCCAAAGTAATTTCCAAAGCTAAATCAATTAAATCAGAAAATGATTCGACTTTTGGACATTACTTTGGGGAATAATTTTAGAAGAAGTCCCCCGAAGAGCCTAGTGGTTAGGATGTCCACCTCTGAATAATTGAAGGTTGGGGGTTCAATCCTAGGTACGCATCTCTAAGAGTTATGTCCGTTTTAAACAATTAATTATACTTAACTTGATTTAGCGGTGAAAGAAACATCATGAGGAAATCTGCATGCCTGAGAGTTCTCCATATTGTTCTCAAAGGAGTCAAAGGTATACTATTATGGTCAGCCTGTCGCTGGCTCACTATAGAGTACGGGTCTCTTGAGTGTGAGAAGAGTTTTGGCCATAGTCTACCATGCTGGCCAAATGCGGATTGGTAGACTTCACTTCACACACCTTCGATAACATTTTGGAGAACTCTCAGGCATGCAGGTTTCCACACGATGTTTTCCATCACCGTTAAAGCAATGATATTTAATTATTTAGTTAAAATGCACATAACTGTTCTCCAAAAAGTTATAGGTGCGTGTAAAAAGTACTCTGTGATTCTCATTTCTCAGTGTTAGTATACCTCTATATTTAATGTACTCTGTGCATCAAACCTACTAATGAAAGAGTCATCACATATTCTTTTAAAAGTACTTATGAGACTTACATTAATCTAAAAATACTTTTATACTATTATACTAGCTTCTAAAATTAATAATTGATTTCTTATCTAGCAGAAGAATTACTATAGCCTTTTTTAATCCCTTTCATAACTTTATTTTAATGAATATGAGTAGTAAAACGATTTGCGGATAGCTTATGTCACTGATAAAAACACCTCTCGAGTTGTTTCAATGAAAACCTCATTTGACGGAACATTTGTCGAGGTTCTTATATGACATCAAACTTCAAAACGCGTCCGCAATAGCATTTTTCATACAATAAATTTTATCGATAGTGTAAATGAACTGTCAAAACATTTTTTTGTCCACATCTATCCTTTGTGGACTGTCTCACCGAACCGTGATAGGAAAACCATATTTTGACATTGATGCTGTCATTAAATGATAGATGCAGTCGATTCGCAATCGGCCTGCCGCTGTGCATCAAACCTACTAATGAAAGAGTCATCACATATTCTTTTAAAAGTACTTATGAGACTTATATTAATCTAAAAATGCTTTTATACTATTATACTAGCTTCTAAAATTAATAATTGATTTCTTATTTAGCAGAAGAATTACTATAGCCTTTTTAAATCCCTTTAATAACTTTATTTTAATTAATATGAGTAGTAAAACGATTTGCGGATAGCTTATGTCACTGATAAAAACACCCCTCGAGTTGATTCAATGAAAACCTCATTTGACGTAACATTTGTCGAGATTCTTATATGACATCAAACTTCAAAACGCGTCCGCAATAGCATTTTTCATACAATAAATTTTATCGATAGTGTAAATGAACTGTCAAAACATTTTTTTGTCCACATCTATCCTTTGTGGACTGTCTCAATGAACCGTGATAGGAAAACCATATTTTGACATTGATGCTGTCATTAAATGATAGATGCAGTCGATTCGCAATCGGCCTGGGAATCTGTGGCCCTACCGCGGTTGTTTGACAGCGTCACGAATTTATAATGTCACGATCGCAATCATCTCTGATTCTCTGATTCGTTAATGCTCGCTCACTATTGGCCACAATGCATTTGTTGCAACAAGAATCGCACAAATTCAGCTAATCAGAACAATTGAGATTGTAATAATGATTGATGCAGGTTTTAGACAATCGCCCTGCTGGATTCAGCAGGCCGATTGCCGTAAACTGACATGTGACATCTCAATAGAAATATCCTTAAGAATCGTGATCGTTACAGTTGATAAATTTGCTATCGCGGACGACTAATGCACTATATCGCATTTGGTCATTATCGACATTTTGATGACGTATTGGTAGCACGGACCTATTTATAACCCGACTAAATCGAATATCTATGGTAATCACTTGGTAATCTAGCAATTTACATGGACATAACAGTCTCCTAAATTTGGCTACGTTACTTATTACAAATAAGTAGTTAGTCTGTGGTAACTATTTAGAACCCCAGAAGCACAGACCACAAAGTACAATTTTTTGTTGTTGTTCCTTAGTTTACGCGTTTGTTTTTTGTGATTAATTCTGCAACTTTGCTTGCTCCTCGGACTCCGGAGACTTAGTTTTTCTCACTGAACTTATACGCAAATGCCTGGGCACTGATTTGCCTAAGTATTGGGATCTTTATTGACGGACTGTGGCTGCTTGGAAGTTAGAACTCGTAAGTTAACAAACGTTATCATTCAATACAAGTAAAGGCTCTCATGCGGGTTTCCTCACGATCTTCCTTTTCCTTCACAGCTAAGCAAGTGATATTTAGTTGTTACAATGGTATTAAACTCCGAAAAGTTAGAGGAGTTTTAACAGCGTTTCATAAAGTACCTATTATACAAATTGAGTCCATTGCTACTGGTGGTTATGACTTCATAGTAAGTACCTCCACACTACAAGTGCTTTCTCGAGTATGTTTCCTTATGTATCTAGAGCTGCCTAAAACGTTGCTCTTCATATGAAAGTTTGGATGTTTCTTACTCCTTCGCACCACAAATATTTAAAGAAACAATTTGGATTAGCTAAATTAGTAACAAAGATACCATATACACTGATTCTAAAGTCTTCGCAGACAACGTCATACCTAAACAGAAGCTGGTAGTGCCTAGTGGTATAGATTAAGCAACACAGTCAGTGGTCACTTACTCAGTTATCATAAATTTTTTTCAGGCAAAGGTGATACAGTGCTGCATTCATTTCTTCATCCTGACAAAGATATGGATTGGGATATGTTGTGAACTCGAGCTCTTGGACCCCATGCAGAGACAAATAAAATAATGAACGGTGCCAGATTAGATTTATAAGAAGCAGATGGTGATATAATTAAAATGTCAGAATCTAATCTACTTTAATAAAAGAATACATAAAAAATCATCAAACTGTTGTTTTATTTGCCTAAATAATTTAAATTCTAAAGTAATTTCCAAAGCTAAATCAATTAAATCAGAAAATGATTTGACTTTTGGACATTACTTTGGGGAATAATTTTAGAAGTTCCCCGAAGAGCCTAGTGGTTAGGATGTCCACCTCTGAATAATTGAAGGTTGGGGGTTCAATTCTAGGTACGCATCTCTAAGAGTTATGTGCGTTATAAACAATTAATTATACTTAACTTGATTTAGCGGTGAAGGAAACATCATGAGGAAATCTGCATGCCTGAGAGTTCTCCATATTGTTCTCAAAGGAGTCAAAGGTATACTATTATGTTCAGCTTGTCGCTGGCTCACTATAGAGTACGGTTCTCTTGAGTGTGAGAAGAGTTTTGGCCATAGTCTACCATGCTGGCCAAATGCAGATTGGTAGACTTCACTTCACACACCTTTGATAACATTTTGGAGAACTCTCAGGCATGCAGGTTTCCACACGATGTTTTCCATCACCGTTAAAGCAATGATATTTAATTATTTAGTTAAAATGCACATAACTGTTCTCCAAGAAGTTATAGGTGCGTGTAAAAAGTACTCTGTGATTCTCATTTCTCAGTGTAAGTATACCTCTATATTTAATGTACTCTGTGCATCAAACCTACTAATGAAAGAGTCATCACATATTCTTTTAAAAGTACTTATGAGACTTATATTAATCTAAAAATGCTTTTATACTATTATACTAGCTTCTAAAATTAATAATTGATTTCTTATCTAGCAGAAGAATTACTATAGCCTTTTTTAATCCCTTTCATAACTTTATTTTAATTAATATGAGTAGTAAAACGATTTGCGGATAGCTTATGTCACTGATAAAAACACCTCTCGAGTTGTTTCAATGAAAACCTCATTTGACGTAACATTTGTCTTGGTTCTTATATGACATCAAACTTCAAAACGCGTCCGCAATAGCATTTTTCATACAATAAATTTTATCGATAGTGTAAATGAACTGTCAAAACATTTTTTTGTCCACATCTATCCTTTGTGGACTGTCTCACCGAACCGTGATAGGAAAACCATATTTTGACATTGATGCTGTCATTAAATGATAGATGCAGTCGATTCGCAATCGGCCCGCAGACTGCGCAAGAGCCTGGCGAGTGGAAGTCCCTACAACATTATGTCTATTGACTATCGGTTGATAATGATGATGATGACATGCCCCAATGTTTTGTCCAAAGAATTTGCAAGTACTACTGCGTAGTACAACTATTCCTATGTCGATGGTTTTGTCTACTTAAGTTGGCACTCTGTCAACTATACTGTCACTATCTTCACCGATAGAGCGCCGTTGCCAGACCATTGCCAGACTTATATGAGCTATCCAGAGCTATCGCTTTTACACGAACGGAGGTTCTCTGAAAAAGACGTAGATAACAATACCTCTTTGACACATAGATGTACAAGAGCGGCAACACGTTATGGTTACCTCTATGTATACGTAGATAGAGTAATAAAGGTAGATGCAGGAACGTTTGCTTTCTCATTCGCACTAAAAAGAGCACAGATAAAGTTACTAATGTGATAAACAGAGCTAACCTATTTTTTGTGTCCCTTTTCGTGTAACTGGTTTTTTTCAAGAATACATTCAAGAAGTTGCAAAACAAACTTTGAGAATTCGTGGCGTACTTGTATTTCTCATGAGTTATTTACTTGTTTTCACATAAAAAACGTTTAATACAAATATAGTTGATCGGCACATCACAGATATTATTATCATAATATTTAAGAATAAGGCCGGCTACACACGTTGGTTCCAACGCTCGTCAGTTATTTTCGAGAGGCATCAACATAATGGCTATTAATACATTTCTATCCCATCAGAGCCAACGTGAAGAACAAAAACACAGTTATTTGTCTTTGTCATAGTTTAGCTTTTTTGTTGGGCACGTTGTCGTTTGTGCCCAACAAACCTCTGTGATAGTAATTTATTGCGAATTTTTATTTAACCAGTTTTCTGTTTTAAATTTAGTATTGAAGGTGTGTAGAAGCCATTTATATATTTTATGGTGCATTGCCGTGTAAAAGTTGTAGCCAACGCAAATTATGAAACATAACCTTTCATACGTAAGTATGACTTGTTGTCTGAGGTAATGAATACGTATTGCAATTTGCAACAAAACGGACGGACGGATGGATCGCGAACATTGGCGCAGAGCCGTTGATAGAGTAATAAAGGTAGATTGAAGTACTATGTAACCGCGTATGAGATAGCGATAGCACGACGTAATGATGAATAATTTAATAATACGACAATTATTACCATTGTTTAGTAGTCAATATTTGTATTACCCGATCAACAATATTTGTATTAAACGTTTTTTATGTGAAAACAAAGTAAATAACTAATGAGAAATACAATTATTACGCCACGAATTCTCAAAGTTTGTTTTGCAACTAAAGTTGCATTGCTTGTATGTATTCTTGAAAAAATACCAGTTACACGATAAGGGACAATAGGTTAGCTGCGTCTCTGTTTATTACATTAGTAACTTTATTTGTGCTCTCTTTTTAGTGTGAATGAGAAAGCAAACGTTCCTGTATCTACCTTTACTACTCTATCTACGCGCAGAGCAGATTGCTTTGAAAAACCATAGAGTAAAGGTGAGTTGCCCCCACATCGTTAAACTAGCTCTATGCTATTCTATGGCACTATGCTCACAGCTTACGTCACTGTCATGCTGTCAAGTGGGAAGTGTACAATCTCAATTGTTCTGATTGGCTGAATTGGTGCGATTCTTGTTGCAACAATGCATTGTAGCCGAGTTGAACGAGCATTAACCAATCAGAGATGATTGCGATTGTGACATTTGTAGCTTGTAGGCTGTAGCTGTCATTCTACGGCAATCGCGATATTTCAGCTCTTGGATGAAGGATTATGTCAAGCCAAAAAAAATTTACTATTCGATACTCTTCCACATACTCTTCTATAATGTACTCTGTGCTCTCCTGTTTTTATCTCAGGTTTTTATAAAAACAACAGAAAACATCTAAGAAAAGTACCTACTTAAATCTCATGAAAAGCGAATTATTTATTGAACATTTTTTGATTGTTGTGATACCAACTATTTGGCCCTGCCTAACATATTATTATTCGTAGCTTTTTAACTGGCTGATTTTTGCTGTAGCAGAATTATTATCTTAGAATAACGTCTTGGTCATCTCCTTCTGTAATTTGGATTTTGGATCCCAAATGGTGGTAATGATGAGAAAACTATCATTTCACCAATGTAGTCATGAAGAATTATTGGAGAAAGTTAACCTAACTAACTCGCCGAGTAAGGAATGAAAACATGTTGTCATGTATTCCATTTCAACGTTTATATTGTTGTGACGCGGAAAAAGTGTTCGATCCAAATAAGATTAAGATGTGGTATGCCGCTCTGTTGCGGTTTATCCGAAGAAGATTAGTGTTGGGCATCATATTTGCCTCCTCCTTAACCTACTGTATAGTCAGTTTATTGAGAGAGGTCAGTATTGTTTTATTTAGTAGGTACAATTTTGTTAAAATTCTCTGTAATCGTTGAGCTTGAAGATGTACACATGTCAAGTGCAACACACAACATGTCAAGTGCAACACACCTGCAGATTAGATTGGAACCGAGGTGTGGCAATAATAACAACTCAAAGTAAACTTTATTTACTTTGGCTTAGAAGCAGCAGCACACCCTCTTGTTTATATAAGTTTTAGCAGCACGTCAAACATAAGTGCTCCATCAGATTGAGTAAAAATATTGTGCACACTTGCAGTAAAAATATTGTATAATAAAAATTGAATTTTTGATAAAATGTTATTTTCCTACTTATAACTTGACGTCATATTCCTCCTTGCCGAAGGTTGTTACCACTTTCCATAAATCACATAATGCTAGGAGTTTTTCTTGGAAAATAATGCAGCGGCCCCCCAGATATATCTGCGTACATCTCAATTTTGAATTTTTGGTTTTACAGTTATTATCAGATGTTAATGATGATAACTGAGACTGACAGTTTAAAATTGGTCCCTGAGGCAGAGAGAAAACAAAAAAGCCTAATTTGGACCTCCAAAATTGATTATCATCCATTTACACACTTGGGTCAACTAACATTGCTTAGCAATCAAAATCAATTGCAAATGACAATCACAACTAAGCTGCACATCCCTCTCTTTCCTATTTATAAAATGACTTATACCTTTACAGGGGCATAACAGAAATATGGTTTTCCAAGATGTATCTATTGAGAGGAAACCATTTGTGTGGAGAACACTACAAGAGCATAATGAGACAAGTGACAGTATGTGCCGGAACTCTGTACAGGGAAAATCTTTACTTGTGGATGATAGAGGTAATTTTGTATTCCATCATCATGTCAGCCTGCTGATTTCCACTGTTGAACATAGGCCTTCATCAGTGAGCGCTACCACCTCCAGCTTCCCCTCACTCTAATAATATGTTTAAGATTCAAGATTTTTTATTTGTTGTGAACACAACATGCATCCAGCCATTTCTGGCATACAACATTTTACATTATCATATAATATTCATAAATTATCCTACATTGGATTAGAAAATAATAAAATATTTACTTTAAGTACCTACCTATACTTAATAATTTTGAATATGTAATTTTATAGCAAATGTGAAAATAAATAAAATAAAAAATGTCATTAATAAATTAAGTCGGTAAATAATAATTGAATTGAAATTCAATATTATAAATATATTTTAATGTCAGTCCATTGTGCCAGAGGGCACCCCACACTTACTAATAACCTGGTAAAGATTTAACTTTTATTTTCTAAAATTATGCCTATCATACCCCTCTATTCAAACAAAAGATTTATCTTTAATATTTAAAATACTATTGTCTTCTAGGTTATGTATGTTTAGAGCCTCAATAGCTCAACCGGTAAAGGAGTGGACTGAAAACCGAACGGTCGACGGTTCAAACCCCACCCGTTGCACTATTGGCGTACCTACTCCTAGCACAAGCCTGACGCTTAGTTGAAGAGGAAAGGGGAATATTAGTTATTTAACATGCCTAATATTCTTTTAAATAAAAATAAAACAAATTAAAAAAAGATTAAACTTTTGCTTACTGAAATTATGCCTATCATACCCCTCTATTCAAACAACAGATTTATCTTTAATATTTAAAATACTCTTGTCTTCTAGGTTATGTATGTCAGAGAATGGACATGGCAAAAAATGGATGTTGCACTGTAGATGCAGAACACACTCAGAGATATAGTTGCATATCCTGCCATGAGAACAACTGCTGTGTTATCTATGAGTACTGTGTTTCCTGCTGTCTAGATCCTAGCAAGGTATGTATCATCTTATAAAAACCTGGCCAAGTGCGAGTCAGACTCGCGCATCGAGGGTTCTGTACTACAGTCGTATTTTTTCGACATTCAGCACGGTAAATCAAAAACATTATGCATAAAAATAAATAACATCTGTTTTAGAATGTGCAGGTGAAGTCCTTTTATATGATACCCCACTTGGTATATATTGAAAATTGAAAATACTAATTATTTGTTCATGAACACATTTTAATTTCATTTGTGATACAACCACAAATTCACGGTATTCGGATTTATTCCTTTTAAAGGAATACACAAGTAATACTTGTGCTATAAGACCTACCTACCTACCAAAATCTCACGATTCTAGTTCAACGAGAAGTACCCCATAGGTTTTCTTGACAGACACGATGGACAGACAGACAGACAGACAAAGAGTTCCGTACCACCATACAGCATATTTAACACTGTACTTTTAATTTTTTTGTAATTTGCATATTACGGTTCATGAGATACAGCCCGCCGACAGACAGACAGACAGATGGACGGACGAATGGATAGACAGACAGCGGAGGCTTAGTAATAAGGTCCTGTTGGCACCCTTCAGGTACGAAACCCTGAAAATTAGTGATGTATATTGATGATCTATCTCCGATTTGCGCTCCACAAACCATACCTTTCCGATTTAGACTAACATCTTGCCTACTCCGTGAATTTCTTCATAGCGTTTTTCATTAATATAATGTAAATAAGCTGTGATAGCCTAGTGGTTAGCACGTCCGCCTTCTAATCGGTGGTCGGGGGTTCGATCCCGGGCACGCACCTCTAACTTTTCGGAGTTATGTGCGTTTTAATTAATTAAATATCACTTTGCTTTAACGGTGAAGGAAAACATCGTGAGGAAACCGGCATGCCTGAGAGTTCTCCATAATGTTCTCAAAGGTGTGTGAAGTCTACCAATCCGCACATGGCCAGCGTGGTAGACTATGGCCAAATCCCTTCTCACTCTGAGAGGAGACCCCGTGCTCTGTAGTGAGCCGGTGATGTGTTGATCATGATGATGAATGGGTACATGTACAGACCATGAATAATATGATAATTTTTAATGTCTCGACTTGACCACGACTCATGCAACTGGGTCGAAATATCGATAAATTAAAAATTATCATACTAATTATGGTATATTATTATACTGTATGTACCCACTATTTACATTACAGTGATATCTACTACTCTAAGCCCAAAATCATTAATTTATTAATGCCTACCATTTGATTTTTATTTTCAGAGAAGTATGCTAGAGGTGGTGCTGTCAAAACTTTCTGCAGAAGAAAATGTGCTATTTCACTCCATTAGTGATGATTATGAACTGTGCCTAACCAAGTGTCGGACCAGTTCACATAGTGTATTACATGAAAACTCATATAAAGACCCATCACACAAACACTGCTATGGTGAAAGACAGTCAGAAGCTAAACCTGACTAGCATTTAGTTATTACAAACAAAATAAAATATATGTGATGACAAAGAATAGACATTTGTATGTAAGTTTTTTTTTATTCAGATACAAGTTAGACCTCGACTGCAATCTCACTTGATGTTAAGTTAAGACAAATGTTGACGTAACAAATGCAATTCTAAAGCTCCATACTCCTGGTATCCTTTGTGTAATGATTGACGCTAATATGGCATTTTCTAGTTGTTCAGCATTATTGAAACGTTTGGAGAATGTATGTAACAAGGTATGCTTGTGCGCTGGATGATGTAATAGGCTACTTGACAATTTTTTTAAGTTGGTCTTAAATGGTTAATATTTGTCCTATTATATCAAAAAAATTAACACTATATTTTTTTGCGCCCTAAAAACCGTAAAACTTTAATTATACCTGTATTGTATTTGTAAACAACAGTATAACCCTGTGGTTATACTGTTGTTTACAAATGCATGACGTCAGAGCACAGATAATCTATCGGCCAAACATGGCCGACAGTGTTTTCACCTGTCTAAGAAAAATATTTTTTTAAATTAAAGTTTTAAGGGTTTTTAGGGCGCAAAAAATATAGTGTTAATTTTTTTGATATAATAGGACAAATATTAACCATTTAAGACCAACTTAAAAAAATTGTCAAGTAGCCTATTTGACAGCTAGTCGAATCAGTAACTTTTTATAAAACGTCAAAGAGATTCTATGAAATACCGGTATGTGATGTCACAATCATTTGACGTGCTTTTTTTAGTTTAATCGATAATTTTAAATGGTTATCAGTTATTTTAGCGTTTAAACTGCCGTGAGTGATTTCCATTATAAATAATATCTAGAATCTAGTCGGGCTAACGTCGACTAGACACATGAGTACAGCCGGGATAGATATTATTTATAATGGTTATCAGTTATCACACATAAAACTAACAAAAGACGTGGATTTTACGTATTTTGGAAGACCCTCGATTTAATAATCACAGAAATAATTTATTTTTGACATAGTCAAATACCGTATTGACACTCATGTTGAAGATGTTATATATAACCCCCTTTGTCATATTGGGATCACTGAATTGGACAAATCAAGCTTTAATCACTGAAGTTAGTATTATAATTCAAGCGGTAATTGGGAGAAGTTATGAGTTAAGACATTTAAATCGACATAGTTAAAGACTTTTTTAACAATTATTGTCTTCACACTCTATTTTTGATTTATCCATTTTTAGGAAGTCTCATAATATGGAAGTGTATAGACGGCCACAAGCGGTTGTTTAATGATAAATAATAATATCCTGCCTCTATTGGTCGTTTAATAATAATCAAGTACTCTACCGCAATTTATTAGCTTGTTTATTGTTCGACCAACCTCTTTGCTTTTTATGACAAGATCTTGGAGTAGATAAGGTATAATGTTAAAAATAAAGGGAAAGGGATTCATAGACTCAAAACACCTTGCTGGAGAGCCGAAGCGACGCGAAACTTAAATATCACCCAGACTAGGGTTGCCAGGCGTCCGGATAAAGCCGGACATAGGTAGGCTTTTTGATTGTGTGTCCGGCCAAAATAAACAGTGTCCGGCTTTTGTTAGGCTTTTTACATTTCACAAACTGTCGACTGTCGGTCGCTCCCGCAGGCGGCAATGCCGCCTGTCAACAAGATTTATGACAATAATAAAAAGCTTGATTTTACATAAAAAAAATTATCGTACCTATTAATACTAAGACACAAAATCCTCAATAATGTAGGGTGTCCGGCCATTCTACCAAAATGTCCGGCCAAACTGGCTGGTCTGTCCGGCTATTAGGTTTGGCGACCTGGCAACCCTAACCCAGACTAATGAGTTTGAAGCACGCTTTCGCTTGCAATGCATCAGCCGCCTATGAATCACTATGATCCAACGCAAAAGCCAAATGAAAGCGAGTCTGCGCGGATGATTGGCTTTGTGCGAAGCAAAACTGATGTGACTGAAGCTCAGGCTACTTGAGTCTTTGAGATCTATAGAGCGCACTTTTTTTTTGTTCCTCTGGCTTTACACAGATTGCTAGTCAGGTTTGTTATTTATTAAAGTTTAAATAAGCTGTGATAGCCTAGTGGTTAGGACGTCCGCCTTCTAATCGAAGGTCGGGGTTCGATCCCGGGCACGCACCTCTAACTTTTTGGAGTTATGTGCGTTTTAATTAATTAAATATCACTTGCTTTAACGGTGAAGGAAAATATCGTGAGGAAACCTGCATGCCTGAGAGTTCTCCATAATGTTCTCAAAGGTGTGTGAAGTCTACCAATCCGCACATGGCCAGTGTGGTAGACTATGGCCAAAAACCCTTCTCACTCTGAAAGGAGACCCGCGCTCTATAGTAAGCCGGTGATGGGTTGATCATGATGATGATGAAAGTTTAAAGTTAGGGAAACTATGGATAAAATTAAAAAATCGGGATATAGAATTTGAAAGGAAAAGCATAACGTTTTAGAGCGAACTTTGACTTTGCTCACTAAAGATTGAATTAAAATGGGACAGATTTATGTGAGAGATATAGCTCTGTCTCGTTTTAACTCTGTCTTAAGTCTAAGCTAAGTCAGAGTGCGCTCTATAGATCTCATCCTTAGAAAAGACGTAGACCTATCGTGTTTCGCGTCGCAATGTGCCTTCTAATTCATAGTACATCGATGGCCTTAGCCTTTCAGCTCTACCAAAAATTTAGCTTTGTCTAACTAATTAAGCCTAAAACTAATAAATTATGTAGATAGTAGATTACATTATGTAAATAGACATAATTACGATAATTCACGCGTTGGTGAACAAAATTAATATGTAATCTTAATTTATAAGAATTAAATAAATTCACAGTAACTGTAATATTGTGGCTGATTCCGTTGTACACAATCTCTAAACTAAACTAAAATGGCACGTTTAAATCTATTGCTATCCCTTTCATAATTTTGCTCGCGGAAAAGGATAGCACTAGAATTAGACCTGTTAATTTAGTTTAGTTTAGAGATTGTGTACAAGAGAATCGGCCCCATTATTTGTTAATTAGTTACCAATTTAAAAGTATAAGAAGAATAGGGGTACATCATGCAAAAAAATTAAATTGTGGTCATGAACTAATAATTAGTATTTTAAATTTTCGAAGTAAGATAACTATATCTAGTTGGGTATCATATGAAACGGCTTTACATGTGCATTCTAAAACAGATTTTATTTATTTTTATGCATCATAGTTCTTGAATTATCGTGCAAAATGCCAAAAAAAATAAGATTGTAGTACGGATCCCTCGGTGCGCGAGCCTGACTCGCACTTGGCCGGTTTTTGACGATCGTTATTGCCGCTCAATATGCTTTCTTGAAGATCAATAAGTATTGTCAGGTTACAGATTTTCTCGATTTTATAAATTTGTTAACATGCGACATCAGTTTGTAAACATCACTTGTTTATCGATCTATGAAATATGGTCCACATTGGCGATCGATAAAAAATACGATGTCGATCGTCTGGTTCTTACTTATTTAGGTACCTACGAGTACTTCACAAGCTCGGTCGTCAAAAATCGAGCAAATCTGTGGGCACTATGAGAAACAAATTTTATTTTTGTATCTGCCTTGGTTTAAGCTTTCCCCACTGTCCTAGTTAGTTACATAAACATAATGAAACAACCCTTCAACAATCTTTATGACAACTCTGAATATAGCCGCGTTCTAGCTCGGCTTCGTTCGGGTAATATAATATTTAAACGTCTAAGAAGGTACTTTGTAAAAAAAACCTAAGTTTCTGGACCCAGCGTTTGGAGCTGTATCTTGATATGTCAAAAGACTAACTCTTTTTAATTTAGATATATGTTTAGATACCTAGTAATATTATGAAAACTTATAAATATAATAGAATATTAATTAACTAAGTAGGTAAAATGTAAAACTTGTTGAAATCGCTACTTTTGATGAAATGTTGTTTATGTGTTACTTGAAGCCGAATAATAATATTAATGTTATTTATTGTAAGTTAATAAAATATTTTTCTACAACATTAAAATGTTTTAGTAAGCGACTCTTACAAGTATACCTTGAACTGCGTCCACACAAGTAGAAGTTTGCGTCGTGTGTTGAAAGTTGAAACTCGCATGACAGAAGCGGAGAATACGGTATTTGACAACTAGTCAAAACAGTAACTTATTATCAAACGTCAAAACGCGCGCTTAGTATGCGATATTCTATGAAATACCGGTGTGTGACGTCACAATAATTTGACGCGCTTTTTTAGTTTAATCGATAATTTAAAGTGGTTATTACACTTAAAACTAACAAAGGGCGTGGATTTTACGTAATTTGGAAGACCCTCTATTTAATAATCACTGAGAAATAATTTATTTTTGATGTAGTCAAATACCCAATTAAGGCCCTTATCTGATTAGTCGGTGCAGCAGTGGTGTGAAATAAGCACGCTCGAATGTCAAAAGCATACGTATCAGCAACAAATGCTTTTCGACTAACACAACATTAAAGTCCACCGTTATGTCGCACCGCACCGCCTAATCAGAAAAGGGCATAAGTATATTCACAGACCACACCATTCACCAATGATTTTACACACAACATGGTGCAAAACGTAATTTTAATAGTGTAAACTGTGAACGCGGCATTATTTTCTTTATTGATAATGATAATAACATAGTTCGCAACGACCAGAGATTTTCGAATTTAAACAGCAGGTCAGGATATGTACTCGTAATTTTTTTACAAAAAAATCGTAAATGAATTTATAATGCTAAGTTTTGCCTGTAACGGACCCACAATAACACCCTGGTTATATTATCTGCCTACCTAATATTACATTCAACGTCTCTGTTTTTTAGGGTTCCGTACCCGAAGGGTGCCAATGGGACCCTTAAGACTTCTCTGTCCGTCCATCCGTCTGTCTGTCAGCGAGCTGTAGCTATCTCGTGATTCGTGAACCATAATAGGTAGAGACCTGAAGTTTTCACAGATTATGTATTTCTATTGCCGCTATAACAACAAATAAGTAACTATGTACCTACTAAAAATTACAAAATTTCCGGCATGAAAATTAAGTAAGTAAGTAAAGTAAAGTAAAATATGCTTTATTGTACACCAAAACAAAAACAATAGACATATAACAAATACAGCATGTACAATAGGCGGCCTTATCGCTAAAATAGCGATCTCTTCCAGGCAACCTTAGGGTAGAGGATATTATAAAAATTAAAGAAAGCGGAAGGGGTGTACTAATTAAATAAAGTAAATACACATAATATACATATGTATATATATATATATATAAATGAAAATACAACAGTAAATAAGAGAGGAATAGACGACAGATAAGTGGACTAAAAGTAAAAATAAATAAACACATCAAATGGAGGATAAATAAAATAGCTTCAATTTTGTTTTAAAAATAGATAGTGATTGAGACTGTTTGATATCCAAGGGGAGAGAATTCCATAGCAGTATAGCGGTAACAGTAAATGATTTAGCATAATAAGAAGAGGAGTGTGTAGAAATTTTCAGGCGTAGATTATTTTGAGAACGAAGAGAAAAAGAGTGTGTATCACATCGGTACTCAAAACGTTCTTTAAGATAAAGAGGAATGGAGGGATTGAACAGTATACAGTAAAGAAGATGAAGAATATGAGTATTCCTGCGAAGACGAATCGGGAGCCACTTGAGCTTACGGCGGTACTCGGAGACATGGTCATACTTTCGCAGCCCAAATACGAACCTTATACAAAGATTTTGAAGCCGCTCAAGTTTGTTCAGTTGGTCCTCAGTTAGGTTAAGATAGCAAGTATCAGCGTAATCGAGGATTGGTAGAAGTAGAGACTGAGCCAGCGCAACCTTAGCAGGAATAGGAAGAACATTACGCAATCTTCGGAGAGAGCCGACTGCACCAAACATCTTTCTGCTCAGCTCACTCATTTGTGGTATCCAAGTCAGAGATTGGTCAAAAGTAATGCCTAGATTTTTTACTTTGCTGCTGTATGGAATATGAACCCCATCGAACATTATAGGCGGCAGCTGTGCTAATGTTACCCGAGACATTAATTTTGGACTCCCGATAATAATGACCTGAGTCTTCTTTGGATTCACTGTTAGGCCAAATGAGTTACTCCATTTAGAAATTTGTAAAAGATTTTCATTTACCAAATTAATAGTGTCGGGCAAATCTTCTATTTTACACTGTGAATAGATCTGTAAATCGTCTGCATACAGGTGGTAGAGAGAAGTAATATGGGAGCAAATAGAATTGATGAAAATGGAAAACAAGAGAGGAGACAACACGCCACCTTGCGGGACGCCGGCCCTGACAACAGACCAATCAGAAGATGAGTCTTGTACTCGTACACGTTGTCGGCGTCCATGCAAGTAACTTTGAAACCAGCTAATTACCTCAGGAGATATGTTAAGAGAACTTAATACAGCGAGTAGAATATCAAAGTCCACAGTATTGAAGGCATTACTAAAATCAAGTAATGTCAGTACCGTAACCTGTCGATTATCCATACCACGCCGTATGTCATCCGTAATTTTAATTAATGCAGTAGTTGTACTATGACCGGGACGGAAACCAGATTGAAAAGGATTTAGAAGATTATGTTTAGAAAGGAACGCACTCAGCTGTTGGTGTATAAGGCGCTCAAGTGCTTTGGACAGAAAAGGAAGGATGGATATGGGACGATAGTCAGCATAAGTTGGATTAGGTTTCTTAGGGAGTGGGATTATTTGAGCGTCTTTCCAGGATGAAGGGAACTCTTTGGAATCAATGGAATGGTTAAAGACGTATGTGATAATAGGAGCTAAGATATCAAGGATTGGGATGATCATCTTACGACTAATGCAATCAGATCCAACTGCGTCGGAAGAGATGGCTAAGATGTTCTTCTTAACATCACTGATAGTAAATTGGCTAAAGAAAAGAGGAGGGAAGTCAGGAGTTGATATAGCAGAAAGTTGGTTAATAGTGCTTAATTTAGCGGTACTGTTTATAGTAGCGGAAGAGGAGAAATGCTGATTTAGCTGATTTAAGTCTAAATTAAGGGAATTCAAATTTTGTTTTGCCTTTCCAACCCCTAAAGATCTGAGAAAATTCCACACTTTTGTCGAGTTTTCTTCCTCAACAACCGATTTATAGATATGGCGTCGTTGGCTATCTCTACACGCCCTGTTGCAGCGATTACGTGCCCTGTGATATTTATCACGATTGGAATCACTCGGGTTCAAACGGTATTTAGATTTAGCTATATTCCTTCTTTCTTGGAGTTTTTTGATATCCGCAGTGAGCCAGGGTGCAGGAAGATGTTTCATTCGAACCGGACGAATTGGAGCGTGTAAGTCGTACAGCTGCGTGATTAAGGAGTTAAGGACAGATACCATTTCGTCAACGGTATCGACTTTCGTGACTCCTGACCAGTCAATTTTAGCAGCATCCTCGCGCAATCGATCCACGTCCATTCTACTAAAATTGCGCTGGAGAACGATCCTCGGTTTAAATTTAGGAGGTTTTAATTTGTAAGACAAAAAGAGTAAGTCGTGGTACGAAAAGGGAGAAGCTTCGCACTGGCCATGCTTTTCAACATGACCAATGGATGATACAAGAATTAAATCGAGGAGAGAAGGTATACAGTTTGGAAAAGCGTGAGTCGCTGAAAGAGGAAGTATATGTAAGTTGGAGCCGCTTACGAGAGATTTCAGACGCGATGCCCTGTAATCATTTTTGAGCAGGCAGGTATTGAAATCTCCCATTATAATAGTGTGGTTATAAAGTGGGGAGAACTGCTCTATCAGGATTTCAAATGACGAAAAATAGTCGACCGTTAGGTTTGGACTATAGTAGACGCCAAGAAGGAGTTTCTCATGTCCGAAAATTATTTCTATGAAAAGATGTTCTGAAGCAGCCAATGGTTGCGAGAAATTTAAAATTGTAAAAGGAATGTGTGATCTTAAATAAATGGCCACACCTCCACCAGTGCGCCCAATTCGGTCATTGCGAATCAATTGAAATCCTGGTAGAGAGTAGGATGTTGAAGGTAAACATGGCTTTAACCACGATTCTGACACTAAAATCGCGTGTATATTTTTATTAGCAAAAGAGGACAACATATCAGAATAATGTGCAGGAATACTCTGGGCATTAATATGAATAGCATTGAAATTTTTCAGTGTACCTGAGAAATGTGAATCAAGAGTCTCACTTAGAGAGGGGATGCTGTAGAAACTGTCATTACTGCTCAATCCTTCAGAATCAGAGAGGGAAAAGAAGCTGTCGTCTAAATTGTTATCATCGGAATCATTCATAAAAATTAGAAATAATATACAAATAATAAATAAATTAAATTAAATGTTTTACGAGCCCACCCGCCAGTTGCAAGGAGAGATTAATTCACTTCTTAAAACAAACAATATAATTTAAGAAATTAATAATAAAGTAATTATACAATAAAAAAAAGGAACTTTTAATTTAAAATTAATAAAATTAAAAAATCTTATTTCTTGTACGATGGTACAGATTACAGAACCGTTCGTGTGTGAGTCCGACTCGCACTTGACCGATTTTTTTAGGTACCTAACTATCTGAAAGAATGCAAACGCGAAACGTCTATTTGATAGGCTGCAGATCACGTTTCGATCGTGAGAATAGATAATGTGATAAAAGTGAAACAATAATTACGTCACTCGTCCATCGAGAAGCGAGACATGCTCACAGCTCGGCTACGTACACCGGCCTAAAGGAAATCGGCGCGCGCGCAGTTTGTTTCTACCTGTGCCTGATACGTGACGCTACGAAAATGATATGGTAAGAATTTACCTGTCCAACATCATCATAATATTATACTAAGCTAAATGTGCCATGGAGACTTTAGTAACATAAAAGTAAAATATTTAAAAAAAATTAATAACTGTAGCAAATTAAATAACAATAAAAAATGTTTAGGTATGCAGACCGTAAGTATTTTCTTTTTTAAATTATACATATTATAAAGTTATGCTATTAATTTTAATGCTTAACCAAGCATAACATATCTAATTATACTACTTATATTAGCTTAGGTACACGTTAAACTTAGCCTTTTATTCATACGTGGACTTACAAACCTGTCTTATAGAAATCGAAATATTTATTTGCAACTGGCACCGGGCAACAAACCGAGCACCGAAGTAGGTAAGTAGGTGCCTAAAATTCAACACTTTATAAAAGACTAGTTAATTTGCCCCGGCTTCGCATAGACAGAAATGTATGTTATTAGGGTACAATACAATATTTTTAGGGTTCCATAAGAAAAGAAATAAAACCGGCCAAGTGCGTGGCGTTCCACGCGCAGTGTAGAGTTCCTTAGTCACAATTAACCTCGAAAAACTGATATAACTCCTTAACCTGTGAACCCTACTTAGCCATGATAGTTTTCCTTTAAAATTGATTATATATACTACTGCTGTGAATTTTTTCACGTTCCTATAGATAGATAGCGGGGGGGGGGGGGGGAACTAATAAAAATTAGCACTTTAAAACATCATATGTTACAAACGGATCTAGAAATCGAGAAATGATGTTCCCACACCCACAGTATTTTTAAAAGACCTATTCAACGATACCCCACACTATGGGGTAGACGAGAAAAAAAAATTCATCCCCACTTTACATGTAGGGGAGCTACCCTAAAAAAATATTTATCACAATTTTATTTCACCACTTTGTCGGCGTGATTAATATTTATACCCACGCCAAATTACAGATTGCTAGCACTGATAATCTCTGAGATTAACCGAGGACGGACGGACGGACATGGCGAATCTATAAGGGTTCCTTGTTTACTACGGAATCTTCACTGGAATGGATCACTTCGTTGTCTGTCTGTCGTGTATGACAAGAAAACTTATAGGGTACTTGCCGTTGACCTAGAAACATGAAATTTGGCAGGCATGATATTTATTTTTAAGCATAATAGTTTTTGATTTATCGTGCTAAATATTGAAAAAAAATACCGTTCGGCCCCTTTCTCTCCAAAGTTTACCAATCGAAAAATTTGAAATAATTATGGTCAATAGAAATTTATGTATATTTTACAGGAGAAATAACATCAACGCTCTATCATAGATTTTATGATATTAGCAATAAACCTCTACAAACAAAGTTAGTTTTGCGGTTTATTAGCAAAAGTGATTCTCTTACTGTTTATTCTTCTGTAATACGGAACCCTTGGTGAGTCTGGCGAGTCTGACTCGCACTTAACCGGTTTTTTAAGTGTTCTGAATGATAAATAATAATGTAATGAAACCCGTATTGAATTGCACTTCAGGTAGAGTAGGCATATACCTATTATAGGTAAGTAAGGTATCAAATTATTTTTCATTGAAAATGAACTCAAAAATCGGTAAATATTTGACAGTTTAGAGAAGTTAGAACTCATACTAATACTAACTCGTACCTAACGTGTCCACAAAAAAATTCATTTCCTATCCGGAACATTCCTATTCCTATTCCTGATTTGGAAGTCCAAAGGAGGACTTGTATATACATACAAGGCTGTAATCAGAACGTTAGCAAACACTTGGCGTTATTGTTATACTACCTACCTAAACACAATCCAATAACAATAACCATTTGCCTCATTTTGTAGTTTTAGTGATTTTTTTATTTTTAAAACCCGCAACACGGAATAATATAATAGTACTAACGTACCCGCAATGTAAGTATAGCGTGCAAAACTCAGGCCAACGACCCGCCTACGACGTGACAATAGGCTACTTGACACTTTTTTAAAGTTGGTCTTAAATGGTTAATATTTGTCCTATTATATCAAAAAAATTAACACTATATTTTTTTGCGCCCTAAAAACCATAAAACTTTAATTTAAAAATATATTTTTCTTAGACAGGTGAAAACACTGTCGGCCATGTTTGGCCGATAGATTATCTGTGCTCTAACGTCATGCATTTGTAAACAACAGCATAACCTCCCAAAGTTAATAAACATGACTTCTATTATACTAGTTTACATGAAAAATATAGTAATTATCGTTATTGTATCATCCGAGAATGTAAAAAACGCATCGATAAAGACCACAGGAAAGTTGTGGATTAGAGTGCCCAGTGAAATAAATATACGTAACACGCGAAGACTTGCTTAAAGGGATCCTATATGACTAACGACTTCAACCCAAATTTATTTTTGCAAAGATCACTTTGTTGTAAGTCTTACTTAATAACTTATTCAATTTATAAAGAGAAAACGATAATTTTTTACGTTTACTATGAGTTTTTAGAAATATATAAAAACTAGCTTATGCTCGTGACTTCGCCCGCGTGGACTTCATAAATTTCAAACCTCCATTTAACCCACTCAGAGGTGGAATTTCAAAAAATCCTTTCCTAGTGGATACCTTCTCTTTACCTACAAAGAACACAGCCACCAAATTTCATGTATCTAGGATCAGCTGTTTAGATGTTTAGGCTGTGCGTTGATATATAAGTTAGTCACGACTCTAATTTTTATATATATGGATACTACGTTAGTCCCCGCGTCACATCGGGATGACATTTCTTTGTTTATATATTTAATGACGTCACATCATGGCTGACAGCGTTTTCTGCGTTTCAAATAAAAATAAAAACTGTATTTTTTTAAATTGGATTTATATATCCATCCTGCGTTTTTAATAATTGTTATTGATATATTTCGTTGTCTTAAGCAAAATACTATAATAAATAATCATTTATTGGACGAAATTAGATATGAGTCAAGTAGCCTATTACTCCGAGTGACCTACTTACGGAACGTTCGTTGACCTCTAGCGTCAGTCAGATGTTTTATTTGCAATATATCGTGAAGTTTCACAAAATACTTATAGGATTTTTTTATAAATTTTTTCGCGTTTTTTTGTGGTACTACTAACCATATTATCAGTAAACAGTACTTTCACTTGTCTTCGTTTTTACCAGCGTTCTGGTTACACCCTGTAGGTATATGTACTTAGTACTTAGGTACATAATCATGCTCGTACATCTTGTTAAGCAACCGCCATTCTTGACAATTTTATTAACCACAGCTGAGTGAGCTGACCATGCAAACACTAATAATGCACGCTTTTCTATGCGTTACGGCCGTTAACTAAATTGCATAAACAATAATTTATTAGTGGACCCATTCGATCCCAGTTTGACGCCTGTTTACGACACCTTTATTAGAAAAAAAGCCTTGGATTCAACCTTGCATCTATTCGATCGTGACATCCCCACACAAACAAAAAAAAACGGCCAAGTGCGAGTCAGACTCGCGCGCCGAGGGTTCCGTACTACAGTCGTACTTTTTCCATATTTTATACGATAAATCAAAAACTTTTTAGCATAAAAATCTGTTTTAGAATGTACAGGTCCCTTCCATATGATACCCCACTTGGTAAGTTGGTATAGTAATCTCACTTTGAAATTTCAAAATACGAATTATTTATTTACTTGTTATGAACACATCTTAATTTTTTTTCGTGATGTAGATACTCGTAAATAACCATTTTGCGTGCTATAAGTCGTGCCAAATTTCTTGATTCTAGGTCAACGGGAAGTAGCCTGTAGGTTTCTTGACAGACAGACAACAGACTGACTTGATCCTATAAGGGTTCCATTTTTCCTTTTGAGGTCAAAACCCTAAAAACCTAATGACTTGGTCACACGAGCGACAGAAATTGCATGACAGGACGTCCGTCATAGTGTGATTTGTAAATTGTAACAGAAATAGGTAGAAATATACTTTGTTCAATTAAAATTTTACAAATACTTTTGAATTGTCAAATGCATTGTCATCTACCACTGGTTTGGAATGCCTTTCCTACCGAAAAGAGCCACCAAGAAACTCGGCGGTTGCTCTTTTCAAATATAAGACATACAGTAGGTATTAAGCACATGATTTTTTAGTACCTTTAGTAGAGTTTTAGGCTTTATATTTTTAGTTAGAAAGTGCAATAGCACTCACTTCTGCTGATACTTATCTGCTAAACGCACATCAGTTAGGTATCTAAGTATAGCAAGGTTATCTACAGTACGCGGCAGAAAATGTAATTATCGACCTTTAGAAAGAGATAGCTGTTTTAAATGTCTGTCTATGGTCTGAATGATCTGTGATCTCACGCAGCATCGCGCGTTGTTTGTCCTTACTCTATCGCTATCGTATAGTTTTTAAACGGCAAAGCCAAAAGGAAGGGTTATGATTTTGGTAGTCTATGTATGTATCTTTGTGTGTTCCGCTGTAGCGGCTGAACTACTGGGCCGATTTTGATTAATGAGGTGCCAATTTGGTCCAGGTGGCATAGGCTACATTTTATACGAACAAAATCGATCTGACGGATGTTACATCCAAATAATAAAACCGGCCAAGTGCGAGTCAGGCTCGCGCAATGAGGGTTCCGTACTACAGTCGTATTTTTCGACATTTTGCACGATAATTCAAAAACTTTGATACAAAAAAATAAATAAAAATGTGTTTTAGAATGTACAGGTTAAGCCCTTTCATACGATACCCCACTTCATATAGTTATCTTACTTCGAAAATTGAAAATACTAATTATTAGTTTATGACCACAATTAATTTTTTTTGTGTGATGTAACCACAAATTCACGGTTTTCAGATTTTTCCCCTAATGTCAGCTATAAGACCTACCTTCCTGCCAAATTTCATGATTCTAGGTCAACGGGAAGGTTTAGGTTTCTTGACAGACCGACAGACAGACAGACAACAAAGTGATCCTATAAGGGTTCCATTTTTCCTTTTGAGGTACGGAACCCCAAAAAGTGGGGGTCTTTAAAATTTTTTTTTTTTCGATATTATCGAGCTAGGCTGGATGTCAAATAAAAGAGAAAAAAAATATTGAGGTTATAAAATATAAATATAGTATACTAGTAAATATATACCAAGCGACAGAAACCCAATTTTACTATAGTATTTCAGCATTTATAAAAGACGATCGTAGTCGGGTAATAGTTTTCAACTTTTTCATAATATTATTATTTATTACTAATAAGTAGGACGGTAGTTTACATCTGAATAGAACGTTATTGATCTATCAGGCACTTATTGCTTTGTGGGATTCAATCATTAGGCTGAAAATTCACATTTTCTTAGGTTCCAATTAAAATAACATTAGAGATGTTTGATGTTTTTTTTTCTTTTAGAATCCGATCATTCTTAATGACTAAAGGTACCGGGATATCTAATGAATATCACCCACTGTGTTGAAGCAGGCACAAACTAATCGATCAATTGGGTATTTGCCTATATCAAAAATAAATTATTTCTCAGTAATTATTAAATAAAGGGCCTTCGAAAACAAGTAAAATCCACGTCCTTTTTTAGTTTTAAGCGTTAATAACCATTTTAAATTATCTTATTTATTTATCATGTAACTATGTTACAACATATAATAATTATATATTATAACATACTAAAAAAGAAGGTACGTCATTATGATGTGACGTCATATACCATTATTTCATAGAATCTCGCATACTAAGCGCGCGTTTTGACGATTGTAAATTGGGGAACCATAAAAGTTACGAACTCCTACTGGGCATACAAAGTGTTGAATTGTAATACCAATCCCACTTCTGAACTCGCATTTGTATTTTTTTGCTGAGAATTTGGGGGCTGTAATGACACCCCATTCATCAAAATCGGCTCAGTAATTTAGGAGCTACGGTGGAACATACAAAATACATACATATACTGCTAAAATCATAGGTAGT
The DNA here is from genome assembly GCF_902806685.2 of Maniola hyperantus. Classification (NCBI taxonomy): domain Eukaryota; kingdom Metazoa; phylum Arthropoda; class Insecta; order Lepidoptera; family Nymphalidae; genus Maniola; species Maniola hyperantus. The sequence goes on from NC_048550.1 coordinate 8,761,084, forward strand.
TTCAGCGATGATATTGCAGGTACATACATAAATACAGTTTCCGACGATTTCCAAGCCATTATTAAGGCTATTAACAGATAAAACAACTACCCAATAAATATCATAATAATTTATAAAGTTATATCTAGATAAACGAGAAATAAAACTACCAGAATTAAGGTGTCCAAGGTCATGTACCCGCGTCCCGCACATGTAGGTATGTGCACACTCGCAAAGCCCCCGCGCTAACCTGGTGCGGGCGAGCGCGGGTGACGTGCGGATATGCGGAGCGTCCCGAGCGAGGAATATTGGTGTAAGGGGCTAGGACAGTTGGCTTTTATATGTAGGGCTACACATCTTAACTTTATTACAGCCTCTTCGCCGGCGAAGACGCGAGGTCCCCGATTTCTAACATCACCCGAACGTGCACTCACGCCACGGCCTCGGGGCCGTACGGACTAACCAGTAGTCCAACAAATCCACCGATCCCAACGTGATCCTAAATCCACCCATCCCAACGTCATCCTAAGCCGTGGTCCGAGCCTCACAGGAGGCGCCCTTACTTGGGAGGACGTTGCCCCCCCGACCTCTCAAATTATTTCTTTGAGCCCTAGGGCTCACCCCCAGGCGGAGCTTCGCGCTCGCTACCGTCCCCGGTGACGCTGTAGCGGCCAGTAGGGCCTACGCAGCATAGTCAATCCAAAACAACACACAAAAAAGATGGATTCAAAAATATATAAGTATTTGAATAAACCTCGGTGCCTCAGAGTCGGTCGGCGGCATTTCTGCGGCCCGTCTATTTTCTCTGGCCAATGCAGTCGGTAGAAGGCTTTATCATTAGAACATAAAATGTGATTTTGTATTCTCCTAAAATCTAAATCACCTATTACTATTACTTATTAATATATAAGTATTACTTATGTCAATTTTCATATTTTTATAATATATTTAAGTAGATCATCTTGTTCATGTCTTGTTCCTTACTTACCTACCTTTTTCTCTGTTTTGACGTCAGACAGTGCGTTATTAAGATAACGGAATCTAAGTACTTAATTTAACAAAACATGTTACCAAGATTTTATGGTTTGGATTTATTTAAATAATTATGAGTTGAGATAAAGTTGAGTATGAATAGACACATAAAAACCTACCTAGGTATTAAAAAACTCTTGTAATATAAGTCTCGCAAATTGCTAATGGAACCATGTCTCATTAACATCGAAATGACATAACATAATTTGACGTAGGTATATTTAAGTAAAAATATACCATCAGTTTGAAACTTCAATCTACTGCTGACGTCACTACAATGGCGGCCACACGCATTAGCAATTTGCGGGACGTATACTGCACCATACCTGCGGCTCGGTATTTAAACTCATACTCAGGTTTTTACTTTTAATTCTTTTTGACCACGTCCCTGGCTCAGTGGTAAGCACTGTGGTCCCGGGTTCTATTCCCGGCAGGGGTTTGGAAATTTATAATTTCAATATTTCTGGTCTGGTCTGGTGGGAGGCTTCGGCCGTGGCTAGTTACCACCCTACTGGCAAAGCCGTGCCGCCAAGTGGTTTAGCGTTCTGGTTCAATGCCGTGTAGAAACCAAAAGGGGTACTACCTACTAATAAGGGGTTTAATAATAAAAACTGCCATGTCCCCCCTTCCTTAGCCCGCATCCATCTTAGATTCCTTCATCACTTAGGTAGGTACTAGGTACCAGGTGAGATTGCGGTCAAGGTCCAACTTGTATCTGAATAAAATAAAAAAAGCCTGCCTTTAATATACCTAATCTAAGTATTATAAGTATTCTCACTCTACTCGCTACGTAAAATTTGGGTGTAACGGGGAACGTAAGACCTATATAGGTAGGTACTTACTTAGTTATACAATACTTAGCACTTAGCAGGTTTGGGGTACTAACTACGTACCTACTAACTAAAGCCGTACAGGTCAATATTTTTTTAGTGTCGACCAACAGGCTCTCAATTTATGCAATTTCGACACGTGTACCTCTATACCTACGGAATACGCATGCTATAGGTCGCGGTCGAAAATCGAGGTCAATGTCGCCTACGATTAGAGTCTAGGCCCTTTTGCGGAATTATATTATTTCCTCTGCGTTTCGATGACAATAGTTATTTGGTGATTGGTATGCAAGGCTGTAAAGTTGTTATTTTGTCGCGAGAGTTTGTATTGAATCCTGAGCGTAGCGAGGAATTCAAAAGCTAGAGCGCAAATAAATTTGCAGTCGTGCGAAACACAACTTTTCATCTCACTACAGCGAGGAAAACTTGCTTGATACAAAAGGTTACTGCCCCGGCGAACTTCGTACCGCCTAACAGTCGATTGTTTTTCAGGATTTTTTTAAATTTATCACTCCGTAAGAACCATCCCCGTACACACCCACAGTATTCTTAAAAGACCTATTCAACAATACCTCACACTATGGGGTAGACGAGAAAAAAAAAATATCCCCACTTTACATGTAGCTAAATATTTATCACAATTTTATTTCACCACTTTGTCGGCGTGATTAATATTTATACCCATGCCAAATTACAGATTTCTAGCACTAATAGTCTGAGATTAACCGAGAACGGACGGACGGACAGACAGACGGACGGACATGGCGAAACTATAAGGGTTCCTTGTTTACTACGTTACCCTAAAAAGAATTAGCGAAATCGGTTCAGCTGTTCTCGAGATTTGCGATCAGCAACACATTCAGGGATTCATATATATTTCTGTTCCGTGATAATAATTATTATATTGTCTGGTCTCTGGTAATATACCTAGATACCTATAGTATACGCGACAGATCGAGATGGCAATCGGGTTATGAAGCGGGCACCCCCCCGCACACACATACGTCACCCGCTCTATCCCGCACCGGGTTAGCGCGGGGGGTGTACGGGGCGTCTCCATCCCGATTGCCATCTCGATCTGTCGCGTACTATACCTAACTCAATAAAAGATTTAGATAAGTGATAGCGCACTACTTAAAAGTTAGAACAATAAGACAGAATGATTATAAAGATAACTGAGTAGGGAAATTGGCAAGGCCGATAAAATATTTTTATATCATTACAAAACTATTTATTAAAACAACTTATTACAAGAAAGCCGTGCTGCTGTAGTTACCTACCTACCTAGCTCACAGAAAACCTTATTTCCCAATTGTATTTTGTCTGATATAAATGCCTACTCGTTCAACAAAATGGGCCCCACGATGCTACCTCGACGTAGTATTTAAAATCTGACAAAACAACATGTATAACAAATACCTAGGTAGGTATAGGACAGTGAAGCTGAAATAGGTAAAACTAAGGTAAAACTGATTAAAAATAGGTAGGAAGGACCTAACCCAAGATGATAATATACCTAGGTATGCTAGATTTCAAAAATCACTATCTAGGTCAGTAGGTAATAGGTATAATAATTGCTGGGTTGTATTGTACATCTATTGTACTTTGTAACATCAACAAAATCGTTGCGCACTGAAGCATGTAAAGGCCAAATCGAAATAATTTTGTCACATACAGAAAAACTAATTGATTCACAAGCCTTGACACGGAGTATCTCAAAGCTTATAATAATAGTAAGTAGCATACCTAACTACTTTAGAACTATTGAAAGATATATAAATAGAGATATATAAGTAGATATAAATAATTCCGCATTTGTCGCATTTAATTATGAATGTAGGTATATAATGTATTTTACCCAAGGCCTTTTCGCCTTCAGCCATTGGGAAAGAGGAGAATCAATTACCTGTAGTCATATGCAAATGTTCTAAGCTGTGATAGCCTAGTGGTTAGGACGTCCGCCTTCTAATCGGAGGTCGGGGCTTCGATCCCGGGCACGCACCTCTAAATTTTTAGAGTTTTAGTTAATTATGTAAATATCACTTTCTTTAACGGTGAAGAAAAACATCGTGAGGAAAGTGGAAACCTGCATGAATGAAAGTTCTTCCAAAACCCTTCTCAGTCTGAGAGGAGGCCCGCACTCTGTATTGAGTCAGCAATGGGTGGATCATGATGATGATGCATATGTTCTATGACTAGGTAATTGATCTGTCTGTTATCATTTACATCTGTACTCTGTAGACCCAGATTAAATCAACGATCTCTATGTGCTAGATTAGATAAATGCTGTAGAGACTGTGGTAGAGATAATATACATACACCTAATCGTCCATTCATCATCATCATCATCATCATCAAGCGATAGACGTCCACTGCTGGACATAGGTCTCTTGTAGGGACGTCCACACGCCACGGTCTTGCGCCTCCTGAATCCAGCGGCTCCCTGCGACTCGTCTGATGTCGTCCGTCCACCTAGTGAGGGGTCTTCCAACACTGCGTCTTCCGGTGCAAGGTCGCCATTCTAGCACCTTGGGACCCCAACGTCTATCGGTTTTACGAACTATGTGCCCTGCCCATTGCCACTAGCTTCGCAACCCGTTGAGCTATGTCGGTTACTCTAGTTCTCCTACGGATCTCCTCATTTCTGATTTGATCACGTAGAGAAACTCCTCCTCCTCCTCTCTTCATTGCCCGCTGATTGACTGAGCTTTTTTATGAGGCCCATAGTTATCGTCCATTAGGATCTGGCATTTGAATGCAAGATTTGTTCTTTTTAGGGTTCCGTACCACAAAAGGAAAAAGGAACCCTTAAAGGATCACTTTGTTGTCTGTCTGTCAAGAAAACTATAGGGTAGGTACTTCCCGTTGACCTAGAATCATGAAATTTGGCAGGTATGTAGATGAAGAGTAAGAGCTAGTAGTGAATCTGGAAACTATAATAGGTAGAAGTAATTAATTAATTTCGCATCCGATTTAAATTTAAAGCATAGATGATATAGACATGGGTATTATTTTTCATCTTTAGTGGTGGAAGTTTTCAGCGCCATCTATGAAAATTTTCTCGAACGTTGCTTGGAAACCTCCTCATTGTAATATATCAATGTAAAAAAAAATTGCTAGACATTTCTTGTCAAATCAATCAATTAAGTTGTTGACCAAAAATAGAATTTGGTGTATTTTCCTAAACCTAGTTTAGAATTCATTCATTTTGTATTAAAACCACGAAAAACGTTCGCTGCTACGCTGCGCGCTGACTGAAGTAAGACGTAAAATTTTGATAATGGGTAGGTAGATACATGGAAGATACCTACACAAAAACAGTAATGCATGTTTTTAGGTACCTACCACATAGTTACATATACCTATTACTTCAGTAATCATGCAAATGCATTGAGTAGGTAAGGCTATCGTAACCTACGTGGAAAACTTATACCCACATTTGGGGCTAATTCTGAGCTTACTTGATGCTTATATTATAGTCCGTACAAAGTGAGCTGTCATGTCAAAAGTACGGTTCACCCTTTTATGACTGGGTTCACCTTTAAAATAGGACTGAAATCGTACTTTTGCGCGTGAGAACTGAGAACCATTTTGTATGCATTATATTATTTCATAACCACCATGATCAACACATCGCCGCCTCACTACAGAGCACGGGTCTCCTCTCAGAGTGAGAAGGGTTTTAGCCTACCACGCTGGCCAAGTGCAGATTGGCAGACTTCACACACCTTTGAGCACATTATGGAGAACTCTCAGGTCTGGGTTTCATAACGATGTTTTCTTTCGTCGTTAAAGCATGTGATATTTAATTAATACTTACCTAATAAAACACCGAAAAGTCGTAAAACACATTCTTCGCTCCAAATGGGCAGGCCACATACAAAGAGTTGCGGACGAAAGGTGGTCACATACAGTCACAAACTGGTACCCACGAGACTCAAAACGTAGAAGAGGCCGACCTTTCAAAAGATGGAGTGACGACATAGAGTGGCAGGAAAAACATGGTCTAGAGTAGCTAAAGATAGAAAGAATATTATTACTATTATTATTATAGAAGTCCGAAAAGATAGAGGTGTGCCCGGGATCAAACCCCCGACCTCCGATTAGGAAGTGAACGTCCTAACCACCAGGCTAATACCGCTACACTTCGTTCAATTTGCATTGACCTTGTCTCTTGCAGGACACGAAAGTGTTTGATTTGGAGCAGCATGCTGGCGGCGCTGGTGGCAGGCGCGGTGATCGCTGTGCTCGTGCTGCAGCCCTGGGCCAGCAACAGCGAGATGCGATACCGTCGTGCCGCAGTCGTCGCCAACGGTTACGAATGCGCTTCTATTGGACGGTAAGTAACGACGACAAAATAAAAAGAACATTTACAGACGTAGTGGAGTAGAGACGTTTGATAACAACTTAATTACAACTTTATGTAAGTAGGCGTACGTTCAAATGAAATACCTACATAAATATAAGTGTATTTCATTTCAACGTACCTACATTAAGTTGAATTTGAAATTGGTAGTTAAGTATACTTACCTAATATGAACACGTGCTGGCTCATCAATGATTTTATCACAAATTAAGTCAAATGGTTTATTAAAAATACTTAGGTAATAAATTCTGATAATGATCACTTTTAAAGGTTCCGTGTCTCCAGAGAAAAAAGGAACCTATAAAGATAACTTCGTTGTCTGTCTGTCTGTCGAGACACGGAAAGCACTTAAATTCCAAGGGAATCAAATAGGGTACTTCCTGTTGTCCTAGAACCATGAAGTTTGGCAGGTAGCACTGTCAGCACAAGTAGAAAGTTTCTTTTTCCTTTTGTGGTACGGTAAAAAAGTGTTAAGTATATTTTCTTGTACGAAACTCTTTGTATGCGAGTCCGACTCGTACTTGACCGGTTTTAACATTTTACAGTTACTAGGTACACTAATTACCTACCTACCTTCTGCCTATCATATTGCTTTTTCTTTACAGCGCAATATTGGGAAAAAACGGCACTGCCGTCGACGCAGCCATAGCGACGCTTTTCTGCGAAGGGCTGGCTTGTGCACAGTGCATGGGCCTCGGGGGCGGATTCCTCGCTACCATCTACGACGCGAAGACACGCACAGTGCGGGTACTTAACGCGAGGGAGAGAGCGCCTGCTGCGGCACATGAGGATATGTTCAAGAACGCCTCATCCACTGTGGGCGGGCTTGCTATCGCTGTACCTGGAGAACTAAGAGGTTATGGCGCCATTTACCAAGAGTATGGCCGTCTGCCGTGGAGGGAGCTGGTGCAGCCTGCCGCTGACCTCTGCCGTCGAGGACACCGCGTCAGCAACTACATGGGCCGAGTGTTGAAATCCTATAAAGATAGAATCCTCGCTGAACCATCTATGAGGTAAAATATCCGTCATATTATACTAAAGTCCGTTCACTATAACTTGACCCCTGCCGTCATGTTGGGACCATTGTATTGTTTTCTTCATTACGAGCTTAGGGTTTATTATTGTATTATGGTCAATGGTGCCAACATAACGTCAGGGGTCAAGTTATAGTGAACAGCTTATAGTCTCCTCGTATTATTTTGAACTGATCGGTGTAACATAAACGTGACTTGGACCAATAAGAATGCTGTATGTCTCTTTATTAGCATCATTAGTGTTATACATTGACTAGCTTATGCCCGCGATTTCATCCGCGTGGACTACACAAATTTTAAACACCTATTTTACCCCATAGGGGTTGAGTTTTCAAAAATCCTTTCTTAGCGGTTATCTACGTCATAATAGCTATTCAGCCCAATCCGTCCAGTAGTTTGAGCTGTGCGTTGATAGATCAGTCAGTGAGTCAGTCAGGCAGATTTGCTTTAAATAAGGAAAATTAAGTACATAAGTAGGGAAAATCCAGGGGACTTGCCGAATTGCCTATAAGAAAATATGATAGCTGCAACAAGTGAAACCCATACTTGCATACGTTTATGTTATAAATGCGAAAGTGTGGCTATCTATCTGCTAGCTTTTTTCGGCCCATCGAAAAATACAGGTACAAAGTTGCATCACGAGGATGTACATAGAGGCTACTTTTTATGCCGGAAAATCCTTCCTCTTGGTATTTTTAGAAAACCAAAAAAGTCCGGGCATCATCTAGTTATTAATAAGTACCTACTTAAGTATTTTCTTGAAACAATTCTAGCAGCAAAATTCACTTAGTATAACAAAAGATCGAAAGAATATGTTTAGGTACCAATCCAAATTGTCGCGCTAGTTATTTATTTTAACATAAATTAGTTCCGTTCATTTTAATGAAAGTAAAATAATGTAAAGATAAAATACCTTCTGCGTGAATCTCTTTACTATGTAAATATTATGTGAAGGTTATCGACCTAAGTTTTTGCAAGTTAGTTTATTGCACTGGCACCATTAACTTGATTAGCATGAAGCATCTCATTAGCATTTGAAAAGGATTGTTAGAGCTACAGAGAAGAGCGATCATAATATTATCCCTGAGCGACCTGAAAGCGATAGTATGTACCTATAGTATTTATAAAAGTACCTATGTAGGTACCTATTAGTATTTAGAAATCTGTAAATTTAGAATAACTATGTATTGTTCAGGATAGGACTCCAGCATAAATACTTAAACCCACGTGATTTAAGCTGGAGCCAACAATTGTAAAGTGCTTGAATTAAAGAAAAATAGGTATATAGGTACCTACTACCTATACCTAGTTTCAATTTTAAACCGAATATTTGTAGTATGAGATTTGAATATTAATTTCAGAGAACTGTATGTTAACCCGGAAACAGGCGATGTATGGAATGAAGGAGATTTGATCCGCGAACCAACATTGGCTCGAACCCTTGATACCATCGCGGAAGAGGGCTCGGAAGCTATTCACGACGGCACACTGACTGCAGCGCTCGTTCGTGACATTCAGAACTTCGGTGGCATCATAACAGAAGATGACCTCAGGAATTTTAAGTAAGAAATCATCAAATCAAAATATTATATAAAGCCACCTTAAAAATTAAAAAAATATTTTGGCCACAAATTATAGGTAGGTACCCACTTTTAATATAAAAGATACCTTCAAGTCGAAATTGAATAAGCATCTTCTAGCGCGCTATCTTAGCCTGCATGTCTGATTGCAGCCAAGCGCTAGGCCATAAATAAAAAAAGGTAGGTAAATGTTAAATTGTCAAATACTAGGTATTTAGCGCACCCCTTTGTAAGAGCTCTAATTAGATTTCTGAGTTTCAATTGCATTAAAAGTAATTTGATTCAAGTTTGGATATTTTGGTGGCTTAAAAACGGCTATATATTACATTGGCAGCCATACATACCCTATGTACATATCATTGTAACAAAACTGCCAATTACCCAAGTTTTTTAAGGTACTTTGGGGTTGGCAAGTAAAATTGCCTAGCTTTAGTCGGCAATTTCTTCTTCGAAAAACATTTAACGACAAGTTTTTTTTAAACAGAGTGGAATGGCAAGAGCCAATCGCGGTGTCAATATCAGATGAGCACACGCTATACTCCGTACCCTTGCCAGGCTCTGGTTCAGTGCTGGCATTTATGCTCAACATGATGCGAGGTTGGATCGGCGTAGGCACCGACGTGCCGGTCGGCTCCAACCTCTACTGGCACCGCGTCATCGAAACATTTAAGTACGCATACGCGAAGCGCACGGGCCTCGGAGATCCTGCTAGGACTAACTTACCGTACGATATTAGAGAAGTGAGTGGTCTTCTTTTTTCTTCTAGCCTAGCCAGCCTAGCGCATTCTTTAGGCACTTCTTTCTATGCACATTTGAGGGGTCACTGTACGTTTAGGTACCATCTGTGCTCTAATTGACTGATTGTGTTCCAAACCCTTTTAATTCTGAGAGAAGATCCGTGTTTTTAGCAGTGGCCTGATGATGGATTAAGATGATGATTTTGGTAGGTAGGTGATTCGCTAACTCAGTGTGCAACACTGCATCATAGCTACCGAGCTCATTAATTGACATTGGTTGGTTATGCATGGCTGCTTCACTGAGTGACACTAAAATATTTTTGTAAAAAACCTTCAATGTATTAAAAATAAATGACAAATTAGCTTAGTGGCTATCATTCTCATTCCTCAGAGACTGAGTTAGCGAATCCCCCCGCGCGCTCTATCAACTTACCTAGCAACTTCTTCAACATTCGAAGCATGATCTAGGGACTGTTATGGTCAAGTCTTAATTTTTCTTGTAGTTGGAGCGCAATCTTTCGGACCCTGCTTGGGCAAGGGCCTTCAGAAGTCTCGTGGATGACAACCGCACCTATAACGATTGGAAGCACTACGGCGCTTTGTTCGAAGGAGCCGACGACCATGGAACTGCTCACGTCGTGGTATACGCGCCAGATGGCAGCATTGTGTCTGCCACGAGCACTATCAACTATATGTAAATATCATTAAAATAGTTTAATGTTCCGTTCAATATAACTATATGCCTGACGTTATGTTGGCACCTTTGCTTTGTTTACTTTACGCCGGCTTCACACGTTGGCCCCAACGCTGGTCCCAACACCATTCGCCCAACGTGTGAGTCGGAATTAGATATACTTTGATTTTCTAATATGTTGTTTATTTAAATTACAGTTGGGGTTCCCAGAGGCGGTCTACAAGTCTTGGCATCATGCTGAATAATGAAATGGACGACTTCTCAGTTCCGAACCGTGAATCAGCGTATGGGATGCCGCCGTCGCCGGCAAATATGGTGGCAAGGGGTCTTCAGCCGTTAAGCTCGATGGTCCCAAGTGTGGTGCTGTCGAGAAACGGTACAGCGGAGTTGGTGATAGGTGCAGCGGGCGGTACGAAGATTACTACTCAAGTCGCGCTGGTAGGATTCTCAATTTGGTTTTTACTTAAGGCGAAATGCGTCCCAAAAGCGGTGTTGAGACACATTTCGGATGTTCAACGAATCAAGTTTTGACCTCAAAAACTACAAATTTGTTTATTTAATTTTTAATATTATACCAAAACACGATTGGAACAATTTGGCTCGATACAAAAAACGTTACGTTTCCTCAAAATATTTGCACGACCATTCGGAGAAAACCTAGGAGATGGTACGAAACCCAACGGACCGTTTTGTCCCAAAAAAAAATTGAAAAAGTTCAGGTTTAAAGACTTGAATTGAATTTATAATTTCTCCAGTAAATGAGTCCTATATTATAATAATTATTATACATTTGTTTTCAGGTGACAATGCACACACTTGTGGAAGGCGGCGAGTTGTCCGATGTGATCCAAAGCTCGCGACTTCATCATCAACTTGTCCCCATGGAAGTTGAACATGAAACTGGTTTTGATCTGGTAATTTTGTTTTTATTATTTCCTTCTTTAAGTACCAATCACTTGCTACTTTATGACTTTTAAACAATTCCAGAAAATTTCATTTAAGTATAGGTAGTAGGTAAGTAGTATAAATAGGTAAGTTAGATATAAATAGGTATCTAACTTATAAGTAGGGAAAAAAATAAACTGACTATTTTAATAACTTAGGTAATTTAATGTTAATTATTATTCTTATAACGTTAATTCATATAACTTTAAATATTATCCATGTACGATATTTTAATAACATTATTAAAATTCCAGTTTAAAATAACAATCCCCGGTTAGATAAAATAACGTTAAGCTTAAACAATGCTCAGATCTGTTCCTGTATTGTTCTTATTAAAAGGTACAGAATAAAATATAGAATGATAGCAAAAAGCAATATAAAAAATACTTTTTTTTGTATTATCATCAGAGAGTCCTCGAGTTTTTACGTGCACGAGGACACGCGACAACAGAACGCGGGCCCTTTGCGGGATTCGCTGCTATGAATGGCGTTGCGCGAGATGCAAATGGATTGCTCCTAGCGTCAACAGATCGAAGAAGAGTTGGAAGTATCGACGGCTTTTGACCTTTCAAAATCAATGAATTCGAAACGGAATCTGTGAAAAAGCATGGCGCTGCCACATTTAAGTTTATCCTAAGAGTCCCCGCAGACCACAAACTTTTTATCGGCCGATAGTTTGGTCGGTATCTTAATCAGTATGAAGATGCAATCGTTATAATTTGCGCACTTACATACATGTTTATACTGATTAAGAAACCGACCAAACTATCGGCCGATAAAAAGTTTGTGGTCTGCGGGGACTCTTAAGCTCTTTTACTTTAGACGCTTGGTGTCGGATAAAACGTACCTAGTGATTATATTTCTCTTTGGTGTCGGACTGCAGCAGCTGCACGGTTGTAGTGCCGCTTGCTTTGGCCTGCAACCGTAGATAGAGTAATAAAGGTAGATACAGCACCGTTTGCTTTCTCATTCACACTAAAAAGGGATCACAGATAAAGTTACTAATGTGATAAACAGAGACGCAGCTAACCTATTTTTTGTCCCTTATCGTGTAACTGGTTTTTTTCAAGAATAATTAATACAAGGCATGCAACTTTAGTTGCGAAACAAACTTTGAGAATTCGTGGCGTAATTGTATTTCTCATGATAGTTATTTACTTGTTTTCACATAAAAAACGTTTAATACAAATATTGTTGAACGGGTTATATAAATATTGACTACTTACTATACCTATTGTTTATTAACCTATTGTGTAATAACACGACAATTATCTCATACGCAGTTACACAGTAGGTACTTAAATCTACCTATTATTCTATCTACGCCTGCAACAGGATTTCTACAGCAGTGCAACATCAACCGTCTAAATTGAAAACGTACTAAATAAGTAGTCTGTAGGCGATCGTGTTTAAGTGTTGTCTAATGTCTATTAAGTATTATATCTGACATCAGTCCAGCCATGGGTTGAGACGAAGAAACATCATAGTTACCTAGCACTTTTGTTAAATATCTACCTATTCTAAAATAAAATACTAACGACGCCGCCATATGAGATCATTGTCGATGTTTTCTTTAACAAAAATAATGCAGGTGATTTTCATACACTTTACCCAAACTTAAAATAAGAGCCAACCAATTTGTGCTTGCAGTTTTTTTCAAATCCTTGATGAATTTTTGTTTTTCACCTTTCACCCTTCACCAAGTTATTGTTAGATTTTATTATTTTATTTATGGATATTATAATCTTATATACCTAGGTCTCATAATATTATATACTTAGGTATTTTGTAAAAGGTGAAGGTACTTCGCAACATTTTTAAACTATGTACCTATACTAAGTAGGTACCTACGTTATACTTATTACGAATTTCAGCTCTGCTGTCTCAATGATTGTTTATAAGTACCTACCTACTGAAATCATGTGTTTATGTTGTAAATATTAGTGTATAATATTACTTAAATATAAGATGGGTGCTGTGATAACGATACTTAGATAGAAAATAAAGCATAGGTAAGTACATCGACAAAATTCTTTTCATCTTCCCAAAAATTGTCTTGAATATCCTGAATTCCTAGCGCTATATCTCATGGTAGGTTACGGTAGGTACGTATATGAAAGATTTTTTTTGGAAGATCCACGGGAGGAGACTACAAATTCCCGCGGGACGCGGGAAGTATCAGGCAACAACTAGAAAACTATGTTCCATTTACAAAATTACCCCAAAACGTGGGGGCATAGCATAGCACAAAGGTCTGATTTAAAAAAATCTACTGCTAATTGTTTTTTAGGATTATGTATCTCAAAAGTCAAAAGGAAAAAAGGAACCCTTATAGGATCACTTCGTTGTCTGTCTGTCTGTCGTGTCTGTCTAGAAAGAAAGCCTGTAGGTACAGATGCTATAGGGTACTTCCCGTTGACCTAGAATTGGCAGGTAGGTAGGTCTTAATAGCACACGTAAGAGCTAACGCGCACCACGGTAAATTTCCGCACGTTTTTTTTCCGAAAAATCTGTGAACTATAGAACTATCTAGAAGCGCACGCACAGCGGAATTAATTTCGCACCGGATTATCATAGATTTAAATTCAAATTTACCGATTTTACGCACCGCAATGTGGCGCAACGTTCTTAGAGCTAGCGTGCACCAGCACGCTAGCATTAAGAAAAAATCCGAAAACCGTGAATTTGTGGTTAGGCTCAATTTACACCGCCGCGGAATGGAATGGAAGCGACTTTTTGCAACGATATTACATGAACTTTGTATAACATACAAATGAAATAGGAGCCAAAAAAGGTTGCGAGTCTTCCGGGGAATCGTCGCGCATTCACCAGAATTCCCCTAGCTACTGTCGGCGCCGCCTTTCGCCGTCTGTGGAATCCGCGGGAAGTGGCGCTAACGGGTAGTCAGTTGGGTCGGTCACAGGTCTTCCTTTTCTCATAATTTTCTTCTTCTGCCTCTTTAATGAGCAATATAAAAATAAGATCCAAGTCGAAAAATTAAACCCATGCTGAACAAATAATTAGGTAGGTATTACCTACCTACCTAGTATTTTCAATTTCCAAAGTAAGATAACTATGCCAAATGGGGTATCACATAAAAGGACTTTACCTGTACCAGTTTTTGTTTTAGCGTCCAAAATGTCGAAAAAATACTCAGGTACGGAACTCTCGGTGCGCGAGTCTGACTCGCACTTGGCCGGTTTTTTTGTATTGTAAATTGTTTAAGAATCTCTGTAAACGTCTAGTTCCACAAAATATACCACATTTACCTTCGCAATACTTTTATATCTACCTATATATTATTACTAGTATTTTGCTCGCTGCTCGAGCTGCTAAAGCAGCTCTCGAGGTCTATAATCGCCATTTTGAAAAATAAAAAATTTTGTATGAAAAAAAAAAATCCGCCATTTTGAATTTTTTTTCAAGTCATCGAATAGACCTTTGGATCCTGATCATCTCTTGCCAAGAAACCATTCTTCCATCTTTCGTACCCTCCGAGATGGACGCGGATGAAATTTGTATGGCGGCCATCTTTTTTTCACAATTCTAAATTTTTTTTCCAATTTTTGGCAATTGGATGAGGTTTCGAATGACATTTGGTCCAGCTTCTCCCACCTATCTTCAATACCTTGAGCGTGCCCTTCACCCGCCTCCGAAATCCTCAATCATCAGCTCTCTCCATGTTTTCCTTCAAATGAATTTTTGTCTTCTATATGAAACCATAAGTGAAAAAAAAAAGTTTCATACAAAATTTTACAGGAGGAAATTTTTTGAAAATCTCGGCCGCCATCTTGTTTTTCCAATTTTTTTTAATTTTTCTAAAAATCGTTTGCTAATACCTAAAATAACTGCAAGTGTAAACGAAATCGGTTGAAAAACAAAAAAGTTACAAAAGTCACGTCGGCCGCCATCTTGTTTTTCTGAAATGTCATAATTTTTCCCTACTCGAATCCCACTCCTGAACATATCTCCCATACATTGTTATATCATTTTCTGTCTCTTTCTAGGAGAACAATTATGTCAATGAGTGAGTCCGCGGAAAAAATAAATTCCGCCATTTTGAATTTTTTTTCAAGTCATCAAATAGACCTTCGGATCCTGATCATCTCTTGCCAAGAAACCACTTTTCCATCTTTCATACCCTCCGAGATGGACGCCGATGAAATTTGTATGGCGGCCATCTTTTTTTCGGAATTTTGAATTTTTTTTCAAATTTTTGGCAATTGGATGACGTTTCGAATGACATTTGGTCGAGCACCTCCCACCTATCTTCAATACCTTGAGCGTGCCCTTCACCCGCCTCCGAAATCCTCAATCATCAGCTCCCTCCATATGTTGCCCTTAAGGAATCATTGTCTTCTATATGAAACCACAAGTGAAAAAAAAAAGTTTCATACAAAATTTTACAGGAGGAAATTTTTTGAAAATCTCGGCCGCCATCTTGTTTTTCCAATTTTTTTCACATTTTCTAAAAATTGTTTACTAATATCTTCAATTGTTGCAAGTTGTAACAAAATCGGTTGGAAAACAAAAAAGTTACAAAAGTCAGGTCGGCCGCCATCTTGTTTTTCTGAAATGTCATAATTTTTCCCTACTCGAATCCCACTTCTGAACATATCTCCCATACATTATTATATCATTTTCTGTCTCTTTCTAGGAGAACAATTATGTCAATCAGTGAGTGAGTGGTAATTGAGCTATATATAGTATAATATTAGGTATAAAAGGAAAAGCTGACTGACTGACTGACTGATCTGTCAACGCACCGCTCAAACTACTGGACGAATCGGGCTGTAGACAACCGGTAAGAAAGAATTTTTGGAAATTCAACCCCTAAGAGTAATTTTTTGTAGTCCACGCGGAGGAAGTCGCGGGAATAAGCTAGTTATAATAAAACACCCGGTATTATACTAAAGTTACCCGTCTCTAAAATAACGATATAAAAACGTTATATTATTTTTTTGTAACGTTTACTTATCTATATTCTATCCCCTTTCCCGCCGATTTATGATTTTGACGTTGATACTTGACAAAATACCTATGTCATTCCAACTTTAATACGCTAAAATCGGAATAGCCGGGAAAAATATTTCTTTATAATTCTATTTCTAGACATTTATGTTAATCTAAAACAGCTCTCTTATTGTGGTTTTTTGTTTCGAATAAATTGGGCAGTAAAATTTTAACAGGGATGGCTTACAAGCTTTCAGAAGGATCTCTTGAGGTAAGCAAGTTTCAACATGTTATATTTTATGATTCCTGCACTACAGAGTACAGACAGCATTATTTTTCGCTTTGCTAAACTCATAAACGGTGATTTACAGTAAAATCCCATTTCAAACTGGTTTGAAACATTACGCTGGCCATACACGATCAAGTTTACCGGTCAAGTTTGTAGCGGACTGTAGACTTGGAAGGATTAACACAAACACACTTTCACATTCATAATAATTAGTACTGACGAGCTAGGCTTTTATAAGTCGTGCAGAAATTCTTTTTCCCAGAATAAAAATATCTTATTCTTAAGTCTTTCTTGAGTAAATTGAGTAAAGCTTTTTGTTTGTGACATTTTATTGAAATCTATTTAAAATTTGTTGTAAAAAAGTAACAAATACCTACATTTTTCAATAAGAACAATACTCCAGCATTTTTTCTTATGGTGGTGAATAATGATGCAGTCCAAGAGGGAAGCGGGCCAACTTATAGCAGATATATCAATTTTATTAAATCTATACCTACCCCTTACTTATTTCTACGCGGCATCATATCGGAGCGCCAAAGTGATTGGCGGCACGGCTTTGCCGTCTGATGGGAAGCTTCAGCTTACCTAGTTAGTTAGTTACCACTTGGTAACTAGGCAAAGCTGAAGTTTCCCATTTCCAAACCAAACCAGAGACACTTTAGAAATCATCATTCCCTAATTGCCCTTGCTAGGACCTCCCACAGCACTCACCACTGTGCCAAGGAGGTTGTTATTCAAGTAAATGACTTTGTACTCAGATCATAATGAATGGCGGCCTTTACGATAAGCCAGTAATGCAAGTGTTGGGCAGCAAGAAAATACAAGGGAGTGGAGCCAACGAGCGGTACAGACTGCTGGTATCTGATGGAAAACATTCTCACAGCTTTGCCATGATCGCAACACAGTTGAATGAATTATTGATCAGCGGAGAACTATCTGATTATTCTGTGATACAAATCAATAAATTTATCACATCTGTCTTGAAAAATACTGGTAAAGGAGAAAAGTAAGTCTCACATGAAATTTTTTTTGTTACATCTTTTAATTCATCAGTAATTGTGGCTAATATTCTGTTGTTCAAATTCAATGTATTGCTATCCCTTTCACAATACTCCCTGCGGAAAGGATAGAACTAAAAACCTGTCAATTTAGTTGAGAGATTGTGTCCAATAGAAATGACAATATGACAATTTTACTCAAAAATCTCATATTTAGAAAATTCTTGATTACAGGCGAGTAATGATTATTCTGGATGTAACTGTCCTAGCACCGGGTGCAGAAGTTGGCAAGAAACTTGGTAACCCACAAACTTTGACTGAAGAGACTGTAACAACCTCAACCCCAGTACAAACTCCAATGCAGCCAGTGCCTCAACAAACACCAGCGCTTGTTCACTCATTGGCAAAGCCTGCTGCTGGGCCAAGCTTGGATTCCAGCCTTCTTGGCTCTCAAATGACACATCCTATCGCTAGTCTAAGTCCCTACCAAAATAAGTAAGTTAACCATCAAACTGAGTCTCTAGAGTCTAGCGCATCTAGTTCTATATTCTATCAGATCCAAGCCCTTGGAAGACAGTATTCAACACACACCAGCACTGGCAAGGCCTGCTGCTGGGCTGTCTGGCTTGATTTATGCCCTTGTTGTACTATCTAATATTTTATCTTACTCTATGAACTTTTATATTCCAGTAAAGAAAATGTATTTTACATGACAGGTTGAGATGGCGACCAGGGTGGGGACGCCCCGCATACCCGTTCGCCCCCGTGCGGGTGAACGCGGGTGACGTGGGTATGCAGAGCGCCCCCGCCTCATACCGGATTGCCATCTCGACCTATCGCGGACTATAGGTATAATAAATGTAAATAATTACTTATTTATTTATTATAATGCATAAGGGATTTGTAAGCAGAAACTTGTTAACTTTATTTATCTTGGTATTTATACTACTATTTTCTTCTAGATGGGTAATAAAGGCCCGTGTGATGAACAAGTCCCCGATAAGAACGTGGAGTAACCCAAAGGGGGAAGGCAAACTGTTTAGCATGGACCTGTGTGACGAGAGTGGGGAGATCAGAGCCACAGCATTCAAGAATGAGTGTGAAAAGTTTTATGACATGATACAGGTATGTGTGCTTCTGTGTGTCTGTTACCTTTTCACTCTACCATATAACATATTTTAATGTTTTGGACAGAGTTAGGTTTGTCCTGGACTTCTGTCTACTTTTTGTCCCAGAAAATCAAAGAGTTCCTGCGGGTAAAAACCTAAAGTTATTGCCTATTTAGGTACATGTTAATAACATGACTCATGATGTTATGAAATCCCAAACACCCATTTTTGAAATTTTTCTCTGGGCCAGCCCACTTCAAAATAGCCGAACCGATTTTGACAGTTGTTTTTCAAAAATGTACAAGTACTATGCAAGGAAAACAAAGGATTCTAAATTTTTATCAAACCTCAATCCAATATAACGTGTAAGGATAAGAAAAAAACAATATATTACTACAGGCCGATAAAGTATACTACATAAGTCGTTGCCAACTCAAAACCGCAAACAAACAGTACACCACTCTGAAGAATGATTATGAAATGACGTTCACACCCGACACAGTGGTAGCAGAATGTATGGAGGACGCATCGGCGCTGCCCACTGTCAAGTACGACTTTGTGCCCATCAGCGATATTGCCAACAAGAGCCCTGATACAATACTTGGTAAGTTATTCTCGTTAGAAAACAATGATTATTATAAATGACGTTCTCACCCGACACAGTGGTAGCGGATTGTATGGAGGACGCATCGGCGCTGCCCACTGTCAAGTACGACTTTGTGCCCATCAGCGATATTGCCAACAAGAGCCCTGATACAATACTTGGTAAGTTGTTTTCTATAGAAAAGAATGATTATTAAATGACCTTCACACCCAACACAGTGGTAGCGGATTGTATGGAGGACGCATCGGCGCTGCCCACTGTCAAGTACGACTTTGTGCCCATCAGCGATATTGCCAACAAGAGCCCTGATACAATACTTGGTAAGTTTGTTTCTATAGAAAAGAATGATTATTAAATGACCTTCACACCCGACACAGTGTTAGCAGAATGTATGGAGGACGCATCGGCGCTGCCCACTGTCAAGTACGACTTTGTGCCCATCAGCGATATTGCCAACAAGAGCCCTGATAGAATACTTGGTAAGTTGTTTTCTATAGAAAAGAATGATTATTAAATGACGTTCATACCCGACACAGTGGTAGCGGATTGTACGGAGGACGTATCGGCGCTGCCCACTGTCTAGTACGACTATGTGCCCATCAGCGATATTGCCAACATCAGCCCTGATACAATACTTGGTTCGTTATTCTCGATAGCAAAGAATGATATGGAATGTAGGTATGGAGGACGCATCGGCGCTGCCTCTATAGAGAAGAATGATTATCCTATCCAGTAATATTGTCAACAAAAACTTAGTCAAAAATGTAGATTATTACTGTATAATATATGGGATTAAAATAAAATTAAAATTTGCCACCCATAAATCACAAATTCGAAATTTAGCTATTTCAGGATTTACTCAAATTGCTAAATATCATGCAACAATAATCATTATTTGTCGCACTTACTGTATTGTGTCTGTTTAAGCATTTAATACTGAACCATTACATTTATTTTATACATTATCACATACAATTAATACATTTATCTTATTATCAACAGATGTGATCGGAGTATGTAAATCAGCATCCGATGTACAGGAACTAACAGCAAAGACCACCGGGAAGCTACTCAAGAAAAGAGAAGCCACACTGGTTGACCAATCAGGCGGGGCGGTGAGTACACACACACACACGCTTTCTCCAACATAGACTCAAGGCACATTGATGGACAGTGAAAGCTACAAACATCCATTATACATTTTGTGTGGATCAAATTCTCCTTTCGACCAGAGGGAACATGCAACATATCGGCAACTTTGCATTACGATACAACTTCCGCAATGTGCCTTGAGCCATAGTTTGCGCGCCATAATTTATATGTTCAATTTTGTACCTCTTGTTCACAGATTGCTCTCACACTCTGGGGCAATGAAGCAGAGACCTTTGATGCTAGCAGCAACCCTGTGGTGTCTGCAAAGGTGACTATTACATACTGTTGGATAAAGATATCCCTTTGGACTTTGGTTCAGTCGTTTTTCTACCAGCTTTAATCGTTTCTAGCAGAAACCAGTAACGACGTTATGCATGGTGCATAGGGACCTTCTCACCTTTACAATAAAATTGTATTTACAATGAAAACTAGAACATCTAGATTCTAGAGTGTCGAGCAAAGCGTGCTTAAACGCTTCTCCGAAATATTTTCTGCGGTTTGTTAACCTTTTAAAACAGCTGGGGAAAAATAGATAATAAAGAATTGATGACATCAAAAAATCTTTATCTTTTTAAAGTCGCTATCTATGGCATCCTAAATGAATTTTTTTTTTTTAACGTTAAAAGATTATTTTTTTAATGCTAGGGTGCTCGTGTAGCGGAGTTCAACGGAAGCAAGTCTCTGTCGTGCCTCGCGTCTACGATGTTGCGATGCAACCCCGACGTTCCCGAGGCGCATCGCCTGCGGGGCTGGTACGACAATGGAGGCGCTAACATGGACACTGTCAATATCTCCGCCAGGTATGGTTTCATTGTATACAGGTGCAACCAGAACGCTGGCAAAAACGAAGACAGGTGATAGTACTGATGATTACTGATATGATACCACAAATAAAACGCGAAAAAATAAATTAAAAATCCTATAATTTTGTAAAAGTTTACAATATAGGTATTGCAAATAAAACATCTGATAGACGCCAGCTCAACGAACGTTACGTACTTAAGTAGGTCACGAGTTTTTCACGCAATATTCATTGCAGGTTTGAAAATACTAAATCACTACAACTACAAAATGAGGCAAATGGTTATTGGTTTTGGATTGTGGTATTATAACAATAACGCTAAATTTTTGCTAGTGTGTACAGCACTAAGTACAGGGTGTAACCAGAAGGTTACACCCTGTATTTTTTAATAGAAAAAAAGTTCAGTACACTATAGGGCACCAATGTGTTCGTAAGAGATCTCGGGGCCTCCCAATATGTGCTGAGGGGTTTTAATACGTAAAAATCTCAGTTCTGTTTCAAGACATTGGGTATCTTGATAAAATTTCCCACCCATTAGCAAAAAAGGTTACACTATAGTCAAATTTCTAATAATCCTTCTTCGCTAGCAGATAAAATCGACTTTTCCATGCAGATTTCGAACGATAAATAAATCATTTTCGAGCTACTAAGCTGATAAGATGGTTTCCAGGATCCGGACAGTTCATCATCGAATCTTTACTGTTACAGAGCGGGTGGACAACCCGGAGGCAGTGGCGAATGGATCACATTCTCTGAAGCAGAGGCCCGCAGACTGGGCACGGGGGAGAAGGGAGACTACTACACCCTGCTGGGCGTTCTCACCTTCATATTCGCGGACAACGCCGTCTACAAGGCGTGTCCTCAAGAGCAGTGCAATAAGAAGCTCGTCGATCAGGAAAACGGACTCTTCCGATGCGAGAAGTGTAACCGCGAGTATCCAAACTATAAATACAGGCTGCTGCTTGGAGTGAGTATTTATATTTATTTTTTACTAGATAAATGCACGCGATTTCGTCCGCGTGGATTTAGGTTCTTTAAAAATCCCGTGTGAACTCTTTGTTTTTCTGGAATAAAAAGTAGCCTATGTCTGTCTCCAATATGCAAGCTATCTCCATACCAGGATACATGATGCCCACGACATCATTCGCGTGGATTTAGATTTTTTAAGAATCCTGTGAGAATTCCTTGATTTTCGCCTTGATGTCCTTCCCTGGGATGTAGGCTATAGCTGTACCAAATTTCAAAATCGTGAAAAGCTAGCAAACAGACACACTTTCGCATTTATAAGTATGAATTATTTATTTTGTAAATAAAACTTACAAACTAATAATGAAATGAAGTGGATAAAGGTGAAACTAACCTATCTAATAGAAAGCGCTGTGTTGGAAGGAGTACTAGTCGCAGGGAGCCGCTGGATTCAGTTGACATCTATCGATTGACGATGATGATGATGATGATGATACCTATAGCACAGGTTAGGGCGGTTTCAGACGCGTATTTTTTGCGCGTATACGGTCGTTTCAGCATACGCGCTTACACGCGCGCTACATTACGCGCTTCAAAAAACCGGACTCGCGTATACGGGCATATTTCGGCGTGTTCGCTCGAACCGGTGGTGTTGCGGGAAGGTGTCTCTCGCGGCTCGCGCTTATACGAGCTTAGAAGCGCGTCAACGCTCGTACGAGTTGAGCGTGTGCCAAAAGACACACCTATACTCGCCTACATGCGCTTCCAAAAACGAGCTCATACGCGCGTATAAAATGCTAGTCTAAAACTGCCCTTACAACAGTTAGAAACTTGTAACAAAACGTCTAGGCTTGGACGTCACTGACAGGTGTCAAATGTTTGTACATTTGACGTAGGTAGCCCTAAAGTAGCCCTATTTTTCTTTGATTTTACGTCAGCATAGCCTAATATTTGACATATTATCGTTGATTTAGGATCAAACCGAGAGTTCCTTCACTCTAGTTCACTCTGCCTATAGTCCAATTAATTTTACCCAACTATTTCAGGCCAACGTGTCGGACCCGACCGGCGACCAGCGTATAACTGCATTCAACGAGGCCGCGGAAGCGATGTTGGGCCAATCCGCAGCGGACGTCGGCCGCATGTCGGAGTACGACAAGGCGGCTTATACGCAACTCTTCGAGGACGTTAAGTTCAAGACCTTCGTCTTTAACTTTAGGACTAAAATGGAAACATATAGTGTGAGTGTTTAATGTTTTTTAATGGATCTACTCTGGGCTTGCTCGGGTGGTACTTCTGAAACCATCTTTTTGTGGGGGTCTACGTTGTAAAGGAATCTCAAGCGATGCTGGGCCAGTTCACTGTCGACCTCGATGCTGGCATTGAGGATCTTCGTCAAACTTGAAGACTAAAATTGAAACGTATGTGTGTTTGATTTTTTTTATCTCCTGGCTTCGCTTCCCGCATTTCTTTCTGCAGGATGTCGGATAAGGCAGACTAAGTGGACAAACGATTTCAAAAGAGTTGCAGGGAGCCGCTGGATTCAGGCGGCGCGAGACCGTGGTGTGTGGAAGTCCCTAGAAGTGACAAGCCGTGAATGTCTTATAGGTTTAAAGACTTTATTTTCTCAAAAAGAACAAAAGTTCACTTACATGAGAACAATTTTAAACTTAAATATAGAAGAAAACATTATTTATGATACGGTGAATTTATACAATAATAAAACTAGTACCTATATATTTAAAACTATAGTGTTTGACAATATTTTTTTAATTTTTCTTTAAATTTTGGAAAAGATTTTTCGTTAAAAATGTCTTTCGGCAAGTTATTATATAGTAGTACTCCCTCAAACTGTATAGTTTTCACCCCACAATTAGTCCTAGCTTTAGTTAATTGTAGTTTATGTTTGTTTCGTGTACCATGTTTATGAGATTTTGTCTTAAAAGTGATTTGTGTATGTACGGACTCTAAGAGTATTTTTCTAACTAGTATGCATGTTTTGTATTTGTATAATTGACTAATAGATAGTTGATCAGTTTTCTTATATAATTCTTGATGCTAGATGCTATTATCGGTTGAAGATGAGCTTTAATTCCTAAAATGTTCACACCACATTGCCAAAATTCAGGTGACAAACCCTTGACTCGTATATTACTTCGCATGGACAGGGTTATTGAACAAACAAAATGGCACCGACTCATTGGTGCGTAAATTTTAATTATTAACATATTATTAACACTAATGCAACCTCAGTGACGTCTGGATTTCAAACGGGTAGTTCTTTAGTATCTAAGATGTTTCTAAACTGTGAAAAAAAAATTCGCTTGGCCATAATATCTTGATATTTTATCGATCTTGTAATTTTGTCATTTATATGAAACTCATATAAAATTTCTTTGTACAGGATGAAGCCAGACTGAAGACAACAGTGATGTCGGCTAAGCCAGTGGACTACAAAGACGCTAACGCTAAACTCATTAAAAGTATCACGGCCTTGAGCGGGGTTCAAGTTTAATTTTAATTATTCAGTAGAAATTGCAGTATGGTCAATATGTAAAATTATTTGTATTATTATACCATCCGGGGGTCCTCAGCATTGAAACTATTGTTCATCTTTAAACGGATACTGCAAAAAACGGCTTCCGTTTTGCCGTGGGAACGTGCCTTTTAAAGAGTATAAAACCACTACGTTATTCATTTTCCGAACTACATAATATGCTAATACAGTACGCGGCAGAAAATATTGTACATCGACCTTTATAAACTCGTTGAGCGTTGTCTCTGTCGTTGAAACCGACGTAACGTCACATAGGTATGAGTAACAGAGACAACGCTCTACAAAGCCGAAATCTCATTCTACAGGTCGATGTACAATATTTCTTGCCGGCTACTGTACCTGTGTTGCCATTATAATATTGTCTAAATTCATTTATATAAGTTTCA
Organism: Maniola hyperantus; assembly: GCF_902806685.2. Classification (NCBI taxonomy): domain Eukaryota; kingdom Metazoa; phylum Arthropoda; class Insecta; order Lepidoptera; family Nymphalidae; genus Maniola; species Maniola hyperantus. The sequence continues at coordinate 8,786,097 of NC_048550.1, forward strand.
TTTCAGTAATTATGAGATAGTTTTATGTTTTATTTGATAAGTTAGAGTTAGTTTTTAAACAGCAAAATTGTGATCTATTTTTTCGAAAAATATTTGTAATCACGAAGAACACACAATAAAAATTTGTTTAAATTGACTTGTTAGTGTTTCATTTCTAGAGTCTTTACATGGCCTCTACCAATACAAGTACACTGGACCTGCGATTCCCGATCTGTTTTTGAAGCAAAATTTTCGCCATTTTGGCTCTGGTAGCAGTAGTGAGTCTCATGTGTGAGCGTACTTGGAACTAAAATATGTTAGTGACAAGACATCTGTACCCAACATAGTATCAACCCCATAGAATTTATAAATACTAAAGTCCATTTCATGAAAGAAGTCCCACAGACGCAGCGCTGTACTCGCGTGACTAAACAATCTTTAAAATGCACTAAGCTAGTTAAAAACTCAAAAAAAATCTACCACAACGAACGAACTTGATAACATCGACGAACGACAACATTGTCGACATCACCTGGCTCATAGTTCCAAAAATCACTGCGGGACTTTAGTACTGTGTAAAAGTACGACTTTTCCTCGTCGTCCGTAATTTAAAGGTGACCGTACTTTTGACATGACACTTGACACAGTTATAATTATTGGGAGTGCTTATAATTACAAGCACTCCCAATGCATGGATGTAGGAAGTAATAAAAGTACTTTCTTATTCCATATGCATCGACATAGGAGGTAATAATTGTACTACGAAGTAGTACATAAAATTTCTCCAAAAGTGTTCATCATGCACCAACATGACGATTTGACACAGTCAATTTTAATTCCCGGTAGTTACGCTCGGTTGGGCGCATATACAACATCGGCCCATGATCCACGCACACCTCTTCTAGCGTACTTGGCCATTTCAGATTTCAGTGTTTTTAAAATAAATTAAGTACTACCTTTTTGCATTTGGACAAATCGAAAGATAAAAGAAAAGCCATGGAAAAGCAATTTAGTGACAGCTAAATAGTCTTTTCCAATCTGTGTTTCCAATATTTACATTTACAAAATTAAGAGGCAAGTGGAGAATTTTAAATAAAACTCAGAGAAAAAATATGCTGTCCTTTTTTGAGGAATCCCCACTAAAGTCTAAATTAACAAAATTACAATAGTCTAAGTAGGTATTAAAAGGCCTTGTGAATAATTTATTTTCATGTAACATTGGGAAGGAACATTCGCAGTTGATGCAGCGATAGCAACCTTATGAGATGCGATCATGTCCATTAATGGTTCACTACGTGGAAGACGTCGAAACACGTCTAGCAGTCAACGCGATCGGGAAGGAGTCCGCATCAACGTACGAGAGCATGTACAACAACGCACCATCCGTCCACGGGGGCGTAGGGATGCCCAACAAACGGCGAGGATGAGACGTGCTGGAGCTCTGTCGTCTTCCAGTGAGGAATCAATTATCATCGGACGTGCCCTTCCGTTGAGGCCACGGCAGCGTCGTGTACGTTGGCTGGACAGAGAGGTGCTTTAATTATTTTACGTGTCGGCAAAAAGGACTCTAACATTGAATCTGTATGTCTGTACATCCTACAGTTGTAGTGGTTAATCGATTTATTTGGTTTGGTGAAGTGAGGCGCGATGGTGGCGCTGTTGGGGATTGGTTCGTTAGGTCAAACTGATAACTGATTTTGATGATGATGATATCGGATTCGCCCGCGTGGATTTAGGTTTTTAAAATCCCGTGGGAAGTTTGATTTTTCAGGATGAAAAGTAGCCTATCCGTAGTAGTCCGTCCCCGGGATGCAAGGTAACTCAGTAGGTAGGTACCATGAATTTCGTAAAAACAATTAAACGCCTGATTCTTTAAAAATCCCGTGGGATCATCACGATTTAGTAATGCAATTCCTTACAGCATCAGGGCTGAGGAGTTGGGTCCTCGAGTTCTAAAAGTCTTTACTTGGTATGTACCTACCTACCTCCAATATCAATTTATAACCGACAGTTTCTGAATCCCATCAGTTTTGGTGGTCAGGTCCCGCACAGCTTCAGGATTGAGGAGATGGAATCCAAATTATATACGGGACAATGTCGCAAAGTTTCTCTATCGATTAAAAAAAATTAACGCAAATCGGTTCGGAAATATCAGAGATTTCGGTGTGTAGTAGTGTGTAGGTATAAGAAGAAAAACACAGTTCCTCCTTTTTGACAGTCGGTTAAAATAATAGCCTATGTTACTCCTTGGTTAATCCTCTACATGTCTGTGAAAGTTCCATCAAAATAGGTTCAGCGGTTCTGACGAATAGCCCGTTCAAACAGAATTCGACGAATTAACGTTTCTGTAATTTCAAAATTACAGACCGACACTTTTATTTATTAGTATACAAAAATAGATGATAGCCGTGACTTCGTCTACTTGGATTTAATTTTTCTAAATCCCGTGGTAACTGATTTTCCGTGGCAAAAAGTACCGTACCGTAGGTATGTCCGACCACGGAACGCTTGGGCCGTGAAATGCTAGCACACAGACACACACTTTCGCATTTATTTTGTACTAGCTGATTCCTGCGACTTCGTCCGCGTGGATTTACGTTTTTTAAAATCCCGCGGGAACTCTTTGATTTTTCGGGATTGTTGTCGTTGCTTGGTACTTACAATATGAATTCACTATGAATACTTTCTGAATCTTGATAACTCAGGGGGGCAGTAACCCTGCAGCATCAGGATTAAGGAGTTGAATCCAGAATTTTTTATGTGACCACGACGTAAACTTTTTTTGTTGATTTAAAAAAAAATTGCAAATCGGCCCAGAAACCTCGAAAAAATCGATGTAGAAAATAGAACCACCTCCTTTTTGACAGTCGGTTAAAAACCGATGACCTTGAAATATTTACGGAACAATCTTTAAAATATCCCCTTTCTAACAAAAAAAGAATGAATGAAATCGGACTACGCGTTAATGAATTACAACTCAGTATACATTTTAACTTTCGTCCCCTCTCCTACGGGAACCATGCTGAATTTCGGGATAAAAAGTATCCTATATTCTTCCTCATAGTATGGCCTCAAATCGTACCAAGTTTCATTGGAATCCATTCAGTAGTTTCAGCGTGATGCGCGGCCGTGATACAGACAGACAGACAGACAAAAATGAAAAAAATTACAGTTTTGGGTTCAGTATCGCTTATAGAGTGCCCTCGAAAAAAAAATTTCAAAAAATCTTCAATGTACAGAATTCGACCTGTTACAGTTTTATTATAAGTATTGATATTGATGATTGATTGGATGGATTCAGATTTTATCATTCTCCATTTCGCTGACAGCTATCGGCCGACGCCTTGAGGCCGGCAAGTCGTGGCGGTACGGCCCGCGGTGTATCCGCCCCCGCACATGCCTCGTACTCGTACACACAACCCAGAGCAGGACCCGCAGGCGACCTACAATATACTAACCGCAACGTTACTTTACGAAGACCAAATCGTCGAAGGTGGCTGCAACCAAATCATTTTAGAAATGAGGTAGAAGGCGTAAAAATACGCTTTTCTCTATGATTTCAAGTTAAGTGTAGGTACCTCCCTATTTACTGTGTGGCATACATGCCTAGAAAAGAAAACGCTTAACCACTCTTGCTGTTGATTGCTAACTTTATTAAAAGAGAAGTGGAAAAGATACAAACAGAACGACATTCCACTAGTGTTTTAGGTACCTACGTGCGCCTTTATAGAACAATCAAATAAAGACGTTAATAGACAATAGTAGGTACATTATGATTATAACTAGAAGAATCTTCCCTAAAGATCTGATCTACAAGATATTAGTTCAGATTATTACTGAAGTCGAAATTATGATAAGTTATTTGTTTTGCATATACCATTGATTCAGCGGTACATGCTTAGTAGGTAGGTAGAGTCCGCGCTAAACAAAAACAAGTAAGTAATCCAATCTGAAGTTGCAACATAGCGGTCTACGCAGGTCATAGACCAAGAATGAAATTGGTCAGGTACACACAAGCCTGGCTAAAATCTACTTTTATACAATGCGCAGTAAGCAGTTATACGCCTCGTGATCAGATTTTGGTGCGCACTGTAGGTACCACCTATCAGTCCCCCAAAACACTGTTGTGGTAAACTAGGTACGGAGGTACGACCATTCAATTGGAACTTTAATCTTGTAGCTTATCCGTTTTAGGGCAGGGTGGCAAGACTCAATAACAACGGTATCGTGAGGAGAGCCCGTGGCTACGGCAGACAGCGCCAGGTCGACGCTGACGGTCGTGTTCAACATGCATCGAGAGATGGTTGGCGCCGGAACCAACGCCATCAAACGCTTCAAAAGGCACGCAGAGCGTGTCGGCCTCGACTACCCTTCACGTTGTCTTCCACGACATAGCGACTACAGAACGCGGTAGAAAGTAGTGTACATCGGCCTTTAGAATTACATTTCAGGTTTGTTGAGCGTTGTCTCTGTCACTCCATACCTTTATGACGTTTTGTCGGTTTCAACGACTGAGACAATGCTCTACAAATCTGCTATCTCCTTCTAAAGGTCTTTCGAACTTTCGGCCGCGTACTGTACCGAGTACCGACTAGCGATGTCTGTGGATCTTTCTAGTAGGACTAACGGCACCTACTGCCGCACCTATTGATAACGCTTAATTAAAACAGCTGTGACATTATGTGATGTTTTATTGTGTTTTGGTGCTCTGTTGTTTCGAGTGTTATAATTTAAGACAAAAATTAAAAGTATGTTTTTAACTATTTTATCGATACAAAAATAGTTTATGTAAGTAATAAAATAAAGAAATAAAACTGCGTTTTTTGCTATGTAGGTAATTTATTTAATCTCATTGATATGACTTTAAATTTGGCTAAGGAAACAAATTTTCTGGTACCATCATTCGGACAATCATTGCAAGAAATTTTAAGACATTGAGAGAATATCAAACTTCTGTACAACTTATAGTAAAATTTAATTGCAATTTGCCCAAGTATGTTTAACGGCTCACACAAAAAAATAATTTCCTAAATATCTTATCAACACTAATGCGTACGAGGTTTACTATCACTAAATGTACATAAGAGGGTACTGATGTCGCGCAAATTTTGTCTACTCAAATGTTTTTTTTTTAGGATTCGAGACAATATTTTTATTATATCCGCAATATTTTGTGCAACTCGAATATCCCGCACACTTGATTCAAACAATCAAGGACTTTAGGAGTAGGTTGCTACTTGCTGACAAAATTCACGTAAAGCGTTGGACCCCAATTAAATATGTTCCCAATGAAAAGGAGCTGCACAAAACATCCCTAATTTTTTAAAAATTTGACGTATAAAAACGACCAGAAAGCGGCGTATCCACTATCCTATGTTCGCACACCAATATTGTTCTACAAGCAATTGGCTACTAGCAGTAGTGAATAGGTCCGTGCGCCAATTAATTATTAGATTAAAGTTTCTTCTTGATTCGCGCGCACCGTTTCCATCGGATCATTTATGCTGATGCGTTGAACTAAGTTGATGCGCGAAGGGAACATAGCCGATAAACAGCTTAACATTGCGTTATACAAAATTAGCCACTTCGCCCACGTCTAAAGATCTTTTGTCGGCAAAAAATTAAACATACAGGATTGCATTATTGAAACGCACCGACTTTTTGTAGTAGAATGTGTGTTTCAATATTGTAATACGGATTGCATTATTGAAAAGCACACATTCTACAAAAAGCCGGTGTGTTTCAATATTGTGGTGAAACACACGGATGTTTCATTTTTTGCTGACGGACGAAAAAACGTTCAGTTCCGGACACGGGCGAAGCGCTGTAGGCTCCAGAAAAGTTAACTAAAAGGATAATTAGGTAGAAGAAAGGATAATTTTGTAGGCGACAGTAAAAAAAAATTGGTTCGGCCCCACTATTAGGATTCGGCAAATGATTCGTGATATTGCAAATTGTATGACCGTCCATCGTATCGTACCGTAAAGCGCTAACCTGAATGTATTTCTGTATTGAGTCGGTATTCGCCGAATCCCGATAGTGGAGCCGTACCACAAAACCAACGATTCTGATAACGTTAGAAGAAAAGCTGCCATCACGATATATTATGGTTTTCAAAAATCACAGTAACTGCAATCAAAATGTGTGCAAAAATGTGTCCATATTACAGCCATTTTAAGTTTTAAAATAGGTATCAGAAAGGTTTAACATTCTGTTTACCTTTTATATACCTATATCTTCTTTTCTAACAGTTAGTACACTATTTCTATTATTTTTTAGTAAACATAATAATTATTATGTTACAAACAAATAGCAAACTGGCATCATTCAATTAATTTGATTGTACGTCAAAATACAACAATTTGTGACTCACTTCAAGTCGGTATAGAGGTTAGTAGGTACATATCCATCTTAAAATATTGAACACAAGATTCGCTGAAGAGATAAAAACACAAATTTATGCAAGTAATCATTAGTACATAATTTATTATTAAATAATTTGAAACCAAAAACACTATAAATTTGTACGATTACATTATTATATGATTTACCATTTGAACTTTATTCTTAAAATATTTTGTCTTTTACATGTAAGTATAATGCATAGGTATAGTCGCGGTAAATATAAGGCTCCCTTGGTGCATATGAACGCAAAATATACACGCTAAACGCAGCCTATGACGTCACGTGCGTTTACGTGCTCCTAACACTCACCTATAGTCTATTTTTTACTTGTATATGCGTACTCTTGAGGTTCAATTTTCTGTGTGTATGGCACACCTTATCTAGCTTGCTTGTATGTCCATAATTGTGGCTCCAAACCTTTGAGTTTGCGTTTGACGTAGTGTGGCGTGTTCCTTACTGCGTTCATGCGCACAAAGGAACTCCTACGATATTGCACAACACACTTCTGATTACTATTGCATTGGTTTTGACAAACCATGCGGATAGTTAAAATGAAACATCAAATCGCAATTGGCCAATTCCAAGTCGTAATTATATTTCTCTTATTGCAAGTGTGTTGTGTAATTAACCCCATGATCAAAAATCTCATAACAGTGTAAATCTGACTCTTACTTTAATTCTCTTACTATTAAGCTATAAAATTAATCAAAAAGGGTTAACCCTCGTTTACATGGACGCTTTTCCAATGCGTTGAAAAAGGAACGAATAAAACACAAAAGTCAAACTCGATTTAACGCCGAGAGTTGAAAAAACACTGCGTTAAAAAAGTGCATAAGAAAAGCATTCGTGTAAACGAGTTTTCCAACAATAAATACTCGATTCGGTTTCAAAGCCAACACACAATTTTAAAAAATATCTATAGTACCAACACACAATTTAAAAAAATATCTATAGTTGCCTATGACGTGTCGCCACTTTAACTCATCGATTCTCAAACTTTTCTTACTGATTTTTTATGTAAAAATATAAACGCTCACCCCAAAACGAAATCTCGATAAATTAACAATAATAATATTCACTCAATTTACTCAGATCTACATATATCCATTTCAGTGAGAAATTAGATTATTGATAGCAAGTAATAAGTCCCAGTCTGAAGTAGTTTTAGTGGTCCTTCGAGCCAGACGAACCTAATTTATACATATTCGTTCGTTTGATAAAATTTGGTACCTATATAGGTACCAATTTTTTAATTGTATGCGCGTTTTAAAAGAAGATGTAGGTTACGCATTTTTATAACAAATTTATTTTAACATAAAAACAAAACAGCTGCAAAATTCATATTACAATTTATAATATGAACGAAATTGATTTAAATCCGAGAAGTGAACACAATGATATGTATTAGTTATTAACTCAATATCTGAAATCACGACTCTCCTTAAAGTTTGAGAAACGATGACACAGATGAAACCATTGATTACTTAACCAATCAAATGTATGTATATCTATAAATCACCTTACTTTACTCTTATACTAGTATTAATAATATATCAATCATTACTCACGAATTAATTACAGATCTCTAGTATAATTTATAAATTATCACGAATAAGTATTAAGAAAATATTGAGATTATTATTGTGAAACAATTTTCAATTCCAAAATAGTATTATTTTTAAAACAAAGTGTAATTGATTTCAATAGGTATATTTATTACTGAGACATCCGCATTATGTTTCGAGTGCCCGTGGAAAGTTCTGTGGAGGTAATTGATAAATAAAATAATAGCTTAAGTTTTTGAACTGGTTACTTGCATAGATATTATGGTAAAAGAGACCTGCTAGCTTTTTATATATATTTCATAGCGAACAAACAAGCAGGCGGGTCACCTGATGTTAATTGATTACCGCCACCCATGAACATTTGCAGTACCAGAGGCACCGCCGATTGCGTTGCCGGCTTTTCAGGAATTTGTTGATTCGCTCCTTTTTTATATTCTATGTGCAACTACAAAATATTATCATCAACAACAGCCAAATTACATCCACTGTTGGATATAGCCGATATAGGCTTCTTTTAAGCAGCGCCAACATTTCCTATACTCGATCATTTGCATCAAATTGATGCTAGCCACTTCTTAGATGTCATCGGTCCTAGTCCCCACAGGCTGTAAACCAGGTATTTTAAAATTTTCATAACTCAAGAACCTACCAACAGGACAGGACCACTTTGTCCTGGCAGGTGAGGTAGACGGACCAGATATGTTACAAATTTTTACCAAGCACTTATTCAAAACTTTCCACTACCTCTCGGATCATTATAATAATTAAGAATTAAAATACGAAAAAATATATAATGCGTAAAATTTAACTCTTTATGCGCCATTTTAACTTTTTGTGTCAAATTTCATGTCAGAAGTACGATTTTAGTCCTTATTTTAAAGGTGAACCGTACTTTTGACATGATAGTTAACCCATAGAATTAAAATCGCGCGTCAGGAGTCATTTTGTACGGACTATACGTGTAAAACGTACCACAGTAAGGTTCAACTGTATTAAGGTAAACAAACAAACAAACAACAAATACATATTTTTAATGAACTGAATAACATTTTAAATATAACCAAGTATATTGACTTTTTTATTAATTCAGATACAAGTTAGTCCTTGACGGGCATTTCTGTATAATATCTTAATATAATCAATACAAGTATTTGACAGTTGTTCGTTTACCGTCTGCGCTGTGTCAATTGAACAGAGTTTAGAGGGTAACATCGTAAATGTACAACAATAATAATTAATTCCATTAAATATCATCAGTTAAGTCATAGCCCGATACGATTCCTCACGGAGTCCATTCACACGTTATCACTAATTGTGCAGTAACACTAAGAGTCCGATACAACTACGTAGGTCAGTGAGGCAGCAGCGAGCCTCGCCGCCCCTGCCTCGCGCCTCACCACGCGCCTCGCGCCTCGCTGCGCGCCTCGTGCCTCGTCACGCCACACCACACAAGGATAATGCACATCGACCGATCACTACTCCACTAAACATATTTACAAAACCACTAGGACGAATAACTTAAAGCGAATAAATAAAAGCGACGCTCTTTGGAACGGGTTACATTCGAGGTACGCGAGTACGAGCGTGAATGTACCGCCCCCCGCGAGAGCCAGCTCGAAACGAAACTACGACGCACTAAGTGTAACACCTCTCCCATACAAGTGCCAACTTCTGTAAGGCTAGACTTCCGTGGGTCGCTGCTGAAGCGCCGCGACTGACCCAACAATACTAAACATTAGAGATGGACTATTTTACATGCAGTATTTTAAAAATCGCGTGTTTTTTTTCATTTTTTACGTGCACAAAAAACCACTTGCTACCTTACTTAAAGTGTGAGACATTACACCTCACATTTTCATAGTGTTTAGTATTGTCGCGTCAGCAGCGGCGGCGTGTCCGTAGCAGGCGTCAATCGCTTCGGCTATGGCCTTACGATTTCTGCTCCCAAGTACATATTGTACAATGTCACATGCATTTTCAAAGAATTTTCATACTAACCGACCAGCCGTGATTGGTCCATTCCGGTAGAAAACGTACCTGTTAGGAGAGGCGTTAATCTTAAAACTAAAATGTTAACAAAATATGGCCGAGAAGCAATTCCCAATCATATACATAATTACATAAATGTATCAATTTTGACACCCAGTCTTTACATTCGAACGTTGAGATTCTCGATAATTTCTAAATTCCAAATCGATTTCCGAATTGATTTTCTTAAATTAATATAAGCTTAAACTCACAAAATAAATCGATTAAAAATAATCAAAATATGATTACAAAATTAAGGGGCTATAAATTAACAAAAAAATAAAATACAGTTTCCGGCTAACAACTTGAACATTGATGAGATTGGCTGGCATTCCCCATTACACCGCTTAGGCGCCATCTCCACGGACAAGAGAATAGAGGCGATAGTCTCGCCGTGTGACAAAATTCGATACAAATTCTATAGTTAGTATCGAATTTTGCACAGGGCGATACTATCGCGGAGATTGGCTAATAGAGTTTATATCGAATTATGTGGCAAAGCGAAACTATTGCCGCGATTCTGTCATCCGTGGAGATGGCGCCTTAATGTTGTTTGCCGGGCACTATATAAAAAATGTGTATAAATAAAATTGTTCAGCGCGAGCATTACGAAACTTATCGTATTTGACGCGAGTCGACTATCCGAGCGGACCACGGTCCGGGCCTGCCTTGTCTAGCATCACCCCGACATAACATCCACACTGAAAGCTTTATCAAAACAGACACTTCGTAAAAGCTTAGAAGCTAAAGTCGATACGAGATTCTATTCCATTTTACAGTTTACTTTCGTTACGAACCGTTATTCGAACACACCACCGATTTTTAAATAAATATATCTAGAGTAATAATGAAATAAATGTTATCACAAAATAATTGTACTATTCAGGACATAATCACATTATGGCGCATTTGACAATTTTAGATCAAATGTTGTATAGAAGCAGGCGTTACTTTGCGGAAGTCCATGATTGACGAACAACCATAATCTTAATACACGTTACACCACACAGATTTGTCTGTTTTAGATGATTATAGCAAATTAAGTTTATGGTTTCAGTTCAAAAACGGCTCAACCACAACATAATGCAAGCGTACTGATATAATTCTTTAAATCTAAAAGGTTCTAAACGCCGATAATGTACTTAAACAAATACTATCAAAAATTCCCAAATGCACCACTCAATCTTAAAAATAGTATTACAAAAATAATTGTGTTTTTCATACACGCTAATTTGAAAATGAACAAGGTATATTGAGGATATTATATAACAAATAATATCAGTGCGGTACATTGACTAAGAACCTTTTAAATGCTATCGTCGTCATAATATCCCCAATATAGCCATTCAAATTAATTCAAAAAATAATATTTGTCCAATAATTTATTACGTGAGACGCTTTCTTCTCCCCATCTTAAATCGCCTCCCATCACCCAAGTTATTTTACGTAAAAAATAATATCAGTCCATTTTTTATAAAATGTAAATGTTTTGGTTGAGATTTGAAGGAGTTCACCCCTAGAATAGGACCAAATAACAAACCGCCTCCCCCCTTCCCTTTAAAAGGTCTTACGTAATAAATGAAGGACCTCTAACATTTTTAATATTACATCGGAACGGTTACATAATCACACGTAAGCGTGTCGGTGTGTGTGTGGGTTCGAAGATGGCGGTGTGTCTGTGTGAGTGTGTGTGTGTGCGCTATGTGTGTGCGTGCGTGTCGCGGGGCAGCTAGCGCGCTCACGGCACGAGGTCGGGCAGGCGCCCGCGACCCTAGGGGCGCCCACCGCCCTCGCCGCTCACCACCTACGACAAGGAACGACTATGTTAAATAATATATTATTATACCTATATAAGTATGGTAGTAATGTAAAACATATCTTACAACATAATTAAATCACAACCCAGAAGCCCACGCCTTACGCTCAGCGTAAAGTTCATCAAAGCGAAAGAAGACGAAAGTCTTTAATGTCTGACAATATGGTCCTACCTGTGACAACGTGTGGAGCTGCAACGTGGATTGTGGACACTGACAGTTGGCCTTGTCCACAAGTTCAAATTCGCTTAATGTGCTATGTTGGGTATCTCTCTGAGAGACAAAATCTGTATGAGGAAATCCGTGGGAGAACCAAAACTCCCCGCATTATCCGTAGGAAACCAAAGACATAGCTCAACAAATTAGCAAGTTGAAATGGCAGTGAGCAGTGTCTGTCGCAGAACCAATGGCCGCTGGTGACACGTGTTCTGGAGTAAAAACCGTGTACCTACTAGCAAGTGTGGGACGACCTCCAGCCCGCTGGTCTAACAACCTTATAAGGTTAGCAGATAAGGAAGGCGGGGGGCCGTGTATGGTGGCACTCTGTCGAGAAGGTCTAGGCAAACAAGCTGATTGATTGAGTACACCCAGCCGAACCTGTCACCACACACACAACTTATATAACGCGTTAAATTTAACTCCTCACGCGCCATTTTAACTTTTGTGTCAAAATTTCTATTCAAAAGTACGATTTTAGTCCTTACTAGCTTATGCTCGCGACTTCGTCCGCGTGGACTACAAAATTTCAAATCCCTATTTGACCCCCTTAGGAGTTGAATTTTCAAAAATCCTTTCTTAGCGGATGCCTACGTCATAATAGCTGTCTGCATGCCAAATTTCAGCCCGATCCGTCCAGTAGTTTGAGCTGTGCGTTGATAGATCAGTCAGTCAGTCAGTCAGTCACCTTTTCCTTTTATATATATAGATTATAAAGGTGAACCGTACTTGTGACATGACAGTTGACCCATAGAGTGAAAATGGCACGTGAAGACTCATTTTTTACGGGCTATACTCACTTTCCGCTCCTTGTAGTAGAGCTCCTCGCTCTCCTTGTCACAGAGCAGCAGGATGACGGCGCCGAACAGGAAGATGGCGGCGCCCCAGCCCACGCCGTACGCCCAGCCGAACTCCCACACCGACCGGTTGCCTGTTACCGATCATATAATATTTAAGTAATTACAAAAACACATCAAAACTGATTGTCTCAAAAATATATGAAAAAATCCTCAGGGAAGAATTTAAATAATAAATAACAGACTAGACTTGTGTTACAATTACACAATTTACTCGTGCATTCGAAAGCAACAAAGGTATGAGTTGCCTAGAAGAGATCACTGTAGTGATAAAGTCGCCCTTTATTTTTAAGTTTATTCTGTATTTTTAGTCTTTATAATATTGTATTTGGCGATAAACATGTTTAAATAAAATGAATAAATACAATTTTATATAGATACCATTGTTAATACAGTTAAAAATAACAATATTTGTACCAGTAATAATTATACACCATACACCAGTAGTTTTAACGTTAAAAATTTAGTAACGTATCGTCTAGGTACCGTCCATGCACACACACATTAGAATATTTTGACTGCTAAAGTAATAAAAAATCTGAGACCATACAGTATGACATAAATAAATTGGTAAGCTACTAAAAAATCTATGTCAAACAAAAATAAACAAACACATACCGATTCCATACGTACCCAGATTTAACTCTGCGGCGAAACACACCGGGTATATCACTAGCGCTATAAGGATGCACATCACTGAAATACAAAGGAAACTTAAATTTTATTCTATTTCAAAAGTTTGCTGTTAAATTAATTAAATCTCCTTAGGCAAGAAATTCGTAAGTCCATATCCCTATGTTTTATACTCAGTCCATTTTGACTCTGTATGATTCAATATAATTCATCATAATACGACTGACTCATTAAACCCCCAGCTCAAACCCTTGGACTAGAAAACCAAAATTTCTAACAGAGGTTCTTCTTCTATTCTAAACAAGGAACAAGACCAGATTTTTCGAAATACCCACAGGAGCCAAGCCACGAGCGGTCACTAATAAATTAATGAGACGGTAACAATATTTTTTAGATTTTGGCTATTTATTGCTCTCTATTCACGTTATATACCGCCTCGACTTTGAAAATCAAGAGTGGCACTGTATTTAGAGTCAAAAGTCACAAAAAGCCTGAACTGAAATACTTTGTGCCATTTAGACAACATTGACATTAACACCAGATACAGTTGCGGAGCATGACGGCCGCGCTATGCACGGTAGGCTGACTGCAGTCAACAGTCGACAACTCGACACTTACTGGAAACTCGAAACCACGAATTATAACGAAGACATTTGAACCGTATTGTTACTTATCTAACTGGTGATAGAGATAGCACTAAATTGTGAACACTGCTCGGATTTGCTACCACCTACTAAAGATGTGATTGAATGTTATATTGCTGCATAATCCCTTATTATAAATGCGAAAGTGTGTGTTTGTTGGTTTGTCCTTCAATCACGTCAAACAGAATGTCGAAGCTTCGACGACACTGGCAAGTGTGACATCATGATATGTTAGTACATTTGACGTAGGTAGGCCCTAGCGTAGTCCTATTTTTCTATGAGTTTACGTCAAAATAACCTAACATTTGTCACATCGTCGATTCAGGATCAAACCGAGAGTTCCCTCATTCTAATTCAGTCTGCTATGGATGAGGTGAAATCAAAGAAAAAATAGTTGTTTCATAGCCTACCTAGCGTAAGTATAATACAGGTAAAATTTTACGCCGGCCAGTGACGTCGAAGCCTCGATGTTTGTTACAAGTTCCCTATAACTGTCGTGAACTGTGGTGGTAGTATCTGGGCAACTACGGTCGGTACGATCGGTACGGTCACCGTAATACAGGGTCTGGAAGAAGCCCTGCACAGCCGCCCAATCAACGAGAAGCAGAAGTACGTACGTGCAAGAGCCATGGCAAGCACCGCGAACCGGTAGTAGCGGAACTTGGTGCGGTGGTCGGCCGAGCGCAGCCCCAGCCCCGTCAGCAGCGCGCCGCACACGTCCGCCGCCAGCGTCGCCACGCACAGACCTGCTGCGGCCCTGGACAACGTTCACATGCAATAGGTCAATCCTCCGCTATGTGGTGGTGATACACATGCCTACAGATGGCATAGCCGTACCAGACACAGCACACTCGCAAGCTCGAGTGTTCAACACTGAATAATAGCCACCGAGCTCATTTGACATTTATTTATAAATTAATATTTCGATCTGTCTGAAACGATGGATTGTGTTCCCACTAGATTACAGCATGGGGTTATTTAAGGGGCGGACCAAAAATTCCTGAAAGGCCGTCAACGCATCGGTAGTACCTCTGGTGTTGCAAATGTTCGTGGGCGGCGATAATCACTTAACATCAGGTGACCCGCCTGCTCTTTGCTCGCTATTTGTATTTGAAAAAATAGGGCAAACCGCATCCTTATCATCATCACGATCAATCCATCGCCGGCCTACTATTGAGCAGAGATCTCCTATCGGAATAAGAAGGGCCCATAGTCCGCCACGCTGGCTAAGTGCAGATTGGTCGGCTTTACACATTTGACAACATTAAGAGCTTTCAGGCATTAGGTTTCCTCACGGTGTTTTTCTTCGCCGTTAAAGCAAGTGATATTTGATTGCTTAATACGCCAGCTCCGAATAGTTGAGGTGCATGCCCGGGATCGAGCCTCCGATCTCCCGAAAAGGAAGCGGACGTTTTAACCACCAGGCTATCACGGCGTAACGCATATCTTACTTAATATAAGGCGCGGGTCTCGCAGCGTAGCATCCAGGCTGCGCGGTGATATCGAAGGGCAGCGGCGTGGGCGCCTCCGGGTCGATGCAGTGCATGAACAGGCCCTGCCGCCAGCCCGCCGCCATCAGCCAGTCGGCCGACGCCAGCCCCAGCACCATCAGGATCACTACCAGCAGGCCGCAAATCAACGCGATCACCTGCAACGAACAATAGAGAACACCGATGTGTTAAAATCATCATCATGATCAACCCATCGCTGTCTCACTACTGAGAACGAATCTCCTCTCAGAATCAGAAGGGTTAGGCCATAGTCTACCACTTTGGCCAAGTTGGGATTGGCAGACTTCACACACCTTTGAGAAGAACCGGGGTCGAAAACCCCGGGCCCCCCGACTAGAAGGCCGAAGCTTTTCTAGCTAACACCGTGTAAAATGTTACATTAAAATTCCCAAAAACTTCCAACACTTTCTTCGGAAGCTATTCGCATAGTAATTAGTTGAGGAATAAGACACTGTGAGAACTGAGAAAATTCCCCACTCTGAAGCCCTGCCTGGTTTCTTTGACGAAATATTTTATTCAATACAACGCTATTCGTGTAATACCTACCTATCAGCCAAAGAGGACTATAAAACATTTATTCTTAACAAAGTTTTAACAGAATCATCCGTAATAGGTAGGTACTTAATAGTCGTTCCGCAAGAACTTGACTATGCACTTTCGTTTCACTACTTTTAGTGGCAAACGTTATTTTAATAGGGAACTTGCCCGTTCTTTAGAAGAATATTTTTCTTTTCATAGTCATAGACTTCTTAATCTAATTTATTTTACTAAAGATCTTCTCAGAATATTAATATAAACGGACAGGTAAAGACAATAAGATAAACCCTAAAATCAATATCCAAACGAAAGCAAATGACTTTAAAATAATAAGTAATTATAAAGTGTAAATGCCTCGCACTGAATTCTAATCTATAGCATGCTTGCTTGCCCTCTTTATTGATACAAAATTTTTACAAAAAAAATAAAAACCGACTTCGTTACACAAACACTAAAAATTGAAAAATAATTTAATTTATTACCGAATATATGTATACAAGAGTTAATATAGTTCCATAATAATACTTTTTGGTGCCGGTGCCAATTAGCTTTAGCTGCGCGAATCGTCTAGACTTCATATTTTTATGGGACTCCACAATGGCACCTCATTGGCACCGACCCCAAAAAATATTATTATGGAACTATATTAACTCTTGTATACATATATTCGGTAATAAATTAAATTATTTTTCAATTTTTAGTGTTTGTGTAACGAAGTCGGTTTTTATTTTTTTTGTAAAAAAATTTTATTTCACAATTTTTAGTGGCTCCATGGAATTATGCTATGACTGGTTAAAAATCTACTGTTTACTAAGCTATTACACTGATCGCGAGCAATTTACTCTTATTCGTTGAGGAGTTCCAGTATCTATCTTCGAAGATGTTCATCAGATCTTCACCAAATTGAAATGGGACCAACTTTGAAGTATACCCTTTCAAACAAAAAAAGAATTTTCAAAATCGGTCCAGGCGTTTTCGAGTAATCGGGGAACATACATAAAAAAAAAAAAAAAAAAGATTCCGACGAATTGAGAACCTCCTCCTTTTTTTGAAGTCGGTTAAAAATAACCGATCGTGAGAAAAGTTTTTAACATTATTGATTAACCAATGCCTACAATAAGGTATCGATCTCACGGTCTAGAATTCTGAGTTGACTCCTGCGTTCTGTTTTTACTAAATCTACGAGTACGCAAATTGCAAAGGCAATGGCTCTCTATAGGGCTTAGTCTAAGCTCTAAACGTATAAAAGTAGTTGACTGCAACCGCGACGGGCAAATCTACCTATTTGACATACATTATTTGATTGTAGTGGACTCGGAACGCAGAACTCTAGACCGCTGACTGTGGGATTGACGCCCAAAATAAAAAGTGCCACAACAAAGAACTCGCAAGACAAAGCGTTTCCTATGTCGCGTCGGAGTTTCCTAGTTCGCCATCCATCAAGCTTGCGCCTCGCTCGCAATAAGTAAAAGTAGAGCTAGAAATTATAACGGATTGTACGCAGAGACAGCATTGCCATGAACAAAGACAAGAAATCAGGATATTCCTAATTTATTTGTATACACGAGTGATGAATAATTAATTTGTGGAAAATTAAATTAATAGAATAACAAGTTTATAATAATAACCTGGATGCATAATCACTAAAATAAAATTGCAAATAAATGGTCTCATGCAACATCATCTGTATATATAGAACTAGATGATGCCCGCGACTTCGTCCGCGTGGATTAAGGTTTTTTAAAATTTCCTGGGAACTCTTTAATTTTCCGAGATAAAAAGTAGCTTAAGTCTTTCCCCGGGATGTAAGCTAACTCTGTACCAAATTTTATCGAAATCGGTTAAACTATTGGGCCGTGAAAAGCTAGCAGACAGACACTGGACTGTTACCCGCTCTTCTCGGTAAAATCTGCTGTGGTAGCCTTGAATAATTATCAAAAGAGTCACAAATTGGCCAAAGTGATATAAAGATATATTTGGATTTGCTATACTTTTGACTGATACTTAAACTTAAAATCCGAAGCAAATTGGTAGTGTGGCAACCCTACACTACACAAAAGCGAGGGTAAGGAAAACGTGAAAGTGAGAGACACGGGTGTCTCGAAGAGAGGCGGGGCGCGTGGGGTGGGAATCGATCGGGCCCAAGGCGCGTCTGGACCCGACTTCCATCAGCTGTTAGTGGCACGAGTTACTCTTGGAAGTGAGGCCTCTCAAGATATCCTGACGGAAACATACTTATTACTTAACAGTCGTTATATTTTGATACCATAGAGGTAGTACAGTACGCGGCAGAAAATGTACGCGGTAGAAAAAGAAAGTCTTAGTTTAGAAACATCCGAAAGTGGACTGGGATGGCCAATTAACGTAGCACAACTTTATTGTTTGACGAAAGATAGGAAATTATATGACGAGATGACGGCCAGCCTCCAATAGTTGAGAGGCACAACATTCTTGTTGTGCCTCTCAAATAATAAATAATCTTCTTCTGAAGATTATTTATTATTTTAGGTTTCATTAGTTTTGCCTTTGGATAAGTAAGTACCTATACCTTCAGATCTAAGATTTGAACACCAAATAATTGATTTCCATTAGCTATTGCTACAGTAGCTTTAGCAAGTAGTAGTAATTAGATTCTTTCCATTATACTACTCAAGATTTCATGCTCTAAAAGCAAACATGAAAGTCAAAGGGAAATAAAAATTAATACCATATTCCAACCAAGGTTACGAAAGCATTTACTGTCAAGCCCTTTGTTTTGAATCGAGGCTTTTGGATCATTCGTTTCGATTGAATTAAACATTTTATTGTCCATACACCGGAAGCTTTGCGCGATGTCAAGAGGGATTTCATTCATTCAATTGTAAGAAAAGTTCACTCAAGGGGTCTCGGTCTCTGATTGGACTTTTAAACACGTGCAGGGTCAGCAGGGGTTACTTATAAGCACACATTTCGATGATAAAGACAAATAAAGGCGAAAGTCTGTTTGTTTGTTGGTGTATTAGTTTGTTGGTTTGTCCTTCGATCACGTCGCAACGGAGTAACAGAATAACGCGATTTTTGGCATAGTAACATAGGCTACTTTTCATCCTGGAAAATCAAAGAGTTCCCACAGGATTTTTAAAAACCTAAATCCACGCGAACGAAGTCGCGGGCATCAGCTAGTTAAAATATAATTTGAAATTTTAGAATATCACACAATAGTACCTATAGTAGGTAACTAGATCAGGTTTGTCAAATCTTTTGTCGGATATGGACCTTGGCAGACCAATTTCTAGTCCCGAATATCTACTTCCAATTGAATGAACGTTTTTCATGCTCTCAAAAAGAAATTCTTCGCATGAACGTTCCCGTATTTGTTAGTTTATCACCCCTTTTTCACTCGACGGCTTTCCAGCTTCGGCTGAATGCTCGAAGCTTTTACGAGAAATTTTCTTACTATCTACAATACTACACTATAATAAATTAGATAGCCACGGTTCATTTTCAGGGTTCCATGCCAAAATTTTTCAGAAAGAGTTTTATTTGGTCATTAAAATATTTAGTGAAATATTTCTAAAAAATACCATTCCCCTCCTTCATCTACTGCTGGCTGTAATGGCTATATATCTTGGCGCTGTTTCGCAGCACCTGAACCTCGTATTGCACCTAATCTCTCCGATCGTGTCAGAATGCCGTCCCATCACACTATGAGAGTAAATTAATAGAGAGTGCATCAGTGTTGGCACTATAACACCACCCACACATAATATAGCTAATATCTAAGTATAATGATTGGTCGCCGTGGCCTAAATTTGTTCAGGAGGACATTATATATGAATAACATGGTCGCGGCTTGTTTAATATTGGCGATAATAATTAATGCAAGAAGCGTCGTGCTCTCAGAATTTTAATACATCGTTGAACATAAGGACGCCCTTAAAAAAGTCCCTGAATATAACTACGAATCCTTATCCTACGTACTCTCATGATTCTGGAAGGAGCTCCTTGTTCTTGCATTTTAATCTTCGAGCTTATTTTTTAAATTAATACCATACCTCGCCTATAGCCTCGCTATCCTTAAGGTATGAATTTTCTTTTTAGGATAGGTATACTCTACTTTACTCCTTTCACGTTCGTATCCAATTCAAAACACTTTTGGTTAGGTATTTACCTATCATTATTTACTTGTAAAAGTTTATTGGAATAAAAACACGCTGACAATTTCCCAACCTGATTGAATGCTAAAATAACTCCGATTTCTTTAAAATAACATTATGACAAGAAAAAGTTAAAACCCGACTAATCTTATAAACGCACAGGCAGACAGTTTTGTAGTAGACTATTTTTGTCTTTAAATTATATATTTTCTGAATCTTCACAATGAAAACTTTCATTTGATACCAAACTCGATCAAATTACTCAAGTTTACATATATGTTTGCTATTGTATTTTTTTAGTCTTGTTCTAAATACATATATAAAAGGAAAAGCTGACTGACTGATCAATCGACCGATCTAACGCACAGCTCAAACTACTCGACGGGTCGGGCTGAAATTCGGCTTATAGGTAGATAGCTATTATGACGTAGACATCCGCTTTGAAAGGATTTTTGAAAATTCATTCCCTAAAGGGGTAAAACAGGGGTTTGAAATTTGTTTGGTCCACGCGGACGAAATCGCGGGCATAAGCAAGTCTGTCATATTAGATTTGTCATGGCGTCATAAATAGCATTTAGCTTAGATAAAAACTATACTAACCAAATCTAATTTATGAAAATCTAATAAGTAGTTTGGTAGCTACGAAGGGACCGACCAATCGACAAATAAACAAACCAATACATAGGTACATAGAAAAGAAGCCAGCTAAGCTAATAGGTATTTTAAATTTTTACGTAGCCATCTCAAACAGCAAAATATTAGGAAATTATTAGCACAATGCAGATCCGTATCGCACTGTAAAGAAAAAAATGCTGACATGAACTAAGGGGAGGGTGTTAGGAAGACACGGCGCGCCGGCACGCACCTAAGATATTTATATAAGCCAGTTAGTTACTCGAAATAAACTTGAAACTTTTGTTTAGTCACGTCGTTTCGTGGCAGAGCGGTATAAATGTGAGATTGTTTACGAACTGGTCTATGTTCATTGTTCCACGTTCATTGTGCATCTTTCCGCTTCGCTCGTTTCCAAAGGATTTTTTGATTGGAAAACCCGACGTATTCCTTTCCACGCCGTTTGTGTCGGAGTTTATCAGTCTAGAGTCTAGACGCGCGCACTGGCAGAGACTAGAGCGATAACTTATCAAAGTATTTCCTTTGAAACTTCGAGATTGCCAGACTCCTTAATCTTTTATTTCCTAATTTTTCTACATGAAAATAAAATAGAATTTTAAATCATCAAATGCATCTGCTACTGGTTCGGAATCCTTTCTACCGAGAAGAGCCACACAAAAAGCCACACATTTCACAAATTTCAAACCTCTATATCACCCCCTTAGGAGTCGAATTTTCAAAAATCCGTTCTTAGTGGATGCCTACGTCATAATAGCTATCTGCATGCCTAGACATCAGGAGTCATCGCATACCTATTTCTCTCTTAGGGCACTAAGCCAAGAAATAGCAGACCCTAGCCGGCGAAATAATTGCGCTGCGCCTCCTGGCTGGCTTTAGGAGAAGACCCATACAGCAATGAGTTTTCTCGACGCAAAATGTGTCATTCACAAACTGCTAGCATGGCGTGGTGTCAAGTACAGTAAATCCCCACATGTACCTACGATACACGAGAGGCGATGTGGCGCCGAAGATCGGTTTCTACAGTGAAACAAGTAGTCTTATCTGAAGTTTGACTAAGGAATAAACAAGCCGGACTGAGTGGTCGATTCCGGAAACCTGCATCAATCATTATTACAATCGCAATTGTTGTGATTGACTGAGTTTATGGTATTCTTGTTGCAACAATGCATTGGAGCCAAGTGCAATGCGATATAGTGAGCGAGCCTCAACCAATCAGAGGTGATTGCGATTGTCACACTATACCTAGCTGTCATTTTACCGTAATCGAGCCACGGTTCTTGTGCAATGCGCAGTCATACGCCTCGTGTTCAGATTGGACAACTATGTTTGCGCGCACTTTACCATAGTAAGTTCCAAGCTACCTGTGCAATCTGGGTGGCAGGCATTTCGTCTTGTTCGGTCGCGAACTGCGGCGGCGGGGGCAAGACGGGCGGCAGGGCGCGCGGGTGCGAGCGGAGCCCGCCCGGGCCGGCTCCCGCGCGCCCCTGCATGCGCACGCTCTACCCGACCGCCGACACCACACGACTCGCGATACGCTCTCAACACACTCCACACACCACACGCGACTTATGTTACACTTGACTAGTTACACACACGCACACACTTGTGGATAACACACACGTATAAATTCCTATGAGCTGAAATGAAATGGGGTTAGGTAAGAAAGAAGTCACTAAGTGCACCGTCCCAATAACACCAGCGTGAAACGACATGGCTGCATGTCTAATAGCAAGGGACTAAAAACCTTTTAAACGTGAATGGACAATGAAGGCTCGTGGGTGTCATTGCTTTCTAAAGACTTAATAATATTATGTTTGCATACGAATTACGAGCTCATGAGGACGGGCAGCAATTTCGGCTGATTGAAATCCTACGGGTTGAATACACACCACACGCGGCTACCTATATGTTACACTTAAAGAGTTACACATACTTGTGGACCACGTCATGTATTTTCTATGTGCTGAAATGAAATGGGTTTGGGTTGGATAAGTGATCACTGATCACTAAGCGCACCGAACCAAGCAGCGTGAGACGACATGCAGCCCAATGGACTAAAGCCTAAGAAACGTCGTGAGTAGGGACTGAATGAGGATGTCTCGTATGTGTCCGTACTCTCGAAAGACTTAATATGTTCAGCATGGGACCCATCCAAGCTGATGAGGATGGCCAGCAATGTACCTACTGATTGAAAATCCTATGGATTGTAAGCACACCACCCACGACGACGACGAGACGGCCCGGTTTCCACCTAAGCAAAGCGGAGCGGAGATGCGTTCAGTCGACTAATCATATTCTTAACAAATGACTATAGAAAATTATCACGTCATCTTTTAAAAATCTGTAGACTGAACACATATCTACTCCGCTCCGCTTAGGTGGAAATCGGGCCTAATGTTCTGCTTAGTAAGTAATACTACGAATATTGCCTTGTAATTTTAAACGTCTCCCAATAAAATCTTATTCCTATGAGTTGAAGTAAAAGGGGATGTAATGTATGCATGAGAATGAAGGAACGTTGAGTCGTTCAGAGAAAAAAAATCATTTCAGGAATAAAGGAAGGAAAACGGAGTGAGGAAATGAACGAATACACAATATCTATAGTGAACCCTGAAATATCGGAGCATTGGAGAATCCGTCCGGAAATATGTTGAGTAACATCAGATAAATCGTTACTACAGAGGAGAAAATTGTACAGATGTCCTCAATAGTTGAACATTGGTTGTGCACCCTATTAAGTTGGGGTTAAATTAATTAGTAAGTAGGTATGTAACGTAGGTAGGTAGATCTACTAAGTAGAATGGAATGTAGCAGCTAGTTCGAAGAGCGAAATGTATCTTAAGTTTATTCCAGAACATATTTAATTAAAGTATGCATGAAGAGCAAGTAAAATAAGAAATCCGTGCGATGTTTAATTCATACCAAATACGCCGCAGTTTGCAATGTTTGCATGACTCCTGAAATTAGGTCAGTGAGCGGACTAAAGTAAGAGGATAGCGACGCGTAAAAGCATGGTGATTATGAAAAAGTACGTCAACTGCAAACTGGGACGCTTCATATACAGCTACACGTAAATTACTTAAACTGAATTTGGAGAGGTGTGACAACACATATTTCTCCTTACTTTCTTTTTAAAATATCTTCTTTGCTCGCATCACTCAAAAACTACGGGATCAATTGAGAGTGAACCAAAACTTTGCAGTTCTGGAGGATAACATTTTATAACCGCACTTAAACACAGCTCTAAATTTGACCAAAATTGGTCTACTAGAATCCAAGGTAAGTACAATTTAAGGGACTGAATACGGACATCTGCAGCACCAGATGAATGCAAATACGTTAATATCTTTACACTTTTACAGATGTATCAGCAAGATGATCGCAAATGTTGTGCGACGCCAAAGTGGAAGCCAAGTGCCAGGTGAAACATGAATATACATTATACATAATTCTAAGTTTAAAGTGATGGGTTTTGAAATGAAGCTATTCTCCTTACATGTGATAGTCTAATTAAAGGTAACGAGGTGGCAAGCTCAGCGAGAAATAGGTCGAAGTAATTAGGTAGCTTCCCAAGAAGCAAGTGGAAATTAAAAAGTAGGTGAACAAAATGACGGGATTGCTTCTACTCTATTATGGGTAAAAATAATAACTATTCAGAGTTTTGAAGTATTCGAATAAAAATAATAATACATAATTAAGTACCTAATTGTTATCTAATTAGGGTCCTAGCATTATTAAAGCGCATTGCATCCGATCCGAATCCATGAAAATACGGATATGAAAACCTCGGACCGAATTAGGATATTGCTAACGCACTGATCCAAATACAGTATTCATAGTCTATGCGATATGTCCGATTTGAAAACGAGGTAGTGCGAAAGTTTTCGTACTAACTGTAGGTACTACGGCTACTTTGGTTCGAATATTTTCTTCCGAATTAATTACGGATGACGGAGAAAAATCGGATGACGGAAGTCAGACCTAGTGCGTAAACTACCATACAAATAGTTCTATGACTACTTCGGTACGTATTTTCACGGATTCGGATCGAATGTGGCGCATAACCGCTCTCGTGTTCTATAAACTGGTAAATATAGAGCAAAACCTTAAAACAATCAAAAACAAATGAACGGAACTGAACTAAAATAGAATCTGAAAAATAAACAGAATGTCTTCCAATACTCCTTTATTTATACGTGACCGAAACGAGCAGGACAGCATTGTGTAAATCCAATGAGAGAAAGTTAAATAAGGAAAGCACTAAAAACAATTTAACTTTCAACAAGTTGCATCCTTTTACGGAAATAAAATCAGAAGTTACTTTACAAAATTTAAGTTAGGAGAAAAATATGGTTGGGTGCCAAAACTGAATAAATATTTATCTTTCTCGTTGCTGTTGTTTCAAGCTTATAGAAAAATAAATAAAATGGGCAATGGATTATGGATAGCTAATTCAATGCAAACCAATAAACAAACAACCCGCGACGTGTGAATGATACGTCACGTATTCTTGTTTCTTTAATACAATTTATTTTAAGCCTTTTTGTACTTTGTATTTCCTTATGTCGCTACCTACCAACAGTTCTAAGTAAAATAACTTTCTCTCTGAATCATCCGATTGAAAAAAATCTGTGCCATGATAATTAGTGCAAGAAATTAGGCCAAACTATGACGTTTTTTAAGTCACAACTATATATAATAATATAGAACTTAACATTTCACAATAATGTGTTTTTAGAGAAGTCAATACACAACTGAAAGACATAACAAGTACCGTTTGAAAAAATCTCGTTTTGTAAGTGCAAAAAATAACATCTTATAATTTCACCGAATTTTTTGGTTAAGCTTGCGAGTTTTGCGCATTGAGACGCGCCGACTTCGTATTTCACACAAGGATCACCTTCAATTGCTTCAGCTCTTAATTTCCATCTAATACCACAGTACTTAAACGATTAGGATAATAAAACTAATACAAAAGGGGAATTCGGTGGTGTTTATATGGGAGTTAGTGGGTAATGTGGATGCGAGGGCGGGCTTGGCGTTTGGGCGGTTGTACCGGGCGGCGCGGCGCCTGACGCGAGACTGCCCCGTGCCCGCCTGCCGCCCTACACCTCGCTATTTGCCACCCTCCCGCACCAACAAAACGCAGGTTACAAATACACGTTTATTAGCCAAAACTCTACTTCAAATTCGATCATTCCACAACAAACAAACTGCAAAGTACTTAGCAATATACAGAGCATTTCATGCACTATATCAGCCTAATTTTTTTTTTAAATTAACACCTCAATTTATTGTAATTAATTATTATCACAGTCCTTGTATTCACACCTGAGTTATCTGTAATGGTGGACGAAGCGGCGGACCAGACTCTTCAGCCCGTTGACCACAAATACTTCGTATTGCTCGCAGTTTTCGAGACCAGTCCGATCTAGACGGAAGTTTAAACCATTTTCGCGACTTATTGGCTCCAAAAGTCATCATCATCCGGTCGCCTGCAGGTTTTGTAGGTTTGTATACTACTTTTGGGCTCTCTATATTTTCAGAATTCGGTGCTACACGGTACTTAGCTCCTGATAGGGCTTTCTTCAAGTTCTTAACTGCGCGTCGAGCTGGATTTTCTGCACTTTGTTCAACATGAGTTTCTGTGTTCATTGTTGTTTGAATGGACATTGAAAACGATGAAAAATCATCATCTCTTCGTAAAAAGTTTCTGATACGGCTTAACACTGTCGGCGGAGGGTCGGTATTGGTGCTCACGGTACGAAAGTGAGGTTCATCATCGCATTCTATCGGCACTGTCGTCGAGAAGTAAGGCTGAGAAGGAAGTGTTAATGTGCGTCTCGGAGAATAGTCTTCCGGTCGGTATTCTCGTTGATACGCGAGTTGTAACGTGCTTATGCTTAAGCGTTCCTGAGGAGGCCATAGTTCTCTAGTAGGTGGCACGGGAGAGGGTCGTTCTCCCAGCATTCGCCTCGCCAGTTCTGCTGGCTGCCAGAGAGAACTAGCTGCCAAGTTGCCGTGCGTTGGCATCACGATACAAGGGCCCACTAACAGTGCTAACCATGTGGGCTAATCCAATACAAGGTTTTTGCACTTGTCGGTATTCGCGGATAAAAGGCACGCTTTTTAAATGGATTATATACTGTCTTAAAGGTAAATATGGTTGTTTTGTTTATACCTACATATCAATTTAATATCATGTTTATAAATGACTGATGCTAAATGAGTCATTTTAGTAAAATAAATTATTGTTCATAATACCTACTATATTAGGTCAGATCTTGCACTTTTGTGAAAATTTATAATTTTAACAATTTTGTAAGTATGTTTATGTTAGTTTGTACTCGTAGTTTAATTAGTGTAATTGGCTTTATGGCCGTTCTAATTAAATAATAAATAAATAAATAAATAAATAAATAAATAATAATAATAATAATAATAATAATTGCACATGCACAGCTCACACACGCCAAATAAATAAATACGGTACAGTAGCCGGCAGTAAATATTGTACATCGACCTTTAGAATGAGGTTTGGCTTTGTTTTTTTTTATTTAGATACAAGTTAGCCCTTAACTGCAATCTCACTTCAAAATAAGCTGGCGTGTTTCCACTTGAGACTATCATTAGCAATAACAATAGGATTAAGTCGTGGCGGGTGAATTCTTTGTAAACACTTTCACGTTTCAAACGGTTTTGATACTTTCTCTATGTTATCTTCTTTTTAATAATAGAGGAAATAGAAATACCACTCAGTTGTTTTTTAAACTTCGAAGAGTTCAGTTAGTTAGCTCAGTGGAAATTCGTCTTTCGATATGTTTCGTCCTTGGGTGAAATCACCTTCCACAGTGCCATGTGAAAATAATAAAGACGATAATCTGAATGTATTCAACAAACATCTAAGTCGTGATGCACAAATAATTCTCTTGAACGTATTTTAATATTTTACTAATTATTTTAATTTAATTGCAGTTGTGAGTGAGAAAGGTGCTCTGAAAGAAACTTAGCGCTTGAGAAATTGACATATTTTATTTATTCAAAAGTATCAACACTGGTTGGTTTGCAACAAAATAGATAAGGTCGAACCGGCTCCTTTAAAAATGAATAGGCTCTATGAGTGTTTGGTTTACTACCCCTATTGTTTACGTCCAAGTGGAAACACGCCAGCTTATTTTGAATGCACTATAAGTGATGATGCGGTCTAAGATGGAAGCAGGCTAAGGGGTATGGTAGTTTTTATTAAACCCATGCCCCTTTGGCTTTCATACGGCATCGTAGGGTCTCTGTTACTCACACCTATGTGACGTTTTCTCGGTCTCAACGACATGAGACAACGCTCTACGAAACTGCTCTATTTCTAAAGGTTGATGTGCAATATTTTTGCCGTGTACTTTACATCTACAATCTACATGTGCTTGGGGCTTTTGAATTTGAATTTCGAGTTTCGACATCCTTCGAATTTTAAATACTTATTGAAATGCGTTGTTTTCCGCAGCAGCTCAGCGATACTATCAGCAGGCTAACATCAGATTAAATCTGAGAGGCTGCCTTTCGCTTCGCTTTCGATGACTCTATTAATATTGCCTATTAAGTTATTATACTGTGAGTATGATTATGACAACGGAATAATGATAGATATTTAATTTTTTTAAGGTAACAGTCCAATCTATGCGGTGCAACCACATTGTGGCTAATTCTGTTGCTCAAATGACTTTAAACTGATAGGTCAAAATTTATTGCTACCCCTTTTGTAATGCTCTTTGCGGAAAAGGATAGCGCTAGCCGCTAGGTTTAGTTAGATTATTTTAGTTTAGAGATTGTGTACCTACAACAGAATAAGCCACAATTTCTGATAATATGTGGACAGCCTCAGGCTCCCTGTTTTGAGGCACATATACACGTAAAACACGCGTCGGTGACGCATACCGTCGTACGCGCGTATGTGTTAAATAATTAATACCAATATACAATGACTGAATGAAATCTATTAAGTTTAAAATAAACACATCATATACTTGTTTCAGATTTTTTTGTAAAGCTGTCTGATCACAAAGTTTAGACATAATTTAAATAAACTGTGTCTACAAATTTAGTCGAGAATCTGACTGAAGAGAGAAGAGTGTTATATGTGAAACCTTAGATGTTTGTTACTCCTTCACAGTTCACACTGATGACCAATCAATATGGCTGAAATTTAGAATGGAGACAGATTATATCCTAAATTAACCACACAGGCTACATTTTATCCCTGAAAATCAAAGGGTTTCCACAGGATTTTTATAAACTTAAGTCCACATGGATGAGTAAGGTTCCAAAATTGTGCAAAAATTGCTTACCTTAAGTGGTCGTGTAATTGTGACAGTTTCAATCATTGTGGTAGATGCCATTGTGATGATTTACCTGAAATAAATAAATGAAATAATTAAAAAGATTAATATGTTAGATAGTTGATTAAGTTACAAAAATAAAATACTAATTATCACAAACTACACTGTCACCATAATTTTCAATAATAAATACTAATTAAGGCCTATTCCATAATGAAAGCTTTTGAGCTATAAAAATAAATTTGCATCTATACAATATTTCCCTTGCTTTGCATCTGTGTACAATCCCTACTAACATGGTAGCGATACATAAGTATCATATTATCAAGTAATAAGTATATTATAATTTCAAATAGTATTTAAGTATATCAATAGTTTTCTGAGTGAGTAGCCTGATTGTGAGTCACAAACTCAAGGTATAAACCTTGAATATTCTTTATATTATAAGAGCAATATACAATAATGTTTTACATAACATGTAACATTACATATAAATTACTATAAGTAGATACGTATAATGTAAATAAAAAATAGCGCACTATTTAAAAATATTCGAATACTTGTTAATAATGGTGAATACAGTCTGTGTAGGTAAGGTAGGTAAATGGTATAATGATATTACGATAGAAAAATATCAAGTTTCATAAACATTACCCCACATTTTTAGTTAAGTAGTTTGAGACCACATTGCGTATTATTATTTACAAATACAATAAAATCGAAGCCATAAAACAAAGTAGATTTTTGTTACCTACTTAGAAGCTGCTTAATAGTGCATTTAATAGTACCAAACTTACATAAATTATGTTCAACACATTGAATTTTGAAAAATTCTGGTTTATATGTTTGTAAAAATCATCAGCACACAACAATTCTAGGATTTCTAGGATTTTTATACGAACAAAATATTGAAAAATGCACAATTTCACACCATTCAGAACAGAAAACAAAAAAAACCACAGACCGGACACCGTAGGACGAACTGTCAAATCGGTCAAACCACAGACGAACAATATAAACACATATATAGGGATGAGCGTATTTTTACTCGACCAAGTATTTATACTAAGTATGAGATGAGCATGGTATGAGCTAAGCTTCAAAGTAAGCGTACGGTCTGGTTCATAGAAATCCGTGGAGGGGTGGACCCTATATCCACACCCAAACGATCGCAGCCGAATCATCAATCAAGTCAACCCGACTTGGACAACCGAGTTGCAGTTCGCAGTTCACTCTGGTACTATAGCTATACTCGTCACTCGACCACCTGCCGCACTCAGAGTCGCTTAATCGTTGTTTAAGTTTAGTTAAAACGAGACAGAGCAATATTTCTCACATAAATCTGTCTCGTTTTAACTCAATCTTAAGTAACGATTAGCGACTCTTGGTGCGGCTGTTAGAGATCAATATATTTGCAACTATTTGAGCCCCAGTATTTTTTGTACTTGTACTTTAAACCCGTAATATTCAGTCTTGCAAACTTATAAGGACCATAAGTTACCCATAATTAGTTACCCTTGCGCCCTAAATCAGGGTATTTTGAATTTTTGTGAAATTAGGGTAAAATCAAAAAAGTTAGTGGAAACGCTGAATTCTATTTTTTTATTTATTTTTTATTCAGATACAAGTTAGCCCTTGACTGCAATCTCACCTGGTGGTAAGTGATGATGCAGTCTAAGATGATAGCGGGCTAACCTGAAAGGGGTATGGCAGTTTTTAATAAACCCATGCCCCTTTGGTTTCTACACAGCATCGTACCGGAACGCTAAATCGCTTGGCGGCACGGCTTTGCCGGTAGGGTGGTAACCAGCCACGGCCAAAGCCTCCCACCAGACCAGACCAGAAATTTAGAAATTATAAAATTCCAAACCCCTGCCAGGAATCGAACCCGGGACCTCCCACTATTAAGACCACAACGCTCACCACTGCGCCAGGGAGGTCGTCAAAATTATCTATATTATCTACTTACTTGTCTATGGTATTGGTTTGTAGTTTGTACCACAGAGTACTTTTTAGTTTGTACTTTGTAAAAGGTACTTTGTGGCTTTTATCGGTGCTTTGTGGTGTGTCGCTTGTGGAATTTGCATTATCGGCATTTTGTTTTTCGTATAATCTATTTTATCCATTAGATTTTAGGATCAAGTGTTTTAGGACTTGCTTTAAATTCATTACATTTGGTGAAATTGCGGCATGTTCGTAAAAAGTTGAAGTATTGTGTAGTGGAATAATCTAACCGCGGTACGCACGCTAGCGCTGGTTATCGGCAAAAATGGCGGGAATCAAATCTTTAGCTGTGAGGGGTATCAGGAGTTTTGGCCCTGATGAATGTGATGAACAGCGTATTTCCTTTGAGAAGCCCCTTACTCTAATCCTGGGTCAAAATGGCTGTGGTAAAACAACTATCATTGAATGTTTGAGATACGCCATAACCGGCAATATGCCGCCTGGGAGCCGAAACGAGTGTTTTGTTCATGATGCTAAAATAAACCATTCCACGGAGGTTATGGCTCAAGTCAAATTGAAGGTAGGATGGAAGGAACTTCATACAATTTGCTATTATTGTTATTATCAAAGCTTATTCATATTACCATTTTTTACTATCACAAATTATAATTCCCTTTTGTTTACACTACATATTTACGATAAAGTTATTTTGTATTTTTGCGTGCTTTGCGACATAGTTTAGATACACACTAATTGATCAATATAAGTAAATTGTTTGTATTAGTGAATAGGTTTGTCAAACAAAAACTCATTTCAGATTGTGAATGCAAAAGATAAACAATTGGAAGTATCAAGATCTATGAGAGTAACAGCTTTCAAAAACAAGAAACCTAAATTCCAGACCTTAGATTCATTTCTCTCAGTGATAGATGCATCTGGCAAAACTAAAGACATTTCATCGAGGTGTGCAGACTTGGATTTTGTGATGCATGAAGAACTAGGTATGTTACAAGATATTATGCTAATACAAAACTTAAACCATCTTCTTCGTTCTGGGCTGGTTTCCGCACTTAAACGTTTCCATCTGTTGTGCGTGTACTAACTTAAACCATATTCTACTGTTTAATGCACCTAGTTTCTCTTCTTATACATTGACAGGACGAAACATACATAATAGAAAGCACCTACACTCTATGGAAAATGAGTGTGTAGCAGGGTACTTAATAATAATAATAATAAATAATTTATTTATTTAGGAAGAATATGTACATTTTACAATAAGTTTAGGTGTAATCATAAACTTTAAATCATAAGTTTTCCGTACACCAATGCCGTCGACAGTAGATAGGTACACGTAGCACATTAATTTAATGGTATAATACTTAAAGCTAAATAACAATACTTACTTATATAAACTAACAACATTGAACTAAATGTAGGTTATTTTAAACTAAATATACTTAGTAGGTAAAAACACAATCATTAAATTTATAGATAAATGTAGGTAGGTAAGAAAAAGTTCGTTATTTATATCACAGCGGAATAGTAACACAATATGACGAGCGTAAGACGCTCACTCACACTACGGTAGGAGTAATAGTGTTCTGTGCACACTACTTCGTGTATGATGTTTAAATTCTGGTACAGGGTGATTATTTTATTTAAGTGCAACTTGTTGTATTTCATTCCATAGAGTATATGTTCCATTTTGTCCTGACATTTTCACATCTGTGTGCCTAAGGTGCTTGATATACTCCCAAGTCCCTTAATACCAGTTCTCTACAACTCACATCAATGACTACCTATTTACTGGTATCTACATTATATTATAGGAATTTACTTCCTAAAATATTTACAATAATGCTGCTTTTCTTGATAGACTTAAGTCAATTAAGAAAATATTTAATCTAGGTTATTTGCCTAGTCACTGCACTATCCACATGGATTTTTAGACTTTCAAATATTCTATGGGAACTCTGATTTCCCAGGCTTAAAAGTACCAATTTCGTCAAATCTGGTTATGTGCCTTAGTCATGAAATATAACAGACAGACACACTTTCACACTTTATATATGTCTACTGCCGCTATAACAACAAATAATAAAAAAATTAAATGGCTGCTATGTAAATTTTTTTAAAAAAGTAGTTGGTATGGAAAACATGTGCGAGACTGATTTTCACTTGACTAGTTTTTAATATTAGTATGGATTATTTTATTAAATGTTAAATCATCCCTGGCAGGTGTCTCGAAGGCTATACTGAACTCGGTCATATTCTGCCACCAAGAAGACTCAAGTTGGCCTCTAGATGAAGGGAAGAAAGTGAAAGAGAGATTTGATGAAATCTTTGATGCTGACAAGTACAGTGACTGCTTTGATCGCCTTCGGAAAATCAGGAAGGAGTATGGTGTTAATATCAAAATGATGGGTTCGTTTATTACTTTATAATCTAGAAGCTTCATCCCCAATATAATCTAAATATATATAAAAGGAAAAGGTGACTGACTGACTGACTGATCTATCAACGCACAGCTCAAACTACTGGACCGATAGGTCTGAAATTTGGCATGCAGATAGCTATTATGACATAGGCATCCACTAAGAAAGGACTTTTTGAAAATTCAACCCCTAAGGGGGTGAAATTTGTGTAGTCCATGCGAACGAAATCGCGAGCATAAGCTAGTTTTATTATACAAAGAATGCACAGCACAAATAGCTTTGTGTGTTCAACTATAAACTTAACCAGAGAGAGTTGCAAGCATAAGTTTGTGAGTTATAAAATATCAAACGAATAAATAACCAAGCTATTGTCAAGGTCTAGACTCATACATAGTTGAAATTCCAAGGATATGTAGGTATGAAGCCATTTGCTTTCTTGTTTCTAATTTGAAATGCTAAGACATGGAATGCCCTTCTGGTATCAGTTTTCCCTTCCAATTTTAATAATGCGTTAGGCATCTCCCAAGCGAGTTCCACCTTAGGGTGCATCATCACTGGCCAGCAAGTGCAGTCAAGCCTAGTTTATAATTCACATCGGCGGTTCCTCTGGTGCTGCAAATGTTCATGGGCGGCGGTAATCACTTAACATCAGGTGACCCGCCTGCTCGATTTCTCGCTATCTCTATTTTTAAAAAAAATGTTTTTTAATGAATATTAGCCATGTTAATTGACTAGTCTTCCCCTTTCTCCTCCAACTAAGTGAAAAGCTTGTGCTAGGAGTGAGTACGACGATAGTGCAACGCTCCTTAACCATTCAGCTATAGAGGCTTTAAAACATAAAAATGAAATATGTATAATTTATTGTATAGTAACTATTTTAATATTAACAGCTCCAAATAACTTTTTATGTGTAACTTTTCTGATTAGAACAAGAAGTAGCCCACCTAACGGAAAAGAAACAAGATCTAGACAAGAAGAAGCTTGACCTTGTCAACACCGAGTCTCGTATCTCTGAAGCGGAGATCAAAATAACTGAACTGAAAGCTGAGTTGGAACCAATAACAGAGAAGATCAAGGCGATTGAAACCCTCCAAAAGAACTTGATCTCATATGAGACAACCCGTGAGAAAATAAAATCAAGGTGTGCCCCAAACTAAGACTGCTCAGATTAAAGTTTCAGTTAAAATGAGACAAATATATTTTGTCTCACATGAATCTCTCATTTTGACATTTTCATACGTATTACGCCGAATATTCTATTATTTGTTGTTCTACATCTAAAAATAATTCGATCACCGTTTATTTCTTTATTAATTATGCACAACAATAAATATGTATAGTAAATTTATATTTATTTTGAAACTCATGACCCATGAAGTATACCTATTTTAGGGCAAACTTTTAGGCATCTACATCCATAAATAAACCATTTAAAACAATATACAATTGCAAAACTAATGGCATTAAGGCAAACTTTAATTAACAATAATTTAAAATGTGTTAGGTTTGCTTGAAAACAGTTGTCAGTTTTCATAATAATACGTATGTAATAATGATTTGCGTTGTTAAAAAATCATCCATCTAATTATATTAATTATTATTATGTCCCAAATTTTGAAATTATGTTTCTGAGAAGGAGCAATCCTAGATTGACGAAGCTACAATATCAATTGCCATCGTCAAATCCATTAAAACACTTTCCGACCAACAGAGTTGTTTACATATGCAATAAATTGCCTTAGGATGTGGTCAAGTCCTTTAACCAGTTCAAGAATAGATTAGACAAACATTTGGAAAACTCGAAGCACTAGCACTATAATCTCACTCACGAGTGTGTCCCGCCTGTAAATGTTGATCGGAACAGCAATGCGTTCACGCTTGACTGGGAGCAACCAATGGAGAGCAATCTTAAGTATAGTCTGAGCAAAATCTAAGTACACTATAAAAGCCGTCGCGCATTTTTATTGTTTCACCTTCATAAAACATTACCTTTCAGATTAGAGAGAAGTCAAAATGATGAAGAGGAATTAAAGAAATCAATTAAAACCATGTTTGAAGGCACAACTCAAGAACTTGAAGAAAATATAAGTAAGTGCATTTTCCTATGACTTGAGTTTTCCAATAAACCCTTTGGCAGTAAAAGTATTACCGCACAACTATTAGCCTACAAAGCTGTACAGATATAGTTAATATCACTACCCATATTATAAATGCGAAAGTGTGTTTGTTTGTTGGTTTGTCCTTCAATCACGTCGCAACGGAGCAACAGATTGACGTGATTTTTTTGCATGGGTATAGTTAAGACCTGGAGAGTGACATAGGCTACTTTTTATCCTGGAAAATCAAAGCTTTTCGTATCAACGGACGTGATTTTTTGCATTGGTATAGTTAAAAGACCTAGAGAGTGCCATAGGCTACTTTTATCCCGGAAAATCAAAGAGTTCCCACAGTGTTTTAAAAACCTAAATCCACGCGGACGAAGACGCGGGCATCAGCTAGTTAATATATAATGGGCACTTGTAACATAAATAACTAATACTATTGTAAATTTTTTTTTAGCAAACTACAATGCAACAGTAAAGGAAAAACAGGTGGAATTAAAAGGATCATGTTCCAAAATCAACTCTTTCAATAAGGAGGAAGAGAGGATTGCCAATGAGAAGACGTCAAATGAAGTGAAATTCAACAAGCTTATACTGCTGGAGAGTCAGAATCAGGAGAAGATAGACAAAAGGAATGTCATGATTGTGGATAATGCTAAGCTTGCTGGTAAGACATTTTTTTCGACTAGGGCGCATTTGGAACCCTTGTAGCTTTAGTTTAAGTCACATGGTGTGTTTTTACAAAAATTATCATCATCTTTTGAATTAGTCCACAAAGAAAAAGAACTCATGTTCACAATCATTCGATGGAAGCTTGCTTTATTTGGTTATTTAGGAGTACAATTATTCTCATCACCAAGATTAATGTGTTGGTGTGGTATAATTAAACTTTAAAGTAACACGTAAACAACGTGGATTTTACGAATTTTGGAAAACTCTCTATTTAATGGTTCCTAAGAGATAATTTATTTTGGCATAGTCATCATCCCAATTTTGAAAAGACCTATTTTTTACAACTTATTGTTTTCATTTTCTTGTAGAAATGGAGATGAGCAAAATAGAAACAGACGAGGACGCAATAAAAGGCATGACCGCTATAACGGACAAGATAAACGACTTGTATGACAAACTGAAGGAGCAAAAGGCGGCTGCCGATCGACACGAGCGGGAACTGCAGAAACAAGTTGATGAAAGTCGAGATGCTCTTGTAAGTTAAACACTTGACGTAAATCATTAGCTGCGTACCCACCTAGCGCACAGGCTGGCGCGGCAGCCTCGGTGTCCAGATCGCGAGCGATGGCTCCCGAGGCAGCCTCAGTAGTTTTGTTCAATTTACACGAGGCCGCCTCGCGAGCAGGCCTCGGCAGGCTGAGCTGTCATAAGTCCGCGAGTATTCGAAATGGACAGTTGAAGTAGCGCGAGCCAAAACATAACCGTCCCCACCTGTCACACAGCGCTCACTGAGGCACCTTTGAGCGCGTCAAGTTTACCGACAACAGATGGCTCTGGGCCGAGCCGTGCTCAGCCGAGCAAACGCGCGCCCGAGGCAGCCGAGGCATTTGGCTCACGAGGCTGCCGCGCTAGCCTGTGCGCTAGGTGGGTACGCAGCAGCTGTATCATGGCCACGCATTACGCCGAAACTACTGAGTGAATTCAAATAAAACTTAGCATGATTTTAGGTCATACTGAGGACTGACTTAGAATACTTTTTATCCCGAAATGCATCATGGTTCCCTTTGGAGAGGGGATAAAAATCGGTCATCGGTTTTGTAGTTCAGGAATCACAGTAATAATCTATCTGTAAAGGCGCAAACAAACTGTGGGACGTGTCCGTAAGCCGCGGCTGACAGCGGACAGATAGGTGTGCACAGTCGTTTGGGGCGCGATTTGAGAGACATGTTTCGGACGTCCGAGCGCTCAAGTTTACGTCGGATAGTTTGCACAATTGGGTATTTTCTTACTTTTGAATTTGATAAATAGTATTGCTTTATTATAAACTAAGATAAAAATAATCACGTATGCTGAAAAAAATATTAAAATCCAACAAATATTAACATAGTTACAG
This sequence comes from Maniola hyperantus, assembly GCF_902806685.2. Lineage (NCBI taxonomy): Eukaryota > Metazoa > Arthropoda > Insecta > Lepidoptera > Nymphalidae > Maniola > Maniola hyperantus. The sequence goes on from NC_048550.1 coordinate 8,823,934, forward strand.
GCCTTTGAATTTCGGAGTGGGAGGGTCTTCTATCCCTTTCTCGCAAAACGAAAATTTGTATGAAACCGCACGAAGCTACTATGGCATTAGTAAGGTGTGACGTCAAAATTCTATATCGCTATCTCTGTCTAATCAGAAATATTTAAATGCTTATAACTTTTTTGTTATTTGATCGATTTAATTAGTTTTTTCAGTTTACGTCATTATTTTTATCCTAGTTTATAATAAAGTAACAATAAAATTGGAGTCAAATTCCCAATTCAATGTACTATGTAATATCCAGATAACTATAAGTCGCGGCTGTTAGCAGTGTCCGATGATTTGTCATAGATAATTATTTTTAACTGGTTTTAAGGCTCTGGGTTCTAGCTCTTATAAATAACTTATTTACAGTCGCGTCACAAACAAAAAATCTCAGGAAAAGAAGCGGAAATACAATCTGTGAAGAAAGATATCATTAAGATTGAGAAACAAATCAATGATGCAAACAAATCCAAGCTCAAACTTGAAGCTGTAGAAGAGAAATTGAAGAATGCAGAAGAGTAAGTACAAAAATATATATTTTTTCATTTTGTATGTTTGCTTGTTCCTTCTTAGCTCCCAAAAGTCACCGCCAAAAAATATATGATATGAGAATCTGCATTAATGAAGTTTGTTAAAAATACATAAAAATTTCACCTTTGATTGAAGTTGAATTTTTATGTATAATGTGTAAAATTGAATTTGCCATTTTTCTTTTTGTGTCAAATATCATGTTAAAAGTACATATTTTAGTCCTTATTTCAAAGGTGAACCGTAATTTTGACATGACAGTTGACCCATAGAGTTAATATGGCGCGTTAGGAGTCATTTTGTACGGACTATATAGAAGTTATAGCTGACTTGTTTTATTCGTTTATATCTTATAGTTTTGGTTTATACTTATTATTTGGTTATATTATTGTAATTTGTTGCCAATGTGATTTTTAGAGAGTATCAAAAGATTGTAGAAGAATTGAACGTAGAGGAATGTCAGAATGAAATCAATACTGATGAAAAAGTAATGGAAACTCATGAACAAGAACTTGAAGAATTAAGTGAAAAGGTAATTTTATTTGTTGGCAGATTTGTCTGCCTGTTTATGCAAGGCTGTACGTCCGACGCATATTATATGGAGTGGAAGGGAGACGCAGCGCATACCTCTTTTTTAATAAATTAAACCCTGTTTTATTTACCTTGACCATAGGGTTGAAATTGTTGTAATGAAAACAAAACAAGGAGACTCAAAGAACGCACGGCGCGCTTATTATTCGTGGCTCTACATAATAAATCAGCTTTGCACCATAAAATATTTGCGTGAAAACATACAGATTGACGTTTCTCATTTACTGACTAGTCGGGCTAACGTCGACTTACGACGTGAGTAAAGCCGTTGTGTGATATAATATGTATAATGGAAATCACTCACGATAGTTTAAACGCTAAAATTTTTCATCCATTTCATTATTAGTAGGTAGTAGTTTTGAAATAAATACAGCCAAACGAGTTTTAAGTTGTACCTGCATACGAATGTAAATACTGAATAACAGAGTGCCTCAAGTCAGTTACAATTTGTTTTGAAAGCTTATTTAGAACTAGCTGATGCCCGCGACTTCGTACGCGTGGATTTAGGTTTTTATAAATCCTGTGGGAACTCTTAAATTTTCCAAGATAAAAAGTAGCCTATGTCCTTCCCCGGGTTGCAAGCTACCTTTATTCAAAATTTCGTCCAAATCGGTTGAACGGTTGAGCCGTGAAAAGCTAGCAGACAGACAGACACTTTCGCATTTATAATATTAGTATGGATTTTAAATTTAATAAATAATTTTGAGATAATGTTGTTTCTTGTTATTTTGGACGTTGTATGGGAATAAAGCGCTAGGCTAGTAACCAACAGTTTCAAAAGCTTAAGCGAAAGAAATTGAGTAGATTAACTTTACAATATTTTCTTAACAGGTTACAAAATTGCAAAAGCAAACAGCCATACTAAAAGAAAAGGACCTGATTGAAGAACAACTTAAACAAAAGGAGAAACAATTGGTCGTGTTGAAAAACACACACAGAGCCACTTTAACTGACTTGCTGGGAAGTGTGCCAGAGAACAATTTTGCTTTTTCGGTGAACAAGTATGAAGTTCAAATCCGGTCTGAAGTAGATTCTTTGAAGAAGAAGATCAGGCAGAAGCAAACTGAGGTATATACTTTACAATTTATACAAGATGAAGTTGAAAACTAAAACCCAACTACTCCTCTTAATTATATATTTTTACTAGCTTTGGCCTGCGACTTTGTAGGCGTGGGTTTAGGTTTTAAATTTTTTTTTGTTTATTATATTTCGGTACACCGACAGCAAGTTCACAAAGCGCTTATTAAATAAATAATACATCATACATACTTTTTCTGTGTGACATGCCACTTAAAGGTATACACAGCTGTTGTTTCCAGCTAAATTTCGTAGAGATCCATACGTCGGTAGACGTAAAAAGTAACAGACGGACACTCTCTCAATTTGATGTGCATTTTTTCTTAGATAACTCGTTTGGAAACGAACCGCAAACATATTCGCGAGCAACTCAGTGAGAAGCGCGCCGAGCTCACTAAAGCAGAAGATCAAATGTACAAGGCTTGTGGCACGCAGACTTATGAGGCTACGTTGGCCAAGATTAACACCACCGTCGAGAAACTGCAGGTAAACTTGTTAGTAGAGTATACTGGACTTCACTCGTCGCACTTCGACTCCGCTCACTGCATGTCTACTCCACTCGCCGCGCCTCGATTCAACTCGCCGCATCTTGCCCTTACTCGCTACACTTTTTTTTTTAAATAAAGAATATTAGCCATGTTAAATGACTAATATTCACCTTTCCTCTCCAACTAAGTATCAAGCTTGTGCTAGGAGTAGGTACGATAATAGTGCAACGGGCAGGGTTTGAACCGTCGACTTTTCGGTTTTTCAGTCCACTCCTTTACCCGTTGAGCTATTGAGGCTCAAACTTTGACTTTGACATTCACCCACCGCAACTCCACTCGTCGCACCTCGACTCAACTCGCTGTACCTCTACGCCACTCGCCGCACCTCTACTCCACTCACCGCACCTCGACTCAACTCGCCGCTCTTTGCCTTTACTCTTATTAGCTCTGCGTATATCTAAGATGAATATGGATTCAAAATATGTATAATAATTTGTTTTAAGCAGGTTTATCAGCTCCCTTACACATCAAAATAAGTAGAAATACTTTTTCCATACATTCAGTATGAAAATACTGATTGTCAATCGACCCTCAAAGTACCAACTTATATCAGTGTATTTAAAATTTCAGGATGAGCAAAATGTTCTGCAATCGTCGATGTTCATAATAGCAAAATACAAGGGACAACTCAAAGACAACAACTGTTGTCCGCTGTGTAATCGTGGATTTGATAATGAGACTGAGGTATCTATTTAGGTTCAAATTGCTGGTTTTATAAATTAATTTTGTCATTTTTAAATATACAGTATGAATACAAAATTAAAAAATAATTACAGTAATAATAATTAAAAGCACTATAAGGTAAAACTAATAAGTTTGTAAAATTAGTGTATATTTTTTTATTCAAAAATTCAAAAATGACTACCTTGTAATTAACAGATCTTTATAAGGCCAAGAAACACACCTAAGCCTAAGATCTAAAGAGCGCGCACTTTGACTTTGCTCAAACTTAATATTGAGTTAAAACGAGACAGATTTATGTGAGAGATATAGCTCTGTCTCGTTTTAACTCTGTTTTAGTCTAAGTAAAGTCAGAGTGCGCTCTATAAATCTCACCCTAAGACTAATATAATATTTTTAGGTGACAGATTTAATATCCCAGCTAACAACCCAAGTGATGAATGTACCAGGCAAGCTGGAAAAGGTCACGGAAGAGTTACAAAAGGCATCCGCAAAGAAAGACGACCTCCTAGCCATGAGGTCTTTGAATGACAAGATTCTCTCTCTCAAGGAAAAAGATATACCCCAGCTTGAGACGCGCTTAAGTGATGCCGATAAGGTAAGAAATAGGCTTAAGGAATAAGTTTAGGATATAGGTAGCTTAGGTAGAATTGTAGGTTTCATAAACTGTGACTCGGGTGACAAACGTGCGGTGGACACGCAATGTATCGCTACTTCGGCGCCGTCATCTCGTCCACCTTGACGTCCCGGTGACCAGTGGCGTGCAGATCATAGAGGCATAAATGCACTGCTTACCCCAGTTATAATATATAGCTCAATGCATATTTTTCATTATGACCTGCCAGTGAACTGGCTCCTACTTAACTAGTGCCTACCCTGACTTCAAACCCTGTGCACGCCACTGCCGGTGACGACGACGGTGGGACAAATGCCCACAGCGATAACGCACTCCTCCGATCCGAATCCGTGAAAATCAGCCTTATTTTTAATGCGAAAGTGTGTTTGTTTGTTGGTTTATTGGTTTGTCCTTCAATTACGTCACAACGGACGGAGCAACGGATTGACGTGATTTTTTGGTATAGTCAAAGACAGACAGGATACTTTTTATCCCGGAAAATCACAGAGTTCTCACGGGATTTTCAAAAAACCTGATTCCACGCGTATGAAGTTGCGGGCTTCAGCTAGTACGAATATAAAAAATATCTACGACATATGCCATAAGCTACCATACAAAACAAACAGGAACATATTTTCACGGACTCTGATCGGATGAGCACGTAACCGCCGTTGGCTTTAAAACAGTCTACACCAAAAGACCCATAAACCCACAGAATACATTTACTCCAGGAGAAGAAGCCCAACTACATACAAATAAACTGCAGACCATTAACCGTCACGCCATCTATTAGTGATTCCATAGAACTACACTTTTGGCGCGAAATTACGAACCCCTTATTTTAATTTTTTTTTAATTTTAGGCCCGCATTTCAATCGCCAAAATAATCTTTAACCGAGGAGTTTATTTCACAGTTAAAGATTATTATTTATGGCGATTGAAAAGCGGTCATAACAAAACTGGAATAAAACAAGTAAAAACTTTTTAAAATGTTTAAAATTTAATTTTTAGAAATAAATTTTTATATTATACTGTGAAAAGCATACAAAGATTTAAGTTATGTTTTTACTTATTTTTTTTCTAAGCTATTAGATGAAGTAAAAAAATTGTACTTTAAAAATGTTTTATTACAAATCCACAGCATACATAATGAAGAAATTACAAAAACAGGTTAAAGTTAAACCAAAGTTGGATTACAGTAATAAATCTTAATAGAATTATTATCTTTTAAACAGATTAATTATTATTAAAGATCTAATACTGAAATATTTTTCAAATTAGGGAATGTTACATAGCAAGAACTACTTATTCAATATATTATCATAAATAGAATAATGAGCAGAACCAAGATAGGCATATGGTAGTGGTTTGTGGAAGCCGCACTGACTGTTCCTGGAATAAGGCAAAATACACAAAATCAATATATTGGTTTCTCTACTGAGAATGTATTACATAGGTACATATTGCAATAGAAATCTATATTATGTACCACTTGAATTAAATGTTGCTGTGATGTGTCTGTTCCTATCTTGTCTCTGCCAGCACTAGGCATATTAGAGACAGGTTCTAAAATGAGGCAAAATGAACAAAATTGATGTTTTTCTGAGAATTTTTTACAAATTGCAATAGAAATGAATAGTTACTAGGTACATACCACTGAAATTGAATGTTGTTGCAATGTTTCTGCTGATGAGCCAGGCACATTTTTAGTACAGCATTACTATTTAACTTTTTCATAGTGGCTTTTGTGCAAGCTTTTCAACACCTACTCAGTTACATTGCCAAAACAATATTCTGCCCAAATTCGAAGCCTGAAACATTATAACAATACTATATAATAAATCAAAATATCAAAAACACCAGCGTTTCTGACTTCTTTAACCGGTTTGTAGATAAAAAGGACAGCTGGTACTTAAGGGACACGACAATATTTACCTTGCATAATTAGATGCCTTTCCGGTTCTTGGTAAAGAGTGGATGGTAAGTGTTGGGTCGAAAGCCGATGCACAGCACTTAACACGCTTTCTATATTTTTTATCGGACATGATAAATTTAATCTTACAAACGAAAAGAGTCACAACACAATAAGTCACTGTCCTTATTTTTCTCTAGTCTCAATCACACTACTGCGAGTTTCTTCAAGCTAACAGGGAGAGAAAAATAGAAGAACCACATGAAATGCAACTAAAAATATACAAAATCACAACTGTTGGGAAAGAAAACTTTCATAATATTTAAACCAACAACCTAAAAACAAAAGTACCATAGAGTAGATAGTTGCCAGTTGTTTATAGTTTGAAACTTTGTCTCTGACTTTGAAGACTAGAGTGAGACAAAGAATTTCTTTGTTTCATTCTAAATGATTCCATAAAAAAGTCTGCAGTGGCCCCATACAAAGTTGCCACCCCCTGCATAAACCAATACTAAATGAATATTTTTTGTTACAGGAAATAACGACTCTTACTGAAACAATGGAAGGGATGTCAATGGCTCTGTTGGAACCGGAGCAGAAGCTTGCGACAACGCGTCAGATTCAAGGCGACATGCCTCTGCTAGATCGATTCACTAACGAAGTCAAAACTACTGCTAAAGACGTAAGTATTTGATTTTGTGCCTTCGTATCGTTCCTTTCGACTACCTTCCTGGCGCAGTGATGAGCGCCGTGGTCTTATCAGTGGGAGCTCCCGGATTCGATTCCCAGCCTAGGCAACTTGGGAGTTTATGATTTCTAAATTGTCTCTGGTCTGGTGGGAGGCTTTGGAAGTGCCAAGTTACCACCCCACCCTGAAAGCAACACCGCCAAGTGATTCGGTGTTCCAATACGGTGCCGCGTAGAAACCGATAAGGGGTACGGGTCTAATAAAACTGCCGTACCTCTTCCACGTCAGTCCACCTCCATCTTAGACTGCATCATCACTTACCACCAGACGAGATTGCAGTCACAGTCTAACTTGTAATCGATGATGGATTTATGATGATGAAACTACATTTATTATTACAACAATTATTAACGTTTTAGTGATAATAACCAGAATCAATGGCTCTCCGACTTCTCCGAGGCTCGGAGTGTTGGAATAAGCCTTGCTTGGACCTCCAAAGTTGGCTAATAGATATCCTAATAATATTATAAATGTGAAAATGTGGATGTTTGGATGTTTGTAACTCAATCACGCAAAAACGGCTGAACGGATTTGGATGAAATGAACCCTGGATTAACACATAGACTACTTTTTATCCCGGAAAATCAAAGAGTTCCCGCGGGATTTTGAAATACGTAAATCCACGCGGATGAAGTATCGGCCATCAGCTAGTCTGGTAATAAGGAAATACCACCCTGATTTTCATTTCATACCCATTCTTTTAACAGCTAGAAAAGGTCAAGGCAAAGTGCACGGACTTAATATCGGATATAACGCTTGAAGACGCAACTGCGAAGCAAACAGATTTGAGACAGAAGATCAGTACACTGCGCACGCGCATCAAGGCAGCTCAGGCCAAACTCAACGCGCACAATAAGAAGTTGCAATCTATGGGGAACACGAAGAACAAACTTAAGGAGGAGGTGCTTAATATACAGAAGAAGGTTAGTGACTAGAAATTTAATAATGTCTAACGTACTTGCTGTAACTATAAGCAACTATATTATGTACTTATAATTAAAAGCATGTATCTAATTACACATTTAGAATTGTAATAATATTGTAAATTTGTACCTTTTTCAGTAATAAAAGGCTTATTTATTTATTCAACGTACTTGCTGTGATTTGGATTTTCCATACTTTGTTTTTAAAAAATATTATAACATACTAAATTAACCAACTCAAGATGTCCGATTCCTATTTGGAGGGCTCAGGATTCGATCCCAGACGGCACCTCTAACTTTTCGGAGCAATAAAATATCACTTTTTTATTTATTTATTTACTTGCTTAAACGGTGAAGAAAAACATCATGAGAAAACCTGCATGAGTCTGAGAGTCCTCTATAATGTTCTCAGAGCAATGTAAATCTGGCAATCCGCACTTGGGCTATGGCCAAAATCCTTCTCATTTGAAAGGAGACACATACTCAGTAGTGTGCAGGTGATAGGTTTAACTGTTAATTTTTTATTTTAACTAAGGTCCAAGAGCTGGTTAACTTGCAAGAGAATCAAAAGCAAATGGAAGCCAACAGAGATAAGTTTATAGAGGAATTGAAGGAGCTGCAGGACTCTATCGCGCCGCTGGAAGCTGAACTGAAAGAGAAGGAGAGCAAGAAGATTGAGGCGGTGAAAAAGAACAGGTATAGTAGTACATAGAGGGTTTCCAGAACAGGGTTGTTGAGAATGCCAATATTTTGACAACCGTGGATGCGAATTATTAGAAAGATTAGATAAAATAATTGTTGTTAACTGTTGAAACGTTATTAGAATGTTTTTCAATAATTATGTAATTCTAAAATCACAACATGAAAAATATCGATATACATAAAAATTCTAAAATGTTAATTGAAAATTTTAGTATAGCTTTATAAGTTTGTATGTTTTGAGTTTTACAATTTTTAGGGGATACTTGTAAAATAAATGTTACGAAATACAAAATTACCAAAAATTACTTTCAGTTGTATTTGAAACTATTTTCTACAAAAAAATCTTTGCATTTAACGAAGACGAGTTGTTCATGCTTGTGTTTAAGTCGTATTGGCATAAGTAAAGTACACTTTATGTGTGCGTTTGCGAGCGCTTGCTCGCGAGTCGCGACTGATTAGTCCGACATGCACGCACATTTACGCAATGCCCATGTAAACAACGTAACCAGTAAAGTTCACTCGCCTTCGCGAATTGCAAGAACTGTACTATTAAATTAAAATGGCCTTAATAAGACGTAATGTACGTTTTGGTTTTATTTGTTTTTTTATAATTTCTGTTAATTACTTATCAACATAGGTCTGACATCGAAGTAAGAAACACCTACATAAGCAAAATAGCAAACGCCTTTGAGAAAGTCAAGTCAGTGGACTTGGACATACGGATGCACAAGGAAAGGAACATCAATCGCGAAATGGAGAAGATAAAGGAGGCGAATGAGAAGCTGTTGACGAGGCAGAAGCAAATCATGGTCGATAGAGACACGCTTACGAAGAGGATCGATAGCTTGAAAGATGAACTGTCTAAACAAGAGGTAGTTTCTCTTTACTAGATTTCACTCTCTCCTTTCCTATTTAGTATCTTTTCTCTTGGGATAGTGTATAGATCTCACGAGCATAATTGTCAGTCGTCGGCGTCGCGAAAAATTAACATTTTTTTCCTAGTACCTACAAATATTATTTGACATCAAGTCTACTTTAGCGATGAATGATTCGAATAACAATTGAACTATTCGATTGTTGTTATTGTTCGATAACAATTGAACATAGGAAAACAATCGACTGTTTTCGATTGCGACGGCCTGGGGCGAATGAGTCGAAAATCGAATGCAATTGATTTAGATTTTAGATTTATTTAGTACAGTCCGAACACTTCGCATTCGTAGACTTAACAATCAATTATCGACTTTTATTGGATCGTTTTTTGTGATTTCGACAATCGATTGTTTATTTGCAACAATCGCCCATCATAAAAAAATAATGTGTGGACACATTTTTCTACTATATATTCTAAGTTGATTGCCGTACCATCCTGACTAATCACGGTATTCCGAGTAGATGTTTTAGAAGAATTCGATTAAATGGCCTTACTTTAGCTTATCTTTGTTTCTAGATATACAAGCGTAACCTAGAAGACAACATGAAGTTGCGCAAAGCTCAGGCGGAGATCGAGAAGTGTGAGAAGGAGCTCGTAGAGATCAACGAGAAACTGAGCGGAGTCAATACGGAGATGATCGCAGAGAAGGAGCCGCTCATCACTAAGCAGACGATGATATTCAGGGAGAAGGCGCAGAATGAGGGAAAACTCAATGAACTGAAGGCAAGTTTATTTTAAACTAGCTGATGCCCGCGACTTTACCCGCGTGAAAGTGTTAAAAACTGTGGTCCCTTACGAAGTCTTTGAAATGTTAAAATATCTTGTACGATAGTACGGAACCCTTCGTGTGCGAGTCCGACTCGCAGTTGGCCGGTTTTTTTGTTGGTTCTTCTCGATTGGTAGGAGGAGGTATTCTTGGCCAGTGGTGGATACATTTACGATTCAATAGCACTCGTGAAAGTTTATTCAAATAAATATTTCTATTTTGTTATGAAGGGGTAATACAGATACTCACATTTATAATTTATTTCTATTATTATTGGTTTTATTTCCACAGGAAAGATTGAAACAAAATAAGCTCGAGCTGAAGAGGACCCAAAACAAGGACATTGAGAATAGATACAGGCAAAAGTTTTATGAGCTGCATGTAACTAAAGCTATCGACAAAGACGTCCGAGAGTACTCCGTCGCTCTGGAGAAATGTCTTATGGAGTTCCATAAGGAGAAGATGGAGAATATTAATCTTATCATAAGGTATAGAAATAGTATTCTTGTTTTTCTCCATATTGCTCAATATGCTCGCGACTTCACGTGGATTTAGGTTTTTAAAAATCGATTTTCTGGGGTAGTACTATGTCCATTTCCAGGATGGAAGCTATTTCTGTACCTTTCATCACAATCAGTTAAACTGATGGAAAGATAAAAGACAGACAAACACACTTTTGCCTTTATTAGTATGGAGTTCGTCTTATATTTTTCTCTTTCTCCATCCCTGGCTATCATCTATCATCTTACCATCAAGATGAGTCAAACTAACATTCTTGTTCTGTCGCAAAGAATCACCCCCATGTTTCCTACATTTTCTTTCATTCTTATAGTTAACTATATATTTTTTTAGACTGAATTCGAAATTGTTTAAAACAAAGCGAATGACGTAATCACATACATTTCCAGTACAGAAATCGTAATGTACACCCAGCATATGAGGATATTATTGGTATTATTTATTACAACAAGCTCTGTAAATTACTTTTTTGCAGAGAAATGTGGAGAAAGATATACAGAGGTAATGACATCGACTATATAGAAATAAAGACGGAAGGAAGCATGACGACAGAGTCTGATCGCCGCAAATACGATTACAGGTACAGTAAAATGTTTGATATTATGAAAGAAACTACCTGATGCCCGCGATTACGTTCACGTGGATTTAGTCTTTAAAAAATCCCGAGGGTACTCTTTGATTTTCTGTGATAAAACTAGTCTATAACAGCTCTCTAGGTCTCTAACTATAACTATGCAAAGAATCGCGTCGATTCGTTGCTCCGTGAACGAAGGAACTTTTTACCCTTGTTTACCTTTCTACCATCGTACCGGAAGGCATCGCCAAGTCTACACCCGTACGTAGTCGAAATTCCACGGACGCGTACGAAGCGATTTATCTCCTCGTTTCTAATTCGAACCACTAGGATATGGAACACCCTTCTGGCTGGAGTTTTCCCTTACAATTTTAATATGGGTGCCTCTCAAGTCAAGAGTGAATAAGCATCTAGGCATTTTAGGCTGCATCATAACTTGCCAGCAGGTATGATTGCAGCCAAGCGCTAGTCTATATATTTAAAATGATGAAACAACTTTGGATTGTTTTAATGAAAATTTTCCCTATTTTCAGGGTGGTTCAATCTAAAAATGGTGTGGAGATCGATATGCGTGGACGGTGTAGTGCGGGACAGAAGGTGCTGGCTTGTCTCATCATAAGGCTGGCTCTAGCGGAAACATTTAGTTCCAAGTAAGATTCCATATCTATTTACCAACTAACCATTACTCGGAGCATAGGATATATTATAATTACTAGAAGATGCCCGCGACTTCGTCCGCGTGGATTTCGGCTTTAAAAAATCCCGTGGGAACTCTTTGATTTTCCGGGATAAAAAGTAGCATATGTCCTTCCCCGGGATGCAAGCTATCTCTGTACTAAATTTCGTTAAAATCGGTTGAACGGTTGGGCCGAGAAAGGCTAGCAGACAGACAGACACACTTTCGCATTTATAATATTAGTATGGATATGGATAATAGGATATTTTTCGGACAGTGTGCTGAGGAACTTTGCGATCTTGTCCCCCCTTCACCATTTTACCACCGAACCGCGAGACGTCGGGCGAGTTGCTATCTTTATATCGTCGAAATTCCATCTACACTCACGCAACGTTTTGCGTCATCATTCCTCATACACATGGCTAGGGTTTGGAATACTCCTCCGAGATCTGTGTATCCTACCAACAACAACCTTATCTTTAAAACAAGAGTGAATATACATCTTCTAGGTAAACGCATCTCATCTTAGGCCTCATCATCACTTTCCATCAGGTGCGATTGTGGACAAGCGTTTGCCTACAATGAATTAAATAAAACTATACCGCGCTATAAGGTTTTGGGCGTTCACGCGGAGGGTGTGTGAAAGTTTCACCATAATCGGTTAAGTTTAAAACACACTATTTTGTTTTTAAAGAAATAACTGAGTGCCCGAAAGGCGCAAAAGAGAGTAATAATGGAACAGTCCTTAATTACAATTCTAAACAAACCTAGGCGTTTTTGCGATGCTACTGAATTACGGTGACGTCATGTTCTATGTATTGTTCTCGATTTCCAATTTTTGATTCGTCAAAATCGGTACAGTAATTTAACGTAAACTTTAACACCACTACTTAGTCGAGATTCCACAGTCGTACTAAGCGATTCGCGTCCTCGTTTCTGCATTCCATAATATAAGAAACAAGGACGTAAATCGCTTAGTAATCCGTGGAATTTACGACTTCTGACTTCTGTTTTCCCTACAAAGTTCAAAATCTTCAAAAGAAGAACGAATAGGCACCTAGGTAGACGCGTTCCACCTAGGCTGCATCGTCACCTACTATTTAGAGTGATTGCATTAAATAAATAAAAATCTTTTTTATTCGTATAAACTTTTACAAGTACTTACGAATAGTCGGATGCATCTACCACTGGTTCCATTCAAGTGCATGCCTATTTATTTAAAAAATATATTTAGTTTTAAACACTACACACTTAGCTACGAATTTCTAATACTTGTTTTGTTCCAGATTCGGCATCTTGGCATTGGATGAACCAACTACTAACTTAGATGATGAGAATATAAAATCTCTGTGCTCTGCGCTCGGAGAGATAGTTCAAGAGAGGATGCACCAACGGAACTTCATGTTCATAATCATCACCCATGACAAGGAGTTCATCGAGTCACTAGGAAACATCGACAGAGTCACGCACTACTACGAGGTTTCCAGAAACGAGGAAGGAAAGTCCAGAGTCAAAAAGATTAGATTCTCTTAAACAACTTCACAATCATTTCATTATTGTATGTCGAATATTAGTAATAAAATGTATATGCCATTCCTTTTTGTTTCATGATAATATCTATATGTAGTTAAGGGCTGTGCCTTTTATTGTGTTACTGTGTAAGAGTAATTTGATTATTTTTTGAAGAAATTAAATCATTTTGTATTCCTCGAAAGTTTATTTCATTTATATACAAATAAATATACAGCATTAATTAAATATTAAAAGTAATTTTTAAGGTAGATCCATACCTACGCACGCAAACGAACCGTGCACAACACGTCGTGAACGCGTATAATGTTTTTACTCCTCACTCCCAAAAATCACCAACATGTGCATGCCGCGACTAGTACAACATGCACGCCAACAATGTTCTCATGTGCACGGTTCATGTGCGTGCGCAAATGTGGATTCGTCTTAATGCGACCAGTCCGAGACCTCATAATGTACAATCAGTTTAACCCATAACAAGCCCTGTAACACTATTTAGCGGCTTGCATATTTCGATTTGATCCAAATACAATATTTTACTTTCTTGTAACACGGTCAGTGTGATCCCCAACAGCTCTGCAACTTGCGTTGGTGGAAACGATTGTGATAGGCACTTAGCGATATATGGCACCAAATCTTCCGTAAAACAAACGCATAAGGACACGAAATTCTGCTTCTCGATATCAGTGAAAGCCTGTTGCTCTCTATGGTAAAACGTTATCAAAATCTGTGCAGCTTTTTCGAAAGATATCTTGAAGCCTTTGTAAACATCCTTGACGATATTCAAAGGGGCTGTTACGCGCAAAGAATTTAGTACTGTCAGCATTCCATTGCAATATTCAGCTAAGGGGTAGTAGTCCAACAAGTTTTCCGGTGGGCCTGATGCCATATTTTCATTGATGGGCCTCGATACATTCTTAATACTGGGCACTTTATAGGACTTCATTTGGTTCTCAAATTGATTGTCGACTTTTTCCATGCCGCAGTTGAATTGCATCAAAACGTTGTTGCGAAATAAGGGCGTGAGCACACATCTCAGGTCCGCGCCGACTCTGCCGAAAGATAGGCAGAGATACATGCATTGGTTCATTATCGATTCAAAACCGGACTCATCTTCTCTCCAAAGATCTTGGTTCAATATATAAGCTAAGCTTTCCACCTGCAAATATGAATGAGGTAAATATTAGGATTTTTTGGGTAGTACCACAGAATAAGGATATCCATACTAATATTATGAATGCGAAAGTGTGTCTGTCTGTCTGTCTGCTAGCTTTTCACGGCCCAACAGTTTAACTGATTTTGATGAAATTTGGTATAGGGTTAGCTTTCATCCCGGGGAAGGACATAGTTCCTGCGGGATTTTAAATCTTCTCGACGCGGACGAAGTCGCGGGCACCACCTAGTATTAAATATTGAAGTTCGACGAAGCTGTCTAGACAGAGTAATCGTGCAGTAGCGCTAGCCATACATGATCAGTGGCATGCTTCGGCCGTGGCTAGTTACCACCCTAAAGCGATTAAAGGTTCGTACGCACCTGAGCGGCGCGGCGCGGCGCTTCAGTCCGACTGCAGAACGCGTCACCTCAGGCCGCTCGACGGTGCCTACCGCACTACAACTTCAGTACGCGGCACCTCGCGTCACTTGCGCGTCACTTTTATACCCGTTCGCGTACGAGCGCGAAGCGCCGTGCCGCGCCGCTGGGTATATCGCACTAGCGTCACTGCACTGCGCGTCGCTTCGCTGCGCTTCAAAATATTCTCTCCAGCCATGCCGCGCGGCAACGCGCGGTGAAGCGCTGTGCAGCGCCGCTCTAGTGCGATATGCGCCATACAAAATGATAGAAATGATATTTTGACGCTCTGTGCCGCGACGTGCAGCTCGCTGAAGCGCCGCGCCGCGCCGCTCAGGTGCGTACGAACCTTTACCGTTCCGGTACGATGCCGTGTAGAAACCAAAGGTAAAGTTATAGGTTTAATAAAAACTGGCATACTCCTTCCAGGTTAGCCCGCTTCCATCTTAAACTGCATCATTACTTACCACCCAGGTGAGATTGCAGTCAAGGGCTGACTTGTATCGAAATAAAATAAAAATAAAAAATTCATCTATCAACAGATAGACGTCTCTGCTGGACGTAGGTCTCTTGTAGGGACTTCCACACCCCACGGTCTAGCGCCGCTTGAAACCAGTGTCTCTCTGTGACTTTTTTGATCTAATCTGTCTACCTAGTGTGGGGTCTCCCAACGCTTTCCGGTGCGAGAGGTCACCATTCTAGATTCTAGCACCTTAGGATCTTATTAGGAATATTAATTATTGAAATAGGATAGTTTATAAAAGGGAACTTACTTTTAATTTGAGCCAGCAAGACAGTGCACTGGTACCACTCAATTCATTATCCCTTACTTTCGACTCCTGAGCATCAGACAAAAATATTGATTTGTGTTGAGTTATAACATTGAACAAATGAATTCTATGCAATTCTACTATTTTACGTAACAACTTTTCGGGTGCTGAAAAACAAAATAAAGTTCTTTTGAGTTATGATAAAAAGTTTTAAAAAGTTAGCAGTCAGGGGTGAGATCTATAGAGCGCACTCTGACTTAGCTTAGACTTAAGACAGAGTTAAAACGAGACAGAGCTATATCTCTCACAAAAATTTGTCTTGTCTGTTTTTTTCTCTCTCAACCTTAAGTCTGAGCAAAGTCAAAGTGCGCTCTATAGATCTCAGCCTGAGTGAGACTGAAGTGAAAACTATAAAATAACAGTGCTTTTTTTGGATTATCGAATTAATTATAATAATTATTTTTTATTGAAGCACCAACAGAATCTTACAAAAAATTACATTATTCAAATTCTAAAAAAATTTAAAAATTCACATTAGTTCACATCTATCGGCAGTCGGCACTACGAGCACTAAGTATTAACATTAGCATGTCTGTGACGCGACCTTAAAGTTTTTACGTATGTAAAATCACCCAACGCGCGTTAAGAAGTTTTCAGTTTCAGTTCACAAATAACATGAAAATGTACCTTCAGTATTTCTTGCATCCTCCAGTGCTTTTTCAAACCAGGCATTTCTTGCTTTAAGGAAATGTAAGTGTAAACCGTCAGATGTAGTGCTGCCTTTGTTACCGATTGATTGTAACCTGCTATGCTCGTCGTCAGTTGACTTAAACACTGTGTTGGCTCTACGGAGATATCCTAAAATCTAAAAAATAAAGAAATATATATTTCACATTTCAAACTATTTCTAGGCCATTGCTGTTACAGAAACTAGAAGGCAAAATTTGGCAAATTTTTTTTATCACCATCAAATAAAGTGCTATCTGTTCAATGACGTCATCCGAATATTTGTAGAAAAAATTAACGAAAACGGTTTCCGCGTTTCAGAAAAATTAACCATAAAAAATGACAATATTAATATGGTCAGCTAGAAAGTAATAAAGGGTCTTTATAGGCTTAATAAAACAGTTAGTTTCCGATTTTTAATCCTAAAACAAATATTCATGAAACTTATTGAGAAATTGTTTTTATTTTAGCTTTAATAAATAAATAAAAATTTAAGGTACAATGCGTCTTGTTAGGGTACTTCTTTCTTTCTTCGCTCTGGGCTGGTTTCCGCACTTAAACGTTTCCGTCTGTTGTGCGTGTATTGTTAGGGTACTATCCATGGGCATACTCCTTATTAGTGTATATCTAGCTTTAAATGGCTTTCTAGTTACGATAAAATGTTATGCTGATCGCACACCACTATACCCAGTACAACGCATTTTTCAGTACCTACTAATATTGCAATTACACACTAGTCAACTGAAATTGGGCGTGCCGACTTTGGGTGACCTCTGTTGATTCGCCCTATGCGGCCGACGTGTTTTGCTGACATTAGTACTGAAAAATCTGTCTCTCACCTTAAGTTGATTAAAAAAATTATCATCCTATTCCAAATACTCTGTTGTTTTTAGGGTTTCGTACCTCAAAAGGAAAAACGGAACCCTTATAGGACCACTTCGTTGTCTGTCTGTCTGTCCGTCTGTCTGTCTGTCCGTCAAGAAACCTACAGGGTACTTCCCGTTGACCTTGAATCATGAAATTTGGAAGGTAGGTAGATCTTATAGCTGACATTTGGGGAAAAATCTGAAAACTGTGAATTTAGGGTTAGATCACACAAAATAAATTAAATTGTGGTCATGAACTAATAATTGGTATTTTCAACTTTCGAAGTGAGATAACTATATCAAGTGGGGTATCATGTGAAAGGTCTTCACATGTACATTCTAAAACAGATTTTTATTTATTTTTATGCATAATAGTTTTTGAATCATCGTGCAAAATGTCGAAAAAATACGACTGTAGTACGGAACCTTCATTGCGCGAGCCTGAGTCGCACTTGGCCGGTTTTTTTAATATTAAAAGCCAACTAGCATAATTTATCTCAATTTACCTGTAGACACTGAGGTAAGGGCAGATCATAGTGAAGCTGATTGAAGAGATGATAGAGTGTTTCATACCACAAGGTCATTATTTCACTGGTTGTGCTCTGAAATATAAAACTATACAATTAATCTTGACAATAATCCTTACTGCATGGATTTGCTCTCTCTCAACAGTCAAAAAGATAATGTATTGTAATTTGCCAAACAGCACTCGGCCAGCGTGGTAGGCTATGGCCAAATTAATCATGATGATGATGAATGAATGAATATTTATTTATTACTAAATTTTTGTACATTTCACTTAAATGGATGATTGTAATCAATAAATGAATGAATGATTTATGCACTATATATAGCAATTTTTTACTTTAACAATCTAAATATATAAAAGGTGACTGACTGACTGACTGATCTATCAACGCACAGCTCAAACTACTGGATGGATCGGGCTGAAATTTGGCAGTCAGATAGCTATTATGACGCTGGCATCTGCTAAGAAAGGATTTTTGAAAAATAAACCCCTAAGGGGGTGAAATAGGGGTTTGAAATTTGTGCAGTCCAAGCGGGCATATGTTAGTATTTAATAAAGGTTTAACAAGGATTCACAACATTTTTGTGTAACATATCATACCTCTACAATAGGTATTTCGGAGTACCTCTTGGACAAATTGCGGATAAAAGCAAAGATGTCCAGTGCACTCTCATAGTCCTCAGCATTAAGAGCTTCACGCATCAAAGAGGGCAACTCCAATAACTCTAACAATTTGTCACTTTGGTTTCTTATAGTACTGTATCGCCTGTCAATAAAAATTAAGCTTACAATTAAAAAAATTGGACCAGTACAAGTTGGACTTGCTTATGAAAGGTACCATTGTACAAGAAATACAGTGTGACAAGGCTATCTTGGCGCGTGGCGAAAATCAGAACTAACGTTAAAGTCAAGTGTCCCCTTTGTTCTTGTTTGAATATTCTAAGCCTTTGTTCTCCAACAGCGCCCCCCTGTCAATGTCATTCAAGTGCCAAGAGAGCCTTGTCAATTTTTGAGTTATTAATTTAAGAATAATCGCTCTGTATATGTAGATTTATCAATCAACTATCAATTTTTATTCAATAGTTTTTTTTGCAACAATTGTCCATCACTACATCAAATTGAGAACTTCCTTGTGTTTCCTTTTTCTGAAGAGTTGTTTAAAAACTAGTTAGATACCTTTTTTCTTGAACTATCCCCCCAGCGACTTGAGAAAAGTTCTCACATTGAGATACAAAGTCAGGAGTGTTATTTAGAAAACTTGCTAATGATTCCTTTGACTTTCCCAAATCCTTCATAATAGCTCTGGATATGTCAGCAGTCTCCACAAAGGTTTTATAGTTAGTGAATGCTAAATCTTGTGTCTGCTCCGTCAAATGTTTCATCTCTTCACTCAATCGTTCAGGTTCTTTTTTTACAAGTTCCCAATTTTGTGATCCTAGTTTTTTAATATATTCTGTAATATCACTAAAGTATTCTGCATTTTCTGAAAAAATTCAATAAAATTGTTCTACAAAAAATAATTGAAGGGGACTAAATATGGAAGGGGATCTATATTCTATGTCTGAACAACATGATCAAAGTTACATATTTAAATATGATTTAAATAAACGATTAGACGGTAGCTTGCCTGTGGTTGAGTCCGGAAATAAAAGCTGACACAATTCTTTCAGTTCTTGAGCCATCCTATAAAATTGTTCCAACACCTCAAATTCAAAGCAATAAAAAAAGGACTTATGGATAAAAATTATACTCAGTAATTTTTATTTTTGAAATTCATACGGTTTGTGTTGTGTTTGCACTGTCTAAGATGAATTAGGTATGTATATTTTAAATAGTTATTTATTAAATTATTTTCTATTATTTCTTGCAAAAAAAATAGTATGAGTTTTGACAGTTTTGATTTTGACACCCACCAGTCAGTGATTTTCATAGAGATAGTTTTGACACCAAATTGGTGGACTGGTGGACTGCCAGTCACCAATTTGGTGTCAAAACGATGCAGCCACTGACAGAAAAAAACTGCCAAAACCGTAGATAGAGTAATAAAGCTAGATTGAAGTACTGTGTAACCGCGAATGAGATAGCGATAGCACGACGTAACGATGAATAACACGACAATTATTACCATTGTTTGGTAGTCAATATTTGTATTAACCGATCAACATTTGTATTAAACGTTTTTTATATGAAAACAAGTAAATAACTAATGAGAAATACAATGACGCCACGAATTCTCAGTTTGTTTTGCAACTAAAGTTGCATTCCTTGTATGTATTCTTGAAAAAACCGTTCACACGATAAGGGACAAAAATAGGTTAGCTGCGTCTCTGTTTATCACATTAGTAACTTTAGCTGTGCTCTCTTTTTAGTGTGAATGAGAAAGCAAACGTTCATGTATCTAGCTTTATTACTCTATCTACGGCCAAAACTCAAAGTTTTTTTTTCTTATTCTGGGGCTGTATCATTGACCTAGAATATAAGTATAATTTTGACACAGAAGAAACGGGTAACTTTTGGTAAAACAGCGGATGTTTTCCTGAAGTTTTCAAAGTGATTTTGCGATTGGTGTCACCCTCAAAATCTTTGAGTTTAACCGATCCTTTTCCTTTCCATTTCTAAACCCCGATTTTTCATTTTATACAGGTAGTTTGGTAAATGCTTGGTAACGCCCAAGCTTTACACAGTTTAGCCAATGTCAGGTTTGTCCATAAATTAATTATTGGGGTTTGTCATATTATTATTAAAACTAGCTTATGCTCGCGACTTCGTCCGCGTGGACTACAAAATTTCAAAACCCTATTTCACCCCCTTAGGAGTTGAATTTTCAAAAATCCTTTCTTAGGGGATGCCTACGTCATAATAGCTATCTGCATGCCAAATTTCAGCCCGATCCGTCCAGTAGTTTGAGCTGTGCGTTGATAGATCAGTCAGTCAGTCAGTCAGTCACCTTTTTCTTTTATATATAACTAGCTTATGCTCGCGACTTCGTCCGCGTGGACTTCACAAATTTCAAACCCCTATTTCACCCTCTTAGGGGTTGAATTTTCAAAAATCCTTTCTTAGCGGATGCCTACGTCATAAAAGCTATCTGCATGCCAAATTTCAGCCCGATCCGTCCAGTAGTTTGAGCTGTGCGTTGATAGATCAGTCAGTCAGTCATTCAGTCAGTCAGTCAGTCAGTCAGTCACCCTTTCCTTTTATATATTTAGATATAGATTAAAAGTTAGTGAAACTACTATATAAAATGAAAAATCGGGGTTTAGAAATGGAAAGGAAAAGGATCGGTTAAACTCAAAGATTTTAAGAAGTGGAAAGAAAAAGGATCGGTTAAACTCAAAGATTTTGAGGGTGACACCAATCGCAAAATCACTTTTGAAAACTTCAGGAGAAAATCCGCTGTTCTACCAATGTTACCCGTTTCTTCTGTGTCAAAATTGAATCTGTGGTCATTTATAATCTCTGCCTCGTGATCTCTTTTGGTAGTCTGTAACACCGACCAGAAAAAAAGCGTAAGCGATTTTTTGGAAAATGTCTGTCACAGTAATGCCATGTTAGGATATTTTACCCTAAATTTAGGGTAAAATCGGGCAGCTAGTTCAAAGGAAATAGATTTTTATTCCAATAAGCTTTTGGAAATATTTCCCTGATAAATTTTCGGGATACCTAGTTAAATTACTTAGGACATTTTCGCAAGATTAAAAATGAAATTGAAACTCGCTGTATTTTGAATCATAGTTAAGCATAGACTATTTCTGAGTTTAGTGTTGTTTTCATTGAACCGTTTTATATTTTTTTTATAAATTTTAAGATTTTCCATTTTATTCTGTAATTTGCCCTACTACAGTTTTATGGTAAACTTGTAATTCAATACGATAGTTTGAAAGTCAATAATTTGCAACTTATTATATTATGTTTGTTTGTTTGTTGTTTGTCAATGACATTCTAATAAGCATGGACACATCGTGGCATACAACACAAGAGCCCAAACATTGCACACGTTTCTAAATTCAACCTATTTAGCTTCAACTGCTCCATTTATACATTCCCGCTAACATTCAAGTCCTGTAAACTAACCTCAGTGATTAAGCCGCGTGGTTAAGGTGATTTTAGAAGCAAACTTGAACAAAAAATGGAATGGAGTAGTGTAGCACTATTAATTTTTGTTATTTCTTTGAGAGATTTTTCGTTTCTGTAAATATGAAACTATTATACTATATCTATACTAAGTATATAACTTATATACTATATCTGCTCGTGCTGATTCACTGACGGACTGACTCATTTGATCACCTCTTCTGTAAAATTTTGTATGTTTTTTTTACCGATGGTTTCGTATAGAGGACAAAAAATGATTCGGAGGAAAAATATGGATAGAGCTGATGATTGAGGATTTCGGTGAGGAGCACGGCCAGGGTATTGAAGATAGGTGGGGGTGGGGTGCTCGAACAAATGTAACTTCATCCAATTGACAGGGAGCTGAAAAATAAAACCAAATAAATATAAACAATATTACCTTCGAAGCATGTAATATGTTTTTCTTAACTGGGAAAACTTGCAAGTTTTTTTATTCGCTACAAGCTAGCCCTAGATTGCAATCACACCTGGTGGAAAGTGATGATACAGTCTACGATAGTAGCGGGCTAACTTGTAGGGGTGGGGTAAAATCCACACCCGTTATAGATGTTTCTATATGGCATCGTACCGGAACGTTAAATCGCTTGGCGGTAGAGTGGTAAGTAGCCACGGCCAAAGGCCTCCCACCAGCCGACCTAAACCAATTAAGAAAATCTCAATCGGCCTAGTCGGGAATCGAACCCGGGACCCTCGTCATACAAATCCACCGCGCTACCACTGCGCACCGGAGGTCGTCAAAAGATAATAAAATAAATGTGATACAATAATGGCCAATAGATTTTACATTGAACAAAAAAAAGCTACTCCACAGTTTTGTTTTTCCGACATTCGTGACGCGCCCTTCCATCTGTCTCTTTCCGATGTGCGTGAGAGAAAGGAATGGGAACATTGTAAATAATTTTAGATATTTCTAGTGTTTTCAATGGTTTTACTAAGTATTTTACACTTTTTCGCATGTTATCTTACGTAAATAAAATTAACTTACCGGTTGTAAGTCACACCATCTCTTTTCTGCGTCGTTAACGTATTATTTCGGCACTTTTTGATCGCGCACTTAGGCATCTTGACAGCTTTGCAGTCAACATGCGACTAATGAAGAAAGTGTGCTTACACCGAGTATAAGCACACTTACTTGGTCCCTTGTTATGCGCGCCAGTGCGATGTCCTTGCTTATTAGAATGTCATTGTGTTTAGTGTACATTTTTTTCTAATTATGTTTGGTTAATAAAAACTGAGCATGGGGTTAATTGAAATTAGAACCTGGCAGCATAAATGAAGAATTGTTCAAGATAGCCATTTGCCCTATAACCAAATTTTACAAATATTCGCTTTCCAAAAGTTGTTTTAACAGTAAAAATAGATATCCTTCTATAAAATCAATTGTACAGTAAGTAAATCGAACAAAGAACCTTAATTTGGTTATATTGTGTTTTCATCCATGTTGAACTATTGATAAGTTCTGTGATTGCGTCATGTAAATGTATAGGTATACGTATCTAATTATTTTAGTGATCAATATAATTTCTTCCACCATATTTCTTTCATAATTTTAGAGTATTAGAAAAGTTATATTGATTGAGAGCTGGTGTATATCTTAACCTTTTAGTTTGACAAGTAACCTAATAATTTTATTTCTTAGTTCAGACACCATTTTTGTTACGCCTTCGCGTTTGTAATTAAAGTTTCCTGGGCCGCTTCCGTCGAGCTTTTGATTTGTGACCTACAGACTATTTTGTCACATAAAAAACAATTAATGTGAAACTAACAATGTTTAGATAGTTAAGGTTATGTTGATGTTTTGATTCCAGATGATTGATTAGTAAATTTTGTTGACAGTCTTGAATCGATTTACCTCGCTAGGATAACTCGGAATGAATACGAATATTTAACTGGCCTTTGTGATTTTACAATAGTATGTATCTTAACAATGTGTAAAATATGTATTTTATGTTTCAAATAATTCATCTAATTTGAAAGCAGTATGTATAATATTTTTTGTACAAAAGTGTAGAGCACACAATGTATGTACCTATATATACAAATTTTCGTTTATTTAGTCACCAAATCTTCAATAGAATCACTAGACAAATTTCATATGAAAATAGTGTAAATAAATGGATATAGTAAAAAACGAAATCAAAATGGAAGCTGAGGAGTTCAACCTGCAGTGGGAGGAAGAAAAGGTTGGTTCCAATTTTCGTAACTCAATTTACCAACATTTTGTATGACAATAAACTTAAAGACTGGTTTATCTATATTAAGTAATATTATATGTACTTCTCATCAAAAAATCTATAAACTTCCATACTGTGATGTGACTTTCGATTTTTGTGGGAAGTATATTATAAAGAGAAAGATTTGTTTATTTGAAACTACTGAACCAATTACATATAATAATTATTCTGTCACCATTAGAATGCGTCTAGTGTGGATGAGGTCACTGGGAAAAGCTAGTTAAAGATATAAATGCAATTTGTAATTTATATTTGTAGTACAATTTATTCAGAACTTATGTATTAACCTTAATTACAGAATAACATTAGTAACAAATATGATGACCTGTTTATTTCAGCCTAATATAGTGGCAAGCGAAGAAATAATATGTGGTATTGAAAATGTACAGCATGAATCATATGGTAGTATGGTGTGTATTCATTCAATATCTTTAACTAGCCTGAAAATATAAGACTTGTAAGGCATAAGCTAGTCTTACTGTATTCTAATTAAATAAAGACAAACATTATTTAGGTGTTTTGGACCAATGTAGGAAATATGATTTTTCCTAGGTTTATTTGAAAAATTATACTAGTTTAAATACTAAAAACCAAAATAGCCAAACTAATTTTAAATGTATAAGGCATTTTAGTACTGGAAAATCTAGATTCCTTCCAGGTTAGCCCGCTTCCATCTTAGACTGCTCTTACCACATACCAACTACTAGGTGAGATTGCAGTTAAGGGCTAACTTGTATATGAAAAAAAAAACATTTAAGTTTGCATACCTAGTGATGAAAATGTAAAATTTGCAAAAATCAATGTCTACTAAGAAAATTATACCTATGATAATCTGCACTTGGCCAGTGGGGTAGACCATGGCCTCTGTATTGACATATACTTAGTGAGCCGGTGATGGGTTGATTATGATGATGATGGTTATCTATTAAGCAATATATTATGTACTAGCTTATTCCCGCGACTTCGTCCGCCTTAACTACACAAATTTCAAACCCCTTATTTTTCTACTTTTTTTTTAAAACCATGATACACGTTTTCTGTTTATAAAAATTAGCATAAATACACTATTTCACGATTCTAACTCCAAAACTGACAGACTTTCATACAAATTGCAAACCCCTATTTTTAACCGACTTCAAAAAAAGGAGGAGGTTCTCAATTCGTCGGAATCTTTTTTTTTTTTTTTTTTTTTTTTATGTATGTTCCCCGATAACTCGAAAACGCCTAGACCGATTTTGAAAATTATTTTTTTGTTTGAAAGGGTATACTTCAAAGTTGGTCCCATTTCAATTTGGTGAAGATCTGATGAACATCTTCGAAGATAGATACTGGAACTCCTCAACGGATAAGAGTAAATTGCTCGCGATCAGTGTAATAGCTTAGTAAACAGTAGACTTTTAACCAGTCATAGCATAATTCCATGGGGCCACTAAAAATTGTGAAATAAAAAATTTTTACAAAAAAAATAAAAACCGACTTCATTACGCAAACACTAAAAATTGAAAAATAATTTAATTTATTACCGAATATATTATGTATACAAGAGTTAATATAGTTCCATAATAATATTTTTTGGGGTCGGTGCCAATGAGGTGCCATTGTGGAGTCCCATAAAAATATGAAGTCTAGACGATTCGCGCAGCTAAAGCTAATTGGCACCGGCACCAAAAAGTATTATTATGGAAATATATTAACTCTTGTATACATAATATATTCGGTAATAAATTAAATTATTTTTCAATTTTTAGTGTTTGCGTAATGAAGTCGGTTTTTATTTTTTTTGTAAAAATTTTTACCCCTTGAAGAGTTGAATTTTGAAAAATCCTTTCTTAGCGAATTCCTACGTCATAATAGCTATCTGTGTGCCAAATTTCAGCCTGATCTGTCCAGTAGTTTAAGCTATGCGTTGATTGAACAGTCAGTTTGCCACCTTTTCCTTTTATATGTATAGATAATCCAATATTAGTGGTATAACAGGTCTGGTTAGTCATTGTTTTATATTATATAACTATGAGAATAGGTAACATCCCAAGAAAGATAGTAATATAATAATAATCATTGTTTCTTTTTTCAACAGACTTCTGAAGAAATAATAGCGCACACAGATCAAATGGCAGCAGAGAATCTGATGTTTCTGTCTCAGGATGTAGTTAGCTATACAGAGAGTGCTGAGTTGGCTGAGGACCCTAATGTAGAGTGTGTCACAGAGGAAGTCATCACCGATGACTGGGTTCTATCAGGTGGACAGGAAAGGTGAGTTTTGCAAGAGATCAAAGACTGTAAACAATGTATGGAATACAGCAACGTGTGTTGACACAACTTTGCTCCTAAAAGTTTGAATGTAAGACTATTAAATAGTAAAACATAACTGTCCCTCTGTAGGCAACAGTACACAAACTTGGCATATATTGGCCAATTTCTATTATATTGCTTGGCCAAAACATTTGCAAAAGTGCTTAATAGCACTTTAGAACACACATGTCCTGTATCACTGCCATCGCCTACTACCCATACTTTAAAAGCAAAAGTATGTTTGTACATTGGTTTGTCCTTCAATGCAATGGAGCAACAGATTGACTGGATTTTTTACATGGATGTAAGTGGAAACCTGGAGAGTGACATAGGCTACTTTTTATACTGGAAAATCAAGAGTGCCCACAGAATTTTTGAAAAACTATGTCCTCGCATTTGCAGATATCAGCTAGTTAAGAATTAAACAATATATCGTTTGTTTCAGAGTTGAAGTGCCTTTAGAACATTTAGCAAATCCTGATCAAGATGTTAAAATTGAAAATGACATTGATGTACCATTACCAACAGACCAAGTATGAATACATAATAATATTATATTCTGTATTATAAATGAAAAAAAAAATAGTTACAAAGACATATCATGTGGTGAATATATTATCTGATATTCTTACTTAATTGCAAGTCTGTCGCTATTCCAGCTCCTTAGGATCCTAATATCTATCAGTTTTTTGAACTATGTGCCCTGCCCATTGTCACTTCAGCTTCACAAGCCACTGAGCAGTGAGCAATGTTGGTTACTTTAGTCATTTTCTGATTTACTCACGTGTGTAGTCGACGTTAGCACGACTAGTTTCCGCGGCGCGTGCGCGGACGGACTCCCTTGAAAAAGGACCCCGGATGGGTTCGAAACTAGTCGTGCTAACGTCGACTACACACGTGAGTAAGCCGGGACAGATAGTATTTATAATGGAAATCACTCACGGTAGTTTAAACGCTAAAAATTTTCTGATTTGATCAGATAGAGAAACTCCAAGCATAGCTCTCTTCATTACCCGCTGAGTCACTCTGAGCTTTCTTATGAAGCCCATAGTTTGTGTATTTATCTGTTGGCAAAAGAAAGAAATAAATAAATAAAAATACTTTCGTGATTCCTTTCGTCAAAGGTTGCCTGGAAGAGATCGCTTTAGCGATAAGGCCGCCTTTGCATGCTACGGCTATTAGATTAAAATCCTTGTATGTTTTTTCAATGTTTACTTTGTGTTGTGTGCAATAAAGTTTAAATAAATAAATAAAAAATATTATGTATGTAGGATGAGTACACAGCAATGCGGCCGTGGCCGTGCGACTTTTGCTCGCGTCGGTTCCGCAAGAAGGCCGCGCTCATGAACCACATGGTAGCGCATCAGAACGACCGGCCGCATGCCTGCAACCTGTGCGGCGTGCGCTACGTGCGCAAGTGCGACCTCATGAACCACCTCAAGGTGCACGCCATGGTACCTGAGACCCCTGACATGATGGATTATGGTAAGTGAACCATTAGGGGGGAAACACTTACATGTGTGACGTGCGCAAGTCGACCTCGTGAACCACCTCAAGGTGCACGCAATGGTACCTGAGACCCCTGACATGATGGATTATGGTAAGTGAACCATTAGGGGGGAAACACTTACATGTGTGACGTGCGCAAGTCGACCTCGTGAACCACCTCAAGGTGCACGCAATGGTACCTGAGACCCCTGACATGATGGATTATGGTAAGTGAACCATTAGGGGGGAAACACTTACATGT
The DNA here is from genome assembly GCF_902806685.2 of Maniola hyperantus. Taxonomy (NCBI): domain Eukaryota; kingdom Metazoa; phylum Arthropoda; class Insecta; order Lepidoptera; family Nymphalidae; genus Maniola; species Maniola hyperantus. Next base: position 8,852,154 of record NC_048550.1, read on the forward strand.
GTGACGTGCGCAAGTCGACCTCGTGAACCACCTCAAGGTGCACGCCATGGTACCTGAGACCCCTGACATGATGGATTATGGTAAGTGAACGATTAGGGGGGAAACACTTACATGTGTGACGTGCGCAAGTCAACCTCGTGAACCACCTCAAGGTGCACGCCATGGTACCTGGGACCCCTGACTTGATGGATTATGGTAAGTGAACGATTAGGGGGGAAACACTTACATGTGTGGCGTGCGCTACTTGCGCAAGTCGACCTCGTGAACCACCTCAAGGTGCACGCCATGGTGCCTGAAGCATAGCTAGCATAGAAGGCCAAGGTTTTAGTCCGTTTTTAGTTTAGTCCTATGCAGCAATTTTATCAGAAACATCAGTTTTTCTAAATTCCCATGTGCTTTTGGCAATAACTCATTATTTGCAGCTAATCAGCTTTTAAGATAAAGGATGGCAGAACTTGGATGCAGACATTTGTACTTAACTTGATCAATCAAGCTTTCTACAATTTAAAATTGTGGAATAAATAAAACTAAACTGATTTTATTCAGCTACTTCAATACTTATTCTTTTGTTTGCAGAAGAAATAATTGCTCCCCAAGTGCTTAAAACTAAGAAAAAGAGAGGCAGACGGAAAAAGAATCCAGAGCCAGTTGAGGTAAAATATTTTTCAATTTTATAATTTCAGGTATTTGGATTCAGGCTAGATGGTAGTAGCAATAAAGCTGCCATTTTATAATGGTGCTTTCTGGTAGGGGAGAAAAAAAAAGTTATTTGGATTCTAGATATATACAGTTAATTACTTACTTATTCTGAATGATAGCCACCAAGGTCATTTGATATTGGTTGGTTCTGTATTGCTGCTTCATTGAGAGATATCAAAATATTTTTTCGTAGAAAACCTTCAATGGATTAAAAATATATGTCAAATTAGCATGGTGGCTATCATTCAGCATTCACCACTGAGTTAGCGAATCATCCCGATCAATATCGCTTTGTCAACTCCTTTGCTATGCTACGATCCCGCGCTACACATTGGTGCTCCAGACATTATTAGGAGTCGCTATTGCTGCATACGCCGAGGATACTATCTGAATCATTATTTCAGTAATAGGCAACAATAGAGAGGTACATATTATACAGGGTGTACATGCCAGTGTAACACATTAATTTGTTACATAATAAGTGTACAATTAAATTACATGTCAATTGAGGAGCGCGGTTCTTCTGCTCGATTCTGGAAAAGCTACAACAGTCAATTGTTGTGATTGGTTGAGTTTATGCTATTTTTGCTGCAACAATGCATTTCAATTTGATCTTGTCTCTCCCCTTCACCATTTTAGCACCGAACCGCAAGACGTCGGGCGAGTTTCCATCCTTATGTCCTCGATATTCCACCTACACGCACGACACGTTTTGCGTCATTATTCCTCATACACATGGCTAAGGTTTGGAATACACTTCCGCGATCTGTGTTTCCTACCAATTACAATCCGGGTATCTTTAAAACAGTAGTGAATATGCATCTTCTATAGGTATGCGTCCCATCGCAGGCCACATCATCACTTTCCATCAGGTGTGATTGCCTGTAAAATGAATTAAAACAAGTGTCAGGTGGGAGTGCCAGTCCAATCAGAGGTGATTGCGATCGTTACATTGCTGTAGCTGTTAAACTACGGCGGTAGAGGCCCGTACCCGACGCATATCAGTGTATCTATGTGTGCACAGAACGGCGTCTGGGAGCACATGACGTCGGCGCGCACGCAGCAGTGGTCGCGCCGTGGCCGCGAGCCCAACAAGGTGGCGCCCGCTCCCGCACCGCCCTCGCCGCCGTCGCCCTCGCCTTCGCCGCCCGCGCCGCCGCCCACTGACCCCACGCGCCCCTTCGTGTGCCGCCATTGCGGGGTCGGCTTTGCCCGGGAGAAGGCGCTGCAGTCACATGCGAGGGTGAGTTCCACAACCAAACGTTCTAGAAAGTTCTTGCGTATATTTTCGCTTATAAAGGGGATGCCCGCCATAGCCAGGCATGCGATCATTCTTATACTTAATAAACCGTTTTATTCTATTAAACACATCCACTTAGTAGTGCATGCACTACAGATTCAACAACATAATGGATATTCAGTCTTATTCTTCTTGGCATTGTATACGTGAACTGTTGTTGATCTATTGCGGTCGCCACCATGTACTGCTCGACAAGACTGATTACCGCCAGGTGCAGCAGTAGCTTCTTGGCAGGGATGTTTATATCCAGTTTTATAAACAGCAGTAAAATTTTCATGTCGAAACTTAATGGTGCAATAATAAGAATGTTGGGATGTCCTGCATTGTATGCGTAGTGGCGCATATGTTGCAAGGCATTATGCTGAGCTGTATGACTCATTCGGGGTGGTGTCACAGGTGAAAATGTTACATTTGTATGTTTTGTCTGTGATGACACCAATAACTAATGAATACATTTTCTTTGTTGCCACAGATACACGGCGGGGACTCGCCCGTGGATTGCGGCGAGTGCGGCGAGCTGTGCTGGTCGCGCGAGGCGCTGCGCGCGCACCGCACCGCGCGCCACCCGCACCTGCCGCCCTCCGCGCCGCGCCCCGACCTCGTCTACGAGGACAACTCGGGTGAGTGGCGACAACACAAGCGAGTTGAGGTGTGACTCGCTCACTCATATGGGCAACAATAGGACTATAGGAGTGAATGAGATAGATAAAACTAACATCGATTATTTTTGAAAAATATAATTTGGTACCCATCCAAAACTCTATTAAAAATGTATCTTCAAAAACCGGACACGCAAGTTTTTCTTCTACAATTTTTGTTTCATGATAAAAAAAACTCCTTATACCAAGTGAACCATTTTTTTTTTTAAATTTTGGTTGAAGAAAGGTGTTTTTGTGATGTTCATGGTCGATTCAGTATACAGCAGTAGGAATTGAAAAAATAATTGTCTATTTGTTGTATAGGTGACGACATGGAGTTCACGCTGTCGCCGGTAGCGCACAGCGGCAGCGAGCGCGAGCGGGAGCGGGAGCGTGTGGTGGACGTGCGCGGGCCCGAGCTGTTCTGCGGGGACTGCGGCGTGGCCTTCCAGCGCGCAGACCTGCTGCGTCGACACGTGGCCGCCGCGCACAGGTTTGTTTTCATTTTAATCTATTACATGCACTCTAATCTTAGGAAGCTTCAATGGTACTTCACTAGCTGTTATACTTAGTGTAGAAGTTTAATTTGTGTGCAGTTACAAGCGGCACGACAGCACGAGCAGCGCGTGGGAGCAGGAGCACACGTGCGACGTGTGCGGCGAGAGCTGCACGGACGCGCTGCAGCTGCTGGCGCACGCAGAGAGACACGCGGAGCGGCCCCGCACCAACAACAGGTATACTTACCCGAGCGAAGCGAGCTCTCCTGGCCTATTTAGGTGAAGTTCACTGTCCGTCCATCTGTTTGTCAGTCTCATAACTTATGAGTGAATAAGCTGAGCGCCTCCCTAATTTTTTCCTGCCAATACATTCTGCCGAAACTGTTGACTTATTTAAATAAACGTAACAAGGCGATAATTTTGTCAAAAACCGGTCAAGTGCAAGTCGGACTTGCACACGAAGGGTTCCCTACCATCGTACAAGAAATCTCAAACCAGTCTAATAAAAATGTATCGCTCCAACAGCTGTACAACAATCTGCTAGTTAATGACGGATAGCGCCATCTTGATGTGATATATAGTAAACTACTTTAGGGCTACCTGCCTCAAATGTACTAACATTGACGCCGGCAATGACGTCAAAGCCTCGACGTCTTGTTAGAAGTCCCCTCTGTCGTGAACTGGGGCCAGATACTTTATGTTTATGATAATAATTTTGTCCTAGGTTGAAGCGAATGTCCCGAGGTCGAAATAACACGTCATCGAATAGTGGTTCTAGACAATTCCCGTGTAGAGAATGTGGTAAGTAAAGATATTTGATATCTCTATATTTATTTATGATAATAATTAATATAATTATAAGCAATAATTATAAATTACAATATGATGCACAATCAAAATAAAGATGTTTTTATTTCAATGAGAATTGAATGGAAGATACTTATAACTCCATTGGAAAAGCTCTTTAATTATTATTAGTTAGAATTTATCCCTCTATATCTAGAAGAACTGTGATAGACTATTGGTTAAGACACCCACGGACCGATTCTGGCACGTACTTCATAACAATCGGAGTTAGCTTTAACGGTGAATAAAACATGAGAAAACCGGCATGCCTGAGAGTTCTCCATAATGTTCTCAATGTAATTTCATACTTACGAACAAAATCAATATGATGTATGTTACATCCGAAAAAATAGGGGTTTCTGAATAATTTTTTGCTATATTGGGTAGGACGTCAAATGAAAAAGAAAATTCTGAGTATGGTACAATATTCAAAATTACCAAGTGACAAAACAACAATTTTATTTTAATTTATAAAAAAAATATCAATTAAACTTTTACAAGTATTATTGAATCGTCAGTTGCATCTACCGACTACCACTGGTTCGGAATGCCTCTCCTACCGAGTAGAACCAGCAAGAATCTCGCTGGTTGCTCTTTTCATAGATTTGATATACTCAAAGTCAAAGTCAAATGATTTATTCAAAATAGGTAATAAATTACTCTTTTTGAAGGTCAGATGTTGGATTTCTAAAATATAGTGGTGATAATTATTACGCAAACTTAAAACTAAAGCTACGAGGGTTCCAATATTATGCCATGTATAAAAAAGTATTTGCAGTCCTCCGAGTTGCTGGAACGAGCTGCAGGTCAAATTCACGCTCTTTTATCATCTTGATAATCTTCAATTATGTAATTTGCTTGAAGGTTATCTAAATGATAAAAGAGCGTGAAGAATTTAAAATAAAAAAGTGTAGTCGAGTTGGAGTTTAGAACTTTATCTTGTTTCAGGGAAAGTGTTTGGATCGCGAAGCTCCCAACAGATTCACGTGCGTATTCACACGGGGGAACGTCCGTACGCGTGTCGGTTTTGTTGGAAGGCCTTCGCGGACGGCGGCACACTGCGCAAACATGAAAGGATTCATACCGGTATGTATTGTGCACTGTTTGTATGGTTTATAACTCTTTTTTGCACATAACAAGATTATATTTTATACCTAGAGTAATTTAATACGAATTACTTACTACCTTGAGTATTAATTCCTAGAATATTTACGAATTTAATACCTAGAGATTATACTAGAGATTATATAGATACTCTTCCAGATCATTTCCACTATAATGTTTTCATTACAAAATTTATTATTTTAAACTGAATGCGATCTGAAACCTCTTTTCCATTGCACTTTACAAAAGCTTAAAAAACGAAACTGAATTGGCGCGCCGCGCCGCGTGAATCAAAATTAATATAAGACATTTTCATAAGCATCATACATTTTGCTTGACAAAAGTTGTTACAAACGTATGTGTTTCAAAAGGGTTATCATTGTCTAACTGTACAAACTGCAATGTAAGTTTTTTCTTGAATTCATTTGTTTATTGCTTCATCTATGGGATAATATACAAGTATCGGCCTATAAATATCAATTATATCGAAATAGCAATTAACAACCTCGTTTAGTTTTACTTGGCAGTCATCAGCCTCACCTCATCCTTCTAATATTTGCCGGCCGGCAATTCCTTTATTTCCGGCCTGGTCAGTAATGTACTGTTTCATCACACCTATTTGAAAAACGAAAATTGGCATTAGGGACGCTAAGGATTCTACAATAGAATCATCCCCTTCGCTCTGAATTCAAAATAACACCCTCTAGGAACAAAAAATCACTTTAGCCCCTTGTAACACAAATACCTATTGTTATTTCCAAATGTTTGTCTAATCTATCCTTGAACTGGTTAACAGAGCTTGACATAACTACATCCTTGGGCAATTTATTCTCTAGAATATGAGCAAATCATTGGTTGGTTAGAAAGTGTTGTAATAGATTTGACGATGCCAATTGGTATGATAGCTACATATCATGCCCCTTTAGTCTAGGAATGCTCCTTCTCAGAAACATGCTCTCAAAATTTGGGACATTATAATAATCAGATCGCCTCTTTCTAGTCTGCTTTTGAGGGTACTGAGTCCAAGCTTTGTAAGTCTTTGTTCTATTCTTGTTTATTGGTGACTAGTTGATGCCCGCGACGTCGTTCGCATGGATTTAGGTTTTAAAAAAATCCATTTTCCGGGATAAAAAGGCCTATGTCACTCCCCAGGTCTTTATCTATACCCATGCAAAAAATCACGTCAATCCGTTGCACCGTTACGACGTGATTGAAAGACAAACCAACAAACATACACACTTTCGCATTTATAATAAGGGTACTGATACAACATTTGTGTTGTTGCAGGCGAGAAGCCGTACGCGTGCGCGGTGTGTCCGCGCGCCTTCAACCAGCGCGTGGTGCTGCGCGAGCACGTGCGCTCGCACCACTCCGCGCCCGACCGCCGCGCCAACGGTCAGCCTCCAATCTTTTGTGTTATTATCATCATGGTCAACTCATCGCCTACTTCTGAAAACATCAAGCAGCACAGTTTTGTTTTGCTCGATCAAGCTGCTTGATTGACAGTCGCATCAAGCAAACGGCACTCTTCTCATAATATGTCGAACACTGTCCGAACGCCGCGTCAAGCAAAAATATATAATCGCGTCAAGCACGTAAATGCTTGACTTAAGCATCAAGCAAACATTGTGAGCGGTCAAAATGCTTGGCTCGAGCAAAAATTTACATGCTTGACGTCAAGCCGCTTGACCATCTCGGACGCCCTTAACACAGGTCTCCTCTCAGAATGAGAAGTGCTTAGGCCACAGACCACCACTCTGGCCACGTGCTGATTAGCATACTTCACATACCTTTGAGAGGACTATGGAGAACGCTCAGGCATGCAGATTCCCTCACGATGTTTTCTTTCACTATTAAAGCAAATAATATATAATTACCTACTTAAAAGCATGTAACTCCGAAAAGTTCTTCTCTGGGCTTGTGTAGTTTTTTTATTTTTTAAAGAATACTAGCCATGTTAAAATGACTAATATTCCCCATTCCTCTGCAACTAAGCGTCGGCTTGTGCTAGGAGTAGGTACAACAATAGTACAACAGGTAATTAAATCCTTGGTCTATGACTTTCGCAAACCGCCATGTTGCAACTTCAAATTGGTACTAATTAAAAGATATATTATTGAAGTGAAACTGCCTTAAAACTGCGCTTTAACGCAACATTAATTTGTACTATTATTTATGTTGTCAGGTGGTTACCAATACGTGTGCGTGGTGTGCGGGCGGCCGCTGCACTCGAGCGCGGAGCTGGTGCAGCATCTTATTCAGCACTGCGATGAAAACACCGCCTTGAAGAGACAACCTCAAGTAACGGTTTAGTTTGACAATTTACCTTAAATTTTGAACTCGAAATACCGATTTTTTATCGAATGAAATTCTTCCAACAGAACGGACCAAGGAAATACAAGCGGAGGCGGAAAATCAAAACTGAAAAGTCTCCCTCGCCCCTCGTCTGGAGCCGCGCATCCCCCTCGCCCGCTCGCTCCCCTCCCCCCTCCCCCGCTCGCTCTCACTCCGCCTCGCGGACAGTGTCCCGCTCCCCCTCCCCCGCGCCGCGCCCCACTCGCGCCGGTCGTCCCCCCCGTGCGCCGCCCGTCCCCCGCCTATCCCCGCTGCCGGCGCGGCGGCGGAGACGGCGCGCGCCCGCCGCGCCCCCGTCGCGACCTAAGATGATACACACCGAGGAACCTCGGTCTAAAGCTAAGCAGGTATGACGTATTGTATACTTTACTTATAGAAGTAAGAAAAGAAAATAGGAGTAATCCGCTCCCGGATAGTGGCAGGCCCTGTTCTCGCGGCGGAGACGTCACGCACCTGCAACATGCGTCGCGCATTTGCTCGTGAGTCAACGTTTCGTTCCAGGCTGTAGGTAAGAGCAATACGCGTGCACAGACATCCCCGCTACTGTCGGCCACAACCCTTTTTACGTAAAACCAACTGTATTGTCAGGCCAGTCTTGACTGAAACTCACTATGAAAAACCAATTTGATGTTTCTCATCACAGGCGCGGAGTCGCAGGCCGCCCAGGCATCCCGCAGATGATCTTCGAGTGATCGGGCCGCAGTCCCCCTCCCCGCCGCCCGCGGAACCCACACCATCGGCACAACCCGGGGCCTTTAAGTGCGAAATGTGCTCTATGGAATTCCCACGACGAGACGCCCTACTCCTCCACGTGCCCGTACATATATGACGCAAGATAAACCTACGACCGCGGCGGGCGCCCTAAACACCATGAGAAAATTTGCGAACTTCGGTGAAACAACCGTTATATCGCAATCTTAACATCACCTCTAATATTATATGTATCGAAAATGCGTTTATGTGAGTTCCGCGCCATACTGCTATTCGACCGGATAAGACGCAAGAGCTACAAACATGGCATGCGCTCGAAAGACTTATGGAAAAGTGCGATCTTCGTTGAACCAACTGTTGTGCAGCGATTTTAACATCTTTTCCAATATCATATTGAAAAAGTACGAGTTACAAGTGAGTTTTCGCGTTCAGATATGCACTTTTGCCGTGCCGGATATAGCAAAAACTACGGGCACGGCGTGCGCCGTATATCGCGATGAGTTGTATATTTGCATGATGTGCTTCGATATAAGACATCAAGTAACCTTCGTTCGCTCGTGCCTAGCGTATGTGCGAAATGATCCAACGAAAGACTGAAATCGCTTGCTAACGATACACAGATCTTGTTCTTGGATGGTACTTGCTGGCTCGATTTTCATCATTCAGTCCAAAATTTAGAGGAGTTGAAATTGTGTACTCTTAGGCCAAGAATAAGTTTAGTGAAATTCTAGTAGAATGTAGTTTTCCGACATTGTGCGGAATTTCGCTGGATTTGTATCATGACTTTTAAAGGACCTCCCATATGGGTAGACTTCCGTTTTATCATTCCCATGTAGCATTTTGGATAGGGCTATAACGGTTTTAGCAGCCAAAGATTATTGTTTCACCCAAACCTTTGCAACCAAAGTGACCTAATCGAAAATTGAATAAGATTTTAATTTTTATCTTTCCAATAAGTGATGAGATTTAGGTACGGTTGTAAGTACTTGAAATATCTATTTTTACACTTGATCATGCTCTTGAATTCAATAATTGCTAGTTCTGAAAAAATAATTTTGCTGTTTTTTTTTTTTTTTTAGTATTTAACACTTGGCTTTTTTTTATAACTGACAATTTGTTTTTAAATATGAAAATGGCACCGATTCCTTTGTCTTACTCTAAACGAAATTTAGAGTATCTGCATCCTTTTCTTTTTACTAATGCTAAAAAAGGAACGGAACATGACTTTCACATTTAAAGACTAAATTTTAGTGCACAATACAAATTTAAACAGTAGGTTCGCGAGTGCGTGCTAAAATCACGGGTTTTACCATCTAAAAATTAAATTTAGAAATGTCAAACTGCTTCTGTCCTTTTCATATTACAATAGTAAGAAGAGGGTGCAAATACTCTGAAATTAGGTTGCGCTTAGAATCGGTGCCAATGGGGCCGATTCTCTAGTACACAATCTCTAAACTAAACTAAATTAACAGGTCTAAATCTAATGCTATCCTTTTCCGCAAGCAACATTATGAAAGGGATAGCAATAGATTTAGACGTGCCATTTTAGTTTAGTTTAGAGATTGTGTACAATGGAATTAGCCACAATATTACAATAAAACTTAAAGCTAGCCTTATCTAATTACTATATAAATCATGCCCGCGTGGAATGGTGCCAAGAATACTGTCTGCATTTCCGCACTGGACAGCCAGACTGATCCGTTGCGCAAAAAATGAGCCAGCCCTTCTGTCACCAGATGAGGCTATTAATCGCGGTGAAATTTCTCGTAAAAATTTTTTAGCACTAAGACTCCATGGCCCCAGGGTCTCCACGGCAAATGGCACAAAAATGTAACTCTCTATAAGAGAGACTTGCGTCGCTTGCCGTTTTCAGCTGTTTCTGCTGCGGCTCCCGGAACTATTTACTTTTGAATTTTGTCTGCTTTAACAGCAGAATCAATTTTGCTGTAATGTGATAATTTTATTTAATTGATATGAATTTAAACACTTCTAGTGTTTTATTATAAACATACATAATATAATTTTCTTTTTAGATTAGGTCACAACAAAATTGTTGCATTGTAATGACTAATGAGTGAATGAGTGTAAAATGATAACATACTTACAGTTATAATTTTTTTACACTATGAGTGCAATTGTATAAATATATTGTATAGTGTATAGGGTACCTTAATAATAAATATTCACACAATCCTACACTGAATAAAAACCACATTTAGACATTAAAATGTTATAATGACATGTATGTGAATTATGTTTGTATTATGGTGTATCAGTGCTTGGTAACTTTCAGACTGTAAATTAGTATGTAATTTATTCAAGCCAGGTGTCAATTGCATTAGATAAAATTGTATATAAATGTATTATATAATAATAAAGTCGTTGAAAATATTTTGTCATTTTAATGGTGATATAATCAGGAAGTCAAATAATACCTTACATGTAGCAAAAAAACCAACTAAAATGCTGCAAGCTGAAAAACTGCAACTGGGTAAGCAATTTTGGGCTCCAAACCCAACTAAGCATTAATCTGATGTAGTCTGTAGCTAAAAACGGACCTCCCACGGGAGACAAAGAGAGAAATCACTGAGTCAGAACGAGGATGCTCTATAGATTGGAAAAAATCAAAATTGGCTTGATTTAACGGTGAAGGGAAACTTGTATGTCTCACTCCTGAGAGATCTTAATGTTTTCAAAGGTGTGTGAAGTCTGCTAGTTACACTGGGCCAGCGTTGGAGAGCGTGGCAGGCTATGGCCTAAACCCTTTTCATTCTGAGAGGACACCCGTCTCAGTAGTGGGCCGGCAATGGGTTGATCTGTGATCATGACCTTTGATAAAGCTCACTGTTATCCATAATGGTTGACACATTTACAATGTTACCCGTGACGATTGCACCACATTAATTTATAATAATATGATAATACATATTTATCAGCTTCATCTTAATTTATATAGGTATGTATTTTTTTTAATAATAAAGTATTTTAAATTCAATGCAAATCAATCAATGAATGTAAAAGACTGAAACTGATGATTTGTCCTTTGTCCCATGTCCAAAATCTAAATGTCACAGTCATCGGTGCAGTCCCAGTGCAGTCATTTGTCAATGTCATTCTTTGAATTGTTGGTTTGGTGATGTTGTCGTGTTTATAATTAAATTATAATTCGATAAATCTTTAAAATAGGTCCATTAATTCATATCCGAGTGATACACGGAATATTCAGCAAGCTATATAAAATTTTTGTAGAGTTTGGCCACTTGTGAATCCAAAAAACAATTTGTACATAGTAGATATTATCGTTTTCACGTTGAATCAGAATTTCATCATTTCGTCATCACGGCGGGTCGAAGCGGCAGCATGCGTCGAGCCAGGGATGGCTATCCTTATCAGCCTATACCCAGGGCTCCCACAGACGATGTGCTCGAACACGAAAACGAAAGGATGGCTGGAGAGCTTGGTGAAAAAATATCTACATTAAAACATATGTCGATAGAAATCGGCAATGAGGTGCGATATCAAGACAAAATATTACGAGGGTTGGATGATGATGTAGACAGAAGCTCTGGCTTTCTCGGCAAAACTATGGGAAGAGTGCTCAGACTTGGCAAAGGAAATCACAACTATTACATATTTTATTTGTTCCTCTTTTCAATTTTTGTGTTTTTCTTGTTGTATATTGTATTAAAATTTAGGTGATTTATTATATTTGGTATGGGAAAAATTATTTGGTAATGTGACTGGATCGGGATTTGGAAGATAAATTATGTAAATATTACCTTGTTTTAGGAATCTTCAGTTAATTATATTGTGATAATTAAAAATTGTATAAACAAATTTTGCTTTTCATTTATTATTTTAATAACTTTTGTACTTAATATAATGTTAATTAGTAATATGCTAATTAGAAAAAATAAAATATTTTTATGGGTATAAATTATTTAATATATACTGCAATAACTTCTTAATAATTATAAGTTATTGTAACAGACCTTCATAAATTTTATCCAAAATCAGAAATCTTATACAATTCCTGTAAAGTCTTACAATTATGTTCGCTAAACCCATTTTGTTTCACCGAAATGTATACCCTACTAGTAGTTTTTAAATTTCTTGAGCATCCATGAGCTGTATCAATGAGGAGAGCTGTAACACCACAAGCATTTTGAAAATTATCACTACAATATGCGCTTAAATCATCCAAAATAATTGTTGATGGAATAGTTTGCCAATCTGGTAATGTTGCCACACCTTCGATAAGTGTTTGTAAGTTATTGGCATATAGAAAATTTATCATTTTCATGTAATGTCTATCTACTTGATTTAAATCCTGAGATAGCTGTGGTAGTTCGTTCCATTCTTCTGGTAAAATGTATAACACTTTTCCATACTTTGCACATGTTATTGCTTTATCGAAGAGTATCTTACGATTTTGTTCAGCATCTCTAAAATAAAATTCGCAAGCAACTTTCGTTTCGGCCATGAATAATTTTCAATAAAACAAGAAAAATAAATCTTGAACCTCCAATTATTCACCTCGAGTTTATAATTTTCATAAATTCTTCTTCATTTGCTTTTGTTTTCACACACTTATTTGTAATGAATTTTCCATAAGCCATTTATATTCTACTGCAGGCTGCAGCTAAAACCCTAAAACCACATAAAAGTAAAACTAAGTTTGTGTTCAAAATTCAAAAAAAAGATCAATTTGAATTTAGAATTTTTGAAAGTAACTTTTTGACACTGACATTAGACAGCCCTAGGATTTTTTCAAGGCTCTCGGCTCTGGATTCTAGCCTTTTCAGCCTGACAACGGGTATAATTTTTGTAGTTTCAATTTTTTAACCAAATTCTAAAAGGAAATTGTTTTACTCCAGCAGAGCTCGGCGAGTTTAAAGAGCTTCCGACAAGGTCAAGCACGTAGATTAAGATGCTTAAAGCACACTTGGTGCGCCCGTCAAGCGGCTTGATCCGGCCATCAGTGTCAAGCTGCACTCGTGATGCACTCAGTCAGTGCGTCAGTGCAAGACGCACTTTTCTCATCACAGAGTAGGATGTTGAGAGGATGTTTCTCATCGCATGATTCTTTAAAAATCCCGTGTAATCACCACGATTTAGGAATGCAATTTCTCACAGCATCAAGGCGTGAGTCCTCGAGTCTCGTCAAGTGAAGTCTTTACTTGGTAGGTACCTCCAATATCAATTTTATAACCAACAGTTTCAAAATGCCATCAGTTTTGGTGGTCCCTACAGCATCAGGATTGAAGAGTTGGAATGCAAATTTTTTTATGGGACTCGCAAAGTTTCTCTATAGATTAAAAAATACGGAAATCGGAGAATACTAGGTACATAGGTAGAAAAACACAACTCTTCCTTTTTTGAAAGTCAGTTAAAAAAGCAAGCTGAACTCTGAACTCTGAGTCTGAAGTGGCAGTGGGCAGGTCATGCCCGTCGTAGAGGCCGTCACCGTCGTCCGTCGTTTGTTTGTTACGTGATTTCTCCGTCAATTATGAACCGATTTTAATGGTTCTTTTTTGTTTTGTAGGACATACTTCAGAGTTCAGAGGTAGTCCCATTTCAATTTGGTAAAGATCTGATGAATATCTTCGGAGATGGAGAACGGAACTGCTCAATGGATAAAAGTAAATTGCTCGCGATCAGTGTAAAGCTTTGTAAACATTAGGGTGTTTAACCGGCATATTTTTAGCCAACTGAAAAAAAGGACGAGGTTCTCAATTCGATTGTATGTTTTTGTTGTATGTTCGTTATTGCATGGATATAGTTAGAGACTGGAGAGTGAAACCGGCCTCCTTTATACCGGAAAATCAGAGTTTTTTGAGAGGCTTTTGAAAACCTACATCCACGCCAACGAAGTTGGCCATTTCAATGTATGAAATGGCCAACGATAGATTGCATATTTTATACTTTGCCAAAACAAGCCCGGTATTTCATACAATGACTAGAATCACTGAATTATATACATTTCCGGTAGGTAGCATATACATTTCTTGCCGCAGTGTGCCCACGTCTACGAGCTACGATCTAATCACTATACGGCAGGGATATCTACTCGTGTGATACGGTTACGTTTTGCATTTATCAGGTGGTCAAAAAGGACAAATAAAAATAAAGTGGCAGTAGTAAACAAATTTTTATATTTTATTAAAAAAATGTTTGTATGTACAATGTTTCATGGAGTATATTATGTACATAAATAATGAAATTAATTAGCGTTGGAACGAATGTGTATTAAGATATAAGTGCTATCCTTTTCCGCAGAGAGCATTATGAAAGAAATAGCAATATATTTCTACCTGTCATGTTAGTTGAGATTGTGCACAATAGAATCCTTTCGGTTAGTGATGACCATTTCCCGATACGATTCGACCATTTATCGATACAATTACTTACCTACACTATTTTAAAGCAGCTTTAGAACAAGAGTTATTAATTAGAGAGGTGCCAACCGGCCTCCGCTGTCCATTTCGTCTGTCTGTCTGTCAGCAGGCTGTATTGTATCGCATGAACTGTAATAGATAGAGTTGAATTTTTCACAGTGTATATTTCTATTGATGGGTGTATTTGTAAGTCCATGGGCTTATAACAACAAATAATAAAAAAAAGATAACGAATTAACAAAACCGTTCGTGTGCGAGTCACACTCGCACTTGACCGTTTTTTTTTTGCTTTATATAGATCAGTTCCATATTTATTATGAAGAATATTATTTTAAGACAATATTATTTTTTGTAACTAACAAAAACACAATACTTGCATGATTAGTGAATGTAAAGGAATTATTTTTATTTATTACTTTATTTTACTTTTATGTTTTAAGTTGCGTACAGTTATCAACAAAAAAAAATCAAAATGTTATTTGAATTATTCCTCATGAATTTTGTCGATGTAAAAATTTAAGTAGCAATACCTAGAAGTGGCCATACCGGGTGATAGTCATAAAGGGAAGTGCTCATACATCAAGAAGTGACCATACCAGGATTTGGTCAAATGGGGAATGAACATACCGGGAAATGGTCATAACGGGCCGAAAGGAATAGAATTAGTCACAATATCACAACTTTGTTACATGCAAGTTATCTGATTTCCTAAAGTTAATAATATAATGACAGGGTTCTGCAATAAAATTCGTACAGATCCTCCAAAACACTCTGCGAATGTGTAAAGGGCCACTTGGACTATATTGCCATGAGCTGCGTAAAAAGCTCTACTGATTAAGCTCCAATTGTACTTACAACAATGTACATAGTACGTTCAACCGCAATATACATACGTCTTTATGTAGACATAAATAAAAAAGAAAAGTTTCAATTTAAGCTACACCTGCAATGATATCAATTTTGTACCGATATTCAAATTGAATACTTGTGGATAGAAGGTACCAAGAGAACGTGAAGGAAATAGGGATGATAACTATACTAGTCAAATCAGCGACTTTTTATCAAACGTCAGAACACTCGCTTACTTAAGGAGCTTGTATGAAAAACACAGATGTGACGTCATAAACGGTTGACGTAATTTGACGTATTGTTTAAAAAGTTAAATCGAGAATTTAAAATGGTTAGCAGCTAATGTCCATCCAGACCATCTATTTAATAATTACTAAGAAATAATTTTCTTTTGGCATAGTCATCCTCCCCATTGTAAGGGCCTGTTTCACAACTTTAACTCTCAAAATGTCAAATTGATCCATTTAGGTGTTCGAGCCTCCGCTTGACCCACATTGAGATTAGCTGTCAAATATCGTACTTATTTGTCTATGGTCAGCCTTCATTAATGTGTCCAACCCCATGAGTATTCGATCATCCTGGTCTGTGACGCGACTTAGTGCCGACTAGGATCACAGATCACTTTCCTTCAGTACGCTTTCAAACATCGTGCAGAGTAGAAGTATTGAAGAGTGAAATATACTTAATATTATTATATAAGGCTCATACTGATAACAGCCCGCTCGCAAGACGGCTGAGTTGTAAACAGTCATAGTTTCGCTATACTGTTTAACATGTGAGTTGTCTGATTATTACTTCAGCAACGTACATAATACGAGCCATGTATTGCTTTGGAGGCTGCTCAGCCGACTGACGGCTGCGTAGCCGACCGACGCGTCGGCTGCGCCTGTCCGACTGAGGGCTGAAGTCTGTTGACGACTTGACGCCTGCACAGGCGACACAGCAGCCGACCGAAGGCGTGAGTCGATTGACGTCTGGGACGTCTACACAGCCGACTGACGCCTGCACAGCCGACTGTCGCCTGCCTATTCAAACAGCATCTTAATTTTTCTTGTTTTACTGGCCTCTGTGGCTCTGACTTAGATTCATAGCCGATCACCTAGATCGTCGGATTATATGAATATATGGGTAATCTTTGGTCGGATTGCTTACATTGATAGCGCTCTGCGCACTTGGATGGAATCGTAACCATAGCGTTGAATGTCTATATAGAGTAAAGTAATAACTTGGCTAGTTTGACGTTTCACGCACTAAGTAGTGAATACGTTCTAGTACTCGGTGTGTACATGTTGCAACTTGCAAATTGCATTAAAGGTGTTCTAAAGCTAGCCGTTTGTTTGCAGACATTATTGTTGCTGCATCGCTGCCCCAATGGCCTTGACTTTTGACGATATATTGAAGTGGATTCCTCCAGAGGAAGACGCACAAGTCTTTAGAAATCTGACTACAGTGCTGGATGACCATTACCCAGATGGATGGCGCACGTGGGAGGTGGAAAACTTATCCTATACCGAACTGTTTGGGGAGGGGTTATCAGCAGATACAGAATGCAGACTTCGTTTTGCAATTCCCACAGTAAAATTAATACAATGTTTCGATATTAATGCTACTTCTATTAGCGAACGGAAGTTTAAATATATCAAGCGAAAGCTAATTCGTTGGCCATTAGGGCGCGCTTTAATCTACGCCCCGCACGCTCTAATGGAAAAGAAGCACAAAGGTGAATTTTATTTAAAATTTATGGATACGGTACATAACCTAAAACAAGCGTTCATTTCGCGCAATGACGCTCAAAAAATTTTAAAAGAGAAAGAAGGGGGAATGACTCCCCCCTCAAGTCTTGATAGACGCAGACCTTGGAGCGAGGAGAGATTGGATTGTTCTCCTGAAAAAAGGACCAAAAGAGAAGATCAATTAATTCTGATGATTCAGAAACAGAATGAAATGTTTAGTCAACTAGTAGATATGTCGGCCAAGCAATGTGCAAGTCTAAATGAGTTAAAAGACCAAATATCTACACAGCCTATTGACACTGGACTTAATGAATCATTTGAATCAGTTACAAGTACCCAAGAGGAAGCAAATACTCAGAGTAATGCTGAAACGCAGAGTGGGGAATCTGTACCGTGGCAGGCTCCTACATTTCAGGAGGCAGTTATTTTAAATGATGGGGACCTTCAGCTGTTTAACTTTGACCCAACAACTTCGGAGACAGAACCAAAAATTACTGCAGCTGATCCCCTGCTGGCAAAACAAGGAAAACAATGTCAACGATTAGACTCTCCAGGATGGGCAAACATTAAATATGGGGATGTCCAGAAACAATTTCAGGCATCGCCTGTGTTCTCTAATTTGAAAATAAATAGTATACTTGCTAATGTGACCCCTCCATGGCAGCAAGTTGCCACCTTGGAGAGAATGGATTTATGTTTGGGAGCAATATCACATGGACTCCTAAAACAGAGAAAGTACTTTCAAGAAATTTATGATCAAAGTTCACCAGATATCAAGGGATTTATCAGTAAATATTTCTTAAATCCGGACTCCACATTTAGAAAGACATCAGACTCATTACTACAATATGTGTGTGGTAGACGTGCAGAGACAATCCAACATCGAAGAGCGATATATAAAGGTCGTAATAAACAGCTAAACGAAATCCTCCAAAGTATACCCCCATCGGAGTCACATCTATTTGCAGAAGCAAAATTATCGGAAGTTATAAAGGAACAAGGAGGGCTTTTCAAGTTTTTTCTTGACAAAAAACCTCGTACCCAAAAACCTGCTCTACAAACAAAAAGGAGTTACCATTACAAAGGCAGAACTTCTCAGTCAACGCGGCCACCAACGATGCGGCCACCGACCACACGACTACCGACCACACGAAAACATGACTTCTCAGCAAATAAAAAGCCCTTTAGACAACACCAAACAAAAGGGCAAAACAGTAAGTTCTTTGCAGGTCAAGTAATTAAGAGGATGGATGAATGGAGGGCAATAGGAGCCCCGGATCCGGTTATATCTATTTTATCAGGCTATAGGATCCCTTTCTATAAAAAACCACCTTTAGTGAGATTATCTAAATTAAATTCCTTACGCTATCTCACTAAGCCTTCTCTTAAGATGGATGAGTGCATTGCTCAAATGAAAGAATGTGGTGCTATAGCAAGAAACTCAGACAAAACTGGATTTTTATCCCAGATGTTCACTAGAAACAAAGGGGATGGCTCATACAGAGCTATTTTTAATTTGAAACAATTAAATGATTATTTAAAGCCACATAAGTTTCATATAGTAAATATATATAGGGTGCCTTCCTTTTTGAAACCGAATGATCATATGATCAAAATCGATTTATCTCAAGCATATTTTCACATTCCTATTGTGAAAGCACATCAAAGATTCCTTAGCCTTTCTTATAAGGGGTACTTCTATCAGATGACATGTCTCCCATTTGGATTAGCTTCGGCGCCCAATGCATTTGCAAAAATCACTAATTGGTTGGCCCATTATTGCAGGGAACAGGGACTAAGGATAATCGTGTATCTCGACGACTTCTTGGTTGTACATCAAGATGCTCATGTACTACAGAGACATGCAAAATTCCTTATAGACTTATTGGAGAGGTTGGGCTGGTGCATCAACTACCAAAAATCAAGAACAATTCCAAGCACACAGCTTATCTTTCTAGGCGTCCAGTGGGACACCAAAAACAACATAAAAGAACTCCCGGAGGAGAAATCAAGAGAACTGATGAGAATAATCAACATCATACTAAAAAAGAAAATTTGGTGCTGGAAAACGGCAAAAATGTTACTAGGAAGACTGAATTTCGCAGCATTTACGGTACCAAGGGGGAGATTGCATTCAAGACTCATTCAAATAAATGCGAATCGATTACCAGAGAACAAACCATACCAAAAATATGTTATTCCAAGGGACGTTACCAAAGAGTTACAGTGGTGGCTAGACCATGCTCGAGATCAATCCCCAATAGTCATGAAGAGCCCAACGGTCTTCATGATAACAGATGCAGCAGACGTAGGATGGGGGGCATTGGTGAATTCCCTTCATCTAAACGGCTTATGGGACCCTATCCAGAAATTTTGGCACAGCAATCAAAAGGAACTCTGGGCGGTATACGAGATTCTCAGGTTACAGGGGTCCAAGTTGAAAGGGGAATCAGTAATGTTACAAACAGACAACAAAACAGTCGTTGCTTACTTGACAAAGCAGGGGGGAACAAAATCAATCAGACTCTTAAAAATGACATTTGCAATATTCGAACTACTGAGAAAATTCAACATACATCTCTTGGCTCGGTATCTCCCAGGTCGATACAATGGAATCGCAGACAGTCTGTCTCGTTGCAGTCAATTGCCAGAGTGGCACCTGAACAGGGAGATAATACAAGTAATATTCCAGAGATTCGGTCAACCGCAGGTAGATTTGTTTGCCTCAAAGGAATCTGCAGTGGTGAATGCATATGTGTCAGAAGACGCTCGGGATCAGGAAGCCCTATTCATAGATGCTTTCACAAGGACATGGCACTTCAAGCTAGCATATGTCTTTCCTCCTCCGGGACTGATACCCAGAGTTTTACATCACCTAGACAATTGCACGGGAAGTTATCTGCTCATTGCACCCAACTGGGAAAGAACTTTTTGGCAGCCAATGTTGAAACAGAGGGCAGAGTTAGCCCCAATGACAATTCACAATTTAGAGAACCACTTAATAGATCTCCGGACGGGGAGGCCACCCCCAGCAGTAGAGTCCTTACAATTGCAGGTATGGAAAATACGGAGTGGTCCAATCTCTTAAGGGGATGGCCCCAAAATAATATCAAATTACTAGAAGCGTCATGGCGCAGGTCTACACAAAAAACCTACAAACACGCGTGGGATAGATGGCTGCAATGGTGCACACGGGAAAGGTATTCACCTCGTAACCCATCAGTAACACAATTAGCACAGTACCTGGGCTATTTACACAACGAGATTAAACTCGCTCCTAAAACGATATTGCTACACAAATCTGTGGTGGTGAATTTCGCTAATCCAGAAAAGGCTGAGCTCATGAATAACCACCCAGTCATAAAACACATATTAAAAGGAATTCAACTAATACATCCCAGTGTGGGAATGCCAGCAATATGGCCAATTGGAAAACTCATTAACTATTTAAATGAATATACCATCAACACAGAAAGTTTATTCGAAGTGTCACGACACCTAGCAGTTATTCTTCTGTTGGCTTCAGGTCGCAGGGTTCATGACCTCACCTTGTTAAAGATGGACAACAACTCTCTGGTGGACCACGGGTCTGAGTTAACTTTATGGCCACAGTTTGGTTCAAAGACAGATAGGGCTGAATATCGACAGTCAGGTTGGAGGATTATCAAATCTTCCAATCCAAAATTGGACTTAGTCACGTGGGTACGTACTCAAGTTGAGAAATCGAGTGAAAGAAGAGCGAGTCATAAAGAAATATATAATCTTTTTATTACAACAAGGGGAAAAGTGAAGAATGCCTCTCGTACAGTCATAGCAGGCTGGATACGGACATTATTGAAGGAAGCCGGTATACATGGCCCATCAGGAAGCTTCCGGGCAGCGGTCGCATCTGACATCTTGTATAACAGGCATGAATCAATAGATGATATCTTGAAGCGGGGAAATTGGAAATCTGAAAATACAGTATTCAAACATTACTTTAGAGAGATTAGTCCAATGAATGTAAATAGGGCTAGGAATAATCCATTATTGAGCAGTTTTACTCCAATATAATAACATTTGATTTGTATAAACCGATTTTGTGTAACTGCATAATATAGTGAATAATTGGGTTCCTATATGTTTTTCATTTCATTACAACCATACATTCTGGTCACAGTACGCGATTAGCGCCGTCAGAATATAAACACGTCTCAATGTGGGTCAAGCGGAGGCTCGAACACCTAAATAGAACCGTTTTCCCCCCGTAGGGTAGAAAACGATTATTTAGGTTTCAGCCGAAGCTTGACCCACACACTTAAAAACTTGACAGCTATTATGAGACAGGTACTGAAGGAAAGTGATCTGTGATCCTAGTCGGCACTAAGTCGCGTCACAGACCAGGATGATCGAATACTCATGGGGTTGGACACATTAATGAAGGCTGACCATAGACAAATAAGTACGATATTTGACAGCTAATCTCAATGTGGGTCAAGCTTCGGCTGAAACCTAAATAATCGTTTTCTACCCTACGGGGGGAAAACGGTTCTATTAAAAGTATATCTCGAGGCCGTGAAACAGGCCCTAAAGTCTTGTAAACAATTGCTTAAACAGTTAAACACTAAATAGCTGTAACTAACTTAAGTACCTACTATAAAGGAGAGACAACTAATTCAGATTTTATTTTAAAGACATGAAAATGTTCATAATGTCAAAAATCTATACTATAGTAAAATTATATATACAAAATATTTTATTTCACTTTCAAGTTAATATCTTCAGAGTAAAAGTGTCCTAAATTAATCCAAAACTATATATGAATCTACGGGACTCAAACGTAATAAAAATGAAATCTCCCATTAATTTTAATAATAATAATTTAAGGTAGATTTTTTTTATAAATACCTACCCAATTATTCAAAGGAAACCCCTCCCTTTATGTAATTTTATTAATAGAAAAAGATTATTGTCCTCAGAAATAAGGATTACGAAACAAAAAACTATAAATGAAGTAGTGAACCACCACGACTTCGCACAGCTCGCTTTTTACAATTTTTGGTGGGATCTCTTTTGAAAATAAATTATAGCCCTGTCACTCAGGAATAATGTAGCTTTCTACTGGTGACAGACTTTTCAAAATCGGTTCAGTAGTTCCAGAGCCTACAAACAAACTTACAAACCTAAGAGCTAACTTTATAATATTAGCATAGAAATATAAATTGAATACCACAAGTTATTTGGATGATAATTTCTTTTTCGAAAAAAATACTATTAAATAGCGTTTCTTGAAGGTAAGAATGGGTTTGGATTAGAAGTTAAGACACTTTTCTGAAGATTCGCTTTGATGTATTTTCCTGATACAGGCTCACCTCACCTCAATAGCTATAAACAAAATATCTTAAAATAAGACTTAATTATAAATCTTACAGGACCTATTACCATAGTCTATTTTAAATTTTAATGATTTTGAAACACATTTGCAACATGCCACCCCACCCTATGCTATCGTAAACCAAATTATTGTAGTATGGTCGAAAATCATCTTAGGTTCCGGCGGATCGCGTGAAAACTATTCTCAGGTTTGCTATGTATTAGGTACAAGTACTCTATTCAGCTGTGATAGCCTAGTGGTTAGGACGTTCACCTCCTAATCGGAGGTCGGGGGTTCGATCCCGGGCATGTATCAGTTATGTGCGTTTTCAAGTAATTAAAATATCACTAATTACTTTAACGGTGAAGGAAAACATCGTGAGGAATCCTGCATACCGGAGAGTTCTCCATAATGTTCCCAAAGATGTGTAAAGTCTGCCAATCCGCACTTGGCCAGCGTGGTAGACTATGGGTAAACCCCTTCTCACTCTGACAGGAGACCCGTGGTCTGTAGTGAGCCGGCGATGGGTTGATCATAATGATGATGACTCTATTCAGCAGGCGATGGAGGGAGCTATGCTTGGAGTTTCTCTACGTGATCAAATAAGAAATGAAAAGACCTGTAGGAGAATAAGAATAACCGACATAGCTCAGCGGGTTGCGAATCTGAAGTGGCAAGGAACAGGGCACATAGTTCGAAAAACGATAGGCCGTTGGGGTCGCAAGGCGCTAGAATAGCGACCTCGCGCCGGAAAGTGCAGTTTACTTCAATTTGAGTAGGCTTAACACATGGCGTGGCGTGGGGTGGCGTGTGACGGGCACGCACGGCCCGATAGTGTCACCTTGACAAACACGTAGTCAATAATTCAACACACTTCACTCCTGAGCTTTACTCGCTTCGGTTATTGACTCATATTGTTCTTTGTCTAGCTCCGTCATCGTGAAACTGCCGTCCGGTAGAAGCAGCACCACACGTCGGGTACCACCTGTGCAATAAATAATGAAATATTACATAATTTACAATAATTAAATTATTATTAACTAGCTTATTAAAGTTAAAGTAAAGCGAGTGATGTACCATTTTTGGTACGAGGAATGCACAAAAATCAAGTTATTATATTTTAAGGTGCAGTATGCGCAGGATTGAAGCGCATCACACGAGATTGTCTGCTTAATTCTCCTCGCGCCTTGTTACAGGAGACGGTACGTACTGGGCGAGGACCCTCCACCTGCACGGCCACCTGCTGCAGCGCGCCAGTTGGGTCGGTCACCTATACGCGAGGCGGTACGTACCGGGCGAGGGTAGGTCGGCCTGCACGAGCTGCGCGATGACCTGCGTGGCGTCCTCGCCGGGCTCGCCCTCCACCTGCACGGCCACCTGCTGCAGCGCGCCCGCCTCGCCGCCCGGCATCAGCTGCGCCAGTTGCGACGGGTCGATCGTGAGCACATCCTAAAAACAAAACTCATTTAAATAAAATATGTTCTGCCAAAATATGTTGGAATAAGTAAAATAAAAAATTATCTGTTTCATAAAGTGGTGCTACTCTCTATAATTTTGTTAACAATAAAGTTGTGTAAATAAATTAAAATAAATAAAGTTCATGAAACGGATTCTAACAAAAACTTCGAGCGGAAAAGCGCACTTTGATCTTCATTATCTCACTCAAAAAAACAGTTTATCTTGTAATTTTTACTCGTATATTTTGATTACTTTTAAATTTCATAAGTGCCAATAACAATTACCTGTCCGTCTTCTCTAGTAACATACGTGACACCCTCCCCTTCACTGGAACCTTCCACTCCCTGAACTGTGCCATCCACGCCTTGAGTCGCCACTAGTAACGTCTGCGAAAGAAATACACACATTGTAGGTTCATTTTTAGAATCCACATCACAAAACTCAAAAAACATCATAAAATAAAATATTTATCATCCGTCCACCTACGGCGTGCAGGGTCTTTCAACCTTGGGGCCCTAACGTCTATCGGTTTTCCGAACTATGTGCCCTGCCCATTGCCACTTCAGCTTCACAACCTGTTGAGCTTGTCAGTTACTCTAGTTCTCTCCTACAGATCTCCTCATTTCTGATTTTATCACATAGACTCTAAGCATAGCTCTCTTCATCGCCCGCTGAGTGACTCTGAGCTTTCTTATGAGGGCTGAGGCCCATAGTTAGCGACCATGTCTCGGATCTATACGTCATCACTGGCAACATGCACTTTTAGTTGACTTTGGTCTTCAAGCACTGAGACAAGGACATCGTCGCAGGGAGCCGCTGGATTCAGGCGGCGCAAGACCGTGGCGTGTGGCCCTACATTATGTCCAGCTGTGGACGTCTATCGGTTGATGACGATGATGATGACATATATCTTGTTTGATCAAAATCGAATGAGTAGATACTGCGGAAGCCGGTGAACCGACAAACATAACGCTAAACTCAATGACCTCCCGTAGTGGGTTAAAACTACTAGACTACAAGATAAAACTCACCTGACCATCTTCTCTCGTGACGTACATAACGCCGTCGTTCTCTCCATCAGCCCCCTCCACGCCTTCCGCCCCCTCCACTCCCTCCGCTGCCACGAGCAGCGTCTGACCGTCCTCGTTTTCACCAGCGACCTACAACATATTTTATGGTGTTAGAAATTGCAAACGGAAATTGGTACATATGGGTACATTTCTTCCCTCATCATGACTGCAGTTTTTACATTGCTGTGAGAGAGCAGCTGCTTCGCCGCGCTGCCTCCACCTTCACCTCCGTCCATCTAGACGTCAGACTGCAGTCTCTCACCTGGTACAGCACGCCATCCTCCCCGCGGATCATGATGGGCGGGTGTCCCGCGTGCAGCTGCAAGCCCACTTCCTCGCCATCGTCCATGTCCACTCCGCTCTCCAGCAGCTGCTTCACCGCGCTCGCCTCTACCTTCACTTCTGTCTGGAAGTAAGAATGTACGGTCAAACCTCAATAATGTAATGTGGACATAATATACAAGGTCACTTGGATAGGATGGAATGAATTGTATGCATCTATTTAGGTTATAAAACTCTACTTTTTAGGGTTCCGTATGCAGATGGTACCAACGGAACCTTAATAAGTAGAGAGTTGAAATTTTCAGTGTTTACATATTTCTATTTCCGCTATAATGTAACAAAATATAGTAAGCATTTCGAAATGGCTGCAATGCAAACTAAATTGGCATAGTATGGTAATTGCATTTGCATAGTGTGAAGCGTGCAAAGACAGACAGGCAAAGTTTAAAAAAAACTGTTTTGTGGTCTTTATCGATAATAAGTAATTGTTCCACAAATTTTTCAAAATCCATACTAATATTATAAATGCGTAAGTGTGTCTGTCTGTCTGTCTGCTAGCTTTTCACGGCTCATCCGTTTAGCCGATTTTGATGAAATTTGGTACAGAGATAGCTCGCATCCCGGGGAAGGACATAACCTGCTGGATCCAGCATTGCAATGCCTATTTTTAAGTTCAATAAAATTTCTATCAAAACTTACTCCATCCTCATCAGTCAACACTGGTAACGAGGGTTGTGCACCATCTCCCTGAATCAACATGCCCGTCGTACCACCGGGCGACATTTCAACCTGCCAACAACGCTTTTATTAATTAATTCAATCGAATAACCAACCGATAACGGCATTATGGACCATATACAACTCAAAATAAGTTTTTTGATTTACATATAATTTATACAAATACGTTTTTGTTTTGTATAATAAGTATCACAATAACATGTACGTACTTTATTTAGTGTTCGATTCTTAACAAATTTTTAGTTCTATTTTCTTTCATTATAGTATAGGTATTGTTTAATAGTGAGTAGTGACACGTCTTAGCGTTACTTAGCTATATTATAACTGCTTTTATACACACTTTTTTCTGAAGAGTGACTAGTTTTATAAGTCATGGCTTGTGTTACTCAGTTTTATTGTCATAATCTGTTTCGTGTATCCAATAAATAAATAAAAAAAAGCATAGAAAGCTGCGTCAGTAGTAATCGATTGTAAAAACAGACGCATTTGCATAGCATTATATTTAGTTAGAAGAAGCTGTGATAGCCTAGTGGTTAGGACGTCTGCATCCTACCCTGGAGCCGGCTCACTACTGAGGAGATTCGTCTTCAATAGTGAGCCGGCAATGGGTTGCTCATAATGATGATGATACGTCTTAGTTTCAATAATGTTGATGTCCGTCAGGACTACCAACGGTTTAAAAAGCAGTTTCTACTGAGATGTGTCGGCAAGAAATTCCACAGCTATCCTTTCCAAAACGCCCTGTGCCCCTTTAGTATAGCAGGACATACCTTCATGAGCATGGTGCCTTGGTGCTCTGGTGGCGGCGTGGCAGGCGGCTGCGGCGGCGGAGTGGGCGGCGGCGTGGGCTCGCCCTCGGCGCGCGCGAGGCGGCGCCCCGTCAGCGGGCACAGGGTGAGCTCGCGCTCCGGGCTCGGCGACGGCAGCGGACCCAGCGCTCGCGGGAACGGGTCTTCCACGCCGTCCGACGAGTCTGATGATGCTTCCCACTAAACAAATCAGCGTCATTTATTTATACTACAACAGATAAATCTTCGAATCTCACAAGTTTATACATTACTAGCTGATGCGCGCGACTTCGTCCGCGTGGATTTACATTTTCCAAAATCCCACGGGAACTCTTTGATTTTCGGTGATAAAAAGTAGCCTATGTGTTAATCTATAGGGTATAATCTATCTCCATTCCAAATTTCATCCAAATCCGTTCAGCCGTTTTTGCGTGATTGAGTAACAAACATCCACACTTTCACATTTATAATATTATTAGGATTAGGATTAGAAAAGGTATAGAAAAGTATGCACATACCTTATCGAACTCGACAGGGACCTGCTTCTCTCGGATGCGCACGATATTGCCAGCGGACGTCGACACGGAGAAGCCACGGCCGCGGCCGCGTATGTTGCCCCCGCCGCGCGGCGGCGTGCCCCGCAGCAAACTATCTCCCTGCACATTCATCATCATCATCATCATCACTAACACATCGTCGCTGGCTCACTACTGAGCACGGAACTCCTTTCAGAATGACACACACTATTAGTAAAGTAACTTTTATATATTCTACGATTAAATATTCAGATTAATAACCTTCCAGGTTAGCCCGCTTCGGTCTTAGACTGCATCGTCACTTACCACCAGGTGAGATTGCAGTCAAGGGCTAACTTGAATCTGAATAATAATAATAATAAATAATAATTCAGATAAATAATTAACGTAGGCAGGATAAGAGTAAGCGATAGAAAGAGAGGCCACCTATTAGCGGGGTGCGAGCAGCCCCCCGATAGAGTATTTTACCCTTTTTTGAAAAGTATCTTAATTTGATCCTAATTTTATTCGATCGATAAGTGCAATAAAAATGCATTTAAATTTTGTATTTCAAATTTCGCCGTTAAAACGCTACCCGCCATCTTTTTAGCAACGGTGTTTTCGGTAAGAGTTAACATAGCGCGGCTACGGTATCATGCGTTTTGGATATTTGTAGAACAGATTAAAACAGTGAAATCTTTAAAATGAATTATAAAATTTGTTTTACAATTTTATAAGCTGAAATTAATATTTTTTGATTGCTTATTGCTATTACTTTCTTGTTTATACATTTTTTGATTTTTTCTTGCTTGGTGTAAAATACCGTATTGTGTAAGAAAAACTTATTCATCGTTATCGTAATCGGTAGCAAATTCTGCCCCTTGATTGGCTGTGAAAAAATGTAAACAGCGAATCAACCA
This sequence comes from Maniola hyperantus, assembly GCF_902806685.2. Classification (NCBI taxonomy): domain Eukaryota; kingdom Metazoa; phylum Arthropoda; class Insecta; order Lepidoptera; family Nymphalidae; genus Maniola; species Maniola hyperantus. Next base: position 8,880,408 of record NC_048550.1, read on the forward strand.
ATCAAAGGGCAGAATTTGCTGTGGATTACGATACGATTACTACGTTTTTCTTACACAATCGGTGGCTGAAATACACTTTATTGTGTCGTAGAAAGTGTCGCTATTTATTTAAATAATTTTGCGGAGTGAATCTTCTGTACCTGGACGTATCATGTAAGTAAGGGTAGGACGTCGTTTTTTCGCATTTTACTTACCTGAGCCAGTTTCTTGTTGAGAATAGTAACAGGCGACTTCCCGTCCTGCTGCTGCGAGTTGCCGTACGTGCGCTGTATCGTGCGCTGGATGATCTTCTGCCCCGAAGGAGTTATTATCGTCTTCTCTGTCACTTGCTGGCCGCTGGAGCCGTATCTTCTAACCTATAATCAGTACCCATATTATAAATGTATTAGTTTAAAGAAAAACATCAGAATCGCGCCAATATTATTTACCTGTTGTGGGGTTGTTTTAACTATTGGCGACTGCTTCTTGGCTTCTTCAAGTTTTTTCTGAAACAAATATACAAATATGAATCATAATAATTATATTATGGTTAATGCCAAGTGTCCACGAACAATAACGCTTGTAGAGTTAGCGCGGGAAAGTCACTTGCACTTGCAGCAATTGAATTTTAGCATCTGAAAGTCGCAGAAATTGATATTGTCATAACTCATAACCACGACATCTGACTTCTGCAAGTTTTATTGCTAACAAACACCTAGTTTTATAGTAACAATTTATTATTGATAGTAAATAATTTATTGATATTTATATGATGAAACGATTAGATAAGAGATTTTTTTTGCGTACCTGTTTAGCTGCTAGAATTTGTTTTCTGATTATGTCTTGATCTATATTCAGACCCGGTCCCAATTTGCCGGGCGAGTCAATCTTCATAATACCAGAACTCTTGGACATTATATACACACCTGAAAACATAATGTCTTGTTAAATTTTAATCTTTTTAAATCATTTCATTTAATGCTCAACCTTTAAGAACGCGTCACACGCGCCTTCTAAATGTTCCCAAATCTAACTCAAATTATGCGCGAAATTCTATAATTCCACGCTTGGTACGTACTTATAACAATCAGTTCGCTGAGTTTGACTTATTTTACCTATCAAACAATAAATTTAAAAAGGAATTAAGAAACTATCATCGTAAAACAAAAAAAAAAGTAGCTAACATCTAAATATGCATGCAATCATACACTCCCATTTACACACACACACACATGCACACACGCTCACACATACTCATAAGCACACACTCACACACGCATACACACACACATACAATCATACACACACTGTTGTAATTTTATTTTATTATTGTATATACCTACATTTATTCTAACTCTATCCTGTTAAAATAGTTTAATTATAATTTTAAGTAATCTCTTTTGGCCTTCTGTTATACCTAGATTTAAATTTAAATAATAATTATGTATTTACGCTGTTGATTACTTTCAAATAAACAAAATAAAAATAAAAAACCGGCCAAGTGCGAATCAGATTCGCGAACTGAGGGTTCCGTACTACAATTGTATTTTATCGACATTTTACACGATAAATCAAAAACTACTTACTAGATCTCGTTCAAACCCATTTTCGGTGGAAGTTTGTATGGTAATGTACATCATTTATATTTTTTTTAATTTTATCATTCTCTTATTTTAGAAGTTACTGAGGGGGGCACACATTTTACCACTTTGGAAGTGTCTCTCACGCAAAATATTCAGTTCAGAAAAAAATGATATTATAGTTCTGTTTTTTGCCATTTGGCTACGGAACCCTAAAAACTGCATAACATCACACTGTGACAAAATCATCGTATTAATCGTTGTACATATTAAAATTTCTACATAGTATAAAAAAAGTCGTTTCCAACCGTCTGTCTCTGTACGCTTAAATCTTTGAAACTACCCAACGGATTTTAATGCGGTTTTCATCAAGAGATGATCTGTGTTTCCTACCAATATTATAATCCGGGTATCTTTAAAATAAGAGTGAATATGCATCTTCTATCAGTCCCATCTTAGGCCACATCATCACTTTCCATCAGGTGTGATTGTGGTCAAGCGTGTACCTATAAGGAATAGTAAAAAATAATAGTATTTACCAGTAGAAAGGTTAGGCATGTGCTTGGGGTCCACCTTGATGACTCCTTTAATGTTGGGCATTCCTTTGCCAGCCAGCCCCAAAGACTTAACCAGCTCAGGATCAATGTTTGAAGACGATTTTGGTGAGGGATTTTGCTGCCCATTCAATATTTTCTTCTCGGTTACTAAATAAACAAATATGATACATTTATAGTACCTATTTTATGTATGATATTATGTTACACATGTTTAACAATGATTCTACTTACCTTCTGAGACAGAAGTCACAGGTTTGTTATCCACTAAAAAATATTTATGTACATTAAATTAGGTACATTACTTACTAGGTCATTAAAGTTTTAGCTAAGAACAGTTCTTGCTATTCACGAAAGCGAGTGAACTTTACTTGTGGTTACGCCGTATACATGGGCATTGCGTAAGTGTGCGTGCATGTCGGACCAATCAGTCACACATTTACTTTACCTTACTTATACTGATACGACTTAAACACAAGCATTAGCCACTCTCCCTCGTGAAATGCAAGAACCCTACAACTCTACACTATAGTAGATGGCTTTATGCTAGTCATACGAAGTATTTTACAGTCTGTTTTTTTTATTGGGACAATATGGGGAAATCCAAAACAATATAGGAGAGTTTTTTGGTCGAGCGTCAGTTGCCTATAAATAATGTCCGACCCTTTAATGCGCTGAGGATGTCCCTTCTCGCCTTGCCTCCAAAACCCCCTGTTTTAGTGGGTAAACATCCCCAAAGAAAGCCCTCCCCTACGTCAGGAAAAAAAATATCGATCTACCCACAGGCGCGGAAATACTGTGTCAGTTGTCAGTTTCTATGCAGTCTATGTAGCTACGCGTATGAGTGTCGCATGCACAAACGTAACATTTTGTCTTCACTTTTTTTAAATACGAATGTTTAGTGTACATTTTGAGAACTTGTTCGCTTTATTTGTTCCGTGTCAACTGTCATGTCACAAGTCAGATTTTAGTCCTTAATTTAACGGTAAACCGTGAGCCATAGAGAAGAAAAGAAGAAGGTGAACCTCAGAACAAGGACTATGAAACATACCGTTCACATGACAGTCGACACAAAGCAAATATGGCGAGTGAGTTCTCAAAATTTATACATTACTAGATGTGCCCGCGACTTCATCCCCGTGGATTTAGGTTTTTTAAAAAACTTTGTACTTTAAAACTTTGTACCAAATTTCATTAAAATCAGTTAAACTGTTGGGCCGTGAAAAGCTAGCAGACAGATAGACAGACAGGCCAACTTTCACATTTATAATATTAGCATAGTAGTACGAAGTATGGATATGGATATGAGCTTTGCCTATCTGCAGTATGTTCGGTAAGAAGATAAAAGAAGTAGGAACCTTTGGCGGGAATGGAGTCCGCGTCGGAGTAGTCGTCGTCGCTGGACTGCTCGCGCTTGATCCTCTTGCTGGCGGGCTCGTCGTCCGCGCCGCCGCACCACGCCTTCACCTGGTCCAGCGCACGCGCCTTGCTCGTGCGCTGCAGGCGCCTGCGGACCACATTCACATTTAATACAGTTGTTAAACATGGTGTACTTATAGCAAAAAGCTGTCGGATTTCTTGCCGGCTACTGTAAGCCTATGCAAAAGATTTCTTTTTCGAATCATAATTATAGCTTCTATAAGTCGCGCAAATTGCTATTGCGCTGGAACCATGTCTCATCATTAACAACGAAATTAAGTCATTTTGACGTCAGCCGAAATAAAAATATACCATCAGCTCGAAACTTCAGTCTAGTGCTGACGTCACTAAAATGGCGGCCACGCGCATTAGCAATTTGCGAGACTTATTGTATAATAATAATTTATTATTGCAAATACAATATAAATATAGAAGCTATACTTATGATTCGAACATTGAAATCTTTTGCATAGGCTTACAGTAGCCGGCAAGAAATTCAACAGGTACATCGAGCTTTAAAAAGAGATTTCGGCTTCGTAGAGCGTTATCTCTGTCACTCATATCTAAGTGACGCTCTAGGAAACCATTCTCTTTCTAAATGTCGATATAAAATATTTCCTGAATCCTGCCAGGTACAGTACGCGGTCGTGACTTTCTTTTACGGGTTCGATCATTACCTACTTTTGCAGTTTATTTATAAGGTCAATTTAAAAAGTTTAATCGTTTTGAGTAGTGAAAAAGTTTTTTCACTACTAAAAACGATTTTTGGGAACTCCATTCGTTAAAAAAAATGTAGTCGCAGTGTTACAAAAAATTCTTACCCTGTTGGAGTCAGCGCTGGACTGCTCTCAGTCTTCTTTACCACTTGCTTGACCACCTGTGGCAGCGGTGTACTGATTTGTTTCACCTAATATGAAAATCATAAATATTTTTAGTCTTAATTTCTATACATAATATCCATGCTAATCCACACTAATTTAAATGCGAAAGTGTGTCTGTCTTTCTGTCTGCTAGCTTTTCACTCAGTGAAAACTTGTTTAGGGCGTTGGGCGACGACGCCACGGTTTTGCGACGGGTATAAAAACTTCAATGACGCGTCAAAGACACGCTAATTTTATTAGCTTTTTAAATTTGTACCTTAACGCAAACCAATAAGGTTCAGTTTTAATAAACGCATGGCAGCTTATTGAAATAACATGTAGTTACTATACCGACTATAGAAAGTTAGTAATTGGAAAGTGTTACTTAATGCATCGCGATTAAAGCACAATTTCAGAAATTCTAATACAATAAAAAAAATACTTTGTGGGATGCATTTTTATATACCTACCTATATCTGTAGTTATAATAGCAACATATTATCATATCATAACAGTACCTATATCTGTAGTTATAAAAGCGCATTCAATAATATATTATATACCCTATCTATATTGTACACCTATAATGTTTGATATTACAATTTTATTAATTTGAACAGCATTGTTATTTCAGTTTGAAGTTTTCACTTCTGCCGGCAACCCCCACTAACTTTTTTTTAAAATTCAAATACAAGTTAGTTGACTGCAATCTCATCTGGTGGTAAGGGATGATGCAGTCTAAGATGGGAGCGGGCTAACTTTCTACGCGGTATCGTAACGGAACGCTAAGTCGTTTGGCGGCACGGCTTTGCCGGTAGGGTGGTAACTATAGACACGGCTGAAGCCTCCCACCAGACAAGTTGTATTATTTTAAACGCACCTGCACTGGATGTTGCTGCTGCTGCTGTTGCTGCTGCTGCGCGCGCAACGCCTTGAGCTCCTTCTGCCGCGCGAGCTGCTTCTCGAACGCCTCCAACAAATGCTTGCACGTGTCCATGTTCTCCACCGGCTCCCACGTGTTCTGATCACTGTTCAAATTATTACGAGTATTAAAAGCAGGCTAATATACTACTTGTTTTGCGAGCTCTATATTTTTTTTGCGGAACACGACACACAACGCTTATTATTGCTGGGTAGGGTTTCATCATCACCGGCTCACTACGGAGCGCGGGTCTCCTCTCAGAGTGAGAAGGGTTTTGGCCATAGTCTACCACGCTGGCCATGTACGGATTGGTAGACTTCACACACCTTTGAGAACATTATGGAGAACTCTCAGGCATGCAGGTTTCCTCACGATGTTTTCCTTCACCGTTAAAGCAAGTGATATTAATAAAACCGCACATAATTCCGAAAAGTTAGAGGTGCGTGCCCGGGATCGAACCCCTGACCTCCGATTAGAAGGCGGACGTCCTAACCACTAGGCTATCACTGCTGAGAAATATAGGTGAGAAAAATACAATACTCACTGTGCGTATCCCTCCCACTTGAGCAGGTACTCGTAGTGCTTCCGTCGCGGGTTGAAGCGCTTGGCGAGTATCTTCTCGACGACGTACTCGCCCGCCTCCGCGCCCGCGCCACCCTCGCGTTCTGAACGACGCGCGATCCTCTCTTCTGCTGGTACGCGCTCTTGTGCGTTTCGCACTGACTCCGTTGACATATCCTAAAATAAAAAAAACCGGCCAAGTGCGTATTTTTTCGACATTTTGCACGATAATTCAAAAAGTATGTGCATAAAAATAAATAAAAATCTGTTTTAGAATGTACAGGTGAAGACCTTTCATATGATACCCCACTTGATATAGTCAGTCACTTCGAAAGTTGAATATACTAATTATTAGTTTATGACCACAATTTAATTTTTTTTGTGTGATCTAACCCTAAATTCACGGTTTCACGGACATGTGGGGAAAAATCTGAAATTTTTCCTCAAATGTCAGATATAAGATCTACCTACCTGCCAAATTTCATGATTCTAGGTCAACAGGAAGTACCCTGTAGGTTTCTTGACAGACAGACAGACAACAAAGAGATCCTATAAGGGTTCATGTCAGCTATAAGATCTTCCTACCTGCCAAATTTCATGATTCTAGGTCAACGAGAAGTACCCTGTAGGTTTCTTGACAGACTGACAGACAGACAGACAACAAAGTGATCCTATAAGGGTTCCGTTTTTCCTTTTGGGGTACGGAACCCTAAAAATATTAAAGCTGATATTCAGAATCAAGCTGAGTGCTAGAGGAGTATGATATATTATATGGAACTGTTCTCTGTTCATGAAGACGAACTAATAGGGATGTAAGAAACCGCACAGTATAGTCCATATTTGGTCACGGACCTAGGGCACGGGCACTGTTACGAGCAAAATGTCAGTCTTATCTGTCTTGAATTCTTGGAAATGGGATTTCTTGACAGAGAAACCAATATACCTCTTTCTGGCCCAACCAGGGAATCAAACCTAGGACATCATCTGCAATCGATTGTGCTAACTACTAGACTAACTAATTAACAAAATTAACTAATTTAAAAAAACTTACCCTTTTAGTGACTGTGGTGGACAAGGGCAACTTGTTGACAAGGGTCTTCATGCCGGGACTGGCTTTTACTTCATCACTCTCTTCACCTGACGGTTGTGCCTCCAAGTCGTCCTGCAATACATTTTAGTTTAGTGTTCTGATGTATGCAATGTGAAACCAAGTGAAGTATATGGTAAAGCCAAAGGACAAAAGCTAAAAATAATAAAAGTAAACCAACTGATTTGTTATTTTTTCGTGGCCTGCCTCTTCTTTTAGCTGGTCCGTCGGCCGGCGTAGTCTGTACTGGAACCAGTTGGTCTTCAGCCTTGAGCTCCATCTGAATAAAATATATTTTTTAGTAATACATTACTGTAATTTACACATTAATGACAATAAACTGTGGCTAAATATTTTTTTTAAATAAAAATAGAGAGCAAACGAACAGGCAGGTCCGCCTGATTCTTTTTTTTTTTTTTTTTTAATACAATAAAACTTAAAGCTAGCCTTATCTAATTACTATATAAATCATGACCGCGTGGAATGGTGCCAAGAATACTGGCTGCATTTCCGCGCTGGACAGCCAGGCTGATCCGCTGCGCAAAAATTCTTATTCTTTATGATTCTTACCGCCGCCCATGATCATATGCAGCACCAGTGGAACCGCCAATGCGTTGCTGGCCTTAACACTTAATTCCAGCAATAGTTTCCCACACGGCTACGTACAGTAGCTGGCAAGAAATATTGTACATCAACCTCTAGAATGAGATTTCGGCTATGTAGAGCGTTGTCTCTGTCACTCATACATATGTGACGTTTTTTCGGTCTCAACGACAGAGACAACGCTCTACGATACCGCTCTCTTTCTAAATGTCGATGTACAATATTTCCTGCCGGGTACTGTATGTTAATAACTGTGTGGTAATACAGGGTGGGCCATGAATTAGTTAACATTTGAAAAAATCGTATAAAAAAAACCATTTGACATATTTTAGAAATCGTTTATTTACGAGAAAGCTAATTAGTTGTAATTTATTTTTTAAAAATTATTTCGTCTAAATGACCACCGTTTCGGTTTTTGCACTCATCTAAGCGAGTCCTAAAGTTTTCGAATACTCTTCTGCAAAGAGGCCGCGAGATCGCCGACATCTCTTCGATGATTTTTTCTTTAAGTTGACGCAGTGTATTCGGTTTATCAATGTAGACACGACTCTTTAAATAACCCCATAAAAAGAAGTCTGCTGGTGATAGATCTGGACTTCTGGGTGGCCATGGGATGTCACCCCGTCTGGATATCAGCTTTTCCGGAAACATGTCTTTGACCACCGGCAAGGACTCGTTCGATGTGTGACACGTGGCTCCATCTTGTTGAAACCATGTGTTACGATTATAGCCAGCAAATTCCAGTAGCATCGGTGCTAAGAACTCCCGTAACATTTTCACATACTCGGCAGAATTAACAGTAACTGAACGGCCTCGAGAATCTTCAAAAAAGTAAGGTCCGATGATTCCTTTTGCTGAAATTGCAGCCCATACAGTTACCTTGGGAGAGTGAAGTGGCCTCTCATGTTTAGCTTTAGGATTTTCGCTGCTCCAATACCTGCAATTCTGTTTGTTTACATGTCCATTTAGGTGGAAATGGGCTTCGTCAGAGAATAAGATGTTGTGAAAATTACTGAATCGAGTTAACATTGTTTCGGCATATGACTTACGCAAATTTAAATCATTAGGGTTTAGTTCTTGCACTAGCTGGATCTTATATGGATGTAATTTCAAATCTAATTTCAAAATACGGCGTAATGATGTGCGGGATAATCCTAATTCAGCCGAACGTTTGCGTGTCGATAAATCTGGATCACGTCGAACAGAAGCGGAAACTTGCTGCACGTTCTCTTCGCTCCGAGAAGTCCGCGGGCCGCCGGTTTGTTTCACATTTAGTGTAGATCCCGTCTCTTCGAACTTCTTCACCCATTTCTTTATTAAAGGAGCACTTGGACACTGACTTAAGTCGTGTAAACCATATTCAACGCGAAATAAGCGTCTCACAGTAATGAGCGAAAAGTTGTTTAAATAAAACTGTTTCACGCAGTAAGCGCGTTGCGGCCCCGTGAAGCGATCCATTGCGACTAAATTTCCAAGAAGCGAGCTAGTGCCCCCGCCCGCGCCCGCGCCCCGCACGGCAATAGTTTGCGCGGTAAGTTACATTTAAATGTTAACGAATTCTTGGCCCACCCTGTATTTTTATCACACAAAGTCTACTTTATAGTTTTAATAGTGGTAAAGTAAGAGCTACTTTACGAGCAAATATATTAATTAAACTCACAACCATAGCGTGTGCAAACTTAGAGAGAGCTTGCACGTTAGTCCCGGCGGTGATCCAAGCGGTGCGCTGCGCCTCCGGCATGCGGCACCACTGCTGGTACAGTTTCCAGCTGTTGTCTGCCGTCGACGTGGACCCGTCACGCGCCGAAGAGCACTTCCATAGCAGGAACGCCCACACCTGCGCCTTGCTTTCATTCTGTTACAAAAAAAACCGGTCAAGTACAAGTTGGATTCATGAAGGATTTCGTACTGTACAAGATAATATAACACTTTTATGTGCTACACTGCAAGTTAAATACGGATAGCGCCATCTATGATGTGATTTAAACTAATTGTTTGTGAACACGTCATTAAAATTTTTTGTGATGTAACCACAAATTACGGTTTCAGTTTTTTTCTTTACTTGCGCTATATGACATTGCTACCTGCCAAATGTCATGGTTCTAGACCAACGCGAAGTACCCTATGGGTTCTGGTTCCCTTGTCTTGACAGACACGACAGACAGACAACATAAACAAGGTAATACTACAGGGGTTCCTTTTTCCTTCTGAGGTATGGAACCAACAAACAAACACACTTTCGCATTTATAATAAGGGTATTGAGTAGACTAAATTGGGAGGTACTCATTGATATGAATTTGACCAAAAACGGATTTATGCACAATCAACAAAATATGACTTACACTGTCTCTCACAGGTGATTTCCCAGTACAATTGCCAGAATCCTTATGCTCTTTGAATTCATTTATAAAGTGAAATGCGGAATGACACTGTCCACATACAAGGACATCTAGTGTTGCCATTTCTTCATGCGCCTCTGAAAAAAAAAAGTGTGGCAAAGTTAGCTACAAAATTCACACAGACAGTACTGTAATGTATACAAATATTCAATTCAATTTGTCTAGGCATGCAGTAGTACCAAATGGGTACAATTTAATTTGCCTGTGATTCATGGAATGGAAGAGACACATAAATAAGCAATGTACTGTGTTGTGTTGTGTCAACTTATTGTAATATATGAAATTACAATACAGCTCAACCCAGAAACTAACAAAATAGAATAGAATATATTTTAATCTGTACGTTTAGATCATTAAAACTATGCAATGGATTTTGATGCAGATTTCATCTATAGATAGATTGATTCAAGAGGAAGGTTTATACATATACTTTAGTTTAGTTTAGTTTTGAGTTAATTTGTCGAAATATAAAGATAATTGTTCAAGATGTCGGAAGAAACCACGCCAACAGAGCTTTCATCGAAAATGCTGTCTTATTCTTTTGAAATATTACAAAATAATTATCTTCATTGCACCCTTGCAAAGCCGGGGCGGGTCGCTAGTAGATATGTATTAAGAAAGGATTGAAAAGGTGATGAAGCTATAGTAAATTAAAAAATAACAAGCTTGGATACCTTTTAAAGCAGCAGGATTTTTGGTTAATTCCTCAGGATTTCCTGCAGGTATGTCCTCTGTTGAAGTAGATTCTCCTTCTTCCATGGTAGTCATTCTTACTTTATACTCCTAAAAGCCACAAGTGTTTTCAAAAACTGATTACTTTTCTAGATCCATGGTTTTAAATTAGTGCATAACCTTTTCATGTAGGTCGAGGAATTCCCGCCAACAGCCGCTATATCTTTTTAAGTAAAAATAGGGACTCGCACACGGCACAGTTAACTAGTTTGAAGCTTATTGTAAATTATTATTTAATAAATTTAATAATATCGTGCTCAGGTAACCTTTTTAGATTATATTTTCTTATCCACAAATAAAATATAAAGCACTTTGCAATATCAATCAAATCAACGCTTGATGGCTTTCATCGTTCTAATTAAGATGCATTGCTCGGATAATGTTAAAAAATGTATATTTCTATTCTATAATCATTTTATTTACTTTTCAAATAGGTACTTTTACACTTACCAAAACAAAGCAATGTCAAATCTTTAATGTTATTTTTTTATTTAAAATTAATAACCGAAGAACGCACGCAAAACGGAACAACTGAAGGCAACCATCAAAATCTTTATGAGGAAAAAAAAGCGTCGCCGACAAATCGACACTGCCTTTAACAATGGCCGACAAACTGTGATTTCTATGTCCCTCTTCACAATATTAGCCAATGGCAGGAAAGAGAAACTTTCATTTAAACCAATCAGAAATTAAACACAAATTGACATAACGTAACAGACTTATTAACGCCATATTGTCGACATTATTCGCCGAAAGATTTTTTAAGGCGACATAAGTTACCGACACTTAATTTTTTTTCAATCAGGAGTTTAAATCAGATTATAATACGAAAAAATGCATAAAGTATTTCTAGGTCTTAAATAGTGGTAATATTTACGTAAATATCTATGAAAAACAAACGTACAATCGCTATATTACAACGGGAGGTTCCCAGAATCTGAGGACCTGTCGTTTGTTGGTATGTTTCTTTGATTGTCCACAACTTGATGCAAACAAATCCCTGATTAGATTAGTTTCTATTAGGTACTTACTCTATCCACGAAGAGAAGTTAGTACCTACCCTGTACCTACCTAGGTTTAGGCACATAGGGCTCTGTTACTTACGTACGTACCTATCACCTACATCGACGGTCATTGAATCATTGATCACTAACCAATCACAAACGAAACTATGTTTTAAAAACATGTTTGTGATTGGTTGGCCACTCAAAATGGTTAACACGCACGTATATAATATATAGTCCGCGATAGGTCGAGATCGCAATCGGGGAAAAAATGCCCCGCACGGCGCACACCCATATAGCCCGGTGCGGGCGAGCGCAGGTGACGTGCGGGTGTGCGGGGTGTCCCCCCGCCTCATACCCCGATCGCCATCTCAACCTATCGCGTACTATAGGTACCTCAGATAGGCACGTACGCGTACACGTGCACTCATTCGTGTTTTAACGATTCTTATTTCATCCGTCAAAATACGAATCGTAAAAACACGAATGAGTACACACCGTCTTGACTGTTGTTACCATTACACTGTGTAATGTGTTGTTACCTACATGACGGCCACTTCGGATCGTACCTATTCGTGTTTTTGTATAAGTGATTTTTTCACATTGGGTCTGAGTCGTATTTTTATTTTTATCAGGATTTTTATGAATCACGAAAACAAATCGAATACGAATGAGTGCACATACGCCCCACCTATATGTACTTACTAACTTTCTCTCCGAGGATAGAGTAGTTACCTATAGATTCTACTTTTCAAACAAAGTAGTAAATACATAAATCACTTCACAAAGAGTAAAGACCATTAAAAAATCGGCCAAGTGCGAGTCGGACTCACACACGAAGGGTTCCCTGCTAGGGAACGGAACCCTAATAAATCGTTGTTTCTACATCATACACCGAAACGTTTTTAACCGTTGCGGTGTATATTACGCGACAGGTAATCGGGGAGGGAACGCCCCGCACACCCACACAGCTCCCGTGCGGGCGAGCACGGGTGACGTGCGGGTGTGGGGGGCACCGCCCCTCTTCATACCCCGACCGCCATCTCAACCTGTCGCGTACTATAGGTACCCTAGTCATGGTCTACGGCATGCCCACATTGCTGTATAATTAATACTTGTATCTAACCAATTATTATGTGATCTAACAGTAGGTACGCCGTACGTCGCCGTACATACAATTTTTTTGGGTAGTGTACAATTGTACATACCTACCAAGAATTATTTGATACATCCATGCCAATTGCCATGGTACCTAGCAAGTCACCAGTCACCACAGAACTCCTGCTGCATTTTACAAAAACTTTAGGCGCGACTTTTTAAGCAGTTATCATATCAGTCCTATTTATCAGTCAGAGTTCTCATCCCTTTCTAACTTACTTTGACATTAGGGACTAGGGTGCCCATGCTACACGCAAATTGAGATTGACACATTATTTTTAAATACTCACCTATATTTTTATGATAGTGTTTTTAACTACCTACTTACATTTCAAGGAATCAGTACCCTTATTATAAATGCGAAAGTGTGTTTGTTTGTTGGTTTGTCCTTCAATCACGTTGCAACGGTGCAACGGATTGACGTGGTTTTTTGCATGGGTATAGATAAATACCTGGAGAGTGACATAGGCTCATTTTTACCCCGGAAAATCGAAAAGTTCTCACGGAATTTTTAAAAACTAATTCCACGCGGACGCAGTCTCGGGCATCAGCTAGTTTTCTAAATAATTTTAATACATATCAAAAATTGCGAAGCCGGCAGGATTCGAACCTGCCGGTTCCGCAATTTTTGATATGTATTTAAAATTACTCACCTAACTATACTTGCCCAAAGTCATATATTAGGTAGTTAGCTACTAACAGTTTTTAAAAACTTAAGAAAATGGGGGCGCATACAATAATTGGGGCAATTTTTTAAAACTTTACATAGTCTAATGGGGTATCAAATCATCGAAAACAACTTTTTTGAGCATTACAAAACTTTATTTTTTAAATTTTGCTTCAAAAATTGAGGACTTGGGAGCCTATCACAGTCGCTTGTTTTAGAAAATTGAGATTGGCCTGTTTGGGTCACTTTTACTGTCCGATTAAAAAAAAGGAATAAATTTACTACATTTCATAAGGACTGGAAAGCATCCTGAATCTACAGACTCATTAAAAATTAGAGCAAGATATGAGCAATAATATCAATAATATTGCAGAATATTTTTCCTGTTTTTTGGATTGTAAAAATTTGAATACTTTAACAGTATCATGTGCGGTATCAGTCCCGTAAATTGCTATTGCGCTGGAACCATGTCTCATTTAGATCGAAATGACGTCATTTTGACGTCAGCCGAAATAACAATATACCATCAGCTCGAAACTTCAGTCTAGTGCTGACGTCACTAAAACGGCGGCCACACGCATTAGCAATTTGCGTGCCTAGTAACGTGTTCAAACTTAAATAATACACTGCACTCAGTAACATTGCTCTTGAGAAGATTATAGGCTTCTGTTGGCGACGAGTAAAGGGAATAAATAGTGAATAAATATAACGAGGTTGAATTTTCATAAATCCTTCTTAGTAGATGTTTACGTCATAATAGTTAACTGCATGCCAAATTTCAGCCCGATCCGTCCAGTTATTTGAACTGTGCGTTGATAGACCAGTCAGTCAGCTTTTCTTTTTATATATGTATTTGTAATAATTACTATTATAGTATATTCGTATGGATATACATACAATATAACAGTAGGTATGGAGTATGGATTTAGTTCATTACCAAAAGAAAAGCCGATGGCACTGCACCTGCTTTAAGGGCTGGTGATGGTGAATTAGCAACATAATCTTCAGGTCGGAAATGTCTACTACATATAACTGAATTTTGTGTAATTTTGCGGTCAGCTCCAACACAACTTATCCATTTTTCTCTGATGTTTTCTTTTTTAGGAAATCTTAAAAAAAGACATATTGTATTGTAACTATGTAACCTGTGTAGGTATTTCGTAGAGGAATCAGACACATTATGAAAAACTTTTTCGCGAAAATGTACGTATATTTTCGAAAAAGTAGGTAACTATATTTTCAGAATAAGTAATTTAAAAAATTCTGAGTTAATAATATTTTTGGAGCCGGTGCCAATTAAGTGCGCGAATCGTTGTCATGTTGCGCATGCAAATACATTGAAATCTAGTCACATGGAAGTTCACATCCACGGATGCGGATGTTCCGCATTTGCAGATGCAGATGCGAATATCCGTAACACCCCTGTTGAGTACCATTGTCCAGCGAACGCGCGATGCATGCGCCACTCAGGCCCCACCCACTTTCTTTGCAGGTCGTTACTTGTTGCAAATTTAAATCCGCATCCGTGAAAGCTCCTAATGTTCCGCATTTGCGGATGCGGATGCGAATATCAGTAACACACCTGCTCCACAGTGAGACCTCAGTTAAATATTTCTCTCTCTCATTTAAATGTTAAAAAGTCAAAATAAAACTGTGATTTTTATGGAACGGACGGTAAAATTCTCTGTCATGGTCACCGTACACTTTTGACAGTTGTTTGACCATAGATATGATATGAACAAAAAACAAGTTTAAGGATGGAAAATAATTTGTTCTTACTTGTGAAAAGACAACCCACAATCGGGGTAGTACTCTTTTCTACAACCCTCAATAGCACAATTTCTCACCATTTTGAGAAATAAATATACTTAAACTTAGAATATCTCCATGTATTCTCACAAAAATCCAATAAAACTGTGATCAAAACTGCAACTATCTGATATTGTATTGATATACCTATTGATTGTATTTCATGTTGTGATTGTGACTACATCAGACTACATACTCTTTGATCAGTGTGACCATCTCAAAAATGGTTAATCTGCCCAGCACTGGCTAAAAATCTGCTAAAAGGCAAAGTCTGCCAAACTTGACTCCTGAAAATGCCAAAAATATTCTATCGCCAAAAATTGCAGAATCACTAAAGCATTTTGCGATAATTTCGTTTGAATGATCCATTATTTGAAACGGTAAATGGTGTTCCACTAGGTTAGCACAAAAATTAAACAATGTTTTTTACTGAAGCAGATTTTTTAAAGGTTCTAACGGAGATATTTTCTTAGAAAATCGACCAAATGCGAGTCGGACTCACACACAAAGGGTTCCGTGTTATCGTACAAGAAATAACACTTTAATTTTTTTTATCGCGCACATTTTTAAATTGTGAGAAAATTCTGAGAAAACTCAAACTATCAAGCTATTACTTTTCACGAGATACACCGGTGAACAGACAGATAGACACACGGACGAACAGTGGAGGCTTTGTAATAGCATTCCGTTGGCACCCTTTGTGATATGTATTTAAAATTATTTAGAAATGTTCTTGAAAACACTAAAAATTATAAAATACTAGATGATGCCCGCGACTTCGTCCGCGTGAATTTAGGTTTTTTAAAATCCCGTGGGAACTCTTCAATTTTCCGGGATAAAAAGTAGCCTATGTCCTTCCCCGGGATATAAGCTAACTCTGTACCAAATTTCATCCAAATCGGTTGAACGGTTGGGCCGTGGAAAGCTACCAGACAGACAGACAGACACACTTTCGCATTTATAATATTAGTATGGATTATAAGGATTTCCTAGAAATCTTCCACTTTTTAAAATCGTCAACCTATTCTACCTGAGTTAAAATTTAGGAGCCAAATCTGCCCAAATGGCAAAAATCTGCCACAAATGGTCACACATTGGAAAGTGGATGCGTGTGCGATTCATTCGATCGGCACTCGGATAGGTAGGTACCTATCGATTTTTGTCAAAATAAATGATGAAACCCGCGAAACCCCATGGAGAATCCCACAGAGGACAATCCTCTCCTTCACGAAGATCTAATACCTCCTTTTTGGATGTCTGTTAAAGTAAAGTCCGATAATAAGTTCAAATAATCGATATTCGATAGGTAATGAAAAGGATTTAGAAATGAATATTAACGATATTAACCACATTAACTATAATAACTCAGACTAACATAAAAAATAAGGTGATTTAGTCATAGATCATAGAATATTTTTAATTTTACTATGACTGCGCTATATTGGCTATAGTAAAATTCTATAAAGTAAACTCTCTTTACATAATAGTTATAGTGCGAAACCTACAAAAAAATCTACTCGATACCGGTATCGTTCCAGAAAGTACCTATCAAGTATCAATAACAATAAAAGTACCTAATGGAACAAAACTATACAAACATTGGCTGAAAACTTACTAATAATACCTACGATATCGACACACTATGAATGTGTTTTTCGCCAACCAGAATCTATCAGTTGTTCAGCAGATAGCCATAGCATAGTTATACGCCTTAAAGAAAAATGCTGTCTTTATGCTGTCCCATGACACATATTCATTAATGAAAAGACTTTTTAAAGGAAGTTGATATAGTCAGTAATAATTACTATAGATACCTACCTAAATCATAATCTCATGAAATATACAATAATGTAATTCCAAAGTTAGCAACACCGTACTCTGTGAATATCCTATGTACATAGGATATTCACAGAGTACAGTGTTGCTAACGTTGGAATTTTATTTCATGAGATTATGGTTGACCTATACCGACATTCGTCAAGCAAGTCTATTCATTGCCGGTTTTTATCGTGCATCTCTGGTCAACGTGGCGGGAGGGTATAGTGAAACGAGTACCTAATAATAAAAAGTTTCCGTTCTATTGTTTGCTACTGTAATTTTCGCTGTTATCGCATAATGAAGCGTCGACGTCCGCCATGTCTGACAGTTGAGCTATGCTCAAGTCTATGATCAAGTCAAGCCAAAGTTATAAAATCGCATCAATCACGCGTCAAGTACGTAAATGCTGGACTCAAGCATTAAGCAGACATTGTAAACGGTCAAAATGCTTGACTCAAGCAACAATCTACGTGCTTGACGTCAAGCCTATTATTTTATGTTCTAATAATTAATATATTACCAAAAATATATTGGAACCAAAATATTTGATATTGAAAGTATCGATACTTTTTATGTATCGATACTTTTGCTAATCACTACAACACTATTTGAAGGAATACGGATTTTTGCACGAGCCACAGCCCATAGACTTATTTCTGGTCGGTGCCACAGACTACAACTTTTGGATGCATCGTGGGACGCTCTAATTTGCGCTGTAAATTAATTTTTCGTATTTGTTTCCTTGTAATATTAGCAGGTGTTTTATAAATTATATTTATTATTAGGTTTGATGTTTAACCGTCTCCTTATTTTCATTCAAAATTCAAATCTAGTTTCAGACAATGTCGGGTATCGCAAGTGCACGTTTAGCCGAGGAGAGAAAAGCTTGGCGCAAGGACCATCCCTTTGTAAGTGTCACGTCTATTCATTTACATGAATCGTGATTGTTTGCGTTTTTTCATCACGTTTATCATACCTATTACGAGTTTTTTTCATCACACCTATTATTCCTATTATTTTATTTCAGGGTTTCGTCGCCAGACCTATGAAAAATCCAGATGGATCATTGAATCTTATGACTTGGGAATGCGCGATTCCTGGTAAAAAGGGGGTTAGTTTATTATTCCGATTCTAAAATTTTTATACTTAGTATAGTACGTGACAGTTCGAGATGGCAATTGGGGAGGTAACGCCCCGCTTATAGTATACTTTCATCTCAAATGTAACTAATAAATGCCATTCCATATAAAGCAATTATCGTTATATCTAACCAATCACAGCACAACAATGTTTATAGCAATACGTGATTTGATATCTCCAACCAAATGTGGCCACACCTTCAATCCGGATCATTCTGGCGGCCCTATTGTGTGTAGTCCCTCTGACTAAGGCTTGAAGAAGGCAATCTGGTTTTAGGCAGCAGCTGCATGCACACCAAGCTTCTATATTCACTTTCAAATTATGTTGCAACTGTATCGCAAGGAGAACAGTTTTTATCGAAACAGCAAATGGGTGATTCTAAGTTAAGAGGTACTAAGTTGTTTGGAGAAGCAGCATGACAAAAATGATAGAAAGTTATTATGATCGCAGCCTTTTTTATCTAAACATATATCCTAAAAGCAGCCAGTCAATTAATTTATTTTTTACTATTGAAGAAATGACCAGGGGAGATATATTAATGTTGTTTTTTGAAAGAAATCACAGTAAAAGTGTAAGGATCAACATTAATTTTTAATTGATAATAATTAGACTTCAGTTTCCAACAGCCATAAGTCATAATAAAAGTAACTTTAAAAATTAAACCTAAGTGAAATTATAGTGTTTAGAAAAAAGTGGAATAGAGTAAAATATGGGATGTATTGACTGAATCATGAACAACATAGTATGTATCAGCTGTAAAAGTAAGTATTTCAATACAACATTCAACATATTTTTATACTGGACAGTAAGTTCCTGAGAAGACAGGGGAAAGAAGGCCAGGGGAGATAATTTGCTGTTAAAAATCTGGCACAAACATCAAAGTTTTTGTAATCATTTTAAGCAATACCATGCTCTTACATTTCTAAGTCAAAATCATTTATTAAAAATTATACTTTGATTGTTAATTAATTATTGAGTTTGTAAATTAGTTGATGTAAAACTTAAAACTACTAAAGCTATGTTAAACACACTGGTCTGAGAAGAAGCCTACAACAAACTTAGCCAAGTTTTTCTTAGAATTCATCAATTTTATCCTATAACACTTAAACACTTATGAAATTGACGACCTCCCTGGCGCAGTGGTGAGCGCTGTGGTCTTAATAGTGGGAGGTCCCGGGTTCGATTCCTGGCAGGGGTTAGGAATTTTATAATTCCTAATTTTCTGGTTTGGTCTGGTGTGAGGCTTCGGCCGTGGCTAGTTACCACCCTACCGGCAAAGCCGTGCCGCCAAGCGATTAAGCGTTCCGGTACGATGACGTGTAGAAACCAAAGGGGTTGGGGGCTTCCAGGTTAGCCCACTATCATCTTAGACTGCATCATCACTTACCACCAGGTGAGATTGCAGTCAAGGGCTAACTTGTATCTGAATAAATAAATAAATAAATTAATTAATTAATAACCCAGAATTTATTTTAATGGAATATTTAGTCCATTAAAAATTAAGATGTGCATTCATGCATGTGTGAAGAATACACAAAATGGCGGCAAAGTGGCTACGATCCAGCGGCGCGATTTTCATTATACTCATTTCTCACTCACTCTCACTCATTTTCATTTGCAGGCCACCTACTTTATATTAGAGAGGAGCTGTCCGTAGCTCCTCTCTAATATAAAGTAGGTGGCCTGCAAAACTTATTGTTCACTAGCAAATGCCTGCGACTTCGTCCTTGTGGATTTATGTTTTTAAAATCCCGTGGGAACTCTGATTTTCCAGGATAAAAAGTAGCATATGTCACTCACTAGATCCACCCCCTGATAACTCCTAACACTTTCCACCCACTAACTAGATGATAGGTTTATAGAAAAAAAAAAAACTGCTCCGTTTAAAAAATAGTATAATAAGATGTATTTATTGATGGTTTCTTTTTCAGACACCATGGGAAGGTGGTTTATACAAGTTAAGAATGATCTTCAAAGATGATTACCCCTCGAGTCCCCCCAAGTGTAAATTTGAGCCACCTCTCTTCCATCCCAACGTGTATCCTTCCGGAACGGTTTGTTTATCTCTACTAGATGAAGAGAAAGACTGGCGTCCTGCGATCACCATCAAACAAATTCTTCTCGGTATCCAAGATCTCCTAAATGAGCCGAATGTAAAGGATCCTGCACAAGCTGAGGCATATACAATCTATTGGTAATTGTACCTTCATTAAAAAAAATATTTGTGATAGCAGATTTACTTTTGTCTTAACTACTGAACAGATCTTGATAAAATATTGAAAAGAGATTGCTTGTATTTTGGTGATGGATATAAGTTACTTAGGCATTGAAATATTTCAGTCACAAAATAGTATTCCATAGCAAGGTCAAGAACTAATTTTAATTTATTTCTAAAAATACTAAACTTTCCAAAAAATGCTTTTCTTAATTACAGTGTTATTGTATAGCTATTTCTATTCTTTAGTACTTTTTAACCGACTTCAAAAGTCGGCGCCAAACCAGAAAGGGGGAAAAACCGACTTCGCCGGCGCCAAGTTCAAAAGCTACCTACAATATAAGATCAGATTTTTGTTCATCAGTTAAGATAGTTTAAAAGATATTGAAAGGTTATTTAAGTCTTTTCAGTGTCTCTAACTTTATTTTAAAAGTTTTTTGTTGCTTTTCTTGCTATATAATAAAATGAACACTATTTTAACTGAGAATTCTTTTTCAGCCAAAACCGGCTAGAATATGACAAGAGAGTAAGAGCGCAGGCGCGTGCTATGGCTGCAACTGAATGAATCCCTCAAGCACTCTACAACATTCCTTAACACAGCAGGAATGCAGTGACCAGCTTTGATAGCAGGGGACTGTTTCGGCTTTGTAAAGGGCTTCCGAGACGGTCGAGTGGCTTCACGTCAAGCACGTAGTTTTGTTTTGCTTGTTGCGAGCTTGATGCGCCTGTCAAGCAGCTTGATCAAGCAAACACACTTTTATCATATCTTGAACTGTCCGAACGTCGCATCAAGCAAAAATATAAAATCGCATCAATCACCGCCAAGTGCGTAAATGCTTGACACGAAACGGTAAAACGCGTAAAAATCGACGTGCTTGATGTCAAGCAGCTTGACCGTCTCATGAGCTCTTATAAAGCTAAGTGTCGACTATGTTCCCTAAACTAGTCTTGCACTCCTGTACAGTTCAGTAGCTCAAGATGTTTGCAAATAATAATATGTTCGCCAAACACACATCAGTCTCAACTTATTTCCGACCAATGGAACATACTCACTAGGGAGGACTGAAATCCTACAAGTTTGGGAACATAGTGGATAAATGCGTCCAAATTACGAACTATGAATAGGCAAGCCATATTTTCTTGTTCTATTAACTGTCACTTGAAAATAACAGTTGCTTGGAAAGTACTTCATAAATAATGAATTGTTTCTATATTTCGTAACAAAATTTAATGAAAATATATTAAAAATATGCCACATATGTCGGAAATTTATCCTAGTTTTACTTTGGACGCATTATACCCAGCTTAATGGATTCATACTGACCACTTAAAAAAATTAATTTGTTGCTAAGGAATCTACACTAATCGAGTATTTAATCCAGTTTATAACAAAAGATTACATGGTATAGCATTACAGTACGCGGCAGAAAGTAATGTACGCGGCCTTTAGAATGACATTTCGGATTTGTAGAGCGTTTCTTCTCTCTCACGTCACGACGTTTTGTCGGTCTCAACGACAGAGACAATGCTCTACAAATCAGCTATCTCCTTCTAAAGGTCGATGTACATTACTTTTGTGCCTATATTACGTAAATGCAATCATTAGAACAGTCACAATAATTATTATTTATTCTTATTTGCTGACAGTATTGAGCTTATTTATTATTCACACATTTTGGACTGGACTTATCTTTAAGCTTGCTGATACTGAATTGTGATTGTTGCATTCAAAATTTTGTAAGTCTTCATGTTCTTAAAGCTTAAAAGTTGAATAGGCTATGTAGACTTTATATTTGTGTAACATATCTTTTGGTACAATAGAAATTGGATTCCATGGTCAAAATTATTAACTTGCATATACATAGTTGTATTGGGCTTTAGCAGCCACATTAATATAAGAAACTCTTAGGGTAAATAAAACTAATAGATACTTTTGACACATGTTAGGTCCTCTTGCTTCAAAGTTGGTTCGAAAAGAGATTAGATTTAAGTAGTGTTAAAGTATTTACTATTGTAAAACATTGTTCTCGGTAAATAATTTAACAAAATTTAATTAATTGGAAATCAAACTTAATTACACATGTTTAGAAGCTCTGTTTGTCGTTCTTATACAAGCAGTATCGATTATAATGTAAGATTTTTTAATTTATTTAAGAAAAATTATAATAATTGAACGTCTGGAGCGTGAGTTTATGTCTCAGAGTAGTTTAATTTTGTATGTATAAATTTTTGTTCTTTCCACAAATTATAACAATTAATACAATAAATTGTTATACTGACATGGGACATCATCTGCTTTCATCTCTTGCAAAAGGATCTACAATTTTACTTTAATCTATTTTTGTATTTTTACGTTAGATTTATGTAACAATAAATAATTAAATTCAATGTATATTTTATTCATCTAAATATATAAAAGGAAAAAGTGACTGATTGATCTATCAACGTACAGCTCAAACTACTGGACGGATTGGGCTGAAATTTGGCATGTAGATAGCTATTATGACGTAGGCATCCGCTAAAAAAGGATTTTTTAAAATTTAACCCCAAAGAGGGTGAAATAGGGGTTTGAAATTTGTGTAGTCCATGCGGACGAAGTCGCGAGCATAAGCTAGTACAATAATAATTTTAATTTAGTTGGGGCGCAGAATATATAATAGTTCTAAGTTTGGGTTAGAAAGTATGTTTTATTATGTTCCTTGGTTTGGGTAATCGCAATGGGTTGATTCCAAGAACAATTTTAGGATAATTTAGGAAGATAAGATTCATATGGACGCACTGCCTAGGCTCTAGCCAATGAAGTGAGTTTCATTGCTTCACTCGTTTTAGTTTTTTGTGAGTTAGACTCCATGCTATGGAAACTATCATGATCAATCCATCGCCGGCCCACTACTGAGCACGGGTCTCTTCTCGAAATAGGGATAGTCGGCCACGCTGGCCCAGGTCGGATTGTAAGACTATACCCAGCATGCAGGTTTCTTCACGATGTTTTCCTTCACCGTTAAAGCAAGTGACATTTAATTTAACTTAAGACTAACTAAAAAACTAGCCAAGTGCTGGTCAGACTCGCGCACGAAGGTTTGCCTACCATATCTATAAAAACGTCAAAAAAAAATCACATTTGTTGTATTGGAGCCCCCTTAAATAGTTATTTTATTCAGTTTTTAGTATTTGTTGTTAAAGCGGCAACAGAAATACCTACATCATCTGTGAAAATTTCAACTGTCTAAGTTCTAACTATCACGGTTCATGAGATGCAGCCTAGTGACAGACGAACGGACAGCGGAGTCTTAGTAATAGGGTCACGTTTTACCCTTTGGGTAGTACGGAACGCTAAAAATTAGAGGGCGTGCCCGGGATCGAATTCCCCATTTCCCGAATAGGAGGCGGACGTTATAACCACTTGACTATGGGAACTAAGAGGAGATTTTGTGAGGAATTTTTTCCCGAAAAAACGGCTGGCAACCAAACAAAACGTTAATTTCTATTTTGTTTGCTTGTCTTCGATGGCTTTGTTGTTTCTTTCGTTCTGCTGGTTCTGTTTGATGCCCGCTACTTCGTTCGCGTGAATATAGGTTTCTAAAAATCTCGTGGGAACTGGTTTCCCGGGATAAAAAGCAGCCTATGTGTTAACTGTGTAAAATTCAAAATATAAACGAAATACAAACATACACAAACTTCCGTTTTTATGTGTATAAAATGTAGCTAGAACAACAGAGTATATTGATTATTGAATACGGCTAGGTTAGAACCACGTTAGAACCCAGAGCTGTAAAGCCATTTCGCAAAAATAATTAAAACGTTTTTCTGAGGTTAATGTACAGTGCAACAAGGATCTTTTGGCGCGTGGCCAAAATCGAAACTAACACCGTCACGACCGTCACCTTGTGAGGTGTCACGCTGACTGGTCCCCAAAGAATTTCTAAGTACTACTTGGTCCCCTTGTATGTGGTGTTGCTAAGAAAAAAATGTGAAATTCACTTTATTTTTGTATATTAGAGCCATTCCATGTTACGTAAACATTACGATATAGGATATAGGTACTGTTAAAAGATACAGCATAAATGTGTCTGCATCTTATAACTATATTTAGCACTACTTAAATATAGTATTTGAGCCGGTAAACGTGATAGGATGCAAGTCCATGGCCTGCCTATCAATAGTTTTTATTACCTATACTTTCTCGCTGTGGAAACAGGGACACAGCTTTCCAAATTTCTTATTCAGTTAAAATTAGTTAAAACTTACTCGATTTTCATCATTAACATTTTCGTTATATTCCCTAAAATTGAGGAGATTTTATTTGCTGGCAGCCTTTGCCCTCTGTCAATGTAATTCAAGTGTCAAAACAGCCTTGTCCAGTCTGTACTCTGTGGTTGGTCTGTAGGTTCATACTCCTATATGTATGTATGTGTTTGGTCTGTGTTCTGTGGTCTGTGTTTTATATTAAATTTGTGTGAAATTTTTAGAAATTGCACCTGATTGCACCGTTGCTTTGTTTTGTGCATGTGGTCGTGTGTTGTTGTGGCTTAAAAATAAAAATTCGTTTTATGAGCCTTACTTAGCTCATAGCTCAAACTTCTAGTATTCAATAAATTAATACTTTCTTCTTCATACAATACGTTTCTTCTTCATACGATAATTAGTATTCACCATAAACCTTTACGGTGATTAAATAATACCGACTTCCCACCGAACGAATACCCTGCAGAGCCTACACTGCAATGGCAGATGATGAGCAGGATCCTAAAGAATACCGGTGGGAGACAGGTTATGAGAAAACATGGTAAGATATAAATACTTAAATCTTTATATTTTAAGCTTCAAGCTTGTGGACTCAAACCGGTCAAATGCGAGTTGGACTCGCACACAAAGGGTTCCATACCATTGTACAAGAAATAACACTTTTAATTTTTTTTGGGATATAACCACAAATCCACGGCTTTCTTTCGGATGTTTCCCTTCTTGTGCTGACATTGCCACCTGCCAAAATTCATGATTCTAGGTCAAGAGGAAGTACTCCATAGGTTTTGATTCCCTTGGGCCTTGATGATCATTCATTGGTACTCTTGACAGACACGACAAACAGACAGATAGACAACAAATTGATCCTATAAGGGTTCCTTTATTTCTCTGGAGATATGGAACCCTAAAAGCTGGCTGATTGATTGATACAGCTAACTGTTGTTAAATAAGAATTACAAATATGCTCCTTTACACTAATTCTTGACTCAAAAGCCAGTAGGATTATTAGACGCCAAGCTAATTATAGTAAGACTAGCTTATGCTCGCGACTTTGTCTGTGTTGTCTACACAAATTTAGAACTCCTATTTTACCCTGTTAGGGGTTGAATTTTCAAAAATCCTTTGTTAGCGAATGTCTACGTCATAACAGCTATCCGCATAACGAATTTGATCCTGATCTGTCCAGTAGTTTGAGCAGTGCATTGATAGATCAGTCAGTCAGTCAGCCGGTTTTTCTTTATTATATATATATAGATCATGGAATATGTACGACTGGCTAAACTCACATGTTTGTCAGAGTATGCCCAACTAGTTTAAAAGCTAACAGATTATCTATTTTTAAGGGAGGCTATCAAAGAAGATGAAGATGGTCTTGTCGAGGGTCTGGTGGCTGAGTTTGCACAAAAGGCTGCACGGAAGGCAGCCGTGCCTCGCCGTGGGCCCATACGTCTTGGCATGATGAGACATTTACTTGTTGCTATAGACTGCTCTGAGGCTATGACCTCACAAGACTTGAAGCCAATGAGATTTCTTTGCACTTTGAAGGTTAGTTATAGTTTTAGGGTCAGCACACACTGAGCAGCAAAATGCTAGAGCGCTTCATATTCTTTGCTTTGCCGTCAAGCACACTATAAGTCCGTAATGCGCGTGGCCACCATTTTAGTGACGTCAGCACTAGACTAACAATTTGCGGGATTTATAACAGTAAAACGCAGCCGCGTAAACTCCACTGCTTGAACAGTCTCACAATGGCCTTGCTATGCTATCATCTTTTACTCAGAGAATACTGCTTTAATTTTGAGGAGTGATGTGATTCTAGCAATTTTTATAAATGGTGGACTGGGATCAATCAATTAGCTTTCTGTCATCCATTTTGTTTGGTTACAAATCACACTGCAGAGCGGCGGTGATTAGTCGCACACGGACACGCCTCAAAGGATTTTCTTCTTAAATGTTATTTTGTACCTTATTCTTATTTAGTTCATTATCAATCTAGCAGTAAAAGTTGCTTGGGATTTTTTGGGTTCAGTTTGTGATGATCATTATGAACACATTTGTTTGCTGTATTATCGATTTTGGTTTGTTTGATATAAAATCACTCAAACATATTGTTAACTAGCTTATGCTCGCGACTTCGTCCGCGTGGACTACACAAATTTCAAACCCCTATATTATCCCCTCAAGGGTTGAATTTTCGAAAATCCTGTCTTAGCCGATGCCTACGTCATAATAGCTATATGCATGCCAAATTTCAGCTCGATCCGTCCAGTAGATTGAGCTGTGCGTTGATAGATCAGTCAGTTTTCCTTTTATGCATATGGATACTATGAATTACAGTTGGGACCTTATTATATTATGGGTTCATAATAGCAAAAAAAAAGGTGTTTAGAAAAAATCCAGTCTTATTTAAAACTAAAGTAGAAAAATTGTAACTTTTTATTTTAGTTGCTGGAGAAATTTGTTGAAGAGTTCTTTGATCAAAACCCACTAAGTCAGTTGGGTATTATAGCTATGAAAAACAAAAGAGCAGAGAAGGTGACAGAGCTGTCTGGAAATATTAGGAAACACATAAAAGCTGTACAAGGGTATGTTTAATAAAATCTGTTAGAATTAATAATATTTTAATCAAATTCTTATAGACGGGTGAGTCGTGACTTTGAATTTGATTTGATTTGATAATATAGGAGTGGACTGAAAACCGAAAGGTCGACGGTTCAAATCCCGCCCGTTGCACTATTGTCGTACCTACTCCTAGCACAAGCCTGACGCTTAATTGGAGAGGAAAGGGGAATAGTAGTCATTTAATATGGCTAATATTCTTTAAAAAAAAAAAAAAAAACATGGATATGGCTGGTGTTGGGTTAGGCTATCACAGAGTTCCTACAGAATTTTTGAAACCTAAATGGACATGGGACAAAGTAGTGGGCATGATCTAGTTTAAAAATAAAACAATTAACTTTTTTCCAATTTTTAATCAATACCTTCTTGTTACTTGGTACTTGTACACATATTTCAGATGCAATGATGCAAAAACAATTTTCATTAATAGAAGTAACTATGACCTCTCTGCATTGTATTGCTCATTGCTGAGGGTTATGGCCCCTTCCTATAACTGATATGGTATTTATATTAAAAAATAATGAGTAATATATAAAATAGGAATCTCTTTTGCAGTTTGACAAACCTAACTTTGACAGGAGAGCCGTCTTTACAAAATACTCTTGAATTGGCAGGCAGGATACTCAGGCCCCTGCCTGGTCACGCCTCCCGGGAACTTCTTGTGCTATTTGCTTCCCTCACTACTTGTGATCCTAGTGACATTACTACTACTATACAGGTGAGTTAACCATTAAACAGTAGGTACCCTTAATATAATTGCGAAAGTGTGTTTATTTGTTGGTTTATTGCTTTGTCCTTCAATCACGTCGTAACGGTGCAACGGATTGACGTGATTTTTTGCATGGGTATAGATAAAGACGGGAAATCAAAGAGCTCCCTAGGGATTTTTAAAAATCTAATTCCACGCGGACGAAGTCGCGGGCATCAGCTAGTATATTATAGTCGACCAGAAAATTGCTTTACCATATTTTTGGACAACACCCAGTAAATCAAAATTTCAATAACGCTTAATTTTTGTAAACGTATGTAGGTATTGTAAGCGAAAATAGACCTTGTAGTTTAGTGTTGTACAAACCACATTCAACCTAAGGCCCGGTGGCCGTTGGCGGCTCGGCATGGCATCCCTACAATGTAATCGCCCACTAATTATGCCGTGGTATCCTTATATTATATGCTGCGACGTCCGACGCGCTCTCTTGTCTCAGCTTCCTGAAAAATGCTGAAGCGTCTTGAGGCCGTCATAGCGTCATACAAAATGCTATGATTTGATTTCACTCAACACAATGTGATGCTTTACATTTTAAGAATGTTTTGTAAAAGACTTTTTGCCTATCATTCATCATATTCAGAGTATTTTTTAAGAAATAAAAATAGTGAGCAAACGAGCAGGCGGGTTACCTGATGTTAAGTGATTACCGCCGTCCATGAACATTTGCAGCAGTGGAGCCGGCAATGCGTTGCCAGCCTTGCAGGAATTTGTAGTATAAGATTGTATTTAGAAAATTACCTGATGTTTATCATTTTATAATAATTTTAGACTCTCAAAACAGATGGGATACGATGTTCTGTGATTGGTCTAGCAGCTGAAGTGCGGATTTGTAAGAAACTATGTCAAGACACTGGTGGCGAATATGGGGTTTGTATACATGTTTATACCTAATTTTACCAGCTTACTAGGTACATTACTGTCTGTCTGATAGCTTTTCACGGCCCAACCGTTCAACCGATTTTGATGAAATTTGGTACAGAGTTAGCTTATATCCCGGGGAAGGACATAGGCTAAAACAACAAAATCTAAATCTACGCGGACGAAGTCGTTGGCATTATCTAGTAAATAATAATCGGTACCCTTATTATAAATGCGAAAGTGTGTTTGTTGGTTTGTCCTTCAATCATGTCGCAACAGTGCAACAGATTGACGTGATTTTTTGCATGGGTATAGATAAAGACCTGGAGAGTGACATAGGCTACTTTTGTCCCGAAAAATCCAAGCGTTCTCACGGGATTTTTAAAAACCTAATTCCACGCGGCCTAAGTGTGTTAAAGTAATTTTATGGTTGATGTTAGGTGGTCTTAGATGATGTCCATTACCGATCATTGCTGTTAGAACAAACATCGCCGCCGGCTCGAGCGCGGGCCCTCGACGCGGGGCTGGTCAAGATGGGCTTCCCCTATACGCCGCCTCCGGAACAACCCGATGCGGACCCGCCCATCACTGTGTGTATGTGGTGAGTATTCCTCACACGGAATACATAACATAGACAAGACACAAATATTACATGTAGCCCAGTCAATTTCGCTTAAAAAAATATGGGTGATGTTACAATAACTTGCATAAAGCTGACGTACGAATGTTCGGAACACCATTATAAATGAATTATGAAAAGAAAATTCTATCAGCTCTGTGCGAGTTATTGTAACCTTGAAAGTCTAATTTGACTGGGCTAAAGAGACAGACAACACAGTGTAGTTTAGAAAGTCTATCGGTACAAACCTCCCGCCGGTTACTAAATAGCCTATAGCCTAGTAAATACAGGTTATTAACTTCCATTTCAGCCAAATAGGTTCAGTCATTGTGGCCTGAAGTAACAAAAATCCAAAATGTCACATATATATATATAAGAACTGTATGCGGCAGAAAATATTGTACATCGACCTTTAGAACGAGAAAGCGGTTTCGTAGAGAGCGTTGTCTCTGTCGTAGAGACCGACAAAACGTCACATAAGTATGAATGACAGAGACAACGCTCTACAAAGCCGAAGTCTCATTCTAAAAGTCAATGTACAATATTTCTTGCCGGCTACTGTAATATCGTATAAGTAGTGCTTGCATTTCATGAGTGCGTGCGGTATGCTCCTTATAGTATCGGTATAAGTAAAGTAAATGTGTGCGTTTGCGAGCGCTTTGCTCACGACTGATTGATCATGCAGGCACACTTACACAATGTGCTGTACACAACATAAAGTTCATGTGCGCTCGTGAATTGCGAGAACTATATTAGGATTGCCAATAATTATTATTAATATAGAATAGCGCTCGGCTACAATCAGACCTACTTACTGGCAAGTGATGCTGCAGCCTAAGATGGAGCGCGCTTGCCTAGAAGATGTCTATTCACTCTTGACTTGATAATGTTGTTGATGATTGTCAGCCACGTGGAGGAGGGCGAGGGCGTGGGCGGCGAGGGCCACCTGTGCCCGCAGTGCCGCAGCAAGTACTGCTCGCTGCCCGCGCAGTGCCGCACCTGCGGGCTGACGCTCGCCTCTGCACCGCATCTTGCTAGGTGAGCTTTTTTATGGTTGCCAGAAGTTGTCGAAGGATGCCAACGTGACCCTATTACTAAGCCTCCGCTGTCCGTCTGCCCGTCCGTCAGTGGCCTGTATTTCGTGAACCGTTATAGGTCGAGATTTAAATTTTTATAGAATGTGTATTTCTATTGCCGCTATAACAATATAATAAAATTTTCAAAATAGCCGCATTGAAAATTAAAAAGTGTTATTTCTTGCACTGAACCGTTTTTTTTAAATCACGACATTTAAGCATTAACTGGGATCTCCTTAAATTTAATATTTCTGGCGACTGAGAGCGAGAGCGGGTCGATCCACGCATATGGACGAACGCTCGTACCTCACCGAATGTTACAGTTTAATTTAATATTTTTTGCCGCTGAGAAAGGCGAAAGCTGCAAGAGTGGGTCCGCGAATACCGTCAACACTCGTACTGTAACGCGACGACGTGAAAAGCGCCGAGTTGCGAACAGCCGGCGGACGAGTGTGCCCTCTCTCTAGCATCCCAAAATTGGTCTCAGCCCTATGGTGGAATTGGACAACTTGGGGTATGGCAGTTAAACTCACAATCGGTTTTCAGACGGTATCGTCGACACGTCTTGTTGAGGAGACGATGAAGCTTCATCTCAGTTTAGTATACGACGCAAGAGGGAGGGATAAAATGACTATCTTTGCAGATCATATCACCATCTATTTCCTGTGGAGCCGTATGATGAGTTGACCAATGAGGGTCAAGCACAGTATTGTTTCTCCTGTTTGAGGTCCTTCACTGATTTAGATAAACAGGTAAGACTACTACTTACTAAGTAAAGATTTCCCTGACTTTTCTAATGATCCTGATCATCATCATTATCATGA
This sequence comes from Maniola hyperantus, assembly GCF_902806685.2. Lineage (NCBI taxonomy): Eukaryota > Metazoa > Arthropoda > Insecta > Lepidoptera > Nymphalidae > Maniola > Maniola hyperantus. The sequence goes on from NC_048550.1 coordinate 8,911,926, forward strand.
TCACCCCATCGCTGGCTCACTGCAGAGCACGGGTCTCCTCTCAGAGTGAGAAGGGTTTGGCCATAGTCTACCGCGCTGGCCATGTGTGGATTGGTAGACTTCACACACCTTTGAGAACGATGTTGCCTGTTGAGATGTTTTCCTTCCTTAAAGCAAGTGATATTTAATTACTTTAAACGCACATAACTGAAAAGTGAGAGGTGCGTGCCCGGGATCGAACCCCCGACCTCCGATTGGAAGGCGGACGTCCTAGCCACTAGGCTATCACAGCTTTTGATCCTGATACAGCGGGTCAAATAGGCAGTTGTATGAAAGACTGTCATTTTTCAAATTACATATATCCACGAAAATTGGTATTTCGCCTTTTGATATAAATGGAGAACATACGTATTTCTGGATTTTGGGAAACTATACACACACACACATACCAACTGTAACGTATTCGGGATAGATTTGGTTTGGATTAAGGCATGCGTACACTTTCCAATAGAAGGTTCGCAGTTAATGCGCGGTTCTAGCGCGCAATACGTCCAGACTCCAGCAGCTCGATTGCGGCAGACTGACAGCTACAATGTTACGATCGCAATCACTTTTGATTGGTTGACGCTCGCTCACTATTGGCTACAATGTGTGCAAAAAAATTGCATAATTTTACCCAATCACAACAATGCGATTGTAATAGTGATTGATGCAGATTTTTCCGGAATCGACCCGTAGTCTAATGTGACATTTTATGTTTATATTGCACCATTTCTATAGGCGGCTTCAGATCGTCAAGATTTTACGTTCACCTTCACATTACAGTTCACATTACAACTAACATTGGCATGAATACCTGACTGGTGCAATAATCGTGATCGTAGCGATTATTCTCATTAGTCGATGACGATACGGCGTTTGGATGTAATTAGCTAATAATTTTAATAGCGACGTCAATTTAGCTATATAGGCTTATACATAACTAGCTTATGCTCGCAACTTCGTCCGCGTGGACTACATTTTCAAACCCCTATTTCACCTCCTTAGTTGAATTTAAAAAAATACTTTCTTAGTGGATGCCTACGTCATAATAGCTATCTGCATGCCAAATTTCAGCCCGATCCGTCGTAGTTTGAGCTGTGCGTTGATAGATCAGTCAGTCAGTCACCTTTTCCTTTTATATATTTAGATTACAGATAGATTGATTCAATATCGGCCGCAAATCTGTCGTTTGTTTCAGATATACCGTTGCGGTCGCTGCACTGAACACTACTGCTGGGAGTGCGAGAGCGTCATATCTAGTACACTGCACGTGTGCCCGGGCTGCGCCTCCCGGCCTCACCTCTACCAGCGCTTACCAGAGACCTCGTGACATTTCGAGAGCAAAGTTCAGCATCATCCATACTAATATTATAAATGCAAGTGTTGTCTGTCTGTCTGCTAGCTTTTTACGGCCCAACGGTTCAACCGATTTTGATGAAATTTGGTACAGAGTTAGCTTACATTCCGGGGAAGGACATACTTTTTATCCCGGAAAATTAAACAGTTCCCACGGGATTTTTAAAACACCTAAATCCACGCGGACGAAGTCGCGGGCATCATCTAGTAGGTATTAGATAAATACGTTTGATTCTATCACTTAAAAAACTCGTCTATCTAAGCCTAAATCATAAAATTTCAACTTCGGTTTGCAAATATGTGTCTATTCAAATACCACCTAGGTATCTTTCGTTCTTCTACTTGCGTAGTGTCCGCACTTAAACGTGTCCCTCCTCGCCGTTCTGAGTACATGGTCCAGGTTGCTCAGGGCTTCCTGGAGCGAGGCTGGGTAACTCAAGTAGCGCTCGCGTTAGTTTGCCACACCGGTGCACCCTAGCAGTATGCCATGCCATGTTATACTACATCCCACCACCTTTCTAACTTAAATCTGTCTAGGCGGAGTAGTTTGGCGTTGATCCGTGCTAGGAAAAGCCTGATTATTGTAAATCTGGTGGGAGGCTTCGGCCGTGGCTAGTTTTACCACCCTACCGGCAAAGCCGTGCCGCCAAACGATTTAGCGTTCCGGTACGATGCCGTGTAGAAACCAAAGGGGCATGGGTTTATTAAAAAAAAAACTGCAATCATACCCCTTCCAGGTTAGCCCGCTTCGATCTTAGACTGCATCGTCACTTACCACCACGTGAGATTGCAGTCAAGGGCTAACTTGTATCTGAATAAAAAATCAAAAAAATATCTAAATAATATATAAAAGGAAAAGTTGACTGACTGACTGACTGATCTACCAACGCACAGCTCAAACTACTGGACGGATCAGGCTGTTTGGCATGCAGATAGCTATTATGATGTAGGCATTCGAGAAAGGTTTTTTGAAAATTCAACCCCTAAGAGGTTGAAATAGGGGTTTGAAATTTGTGTAGTCTAGCTATGAGCTAGTAATATGTATAAGAGGATTGGAAAATTAAACGGAAAATATCATTGGATCTTTCGATCTTTTATTTTATATCACATTGTTATTTTCTAGGCGTTTATAGAAAAATAAAAGCCTTCACAGCTATAACATTGTTTTAAAAAGCACCTTATAGAGTAGAGTTGACCGTAAAATTTGCTATGGATCAAATATGTGTGCTAAAATAACTTTGGTCGCGATTAATGACAAAGGCAGATTTAGATCAAGGATCTATTGACTATCTACATTTGAATTTGCTCAGACTTAGGACATTGTTATAACGAGACAGCGTTATATCGCTGGCATACCTAAAACCCGTCTCGTTTTTTTTCAAACTTACGTCGGACTTCAGAGCATAGTCAAAGTATAGATAGTTCAATCCACGAAGACGCGCCCCACTAAACTATGGGTCGTGGGGAGTAATTCTTACCCAATTTATCTTCGTCTGTGTTTGTGTGTGTGTGCCCACATTACTAATGGGTGCATTATGATAGAACTTGTTGTAACAGTTCAAAACACACTTGTACTGTAAACTATTGGGACAACGAGTGGGGCGCGTCAACGTGGATTGAACTATCTATACCTACACTATAAGATCTCAGCCTTAAGTGTCTGGAGCAAGGAGTCACTGGCGAGCCAGTGCTTGCATGAAGATTAATCTCTTGTGTCAATCTAATAAAAGGTGTGTACTGTGTAATATAGATGTTAGAAAATTTGGTTCTTAGTTCTTACGAGTATCGCCACACTTTAATCTTTAAGTTTATATAGAAAGTTTTATCTTGCTAAAATTATAGATTTTGCCAATAAAAAGGACATCAAGATTTGATGCTAGAGGACAGAGTTCAGGGCAAACTTAAGATACTAACTAATAAGGTGCAGTTATTAAAACTCGGAATAAATGAACCTAAATAATTCTCTACCGATCTTTCTGCTGTCCTTAAAAGCAGTAAATTTTTGAGTTATCGCCAAAATCGCCAAAATTTTCAATTGACGTTTTTGCCGATAACTGAAGAACAACTTTTGGCAGTTAACCGCTTTTTAAAAATAGTACTGCAGGTTTATTGTAACTAAGATTGTTGCAAAATTTTACGAATAGCCAAGTGTCATTTACATTTTTGTGTCCTTTCATAGCAAATTTTTCGATTTCCTCTGGGCTATGTTAAAATTATGGACTACATGGTCATTGTATAAATCACAGATTAAATCTCATATCACACGCTGTATGGTACCTATGTGTAGCATACTGCTTTTATAAAGCTATATACACATTGATTTTATATCGATTGATTGGTATCAGTATGACTGATAACTGATAAGTTTTTAGGTATCTTTTTTTATGTATAGCATATTAAACATGTACTGATCTTGTGTATATGGCTTTAAAATTTTATTCATTATACAATTATAAATAATTTTTATTTGGTTTTAAATAAATTAACATATTTTATCAAATACAAGTTTCAATTACAAGCTACACAATACACAACAAACAAAATTTTTGTCATACCTATACTTACATTAAAATGCATTTATAAAAATATTAATATAAAATATTTAGGAATATATTCTATTTTCTTGAATACAGGCACGATAATTAAAATAGAGAAAATAGGCATCATAAAATGTTTTATAAACACAGACTATCAAAATTATGTTATAAGTCCCGCAAATTGCTATTGCGCTGGAACCATGTCTCATAGTCATTAACATCGAAATGAGGTCATTTTTGACGTCAGCCGAAATAAAAATATACCATCAGCTCGAAACTTCAATCTATTGCCGTCGTCACTAAAATGGCGGCCACGCGCATTAGCAATTTGCGGGAATTACAAGAAACCGTTATACTGTAAGTACTATGTAGTACCTATTAATAAGACCGGCAGTCGTTATTATAAGCGTCTATACCTGTACTGTAGGTACCCATAAATAACGAAAAACTGACTTACTCGTATCACATCAATTATTTTAAATGCTATCTATCTGATTCGAGAGAAAAATACGTATATGTAAGAACATTTAATATGATAATGGCACCGATTCCGTTCTTTCTCCAAACCAAATTTAGAGTATCTGTATCCTTTTCTTTTGAACAATGCTAAAAAGGGACAGAACATGAACTTTACATTTTATTGCACGCTACAAACTTAAACAGTAGGCTCGCGACTGTGCGCTAAAATCATCAAATCATTTAATTTTATTTTACCATCTAAAAATAAAATTTAAAACTGTCAAACTGCGTCTGTCCTTTTCATATTACATTAGTAAGAAGAGTACCTATGCGAATACTCTAAAATTAGGTTGTGCTCAGAATCAGTACCAGTGTACAAATAAAATTTCCAGTGCTAAATCATAAGACAATATTGTCCCTAGAATGTCAAACCCTCTTCAATCTACTTGTGTATCCAGCGTTTAAGTACCTACTATAAATGTTAAATACAATTAATACTATTCACACACTTCAAACACTGACCTTCTATTAATACAAGTACGCTGGACCTGCGATTGACGACCTGTTTTTGAAGTAACTTGATTTTCTCCACATTGGCGCTGCTGATATCAGCAGTGAGCGTCATCTTAGCGTACTCGGTACCTACTAAATGTTAGTGATGACTTGATGAGACATCGAGTGTCAACACTACAAGTGTCAATTTTCACAATGTCTCAATGTAAGTGTCAATGTGTCTTTCTTTTTGGTGTGCAATAAAGTATATTAAACTAAACTAAACTAAGTGTCAATTTTAATTCCCGGTACTCTCGGTGGGGCGCTTTCGGGGGACAAAAAACAGTCATTTTGTACACCTCTTCCAGCGTACTGTTATATGTCCATATTCAGTGACTTCAAATGTTTTGCGTGTCAGCGTTTTTCTTGCGGGTTACCCATAATATATTTGGTTTCTGATAATACTGTTCTATTTGGATGAGAGATTTGCCCTTAGTTTCCGGTAGCAAGAGGAATAAGACTACGGTAGCAAGGGTAGCCGATGCTCCGAAGAGACCGAACACCCCAGCCATTCCTATACTGTTTTTCATTATCGGGTACAGTTTGGTGAAACCGAACAGAACCGCGTTGAAAAGGCAGAATATGTAGCCACCGCAGAGACCGCGGACCTTGGTCGGTAGCAGTTCTCCGATCATTAGGCCCGGTAGAAGGAAGAAGCCGAGTGTGTTGAATGCTACGTAGCCTAGGATCAACGTCGGTGGAGCAACACCAGTGCCTGGGCCTTGAGAGAGGAGGAATGCTAGCGCGAGGGTGCACACCGCGGTGCCTATCCCCGACACCATTACCAGAGCTCGTCGAGTCAGCTTCAGTAAGAGGATACACGCTAGAATCGTTACGCCGAGACGAACACACGCGCTTGCGTTAGCTGCCATCTGTAAGCAAAATCGGTTTCTTAAGAAATATTAGTTTTTTAAATTGTCACGTTTTCGGCGATAACTCAAAAACTACGTTTTACAGATTTTTTTAGAAATAGGGTCGCAGAATACACACCATAGTACGCGACAAGTCGAGATGGCCGGGGTCCATCGGCCCGGGGTATGAGGTGAGTCGAGGGACGCCCCGCACACCCGCGCTATCCCACACCGGGCAAGCGCGGGGCGCCCCACCCCGATTGCCATCTCGATCTATTGTGAACTATAGGTATACCTATATAAAAATAACTTACATGTGGACTGAGTGACCCCCCAGAATCTCGGACGATATCCACAGCGTAGAATATGACGACGTAGCTGCCGGACAGGATCTGCAGCATGTTGAAGGCGTTGATGAGCAGCAGCGGCTTGAGCACCGGTGGCCGCAGCACTGTCGCCAGGAAGCGGATGTTTTCCTCCCCAAGCGCCTTCTCCTTTTCCCGCGCTGATATCAGCTCGTGGAGCTCACGTTGGGCCTGTGTTGTGGTGAAGTGTGCATCAATGATTTGTATTAGGTAGGCATTGGTGATATGTTCACAAAATACTGTATTTTAGCACTGGTTTATTAATTTTGAAGTAAGTACAAACAAAAGAAATTTTAAGTAAGTACAGACCTACATACGTAGGTACAATGTGTGCGCCTGATGCACCGCGAATTCATTGCCCGTTCGACGCAAAGACAGGTGTCGGCTGACACCCCGCGCCTCTGACGCCTCGCACACCCTGGTTTAGTTTTAGTTTAGTACCAATCCACACTTAGCCAGCGTGGTAAACTATGGCCAAAGCCCTTCTCACTGTGCAGAGGAGACCCGTGCTCTGTAGTGAGCCGGCGATGGGTTGATCATGACGATGATGAGGCATAGTGCGCGTAAAATAAGCCGTCCAATCTGAACACGGGGCGTATGATATTACTGCGTATTGTACAAAACCAGATCTCAGCCGGGCTTCTGCATGTAATCCTGTGTGCCTACGACGCGGCATTGACTCCGAGTGGCCTACTTACGGAACGTTTGTTGACCTCTAGCGTCAGTCAGATGTTTTATTTGCCATAGATCGTAAACTTTTACAAAATTACAGGATTTTTTTCGCGTTTTTTTGTGGTACCTACCTATCATATCTGTAACCATCAGTACTATCACCTGTCTTCGTTTTTGCCTGCGTTCTGGTCACACCCTGTATAATAGTCCCCTAAAGACGCCCGCATCTTGTCTATGACTTCCAGTGTATAAATAGGCATAGGTGTCTAAATGACAGATTTTTCATTTTACGATTTGTTGTACCTAATGTCTTGCAATCGGTCTAATTGAAATTTTTATTATCTTGCACGAGTCTGTGCAGCTGTGAAAGAGCGAGAGATTACAACCCATTGAATTTGTAATTGCTGATGTTATGCTGTGAACACATTCGAGAAACATAACATCAATTGCCAAGTGCATGCTTATTGAGCTTATTAGTGGCGATTGGTGGAACAAACACGAATGTGCCTTTGAAGTGTTTTTATAAGAATAAATAACTTTCAACTCGATTCGGAATGTCCGCTTCATTAATTGTTCAGGGCGTGTTGAGGGACCTATAGGTTGATAGACAAAAATACCTAACATGTATATTATATCACTCGATTCCGAATGTCCGCTCCATTAATTGTTCAGAGCGTGTTGAGGAACCTATAGGTTGATAGACAAAAATTCCTAACATGCATTGGTACCTATTATGTCACTCGATTCGGAACGTCCACTTCATTAATTGTTCAGAGCGTGTTGAGGAACCTATAGGTTGATAGACAAAAAATCCTAACATTTATCACTCGATTCCGAATGTCCGCTCCATTAATTGTTCAGGGCGTGTTGAGGAACCTATAGGGATAGACAAAAATACCTAACATACATATAATGTCAAGATACCTGTCTTATCATATCATAAATCATAAAATCTATTATTAACATCGACTTTCGTTATCCTAATTTATTTGTATTGTAGGAAAGTAGGTTAGTCGGAGTAGATACCTACCTAGGTACCGGGAAGTCTGAGACAAATGGGTTTGAATATTTGAGTATGGAGCCAGGCCTACCTTTCGCCATTTTTTTTTAAATAGCGGTCACATTGAGTTGGTAATAGCTGGCATTAATACAAACAAGTATTGTATTGTATGAGACGAAATCTACTGAAGTGTCAGGTTTCCGAGATATATCTCGGAAACCTGCTTTATATGCCTGCTGCGAAAACTTTGCTTGCTTTATAAAGCAAGCAAAGTTGTACTGGTTGCTATAGAGTATAGACTGTTGTACTGATGACACCACCAGTAAACTTTGATAGCTTATTATCATGGAAACGTGACACTTTGTATTTTGATAGGATTTTTAGGTCGCTGTCTACAAGCTACCTACTAACTTGATTTTAATGAAACAGGACCTACCTAGTATTAGTACCTATCTAAAGGTAGCTTTAATTTCTAACATAAGTTACGTATAAGCTAAAGTCAGTCGTATTTAAAGCCAGTTAAAGTTCAAATGAAAAAAAAAACGCCAACTCACAGTATCAGGATCTCCTCGTAACCTCGACATAGCTGCCATGGCTTCGTGGAAACGTCCCCTCCGTGCAAGCCAAGTTGGACTTTCTGGTGAGAAGCATAGAGCTGCAAATGCTAATGTCGGTAGCACTATAGACAAGTGTGCCACCGACCGCCATGACATTGCTCCTCCGAGAGCATATACGTAAAGTACGCCTAAGGAATATGCTACGAACGGTGTTCCTATGAGTAAACCTCTTAAACGAGGCTCTGAGATCTCTCCTAAGTACACCTGGGGACCAAAGAAATAGACTTTATTTCGCCATGTAGTATCCACACTTTCATACTAATATTATAAATGCGAGTGTGTCTGTCTGTCTGCTAGCTTTTCACGCCCATCTAATCAACCGATTTTGATGTTTGGTAGGTACTGCTAAAAAGCTTGGTTTAGTCTAGTTGAAATAGGTTGCATCCCAAGGCTAGATAATTTTTAGGATAGGCCAGAAAATCAAAGAGTTCACGGGTATTAATAATTATTATAATAATTCTTTGGTACAGAGACAGACAGACACTGGCTATTTTTTATCTCAGAAAAACAAAGAGTTGAAACAAAGTTGCGGGCATCTGTAGGAGGTATTAAGTTTGCAACCTAATTTTTTGCCGCACCAACCCGTTTCTCAATGCTCGTCTCACCATTGCTAAGGGTGCCTGTCCACTGAAGCGGAGCGGAACGGAGATATGCCAATCAGAGTTTTGTCAGATGACGGAATAAAATTATCACATTATTTACCGACAGTCTGATTGGTCTGCCCAACACATCCCCGCTCCACTCCGCTTCAGTGGACAGACACCCTAAATCGCGACAAGATCGCCTTTGCAAAACAGCGACTTTTTATCAAACGTAAAAGTAACTGGCACTACTTATAGAAATTACATACCTACATACTTACAATTTTTTTTGTGTCATCAGCAGATAGATTCTTGTTTATAATACCTTTTGTTTACCCATAAACCACCATAAACACTTTATGCACAAGAGCATTAAAAGCAGTTTTAGTCCGTTTACAGCCAGCATAAAGAAGAACCATATATTAATTATGGGTCTCGCGCCGCTCTATAGAAGAACTTTACGAGCATGAGAAGTGAAAAAATTATTGTTGACATAGTCATCATCCCAATTATTCAGTAGGTAATCAGTTTGGGTAGGTAACTGGTAAGTACATACTTGTGAAGGTGCCGCAAGAATGCCGACCGCGAACCCGCACACGACCCTCCCCAGCAGCAGTAGAGCGTGGTGCGAGGCCGTGCCGATGAGGATCCAGCCGACCACGAGCGGCAGCGAGGACGCCTGCAGGGTCCGCCGCCGCCCTATCGCCTCCATGATCGGCCCGGACAACATGGAGCCGAGCGGTGTGGCCGCCGAGTGAATACTTGCTGACCAATTCAGAACAAAATAATGGTTAAGTTTTTTTGATGAGTCTCCTGGATACTATCTCTGTGGTACCTATATGTAGGTATAGTAGGTAGGCGACAGGTCTAGATGGCAATCGGGAATAGCCGTGGAACGGGCATCTCCCCGCTAACCCGGTGTGGGTAACGTGCGGGTGTGCGGGTCCTCCCCCGCTTCATACCCCGATTGCCATCTCAACCTGTCGCGGACTATAGATACTTACCTATCAAATTATGTCAAAATCGGTTCACCTTTTCAATATTTAATCTATCAGTTATGGAGATAAGTTACGTGTACCTACGTACAACTTTGTTATTTGTCAAAAAATGTTGTGAAGTCAAACCTAGTGAAGAAGTCGGTTGATAAAAATAACGTTCTTAAGTGACTTATCTACAGATTACAGATAGATTGAATATTGAAAGCGGACGTAAACTGATTGATGGGGTGAGAACAGGTAACAGTCATAAGTATACACACTTTCGCATATTTTATTTAATTATCATGTAAGGCGGATGTAACGATGCTTAGAAATATAAATCTTGAACTAGGACAAATCGACCCTTGATTCTTTATTTTCCCTTGATTAAATTATTAGGTAAGTAACTAGTTAAAACACAAATTTGAACCAGCGGGTGAACCAGCCCCCTTAGGGGTTGTATTTTCAAAAATCCTTTCTTAACAGATGTCTACGACATAATAGCTATCTGCATGCCAAATTTCAGCCCGATCCGTCCAGTAGTTTGAGCTGTGCGTTGATAGATCAGTCAGTCATCTTTCCTATTATATGGTAGGTACCTATAGACTAGCTTCTGCCCGCGGCTTTGTCCGCGCGGACTACACAAACTTCAAACCCCTATTTCACCCCCTTAGGGGTAGAATTTTCAAAAATTCTTTCTTAACAGATGTCTACGACATAATAGCTACCTGCATGCCAAATTTCAGCCCGATCCGTCCAGTAGTTTGAGCCGTGCGTTGATAGATCAGTCAGTCAGTCACCTTTTCCTTTTATATATATAGATATTGTAGATAATCTTACCAATCCAAGAGCCCATTTCATCGTCGATTCTCATAGTTGAGTTTTCTGTCCGTAATTGTGGAAGGGCGACTGCTGAAAAGCCAATGGGGTGTCCTGCGCCCGCGGCTAATATCAGTACAGCGCATGTTATTAAGCACTGGAACAAAAAATATTTGCTAATCATGATCAACCCATCGCCGGCTCACTACAGAGCACGGGTCTCCTCTCAGAGTGAAAAGGATTTTCGCTACAGTCTACCACGCTGGCCATGTGCGGATTGGTAGACTTCAAACACCTTTGAGAACATTATGGAGAACTCGCTCAGGCATCCTCACGATGTCTTCCTTCACCGTTAAAGCAAGTGATATTTAATTGCCGATGCTTTCATCAGTAGAGAGCTACATTATTCCTGAGTGACATCATCACTACCACTACACTTATCACTACCTACCCATATTATAAATGCGAAAGTGTTTGTTTGTTGGTTTGTCCTTCAATCACGTCGCAACGGAGTTGCGGATTGACGTGATTTTTTACATGGGTATAGATGGGGTATAGTTAAAGACCTGGAGAGTAACATAACTTTTATCTCGGAAAACCAACGGGATTTTAAAAACCTAAATCCACGTGGACGAAGTCGCGGGCATCAGCTAATTGGCTATATTTTATTTTCCTAAAAAATTAGAGATCGCTACGAAATTGTAATAAGCTACCCACCCGTACAAAGCCAGGGCGGTCCGCTAGTATTTTATAAAAAGAGAAACAGACTGACCGAAGAAACTAAAAAGGAAATCCATTCGAGTGAAGCCGGGATGGATTATAGCTAGTCTACATCATGACTACATATTGGTCGTTCAGTTTTCAGTTACCTACGAGTGCTTACGATTAGATAAGTATATATAAGATAGACGATTAGATAATAAATTACCGCATTTCAAAACAAACGGCTGATATTTTATCAAGTAAACTTGACTTCACTTAAGGTCTTGAGTACTATGAACTGTCAATACATCGATGACGATATTGGAAAATGCCGTCCACATTAAATTAATAAGACCGTCTTTCTGGTTATATGACCTGGCAATCTACTTAATTGGGATCAAATGATGTTTGCACTCTCACTGTAGCCACCGCCTTATGTAAGCAACAATTAATAAGAAGTGCCTACGTAAGGACGGAAGAGTTTACAAGCGTCGTCATAGTGCTATGATGGCGGCAGGCGCGTAACCAACCGAACACTATAATAGGTAATAGGTATGGTTACATATTATTATTAAAATTAGGTCTAGAAGGACTGGGATCAAATTAGGACACTTTTCAAATAAGGGTAAAATACCCTATTAAAGTATTAATAATTGTATACATATTCGGTGCGGCCCACGTTTATAGAAATTATACTTTTTAGACCGTTTTAAAAACGAGGTAGGCAAGTAAAATATATTATTAAAAAAAACCGGAAACTGAACCGTTGGAACTCATTTTAATTATTATTAAATTTCTATTTATTAAGTAGGTTTGTAATTATAACAAATCAAGACGAATTTTCAGCTTTGCCGCCAATTTTTTTTTTAATTATCTGTGCTGACAGGCAAACGCATTTATGGCTATATAGCCACGTAAACGCAATTTGTAGGTACTAAGCAAAGAGACTATGGTATGCCAACTCAGACTAAGAATCAAGGAGACTTGGCATTAAAATAATAATACATACCTTGTTAGAGCAAGCTACACTAGCGGCACGCTATGATGGCCGGTTTGACACATTACAATAGTGATGTGGAATGTCAATTTATTCTCGAACAAAAAACAATTAAGTTTTGTTTTTGTACCTGATTAAATAGGTTTAATAAAACAAAAATGTATATGTTTATTTAATTTATTTGAACGAACTGAATATTTGAACGAAAATGAATATACATACTTTATATGCACACAAGAAACATATGAATACAAAAGATACCGAAAAAGGTGCCACAAAAGGCCATAATTAATCAGATTCGTCCATACTACTATTTTCACTGTCGTCACTGCTATCATCACATACATTAATAATTATATGTTCGTTTTCTATAATATTATCTATTTTCACATCTCTTTCATAATCTTCCCTTATTAATTTAACAGTTCTATTCACAACCTTTTCCCAGTCTCCTTTAGTCACATGTTCACAAGCTTCTTCTAATAATTTTAGCATTTTTTTTGTGGTAAATGGGGGTTCTGTATTGTGTCTTGCAGCATATCCCTTAATTTGAGCCCACACCAACTCAATCGCATTATACTCACAATGGTAAGGCGGTAACCGTATAACTCTGTGCCCATGTTCTAATGCTATTTCGTCAATGACGTATCGGATCTTGGTTGGTTTGTTTTCTTTTAAAAGACGTACTAATTCCGCTTTTAACATATTCATGTTTGCATCTACGCCATTTTTACGAAGCCATGCGACGATATCAGCTTTCTTTTGGGATTGGGCAGGTGGCTTGTCAATTTGCATCGAGTGGTATGGGGCGTTGTCCATAATTATAATAGATGGTTCAGGGAGGCTACACAACATTGAGGTAAACCATTCAGTAAACTTTTCTCCATTCATGTCTTCATGATAGTCTCCAGTGGTTTTTGACGCAAAAGCCATGAGAGAACCTTCGACAAACCCGTTGATGGTTCCGGCGTGACAAATTATAAGTCGCGATCCTTTTCCTACAGGAACTTTGGAAGTAGATGCTGCTGTGTCATCGTTCCAAGAACGGCCTACAGTATGGTTAGCATTAAGCCATGTTTCATCCAAGAACACAACATTTTGCCAATTTTTGATTTCTTTCACTTGCCGTAAAAAAGTATACCTTGCCATCGCTATATCAAATCTTTCCATCAATATTTTGCGTTTGTTACATTTTTTGTATCGAAATCCAATGGTCTTCAAAATCTTCGTTAAAGAACTTTCCCCACCGAAGAATAATCCAGCTTCCTTCAGTGAATGCACCAACTTTTTTCTTGTTGGATACTCCTTCTGTAAATAGTAGCCGTAAACATGTCTTCGGATAGCATCGGCATCAAAGCTATCGATGCCTACGACTGGTTTTGCTCGTTTTCTCTTTTTTGGTGTGTGAAGTTTATTTTCTTCTGTGCCAGTCTCGCCATATTTTTTTTTAGTTATCCGTCTAACAGTTCGTTGTCCAATATTAAGCGCATCAGCTACGCGTTCAACCACTGACGTTATAGGTAAAATTGGCCCTCCATTTTGAGCTTCACGATCGAAATAGTTACGAAGGCGTATTAGGAACTCACGTGTCTGACTATTTAGAACAGTTCTCTGCGTACGTTCGGTCATATCGACGAAATCCACAACAAAGGGCTTGAACAGAGTCCAAATTAACGAGCAAGGGTCAACAGTAATGCAGTATCAATATTTGAAATCCAAAGCCAGGTCAAAACTATATCACAATCGCATTGCACTGACAGTTTATACTTTTCGAAGCAACGTCAATTCGAAACTGCTTTGTTTTGCATTGAGCATTGACGCGAGTTTGCCGGAGGTAGTAGTTGTGCTAGCCAGCGATCCTATGTGACGATCGTATTAGATTCCATTTTTAAAAATTTATTGATATTTTTTTGCGATTTCAGAGGTTTGTCCACATAGTGAAAATTGTTCATATTCACAAGTACATTCACCCCTTAAATGGTGCAAACTGATTTTTCTACACTTGTATACATTTAAGAAATCAATTTAATAAATAAATTTTGAGTCCTAAACCTAAAACTACATTCGATAAAATTTATGAATCTCTGCACATCACTATCGTCAATAAAGTAATACAATTATTTCCTTCAAAGTCGTTATCAATTAATACGGAACTTCATGAGCGGACAAACGTCAAACCGGCCATCATAGCGTGCCGCTAGTTTAGGTGTACCTATAGAAAAGCTCTGAAGAGTGATAAAGACAAAAACACAGTTTTTTGTCTTTGTCATAGTTTACCTTTTTTTGTTGGGCACGTTATCGTTTGTGCCCAACAAACATCTGTGATAGTAATTGATTGCGAATATTACGAGTTTTTATTTAGTTTTCTGTTTTAAATTTAGTTGAAGGTGTATAGAAGCCATTTATGGTGCATTACTGTGTAAAAGTTGGAGCAAACGCAAATTATGAAACATAACCTTTCATACGTAAGTATGATTTCTTTTGTTGTTTTGTCCCTTTCGGGTATACGCGTCTGACAAGTCTCCTTGTTTCTTAGTCTGAGTATGCCAAGAATGACAAAAGAGATCCGATCAAAGAGTATTTAATAACCCCCGCACGCCGCCGTTTCATACAACATTGCAGGAGCGTTGTAATGTTCCAAATTCAAAAAACGCTCCTGCAATGGATTTCATTTTCTTTGTCCGAAAATTCGATACTTCGCGTGTTCTTTTAAGTTTGAGAAAAAAAGGAGAAAAATTATTTATCTTTCCTTTTCTATTGTAAGTTCTTCACGTTCTCCAGAAATCTTTGGAATCTTTGGAAGTTCTAAATACATTAAATTTTTTTAAAAATAAAATGAAAACCAACTTTAATAACCAAAAACATTAAAAAGTAGAAAATAATTTCATTTATTACCCAATTGTAAATCTATAGTAATATTTTTTGGAGCCGGTGCCAATTAGCCGCACGATCTACTCTTCATATTATTATTGTTTTGTGACTCCACATTGACACCTCATTGGCACCGACCCCAAAAAGTATTATTATTGAGATCTTTACCAAAACAAAATGAGACGATCTCTGAAGTGTGTCCTACAAAACAAAAAAAGGAATCATCAAAATCGGTTCACAAATTGATGGAGTAATCGCGTAAGAAACATACAAAAAAAAACATAGTCGAATTGAGAACCTCGTAGAGAAGGCTCAAAAAGACTAGAATCCAGAGCCATGTTCCAAGCAAGCAAGCAAGTTAAAAAAACCTCCGTAGAGAAAACAAAATAAAATTGGCGCGAACTGCGAAAATTTTTCTTGATTAAATTATAAAATAATTAGAGACTTGAAACTAATTTATTTTGCACTAAAACATTTAAAAAAAATCAAAAATCTTTAAAATGAATTCTTCAAACGAAATACAAATCGGCACTATTATGTTACAATGTAGTTTGGAAGAAGTACAGCACTCATTCGTTAACCATGTAATTATTACGTTGAGCATAAATATTATTTAGTCAATGATTTTATTCAGTTAAATTACTACTTAATTGTAACATGTCAACTGAGATACGTAAGGTTTTTTTTCACTATAGCATTTGTTGGCGTCAGCATTAGACGATGACACCAGGCGACAACTTGAAAAAACCCGAGAAGCATTGCGCGAAGCTTTTGCTGTTAATGCTGAAGTAAAAGCGCAAAAAGAGGAGCATGGTTAGTAAAATTTTATAATAAGTAATTATACTTATTCATTTTTGAATCGAAAACTTCTTTCAATGCGTTTGGGATAGACTACTGAAATTAAAGGCCGATGTACATTATTGTCTGTGTGTATATCTGCCGCGGACTGTATGCTAAGTTGCGTTCACAAGCCTTCATATCTGTTCAGTACACTGATGAGGCATTCCGAACCAGTGGTAGATGCATCCGACTATTCGTAAGTACTTGTAAAAGTTTATACGAATAAAAAAGATTTTCATTTCATTTCATTTGATGTCGAAGCCACCCACCCCTTTGTTCTGTGGTTCAGTGTAGCGTGTAGTCAGAAAGACAAAAATTTATAAATTATTTTGGGGTCTCTAACGTACATACCTACTTACGATAATTATACCAACCTCCACCGATTAAAATTTTCAAAATATATATAACGTGCGTAGGTATAGAAATCGGATTCGGATTCGGATCGGGTTCGATCGGAATTCGGAACCCTCGTAGCTTTAGTTTTAAGTACGTAATTAATTATCACCACTAAATAAGTATATCATCTTACAAATTAACAAATTTTGACTATCAGTAAGCGTAACATGTTACCTATTCTGAACTGAATAAGTAATTTAACTTTGACTTTTGACTTAGATTTGCTTCCCCGCTTCTACTACAGAGCACATGAGTCCTAGAATATGGAACGCCCTTCCGCCCGGCTTCCGTTTTCCCCGCTAGTTGCCTAGTACCTTCACAAGAACAGTGAATAGACAGGCATACCTTCTAGGCAGACGTCCACCTCCACCTTTAAAGGCTGCTTCATCTCCTGTTTGGTGTGATCGCAGTCAAGTACAAGCCGTATTTATATTTAGGTAGTTTTAAGAAATCTGTTGAAAATAAGGTCCTCAATTCGGCGCAAAGGTTTCTAATTTCAATGGAAAATAATGAAGTAGGTATAGTACGCGACAGGTTGAGATGGCCATCGGGGTATGAGGTGGGGGACGCTCCGCACACCTGCACGGCACCCGTGCTCGCCGGCACCGGGTTAGCGCGGGGGCTGTGCGGTTGCGCGGGGCATTCCCTCCCCAATGGCCATTTCGACCTGTCGCGTACTCTTTACTATTTTTTTTTAATTAGCTCGTCTAACAGTTAGCCTTAAGGAGTGTCAGCGTGAATGTAGGGACATCGAAGAAATGGCGAAGACTATAGGCGAGGAAAATGAAGAACTCGAAAGGTTAAATCAAGAGGAACAAATGTCTGAGGATCTAGAAACGTATGATTAGATTTTCTTTTCTCCTATTGCAAGGAAATTCCTTAATTTTTTAACCGGTCAATTGCGAGTTGGATTCGCACACGAAGGATTCCGTACAATCGTAGGTACAAGAAAATAAAAATTCAAAAACGGCGGCCGTTTTTGAATTTTTATTATTAATTGTTATAGCGGCGATACAAATAAATACACATTCTGTGAAAGTTTCAACTCTCTGCCTATTACGGTTAACAATTAATACAGCCCGCTGACAGGACAGGCAGACGGCGGAGGGACGGACGTACGGATAGACGGATGAACAGCGGCGGCTTATTAATAGGGTCCCATTGGCACCCTTTGGGTACGGAACCCTAAAAAAGAACGTCAATCGACTTATGTTGTATGCACGCCAGCAATTTCCAACACGACAATTTAATAAAAACCGGCCAAGTGTGAGTCAGACTCGCGAACCGAGGGTATTACAGTCGTAGTTTTTCGACACTTTGAACGATAAATTAAAGACTATTATGCATATAAATAAATAAAAATCTGTTTTAGAACGTAAAAGCCCTTTCATAATATAATACCCCACTTGGTATAAGCATATAACTTTGAAAATTTAAAATAGTAGGTACCTACTAATATTTGTTCATGAACACTTTTTTTCTGTGATGTAACTACAAATTCACGGTTTTGGGATTTATTCCTTTACGTGTGCTATAAGACCTACCTTCTTACCAAATTTCATGATTCTAGATCTACCTGAAGTACCTACTCAATAGGTTTTCTTGACAGACACGACGCGACGGACAGACGGACAGACAGACCCAGACCTCAAAAGGAAAAAAGGGTTCCTTTTTTCCTTTTGAGATACGGAACCCTAATAAACGAACAAGTTGTGGCATGATTATTATTCGAGGGTTTTGTCTGAAGAAATAAGCACAGTTGAGACACACAAGGAGTTGCCAATGTGCTCAGCTGTATTCAAGATTTTTTGTTGGTGATGTGATACCAGTAGGTATCATAGTACTTCCTATGTACTACCTACTTATTTTAATATTTTCAGAACTAAACTTAAGGAGAAAATGGAAGAGATTATCGAAAAATTTCGCCAATCCGCTGATTTTTACGTAAGTCTAAAAACCAACTTTTATTAGGTTTGAATGCAGCAAAGCAGCTGCCACAGTGCCTCGCGATAGCAGCGCGTCTGTAACGCTGCAATCTACAGGTACGGTATATATAAATACCTACATATAGTAGGTACGTGATATGACGGAATGACAATCGGGGAGAGAACGCCCCGCACATCCGCTCAGCCCCCGCACTAACTCGGTGCGGGTAAACGCGGGTGAAGTGCGGGTGTGCGGGGCGTCGAATATCTTTCACAGTTTAACTAATACACAAATATCAAAGATTTACATAGACGACATGATGGGATTTGAATGTGTGATTTTTGAAATAATGATCGACATGGATCCAAGTAAAAGGCTCCTGGACCTGAACACGTTGATTCAACTTTGTTTATAAACAAAAGTACCGTGCAAAAGTATTAGTCACAACTTACTTTTATCACGTGTAGGTATGTCTTAAAATGAAATTAAAATAACATAATTGTGTTATTTCTATATAGGACCAAGAAAAAATGATACGGGCAACAGAAAAAGCGCGTAAAGTAATGTCAGATTTATTGGCCGAAAAGAAGAGCCTAGAAGAGGAACTCGCCCAACTTAATAATATCCTTGATAACATGAAGTCAGAAATTCCTGAAAACATTTTGGAGATTGTGTAATGTATCACATGTTTTTTTTAAAGACCGTATTTTGAGAATCTGCCTAGTAAGTTAATCATGTAAGCTATTTACGTGATTAAAACTTACGGGATAAGGCAATATTAATTAATTTTCTATGCCTATATGGATGTAATTATTAAAATTCATTCTAAGCCAACTATTTCCGTTTCAGGGGTAAAACAGAATTAGAGAAGAAATTACAAGATTTGCAGAAATTACATGCAGAATTATGTAATGAAAAAAAATAACTTGATTACCTACCTATTTTAATAACATTAAAATAATTAATAATTTTAAATAATTCATGATTAAATTAATTCAAAAATGTTCCTTCATAATTAGTAACTTAATTTGAAACTTCGTAATTTCAGATTCTTTATAATAAGTAAACAATTGTTTCTTCAATAAAAAAAATAACAAAGAAAATTTCATGTATTTAGAACCCATGACATACCATTACTGGCCATAACATGGATGGCTTACCTACCTACCAAAACTAATAATTATTTGTGCTAGGCGATCAGTAAAATAACATCGCATTAGAGTAGGTTAGAAGAGTTCTACAAATTGTGATGTACCTACCTACCTACTTAGCCACAAGTTCACGGTTTTCGGATTTTTCCTAACCTACCTACCTGCCGAATGTCATGACTGATGATTCTAGTTTAATGGGAAGTAGGTACCTACCATTGACGACGGACCCACTTTGATATTATATTCTGTGGTATCTACCCTAGAGGTTTTGATTCCCTTTTCTTGACAGACAGACAACGAAGTGATCCTATAAAGGTTGGTTTTTTCCTTTTGAGGTATGAATGGAACCCTAAAAACCAAACGGGAGCACGGATCGGCGCAAGGAAATATCGTGAGAAAACCTGCATAGGTATCTTAGAGTTCTCTATAATGTACTCAAAGTTGCTTCTCATACTGATAGGAGCCCAGCAGTGCTCAGTATCAGTAGTACCACCGATGGGTTGATAATGATGTAGGGAATGTGATATATTATTATCAGACAAATGGACGTTTTATGAAAATTCATTACCAAATTGAGATGGAATAAGTAGGTAGGTACCTATAATATATGACTGTGAAACTCAACTTAACCTATAAATGGTACATTAAGAAAATTATCGTGCGTACAGAATGAGATCTCATTCGCCATTTAAACTTTATGTGTCAACTGTCATGTCAAAAGTACGATTTGACTATGCTTTAAAAAGTGAATCGTACTTTTGACATGACAATTGACACGGCATAGAGTAAAAATGGATTTTTACGGACTATACTGACCATATACTGACTATGACTACCTATACCGACTAGGTACCTGATTGAATACGCCTCGAACTGAAGAATAGGTTTCGCCCTTCACGTACGGTGGTAGAGTGGCCGTGGAACTGATGCTCCGGAGGAAGCTCTGTAGCGCCTCATACTCTTCCTGGCTCTTGGCTTCTTTGCTCATCGTCTGGGGCTTGCGGCCCTCAGCCAGCATGACCTCGTGCGCGCCATCACTGTGGAAGAATATTAAATCTATACTAATATCATAAAGAGGTAAAGTTTGTAAGTTTGTTTGTAAGGGGTAATCTCTTTAACTACTGAACCAATATTGAAAATTCTTTCACCAGTAGAAAGTTACATTATTCCTGCGAAACGAAAATTGCGCTAGTATAGGTACACTATCTACACTTATATTATAAGGAGGAAAGATTGGTATCTTTGTATGTTTGTAACGAATAAACTCAAAAACCACTGAACTGATTTCAAAAATTCTTTCACCATTAGAATGCTACATTATCCTTGAGGGCTGTAGGCTATATTTATCACTATACTCTGATTTTTAATTCGGTGGAATTCTGACGTTGTCATTTTTATACATCAGGGGAGTTATATAATCACAGAATATATAATAGTACTAACGTACCCTAGGTGTAACAAAATAAGCCATGTCTTTCTCATAAAATCTCAAACCGATTATAATTAATGTGACTGCAATATAGTGAACCGGCAACAAAGGCAAACGGAAACGTTTTTTATGTTCTTAGATTTTATCTATTGTACCTAAGTAAATAATGATGATCTATCATCATTCTCAATCATATAAGTATCGTCTTGCAATTTTCTGCATGGTTTATTATTACTATAAATTGCTTGCAATCAAATAAATTGGTTGTGCAAAAAGAGTGTCATTATGGTACCTATTTACGTATGCCTTATTCGTATTCGTAGACAAACGAAGGCGACTATAAATTATTATGCTACGTTTACACGCTTGGCAAGTCTCGACAAGTGTGTCGCGCCAAGAGCTTGTTCCTACAGGAAAACGGAAAAACAAATAAACAACATTAGAAATAATATTTCCCATACAAGTACATATTAATATTTTTGCCGTAAAAATATGATTTGTCCATCCTTGATCCTACCTCCTCCTTCCACCACAGCGGGCACCATTGCGCCCAGGTCATGTTTACCAACTCTCTCTACCTACAGTCTACACATTGTGTAGGTAGAGAGAGAGTACACATATACGGTCCATCTTATCATTAAATGAGCTGAATAGTTTGCCAAAAATTAAAAGTGTTTGGTGCCAAGTTTATAAATAAAAAAAACCGTCAAGTGCGGGTTGGAACACGCATATACAATGTTAGTTTTTACGGAACCTGAAGCTTCGGTATTTTATGTGCCATATACCTATGTATACCTACTGTAATTAAACAACAGATACTAAAACAAACGAACATTTTTTGAGTTTATTGCGATGTTCTAGCTCGGAAAATAAATACGACGAGTTCGATGAGTTCTGGATACCTATACAGCAATAAGCAAGACTTTGTCCACGCCGCGCCGGCTTAGAATATATTTACTGAATTGATTTACTTACCTGTTTTTCATGATAAAAACTAACGTAGGTAGAAAGGTAATTATTTTATAAAATATACCTATATAGGTAATCCAATGACTTGAGATAATCACAGGTACCTACCTAATCATAATGTGAGGCGAGTGATTTAGATTGCAGGTAAGACAGATAGTCTAGATGTAGCTCTAGCTACATTTCCGGCATGTTGCGAATAAAAATAAACCGTTTTCCTTGACTTTGACAGGGCCTAGATCAAAAATTCGATTAGATACGTAGGTACGTCATGAAACTGGCAGTACAAATTGGACGGATCCCAACCAAATGGCCCTACACTTGACCTAACTAAAATATTGGAACGCATACGTAGGTACTTAACTTACACATAAATATTGGTCAATTGCAAGGATTTCAATTTCCAAACTTTTATACATCGTAGGAGTACCTACGTAATTTGTACTACAAGGCATCTTCTTACCACATCTGTGGGGATATTTGTTTCTGAGACGGCGCGACGTAGGTATAAGGAACAATTAGAAAACACAATTGTTTTCAGGAGGTTTTCAGACGTCTGTTCTCTTTGTGTGTTCCGTCGACTTTATATTTACAATTTAACCACCTACTTATAAGTACATTGGGCGGCGTTCTCAAAAGTATTTAAACTGATAGGTACTATCTATAATAACTCTTAAGAGTTCTTTGAACTGTTTCTGTTCAAATAACTCCTGAGAAGAGTTCTTTGAACTATTTCTGTTCTAATAAGTCTTGAGAAGAGATACTTATCAGTTTCAATAATTATTGAGAACACTCCCCATAAGTACATTAGGTGCTTATAGAGTCAACCGAACACACATAGAGAATCTAGACGTCTGGTCATGTTCTAAGGACTCAGCGCGGACTAAGCTGTCAAAGGGATCGGCCGCGGCATTACTAAATGCGGCCCCCGTTCTCTGGTATCATCATCATGATCAACCCATCGCCGGCTCACTACAGAGCACGGGTCTCCTCTCAGAGTCAGAAGGGTCTTTGACCATAGTCTACCACGCTGGCCATGTGCAGGTTGGCAGACTTCACACACCTTTAAGAACATTATGGATGACTCTCAGGTATGCAGGTTTCCTCACGATGCTTTCCTTCAGCGTTAAAGCAAGTGATATTTAATAACTTAAAACGCACATAACTCCAACTACTTATTAGATGTGCGTGCCCGTGATCTAACCCCGGACGGAAAAATGCGAAAATATGTGTGTGTCCGTCTGTCTGTTTGTCTATCTGTCTGCTAGCTTTTCACGGCCTAACAGTTTTACCGATTTTGATGAAATTTGGTACAGAGTTAGCTTACATCCCGGGAAAGAACATAGGTTACTTTTTATCCTGGAAAATTAAAGTGTTCCCACGGGATTGAAAAAAAACTAAATCCACGCGGACGAAGTCGCGGGCATCATCTAGTACAATATAAAATACAACCTACCAAGACACTAAAAATAAACTCATCATCATAATGATCACCGGCTCCCATCAGAATACGGATCTCCTCTCAGTATGAGAAGGATTTTGGCCATAGTCTACCACGGTGGCCAAGTGCGGAATTAACATAAGAATATCTTTTAACTGTAAGTATAATATCTTTTAACTGGAATCTAGATAGGTAATAATATAATGAAAATCCTTTGATCTTTTATCGTTTTGTATTTTATGTCTTTTTTCTTGTACCTTTATTTTGTATTTAAATTTATTATTAATCATCTAGGTAGTGTAAAAATGTTATAAAAATATTATTGATTTTTACTCTAATATTATTTTTACTAAGCAAAAGCAAACCGACCCTACGTATAGTTCATTGACAACGCTTTATTGTTTTATACAGTAAGTAGGTATAGGAATGTATCTACACTTAAAACAGCATGTACGTAATAATTAGTCTTGTATAAAAATGAGTCTGATTCCGTTGTACACAATCTCTAAACTAAACTAAAATGGCACGTCTAAATCTATTGCTATCCCTTTCATAATGTTGTTTGCGGAAAAGGATAGCACTAAATTTAGACCTGTTAATTTAGTTTAGTTTAGAGATTGTGTACAAGAAAATCGGCCCCAGTGTTTAGGTATAAGGACTTAGGATCAGTAGTTAGCTTACATACGTACCTACCTCTGGATTTTAATAATTCTTAGTCTTCGGCGATAGTATAATGCATATCCGAATAACAGAACCACCATTTTATAAATCACAAATAAGTGAAAAATATAATTCTACGTCCTTTTCCTGGACACATTGAGCGAGAATGAATTCTTATCAAAATAACCCTTCACCCCGATTTCCTTGATACTACATTGTATTTATACGTAGGTATATTGATTGGTAAATCAAGTAAATAAATAGATTATCACTACCCATATCATAAATGCAAAAGCATGGTTGTTGTTTGTTAGTTTATTGGTTTACTAGCTTATGCTCGCGACTTCGTCCGCGTGGACTAGGTACACAAATTTCAAACCCCTATTTCTAAATCATAATATAAAAATAAATATAATTTTCAAAAATCCTTTCTTAGCGGATGCCTACGTACGTTATATAATAGCTTTCTGCGTGCCAAATTTCAGCCCGATCCGTCCAGTCAGTCACCTATTCCTTTCATACCTATATTTAGATGATAAGATAAGATTAGTTTGTTGGTTAGTCCTTCAATTACGTCGTAACGGAGCAACGGATTGACGTGATATTTTGCAGGGGTAGGTATAGTTGAAGACCGAGAGAGTAAAGAAAGAAAGAGTTGGAGAGTGACATAGGCTACTTTTTATCCCGGACAATCAAAGAGTTCTCACGGGATTTCAATGACTGATTTCAGATAGTTTTGAAATATCAAAAAAAAGGTATTCTTGAGAAACACGACGGACAGACAGTCGGCCAGACAGACAACAAGTGAAGGATCACTTGTTGTCTGTCTGGCCGACTATCCGTCCTTACCGTGTCCGTCCGTGTGTTACCTCAAAAGGAAGGTTACCTTTTTTCCTTTTGAGGTACGGAATCCTTAAAAGAGCGTTATCTGTTGTAGTGAATGAACAGAGAGTTTCAGTGAATGAACGAATTTTATGTAGTGTATGAACACGCGATTTCTATTTAATAAACTATTACCTACCTATGTAAGATAAAATCGATGATTGTGTTTCGCCGGTTCCTAAAGAGCGTATTTTGAAAACTTCGTTGACTGTTCGTTATTCTTGGTACGACTCTATTATTTACCTAATAATAGAGTCTTTACCGTATTGCGAGTTTGAGTGACCGGGTTGTTAGTTCGTTGACCTAATTGAAATGTCGATGCCAGCTGGCGATTGTTTAGCAATGAACTTAAGATTAGGTACCTACCTATCTAAATAGTGCTGAACTTTTAGTTCAAAACAGTTTTACACAAGTACAAAATTATTTAGTACACAATTATTTTTAAAGACTGAACAAAAAACTACCTACCAGCTAGGTATTATGTGAGTAATCGTCGCGGTGCGACGTCATAATCGCGAGCATTTAGTAACATTTCGCTAATTACCTACCGACCTATATTTTACCTACCAATATTATTAAGGTCGCATCGATTTCATCTGTTTTGATTTGTACTTAGTTATTATCTAGTTTAGTTTAGTTTTATAAGAGGAATGTGCAACATCCATACAAACTCAACAGAGTTTTAGGATGTCAAGCGTTTATTATTTGGCTAAATAAAGAATTAAAAAATAAAAATGGAAAAGGGTCACGAATCACGATCCTCGACCCTCGAGCAATAAGGAATTCATACGATGACGATTTACTTATGGCTTGACCAGACTTGACCCATCTGAGCTAGGTATAAATATTTCGATTTACGCAATAAATAATTCACGACATGCTGTTTTTGGGTGTAGGTACCTATAGATTTACATACCGACCTAGAATATGCCTACCTCCGGATAAAACCAAAAATGAATACAACTACTGCTCGTTAACAAAAGTTGTACAATAGCATTATTTATATGTATAGGTACCTCGTAACTATTATGTATTGAGCCCGCACCCACAATTCAACTCTGGGCGACACGCGACAGCTGCTATTGTCAAATTACATTGTGTATTTTTGGCGAGGTGGTCAGATAACTACTTACCAAGCTATTCAGTTATTTATTTGATCGATAACAACCAAGTGCTGTTAGCTCTACGGCCTGAACGGAAAACACAAATGAGTTAAAAAGTGATAAGCGATATTGTGAGAATTGCACTGTGAGATTGTGATTATAAAAAGAATACTCGACTGATCCGGCTCTTCTGAACCCGAATTTTTCTCGCACAAGCAAAGCGTGAACAAATGCTCACTAAATTCAGAAACTAGCCCTTGGCCTGCCCCCACCCTGGCCTTAGTCCGCCATTTACACAGAGTGACGCTGCATTTAATTTTTCAGGGCCCCCAATTATGCCGGGGCCCTCGTGACTTTAGCTGCCTACGCGGATAGCTTTGCGCCACGTTTGCAATTGTTTCATATTATGTTTATTTGCGAGTTTTATGTCGATATCACGATGCCATTAAACATGACTTGGTGCCTTACCAGCTATGCTATAATTATTTGAAGACCAACGGTTGATAAAATATTTTCTTATACATCTACATTTAGTTGTATAGTTCTTAAATATGATCAGTATGTTTTTGCAAGACACAATCTAAGTAGGTAGGTAGCTGCGGTAACAAACATAAAAAAATATATTATGTAAAGCTCATGGATGCCACGTGCCACGTGGCACGTTGGTCTTTGGCGTAATTAAGACCGAACAATGAACATGGTGCCATGATGGTGTCACATTTTAGGAGGTAGGTACTTAACTAGCAATCCATAAATTAGATATTATCATTTCAATTGCTAGTTGCTGTAGGTACCTGGTACTATAATACCTACCTACAGCTACCTTACCTGCTTAGCAAACTATAGGTATTATTCTGTTTGTGTTACAAATTACAAATATGTACATATTTTTCATTAAAAAATTACAATAAATTAATAGAACAACACGTAAACGGGTATACAAATGGGTAGGTAGGTATGTAATAGGTATTAAATTAAGTATGAACATAAATTCTTACATACGGCAATCTAATCAATTTAAGTTTATTTAATAGAATTTATTTATTTATTTATTTTATATTAATTTAAGTATTATAATATTCATCATCGAATTAAAAAACAATCATCATCTAATCAATTAGGTAGGTACTATTCGAACTTCTAAGTCCTATTTATAGCTATTTATTCTAAGCAGTCTACGCTTGCTTAAAAGTTAAATTATTTTGTCAGGGCCCGCTTTTTAGGGTTCCGTACCCAAATCACTCTGCTATCTGTACCTATGTCTGTCTGTCTGTATGTCTGTCCGCGTGTCACAGGTCTCTAACTCTCTAATAAAGGTAATGATTTACAAACCTAGAGTCTTACATTACTGTTTATTCACCAAAAAAATCTTCTTTTCTTGTTTGGTGGCTTTTTGTAGTGCCAGACTAGCACAATGCACTTCGCCAATGTCAAGTAGCTTGAGGGAGGCGCATAGGAGATTGGCCGGTAAAAATGTGCCAAGTTTCTGAGTCAAATTTCTGAGAAAAAAAATTAAAAAGTATTATTTGTTGTAGGTAGGTATCTACTTCAAATGACGCGACGCGACGTACGGAAACCTCCGTGTGCGAGTCTGACTCGTACTTGACCGATTTTTTTACAAAGCATTTTCTTAGCTATTGTGGGAGACGACGCTTCAAACGCCATTAGCTTTTTCAGTAGGTAGATAGGTAGGTAGGTTGAGGTATCTACCTACTGCAAAAAAAATTAGGCATTGCATACGGTGCGTGCAAGTTGTGCAACCCGTGTGAAATATGCGAACACTAAGATATTTAATACATTCTTGGAATATACATACAGCAAGATAAACACCTCTTATGTTTAGATTTATTCCAGTATCAGCAGATACGGGTAGGTAGTTGATATCCGCATGTCAAGTTGAGACAGCCTATTCTACAAGGCCTACGCATTTCTCACGGAGTTCTCAAAAATGTTCTCTCAAAGTTGTGTGAAGTCTGCCAATGCGTAGGTACTTGGTCAGCGTGGTAGACTATGGCCAAAACCCTTCTCACTCTGAGAGGAGACCCGTTCTCTGTAGTGAGCCGGCGATGGGTTGATCATGAGGATGATTACCTACATAGGTAGTACAAACAGAGTTAGATAGTAGGTACATATACCTACATAGCTTAGTTAATAGTTTTTTGTGGTTCTTTCCCACTCGGTGTAGGTATTATAGTTTATGCAGTTTTTCAATACAATTTCAATATTTATGAGATCATAAATAAAGATGAATTCAGCTACGTCTAGCTGAACATGAAATTGTTAAGACTTGATTATCTCTGTTATGCCTATTTGCATATTAATTGCCAGTTTTATGTCCAACGCGTTACCTCATGAATTTTTTTTCCAGACGAATAAGTAGGTATATAATGTATGTGAAAAAGTTAGATATGCTTGTTGGAGGAGTATTTACTTACCTACCTGTAGTTTTTCCCACGACTTTTATTCCAAATTAAGTTTATTCTAAACTAGCTGATGCCCGCTTTTTGCCCGTTTTTAAAAATCCCGTAGAAACTCTTTGATTTTCCGGGATAAAAAGTAGTCTATATGTCACTCTCCATGTAAGAAATCACGTCGATCCGTGGCTCCGTTGCGACGTGATTAAAGGACCAACCAACCAACAGACAAACACAGTTTCGTATTTATATTATTATGGGTTATTCTATTATTCTTCTGTTCCTACTTCCCAAAGACTCCCATAAATTATGTAGGTAGGTATCTAATCATATCGTACCACTAGATCAAAAGATCAAAAACTATTTCAACTCAGTAACAGAATAAAAAATCAGTTTTTTGTTTCTGAAAAAAGTGTTTTTTTTGAGTTGTTACAGTTTTTATAAAGGGGTGCGATATACGGAAAGATGCCCACAACGTTATTTTACACCAAGAAACTCTGCACTATTTTCTATTATCTAAGAACGGGTCACGACCATCAGGTAGGTATGAGAAACAATTTTTGGGTTTTTCTTTCACGGTTTGTTGCGATGTCTAGCTCGGAAATTATTTTTAACCGGCTTCCAAAAACGAGGTGGTCCTCAATTCGGCCCGGTTTTTTTTTGTATGTATGAATACAAAATATGATGTTCATAATTAGGTAGGTATGTACCGATACCCTTAAAGAGCGAGGCACGACTTGCACTTGGGCGGTTTTTCAAATATATGTATTAGGTACCTACCGACCAATTTATGTGAATAGTGCACCACAGACCACAGTGTTGTGCCACAGTTTTGTTATGAGAATTTCATTAATATAATGGAGGACTCCATGGAACTACCTATTTCATTTTATGATCCTGACCGTAATGATGTCGATACATGAACGGCATATGCGTGGGTAGACTGTAATATTGGAAAGAAGCTGGCATACCTATGTATGGAATATGGATACCTACTCATATGGCTCTATATTGGTCCATTTTTCTGGCATGCAGATAGCTAATATGACATAGACATCCGCTAAGAAAGGATTTTTCAAAATTCAACCCTTAAGGGGGTAAAATAGGGGTTTGAAATTTGTGCAGTCTACGCGGACGAGGTCGCGGCAATAGTGCCAACGGTCATAATAATATGTAGTTAAATCGCGAAATAAGCCTAACCTTTAAATTATATATTTTCGGAATCTACAAAATAAGACCACCGCCACCACCTTTCATTTGATACCAAACTCGATCCATTTACGTGCATTTACCTTGCATTTAGGTAGGTACTTATCTCAAGTTTATTTTTGCTGTCGTAATTTTGCTGTCATATCCGCCATATTGCATTATTCACGCCAAAGCAAACACCACCTCATTTATTAAAATCAAATAGGTACCTACTTAAGTAATTTGCACTGAAATGGACTTATACAAGTACCTAGGTAAACAGACGTACGCTGAAAGCGATATGCCACACAAAATTTGAAAAACTATAACCGAATTCCACGTGGATGAACTAGCTATAGCTTGCATCCCGGAGATGTACACAGGCTATTTTTGTCTCAGAAATTCAAAGAGTTCCCACGGGATTTTTATAAAAAAATCCACATGAATTTGATTTCATACTTATGATTCGACGATGCATGCACGAGAGTGGCACTCGCATCAACTTAGCCTATCTGAAGTCTGAACAGATAGGCTTTTTAGAGTTCCGCATCCGAAGGGTATTTAACCAGCCCGTCCGTCTGTCCGTCAGCGGGCTGTATCTTGTGAGCCGTAATAGGTAGAGAGTTGAAATTTTCACAGAACGTGTTTACGTTGGTCCGTTGCTCCGCTGTGGATTGAAGGACAAACCAACAAACAAATATACTTTCGCCTTTATACAGGGTGTAACCAGAACGCTAGCAAAAACGAAGACAGTTAATAGTACTGAAGATTACTGATATGCACTTTAGCATTTACAATATTAGTTTGGATTGAAAAGGGCATTAAACAGGGTAATTCTTTATCCCGAAAATTATTTACACGCGAGCGAGAAGTATTTAAGAAAGTGGCTGCAGGGTGTATGGAAAGGGGTGCTGATATGATATGACGACGTCATCCTCCTTTCACCATGGGCGGCGGAACTGAAACATTTATCTTGGCAGGCCTTCAGGTTGGACTAAAGGCCTTTGTGCACTCATCCGTATTCGGTTCGTATCCGTGATTCTTCAAAGTGGCCGTCATTACAAATACGTACACATTCGATTCGTATTTTCACGGAATCCATGATTTCAGGGACGAGTGCACAAGCGGCTTATGAGTTATGAGTTATGACAAAATAGCACAAAGAGGATAAAAGTGAGAGGTGGTATAGAATTGAATAGGTATGTATTAATATTATGTCCAGGATTCAGGAATATTTTTACCTCACCTCAAGGTTTGCCCAAGATCTATGGAATGATATTTCGAAAATCTAGATAGAAATTCCGCTTTGCGTTCCAAAACGCGAATAGCGGACGCGGTTTTAGATGATTTTCTTAAATGGGACTGCGGTCATTGGAATAAGTACCTCTGTGATATGCGGGCAAAATCTGCTTCTTTCTGGACTCCCAAACAGCGTAACGTGCCAAGGCGACGATGGTTGGGCGTGATGAAAACATTTAGATGGCCCGAAGGCACAGAATACCTACTATAAATCGGAGGGAGGCGTTGACATAGTTGTGAACGACAGTAGGTACAGGCTAAATTAGATTGGATTCGACAATAATATTATTTTACAGTAAAGTTTTCTAATTCATATGAGTAGGTAGTTATAATATTATCTTAATTCAATTAGGTAAGTAAGTAATACAAAATTACATCCAAATTGTCAGAGCCCAAAGACATAATATGTACCTATATTAGAACCATTTACGGTATGAATGACTTGTTATACCTAATTGTATTTTAAATAAATTCAGTACAAACTTAACAGTTAAACTTTTAAGTAAGTAGGTAGAGTTCAAAGATAATTTTAAAAATATAGGTAGAGAACTAGAGAAAGTGAAAGTCTAAGAGTAAGAGTACTATGAATAATATTTAAACGGTTGTTACTATGTCTTTATACTTTTTACAAAACATTGTAACCACCTTAAATAATAAACTGATATTAGGTAATTTTGTTTTTTTTTAATAAAATATGTAAATAACTTACTGTAAGCTCTTGTCCCTCATTTTGCTGCAGTATTCAAACTAGATCGTAATCTAAATAAAATGTGCTAACAGTGCTAATTAAAGTTGTAAAATATCACTCAAAACTGGTAAAGAAGTCTCTTACAATAACGTTTGGTCTATTTTATCACCCCGGGACGTCAAAACATAGTGACGTTTTTATAGCGAGGCGATCGATAGGAAACGTTCGGCAATAGCGTCTAGCGGTCGCACCGCTTCACGACTGCGGCGCGGACCAACGGATTGCTGAAAAAGAATGAGTGTGAAGCTATGGGTGTAGGAATTCCAGACGTGGGATCGGGTTTTTCGGGACATTAAATTACACAATATTTCGAATCGCAATATGTACCTAACTGTTTATCGAAATTAGGAATTTCCCAATATGTTATACTTAGGTATAACCGTTTTATAGTGATAATAATTACTTTTTAGTGTTCCGTACCTCAAAAGGAAAAACTGAACCCTTATAGGATCACCCTAGGCTAGGACCCTTATAAAGCTGTGGTGCCTAGTGGTTAGGAAGTCCGCCTTCCAATCGGAGGTCGAGGGTTCGATCCCGGGCACGCACCTCTCGCTTTTCGGAGTTATGTGCGTTTTTAAGTAATTAAAATATCACTTGCTTTAACAGCGAAGGAAAACATCGTGAGGAAACCTGTATGCCTGAGAGTTCTCCATAATGTTCTCAAAGGTGTGTGAAGTCTGCCAATCCGCACTAGGCCAGCGTGGTAGACTATGGCCAAAACCCTTTTCACTCTGAGAGGAGACCTGTCTGTAGTGAGCCGGTGATGGATTGATCATGATGATTGATCTGTCTGTATGTCAATAAACCTAGAGGGTACTTCCCGTTGACCTAGAATCATGAAATTCGGCAGGTAGGTAGGTCTATATAGCACACTTAACTTCTTAAGGGGAAAAATCCGAAAACCGTGAATTTGTGGTTACATCCTGAAAAAATAAAATAAAATGACGTGTTCATGAGCAAATATTAGTATTTTCAACTTTCAGAGTAAGATTAATATACCAAGTGGGGTATCATATGAAAGGACACCTGCACATTCTAAAACAGATTTTTATTTACTTTTATGCATAATAGTGTTTGATTTATCGTACAAAATGTCGAAAAATAGGACCGTGGTAAGGGACCCTCGGTGCGCGAGTCTGACTCGTACTTGGCTGGTTTTTTATTGATAATATTTATTTATTTTACTAATTACTAGCTAACGCAAGCTACTCGTTTTTGTTTAATTTATTGTGTATTAAGGGCACGAAGTATTTTACAAAGCTTCTCGCAAATCCCAACAATAACTGTACAATGTTCCATTGCAAATGGGTGATTGGTATAGAAAGTAGAAACGTATAAGGGACCAACAAACAAAACATTCATAATATATACGTACATTGAAGGAAAATACAACAATAATTGTTCATTCAATAAAACAAACATACACACTTCAATCCGAGCATTGAAACAAAAGACAAGAATGCAATACCTATCGGTCAAATAGGTAGTCCGTACGTTTACAGATACTTAGTACGAGTAGGTGCACTCCGCGACAGGTCGAGATAGCAATCGGGGTATGAGAGATGGAGGGACGCCCCGCACACCCGCACTCGCCCGCATCGGTTTTGCGCGGGGGCTATGCGGGTGTACGGGGCATTCCCTCCCTGATTACCATCTCGAGCTGTCGCTTAATTGTGATGAATGAATCATGTCTAGTACGCAAACAAGTCGAGACTCCAGATGGCAATCGGGGTGGGGACATCCCGCACAGCCCCCGCGCCAACCTAGCGTGGGATAGCGCGGGTGATGTGTGGATGTGCAGGTCGTCCCCTCGCCTCATACCCCGATTGCCATCTCGACCTGCCTGTCGCGTACCATTAGGTAAGTATTTCTAGTAAGTCTATTACAATAAATCTCAGCCTTAAACTTTTAAATGTATGTCGGCTTTGTAGTTTTATGACGTGCAAAGACCTTCAACCTGAGTGCTAAAGCAATTTTATGGACGATATTACCTAGAGAGAACTACGAGGGAAATATTTCTGTATAGTACCTACCAAATATTACCTAATGAGAACGAAATAAAGCGATGATAGCCTAGTCAGTGAAGGCATCGGCCTCCAAGTCAGGGGTCCGAGGTTCGATCCCGGCCTCTAATTTTTCGGAGATATACTGCGTTTTAAGAAATTAAATATCACACATCAAAGTTTTGAAAACATGGAAGTGAGGAAATATTGCAGTGAGGAAACCTGGATGCTTGAGAGTTCTCCATAATGTTTTCAAAGGTTAGTGAAGTCTGTCAATCCGCACTTGGCCAGCGTAGTGCAATGTGGCCAAAACCCTTCTCATTGACAGGAGACAATGGGCTGATGATAATGACAACGCGTGCATAACGCGATATATACGCGTACATTATGATATTTTTCCTTTTGAATCTATAGTAAACATAGGCCATCGCCACGTCGAAAGTCTACATTATAAGGTCCGATGATACATACCTTCGAACTATCAACTATATGGAGTACAATGAAGCCGAGTCTGTTTTGATAACCAGGACCCTCTTTCCCACTGGGCACTATGGGCACGTGCCCAGGGCCCACGATCGATAGGAGCCCACTAGTCCCTGCCAGATCACCAAACTATAACCAACCGACCGATAATTTATTACCAAAAATCTAGAACGTGACTTATCTACTTTCTTTGCCTATTCTAAGAAAATAGTACCTGGTCTACTCTGTCAAGATCATAGGGGCCCCGTTATTCTAATGTGCCCAGGGCCTCCAATAGGATAAAGATGGCTCTGTTGATAACAACTTGATCTTACCTTAGCAATGAAAATAAAACACGGGCTTAAAGGACTTGCAGTAGGTACCCCCAGTACGCCCTGGCCTGGACTTACCGCGGCTAAGCAAACGAAAATATAGCTTAAGTAGTTTGAGTTGTTATAAAAAACCGCATTCAAATCGTCAAGCCAGATGCGAGATAATCGCGAGATAAATGTGAAAGCGTGTTTGTTTGTTGGTTTGTCCTTCAATCACGTCGCAACGGAGCAGCGGATCGACGTGATTTTTCGTATGTGTACAGTGAAAGACCCGGAGAGTGACGTAGGCTACTTCTATCCCGGAAAATCAAGACTTCCCACAGGATTTCTAAAAACATAAATCCACGCGGATGAAGTCGCGGGCATCTGCTAGTTTATGCATAAATGTCAAATAGAGAAACTCCTTATTTTTAGAATTTTTGAAGTCGATTAAAATTACGCTGCGGATGAGTGTCCGTTCACACAGACCGGCTCGGACCGGAGAGCAGATTTTGATAGCGATTAAAATAGAGTGTTGGTTAGTTGAATTAAGGTTTATTTTTACATATCAGCTCTTTTGTTATTGAGAATGCCGGAGAGCAAACCTTACGCGGTTAAAAAATAAAAGGAGCCGACCGGCTACGTATGATTTCTGATGATCGCGCCCTTCCGCTCTCGCGCAGCCGAACAGCTCCGTTTGCGTACTCTTTCAGTACAGTGCTCTTCCAGCCGGTCTATGTGAAACAAAACCTGGTCGCTCCGGCCAGTTCCATCCGTACGCGCGCCGGAGGTCTGTGTGAAAAGAAGAGCACCGTCCGATTCTGTCCGAGCCGGTCTATGTGAACGGACAAGTTGTCTTGACATAGTGCCGCTGCAATCTACACACGGACGAATTCAGCGACAGTCCTGAAAAATTGTGAGCATTGTCACCGTACACGTGACGAATGTTTCGTGTAAAGTTGCCTCGTCGCCTTGAACTGTCCCATTCGTGAGATTGCATATTCGATGGACACGGCGTAAATTATAAGGTCACGATGATGTTGATAAAGCTGTTATTACGTGATCCGATTAAGTATGTTGGTTAAACAGTTAAAACTTATCACTAGGTAGGTACCCCTTTGTACGAAGAATATAGTATGTAACTTTATTCACTTACTAGCTTATGCCCGCGACTTTGCCCGTGTGGACTGCACAAACAAACTCCTGTTTTACCCCTTCAGGGTTTGAATTTAAAAAAATCCTTTCTTAGCGGATGTCTATTGATGGGATAGCAATAGCTATCTCATGCAAAATTTCAGCCCGATCCGTCCAGTAGTTCGAGCTGTACGTTGATAGATCAGTCAGTCAGTAAGTCAGTCAGCTTTTCTTTTTATATCTACAGACCATACTGTTACCTACATTGCTAGAATATAAGTAGGGACATTTTATAAAGA
Source organism: Maniola hyperantus (assembly GCF_902806685.2). Lineage (NCBI taxonomy): Eukaryota > Metazoa > Arthropoda > Insecta > Lepidoptera > Nymphalidae > Maniola > Maniola hyperantus. The sequence goes on from NC_048550.1 coordinate 8,947,955, forward strand.
ACGTCTTACTTAGGGAGGGTTCTTACTTTTTGAAATGTGTTTTTATTTTCACTAAGTAGGTAATATACCTACGCCGTTATAGGTAATATTCTAATATACGCCATCAGCTCATCATTTTCCTAAATGTTATTACTCATTGTAAGTTAACTGTTGCTATTATAAAAATATTTCAGTCGGAAATGGAGAGGACTCTTACCTTTATAATATAAAAAAATACCAAACATAAGTTAACATATTTTTATTTAAAGTAAGCTTACTTCATCATATAGACTTTTTGAAACTTCCAGACTATAGTTCGGTTCTCACTGTAGATATGCCACTGGCTCTGAAAGTAGAGCCAAGAAGCCGGCGAGGAACTTAGCACCTTAGCACGAACTAAGTACCTACGGCATCCCCCCCCCCCCCGTGACGCTGTAGGGCCTACGCAGCATAATAAATCCGAAACAACACGCAAAAAAAATGTGTAGATACCTACAACAGAATCTGCCACTGTCTAAGTAACTGAAACTAAAATCTTTAACAAGAATTATGAAGTTGACCTTATTTCCGGTTTTTAATGTAGGTAACCGAGGCCATACATCAATGTCAGTAAAAAGGTGCTTATTTTAATGCAAATAAATACTTATTGTAATTATTCTGGTTTTGCCGTCAATGTTTTTTATCAGGTGAAAGATACTTCAGGGTCCTTATTTTTCATTAGGTACCAACGTTACGAGCCATGATAGCCTAGTGGTTAAAACGCCCACCTCCTATTCGGGAGGTCGAGGTTCGATCCCGGGCACGCACCTCTAACTTTTCGGAGTTATGTGCGTTTTAAGCAATGAAATATCGTTATGAAACCTGCTTGCCTGTGAAAACAGTTTTGGCATAAGTAGTCAATTTTTTGGTCAAGCGTGAGCGTTTTTAGTGCTGATCGACTCAGTTTTACCAGTTTGTTTTCAGTTATTGTACCAGTAGGCACGCAAGTATCCTCGTGATGTTTTCCTTGTTTTCCTTCATTTAAAACCAAGTAATTATGTGACAATCATTGGCGTAGGCCCTGCTCATATAGACATAAAGGTACTTGCTAACTACCTTTACATTTGATATTATTAATTATAATATACTTTAATTTACGTTGCGTTTCAATCTAGTTTATACGATAATTCTCATAAATTCAAGGTTATAAAATTTATAACAGTGTGACCAATTTTGTTGTTATACAGGGTTCCAGGAAAATAGGACACGATCCCGTTAAGGGGTTATAGTACCTACAGGACATTAGTTATCAAATGACCCCTAAAGTGCTTATGCGAAAGTTTATCGCTTTCGAGTTACTCATTTATTAATTTTTTCTTGGTAAAGGGGTGTTTGCCACTTTATAAAATTAATAAAAAAAGGAACAATGTATTTCATCAATTTTTTTTTATTTCTTGCTAGTACATATCCTTGTTAATAATAAACAGTTATAAAACAAGAAAAATCTTCAAGCATTTAAAAATTACAGCCCAAAAACTGTACAAGTTTTCGATTTTTAAATTTAATTCTTTGAATAACTTGCAAATTTTCTGTAAAAATTTCTATGGCACTTATCCTGCGGATTATTTTAAAAACATCTACGTTTCGTTAGCTATCCATTGGTACAAAAAAATTACAAAAAAATCATAAAATCAAGAAAAAATTACACAACAAAAAGACCAGGTAGAAAATTCTAGCAAATGCCAAATTATCAAATATAATTATATTGTCAAAGAGTTAAATCAGAATCAATGTAAAAACGAGTTTAATGCAAAATCGTTGAAGAATATTTTTCAATGAGGTCAAAAGGTAATATAAAATCAGTCAACTGTGAGTCGGGCTCGCACACGAAGGGTTCCGTACCATCGTACAAGTAATAACACTTTTTAATTTTTCTTAATTTTTATGGCGGCCATTTTGTAATTTTTAGTATTTGTTGTTATAGCGGCCATAAAAATACACATTTTGTAAAAATTTCATGTTCGTTCGTCCGGCCGTCCGTCTGTCCGGCCGCTCGTTTGTCTGTCAGTGGACTGTATCTCGTGAACCCTAATAGGTAGAGACTTGAAATTTTTACAGAATGTGTATTTCTATTGCCGCTACCAACAAATGCGAAAGTGTATTTGTCGGCTTGGCATTCAACGGATCTACCTGATTTTTGTATAGTCTCTTTAATCACCTGGAGAGTGACATACGTAGGTTACTTTTATCCCAGGAAATGAACAACTTCCCATGGGATGCTTAAAACCTAAATGAACGCGGGCGTCATCTATCTAGTGACTAATATTATTTACCTGGTACAGTGACATTACATTGCGCAGTATAATAATAGCTAGGTATGACCTATCACCTACGTTAATAGCTATAATTTCGAAGAATTTCAGTTTGTTTGTAATATTCTTGGTTTATTACCGATTTAGATTTACTTATATGTTTGTATGACTCACTGGCTTATGTTTACAGTTAAGCTGTAGTCAAGTTTTACTTTAGGTGCTTACCTACTAGCTTTTGCTCGCGACTTCAGTGTGTGAAAACGGGTTTCAGCTCTTTGGATATCGAGACCCATCTTAGGGCGCCTTCAAATTAGTGGCTGCAGCGCTGCTTCGTAAACCCATATAAATAAAAACGCGCGACTGCAGCGCTAAACCCGTGCATCAGTTAATTTGAATGTGCCCTTGCTATCCTATCTCCTTTCCGGCATCAGGCTATCTTGATCTACATTTGCAGTGTCACTACGTTTATTTTCCTCGTTCCCCAGCGCAGCGCGGCGCGGCGCTTTCCATACAATCGTAGTTTGGTTCTTACAAAGAATTTGGATGTACTACTACGGGTTCTCATTTAAATATCAATCAATCAAATCTGGACTGCACATTATATTGTCTGTGGATGTCAGATTTTTGTAAAAATATCTAGTTTTAAAGATTTTAAATAGGTACAAATCTTTGAGTCCGTTAAAACTATACCTACCTATACCATAGATTCAGATATTTGTTTCTAGAACTTGTCTACAAAATCCCATTAAGTTTCTTTATGAGAAACAAACTATGTTTGTATGAAAAGCGCCCTGGAACGCTGCCAGGCGTTATAGGTACTTCTCTAAAATCTTGGATTATCCGCCATATTGAATTTATGATGACGTCGTTGATACCCAATCCTATTTCTTCAGTGCCAGAACAACTATTCTTAAAACCTATTTAAAAGTGAGAAACGCATATTATTATGACGATTTTTTTTACCGTTCTCGAAAGTATGGATCGGACTATAGCTGCAAACGAGGATGCGATAATTGGAAGCGAGTGTATGATCCGTTACATTTCTTAAAACACATTTATACTGTAAACAAATGCACAGTAATGTGTCACCAGACTAAGCATGATACCCTATAAAACGAGACACCAAGACCTAGTTATTCAACATCGGGATTAGCTTTCAAGTCTTCACAACGCGTGAAACAAATTATTCATCAATTTAATTACAAAATGGATTTCAGTGCTAAGCTTTTCGGTATATTCGCGCTTATCTACTTATTTTTTATTGTTCAAAGTCAATCTCAGCCGATAGACGAGGCAAATTCTACAGCGAATGTATCAGATGGTGAAATGATGGAAACAGCTGAGTCTCAAAATCCTTTTCTGCCGCGTTTCGCAATGAAAAAGTTAAAGGAAAGGCGGGAAAAAGCTCGAGCGCAAAGAAGGAATTATTATCCAGCGCAAAGATACCAACCAGTGCAGAGTCGAGTGCGTTGTTCGCATTATGTAAGTTACTTATAACTTCTAATCTCTTTAGCAAATTGCGTCTAAATCGGTTAGACGGAAGGGCCGTTAAAAACTAGCAGACAGACACTGTACGGATTGTTGTCTATAAGTCCCGCAAATTGCTTATGCGCGTGGCCGCCATTTTAGTGACGTCAGCACTAGACTGAAGTATCGAGCTGATGGTATATTTTTATTTCGGCTGACGTCATTTCGATGTTAATGAGACCTGATTCCAGCGCAATAGCAATTTGCGGGATTAATACCTAAGTATATATGTATCAGAAAATGTTTTTCATGGCGTAGCTATGGTACGCAACAGGTCGAGATGGCGCCACACGGCGCGGGGCGTCTTCCCGCCTCATACCCCGATTGCCATCTCAACCTGTCGCGGACTATCGATATCCCCCAATTCTATTATAATAGGTAGGTATAGAGCACTTACCTACTACACCCACGGTAGTCATGAGTTTGGTTCTAATTATCATCTTAAACATTGTGTGCCATGGACAACGGTCACCTTTCTTTGACCCAGAAAATTTTGTAATATAAGGTCTGAATTTACCGCATATTTCATATACCATTTCTAACATTCGAATCAACTTGTTTCAGAAAAAATGAAGAGCTACATAATTTTAGTGCTAACAGTGGCAGTAGGGTTTGATTTCCTCGTAGCAAATTCAGTTTTAAAACAAACAGTTGTTGATAAAGATTTGCTATTGTCTGAAAGTAATGACTCAACCACAAATCACGAAGAAACGCTTCCAAACAATAGCGATATAGAACAAAAGAATATAGAAACAAGTGAAAGTGGTGAGACGATCGCTATGGAGGATCACGCAAATGAAGGAACCCTGGAAATTGATATCGTAGAAAATATACAGAATCCAATAGATCAATTTGATTTTCAAGAAGCTATCGACAATCAACTAGGCTTAAAAGAGGCTTATAATAATAATAATCATTTTAATCTACAAGAATATGTGGATACAAATCTTGAAAATGAGTTCGAATTAGTAAAGGAGGGTGATTATTATTATAACGATGTAGTTTATAAGGACCCTAACGAAATTATGGATACTGCCGCTGGATTCGTGCCCATTCCTATATTTCGTAAAAAACAAAAGCAGGCTCCCCGCAGACGGTATGCTACTAGAAGGTATAATAGAAGACCCTACGCCAGCAGAAGACAATATTACTTCTACCCATATTACAGATATTACCGGCCAAGCTCTCTAAGATATTATTACTATTAACATAAGTTAGTCTAAAGTTATTTAATTTTATAAATAAAAATACAAGTGAAATATGGCTTCAAATACATTTATTGCTAAAACCTTAATTACTCGTATTTGCATATTCATGTAAATGCTTTATTAATTCATTGATATTATTCATTTGATTTTTTCATTGAAGTAGGTACAGTACACAATATTTATTTACATACATTTATAAATACCGCATTATTTTTTCATAGTTTCATTGTATTACTTAAAAACAATAGAACACAAATCATAGGTAATTTTAATAAATTCTTACATACAATTGTATTTTATTCATGGCAAATTGTGGTTACATTAAAGCTTCGTATGCACTATGTTCGCACAGTTTTTTAAAAGAATATTAGCCATGTTAAATGACTAATATTCCCCTTTCCTCTCCAACTAAGCGTCAAACTTGTGCTAGGAGTAGGTACGAGTACGACAATAGTGCAACGGGCGAGGTTTGAACCGTCGACCTTTCGGTTCTCATTCCACTCACTCCTTTACCCGTTGAGCTATTGAGGCTCTGAATATACTAATACATTTCCTATATCGAAACAATAAGATTACGGAAAACGGTATCTATTGCTTTTGTTAATGCTTGTTATAGTGGATGTTATTGATTTATAAATTATAATTATTATAAGCTGTGATAGCGTAGTGGTTAGGACGCCCACCTTCTAATCGGAGGTCGGGGATTTGATCCCGGGAATGCATCTCTAACTTTTCGGAGTTATGTGCGTTTTAAGTAATTAAATATCACTTGATTTAATGGTGAAGGGAAACATCATCGTGAGGAAACCTGCATGTCTTAGATTTTCATTCTCCATAATGTTCTCAAATGTGAGTGAAATCTACCAATCCGCACATGGCCAGAGCGTGGTAGACTATGGCCAAAACCCTTTTCACTCTGAGGGGAGACCAGTGCTCTGTAGTGAGCCGGCGATGGGTTGATCATGATGATGATGATGATGATGATGAATTACTATAATATTACATTGTTTGTGTTTTATATCTTCGTTATTAACTGAAGATAAGCGAACTCCTTTTGATTTTGGTCGAACCGATCAGAAAAATTACTTCTTGATAGATCACGTCATGATAATCTTATCACGTCATCTTTTGATAAGTGATTGGTTTGTTCAACACATCTTCGCCACGCTGGATAGGCGCATAGGATGGATAGATTCTATAATTTTAGTACTAACTACGATATTTGAGGTAGGTATAACAACTTAGTCTTTCAACAAACTCCCACTTTAGGTCTCTGACCTACGATGCAAGTGCGAGCTCATGCAGGTATTGTTCCGCGTGCTCGTGTACTGTGTACGAATGTAGCACTCACACTAATGCAGAAGGCGAATGCGGCGGTGCGCGGGCTGGTGTTCTGCACCCTCGCGTAGCGCGGCCCACTGACGTCTAAAAATGCTATTGCGACGCGTCTTGCGGGTAACTTCAAGAACGACTATTGCTTAGTTGGTGTTGCGTGCGCGCTCTTGGAGCATGAAATTAATTGTGTCCATTCGATTAAGTTTGTTGTCCTTGTCGATATGACGTCTCAGATCATTTTGATGACGCACAGATCACAGTTGGTGTGCGAGCATAATGCATACACATAACGTAACGCAAGCAAGAATTTAAAATAGATAGTATACATATTAACATAATTATTATTTGTATAAATTATAAATATAGATGATAGCGTATAAAACAAAGCTTACACGTGTATAAATAAGTTAAAATTAGTGTCAAGAATATATTATTATTATGTCATATGCAACACTTCACTATCGTAATTATTTTCTATTAACAAAACTAGCTTACAGTAGCCAGTAGGAAATATTGTACATCGACCTTTAGAAAGAGGTTTCGGTTTTGTAGAACGTTGTCTCTGTCACTCATGTCTATATGACGTTTTGTCGGTCTCAACGACAGAGACAACGAACTGCGAAACCGCTATCTATTTCTAAAGATCGACGTACAATATTTCCTGCCGGGTAATGTAGATATACTTTACAAACGTCGATAGAAATACTATTTGACCATTATCTTATATATTACTTGGCATGGACAGGGTTATTGAACAAACAAAATGTCACCGACTCATTGGTGCTTATGCACCAATGCAACCTCACTGACGTTTGGATTTCAAACGGGTCCGTCGTTCATTAGTATCTAAGAGGTGGCGCTGATTTATTTGGTTTCTAAACGGTGAAAAGTTTTGTTCGCTTGACCATATCTTGACATTTATATCGATGTATTTGACACAGGTAATCATAAAATGTTGGATTTAAATTGAAGAAGACAAACGAGAAGCTATGCTTTTAAAGACTATTCTTTTAAAAGGTAGGGTGCGTCGTGTATTATGCATATTATTTATCGTGATTCGTAAGCCCAGTAGAGATCAACAAAATATTCTAACAATCTGTTGTTATGTCGACAACTTACTCAAATAGCACTGTGTCGAAAATGGTATGGTCTTTTTTGACAAATAACAATGTTGCTAAGTAGTAATTTATCGTCAGATTACAGATGAATCGATTATAATTTCGGCTTTAAACGTTAGGATAATAGGTAATTACAACAATAACAAAACAACAAACAGTCATTTAGGATTTCCACCGACGACGTTAAGCCCATTGAGTATAGTCCGTACAAAATGACTTCTCATTCGCCAACGCCGTCAATTGTCATGTCAAAAGTACGATTCACCTTAAAATAAGGACTAAAATCGTACTTTTGACATGACATTTGACACATAAAGTTTAAAATGGCGCGTGAGGACTTATTTTTGACGCATTATACAAAGCGATTTATTTTTTCCAATAAACTGTAGAGTAGTAATTTATCACCAAAACAATACCTAAATGAGTATTCATAAATTGTCTTTTCAAATAATTTACAGGATAAAATTTCCGCGCACTGGTGATTGCCAAACCGGTTTAGCCATTTTCTTATTTAAAAAAGCAATACATTGAATATTCATTAGTGACATTTTAAAGGTACTGAAATCGCTGAATTTTAATGTGCAATTCATTTTAGCCAGAAATTATTTAAAATCGTGGATACAATAAAATATTATAACTTAAAGCTCAGTTTAATTATACTTTATATAATAGTTTTCTACTATTTACATTATCTGTATTTATATGAAAGAGATAAATAAATATTACATGCAGTTGATCCCGCAATTCAAAGTTTTTCTTTTAATAATACCTACCTATTTATAATTTCATAAGTGTTTCTTTAAAGCAGGTCCTTCAGAAGTCTTTCACATTTATTTCACGAGTTTGTTAAGTCTTTAAGCTGCTATTTTTCACCAGTATGATAGAGATAGACTTTGTAAAACATGGGTTTGTAAAAACAATATCTCGGATGGACGGAATTGAACTTTTTTTCTATGCCAATACCATAGGATAAATCCGTTCAATGAATTCATTATTGCAACAGGGACATTTTTCAGAATATTCAATGTAATGCTGCCGGTTATTCTTTCTTTTGCAAAGCGCTATATCTCGAAACAGTAATAACATTCAAGTTCATTTCCCGGGACCGACCAACGTTTCATCCATAAGTTCATCATCTGTGATACAAGGTGAGTTGGAATGAGGGGAAGGTGCGACTAAAGGTGAGGGTGCTGGACTTTTAGCCAACTGTAAAAGTGCTGGAGAAGCGGGATAAACTGATCGGACGGCTACCATACCAGACACTTTGCTACCAGACGAAGATGAAAAATCCAGTAACATTTCAGCTGCTTCTTGAGGGGTTGTAGCGCCGCTGCGAGCGATCGATCCGCTAGCTGGAGGTTTCATACATGAATCCGCACCTTTTCTGTCTTCGGAACTCCCCTTTGGTGCAGCGAACCCTTTTGCCATTTCAGTTTTAAAATCTAACGGCATGAGTGGATAGGTCCCAGAATAGCTTTCTTTCGAGTCGTCTTTAATTCGTTGGGGACTTTCACCTTTCGCTATACTATCGGATAGTACTTTAGAATATTCAGATTGTTCACTTTTGCTCGGCGGAATTGTTTTTGGACTCACGCCTCCTATATTTAATAATGGTTTTGGTACATTTAAAGGATATGCGGACTTCTGTATTGAATCAATATTTCTATTCGGATTATCGAAGTGAGAAAACGAATATTTATTTTGATCCATTGACCTAGCAAAATCGTTTACCATCGATCGACTATCGTACTGCGATACGGGACTGTTTTTATCGGGAGTATTTTGATTCTTTAATTTGGGTATTTGAAACTTACTAGTATCTAAAGGCTTAATTAAACCTTCGACTAAAAAGCTAGCGTCTTTAGCTGAATTTTTAAATCGATCTCCGTCAACCTCATCTCTCGAACTACTAGGGCTAGAATGTCGCTCAGATTTAGATGAAAAAATTGACTTGTCAGAATTACTCATTATCTTAGTCCTAGCTTTTTCGCGATCTCTGTCTCTCATAATTTTGGCAAGATCTGAATTGCTGCTTTTGGGCGATCCCGATGATTTGGACCCAGATTTAGATAAGTTAATACCAGTAGAACTGCTACTGGATGATTTAGGATAAGGCACTTTTGGAACATTACCAGCCGATTGTTCTGACGGGCTCAAGTTTGCTTTAGGTGGGGTTGAACCAGTAGTTACGCTAGCAGATTTGGATGATTGCATAACTTGAGTTTTTTTAGAAGCCGGCCCACTAATTACGCCCGGTTTTAAGCCGGTGTGTGTTTTAGGGGAACCCTGGCTGGGCGGGGTAAGTTGAGGCGAAGATTGTTTACTAGAACTAGAGCTGGAATAGTTTAATTTTGAACTACTGCTTGATGAGGACGACTCTTTGGATCTGGTTTTATTAATTGTTATTTTCATACCATCTAAGCTCGGCTTAACCATATACTCCTGATTTTTACTTTCGCTTAGCTTTACGCTACTATTCGCTGCGCTGTTTTTTGGATCTGAAAATTTGCTAGTACTGCTTGACGAACTCGATTTTACTGTTATTTCTGAGTCTGTGCCACAATGTTGAGCAGATTTCAATTTATCTATTACCGCACTGAGGGAACCTTTACGATTACGAGCTTGGCTGGGCGCATTTGATTTATTCACTTCGACGTTTGGTGGAGATATTAAAGGTTCGGTCATGGGACTGTCACATGTTACCGGAGTGATTTCTAATTGTTTTAATTTCATTGGGTTTTTTAACTTTGGACTGCTTCTATCTGAACTAGAAAAAGAAAGGCTAGATGGCTTCTTTTCTTTTTCCCTCGAAGTCATCGAACTTGAACTGTAGCTGTCTTTCGAGATCTTTTTAGTCAGATCATAGCCAGTGGTGCCAGATTTCCCGGAAGGGGACCCACTGGTTGCTGATTTTAACGTTGACATGCTCGGTTTTCCCGAGCCAGAAGAACTGTGTTTCGGTGAAGAGATGCTATGGTTTTTTGGACTCGAGTATCCAGGAAGATGTTTAGGGCTGTTTGGAACGGGTGAGTGTCTAGGACTACTGTGATGACCGGATGTTCCCGAAGGTTTACCTATGCCTTTAACACTACTCGGACTTGGAGATTTCGTAATCGATACTGACCTGCCGTGAGTCGGGCTGGGGCTAAATTTTCGCAGAAGTGAGTTCGGAGAGGTGGAGCGCATCGGAGAGCCGTCCGTTGGTTTGATACTCACAGAGACAGGTTTGGTTAGCGGGTCTTGTTTAGGCGGAATCTTTTCCGGTGGGCCCATGGAGTCGTCCCTCCGCCGCTTTTTCTTTTTCTCTTTGCTACGTTCTTCGCCTGATCTACTTGATTTTTTATCAGATCTTATTCGATCGTCCATAGACTTGATCTGCGAGGACGTTATCGGCGTTATCGTTATAGAACTGGGCAAGGCGGCTGGCGCAGCGGCCGTGATGGGTATAATCTCTATGCCAGGCCTTCGATCGAGACACAACATTGATGATAAATTAGACCCGGACACGGAGTTGGGCGGATTAGAGCTGGATCCTATCGGAGTGATGCTTACAGACGAAGGCATGTAAGATTTTCCATCTGTAAGGTCAAGAAGTAACGAAGACGTGCTTCTGCTTCGTGCTTCGGACTCCTTTTTCAGTTTTTGCCTTTTGTGCTCAGGCTTGTGAAAAGAATTCCTGCAACAAAAACACGATAAATTGAACTATCTATTACAGTAGCGTGGCGCAAAAGTCTTATTTTCTAATGGCGCAAAAGTACCTCAGCCAATCTTAGCGCGCGTCCGTCCGCTATAGGTTGTCGTCTACGCGCCAGTTTTTGTACGCGCGAATTAGGAGCGAGATAGCACGAGCCTTTTGTTCTTGTTTTTAAAATCTTAACGTCAAGCAAAAACTTAGTCTGTATTTCATTGATGTAAGTTTTAGGCGGCGTTAGATTGCTCTTTTCTGCGCAAACGGATTTTGTTGATATGACTTATAATAAAAGTGATAGCACTCTACAGTAGCCACCAAGAAATCCATCGCCCATTAGAATGAGATTTCGGCTTCGTAGAGCGTTGTCTCTGTCACTCATACCTATGTGTTGGCCTCAACAACAGGGATAATGGTCTACGAAACCGCTATCTCTTTCTAAAGCTCGATGTACATCGTTCTTGTCCAGAATTTACTAAAAGCAGAAACAATCGAACAAAAGAGAGGATAGTCTTTAATATGGCATGATGCATGACATACCATGAAGTGGCAATGGGCAGGGCGCATAGTTCGAAAAACCAATAGACGTTGGGGTCACAAGGTGCTAGAATGCCGACCTCGTGCCGGAAAGCGCAGCGTCGGAAGACTCCCCACTAGGCAGACAGACGACAGGATGAGTCCAATGGGCGTCGCGCGAGAGAGGCACCGGCGTACGTTTTTAGAGTTCCTGGGGTCTCTCAATAACGCGCTGAAGGCCACCGAGGGGGTTTTAGTGGGTAGAAATCGGGTAGCACATATATCTTTATTTCCCCCTCGAAAAAAATGTAGAAAGACGACATCAAACGAGTTTCAAGGAGCCGCTGGATTGAGGCGACGGCCCTAAAACGACGACGATCCCTACTAGAGTCCAGCAGTGAACGTCTATCGGTTGAGATGATGATGACTCATTAACATACCTGATTAAATCTTCAACGTCCCCATCATTTGAGTTGTCCATATCGGACGATGTCCTGTTGTCTTGACCGCCGAGCGCATCTTGCGCGTCCAACACCGAAAGCTCCAAATCCGAAGCGAATTCGTTTTGAGACACCGACGATTCCCGACCCTCCATTTCAACATCGTCATTAGTTGAATTGCTATTCATAGTGTTGTCGTCCTCGTTGCCGTAACCATCAGAATTGTCACTCTCGCTATCGGAATCCATCAAAGCGTTCATGCCCGGTTTACCCTTCTTCTGGGCTGAGGGCCACAGACTTTGGTCCGATTTCCGCTTTTTTGACTTACGCTCCTCAGAACCCTGTGGTTTGGAATCGCTTGTATTAGAATCTTGACACATCATCGTTAGATGGTGTTGTTGATCCGATAGATATGAACCTGTGAATGGATTTTTAATGAAATTTTCTCTTTCCACAATATCCTAATTTTTGACTAGGAAAAAATATGGACTAACTTTAAAGGTGAACTGAAAAGCAATACTTAAATAATTTTTAAATTACTATCAATCAATTTACTCTATACCAATTAACAAAAAAATCAAAACTTATATTGTAGATAGCTGTTGAAGACGGCAAAAGAAGACAATAAGATTATACAACTAAGGTAATAAGGAAATACAACTTATCCCTAAAAGTACCTAACCTTAGTAAGTAATTAAATATTTTCGCGGTTAAGACAACAAACCCCAAATCAATAGGGATGATACTCACCCCCTTGGTGCGGGTGGCTGACGTTGCCGGGCTCGTGCTTAACGTCGCCCCCGGGGTCGATGCCCCCCATGCCGCAGCTAAAATTTGACTCCAAAGCTGAGTAGCTGCCGTTCAGTTGCTTCGTTGCCGCTTCTCGCTCCCAGATTTTGACGAGCGATCTAAAACGTTCATTGGGAACTTTGAAGATCTTTTGGAAATGCAGACTAGCTCTAAAACATCTAAATCATCATAATAGTCTAATATTTATGTGCGTTTTTCAGTACTTCAAACTAAAATGGATTTACAGCACTTTGCTAAGTCCTTCATTCCATAGACACTATTGATTTTTATTTCATAAAGCTGTCACTAGAGGTGCTGGCTGTAAATGTACGACTCGACATCGCATTTGGTTTTGTAAACTATAGAAACTCCAGTACTAGCGATAGGATTACAGCTTACCTGAGTGTAATAGGTATGGAGTGACTCTTCTGCAGAACTTTGGTAATATAGTCGTCAATATGGTCTCTAGGTGGAGAATTGAGCGTGTACACAGAGGCTCGGGGAGCGGCCGGGTCTGAGAGCTCCAGCTCCACAGTGGCCATGCTCTCGTCCAGTGGATGTTCCAATGATATTGATATGTGCTGCCACGACAGCGCGCTCACTTCGAACATTAGCACACTTTCTAGCTCCATTACTGTCAAAATTCAAATTCTTACTTAACTAGAGCCTCAATAGCTCAACGGGTAAAGGAGGGGACTGAAAACCGAAAGGTCGACGGTTCGAACCCCGCTTGTACTATTGTCGTACCTACTCCTAGCACAAGCTTGACGCTTTGTTGGAGAGGAAAGGGAAATATTAGTCATTTAACATGGCTAATACTCTTTTTTTTAAAAAAAAACATTATGAACTTAGGTAGGTAAGTATGTGTCCACAATACAGGCGTTGAACGTGTGTGTTTCACACAGGGAGGCTGTGTGGAAAAGTGTTGCAAGAAGATCTTGTATGGGAGCAATGTAAGATCTTCTTCCAAACGGGTATCATATCATGCTAGGGGCCCAGCTGGACCGACCGATGGAACTGTATATACATACAGTCATGCCAGGTAACATTTCATTAGCGCGATTCAGACTTCTCCGGGAGTTATTGATCGTAGTAACGTCATACTATAGTACCATTGCTAGTAAACCTATACCGTAAGTATTTTCGTCACAGTCGCGTAATTGCTGTATGATCCTTTCATATGAGTGCGAGTATAACATCATTTAGTATCTGTAGGTCCATTTCGTAAAACCTGCATCAATCATCATCACTATCGCAATCATTTCTGATTGGCGGAATTTATGGCATTTTTGTTGCAACAATGCATTGTAGCCAATAGTGAGCGAGCATGAACCAATTAGAGGCGATTGCAATCGCGACATTATAGCTGTCATTCTACTGCAAACGAGCTGCTGTATGTGGTGACCGCTACAATCCCTCACCTTGCTTGGTCTGCAAGCGCACGCAGCTAGCGACGAGGGCGTTGAAGAGCGCCTGCTGGCGCAGCGCGGCCAGCAGCGGCGGCACGTGCGACGGGTGCGTGAACGGGACACTTGTGACCACGCAGCCGTCCAAGCCGCGCGTCTCACACAGGAAGTAGCATTGCCACTGCTCGGGAAGGTTCTGCGGGAACAAGTACAAATAGAAATGCTTTAATAGGGCAATTTGTTAAAACTGTTAGGTTGGCGGAACTGTTATCAAGCCTTGTTTAGTTGGTCATGTGACCATAGAAACATAGGTATAAGTACCGCAAATTGCTATTGCGCTTGAACCATGTCTCATTAAGATTGAAATGACGTCATTTTGACGTCAGCCGAAATAAAAATATACCATCAGCTCGAAACTTCTGTCTAGTGCGGCGGAAAATGGCAGTCACACGCATTAGTAATTAGTGGGACTTATATTATATAGCGGGTAATTTCAGATGTTGACCACAACAACTACCAAGTTACCAAACTAAGATTTTAGCCAAAGAAACTAGAAAGTAAGAAAATACAAATAAAAGTTATCATACATACCACAAAAAGACCCTTGCTGAGATTCAACTCGATGACTTTGCCGGGAGCAAGTTTGTTGTACGCTTGTTGGGCGACCAGGCCCATTATGGGTTTAGCGTTCGCCCAATCGCCAGCCACTTCAACCTATAAACAAGTGGAATGAGACGGTAAATATGTGCAGTATCACTACCCATATTATAAATGCGACAGTGTTTGTTTGTTCGTTTGTCCTTCAATCACGTCGCAACGGAGCAACGGATCGACGTGATTTGATTTTTTGCATAGGTATAGTCAAAGACCCGGAGGCAACTTTTTGTCCACGGAATTTCTTTAAACCTAAATCCACGCAGGTGAAGTCGCGGGCCTCAGATGGTAGAGTAAATATTACACATCGAGCTTTAGAAGGAGATAATTGGCAGTTTCGGCATTGTAGAGCGTCATCTCTGTCTTGAGACTGACGACTGAAGTAGCTTACGTAATTATTTGACAACAAATTTACTAAGATAAATGTTTACATTAGTAAATTTGTCATAAGTTAATCATGTAAGCTACTTACGTGAGTAAAACTTACAAGTGTATCCGCGGCCTAAGACCAAGGGTTGTTTGAATTATTACAGTTGCCGTAATTATTCCTACCTCAGTAGTAGCATGAATGAGTTTGGCGAGCCCTGCACACAAGGGCGCGGGTTGGGAGAGCTTGAGAGTGTAGCACGCGGGTAGCATTGCGCTGTTCTGTGGCACCAACTGGGCGTATACCGGGCCATTCCTGCAAACGAATTCAATAAGGGATGTTGCCGGATGAAAATAAATTATTTCTTAGTGATTATTGAGGGCCGACATAGCTCAACGGGTTGCGAAGCTGAAGTGGCAATGGGCAGGTACACAGTTCGTAAAACCGATTGACGTTGGGGTCCCAAGGTGCTGGAATGGCGACTTCGCACCGGAAGACGCAGCGTTGGAAGACCCTCCACTAGGTGGACGGACGACATCAGACGAGTCGCAGAGAGCCGCTGGATTCAGGCGGCGCAAAACCGTGGCGTGTGGAAGTCCCTACAATAGACCTATGTCCAGCAGTGGACATTTATCGGTTGATGATGATGATGATGATTGAGGGTCTGCCAAAATACATAAAATACACGTTCTTTGTTTACTTTAAGTTTCATAATCATTTTGAATTATCGATTAAAGTACCTGCGTCAAATGTTTAAGGCGTCAAATCGGTATTTCACAGACTCCCATATTAAGCGCGCATTTTGACGGTTGACAAAGGGTTGCTTATTTGATTAGTTGGCAACATCCTTATGTGGGACCACCACATTCGTAACAGTCGTTTAATATGGAAGTCTAGTATTCATACAGGTGGAGTTCTATTCAGATTGTATCATGTAAAAAGTCCGCTGACTTTGTGCACAGACGATTTGTAGATCTACATTTTAGTGCTAAATAAAAATAAAAACAATTGGCCCTACATTCATCACAGAAGTTTAATATTGAAACGCCACCCTATTTCTTTTTATCACATCGATATATGTATTAAAAATTAAAATACTGGCAGTGTACTTTTACCAAATAACACAAATTAAAAAAATTGTTACCCTTTTCCTGGTCTCTGAGCACCGGATATGATAGGCGATAGTTGAAGCTTATTAGCCGTAGAACCTTCTAGAAGGACCGTCGCAGAGTGGCCTAAAGGCGTGTGTGAGGGCGCCACAAGCGACGCCAGCCCAGTTGACGCCGATGGCTTCCCTAGTGTTAGTAGTTCTGCAGTTAGTGGTTGTAGACCTTTGTCCTTGTCCAACAATTCGTAGGGCGATACAAAGTATGTTAGACGCATTGCATGACCTGTAAAGATAAATCTATATTAAATATTATTATCTCAGCGCATAAGAGCCTGTCCAGATGAGACGTTTTACGCGCGAATCGACTCGCGCGTAGACACTCGCGCGTTCCCGAGATACTAGAGTACTACTACATATATCCCGATGATGACGCGCGTTTCCTCACTCGCGCGTAAAACGCCGGTAATGAGCGAGACTCTCGACTCGCGCGTTCTATGCGTCTATTCTCGAGTCGAGATACTCGGGTGCCATTACTGCGTCCAGTACTACGCGCGAATCTGTAGCGAGTGGACGTATTACAAATTGGAACGTAATAACAACGATACCGAACTTTTTATAGACGAAATTGAAAAAAGAGTTGCCATATGGAATATGGAATCTTCAGACTATTCTAATAGAGTAATAAAACGTAGGAACTGGGAAGAATTAGTCCGGGTCCATATTTCCGCTGTGTCCGAGTCCATGTTTCTGAATCCGTCCCAGCGTAGGAACGCGCGTAAAACGTGATATCTGTACGCAATATAAATTGAAACGCGAGAGTTCATTCGCGCGTAAAACGCCTCATCTGGACAGGCTCTAATGGCATTTTCTCAAAATGTCATTTTTGTCATTTCTCAGAATGAAAGAAAAGAAAATGTGAAAGTGTGTTTGTCTATTACCTTTTCTTGGCCCATCCTTGATTTTGACGTTGGTAGGTACAGAGATAGCTCTAGCGTCCTAGAGATAGACATCGGTTTACTTTTTATCCCGGAAAACCAAAGAGTACTGACGGGATTTACAAAAAACTCCATCCGCTTAATCGATTTTGATCAAATTCGGTACAAAGATAGATACAAAGATAGCGAGTCAGATGACTCAAGAATGCAAGACTATTTAAGTTTTCACGGATTAAAAAAAAAAGTCACAGAAACATCTATTATAACAATATTATATTTTGCGATTGTGTTTCATGTTTTATCCGATTGTTGAAATAGCCATTTTATTGATTTTTAGCATTCTTTAAATGGTATAATCTATAAATATTACCTGTGTACAATCAAACATAAATGAGTAATCTTTTTTTGTAAAAATTATCTTACTGTAAAAATCATCCTACCTCCTCTTCTTTTTTGCAGGAATCCTATTGGACTTTTATGGACCTGGGCCCAGGGGTCCTTGATAAAACTTTGCAATTGCCTCAGTGTACATAAATCCTCTTCTAAACTCTGCAGTGCACTGAATGCTTTACATTTAACCTACAAATTAAGTTAAAAATGTGTATTTGTGAGTTGTGTGAGTTGCCAAGATGAAATGGCGATGGGTGAGACACATAGCTCCAGTAACTGGTAAGTGATAAACATTGGAATGCTGGAATTGCGACCTTCCATCAGAATGGATGGAAGAATTTACGAGTCGCTAGACACAAGCAGCACAAGACTGTGTTTAGTGGTAAAGAACAGACCCTATGCCAAGCAATGGATGTATGTATGTATGATGTATGATGTATGATGTATGTACAAACACCACCAGAAGATATACAGGATTTATATCTTTGTCATCACTCATATTCACAGAATACATAATAAACATTCCAAAAGATCCTTGGAATTCCTATTTATAAAAACCAGCCAAGTGCGAGTCGGATTCGTGCACAAAGGGTTCTGTACCATTATCTATAAAACAGCAAAAAAATTATATCTGTTGTATGGGAGCCCCCTTACATAATTATTTTATTGTTTTTAGTATTTGTTGTTATAATGGCAACAGAAATACATCATCTGTGTAAATTTCAACTATCTAACTATCACGGTCAGATCACGGTTCATAAGATACGGCCTGGTGATAGATGGACAGACAGATGGACGGACAGCAGAGTCTTAGTAATAGCGTCTCGTTTTACGGAATAGATTTTACGTTTTATGGAATCCTAAAAATTTTAAATATCACATCCCTCAAATTGATGTATACAAAAATGTGTCAGAAGAAAGTCATTGACTTACTTTTTTTTCAGCATTCAATTGGTATACAGCTGTAAGACCCTCTAATTGTGCTGTGAAGTCTGCAAAATCCCCCCGTGATATACATTGCACTAATTCTTCACAACTTTGCTGCTCTATCTGGAAAATTTGCATGTTTTAGTAAAATTGGAATAGTCACAGAAAACTATAACTTTTTCTGTTTAATCATGTGTTTTGAACAAATGCCATCAATAATACATTTAGTTGAGTTTATTTTCAGTAAGTAATAATATTCTTGTTTTGAATAACATCATTATAATTGGACATATTTTCTGAAAAACATTCCATCCGGCAATCAAGTGAAAATAATTGAGTAATAAGCAAAACTAAAAATTGTATAAAAATATGAAAAAACCAAATGCAGATTTTTCTAAATATTTTAGTTTTGACTTGATTGTCGGTTAGAAATTTTTTCAGAAAATAAGTTCAATTAAGTAGAATTTATTTCAGCTTTATGGTATGGTATTTACAATCTGAGGAATATTAAAGTGCAAACCTTGCCCTCATGATGTATCTTGACATCCTTCACATTACCAGAGGATTCAACTAATATTTCCAAATAAAACATATCAGATGATATGAATAAATTGACACCTGATTGACCCACTACAAATTTTAATCTGAAAATAAAATCTCAGTATACACAGCTGTTATATAATTGTTTTTTTTAATTGGTATATTTTGTTTTTCTTTTTGCATACCCAAGTTGTCTGGAAAGGCACTCCAACCTCTCTATGAGGCTCTGCAGGGAGCTTACTTTGATGCAATGCTGTAAGCTGTCAAGGCATTTCTGAAGAATCATGCGATCAGCACTGTCCACTGCCCATCTTTTATCCTTTAAAGATGAATATAGGAGGGTTAGAAATTATTCACAATCTGACTTGGTCTCCCCACGCTCCCCACATTTTTGGACAAGTTATCAATTACAAATATACAAGATAACAAAAACAAAGTTTGAATTAACTACCTGACCTAACACACATAATTAATTCCAGATTTGTTCTACCAAATTTCACTTAAACCTGAATTTGTTCAGTGGAAAATAATGCTTTTAAAATCAACCTAAAGGCCTAGGGATTCGTTAGTACATGACTGACAAACTCAAGTATATTGACAAAGACAGGACTAAAGTTTGAAATTATTTTTGAGCTTTTCAATTAACCTAATATTAAAAAAATATCTTGCTGGCTGGAGGTCAATTTTAAAAACATTTTAGTTCATTAATTTCCATGGCCTAAATTCAGTTTTATGTTAAATTCGGTAGAACAAATCTGGAACTAATTACTTGACCAAACTATGTTATCCATACTAGATACTACAAGAACCCTTATCCTAGGTTTACCTGTATCTTTTAAATAGTCTAAAGATCTGCAGGTCTATTTCGTAAAATCTGCATAGATCTATCATTATTACAATCTCTATTGTTGTGATTGGCTGAATTTGTGCGATTCTTGTTGCAACAATGCATTGTAGTCAATAGTGAGCAAGCAACAACCAATCAGAAGTGATTGCGATTGTGACATTGTAGCTGTCAATCTACCGCAATCTAGCAGCTGGACAATCATATATCTGATAATGGCAGTACAGCAGAATCTTACACTTATCATGCATGTATGTCTGTCAATTCGCACTGGGGTAGCATCGCAGACTATGGCCTTCTCATTCTGAGAGGAGACCCCTGCTCAGTAATGGGCCGACAATGGTTTGCCGACAAGATACATGTATGCTTGTACTATTAATAATACAAGGAACTATATAAATATATTGCATTGTAGAGCACTACAGCTTTTTCATCCAAAAACCCACACTTGTTATATTTTTAAAACAAAAACATATTTCCAGTCATATCAATTTAATACTGCCTAAGACTACTTCTTAAGTAAGTATTCAAATTAGTTTAATGAAAATTAAATTACAAAATACAGGCAACCGTTTCAGACAATGTTTGTTATTAGATCATAGTAATAAAATATTTAGAATATTAGTTAAATTAGTATATTATATGTGTTTTGAGTATGTTATAGAATATTATTTACACCTTCATTCAACTTTGTTTTATAGCGCACAGCTGCACCAAACGGTTGGAATTTACTTCGCCAATGTCGTGTGGAATTGAAGAGACACGATATGAATGGTTGGTGATAGCTGGGAAGTTTTAACTACTCACCAGCATGGCCATACGAACTGCTTTGGAAGTTTCACTTAAATTTTTAAACTGTGAAGTTTTTGATCTCAGTTTTTCCATCAAAATCTCCTTTTGCAGCTCCTTCGACTTAATCATCATCTCGTTTGCAGTTGCCATCACAAGAGCTTTACTATCCGACATAATTAAAACAACTTTATCTATTAGAACAAGAACAACAAACACACGAACTGACAAGTTCTTTTATATCACAACGTTCTTCAACAACAGATTAATAACTAATCTTATAAATAGGAAATACACAATGCAAATTACACTTAGATTCTAGAATTTCTTTAAATAAATTAACATTTTAAGGCTAAAATAAGATTAAATTAAAATTCCATAGCTGTTTTCATAAGCAGCAATTGCAAATTAACTGTCAACCACCTGTCAACTGTCGAATTTGACAACTTCAAGCGATGCCATTTGTTATCACAGACTATAAATGAAGCAATGAAGTTTGTACATTTAAATATCCTCTTTCACGAATTAAAAAAAACCTGCCAGGAGTAACTATCTACACTGCGACAAAGCTATCTTGGCGCGTGGCAAAAATCGGAACTAATTGTTTGAATGTCAATGTTATTCAAGTGCCAAGAGAGCCTTGTCGCACTGTATGGAACTTATAAAAAAATACGTGCGTACAGTGCGACAAGGCTCTTAGGGCACTTGAATAACATTGACAGAGGGGCGCTGTTGGAGAACAATGGCTAAGAATATTCCTCGAATATTCAAACAAGAACAAAGGGGACACTTAAAACGACAACGTTAGTTCTGGATTTTAGCCACGTGCCAAGATAGCCTTGTCGCACTGTATATAAGATGATTATGTATGATGTCTCACATGTATCGTACAATTAATTACGTGACCAAACTATGTTATCCACACTCGATAGATACTCTACACTATGGGGTAGACGAGAAAAAAAAATTCATCCCCACTTTACATGTAGGGGAGCTACCCTAAAAAAATATTTATCACAGTTTTATTTCACCACTTTATCGGCGTGATTAATATATTTTATACCCATGCCAAATTACAGATTTCTTGCAGGAATAGTCTCTGAGATTAACCGAGGACGGAGGGACGGACGGACAGACGGACAGACGGACGGACATGGCGAAACTATAAGGGTTCCTTGTTTACTACGGAACCCTAAAAAACTAAGGTTTTAAAAATTCTAGGTATCTATCATTTAACTTTAATCTACCCTCATGACTTCTATCTTATTTTAGTAGGATAATTTTTCCCCTGAGATAAATAAAACAATATGTCTAAGTAAATAAAGAATTTTACCGGAAATTCGTAAGTGGTACTTACCTAACGCTCAATCGGCGTCGCCTCGTTGACTTTAAACGATAAAGTCGACGCAATTTATGTTCGGATTACCTTTCTGTCTAGATTATCTTGGCCTAGAACATCGATGTATATAGAAGTCATAAAAATCATTCCAAATTAACTCAACCACAAATGATCACAATTTGAACTTATGTTTCTTACCTTGTACCTTGTACCTAAGGCAGATTTTCCCATCAGTAGGTAATAATATACCTACTTATAACTTACTCTATTCAAACATGTGCAGTTATGCGACTCCTGCTAACTTTACGCACAATTTCGTTAAGTTTCGATTTACGATAGGTAACTGCATTTAATACACATTTTATGCGTTTGTGCGCTCATCCGTATCTGGTTCGTATTTGTGTTTTTTATGTAAGCAAATACACGGCGACCCGTTTCTTTGCCTACATAAAAAACACGAATACCTACGAACCGAATACGGATGAGTGCACAAACGCCCTTTGTGGGTGAACAAGTTAGCGGACTGGAGGGGTACACCATGGTCAGCTATCCGAGACAAAGACGCTCATTTTAGAAGAGTACCTACTTATCTAGATAATTTATAAGTTTGATCCATCATCTTTCATATATTATAACAAACCACGCAGCGCAGTAAAAACTACTTACGGTCTACCTTACTGGTATTTAATTTACTTATTTTTGTCTGATAGAAGCTTCAAAGTTGCGCTGCCAAACGATTTAGCGTTCTGGTACGATGCCGTGTAGAAACGAAACTGCCATACCCCTTCCAAGGGGGTAACTAATGGAATGCAAAAATTCTCTGTTCGAATAGGTAATATTATTATAATAAGCCTGCTGTTTCCATTTAAGGACATGATTTTATTCTTTTTATTAAAGTCGTCACTGGTCAGTGTGTTCATTATATTGAAATATATATACGCATTCCTAGTAGACGGAATATATTCGGAATATGGCCTTTGCCATCCACACTGTATCTTTTTTAAACCCCATGATCTCTATGTAAGTCTCTCATCTAAAATAACTACTTAGAATTTAAAGTTTTTTATAATGAGATATGAAATAACATGTATTATTCAATAGAAAGTAGAATAAGAACTAGATGGGTAGATTGGTACTTAGGTAAAGAAAGTGTAGCTCCGGACACTACACCGACCCTTATCGTTTTCACAAAAAAGAGCAAACAAAAGAGATGTTTCGACTGAATGCAAAAAAAATATCGGTCAAGTGCGAGATGGACTCGCACTCAAAGAAATAAGGGTTCCGTAGTAAACAAGGAACCCTTATAGTTTCGCCATGTCCGTCCGTCCTCGATTAATCTCAGAGACTATTTGTGCTAGAAATCTGTAATTTAGCATGGGTATAAATATTAATCACGCCGACAAAGTGGTGAAATAAAATTGTAATAAAATTTTTTTTTTGGTTAGCTACCCTACATGTAAAGTGGGGATGATTTTTTTTCTCGTCTACCCCATAGTTTGGGATATCGTTGATTATGTCTTTTAAAAATACTGTGGGTGTGGGAACATCACTTTTCGATATCTAGATCCGTTTGTAAAATATGATGTTTTAAAGTGCAAATTTTTATTAGACTCAAGTGTCCCTATCAGCCAAATGGTAGTACATAGGAACGTGAAAAAATTCACAGCAGTAGTATATATAATCAATTTTAAAGGAAAACTATCAGGGCTATGTAAAGTTCACAGGTTAAGGAGTTATATCTGTTTTTCGAGGATTGTGACCACGGAACCCTACACTGCGCGTGGCCCGCCACGCACTTGGCCGGTTTTTTCTTCAATTTTCATGGTATTCATTTTGAAATTCTTATTATTTGTTGTTATAGCGGCAATAGACATTCTGTGAAAAATTCAAGTCTCTACCACCACGGTTCACGAGATACAGCCCGCTGACAGACGGACGGACGGACGGACAATGAAGTCTTAGTAATAGGGTCCCGTTGGCACCCTTTGAGTACAGAACCCTGGAAATATCTGTAAATATATTTGCAAATGGGTTTGTTCAAGTAAACTCCTCACGTGTGCCAGCAAGGGATAAGTGAGAAAAGGCTAAGGAATCTAATTAGGGTCTCTACTCTGGACTCTCTTTGAAATAAAGGGTCGTTAAACCGTGAGTTTCATAAAATGTTTATTTCTTAGGAGCATCATAAATATTGCACGAGTGTGCTTTTAGTTTTTTGATGAAAGCAACTCTGCATTCTCTTTTCGATGTCTAATCAAATATTATTAGGTAGCTAGGCCATTAGGCTCTCAAATATAAATTGAATAGAAAGGTGCACGTAGGTAGATTACCTAGTATCCATACTAGATATACAAAGCTACGCTATAGCGTCTTGCCAAGTCGATCGCAATCCACTTGCTCATGGCATTGCAAATTGCAACTGACGCTTTTAAAAACAGATACATTTTTCTTTTTATTGATATGATAACTTTAAGAGCCCGATCAAGGCATGATTTAGGGTACCTACCTAGGTAATATTCCGAGCCTGTGTAGCGTAGGTACAGTTACTCCTGCAGATTCTCCAACGGATTTCTTCATTTCTGATTTAATTGTGTAGAGACACTCCAAGTACCTACCTATAGCTCTTACATCGCTGCTGAGTGACCCACATAGCTCAACGGGTTGCGAAACTGAAGTGCAATACTTAGAAGTGGTTAATGGACAGGGTACAGGGCAGGGCCGTTCGAAAAACCGATAAACGCTATTCGAGCAGATTGGGACCCTCAAGCTGCTCGAATGGCGATTGACGACCTCGTACCGGAAAGACCCCCGGTGGAAGACCCCCCGCTAGGCAGACAGTGCAAAAGTGCATGGCATATGGAAGTCTCTACAAAAGAGATCTATGCCTATCTAGCTGCAGTGGAGTGTTGACGTCTATCGGTTAAAAATGATGATGATGATGAGTAGGTACGTTATGCCTACCTGTTAATTATTTACTCATGTGCCTAGACCATGCCACACCCATGCATCTTTCGGTCGGAAATGCCACAGGAAGTGTGTAGCGTGAATAAAGACATCACCTTACAAAGTGAATAAGGTAATAAATCCGAACTCCAATGAAATATACAAAGAAAGCAATAGGTAGCCTATCCAATAACGCACAGTCCAGTTGATTATTAGAGATTTATTACTTCAGTAATATATGTATAGGGTACAGCTTGAGTGCAATTCAAAGATTTGAAATCGAATCGCACGCCTTGCTATATTTGTACAGCAGAGTTAATTACCTCGGAACGGTTTACTTCTCTATAGTTAGATAGCTGAAATTGAATACTACTACATATTAAAGCTACCTAGATTAGATTACATAAGTATTCACATATAATATTTACGTTCGGTAGGTAATGCTACCATCTTTTATTCTATTATGTACATTTGGCGCCTATCGAACTCTGACAGTATGAAATTCACGAGCGAATGTAATTTGATCAATATATTTCATTAAGGCCGCTAAAATATTTCCCCCGTTCCTTTGTAGAAATGGAAAATGTAGGTAATGAAATAAAAATTCGAAATTGTGACCGTGATAGTATGACTCCACCATGACTCCACTTGAAAATTTCCTACTTTAGTAGAATAAATAATTTAAAGTTAGTAGCAGAAAGTGAATGTGAGGACAAGATCATAATATTATGGTAACGCTCCTAATAGCTGTATGTCCAGTAGGACGGAAACAGGCTGTAGGCATAATTCTAGATATATCTAGAAATATATTTTAAAGGTAGGCGTATAAGTAGGAACTCCTATACAGGATGGAAATAAATTAAGGGCCCTGGAGGGGAACTACCTTAAATCCTAAAGTTATTCTTATAACTTCTCTTATTTTTAAAAATAAACAAAACTGCATTCAAAGAATATTTTCTCAAATTCAGTTGTCTCACCCTGTCGTAAGTCGTTCTCAATATTCCTGACAAAAAGGTTAATTAAATTTAGGTAATTGTTAATGCACCTGTACCTACATATTTACTTATGTATTTTATATTTGAAATATAAGTAGCTTATATCATCATCATTTCCAGTCGTAATTAATTAGACTAAGTAGAGTCAGCACAAAGTCTTCAAACTCTCAAAGCCAAACACAAAAAGAGACTCAGATTTTAATGGGATTACCTAGTCAGAAAATAGTAATAAGTACTTAACTTGATTTCTAATTGCGTGTAGTGAAATGTCTACTACATCTGTTTATTTATGACGTAAAAACTTTGAATTGATTGTATAAAATACTAATTTATTTTATCTTTAAGTCTGGCGCTGGGCTGGGCGCGCTAAGAATTTTAGTTTGGTATAAAGTAAACTAATTCGTTATAGGTGGTGCCGCGACCGAGCATAAAACTTATTTATAATATAAAATCAGTCTATAGAGACTGATTTTATATTAAGGAGTAGGAACGTCTATACAAATTATTTAATACTAAATTCTTATACAGTTATCGTACGGCTCCATTATCGGTATTCGGCAAATGATTCGTGATATCATGCATCGGGTGGCCGGCTGGTGGCAATCGTATCGTTCCGCACATTCGCACAAATCCGAATGGTTGGTGAGAATATAGAATTTATAAAAATCTCTCTTATAAAAATCTTTTTTTATTCTGGGATATAGTATCAAATACAATACAGGAAGAAATAACTATTCGCTATCACAGAATGTGGCATATGCCGAATGGCTGATTTTGCTACTTATTTAAAAATTTGCCAAACATAAAAACATTCGCAGTATTCCGAATAGTGTGACCACTTGATTAGTATGCTGATAAAATCGCGGGCATAACCTTACTACCACTGTAGGTATAAGTACATTTTAATTCTATGACTACCGCTGCAATCTAGCTACGGTCGTAGCATCCGTAGCTCTGAGCCCGGAGCTGAGTATAATTTGCGTAAATCTGCCAAAATTGTATGCGATCAACGTACAACGGTTTCCCATCCATAATAATGTTAACTTTAATATTGACTGTTCAAATTATCGTTTTCAGAACGAATAATGTCCTAAAAACGATGCCCTGAAAAAGAAAAAAGCACTGCATCCATACTGTTTTAAAAATGAAACTAAATTGTCGTTGAATTTATAAATTTGTAAGTAGAGAAGTTGTAAACTTACAGGATTGATGAGTTCGAATAGGAAAACATTTTACATGTTTTCTTTATATTTGTAACTTTAAAACACTTAGCGTAGGTCGCAGGTGCTGTTAGAAATGTACCTATAATTGACTAGTTCTTGCTGAGTAAAATGTAAAATATTTTGTTATATTTAACTTTCATACTAAATGAAATGAAATTGGCAGAAAAGTTAGCCTAGGATTCAACCTGTTCAACATAATATGGAGATACATTTCGAAATACGAGTAGTTGACTAAAAGTTTTCTCTATGTGCGAGATCCAAAACGTAAGTAGGTACATAGTCGAGGAATAGAACATGCAATGTCTTGTTATTATATACATGTGAACGTGGAAAAAAATAAAAATTAGGAATCTGGGATTTTAATAATGTGTTTATTAATAGCTGTAGGTATTTGATGTAAGTGACTTCAGTCACTGTCGCATAATTAAAGCAATTATTCGAATTTTAACTATTGAAGTTATTGTTAAAAACTATTTTATTTTAGGAAATGCAATGCTTTTTTAATGTATACCTACTATCTATACTAATATCATAAATGCAAAAGTGTGTCTGAATGCTAGCTTTTTACGGCCCATCCGTTTAGGCAGTATACCCTACTTTAGTAAGTCAATGCGTTTAGGTGTTCAAGGTTATCTTTGTCTCAACGAAATTTTGGGAAAAAGATAATCTTGTATCTAGACATTTAGCGAACGAATTTTACCATGCAGATGTACCTAGTATCTACATGATAAAATTCGTAAATATTTGAACCCAGAATACACATACGTTTGTACGTAAAACAATTGTACGATGTTTCTACTGAAAGAATTGAATGAAAACACAAAGCCTCCATAGCTTCATCTATCATTTTAGTTTGTCGTTTGTATCTACTCGTAACTTGTTTTAGGATCACAACGAATTTTCATTTCAAAAATAATATCAACATTGGTGGACACAAAGATTTTTTAATCTATTCTTGAAAGAGAATACTTGAATAGGGATATACAGGTGTACTGTAGATGTACAAATATGAAAAACTAATATATTATCTTGGTTTATGAAAATATTTTTCTACGCATACCATGCAGTAGGAGTAGTGGGTATGTTTGGTTTTCAAATCTTGGTGCAATTAGGTATAAGAATAAAAATATATCGTTACTATCTTCTTATTTTTTAGGAAAGTTAGTCCACACTATTACTTACCTTAAATCCGTATTAATTGCTACAAAAAACATGTTGTTTTCTTCGGAAACAAAATGTTTATAGGAACTGGTTTTTAAGAGAGATGAGTAGCAAAAATTACACTTTGTAAAGTCATTATGAAGGGTAAGTCTAGGCATTATGGGAGATGCAAACAGCCTTGAACTTGTGATGTAGCTCATTAGCCATAAAGCGTCTACGGGGCTTTAACCACAAGAACAAGAGGTGAAGAAACTTTATGACAATAGGATATATTACGTTCATAATATGACTGATATTAAAAGCCTACCTAAACACATACCGGGAAACATCTAAAACAATATAACATGATTTTTAAAATCCATATCCATACTAATCCATACTAGTATTATAAATGCGAAATCGTGTCTGTCTGTCTATCTGTTTTCACGATCCAACAGTTAAACCAATTTTGATGAAATTTGGTACAGAGTAAGCTTACATCCCGTAAATGATCAGATCTAGTAGGTACATAGACTACTTTTACAGCTAGTACATAGACTACTTTTTATCCCGGAAAATAAAAGAGTTCCCACGGGATTTTTAAAAACCTTAATCCAAGCGGACACAGTCGCGGACATTATCTGTTAGTATATTATATATTGTGAAATTAAATACCTAGGTACATATTCCCATTCAAAAATCTACTTATCTATAAACTAAAATCTGTAACGGAAGGAGAATTTCATATGTCTACTCGTGTATAATTAATCGAGGTGGTATTAAGTAGTGATCAGCATTCCAATTTCCAAGTTCCCAACAGATCAGCTCCTCCTAAGTATTAATTCGCAAGGTTGCGTGCCATTCTGAACTAAGCCTCAGATCAAATTTAACTGGCAAGTAGATAAATTATGTACAAGTGCAGGCACTGTGACCTTATGATGGAATGAGACGACCTACTGCCAATTAAGTAGGTCTACCAACATGGTGGCGTATGTATTAGTCCACTAGCTAACCCGCCCTGGCTTCGCTGGGGTAAAATTTCTGAAATAAGAGTAGATACTTAGGTACCTTTAGAACGGGTCTACATTCTACAAGGCCTTATAGAGAACTTATTTGAAAATATCAACTTTCTAGACCTAGCAGTGTTAGGAGTACTTTGATGTTTTATACTTACTTCAGATGTTTTTGTAATTTGTACATATGTATTTTATCTGTGTGTTAGGTACATAAATCATGCAAACATCACTGGACCGATTGAGACATTCTGTCGTGAGTGTCGAGTGTCGTGAGTGTTGAGTGCGGAATAGTTAGGTATATAGTAGGTATCTATCCTTACCTTGATCCACTCTTGAGGCAATCGCAGTTGAACTCTAAAGGCTAAAAGCTAATAGTCATCATCATCATCATCACGTCGCCAGTCCGAGTCACTATTGAGCACGGATATCCTCTGAGAACGAGAAGGTGTGGCCACCACGCTAAAAGCTTATAGAGTAATCAATAGTACCTACGTACCTGTACGGGGAAAAGCGAATACTGGAGGAAATCCAATCGCAAGGTTATTTATTTTGCACAACTGATTGCTTATGAAAGAATCTGTTTGCGCGCAAGATTGCTTCTACTGCCTACGGCGATGCTCTCCTCATACAACTTAAAGCAAGGTCTTGCTGGACCTCAATAAACTCTAATTACTTAACCAAGTTTATGCTAATTACATTCTTATTAAATTTTCAAAAATAAATTTAATGAAATCAAAAAATTTAAGTATTTCAGAGAATTAATAAATCTAAATGAAGGAGTTATTTCGTTATCATTACACATGCGTTAGAAAAAATATCGTAGAAAATAACATGCAAGTTTAGGGCTCAAAGGAGTTTGTGCGAAATATTTTATTTACAAGTAGGTTTACATAATATCTAAGTACTAAAGGGATTAGGCACCAGAAAGGTTAAAAAGGTAAACGAATACAATTAGAATTTCCACTTTTTGAATCTCTTTGAAATCAAAGGAGGGACCAGCTTTACCTACGCCATTTTTAATGAAAATGTATATTTACATAAACATTTGTATACCTTTACCGCCTTATTTTAGGCTACCAAAATTAGGTAAGTAGGACCCATCACTGGATAAATATACAGTACTTAGTAGGTTTCACTAAGTACATTAACAAATTAAATAGATAATTATTCTGCCCCAAAATGTAGAAACGTTGTAGGAAATAAGAACCTACTTAATTTATTTGGTAGAGTTTACAAAGATATGAAAAGAGCACGATAACTATTGTACCCCTCACTAAGCTGAAGACTCAAATACGAAACGGAAAACGTCTAGTTGAGGGCTGAGGCACAGAATCAGGAATTTTCACTTATGTGACTTTCGACGGCTTTCGCGTTAACTCTAACAAGAGAGAGAGCAAAGAGAGAAAAGTTACGCGATCAAATATTAAGGAGCATTTATGTACTAAGTTTTAAGCCGCTGCGCGTTGCGAGCTGGATTGCACAAGAGTTGCTATTCATTTAAACATCTTTGCGGAGTAATCTTTCTGTACCTGGCAGGTACCTAAGTATACTGTGGTTGAGCTACGTATTTTATAGTATTAGGCATAATATTAATAAATTTTTAAATTGAGTCGGAATAAAATACTGATAAGCAATTGCGTATAAAAGCAAAACACATTCTATTACCATTTGGTTTGAAGGGTAAATGAAATTAGTGTAGTGTAAGGAGCAATGAGTAGCGTTTTCAAGTAATTAAAGTTTGTTCACCACAGCTCGCCTCTCTAGCCTTGATACTTACTGTATCTACACCGAGTAACTAAGTATCTACTTTTAACTCTATACCAGTCACGTTCTATTAAAGCGGTACATCGGTGACCGGATCAAGGATTTACATTTGTCGCTTTAAAAAGTTGATTTAGAATAAACTAGAATGTACTTTTTAGGGTACCGTGCCGTAAAAGGAAAAAAATTAACCCTTATACGATCACTTCGTTGTCTGTATGTCTATCTGTCGTGTCTGGCAAGAAAACCTACAGGGTACCGTTGACCTAGAAACATGCAATTTGGCAGGACTTCTACACCCCACGGCCTTGCGACACGACGATATGAAACGAGTGGCTCCCGTCCACTCGTTTCATATCGTCTGGCCACCTAGTGGCCCAACAGCCAGCATTGTGCTATTATTCGATAATTTGATTCATATATTTAAGTTGTAATTACTTTACTGATCATAAAAAATTGTACCATAGCAACAGATCTTTTTAGTGACTAGCTTGGTATCGATGAGTTTGATGCGTGCTTTTGAATGGTGCAGTCGATATTATTCGAACTTAAGGACAACCGTTGCCTTCTCCCTTAATACTATCAATAGATACTTAGGTCTTTTTACCAAGAGTTGCCTCTAAAAATCGCTTAATTAGCAGTAAGGCCAACTTTAAATTATTTTCTGCTATTTTTTAACAAGTTTTTACAAACTTGCTAATTTTGTTGGTACCGATAACTGTGGTCTGTCTGTTTTTCATACTACTTAATGTTTTTCTGTTTCAGAATATCGTATAATATACTTTACTTATCATATTCTTAAAAAGTAAAACTGTAAAGCGTCGCTACGCTATTGATGTTGCGAGTTTACTAGCAACTTGTTTTTAGCAAGACTCAAACAACATTTTGTTCCAGTTCCAGCAATCAATCAATCAATTAGCCTGTTTGCGTCCACTGCTGGACATAGGCCTTCCCTAGAGCGCGCTACCAGACAGGATCCTGTGCCTTCCTCATCCACCCACTTCCCGCTACCTTCTTGAGGTCGTCAGTCCAGTGGGTTGGAGGTCGTCCCACACTGCGTTTGCCGATACGCGGTCTCCACTCCAGAATATGTCTGCCCTAGCGGCCATCAGTTCTGCAGCAGACGTGGCCTACCCACTGCCACTTCAGCTGGGTAATTCGTTGAGCTATGTCAGTCACTTTGGGTCTCCGACGGATTTCCTCGTTACGGATTTTGTCCCTCAGAGAGACACCCAACATAGCCCGCTCCATAGCAGCTATGCCCATTGTCCAGTTCTATATTATGATAACATAATTATTACATCTTAGATAATAATAAAATCATTACTAAGTAAGTCTTCATGGTCGACAATATAATAAGGTTGGCTATTTCCACTTCGGACAACGCTCCACGTTAGACTAAAGAGAGCCTAACTTTAGGACATTTAAGGGCGGTTAAACTTTACAAAGGAACTTATAACTAGTTTAACTGTACTGTCTCTACTAGATATGTACACCCCAGTATATTATATAGGTAGGTCCTTGTAGTTTCTATGAGATAATCCATACTAATACTATAAATGCGAAAGTGTGTCTGTCTGTCTGTCTGCTAGCTTTTCACGGCCCAACAGTTCAACCGATTTTGTTGAAATTTAGTACAGACTTAGCTTACATACCGGGGAAGGACATTGGCTACTTTTTATTCCGGAAAATTAAAGAGTTCCCACAGGATTTTTAGTAACCTTAATCCACGCGGACGAAGTCGCGGGCATCATCTAGTTAGATATACTGACTTGTTTTGCAAAAAACTGAGCTTTTTGGACTTTTTTAAAATTAAATAAATGTGTTTTATGTAACTTTATTGGTATTCATTTTACATTTATTGTCCCTTTTTGGTGTGGTTCGATGGTAGAGTGAAGAGAGTAGAATAGTAAGAGGATTGATGACTTATATAGTTCTTTAAATATAAAAAATACTTACCTAGTGGTCAAACTTAGGAAGGTCTTGCACTTCAGATCACAAGAACAATATTTAATTTAATTTAAAACAACTTTATTGTTTACTAGATTTACAGAGAGTAAGAGTAATACATACTTAAAAAACAAAGGGCGACGTTATCACTAAATTTTAAAATTTTGCTTACCAATCGAATACAATTTTGCAAGAAACAAAATTGCTTCTTACTTACTAATTTTTAGCATCGCGCAAAATTGCAATTTTAATTTTGTCAATACACACAGACATCCTCCTAGTCTTTTATTATGTTGGAAGACGGAAAATTGCTTATTTAGAGGATCTGCTCGGACAATAAAATGTTGCTGTGACTTCGGAATCAGATGAATTTTACGAGTATGACTGATGTTAAACAGTCTTGTGTGTTTTGTTATTAGGACATTGCAATGAAATCGTATGTGCTGAAATACGTCTTTTTAAGTCGCAGCATTTATTTAACTATTAGGCGCAACGTACACCAGCAGTAAGCTTTATTTACTTTGGCAAAACGGTACGGCGGCGGCGGCGGCACGTGACATATCTACCCAGACCTGCCCAAGCGTAGCGCATCCTCCGTGTTTTTCTAGTAAGTATTAATAAATACTAAAGTATGTCAGTCTATTATGTGTCTGCTAGCTTTTCATGGCCCGTACGTTTAAATACTTATCCTTTTGAAAGTACCTACTCATCCATTATCATGTCATATCGTCAAAGTTAAGACTAAAGCAATTGTATATACTAGATACCTATATAATTATTTCCTAGGACTTGGCCACCACGCATTCTGCCATATGTTACGTCAAATGAAAAAACTTTTTCATAAAATAACTTTTTACGCAAACTTGTCCTCGTACGTCTTTATGTTGTGATTGAGTTATGCAGTAGTTCTATTGCTTATTTCTTATATTAAATGTAGGTACATAACGTACGAGTGATATGCTATCACCATTATACTCATCAACCAATTGGGTATTTGACTCCAATTTTTTTATTACTTTATTATAAACTAGAATAAAATTAATGACGTAAACAGAAAAAACGAATTAAATCGATCAAATAACAAAAAAGTTATAAGCATTTAAATATTTCTGATTAGACAGAGATAGCGATACAGCAGTTTGACGTCACACCTACTAATGCCATAGTAGCTTCGTGCGGTTTCATACAAAGTTTCGTTTCGAGAAAGGGATCTTAGAAGACCCTCCCACTCCAAAATTAAAATGCCTGTAAATCTTTGTTGGATTTTAATATTTTTTTCAGAGTACGTCATTATTTTTATCCTAGTTTATAATAGTAATAATATTTATCAAATTCAAAAGTAGGCAAATACCCAATTAACTCCACTGCTTGCTTGCTACCACTGCGCCATGGTCTTTCGCAGCTGGAATCCAGCGATAAGCATAAATATATTATGTTATAAATCATTCTTATTATACCTAGTTATACGTCTATAATAACTAGCTACTAGCTTATTACTACATTATTATGACTACAAAAATCTCAAACCCCTATGCTACCTCCTTAGGGATTGGTATTTTTAACCGACTTCCAAAAAGGAGGGGGTTCTCAATTCAGCCCGTTTTTTTAAATCCTTTCTTAGCGAATATCTACATCTCTTCTCTTCTCATGCATTTCACCTCTATCCGCCCAGTACTTATCTCACACACTCACGTTCTCTTTTTTTATATTTAGACTAGCGACCCGCCCCGGCTTCGCATGGGTGCAACGTGATACTAATGTGGGGTCACTGAGGTGTCATTGCCTCGGAAACTCTGAAATGAGAGAATTTTTTTCCGACCTAATTCACATTATTTCAATTTCTCTAGGGATCTCTAATTTTTTGAGAATTAAACTACAGCTATAAACCTTCCTCTTGAATCACTCTATATATTGGTGAAAACCGCATTAAAATCCGTTGCGTAGTTTAAAAGATCTACGCGTTCATACATACATACAAACATACAGACGCGGGAAGCGACTTTATTTTATACTATGTAGAGATTTATAGGTTTAAATAAGTACATTGGACAGCAAACTTTTACTACTGTATGAACTATGAACAAAAAAGTTCATGACGTATGTGTACGTGAACCACTTTGGTTGCATCCACACCCGGTGGTTGCATCACTTTTTCCACCAGGCATGTGATTGTTATAAACCGCCATATTTTTATTATTTTTAAGTTATAACTGGAAAGAATGTAATAGTTAGGTAATAAATTATACGATGTTGAAATCTTTTAAAAATTAATATATTTATTTCAGAAACATCCCGAGAAAATATTTTACATGATAGATTTTACATTTCTTAGTTTTTTTTAATTATATAAGTATTGTATTTAATAATATTAACAATTGCACGTATAATTTAACAATATTAAAAATAAATCTATTTAAATAATTATATTTTTATATGTTTTCATATTTCGAGAAAAATAATTTACAGGTACATACATAATTATTTAATTTATATTTCTTTAGAAATATTTTTATGTAAATATAACTTTAAACATAATTGGATATATTTTGATATACCCCTATCCGCTTATTTAATAATAATTTTATATTATCTACTAAGTTTAGTAATTCTATACCTATTACCGACACAAAATTTACATTATTTCAAGTTAAGTGCTACCAAATTCGAGGAGGATTCGCTGAGCATTATTTAGAGTATTTTGCATAATTATGCAACAGAGTCACGTAGATCAATTCAAATTGAGGATAAAACTTATTAAAACAGGTTTACTTGAAAGATGTTTTGGGGGCGTGACGTCGCGTCCCGAAAATATAACAACGGAAAAGTTTTAAAAGATTTGTGATTGGATTTTTATAGTTGTTTTCTGTTGTTGACAGCTTATCGTAGGTTGTGAGGAGACATTTCAGAACGCTTTGAGCCGATGGGGAATTGGGACAGGTCGATCTCGTCCATGGGGAAGTCTGGTCTGTACCTCTTCTTGTCGAAGCTCGATCTGTAAACATTTGCTAAATTAAACCTCAAAACCTAAGTTATACTTTGTCTACAGAACTCATAATCATATATATTTTGTCGCATCAAACTATTTCCTACCTACAAATGTCGTTGGTTACATTTGTAGGTACAGTACGCGACAGGTTGAGATGGCAATCGGGGTATGGAGGGACGCCCCGCACACCCGCACGTCAGCCGCGCTCGCCCGCACTGGGTTAGCACGGGGGCTGTGCGGGTGTGCGGGGTGTTCCCTCCCCGATTGCCATCTCAACCTGTCGCGAACTGTACCTACAAATAGGTACATATGGGAATAGGAGTAAGTACATACGTATCTAAAGTGAAGACTTAAAACCACGTTACTTGGGTCTCATATTTTGTACGAGTAGTACGCTATCTCTTCTATTCTCGCTTGTTTATCTTACTCATCACCGAGCACGAATTCTTAACGTCATGGAATAATATGAACGTAACATGTCTATTGTACAAACCACACTCTTCTACAGTATTTTCTCACTAATTAAACTATAACGGGATAACTTAAGACGTGCATAAGTAAATAATTTCATATACTCGCTATTTACATAAAACAGTACTATTATCAGTACATACAGTAATATTATCCTGTTATGTAAGTCAGTGCAAACTTAATTCCTTTATGCAAATCTCTACTAATAGATACTTCATTAAACGAGGCAGTCAGTATTCATGCAAGTTTAGAGCTTATTAAGGTTTACGGTCCAATAACGACTTTGATCTGATATTATACGAACCCCAAGTTCATTAAACATCAAACTAAGTATCAACTTATAATGACTTCTGTCAGAAGTACTTTTTAGGTGCAATGCAAATCTACTGTATGGAGTAAAGCATCTTCTTTGATAACCACTTAAACTAAGCTTTTTTTCAGTACTTTGTCATTGCGGCGGCAGTATGCAGCGTGCTTCAGATTGAGAAACCATCATCAAGTACAAAGGTGCCAAGTATTTTCAGCAGAATTTTATCTTCAACCATCAAGTTATCGTCCAAAGTTGGCGTTGCTTAACAAGTATAATCAGTTGAATCTTCTAAAGTTGGTACTTTGTTAGAGCAGCAGCAGCATGTAGCCCACTTGGGATTGAGAAACCACGATTAAGTAAATATCTACAAAGGAGCCACGTATTTTTAGAGCTTTTTACCTTCAACCATCCAGTTACCTGCTAGTCTTAGGTTAGTGTTGCTTACAATCGACTGCCAAGCACTGTCGCAACTGGCCCATATCATCCTCAACTCGTTTACTAACTAAGATAGGTTACTTGTAAAACTAGCTGGTTAAGTACTAAGACGTACGCTTCCTATTCGGGAAGTCGGGGGTTCGATCCTGGGCACGCAATTATAACTTTTGGGAGTTATATGCGTTTTAAGCAATTAAATATAACTTGCTTTAATGATGAAGGAAAACATCGTGAGGTAACCTTGAGAGTTCTCATAATGTTCTCCAAGGTGTGTACAGTCTACAAATGTGCACTTGGCCAGTGTGGCGGACTGTGGCCTAAGCCCTTCTCATTCTGAGAGGAAACCTGTGCTTACTAGTGAGCCGGCGATGGTTTGATCATGATGATGATGACTTGTAAAACTTACACCGAGTCCAGGTAGTTAGGTCCGACGAAATGGTAGAACCGCTTGAAGGGGAAAGGCATTGAAGTCTGGTCAATCTCATCGAAGTTGCGCTTCTTCACGAAGTTGTCCAAGTTTGACCTAAGAAATTTTAATTGTGTACTTTTTCTTTATCCGTGATTTATTTGATTATTTTTCCGACCCAAATGTCGACCAATAGAATTGCACCATTCGACGTCACGTGGTACAACCTACATGGTATTATACTGATAATTTTTTGAAAATTTTCTCTGGTAGTTGCTATATATAAAAAACAAAACATGATCCAGTCAAATTAACCACACGTCAAACTGACAGGTTGAATTCAATTGTGAAAATTGGAGATTTTGGCCGACATTTGGGACGGAAAAATAATCCCCCGAATACCACACGAGCTTCAAAATTATCTGGCATTTCCCTCAAGGTTCCCTGCAAACAAATAAAGTCGTCAAGTTTTTCAGGAAAAATCACTCGCGCTTCGCGCTCGTGATTTTTTAACCTGAAAAACTTGACTCCTTCATTTGTTTGCAACGAACCTATCGGGAAATACCCGATAATTTTGAAGCTCTTGTGGTATTATAAGTGAAAAACGAATGTTTTCTACATGAACAAATATTATATGGCCAAATAAAAAATTCCAGATGTTTCCAATGTTTCTTTCGTTTGGATTTTGATGTTGGAACGTGAACGGGAAACTAAATGTATTATTTTACTGTTACCCCTATTATTTATTCATAATTCAAACATATATTTATATTTTTTATCATTATTATTGGTGGATGAAGTCTGGGAACAAAATTGGTACGATTACACCTAACGAGTACAGTGGCGAGTCAGTGTCCTCGACCGAGTACTCGGTTGGTATACACACTTACTAGTGCTCGGCGCAATTTCGAAATATGTATAAACGGCCACCACAGCACTGTCTCGGCCGAGTGACAATTTACTGTCTCGCTTCACTACTCGGTAGGTGTAATCAGCCCATTATAATGTGCCTGTTATGACATAACTTATGGGCTCCACCACCTCCACCTTCAAACACATATGCATAAATAAACAATAACAGAGCGTCATAACCAGGGCTAGCACAAGTAGAGATCTACAATGAAAGTTTCTTCAAAATACAAGCTACTCCCTCAGGCGATACGAGAAAGTTACGAGAACTTACCTACCTTACATAATGTACTTAGTTAACCGAAACAAACTCTATGTTGAGATAATGTTACCCTTGTACCGTATACATTAACGAAACTCTACGTTACGTACGTTAAAAGTTAAATCCAGCGAGTGAGTAAGTAGTTCAGTTATTTTGACATGGTTTAATCAACAAGAACAATCCACGGGTCTGCTTACAAACTTAAAGACTGTGAGAGCTGTTTGAATTTTTGTCTGTTCATCATAATATTATTTTACTTTTCTAGGCTTAGTTCACTTTTTTACTGGTATCAAACACAAAGCTAAGCTGATTCCTAGTTCCATGGTAGGTATCAAACCTTCTATTAATAAGGAATATTACAGACACATTTTCCCAAAGTTGCTATAATTTTAAGAAAATTAAAGCTTGGTGATCACCACTGGGTAGTGGCTGAAAGTTTTATCACCCTATAAGTAATATTATAAAAATCCAGACAGGCCATGTACTATTAGTGTAAAATGAAATCTCTGCTAACTTCTACACCCACCGCCGCGCTGGCGCAACAGCTACACACTAACAACAATAATAATTATTCCATTGATACCTAAGCAAATGTTAGAATGGAACGGATCGAAATAAAAAATATCTAAAATGCAACCTGTACTATTCATATCGAAGTCACCGATAAACGTTTACATTACAATAATTTAAGATTCAGTCCAGTAATAATATTTATTACATGACAAAACAATAACAATAACTATTTTTAGGGTCACAGAGAGTGAGGATACAAAAAGTTAGGTGTTTACAACTACGAGTCTACGGCGTAGGTCTACGACGGATATTTGATCGGTTCTGCCTTTGCTTACAGAAGGTCACGTTGTAGGCCGTCTGCAGCGGTCGGTGGCCTAAATTTATATTCAACGAACAACAGAGAAGATACATTTAATCACGTTTTAGAATATTTTAATTAATTTTCGTTGCGGTTTTTTGTCTTATAAATCTTACAAGAAATAGGTACTAAATTCCCTTGTGATGCTGACCGTTGACTTAATGAAATTAATCCTACAAAGTATAATCAAGAATTGCTATTTACATTTTACGCGTTAATTACAATATTTTTTAGGTTAATAACCTAGAATTTATTTAATTTCTATTTATGTAATTTAATTGTGAAATAAAGAATAAGGAATTTTAATGTTACTTAATTATTTATTGTTTAATCTTAAGGAGACCTTTCATTTATTTATCGAGTTTTCTCGTCAATGCAACTATGCAGCTACTTAGTAGAATTCTTACGTTTCACTTGATTTTAAAACATACTGTTGCTTTCTATATCTGTTACTTATAACTAAAAAAACTTTTAATGCCACTTTATAGGCATAGAACATACGCGAGATTGCACGATAAACCAATAAACAATTACCTGAGTACATCGTCTGTAGGCATACTCATATCATGCTCGATTTATCGACGATCGGTCGGACGGTCGAAATATCGTCTGATTTATCATGTAAGAATATATTTTTACTTTCAAATAGCTATCAAATATGTACACTCAAATAATTTTTACTACTTTGGACCTTTGCATTATTAACCTTTCACAAAATTAAAGCTCAAAGTTTAGTTGAAGTAAGTAAATTTCCCCTGTTGCTCGTATAGTTAGATCCTACATACATTTTAGAATTCATAACTAAAAGTCTTGTCTTGTTAAATTAGAAGAAGTTTAGGGCGCTAATTAACTTAAGTAAAACATATCGCGTTATCTAAACCCGCATAGTTAGAATCGACCTTCATACATATAAGGTATGTTTTAAGATCTTAAATGATTTACAATTGTACAATTTTTATATACATCGTGCCTGTTTTCAAGCACTGCCAAAATAGAATTAGTATTTTCATAGTCATAGTTTTTGAATTATAGTGCAAAATGTCGAAAAAATACGACTGTAGTACGAAGCCCTCGTTGCGTGAGCCTGACTCGCACTAGGCCGGTTTTTTCAAGTCTCGTACGATGTAAGTATGTACTTAGGTTCTGTATCACTTACCGATCAATCTCGTCGAAATTGCGCTTGGGCAGGCCGTCTCCGTAATATCCGTACTCAATTGGCATCACGAGCGGCCATGTATCTCGCTTGCCTCCATATGGACTGTGGGAAAAGAGGCCTTGTTAAGTAAACCCGGGAATATACTTGTAAATGCTACGTAACCCCTGTATGCCACGCATCACATGGTTGGACGTGAACTAAAAGTAAGTAAATCGCAATAAAAATTTAAATTTAATTAAATTTAATATCAACACTAATAATTGTCTATGGAGTGGTTAGCAATAAATAGATAACAGCAAAGGCAAATGCAATGTATGAAAAAATTTAGTTTTAAGAATAAAATGACTGTATTAATTTCTAAGCTTCAGTAATGGCCCAAGAGCCAGTGCGTGCCAGACCTTCCTTATTTTATAAAAGCTGAAAGTTTCTCTGCGTAATGTCCCCAACACTGGGAAGAACGTTTGTTCGGATGTTTGTTTGAATCATAGTGGCTTTGGGAGATAACAGGTAATAAAGGAGTAAAAAATCTTACATCAAAGTAAGTAAGTAAAGTCAAACTTTTTTTCTTTCTTCATAATAGTATTAGAAATTACGTCATGCATTGCCAGACCTAGTTACCGAAACTTTGTAGCTATAATATGACGCTCCATTTCACTTACGAAAACTTGGAATAATATAATCTTTACAAAACCCATAAAACCATTACTCCAGAGTTAGCTTTTAAAACTAAGTAACTAAATGAAGCAGGAAAATGATAAGGTTAATTTAATGTGCAAAAAGCTCTGTTGGAAGCGTTATTTCAGGTGAAAGGAAAATAAAAAGTTCGCTGTATTTTTGTGTTTATTTTATTTAGACGCGAAACTAAGAGTGAAACAGCTCGGTTAGTATCTCTGTATTTCAGTTTAAAATGGGAAACAGTTCGATTTATTCCTGTGTACCTACCGATACTTTTAAAACGTGTTTAAAGCTTCATATACACTTTCACAACTCAATAAGCAATAAAAGGCAGTTCTAATAAAGAAACATTGTACGGAATACAAAGCATATTTTCCAATTGGTTTATTATTCATCGTGCAGCACCATACGCTTTGTCTCGCTTTTTGAAATTGAATAATTTATATTCAGTTAGGCTCAACT
Organism: Maniola hyperantus; assembly: GCF_902806685.2. Lineage (NCBI taxonomy): Eukaryota > Metazoa > Arthropoda > Insecta > Lepidoptera > Nymphalidae > Maniola > Maniola hyperantus. Next base: position 8,990,113 of record NC_048550.1, read on the forward strand.
ACACCTTTCAAAAAATCCTTTTGAAATATACACGGACTCACGTCTGATATGAACCGAGAACGCTATGTTTTTGAACCCGAATAATATAATATTTTCATCAGACAAAACTCGGAATCGTTTCATTTTTTTGCACGTGTACTAATAGTTGTAAATTTTACTTGTATCTTTTTAACTACTACGATAGTTTCTCAAATATTCAATGTACTTTTATTGATACTACTTCGCGAGGTAATTATTTTGATGAAAAACCAATTTCTTAATTGCATGCGATGCATTAGCAGTGCTGTAGATATTTATGGGTAACGGTAATCACTTAAAATCAGGGATCCTGGTTTAGTAAAAGTTACAATGACTGGAGACTCGATAGTAAATTTAATTGAATTAACCTTATTACATTGTTCCCTATAGGCCCGTTTCATGCTTTCAAGGGCATGCATTTTTTAATCATAATAGATAATCTATTTGATTGAAAATTATAACTCGATATCTGAAGTCATTGAATACAGGCATAAAGCGCTGAATCTTAAAATTGACCTAAATATAGTAAAAATAATATAATATAACATACCTGCTGTATTCGAACCTCCTTCCCATGAAATAAGGAAAGTGCCGTAACTCTCGCACTTGGCGAACCAAATTGCCTCCACCCAATGAATCCAAATTCCGTTGATTGTGACCTATGTCATTATAAATAAAATATTTCAAAAGTTACACAATATATGAGGTAAACCAATTTACATTCATATAATCTTGTGAAAGATCTTACCTGCATTCGTTTTTACTGAAGCAAATATTACCTGCAGCTTATGACCGGTCGCAATATGAACCATATAAGCTTCAGAAGATACGTAAAGAAATTATAACAGCGTTGCCGTAATAGTTTTATGAAAAGGCAAGGCTTAGGGATTTCTCGTCAGCTTAATATAGGATGTGGGTGAAATTGGAGTATAAAAATACGAACAAGATAGTTTCTGACTTGCTTGATATTTATTTCATACTGGACTTTTATTTCATAAAATACGTAAAATAATAAAATACACCAAAAATATTAAACTTGCTTATGTGTATCACAAATATTTTCTAAAGATATTTTACGAACATTGTTACCAATTCTGTGATGGGTAAGTACATGGAACTCTTGTTGTTTCTGAAATTATTCAAGGTTTGCTTTGATTTTGTTAGTGTAATGTACAGCAGAATTGATGTCAATGTAAGCTTTTATGAATCGAAAAAAATGGTATGATATAGTAAATAGAGGTATCTTCAGTTTAAACAAAATTTCCGCCACCCAGAGAATCAACTTGTCGTCGGACGAAATTGCCACCTCCAATGGAATCCAAATTACGGACGAAATTACCACCACCCAATGAATCCAGATGTCTCTTGACTAAATTGGGTCCCCCAATTTGATCGAGGTTCTTCTTGACAAAATTTGCCCCACCGATTGTATCCAAGGTCCTTTTGACAAAATTAGCTCCGCCGATCGAATCCAAGGTCCTCTTGACAAAATTAGCTCCACCGATAGAATCCAATGTGCGCTTGACAAAATTAGCTCCACCTAGTGAATCTAAATTTCTCACAAAATTTCCTCCTCCAATAGTATCAAGAGTGCGGACAAAATTACCACCACCCAGAGAATCAAGATATCTAGTGTATTGCATCTTGTTCTCCATATTTCTCTCCAAAAGAGGTGATCCTCCGATTCCATAAATGTTTTTACCATCCAAAAGTCCACCTCTTGGTCCTCTTAAAGGTCTATTTTCGTAAGTATCAAAGTTTCTTCCTAGAAAAGTAGTCCCTCCAATGCCATCCAAATTCCTGTCTCTATCCATTTTATTTACGTATTGGATGAGAAACCTCAAGAAATCCTCAAGTTCTTCTCTCTGTTTAAAATCTGTAACAAGTCATTATAATATTTAAGAGGCTGTACGAATTTTGTATTGAATGAAGCTTTATTGAATTCAATTCGTTTTGTACTTACCCAGGGTAGTTTTATGGTATCAAGTGCACATATGCATTGTGCAGTGCATCTGTTAGGTGCTGGGGAGTTCGGTGAAGTGCTTAAATCCATCACCATGAATGAAACGTGTGGAGGAAACTTGATTTAAATTGTGCAGAAGTTAATAAAATATTTTGTGATTTTGTGCGATTATTAAGTGCTTACTTAGATTTAATAAAAAATTGGGTGTTGCAAAAGTAACAAAAATTGTGGAAACGTATTGATTTCACGCGCTCAAAAAGTTTTTTTTTAATATTTGGTGAAAATTATAGAATGTGCTCAGGGGTCATTCGAAAAAATATTTTGAAGTGCAAATGTATTACCGGGGTCAATAACTTTGTGCATTTTATAACCTAAACTTGTAAACGCTTACCGTTAACGTCGTCATGATCTCCTGTGTTTTGTCCGCCTACTCTTACATCTTGTTCCTGTTAAAATAAAAAAAGTCATAATTAAAAAATATTGGTTTTCCAAACATTCGTACCAATTTTTAGCTGTAGTGTGAAATTAGATTTAGACTCATGTCATGGAAATTATCGTATGTAGGTTGTGGTGGTATTCTAAAAAAATTAAAAACACGACTGGCCTATCATATTGAATTTTTTTTCAAAAAAGTTGTAGCTATTGTGACTTGAGATCATCAATGTAAGATTTGATACATTGATGCTCCAGATGATGTAAGGATTCTAATCGTCCAAATCTATTCAGGCATTTAGAATTATATGATGAAATAAATAAACTCACATAGATGAACCCTGAAAATACATATTACACTCCTTTTTTAAATAAATAAATAAATAAATAAATAAATCTTTATTTTCAGATATAAATCCAGCAAGTTATACATTATACATTATAATAAAATACCTACTAAATAAAGAAATTAATATAAATTAAAATTAAAATTATAATAACTAAAATATTGTTTGATGTTCAAGAAGTAGAAGTAAAATCTTACTTCTACTTCTTATTCGCGTCCCGATGCACACGCCGCCAGTGATCGAATATCTGACCGGTCATATGCCTACCTATAACCTCAAGTATGACGTTATTGGATTGTCGTATTCTATCCCAGAAAGAGGCTACACGATTACGAATAATGGCGAAGAAGTCACTGGCTCTCGCCTCGGCGAACATGCCTGACGCTCTGCAGTACCTTGGCAATCTCATTAGGATGTGAAATGCGTCATTATATTGCACCCTAATGGTGTTCATTGTTGCTCTTTTATATTTCGTCCATAATTGACAGGTATAAAAACACTGACAATATGCACGAAATAGTGTCAATTTCACATCTTTACTGCACTTAGAGAATCTGCGGGCAAGCATGTTACACCGAACCGAGAGGGCTCTTCTCTCTCTTTCTATATCTAAGTCATCCCTGAGGTCACCAGTGAGAACATGCCCCAGATACTTGAATTGTTGCACCTCCCGAACCGCAGAACCCTCCAGATAAACCAGAGGCACCCTCTCCGGTCCCTTTCCCGATCTAAATACCATCATTTCTGATTTAGAGACATTGTATTTCAACCCATGATCTTTTGCATATCAACCACAGATCGAAAGTAATTTTCGGAGTCCACTAATCGAGGGGCTCAGGAGCACCATATCGTCCGCATAGCTAAGATTGTTCACACAAACATTTCCTAGATGACAGCCGATCCTGGTGCCCCTGAGCTCACATATCAGGTCATTGATATAGACGTTGAAAAGGTCCAGAGAGGTAAGCCCACCTTGGCGAACCCCGCAGTCTAGCCTATACCCACTAGAAGTTGCGTCACCCCATCTTACGTGGTTAATCTGACCCCCGTACCAGTACCTCAGCAGACTCACCATCTCATTCGGGACCTGAGCCGCATGCAATTTGTTCCAAAGGACATCATAGTTTACTAGATCAAATGCGCGGCTCAGGTCTAGAAAACATGCATAAACGGATGTATTACGTTGAGTGTAATACTGCACTGTATGTTTGAGACTAAAGATAGCTGAGTCTGTCGAGAGACCAGGACGGAAGCCAAACTGAGCATCATCAATACTTATGTTTTTCTGCAGTTCAGGGTGCAGCACTCTTTCTAAAACTTTACCTATTACAGTACCTAAGGAGATGGGCCGGTAATTAGTAGAAGCGCATAAATCACCAGTTTTACTTTTAACTATTGGAACAACTATAGTTTTCATAAGGTCAGCAGGTAGGTATGAATATTTAACACACATATTAAATAAGGTACATAGCTTTGAGTACAGAACATTTCCCGCACATACGACATGTTCTATACTCAAATTGTCGTGACCTGGTGCTTTACCGCGTTTAATTAGTTTGATGGCATTTTTTAAATCTACTAGTGTAAACTGTACAACATTATTTCTTAAATTTGAATTTGAGGGTGTAACATTTGTTCCATCTTTTAATAAATCTATGTTTAAAGGTTCCAGTTTAAATTTTTTGGCAAAAAGGTTGGCTATCTCCTCAGGTTTCTCCTCAGGTATCTCCTCAGGTTTTTTTGGGCAGACGTGTAGGTATTTCATTTTACAATGATTGTGAAAGGCAGATTTTTATCAAATATTTATTTTAATTGTAAAAAAATTCGTGGCACTTTACAATCAAAGTATGTCTTTGTGGCAATCGAACTCGTTATTTAAAATATAATAATATTAGATGGGACGAAAGCTTTAGAAGCTTGAGGGCTTAATTAAAATTTCTCACTATCATTTTGTTATTTGCGTCTTTTCGGCAGACTGTAGTAAGTATCTGATTGGTAGCTTAAGTTGGCATTACATTTACTCAGGTCTATTTGGCCAGTGTAAATATTTTTTAATTAATGTTGGAAACCGAAATCTTTTGTAAATAATATTAATTGGAATTTAATTGGATAACTTTTGCAATTTTTCTTACTCAAAATGTGAAACTCTTGGCAGTAATAATAAAAACTAATTAATTTTTGCGTAAAAATTCTAGACGATGAAATCAATTTAGAATAAAAATCGGTCAAGAGTGAGTCGGACTCAAACATGAAGGGTTTCATACCATCGCAGAAGAACTTTACTATAATTTTTTTTAGATTTCATGGCGGTTTTCTGTTTATTTGGAAAGTAATGATTTGAAATAATATGAACCTTGGAAAATCTTCACTTTATGGCAAATTTTGAGGCAACTTATTAACTAGGTATATGAGAGCATACAGCATTTCAAAATCAATAATGTGTTTCAGAGATATACTTGTACTGTGCTTTCCTTAATGTTTTCAAATGTCTTTAAAAATATTTCATTTGAAATGTACTTATTTGAAAGTGATTTGAAATGGTTCTTCTCAGAACCGGTTGTAGAATCCCGACATATTTTGTGATAAGAGAAGGTTTGGCCTAAGTACTTATATTGAAATTTTGATTTTTGAGTAAGATTGAAGAAGATGGAATGATAGAAAGTTACCTGGTGAGGATCAGCACTGCAGCAGACCAGCAGTGTGGCTACTGCCATAGCCACGGCTCCCCCGGCACGCATCATTGCAGCTGAGTAAAAAAAAAATTAATTATATAGTATTTTGTGGTAAGCGATGATACTGTATCATGAAGATGTAGTCGGGCAACTTGATAGAGGTATGATTTATGATTTATGATTTATTTATTCATTTGCTTTCGTTAGGGCATTGCAAAGTTAGGTACATTAACAATACATACATGCTAAATATATAATTATTATACAATTGCATGCAAACTACGTGTTACATTATTTTATAATAGATTTTATCATGTAATTATATAGGGCATTCATTTTGAATCGAAATTATTTTTATTTATTGATCGCACTAATTAATTAAGTTTGTTATAATGTCAATTAGTTTCTTCTTTGTTAATAATTTAGTAATATTAAGTAGGTACAAGTATGTTAATATAAAATAGTTTCGATTATCAGTAAGAATGTCATATTAAACTTAAATTAACAGGTTATAGTAAGTACAACATGACAGTTTTATTAAGCATATAGATACCAATAATCGGTTTCTACGGCATCGTGTCCCAACGTTAAATCTTTTGGCAGCACAGCTTTCCGTTAGGATGGTAACTTACCACACACACACACACAACACAACACAACACACCTAGCCAAGTTAGAAATCCAAAATCCTTAAGTTGACCCTGCCAGGAATCAAACCCGGGTTCTCTCACTTACAGGATCACAGCGCTCACTACTGCGTCAGAGAATTTTACTGTTAACCCATTATTAAATTATTAAAAGCTCAAAGTTTCAGCGAGGCTAAAAACGAGATGGTCGTAGGCTTCGTACGTGAGCTTTTTTGGTCACTGGGCTACAACCGCTACGCTTGAACGTAGCGGAAGCCACGAGCGTAGCTAGTGCTACCACAGCGTTGGAACAGGAGATAGCATAAACGTTTGTAAATAGGCGTAATCTTAGGTATTTCTGCTAGGAACTCTATTTTCTATGTTATAACAGTCCTTTAGGTATAAAAGACAAAATAATCCTTCATTAACTTGTTTTATTGTAGTATGACACTAATTGAATTTAATAAAATCTAGACTTCTCGATGATTCTAGAAATATCGGTCTAAAATCTAGCCATTTAGTCATATCACTAGATGACGCCTACGACTTGATCTGCATGGATTTAGGTTTTAAAAATCTAACTCGGAATCTACATCTAAATCTAATCGGAACTCTTTCATTTTCCGGGATAAAGTATAGACTATAATGTCCGTCCACGGGATACGATACGGGATCTATACCAAGTTTCATGAAAATCGGTTAAATGGATGGGCTGGCAGACAGAAACACTTTCCTATTTCTATCTTTATGTATAAAATTCAAAGTCCTGACTGACTGACTGATTGACTTATTCTTGACTTATTACTTAGCTCTAATAAAATAATACTGTATTATTCTGTACATTTAGTACCTACTTAATTTGAATAAATGTTGTTTAGTTATTTAAATGTTATTAAACATTTGAGAACCTGCGTTTAATATTGGTTTAGAGCTGTAGTTTGTTTTAATTTAAACCCTGTCTCGATTTATTTACTATAGCTAAAACAACAACTGCGTTACTATATAAAATACCATCTTCTTAAATAAATAGTAAGGTAATCACAAAAGGTATCATACACGTGTATGAGGTATAAAATAATGTCCACTTTCAGTTATTTCATCAATACACGGTTTATAGAAAAGATACACGTGCAAGCAATCACGATTTATGATTGCTCTCAATTTTTAATCTATATATAGAGGAAAATAAATTATCTGCCTTTATGATTTGCGCATGTTGCTTATATTATTATTTGAGATCTAATACAAGCTGTATCCAAATTTATTTTTTACGAATGAAATATACTTAATAAGTTGAAGCAATAAGCGTTGAAATTATATTACATACTAGATAAAATAGATAAAATTAAAGTTTCGTTAAATATTTCTGTAATATTTTTATTAAGATACTGAACGGATAATATATTTGCATATAAAATAAACCATTTTAATACAGAACTATTTCATTTATTTAAACATGATAAAGAACATAGCACTTTTGTTTGAAAATATTATATGGAGGTGTAATATAATGTAATAATATATAAATCCTATTACACCTCCATATAATATAATTATATGGAGGTGTAATAGGATGTTACGGAAGGAATGCCAATTAACAATGCACAAATAGTTCTACAGCAGGCAGCAGAACTGCCACAGTAGTCTCTTATGTAAACACAATACAAACGTACTTAATTGAGTTTGAAGGGTATTATGCTAGTAATAATTCCACCGCTCTATTGTGCTTCAAACTAGAATAAATGAGCACATAGAACAACTATTAATTATTGCACTACAGGTGTTTTGGTCTTTATAGCAACATTAACAGAATAAATTGTTCCGTTGGGATGCTGTTATTGATTGTTAGCACATTTACGATTGAAATTAACTTGAGACAATCTCGATTTTTTTTATGGTAAATACTTTGGATATCAAATTGAGTAGAACGTAGAACGGCATTTTTTATTTTCTCGTCCATATAGATTGTTATTTAAAATTTTAATAAAATGTGCTATTTTCAAAATTGTTATTCGTAGATTTCCAATAAAATATTTGATAATAAAAATAAATTTTATAACTTGTACATGATTTTGGAATTTTGATATCAAAGTTTTTAATACAATAAGGACTGTCATTAAAAGCGAAAGTCAATACTCAAACTAAGTTAAGTAAATCATTTTCAAATATTTTGAAGTAAATCAAATTTTATGTTATTAGAAACTATCGTTTATGACTTTAGACAAGTTTTTGCAAAAACATTAACTTTTTGTTAAATAATGCACATCTACTATTTTCACGGAGATCTGTGATAAAGATTAAATAACTCGATTTTTTAAAATAAATATTTTTTGATTTACTTATATAAAACTTACCGGTTGTGTGTTCAGATGGTAGTGCTAGACGGTTGAGGCGACGGCCGGTATGCGTTGTGCCGGTGAGGACTCGACGCGAGCTTATATACAGTGTTGGGCGGGCAGATCCCGCCCTCCGCCTTGTTAGTCGCATCATACATATACAATAATACTAACTTTTGTCATCTTATATCATGCATTCTATTATTTTTACAGTCATTTCGTAACTAACTTTTTTTACAGCATAAAATGTTTGTTTTACCTAAGTTGGAAGATCTTTAATATCATGAACTTTATTAGAACTTCATAATAAATTGTTTCAAATTCTAAATAATAAATAATAAAGCTGATTGATCATTTATACAGCTACTACAATATTAAAAAAACGGATTTAAACAATGGGTATTGTGATAAATTATTAAAGCTCTATACCTACCTAGTACCTTCAGTAGGAAATATCTTCTTTTATCAAAGAAGACGCGAAGCGTCCTATCCCGTCAAACCCACGCTACTCCACAGCGGGTTTGTGGTTGACACTGTATTTATTTTCCCACAATTTATATCAAAATATGCCTACGGTAAGGTATTACAAACCTAGCGTGTTTTTTTTCACCGAAGAGTATGTGTTGAGTATACTTACACTAAATTCTGTCACAAAGATTGAGGAAGGGGAAAAGGATTTTTATCGAGTAAATTCCTTGGTATCCCTTGTGAAAGGGTATTAGGCATATGACAAAGTGCATGGAGGTATTAATAAAATTTATTTTAAGTAGTACTGTTTAAAAAATATATAAAAATTATGTTTTCGAGTTAGATATACATACAAAAAAAGACATCCATGTGTTCGCTGGAAATATCGGAAGGACTAGATAAGACCCCGCGTACGTAGCCCAAGATGTTGGACATGCCATATAAAAGAGTTGGTCAACACACCAAAATGTGATTCTATTCACGCAGCAGGTAACAAAGAAAAATGGAAGGACATCAAGTTGTATAAAAGGAGAGACCACGATACTCAAAGCTGAGGGAGTGATGCAGGAAGGAGAGTATATACAATAGTAAGTTAGTACTTACTTAGTTAGTTCAGTTTCATAAAAGATTCAGTTGTGATGAAAAGTAACCCTTGAACCACGTTACACATAATATGGTTTATATATCTCTATATATAAAAATGAATCGCTGAATGTGTTGCTGATCGCAAATCTCGAGAACAGCTGAACCGATTTCGCTAATTCTTCTCTATATATAAAAATGAATCGCTGAATGTGTTGCTGATCGCAAATCTCGAGAACAGCTGAACCGATTTCGCTAATAATATTCCTTGAAGTACGGGGATGGTTCGTACGGAGAGAATTTTTAAAAAAAATCCTGAAAAAGAATCGACTGTTAGGCGGTACGAAGTTCGCCGAGGCAGCTAGTAATATTAACTTTAAAAATAAACAAAGTCTAAAGGTAGCTAGTATTTAGGTGCAGTTTTCAATTTGAGGCTCACGTTGCTTGAATTTAATGGATTCCTATAATAGGATTTCATCTTAGTGACAAATATAGGCAGAAATATTCAAATACTCAAGTTATGCTCGAGCCCAACATGCCTGCACGTTATTACACTGCATATTGCATTCGTCCTGCGATTGTGTAGCCTCCTAGGATGCGAGAGTTGCCATATTACTAGAGTCAGGGGTTTCAAAGTACAACCAGAAGACAACCATTAAAAAGTCAGTCATATAAATAGACTAGCGACCCGCCCCAGCTTCGCTTGGGTGCAATGTAGATACTGATGTGGTGTCATTGAGGTGTCATTGCCTCGGAAACTCTCAAATGAGAGGATTTTTTTCCGACCTAATTCAAATTATTTCAATTTCTCTAGGGATCTCAATTTTTTTGAGAATTAAACTATAGCTATTAACCTTCCTCTTGAATCATTCTATCTATTTGTGAAAACCGCATTAAAATCCGTTGCGTAGTTTAAAAGATCTACGCGTTCATACATACATACAGACGCGGGAAGCGACTTTATTTTATACTATGTAAAGATAGTGCAGGCAATTAAATTCTTTCACTTTTGTCGAAGGGTTCAAAACAATAATTTTTATTTATGAGATATCCATTTTTAAAAAATCTTCGTCAAAAATAATTACTTCAACCAGGAAATTTTAAGTGTTTCTCGACGTCGCAGTGTAAACTGAAACATGTTCAATTCAGATTAGTTAAGTACAACTTTTAACTGAATTTCTTTTTGAAACTTTCTGGATATTGTCTGGTAATAATTACCTACCTAATGATTTGCTTGTAAGGAAATTTTTACTGTTTGTTAGTGATTGCCTTTTTGTCATCTGAAATCTGTAACTATACCGAGGCCTACCTAATGAATCTACCCTACCTCATATACTGATCTACCTAAAGAATACGCTTCCTATTTCATATCTTTTAGTGGCACGCGTATCATCTAACAGTAGAAACCTTTTAACATGTTGTGAACGCAATAACCCAAGGACGTTTAGAGTATCAGAAATAGTGAGTTCATCAGACCTAACGGACCTTACGGGGTATGAGCAGGGGAAGTGGGCATTCACGTATTGAATGCTCAAATGACTGTAGGTGTTCGGGCTTTGAAGGTATGTATTCACGCATAGAAACTAACACATTATTTTGGAACGTGCGTTCGTGTATAGGAGTTGTCTGGTCGATCATTCAGTTGTTCGCGTATTGAATACCAAATGTCTACCGTGTTCGGGTATAGAATTTAAACCATTGGGGTTTAAGATGTGGGTTCAGCAATTGAGACGTATTAAAAGAAGTGTAATAATATTAGTACCCATACTCAACGTGTGTAAACCTAAATGTAAGCTCTTCCTCCTACTGTAGGAAGAAGAAGCCCTGTGTAATGGCACCATTCACTCCAGTTCGTGTAAAAGGGGTTAGGAGTGAATGATGGTTGAAAGCTCCGCCGCGCCTTCAACGGTGAGCTTCTGCCTTCCCTTGGTATCCTATCACATTAAGAACATAAAATACCAACGAACACGAGCTCCCCCCCCACTACGCGTCATCATTCAAGGGATAGCGCAATGTATGCAAGCATACTGTTAGGAGAGGTGCGTTCCTCTCATGAGATAGCACGGCGCATGCAAGCATACTTTATAGTGGCGTGTTCCACTGTAAATGGTTTGTGTAGTGTGGTGTGGTGTAGGTATATCGATCTCTTAGAGATCTAAAGGATGAGTGGCTTACTCTACGATACCGCCGAAGCAAGCTATAAACGCAGGCCTAACCTCAATCCTTTGTGTGTGAATGAGTGTAATGATCTTAGAGATCTCAAGGATGAGCGGCTTGCACTACGATACCGCCGAAGCAAGTTATAATCGCAGGCCTGACCTCAATCCATTGTGTGAAGGTATGTTGCATTTTATTATTTTTACTTGTAAGTGATAAAGTAGTCCATGCTAGAAATCACTCTAGCAAAAGATTCACAAGCACTGGGGCGCTAGGCTCTCCTTTAGGCAGGATGCACAAACACCAGAGCGCTATGGTCGTCTCTCGCATAGGTGTCTTCAAACGCTAATGCTGGGTTTTTGTATTTTACTTGTAAGTGATAAAGTACTCACGCTAGAAATCACTCTCTAGCAAAAGATTCACAAGCACTGGGGCGCTAGGCTCTCCTTTAGGCAGGATGCACAAACACCAGAGTGCTATGGTCCTCTTTCGCTTAAGTGCTCTCGAACGCTAAAGTTGCTTATGTATTATTTATAAATATCCATCAGGAGAATGCAACGCTCCAAGCAATATTAGGGTAACATAGAGATCAACAGACCTATCTGGTGTCTCTAGTCAATTCAATTCAATGTTTAGACACATGCGTAGCCCAATAGGTAAGGAACGTGTCCCTTTACACACATACCCTTGTAATTTAGCACTCAGAGTGCTCGGTCTCAAGTGATAAGTCATCACTTATTTGTGTACGCTAGAAATCACTATAGTAAAGATTCACAAGCACTGGGCGCTAGGCTCTCCTTTAGGTAGGATGCACAAACACCAGAGTGCTATGTTCCTCTCTCGCTAAAGTGCTCTCGAACGCTAAAGTTGCTTTATGTATTATTTATAAATAGCCATCAGAAGAATGCAACGCTCCAAGCAATATTAGGGTAACATAGAGATCAACAGACCTATCTGGTGTCTCTAGTCAATTCAATTCAATGTTCAGACACATGCGTAGCCCAATAGGTAAGGAACGTGTCCCTTTACACACATACCCTTGTAATTTAGCACTCAGAGTGCTCGGTCTCAAGTGATAAGTCATCACTTATTTGTGTACTCTAAAAATCACTATAGTAAAAGATTCACAAGCACTGGGCGCTAGGCTCTCCTTTAGGTAGGATGCACAAACACCAGAGTGCTATGTTCCTCTTTCGCTAAAGTGCTCTCGAACGCTAAAGTTGCTTTATGTATTATGCGTGTATTCACTAACCACCATAAGGCGGTTAAGTATTCCAACGAATGTCAGAGTACAAACAGAACAGCAGTATTACCTGCCCTCTGTGATCGGTAGTTATTAAAGTATGCTAGAATCAGCTCAGCAAAGGATTCACAAAGCGCCAAGTGGCGCCATTAATGGCACTAGGGTTCTCCTTCGCATAATCATCTTCCAACGCACTCCAACGTATACCAGCAAATAGATCGAAAGTAAACACAGAGTACAACTCCGTCTGCCAGCTCAAGCAAGGATTTACCGAGTATCCTAAAGGACGCGCGGTTCACCTCGCCTAAGCAGCCACATTACCAGATCAATCATGAATCGCTTTTAGACTTTAGAAGTATCGCCCCTATAACATAAGAAAAGTATCCTTGTACTTAAAGTGGTCCCATTCTCAAATTTTCTTACTTGAGTATAAATCTTATGTGTCGTCCAGCACATAAGTTTAATTAGATAGATTATATTATCTATTTTTATAACGTCGGTTGAGTTATTACTCAATCCACAATCCGGACGTTATTACGTAACCATTTGCGAGCACACACACCGTTCCGACCGATGGGGTCGAAGCGATGCCGCACGCGCTTTCCAACGAAATATTGATATTTGGATAATATTTATAATTGCACCATCTATTTAAACTGGCTTGTAAGTAATAAGAGCTATGCTCTCAAGTTATAATATTCCAAACTTGGTTTACAATAGAGCCATGCTCCCATGTTTCCACCTACCATAGTGGTGTTCTAATAGACAGCACGTACGATCATGTGCATGCCTGCCCGCTCTTGCGTTCATTTTATAGCACCCTGCTTTGAGACTTTGTATTTACATAAGTGTATAACCTCTGGCTATGCCAGTAAATCCCTGTATTTTACCCTTTTTTCCACTTAGTGGTAGCATTCAATGTATGGCGCAGCGGACCCAACACGCGCAACACTGATTCGGCATTAGGACATTGACCGCTTGGTCGTTCCTTTCTTCCAATTATTCTCCTTTAGTGAAACAGTGATAGACATAGTGCAAGGTGTCACCGACAAGCACGTCTACCGTCTTAGACAACCTCACCTCCATATCATTCAACTAGTTGCACCTTAGGGAAAAAATAGCGATAGACATAGTGCAAAGTGCCACCGACAAGCACGTCTACCGTCTTAGACAACCTCACCTCCATATCATTCAACTATTTTATAATTCCACAGACCTGTTTAAATGAAGACTATGTCTTCCTCCATAAGAGCACTTAATGCAAGCACCCATTTCCACAAATATTTCCACCACACGAGCGCTAGGCTGCACGCACCTTAGTGCGCGCATGTCCCGCCTCGCCTCTACTCATTATAGTTTCACAGACCTGTTTAATTGAAGACTATGTCTTCCTCCATAAGAGCACTTAATGCAAGCACCCATTTCCACAAATATTTCCACCACACGAGCGCTAGACTGCACGCACCTTAGTGCGCGCATGTCCCGCCTCGCCTCTACTCATTATAGGTGTCTACCACTATGGTCCTCGTCAGCGTGTTAGAGTCTACGAACGTTAAGTGCTCGCACTTCCATTACACTCACACACAAGAAGCCATATGGTCGACCACCAGTTAATTGCTCAGCCCTCGCGGACCACCCCTTGCAATGATAAGGGAATTTGTTCTTTCACATAAGTGTTCGAACTGTGGCCCAACGCAGTAGAGAAAACTAATGTCAAGTGTTTGATTTTGATTCTAACTCCCGCGACCGTCTGGTCCGCAGGCTCCAACCGACTAGAGACAGTTTTTCTCGATAGACTACATTGACTGGCGGCCGTATGAAAACCTAAATAAAAACCGAATTTCTCATGCACCGACTAGACTGACTGACTTACATTGATAAAAAAAAAAAATTATATACATAATTTTTTTTTTTTTTTTTTTTTCAAAAATTTTTTTTTTTTTTTTTTTTTTTTTTTTTTAATTTTTTTTTTTTTTTTTTTTTTTTTAAGGTCCCTATGTTGTATGTAGGCTATGTTCGTTACATCCAACCCCCTAAATTTTTATGAAGCATTGCACCTCGCGGCATGCTGAATAAAATTTACCATTACGATGACCATTTACCTTTTCTTCTCAATTTTTAAGCGGGGAAAAAAAAAAGTCGGTTCGTGTTTTGATAGAACTAAACAAATTACTAACTAAACAATTGGCCTTACATGACAACTACAAAATTCATTGCTACAGTGGACTCCCGGCAATCCGACAAATTACGATTAAGGCGGTCTTAAATATCCATGTAATATCTTTGTCTTTAATTGTCGGTGTTTTGTGTAAACAGTACAAAATTAACACACGCTAGACCGCATCGCTATCTTCTTTAACTTTAATTTAACCTAAGCAATAAGAATCAAAACTACAACGAGTCGAGCACAATTATAGTGATGGTGCGTAAAAGTTATAACTCGTCCAATCTTGCATTAGCGAACATTGTCAAGTCGGTTTACTGGGCGTCCACCGTATTTTATTTTACAATATGAATATACATAGATATCTGTCTAGAAAATCAACTACTGTTACACCCACCCAATAATACAATACACACACATAGTTGATTACACAATATTAATTATTAGTTATTACACATTGAATGACTTCTTAAATTGGAATTAACATTATCACTTAGTTCGAATTATAGCATTCATGGATTCCTTCCCTTTGATTACAATACATTTAGCATCGAAGTTTCTAACAACCTACTTATTGAGTTACTACTTACAGAAAGTAATTTGAAAATTAAAATTGTTAATCAGTTTTAATCATATCTTCTCCTTTAATTTCAACACATTTTAACAATAGTGTTCCTAACTAAATATACTAATTCAGTCACTACTAACATTAAATAATTAAAAAAAATTATTAATTAGTTTTAATTTTTACATTCATGAATTGCTTCCCTTTAACTACAATACATTTAACAATCAATAATAAAAATAATAATTCAGTAATAGAACTTCACTTATCTCAATTATTAAATAGCTAATTTCACATAACTTTGTTGTCTTTACAGCTGAAATGCATAGACTTTACTTCTTATCGATTCAAGAATAATATTTTGATAAATGTATAGCATTGAATTTTCCCCGAATAATTGCCGTGTTTGGATACATCAAAACATATACATTTTTATATGGCACTGCTGCAACTACATACGGACCCTCATACAATAGGTCAAATTTACTTATTTCTTTCTTTTGAGCGCTAGATCGATTACATTTCTTTAGTTTGACTAAATCACCTATTTGAAATTCAATCAGATTATGACGTCTATCATATTTTTCGTTCCTTATTTTACTTGTTTCTTTTAACTTCTCTTTAACCCTCTTGCGTATATCCTCTACATTTAGCCTCTCATGTCCTTGATGGATTAAAGCATCAATTGTTAATCTAGTTCTTTCCCCATTCAAAACCTCGTATGGAGTATATCCTATACTATCGTGAATCGTGTTATTATACAACTCTTCAATTTTAGGCAAAAACCCTACCCAAGTTTTATGATTCTTATGACAATATGCTCTAAATAATCTACCTAGTTCTTTATTGACTCTCTCAGTGGTATTTGGTCGAGGATTCCGAATGGTAGTGTATATAGCTTTAATTCCGAGGGTTTTTTAGACATTCCTTGTATTTTTTACTGATAAATTGAGAACCATTGTCGGTCATAATAGCTTTTATTTTTATAATATCATTAAACTGTTTTATTTTTGTTAAACAAGTTTGACTCGTAGCCTTCCGTAAAGCAAATAATTTAATAAATTTACTGAATGAATCCTGCACTACAAGTATGTAAGTAAAGCCGAATGCTCCTGCTGGTAGCGGTCCATATAAATCCGCCATTACTATTTCTCCAATGTCATTGGATATTATAGACTGACAAGGTCCAACATATTTTATATTATTACTTCTGGTGAGCTGACAAATATGGCATTTCCTTATAATAGATTTCACGTCTCTTGCTAAATTTCTCCAAAACATTCTATCTTTTACATATTTGATTATCTTATAAGCACCTTGATGACCCATTTCTTCATGTATCTGCTTTACCATTTCCTCCCGCACACAATTAGGTAGGTATATTCTATCTCCATAATTAGTTTTAAAATATACAATGCCGTCCTTTATTGAAATTCTGTCCCTATATCTTATCTCTCGTCCATTAACAAGACTCTGTATTTCTTCATCTTCTCTTTGCAATTGTGGTAGCATCTTAAGTTTTGAGGCCAGTAGTTTGTTTCCTTTGCATAAATAGTAGATGCCTGGCACCTTAGTTTTTTCTTCTTGTACTTTACGACTATCGGCCGGATATCTAGATAAGGTATCAGCAACTATATTTTCTTTACCGGAAATATGCTCCATCTCAAAATCAAATTGTTCTAAATATAACAACCAACGAGTTACTCTACTATTAAACATTTTCCAAGTTTTTACAAACAGCAAAGCTTTGTGATCCGTTCTTATAACGACCTTAGAGCCCCTCAAATAAGTTTCAAATTTCTTTAGACAACTAATGACTGCAAAAAACTCTTGTTCTGTAACAGTCCAATTAAATTCGGGTCCCTTTAAAGCTCTACTATAATAACTTAAAGGTTTAACTTCCCCACCATTTCCTATCTGGTATAGTACTCCAGCAAAACCCACCCCAGATGAATCCGTTTGCAAATAATATTTACTTCCAAAATCTGGGTGTTGCAATTCTATAGTATCAATGAATTGTTTCTTCGTTAAGTCAAATGCATCTTGTTCCTTTTCAGTCCATTTCCATAGTTTCTGCTTTTTAAGAAGTTCACACAACGGATAAATACAGTCTGCATAATTCGGTATAAATCTCCTATAGAAATTGCACAACCCCAGGAAAGCTCTTAAATGTTTAATTTTCTTGGGAGTAGGAAACTTTTGTATTGCTTCAACCTTCTCTGGGTCAGTTCGAATTCCTTTAGTGGAAATGATATACCCTAACATTTTTACTTCTTTACATAGGAATTCGCATTTCCCTATATTACATGTCATCCCAGCTTGTTCTAACTTCCTTAAGACTGTTGCAATACTACTTATGTGATCTTCTATAGAGCCCGTTGTGATGATAGCTAAGTCATCAAGATAATTAATACAAAATTGGCGTACTTCTGGGCCTAAAATCTTGTCCATTGCACGGCTAAAACTTCCTACCGCTGTCTTCAATCCTTGTGGTAATACGTTGTATACATAAGATTTTCCATTAAATGAAAATCCTGTATATTTTTTACTTTCCGAACTGATAGGTATTTGGAAATAAGCATTGTTTAAATCAAGTGTAGTTATAAAATTACAACCATGAAATGAGTTTAACACATCCAATTGCAATGGTGGTTTTTCCGTCTCAGCCACCATGTGTCTGTTTATCTCCCTAGCATCTAATAATACCCTAATTGATCCATCTCGTTTCAATGTAAATGTTAGGGGGCTATTGTAAGGCGTCGACGCCCTGGATATTATTTTCAACTTCTCCAATTCTTCTAACTTTTGTTCCATTTTTTGCCTATACGCATATGGTATAGGATATGATTTCTTCACTATGGGATCTTCATGGTTCATTTTTATAACATGCTCATAACATATACACTTCCCTAATTCTTCTGTAAAAATAGCTTTAAAAAGTGTTAACATACCCAATAATTTAACCCTATCACCTTCCGTTATTTCAGTTCCGATTTTAATCTGAATCGTAAGATCAGTATCCCCTTGTATGCCAATTACTTCTTTTGTTTGAATGTCCAATGGCCCGTTAATAAATGGTATTACATACTTTTGATTATCTTTTTGAATAATTATGCACATTTTATCCTTCCTCAGATTTAAAACTATCTCATTATTCTTTATCCAATCAAACCCTAATATCACTGAATGAGTCAATCCAGGCACAATTAAATAACCAATATCTAAAGTTAAACTACCTATTTTGGTTGGCACTATAACCATTTGTTGGATTTTTATACTTTTTTGCCCTATAGCCCCTTTCAATTGTATAGTACGTGTAGGCATTAAAGGTAATTTCACAGCACATTGTTTTAATTGCAAATACATTGATTCTGATATACAAGTAATATCGCTACCGGTATCAAGTAAACAGTCAACTTCAAAATCTAATAACTTAATATGTATCTCAGATTTTATCTGATATAATGTCTCTAAAATTTCTTGTTCTTCATAAACATTTAAAATTTCACCGTCTAATACGTAAGTTTCTGCGTGGTGTGTCCGAAATTGTAGTAACTTAATTATTTCTTTACAATTTAATTCATTTAGGTATCCTAAACCAGTTTTGCCTGTTTGACCCTTGTGTTCTATTGGCGTGTACAACCCCCCTCCTTTGCCTATTCTCTGCCGTGGTCGCCATCCATATTTCAGCATAATTTTCAAAGCTTTGTCCCCTGTGTTAGTAGCTGTGTTGGGGACCGTTTCCACAGCCACCTTTAGTTTGATTGATGTGTATTACAACCTTGAATTTCATCCAAGTTTTCTCCATAATTTATGTCACCTACTTGTATAGCATTACATTGTTCATCTTGACCGTTATACTGCCGATTTATTGCGTTAAATGGCCTTCGCCAATTCCTGTTACCTTGCCTATTCTGATCTCTCTGTAAGGTCTTTTCCTTATAGGCATATCCATTTCGTGGTTTATCAATTGGCCCTGTATCTTCTTGTTTATTTATATCATCTTGTTTTCTTAGAAATTCTGTTGCTTCAAAAATGGTTTCTCCCTTCGTAATAATCCACATTTGTTGTATTGATTTTGGATATTGCTTCATCATATCAGACACTAATTGTTTTTCGGGTATTTCAAAGGACAACATCTTAACTTGTGAAGTTAATTTTAAAAAATGTCCAAGCATAGTTGGTTGTGTAGATCTATTCCACTTTGCACACACTATTTCTCTCCTTATTTTATTCTGTTCCGTTTCTCCCCAATAAGTTTGCAAAAAATCATATTTAAAATCATCCAAATTCTTCCATCTAGATTTATACAATCTAACCCAGTCCTTTGCCTCGCCTTGTAGGCATTCATAGGCCAATTCTAATTCTTTCCCTTTATTTGGAACCTTCCGAAGATATGCAGTCAAATCTTCTATAAATGTAACAGGGTGACTCTTACCATTATAAAATTTTGGTTTCTCGGTTGCTATATTCATTATATTACATGTTGCATAATCCTCTATCTTAGATGCTGTATTTTCTACAGGCTCTAATTGTACGGAAGTTACATTATCGGTGAGTTGTTGTTCCTGTGCTAAACGATTTTCTAATGTTTTGAATTTCTCTTCGATCATTCGTGTATTTCTGTTTATCAATTTGTATAACATTGAAAATTCTTTATTCCTTACACTAGAAGGCTTTGCTTTTACTAGTCTTCTGCGTTTGGGCGCTACTTCTACATCACCAGCAACATTTCTTCCCGGCATTGGCTGGTTAACATTTATATCATTTTCTGTTACTACATTCTCTGATTGTACTGGTGATTGCGCTTTCCTTTTCCTACCCCTCCTAGTTCTTTGCTCCATTTTTTTTTTTTTCGTACACTTGTTACTAATTTATTTTTATTTTACTTTTATTAACTAAACTCAAGGAAGTCTCTTACGTGTTAACTTATTCAATGTGACGTTTAATTCTGTAAACAAAAAAAAAATTATTCGGTTGTGTGCTTTACCTAATTTCTCAACCCCCAGATCAGAAGTCATCCAGGCCATAATGAACTCAAGATCTCTTCTGACTCTCTCCACTTCACAAGCAACAATTGTAGGCTTTCGCCCAATTTATCCTACCTATATAATCTTTATACCATCTGTTTAGCCGTAATAACCCAGTTTCGAATCCTGGTCACGGCACCAATTGTAACTATACCGAGGCCTACCTAATGAATCTACCCTACCTCATATACTGATCTACCTAAAGAATACGCTTCCTATTTCATATCTTTTAGTGGCACGCGTATCATCTAACAGTAGAAACCTTTTAACATGTTGTGAACGCAATAACCCAAGGACGTTTAGAGTATCAGAAATAGTGAGTTCATCAGACCTAACGGACCTTACGGGGTATGAGCAGGGGAAGTGGGCATTCACGTATTGAATGCTCAAATGACTGTAGGTGTTCGGGCTTTGAAGGTATGTATTCACGCATAGAAACTAACACATTATTTTGGAACGTGCGTTCGTGTATAGGAGTTGTCTGGTCGATCATTCAGTTGTTCGCGTATTGAATACCAAATGTCTACCGTGTTCGGGTATAGAATTTAAACCATTGGGGTTTAAGATGTGGGTTCAGCAATTGAGACGTATTAAAAGAAGTGTAATAATATTAGTACCCATACTCAACGTGTGTAAACCTAAATGTAAGCTCTTCCTCCTACTGTAGGAAGAAGAAGCCCTGTGTAATGGCACCATTCACTCCAGTTCGTGTAAAAGGGGTTAGGAGTGAATGATGGTTGAAAGCTCCGCCGCGCCTTCAACGGTGAGCTTCTGCCTTCCCTTGGTATCCTATCACATTAAGAACATAAAATACCAACGAACACGAGCTCCCCCCCCCCACTACGCGTCATCATTCAAGGGATAGCGCAATGTATGCAAGCATACTGTTAGGAGAGGTGCGTTCCTCTCATGAGATAGCACGGCGCATGCAAGCATACTTTATAGTGGCGTGTTCCACTGTAAATGGTTTGTGTAGTGTGGTGTGGTGTAGGTATATCGATCTCTTAGAGATCTAAAGGATGAGTGGCTTACTCTACGATACCGCCGAAGCAAGCTATAAACGCAGGCCTAACCTCAATCCTTTGTGTGTGAATGAGTGTAATGATCTTAGAGATCTCAAGGATGAGCGGCTTGCACTACGATACCGCCGAAGCAAGTTATAATCGCAGGCCTGACCTCAATCCATTGTGTGAAGGTATGTTGCATTTTATTATTTTTACTTGTAAGTGATAAAGTAGTCCATGCTAGAAATCACTCTAGCAAAAGATTCACAAGCACTGGGGCGCTAGGCTCTCCTTTAGGCAGGATGCACAAACACCAGAGCGCTATGGTCGTCTCTCGCATAGGTGTCTTCAAACGCTAATGCTGGGTTTTTGTATTTTACTTGTAAGTGATAAAGTACTCACGCTAGAAATCACTCTCTAGCAAAAGATTCACAAGCACTGGGGCGCTAGGCTCTCCTTTAGGCAGGATGCACAAACACCAGAGTGCTATGGTCCTCTTTCGCTTAAGTGCTCTCGAACGCTAAAGTTGCTTATGTATTATTTATAAATATCCATCAGGAGAATGCAACGCTCCAAGCAATATTAGGGTAACATAGAGATCAACAGACCTATCTGGTGTCTCTAGTCAATTCAATTCAATGTTTAGACACATGCGTAGCCCAATAGGTAAGGAACGTGTCCCTTTACACACATACCCTTGTAATTTAGCACTCAGAGTGCTCGGTCTCAAGTGATAAGTCATCACTTATTTGTGTACGCTAGAAATCACTATAGTAAAGATTCACAAGCACTGGGCGCTAGGCTCTCCTTTAGGTAGGATGCACAAACACCAGAGTGCTATGTTCCTCTCTCGCTAAAGTGCTCTCGAACGCTAAAGTTGCTTTATGTATTATTTATAAATAGCCATCAGAAGAATGCAACGCTCCAAGCAATATTAGGGTAACATAGAGATCAACAGACCTATCTGGTGTCTCTAGTCAATTCAATTCAATGTTCAGACACATGCGTAGCCCAATAGGTAAGGAACGTGTCCCTTTACACACATACCCTTGTAATTTAGCACTCAGAGTGCTCGGTCTCAAGTGATAAGTCATCACTTATTTGTGTACTCTAAAAATCACTATAGTAAAAGATTCACAAGCACTGGGCGCTAGGCTCTCCTTTAGGTAGGATGCACAAACACCAGAGTGCTATGTTCCTCTTTCGCTAAAGTGCTCTCGAACGCTAAAGTTGCTTTATGTATTATGCGTGTATTCACTAACCACCATAAGGCGGTTAAGTATTCCAACGAATGTCAGAGTACAAACAGAACAGCAGTATTACCTGCCCTCTGTGATCGGTAGTTATTAAAGTATGCTAGAATCAGCTCAGCAAAGGATTCACAAAGCGCCAAGTGGCGCCATTAATGGCACTAGGGTTCTCCTTCGCATAATCATCTTCCAACGCACTCCAACGTATACCAGCAAATAGATCGAAAGTAAACACAGAGTACAACTCCGTCTGCCAGCTCAAGCAAGGATTTACCGAGTATCCTAAAGGACGCGCGGTTCACCTCGCCTAAGCAGCCACATTACCAGATCAATCATGAATCGCTTTTAGACTTTAGAAGTATCGCCCCTATAACATAAGAAAAGTATCCTTGTACTTAAAGTGGTCCCATTCTCAAATTTTCTTACTTGAGTATAAATCTTATGTGTCGTCCAGCACATAAGTTTAATTAGATAGATTATATTATCTATTTTTATAACGTCGGTTGAGTTATTACTCAATCCACAATCCGGACGTTATTACGTAACCATTTGCGAGCACACACACCGTTCCGACCGATGGGGTCGAAGCGATGCCGCACGCGCTTTCCAACGAAATATTGATATTTGGATAATATTTATAATTGCACCATCTATTTAAACTGGCTTGTAAGTAATAAGAGCTATGCTCTCAAGTTATAATATTCCAAACTTGGTTTACAATAGAGCCATGCTCCCATGTTTCCACCTACCATAGTGGTGTTCTAATAGACAGCACGTACGATCATGTGCATGCCTGCCCGCTCTTGCGTTCATTTTATAGCACCCTGCTTTGAGACTTTGTATTTACATAAGTGTATAACCTCTGGCTATGCCAGTAAATCCCTGTATTTTACCCTTTTTTCCACTTAGTGGTAGCATTCAATGTATGGCGCAGCGGACCCAACACGCGCAACACTGATTCGGCATTAGGACATTGACCGCTTGGTCGTTCCTTTCTTCCAATTATTCTCCTTTAGTGAAACAGTGATAGACATAGTGCAAGGTGTCACCGACAAGCACGTCTACCGTCTTAGACAACCTCACCTCCATATCATTCAACTAGTTGCACCTTAGGGAAAAAATAGCGATAGACATAGTGCAAAGTGCCACCGACAAGCACGTCTACCGTCTTAGACAACCTCACCTCCATATCATTCAACTATTTTATAATTCCACAGACCTGTTTAAATGAAGACTATGTCTTCCTCCATAAGAGCACTTAATGCAAGCACCCATTTCCACAAATATTTCCACCACACGAGCGCTAGGCTGCACGCACCTTAGTGCGCGCATGTCCCGCCTCGCCTCTACTCATTATAGTTTCACAGACCTGTTTAATTGAAGACTATGTCTTCCTCCATAAGAGCACTTAATGCAAGCACCCATTTCCACAAATATTTCCACCACACGAGCGCTAGACTGCACGCACCTTAGTGCGCGCATGTCCCGCCTCGCCTCTACTCATTATAGGTGTCTACCACTATGGTCCTCGTCAGCGTGTTAGAGTCTACGAACGTTAAGTGCTCGCACTTCCATTACACTCACACACAAGAAGCCATATGGTCGACCACCAGTTAATTGCTCAGCCCTCGCGGACCACCCCTTGCAATGATAAGGGAATTTGTTCTTTCACATAAGTGTTCGAACTGTGGCCCAACGCAGTAGAGAAAACTAATGTCAAGTGTTTGATTTTGATTCTAACTCCCGCGACCGTCTGGTCCGCAGGCTCCAACCGACTAGAGACAGTTTTCCTCGATAGACTACATTGACTGGCGGCCGTATGAAAACCTAAATAAAAACCGAATTTCTCATGCACCGACTAGACTGACTGACTTACATTGATAAAAAAAAAAAATTATATACATAATTTTTTTTTTTTTTTTTTTTTTCAAAAATTTTTTTTTTTTTTTTTTTTTTTTTTTTTTTTTTTTTTTTTTTTTAATTTTTTTTTTTTTTTTTTTTTTAAGGTCCCTATGTTGTATGTAGGCTATGTTCGTTACAAATCCATACTACTTAATATTACAAATACGGATGTGTTTCTGATAGCATTTAGCTCAGTCAATCCACTTTTAACCGATTTTAACAAAATTTAGTATGGAGATGATTGAGTAATGTAGCTATCTAGCCATGAAAGAATTTTCAGCATGGGATCATTAGTTCCGCAGAGTACCCCCTACATCCAAACTTATAAACTCTTTACCTCTTTATAATATAAGTGTAGATGATGTACTTACTAAATATTCTTTTATTCAAGTTTTGGAAGCATCACAATCAACAAATCTGGTCTCAACTGTCTACTTTATAGTATATTTTCAATAATTACTTATAGCTTTTAGAGTTTACATTGGCACCCGATGCAGTATGACTTAGACTTCTAGGGGTCAAATTATCTATAAAACCTTTTTCTTAATTTATTCAAATCATCAATCTAAATATATAAAAGGAAAAGGTGACTGACAGACTGACTGATCTATCAACGCACAGCTTAAACTACTGGACGGATCGGGCAGTTTTTTTTTTTTTGTAATAAGAATATTAGCCATATTAAATGACTAATATTCCCCTTTCCTCTTCAATTAAGCGTCAGGCTTGTGCTAGGAGTAGGTACGACAATAGTGCAACGGGCGGGATTTGAACCGTCGACCTTTCGGTTTTCAGTCCACTCCTATACCGGTTGAGCTATTGAGGCTTTTATATATATTATTTGGCATGCAGATAGCTATTATGACGTAGGCATCGTCTAAAAAAGGATTTTTGAAAATTCAACCCCTAAGGGGGTGAAATATGGGTTTGAAATTTGTGTAGTCCAGGCGAATGAAGTCGCGAGCATAAGCTAGTATTACAATAAAACTTAAAGCTAGCCTTATCTAATTATCTTGTGATGTGGTCAATGTAGTACCTGATGTAGTACAGTTTATCTAGGATCCTATAGGCAAAATAATCTTGTAATGTAACGGCAGCTGTTACATACGACGTATTTTATTTTCTCTTGATTCGCTCCTTATCTATTCTCATCACGAAAGCACAATTTTTATAATTATTATAACCGCTACTTTCCTATTGCGTCGTTAGCTCTTAATTATTGCTTGGCGCCTGATGAGATCGTTGGGACTATAAAAGAATTCATCACTAGTTTTAAACAATGTTTCTTAATTACTTACTTATTTTATTATGAGATCTCTTATTATTCTTCATTGCAATCTGTTATTAAGTTCAGTATTTAATATTATTTTATAGAAGTCACAAAATTGATCGGGACTCATTTGAGTAACACTACCCATATCATAAATGCGAAAGTGTTTTTGCTTGTTGTTTTATAAGTTTGTTGGTTTGTCCGACGTCCTTCAATCACGTCGCAACGAAGTAATGGATTGACGTGATTTTTGCATGGGTAAAGAAAAGGTAGAGTGACCTGTAGAGTGACCTTCAAGGCTACTTTTTATCCTGGAAAAGAATTCCCATGGGATTTTTAAAAACATAAACCCACGCGAAAGAAATTGCGGGTATCAGCTAGATATATATGACAAATATATTTAACTTAACTATGTAAAAATCTACTACGGATAAACTGTGAAGGACAAACCACCTAAACTAAGAATTAACTTAATTTCTTTGTAAAAGGTGTCCATAGTAGAGTGTTTTCGAGGCACAACTTTCGTAAAATTAATATTAATTATACTCTGAAGAATAGATGGAGAAGAATTTAATTAAATCATCCTTATGTTGACCGAGCCCAAACACTATTTGACAAAATTACTTATTTACGTAGCTGAAGTAAACAAAAACTAATTTTTCTTTGTAGCGTGAAATTGTGGAAATTCTCATTTTGAAATAATTAATTAAAACCTAGAAAGTGATGAAAACAGTTTATTTATATATTTTTTAATTTACATGGCAGGTAATAAATTTTGAACTTCTCATTATTTTTTATGATAGCGGCGCAATCATGCGGCAGTACAAACTCTGTGAAAATTTCAATCCATGAGATAGATATTTATTATTACTTTGTAACTACAATTTTGGTACATGAATACTAAAAATAAATAAATAGATGGACGGATAGCGAAACATTAGTAATAGAGTCCCGTTGGCACCCTTCTGGTACGGAACCATAAAAATCCGCGTCATAAATGCAAATTATTAAAAAAATCTGAACTCTTTAATTAAGACCTTTTGAGATTAATGCCCACACGAAGGCTGTAATTTATATGACATCATTAGCCGTGTTTTTGCTTTTAAATCCTCGACCTCCATTGATCATATTCGTACGAAAAATCTGACACCTATTATTTACGAGAAGTGGTTGAACAAAAATAACTCAATTTTTAACGTAAAAGATTTACCTTACCGGCTGTGATATCGAATCGTTTCATGAAACATGACGTGGCCGTTTAAAAACAGAAAACGCAGTCAAATAAATAAATAGGCGATTTATAGTCCGTAGCAGTGGTCTACACTCTACACTCTGCGTAGATGTGCTACGTGATACGTCGTAAACTTCGCAGCTCTACTATGCTACGACCGAAGACCGAGATGTAGATCGAGTACAGGGATGGAGTAAATAATTATTGTCCTTGAGTATTAAAACATGGCTTGACCTGAGTATTAAAATTCTAATTAGATTAATAAAAAAAAAAGTTTAACTAAGTATAAGATTTTTGTATCAGCCTCGCTAGAGAAGCTTGCAATGACGTCACTTTCATGTTCGTCATGTTTTGTAGAGCATTTTTCTCTTCAACTGAAAGTTTATCAACAAAAAAGTTTCATGACGAACTGCCGCTAAGCGTATTGTTAGAGTTAATCCCATTATCTAGAGTGCTCTTGAGATTTAATAACCGCACTTGACACGAAGTGCGATACAAATCTGTGTTCCATTCGACTGGTATGTGCCACCGAATGATGTCATGGGTACTATTGCGTCAACGGATAGCCACTAGCCAGCCTGATATCGGAAGAAAAGTTTCCTATCCATCATTAACATTGCTAACATGTTATTAGCGTATTGAAATGAATAAGAACGATTAAAAATGCTGCTTGCGGAAAATATAAATATTTTTAATTTTTATTTAGTCCCATTTTGACTACTAACAGATTCGAAATGATGGAAAAAATCTTAATCAATGTGAATTAAGATGTATGAAAAATCCAAGTCAACATAAGCTTAAGTAAGTTCTTACTTAAGCTTATGTTGACTTGCTAGACTTATCATAAGTAGGTACATCATGGAAGTAAGCTTATGAAGTACATCATGCAGCTTTACGCCAAATTATTAAATTTTATATTAAATATATAACCTCTTCGCTAAACTTAAAACAAAGTCGATATTTTTCTGTGTCGGTATTTGATGATTCAAAAGTACTTGTAAAAGTTTAATTGAATAAAAAATTGTGGTTTGAAATTTGTGTAGTCTACGCGGACAAAGTCGCTAGTTAATTTAAATTTAAATCCCTTTTTCATATTATGTAAGACTTAGGTAAGACATTTGAAAAAGATGTTTTATATATGTGTTACATATTATAGGTAAACTTACCTATCAGCTAGTTCAGAATAAGTTAAGTTTAGTAAGAGAGCTTTATAGTTAATAGAGATTGGTGCTATGCACTCGGCCAATCGCCCAATGCGACAAACTCGGCGAACATGTGTTACTACCTTGGCCTATATTTATCACGTGCGTCTAGTTTTGGCCGGCTTGCTGATTTGTGAGCTTTCATACAAACATCATTTCATACACATTGGCCGGCACTTGTTGAAATCTT
This sequence comes from Maniola hyperantus, assembly GCF_902806685.2. Taxonomy (NCBI): domain Eukaryota; kingdom Metazoa; phylum Arthropoda; class Insecta; order Lepidoptera; family Nymphalidae; genus Maniola; species Maniola hyperantus. The sequence continues at coordinate 9,018,765 of NC_048550.1, forward strand.
ACCCTATTGCCTTTTAGTGTTAAACATGCGAAAGGAAGATGATCTTTCGTGTAGATTATTGCCTATATATGCTGCCACTGTTTAGTACCTATAAAAAGACTGACTTTCGTAAAACATGAATCCAATTATATGAGCGGAGTCGTACTAAAGATCGCCGACTTTATTTGTCATCCCACGTAGTTGATATAGCGACGAATTTAAAAAACATCTCTTGTTCTTTACTAAACTGATTACCATGCTAGCAAAAGACTAAATCATACTTTATTATTATTTATATTACATATCTACTTACATAAGTTTCGTAAGTATACTTTACCTTGGTTCTACTGTTGATGGAGTCAGTAAGTTGCCTGCTCAGTTGGCACATTATTATTCACATAGGTATCTAAAGTCCGCGACAGGTTGAGATGGCAATCGAGGTATGAGGCGGGGAGACACCCCGCACACCCGCACGTCACCCGCGCTCGTCCGCACCTGGTTAGCGCGAGGGCTGTGTGGGTGTGCGGGACACTCTCTACCCGATTGCCATTTCAACCTGTCGCGTTACCTTATAGTTATCGCGCCAGACCAACCTTGCAACCTAATCTCGCAAGACCAACTTTGAAGAAACTTAGCAATAACATTAACAATCTGTGTCTTAAGTTTATAACAAAGGCAAACTTCTAAAATAAATATTTGTAAACTTAGATAATGCTCATAAAGATGAATAGTTTCAACAACGAAACAACAGGAAGACAACCTGGCCAATAATTTTGTGATAATCACAACTAACATCACATTGCGTAACAAAAGAGTATCAGTAATTTAGAGGTGATTAAGATCATTACATGTATACTCCACGACAGGTTGAGATCGCAATCGGGGTATGAGGCTGGGGAACGCCCCGAACACCTCCACGTCAACCGCGCTCGCCCGCACCGGGTAAGCGCGGGGGCTGTGCGCCGTGCGGGTGTGTGGGGCGTTACCTCCCCGAATGTCGCGTACTATAGCTGTCAAATTTTAGTACTGCACCTGCAAGTTCGAATCTTCATGACCGTAAGGCGACAGTAAGTAAGGAAAAAATGATATTCATCAACTTTTACAAACTGGTAAGACATCCATACCCTGGATAGGCCTGGATCTGAGATGGGTATGGGCAATTAATACAATTTTGTATTTCTCACCCTTAAACTTTCAAAAGTCCGTTTAAACCAGAAATCGCAACCCATGTTTGGGTTTTTAGCTAGAGTCAAAGACAAACCTGTTATATGACAGACGTAGAGATGACATATTTTGACCAGACCAAATTTTTATGCAGAAATAAAGCAATTTGTCTTTTTGTTGACCGCATTTATGGTAAACAAGCTTATGCTCGCGACTTCGTCCGCGTGGACTACACAAATTTCAAACCTTTTTCACCCCCTTAGGAGTTGAATTTTCAAAAATCCTTTCTTAGCGGATGCCTACGTCATAATAGCTATCTGCATGCCAAATTTCAGCCCGATCCGTCCAGTAGTTTGAGCTGTGCGTTGATAGATCAGTCAGTCAGTCAGTCAGTCAGTCAGTCAGTCAGTCAGTCACCTTTTCCTTTTATATATTTAAGATAGATAACACTGAGCACTTGAGCCAAAAGAGGAAGAGTGTCAGGCAATACGATTATCACGATAATACCTATTTCAAAGTTTGTTATTCTGATGCAGGAATAGTAGCGCATTTAAACTACATTAAAACAAGCCACACGGGCTGCTTTGTCACCGTATTTAAACAAAGTTTACTCTCAAACTCGAGTCGAACCATTATCGAAACTCAAATGAGTAAAACTGGTTCAAATTCCATACGATTCCAACTTTATCTATCATCAAAACTGATTAAACTTCTCCTAAAACTATTGTGCTCATTCTAAATAGTGCAACCCCTTTGCGGAAGAAGAATATTCACTACAACGTATAGTTTGTCTAATATGTTCGAGACAATGCATTTTCATTCTGACGTCAAATAAATGAAATCAATTACTATTGATCAAATTGGAAATGAGGAAATTAATAGGAGATCCAGAGTTGCCGGCTTAGCTCAGTGGGTGGCAAAGATGAAATGACAATGAACAGGGCCAGGCCCATCTTTCTCACTGGGCACTCGGGGCACGTGCCCAGGGCCCACGATAGATAGGGGCCCACTAGCCCCTGCCAGATCACCAAACTATAACCGACCGACCGATGTATTATTACTGAAAAACATATCTATTTCGATAAAATCAAAGGTCAAAAAGGCCCACTCAAACAGAGGACCATAGAGATAGTTAAGTATAGTCAAGACTGACTTATATTCGATCCTTCTTGTATACCCCCGACCCACTACTCTGTCATGGTCATAGGGGCCCAATTATCCTAATGTGCCCAGGGCCTCCAATAGGTTAAAGATGGCCCTGAACAGGGCACATAGTTCAAAAAACCGATAGACGTTGGGGTTCCAAGGTGCTGGAATGTACCTCGTACCGAAAGCGCAGCGGGCGACATCAGGCAATTCGCATGGAGCCGCTAGATTCAGGCGATTTGATTGCGGCGGCTGTGGCGTGTGGAAGTCCCTACAAAAGACCTATATCCAGCAGTTTGACGTCTATCGGTTAATGATGATGATTAAATAAATATTAATTTGAATATTTTTCCCTTAACTTATCCCATTAATTACTGGTAAAGGCAGATATGCGTCAAATTAAATCATTTTTAGGAATGGTCTCAACACCCAATAATAATTTAATTCGAGATAAAATCTAGTGATTCGAAAATTGGAAAAGTTGATTAATGAGTTCCCATTGTCGGTTTCAGGAAGATGGTAAAACTGTTCGTGGATGACACGGATCGAGGCAGGAGGTACCGAAGGCGACATGACGCTGAAAGTTTATTAAGCGACGTGCACACTTAATTTTGTGATAAGATTCAACAAAGACAAACAAAATTCATTTGAGCTCGTAAACAAAATATTCTTTGACTAGATGATACCCGCGACTTCGTCCGCGTGGATTTACGTTTTTTAAAATCCTGTGGAAACTTTTTAATTTTCCGTTATAAAAAGTAGCCTATGTCCTTACCCGGGATATAAGCTAACTCTGTACCAAATTTCATCAAAATCGGTTGAACGGTTGGGCCGTGAAAAGCTAGCAGACAGACAGACAGACAGACACACTTTCGCATTTATAATATTAGTATGGATTTAGAGGAAGAATTTATGTTTAGTTTTGGAACATAAGACTCAGCATCAGCACCTCCGCCACGTCACCGTCGATCTGGCCAAGACTAGGCGCTTAGCCGCTAACTAGTGGCGGGAACCACTTGGTAATGGCTAAGCGTCACCCGAGGGACGACTTGACATCAATGAGTTATATTTCCAATTAGTTTAAAGTTGAACGTGGACGTAAGCTCGGGGACGGCACTTGGTAAGCGGTTTGCGTGATATCCTTGCGCGCCCGACGAGACGTAAGAGAGGCGATGACTTGACGTAGGTACATAAGCGCGAGGACGAATGGCGAGTTGACCACGTACCGGCATGCGGAGTTCTGGTTCGCAAGCTTGTCCTGAAGAGATGGAACGCCGTTACGATGCTGGTTAGTGTGCGTTGTAGTATTAGAGTTTCATCCGAAAAATACTGAACGCCTCGAGTTGAGGCGATGCCCATCCGTTTTAGAGTTGATATGTGTGCAATCACCCTAATTCTATGTCATGCGTAAAAGTTTTACATAAAGACAACAGATTTCAGAAAAATCTCGTTAACTTTGCAGTAGGTAGGTCACTGCAAAGAAATCAAGATTTTTAGTAAAGTTTTGATTAATTTAAGGGAGTAAATAATGTAACACGATAACTAAGTATTATTATTTATCTATGGATTCGATTTCTATATTCTGCTAAATACACTAAATCAAAGTAACATTTTAATCATACCTATCTACAATAAATAAAATCATGACTACGATGTGCCTATAGTACGAGTAATTAGGTAATATTATTGTAAGAGTAAGGCCCTGCTAATGCGAGTCTACCGGTCAAAGAACTCTTGTAGTTGCTTGCTCACGTTTACATGAATCATACATTAAAATTAAGCGCTATATCCTACTTACAAAATTGTGTACTGGTGTGCTAAATAGCCTTCTGAAACATTCAGAGGGTACCTATGAGGTTCGCTATTGTATGTTTTAATCCTTAGAAAATTTAAATTAAATCTTGCATAGTGAATTTTTTGAGATCTACATTGTGAGAGATTGAAGTTACACAATCGGGTCCTTGGGCAACGAAATCTTGAACTGTAGTAGAACTATGAGGTATATTGCAATCATGCTTATTGCCTGAAAAAGAAATTATTTTTTTAAACGGAAAAATTCACGATTTTCGGGGTTCCGTACCTTAAAAGGAAAAAATGATCCCTTATAGGATCACTTTATTGCCTGACTGTCTGTCTGTCCTTCTGTCGTGTCTGTCAAGAAAACGTATAAGGTACTACCCGTTCACCTAGAATCATGGAATTTAGCAGGTAGGTAGGTATTATAGCATAAGTAAGGAAACACCGGAAACCGTGAATTTGTGGTTACAACACAATTGGTTTTTTTTATGTGTTCATGAACAAATAATAATTACTTTCAATTTTTAAGATAACTTTATCAAGTGGGGTAAAAGAGAAATTGCTTTACCGGTACATTCTTAAGTAGATTATTATTTTTATTTTTATGCATAATCGTTTTTGATTTATCGTGTAAAATGTCTAAAAAAATTACCCGGGTACGGAACCCTTGGTGCGCGAGTCTGACTCGCACTTGACCAGTTTTTTCCTTAATTAAGTCAAGTGCATGGTTGGATATTTTGTCGTCGAAAACACGAGACACTCGGAGAGTTTTGCCATCTTGTGAAGAATAAGAATAAATTAAACCATCCCTAATAACAATTATACCTACAAGGCAACGTCTAACTAACCCTGTATAACTTACATTTGAAAGCCGATTAAACAATACTTTTAATAAAAAAAATGCTTTTAAGAAAAACATGACAGACTAAGTTAACTTAATCACCCAAGTTCAGGTTCCATTTAAAAGTGTTATTTTACAAAAAAACAGAACTTCCAAAATAGTTTGGTTAAACATATTTTAAGAAAGGGTCGGCATCAGATATCACCGCACTTCGAGATTCTGTTTCATTTTATTACCAGGTACTTATCCGTTGACGGGTATGACACCTTGGAGTATAATTTAGTAACAGTATAAACCGAGCATTGTAATGAGCTTGTTAAGCCACATTATTAGGAGTAGTTTGGCTATTTTACGATCTGTAAATTTACGGAAGAAAAGGGCGAAAAGTAAGATTGACTGACGAACTGAAAATCTCATTGAAAATTTCACCCCTGCCGCCGCCGCCTTTACTATTACCAAACAGATCAATAAATGGATAATAGTACATTACATAGCTTCAAGATTAGAGTTTGACGCCAAATACAAATTCTTGAAAGGCCTTGCAAGGCGGTTCCTCTGGTATTGCAAATGTTCATGGGCGGCGGTAATCACTTAACATCAGGTGACCCGCCTGTTCGCTTGCCCTCCATTTTTATTTAAAAAAACCAGATGCACCCGAATAATCCGTTCCGGTGTAAGTCAGTCAGTATGGAATTGCGTCTTTCGTGGCTTGCGTTTATAGGAGCTTATAAGCGCCTCTATAGGTACGCTCGTACAAAAACGGCTCATACGCACAAAAAATAATGATCTGAAACCGCTGTAAAGTTTAATTTGAACGCTGAAGACAAGGACGGACTATGCTATGGGAAATGCGTTACCCTCTGCTATAATTTTTCGGATGCTATTAGATATACTTACTAACCGATGTAAGAAGTTCTCTATTAACATGTGCGTAACCTTTCAGGCTTACTACAGCAGGGTTCATCTCAATTGCCTGAATAAAGTGATCAATCTGTAAAAAATTCATCGTGTGTTAGGTTCATTAGACACCTATAATGCAGGCAATAGTGATAAGACTTATGAGCTATTCTAGATATAGGTATGCTAGACGCGTCATCTGTTAAATATAGAGCATTATGAAGAGAAGCACTATTATGAACAGAAGCACTTCATAGAAGAGTTTAAAGTTTTACAAGTAGAAACTGGAACAGGTTATCCTTCTTCTTTATTAGTTAATCGAAACTATTTTGTTTTAAATTTATTTTAACTTTTGAAGAACTTACCTCTTTCTGAGTTGGTCGGTCCACGGAGAGGACATCAATTGAAAGTAAAGTGTCTTGAACTCCAGCGGCGACCTAGTTTAAAATAATTTTAAAAAAACTGTTCAATTACGAGTCGGACTCGCACAAGAGTGGTTCTGTATCATCGTACAAGTAATATAGGTATATATAATTTTTTTTAAATTTGCATTTGTGCAAGGAAATAAATTTACGTAACTACATAAACACGTGTGTCAGTAGCCGGCAAGAAATGTTGTACATCGACCTTTAGAATGAGATTTCGGCTTATTAGCGCGTTATCTCTGTCACTCATACTTAAGTGACGTTTTGTCGGTCTCAACGGCAGAGACAACGCTCTACAAAACCGCTATCTCTTTCGGAAGGTTGATGCACAATATTTTCTGCAGCGTATTGTAGGTACATACCTGAAGCGTAGATTTATGGGAACAATCAGCAAAGATAAAGAGTAGCGTTGAGCAATAAGCAGCGTCCACAAATAGACCCATTTCCTTGAAACTGAAATTGAACCCATGGTCCACGATTTCGGACAACGCGCCGTACACTGCTATTGTTATATTGAAGAACCTAAATAAGTATATGTCTTTAGGTATTAGTAAAATCACTGTATTAATAAATAAATTGTAAGTAGGTAGGTATACCTACTTTCTTACCTGCCCGACTGGGAATTTTCGTGCAATAAATTATTACGAGTATTTAAATTAACTTCAAACTACGTGACATAGCCAAGTAAATTATTGTATTGTAAGTGCTGTGTAAGCATGGCAAAAACCACTAGTCAAACAAAGAACCTAAAAAATTATTGACCAAGCGTTCTCTCTCTCCGAGTTAGTCGGTTTTAAATAGGTACATGCATTGCTAAAATATAAATCTTTACGGTTCAAAAGCTTGAAAACGACAGTTAAGTAGTAGTTCTGTATATTTTCAAACTGATGGCTTGGTTGTTATTTTGGAGGGGTACATACCTACAGAATCGGAAAGGCGTCTTATACCTAGCCTCTAATTGGAGCTCTAAACAGGAAGATCAGACATTGAAAGGATAGTTTTATTTGCATATAATATAACTAGCTTATGCTCGCGACTTCGTCCGCGTGGACTACAAAATTTCAAAACCCTATTTCACCCCCTTAGGAGTTGAATTTTCAAAAATCCTTTCTTAGCGGATGCCTACGTCATAATAGCTATCTGCATGCCAAATTTCAGCCCGATCCGTCCAGTAGTTTGAGCTGTGCGTTGATAGATCAGTCAGTCAGTCAGTCAGTCATTCAGTCAGTCAGTCAGTCAGTCACCTTTTCCTTTTATATATATAGATATGTTAGGTATAAAGAGTAAAAATGTCATGATTCATAACATCGAAGTTCAATAGAAAGCATGAGATAACTTATTGAGCTAGAGTTTTAAATCATTTTAATGGCTCAATTAGGTACTCGATACTAAAAGAGGTGCTAGATGTTCTTTGAAAATTGAAACTTACATGAATAGGCAGTATGTAGAGTACGTTCGTGCGTACGCGTTTCCCAGTAACTGTAGTTGTTCGGATAAGTTGAGCCAGAGATAGCGATAACTTGATATCAGACTGGCCGTACACTCTACTCTCACATCCTGCCAAAAAAATTAACAAAATATCTTGTTACGCCACAGATATGGACAAATACAAGTACGCTAGATTAGGTGTGCTATATAAAATGAAAGTTAGTTTTGTGTCGATTCAACCCCACCAAACGTACCGGAAATTGAAATTGATAGTTTATGTCTTTGTGTAGACACTACGTCGATATATTTCTCAACTGTCATCACTAAAATTTAGTTCTACGTTTAGTTCCGAGCCCACGCTCACATGACGCTCACAGCTCACTGCTGCTATTAGCGCCAAAATGGCGATAACCAAGTTGCTTCAAAAACAGTTGGCAATAGCAAGCCCCGCGTTACCTACGCGGGGCTTGCTGTTGCCAACCTATTGTTACTTCAACGTTTCGTATACATATATAAATACGTTACCCTCTGAAAGCATCTCGAGAGGCTCTGAGATGCAATCTTGATGCCTCTGCAGTTAATGTACCAAAGCGCACAGTTCATGTTAATCATCGTTATAATGTGATAATACGCCATAGTATGACGCAACAGGAAGCCGTCCAGTAAAGCACACAGGCTGAGAAGAAAGCCCACAGCTAGGAGCAAGCAACCGGCGCTAATGATGACTATGGAAGTCTTCAAGTTCGGGAACTGCATATTTTCGCCCGTAATACGATAATATCTCACCTGCAAATAAAAACTGTGATAGCCTAGTGGTTAGGACGTCCGCTTTCTAATCGGAGGTCGGGGTTTGAATTCCGGGCATGCACCTCTAACTATCCGGAGCTATGTGCGTTATAGCAAGTAATTAAATATTATTATTATTATTATTATTTATTTATTATTTAATTAGAACGGCCATAAAGCCAATTACACTAATTAAAATACGAGTACAAACTAACATAAACATACTTACAAAAATTAACAACTTAAAATTATAAATTTTAAAAAGCAAATATCAAATTTTAAATATCACTTGCTATAACGGTGCGCCAATTCGCTTAAGCAATGAGCTTAATATAAATTCAAAATCTCTAGTAAGTAGGTATTCTAAGGTCGATTTAGGATGAATGAAAATGAAAATGAAAAATGAAAATCTTTTTTATTCGTATAAACTTTTACAAGTGCTTACGAATAGTCGGATGCATCTACCACTGGTTCGGAATGCCTTTCCTGCCGAGAAGAACCAGCAAGAAACTCGGCGGTTGCTCTTTTCAAATATTTGATATAGGTACAAGATTATGCCATGTATAAAATAGTATTTGCAGTCTTGTGCGTTGCTGGAACGAGCTGCAGGTCAAATCCACGCTCTTTTATCATTTAGATAATCTTCAATTGTGTAATATGCTTTTTTCAGGAGCATATTTTTAATAGATTGAAGAATGAGAATGAAGAACGAAGATAGAGAATGTAAATCTAAACAATCGTAGATTCATAATATCTCGACCTGGTCGAGATATTATCGCCAAAACGTAATGGTTATATTCTGTTTGCGTGGGACTATTAATTCGGGCTTTTTGCGGAGTCTTATTAGAAAAGGGAATAACCACGTTCAGGTAGATACAGCGTACAGCATTATTAGCTGTTTGTTTGTTGCGTGGCGATAGGCGTGATTTTTTGCATGGATAGGTACCTATAGTTAAAGACCAGGAGAGTGACATAGGATACTTTTTATCCCGGAAAATCAAAGAGTTTTCACGGGATTTTAAAACCTATATGCATGTGAAAGACGTCGCAAGCATCAGCTAGCGCTTAAGATTTGCGTAAAAATTAGAAAGTACCTACGCATAAGTATGTAGCTTAAGAATATCTAGATGTACCTACCTATAACTATAGTCCTCAACGAGTTTTTTTATAAAGGTTATAAGCGGTAAAGTTAGACTGACACATTTGAGTCGCGAAGTTTATTTCTTGGTACCTAAGTTCTATGCACAAGTACCTGACGGTAACTGTGTTGGGAAATAGACCCTTACTTGAAACTTTCCCCAATTCGTTTTATAAATGGCCACTTGGTGTGCGACACCCCACCCGACGAACGGGATCCAAAAGTGTGGAACGAGGAAGGCGACGAATAGTACGGCATAAATGTAATCGTCGAATCTTTTCGTCGAACGCAGAATCATTAAACGTTCGTACCCAACGACCAGAACGATTACTGTGGTTACGATGTAGAAGAATATGGCATAGACTGTAGCTCGAGATTTCCAACTGAATGTGATTGTTCCTGGAAAAATCCATAGATTATTACTTATTGTGAATAAGAAAGTGTGTCTCTTTGTCTGTCTACTAGTTTTTCACGCCCAATAGAGACCGATTATTATGGATCATATTGTCTATCACTCCGTACGTAGGTATAGGTACGATTTCTAAAAAAACCGGCCAAATGCGAGTCAGGCTCGCGCAATGAGGGTTCCGTACTACAGTCGTATTTTTTCGACATTTTGCAGGATAATTCAAAAACTATGATACATAAAAATAAATAAAAATCTGTTTTAGAATTCACAGGTGAAGACCTTTCATATAATACCCCACTTGATATCCTAGTTAACTTACTTAGAAAATTGAAAATACAATTATTAGTTCATGACCACAATTTAATTATTTTTTTGTGTGATCTAACCCTAAATTCACGGTTTTCAGATTTTTCCCCAAATGTCAACTATAAGATCTACCTACCTGCCAAATTTCATGATTCTAGGTCAACGGGAAGTACCCTGTAGGTTTCTTGACAGACAGACAGACAGACAGACAGCGAAGTGATCCTATAAGGGTTCCGTTTTTCCTTTTGACGTACGGAACCCTAAAAACGGTCAAGTGCGAGTCGGACTCGCACACGATGGATTCCGTACCATGGAACAAGAGATAACACTGCACAGCAGTCATTTTGTAATTCACCATCTTGTTTTTTGTTATTTGTCGTTATAGCGGCAATAGAAAAGAAATACACAATCGAAAATTTCAACTCTCTATCTATTACAGACACGGTTTATGAGATCAGCCCGCTGACAGACGGACCCGTTGCACAGTTAGACAGAATTGGCATCCTTCAGATACGGAACCCTAAAAAAAGAGTAGGTAGGTACTTACCAGGCCGTGAGCGTGTGATCGGCATGACAGCCAACACCCGGAATAGAACCAGGAGAAGCTTGTGGTCTCTATAGAACTGATCGTGGATTTCACAAGTGTCACCGTCTTGGGATGAAAGCAGATTACGCTGTTCACGCTCCTAAAGGTAAAAGGTAGGTATAGTACGCGACAGGTCGAAATGGCAATGGGGGAGCGATTTCCATTTCGACCTGTCGCGTTCTAGGTGCATGTACCTAAATCTTTCTGGCATTATAGACTATAGTAAAACTTCGTACATCAATTTTGTGAAAAACGGGCTGAAAGTTACCTTGGTATGAAGATAGGTATAATAGTTATTTGGTAATTCACAAACAGACACATCATGAACAGACTACACCAAACGAGTCGCAGGGAGCCGCTGGATTCAGGCGGCGCAGGACCGTGGTGTGTGGAAGTCCCTACAAGCGACCTATGTATGTCCAGCAGAGGACCAGTTTTGATAGAAAATTTAACAAGTTGGTTGGTATACCTAATAAGATTAATTTCTCACTTACGTAATCCCTCTGTGATTTGTCATAAACAACTCTATTCAGCTGTACATGCTTCATATCTTTCCTTAACAATGAATAATTTATGCCCACTTCAAACAAATGATCTGGAATCATTTTTTTCGCTAGCAATTTGACGATATTAGGTACAAGGAGGCCTACCTATTCTCCCAAGATAAACGTAGAATATGATATAAGCAACAGTGGCGTAGGCAAACTGTCAGACCGTAATAAATGAACCAAGAGGTGGCATTATCGAATAGGTAAACAGGACGAGAATTAGTAGGCTATTTCATTAAATTTGAAAGCAAACGATGGTAAGCGGTTTGAATTTTAATGCTAACGAACGTGCCTGGCTAACGAGTATTAGAGCGATTTGATCGTTTAAATTTAGTTATAATATTATGTACAGTCCGAGACAGGTCGAGATGGCAATCGGGGTATTTGGGGGACGCCCCTCACACCCTCGCTCGCCCGCACTGGGTTAGCGCGGGGGCTGTGCAGATGTGCGGGGCATTCACTAGCCCGATTGCCATTTCGACCTGTCGCGTACTATACGACAATCACGCTAAGTATACGACTAAACTCTAGACTAGAAACACTGACATATAACATTGTACTTATATTTTTAGTTCACTCTGCGATGAAACCCTTCCTCAGTAGTGGCACAGTTCACGACAGTTAGGGAACTTGTAACTAAACGTTGAGGCTTCGACATCATTGGCAGCCCCGTCAAATGTTCCTACATTTCTAGCTTTAGTCGATAGGTTGAGATAGCAATCGCGGTATGAGGCGGGGGGACGGCCCGCACACCCGCACGTCACCCGCACCGGGTTAGCGCGGGGCTGTGCGAGGCGTTCCCTCCCCGATCGCCATCTCAACCTGCCGAGTACTATGTCTATAGCTATACCTAATACATTTGACGTACCTATGAATCACCTACTTTTCTTTGACTTCACGTCACCCATAGCCTAGTATTTGACATATTATTATCGTCGCATCAGGATCAAACCGAGAGTTTCCTTACTCTAGTTCACTCTAGTTCACTCTAGTAGTGAACTGGCGATGCGTTGATCCTTTGGACGAATGTTAATGACGATGACAGCAGTGATGATTTATTTATGAATGGCTAAATATAAAATTCAGTGTTTAGAACTTTAGATACCATTTATTCAAGATATAAAGATATCACAGTTTATTACATTAATTAAATTACTCACATACTAATACATTTAGTGATTTAACAATAAAATAAAATAAACACAGCAAGTATAGATAAATATCACATCAATATAATTAATAAAATATAACATCCAAATTGATTCTTTTCATCGCCGAATGGAGACCATGGATTTTTGCACGATTTTCTTATCAACACAAAATATAAAACTTTCATATTTTTTACTAAAAAGAGGTAAATAGAAATACCAGTCAGAAAAAAATACCACACCTTTAACCGGATACATGGTACTCCACAAAATATAATATACCTACCTACCTAATATTCAACAAATAATTGTAACAAACTCTGAAAACCATAGCTTGCCGTAATAATGCTATGAAAGGACAAGGAAAAATCTGCCTCAAGTTCTAATGGACGGATTTAAATGTGGTTTAATCATTTCCGGATGATTCTTTCAGTTAGTATAAGACTTATTGAATAAGGTGAAAAAAGTAACAGTAAGATCAGGAAGAACATGTTCAAATATTATATAGAAAAAAGAAAATATGAAATTCTAAATATTACAAAATATTTTTACCAGTATTTGAAGCCAACTTTGTGAATGCTTCGTGCAATAGAACCTTATTGTATAAATTAAATATTTAACGATGTATTTTATATTAAGGTTATATTCAGCTTAACCCTACGACTTGAGTTTAGTCAATTGTGCCATTAGTTCCTTATCAATATCCGACGTCGATTGGCCGACTTTGTTGCGTGACACGGAAGGGGCATCTGCCATCTGAAAGAAAAAGCAAAAATATTTTGTTAATTACTAATTACTAAATCTTTCCTGAAAGTATGTAACTACGATGAGAAAATTATCAACTCCGTTTATTGGTCTTAGAAATAAACATCATCATCATCAACCAATAGACGTCCACTGCTGGACATAGGTCTCTTGTAGGGACTTCCACACGCCACGGTCTTGCGCCGCCTGGATCCAGCGGCTCCCTGCGACTCGTTTGATGTCGTCCGTCCACCTAGGGGGGGTCTTCCAACGCTGCGTCGTCCGGTGCGAGGTCGCCATTCCAGCACCTTGGGACCCCAAAGTCCCACATATAACACATACACAACGGAAATAAACATACAGATAAAATATATGATCTTTTTTGAAGTTGGTTAAAAAAGGACGGAAAAGGAACTTTAAATTAAAATATTTTATATTACACTACAAAAAGCACTAACCTCATGACTGGCTCCTAAAGTTACATGGTTTGACAGTTCTAAACTAAAATAGCTGATTCATCCGAATTCCGACCTTTTCTTATTAGTATTACTGCATTAGTAAGGAAAAAATGTGTGAATACTCTTTTTCCCTAAATCGAATCAGCACCAGTAACATACTAATATAATCTGTCTGTCTGTCTTGTTCGATTTTTACGGCCCATCCGTTAACCAATTTTGACGAAATTTGGTATACAATAGCTTGCATCCCGAAGATGGACATAGGCCACTTTTCTATCCTGGAAAATCAGAGTTCCCACAGGATTTTTAACAATCTAAATTGACGCGGACAAAGTCGTGGACATTTACCTAGTTTACCATAATATTAGACAAAATGATAAGTATCACACAGAATAGAAACACGATGCAACAGTAATATTTCCTCACCTTTCCACTAACTTCAATGCCGATTTCATCCAACACCTTGTTGACAATGTCGTCAGACTCCTCTTCATCGCCCGATTCAGTCATTATGTCATCTAGTGTATCTGAAACTAAACATTAATGTTAGATAGACTGACAGGCGTTCCGCTGCGCCATTGCGGTAGACTGACAGCTACAATGTCACGATCGCAATCACCTCTGATTTGTTGACGCTCGCTCACTATTGGCTACAATGCATGTTTGATGTTGCACACCGAGTCGCACAAATTCAGCCAATCACAACAATTGAGATTGTAATAATGATTGATGCAGGTTTTACGAAATCGCCCTACAGACCTCTGGGTTCTTTAATATTCTGCCTAATACTACTTTTGTAAATTAATCAGTAACCTGGTTGGTCTACGTTAAAATTATCATCAAGTCACCTTTCAATATTCTGTAATCTCTCTCTCTAATTGGTCGAAAACATGTCTCCGATCAGCTCTGCAGCACTTCAGTGGAAACGCATGTTTAACCATAGTGTACTTACTCATGTCATCAGTCATATCCATCTTCAGGTTGGCCTGCTTGAAGGCTTCCATGTCCTTGGCAATTTGCTGCGGGTTCATGATCTTGTTCATAGTGCCCATGGTCTTAGCTGTGGTGCCCATTGCACCTGCTATGGCTATATTTGCTCCCATTGCTTTGTTGTGAATCTGTACACTTGATATCTGTAAAACAAAGTTTTTTTTGTTTGATGATAAGTTCCAAATTGCTACTGCCAGGAATCTTCCACTTATCATCATCATCATCATGATCAACCCATCGCCAGAGCTCACTACAGAGCCAGGTCTCCTCTCAGAGTGAGAAGGGTTTTGGCCATAGTCTATCACAGTGGCCAAGTGGGCATTGGCAGACATTACACACCTTTGAGAACATTATGGAGAACTCTCAGGCAGGCAGGTTTCTTCACGATGTTTTCCTTAACCTTTAAAGCAAGTGATATTTAATTATTTAAAATGCACATGAAGCTTATTTCACACTATGTGATATAAATTATATTATAGTCCAGTCAATATTGGCGTTCCCAACATTGCATTGATACGAATTTTTACTTCAAAAAATTAATTATACTATAGTCCGGTCAATCACCACTGTCAAGAGACCCGTGATCAATAATAGTGACCTGGCGATCATAATCTATTGCACAATCATTATTGCAGTTGTTGCTAACTGTTGAAAATAAAAAAATAAACCTTACAAGCACACTCTTACAATAATTTTTCTATTATTACTCTTTCTCACCTTACTGTTTGCTGTGTAAAATCTTTTTTTTTGATTTCTCATTTGCACCAGTTGCTTTGCTAGTATTTTACAACCTTCGTTATTCCCTTCCTTTGCCATCTTTTTTATCTCCATCTCCTAAAAGGTGAAATAATTTCAATGGTCAAAATATGCGTAACTATCGGAAGACAGATGGACAGCCTTAGTAATAGGGCCCTGTTGGCGCCCTTAAAATGATCAAAATTAAAAAACGTCAAGAATTTAAATTCCTATAAAACTAACCAATTTCTTCTCTTCTCTCTCTAAAGCTAACTTGTCCCTCTCCAAATCTCTTCCTGCCTTGCGCAACTCCCGATCATTTTCTCTCTGTTGCTCTAAAAAATTAAAAAAAACTTAATTAATAACGATAAATTTAATTTTTCTTTGTTTATTTACAAATTTGTTTTACCCACTTTAAGTGATGACTGTTAACTGAAATAATATTGTAATATTTGTTATTATGTAGGTTTGTACTTTGTTGGTTCTTAGGAAGGGCATTTTGAACCAGTGAAATCTGATAGCTGTTTTTATCTTAATGAACCACTTAAGCAATGTGATATCATAATAAATTACTATGAGTAGGTAAATAAGTATAGATGAGATCACATATTAAGGCTAAAATGTATGGTTACCTTTGTATCCAAAGCATAGTAAGTAATAATAGTTATAAGTATACTTAATCAAGTTTAAACAGAAGACTGAAATTATTTTAAACCCGTGACGATATTATTGCAAATTCTAGGACGACACACTATTTTACCTTTCACAGTAGGCTCTTTCCTGAAGAAATTCATTTTGTACAGGTTTCGTATACTTGCTACTATTGAAGAAACTCTAATTATCCTTAATATAGTCAAGTTAATTATAAAATATAATAGGTAATAATATAGCGATGACTAATATTATATTGTTTTTAATTTCTTCATCAGCACAATCTAGGTACCTATATGTTATTGGTCTGTGAGCTTTTATTTCTGGTCGGTGGAACACATAGATTATCTACTATATATACTAGCACAATATTTTTATGTAAACGACAAAGACAACAAACCACAGATTAACACGTTCAATGCGACGTAATATTTCCCTGTCTTACTCGCAGTGCGTTACAAGGAAAATCTGACTGGTACATTGACTAAAATCTAGTGCGTTACCAGACATAAACGATTTGTACATACACCTCCATTATTAAGGCTTTATTTCCTCAAAAAACCTAAGTAAGACCATTTTAATATTATTAGAGGATAGTATATGAGTCAAACTATCATGATGTGACTTAGCTTTAGCGTATAGCATGTATTTTAGACAATTTTACCTGGTGGAGCGCCTGCAGAACTAGCAACATAAGAAGTATCGACTGACAATTAGTGATGGGACTGTTATTAAAATAAAAATATCGATGTCATACTTTTATTTTATAATTAGTGAAAACTACATAATATATTAGTAAATTGTATAACAAGTGCATAAAACGGACAATTTTATGCCCGAGTTATTTACTTGCTTTCCATTTAGATTGCAAGGAAATGAAAGTGATATTCTAACTAAAATATGACTAATAAAAATTTCAATTCGAACAACTTTATATTTTTAATAATGAATTCACGGTAAATAATATAATTAGGTTATATGGTGATTCTCCTTTATCATTAGGACAAAGGAAAATTATAATTATACAAAATATCGTATTTAAAACACGGATTTTCTTTTTTGATGGAGATATTGTTAATGGTAATGTTTTGGATTTTTGCTGCCCAGCAATCATCATTGTTCTCATCAGTAACAAGTTGCAGCATCCGACGTGACCGTTTCATGATTAGTCACACACACAATTATAATTTAATACCTATTTTTTCCGCGAAAATGATAATACCATAATAATCGATATACGTACTGCTTCTTGAATGCACTATCTCTCACTGAAGGTGTTTCGCCTGTTCCCGTGGTGCTATACCAGACACGTACGTACAAGCCGCATATGACTGGCACCGCACACAGCAAATTTTTTTTCCTTCTGGTGCTAACCAGATAAATGTGACTTGTACAGATTAAATAGTTTAAAATGCTAGGGTTTGAGGAGGAAATTAAAAATATATATTTATCTCTTACCTACTCACAAGGTTTCATAGTAAAAGTGCCCCCGCACCACAGGAAAAAACACAACAACTAGTCGCCGCACCAGCTGAAAGTCACATACAAGTCGACGTTGACCGGTACCGCACGCAACGTGTTAATAATATCGATGAGATGCATTGGCTTTTTTTTAAAGATGAGATTGACACGTAGATAGAGTAATAAAGGTAGATTGAAGTACTGTGTAACCGCGTATGAGATAGCGATAGCACGACGTAACGTTTTTATGTGAAAACAAGTAAATAACTAATGAGAAATACAATTACATTAGAATTCTCAAAGTTTGTTTTGCAACTAAAGTTGCATTCCTTGTATATATTCTTGAAAAAACTTATGCACAGACCAATAACATATAAGAACTTATGTACGCATTGACATGACCACTGACACATGACAAACACAGACGATTTCCATATATGCCTATCACAGACCAATAACATATATGGAGATTTCCCTTCACAGATAACAAAAGATAACAAGCTGACAATATCAGAATTCAATAGATATGGGTAACATTGGTATAGCAGCATGAATTTTTTTGGATAGCTGCAAATGGAACATTGGTGGTAATTCTGTTGTACCCTAACCTAAACCTAAACTAAATTTTAGATTCTTTAATTTTAGGATTTCTATTTCTAAGCTGCATTCGCAATTTTGCTTCAACTAAATTTAAACATCCTAAATGGCCGTCTAAAATGACGTTTGAATTGAATAGTAAGTGTTGCTATTTAAGATAACAAGAACTGCACTAATGTTGTGTTTGATTTTCCCCTTTAATCTTAAAACTATTTTTTGCGAAAAATATCGAACGATGTTACTTGAAATACAAAAATAATAACTTAACTTGATTTATTTAGGTCGAATCACAATAAAAGTGTCGAAAATTGAAGTTTTGTTCATTTTATCGTGTGAAGTAGGCTTAAGTGTTTGATCAAAAGTGCTAGAACCCAGAGCCGTAAAACCAGTTAAAAAAACAGATCTATTATTTTTGTTGCAAATATAATTTCTAACCTAATTTCTTTATGTTTTGTGGTTAAAGAATCTTAGTTTTTGTTACAAAACTTTGTGAAAATAGTGGTTATGTGCATAAAATAGATAAAAGCAAAGAATTTTGCTTGGAATCTTACCTACCTACCTTACCTTGAAATCACCGAGGTACCTAATTGTCAAACTCTTGCTAGGAAATCAATGCAAACAGATGAAAAGCAATCATCCTAAATAACTGACTGCCACAGAGTACATTGAATATACAGGTAAAGGAATATACAGCGAGGAAGTTCTGAAACTTGGCGGTATACTTACAAATCTGGCGTGCAAGGACGTGGAACGAGGTATCCATGAATTCTGCTATGAATTCAACAAACTAAGGCGGTAATGTGATTTAAGGCATGAAAGTACCTACAAGATCAAGATTGAATGTATATACCTACGTGTATAATAATAATAATAACAGGTAACAGCTGGTATCATCATAATGATCAACTCATTGCCAGCTCACCTCTCAAAATGTAGTTTGGCCATAGTCCACCACTCTGTCCAATTGCAGATTGACAGACTTCACACACCTTTGAGAACACTATGGAGAACTCTCAGGCATGTAGGTTTCCTCACAATGTTTTCCTTCACGGTTAAAGAAAGTGATACTTAATTGCTTATTAAACAGCTAGTACATATTATAATATAGCAAAAAATGGAAGTGTAGCATACCTATATAAAAATAATAATTACAGGCAACAGTTAGTATCATCACACGATCAACTCATTGCCGGCTGACTACTGAGCAGGGGACTCCTCTCAAAACGGGAAGAGTTTGGCCATTGTCCACCACTCTGGCCGAGTGCACATTGACAGATTTCACACACCTTTGAGAACACTATGGAGAACTCTCAGGCATTTAGGTTTCCTCACAATGGTTTGGTTCACCGTTAAAGAAAGTGATGCTTAATTGCATAGTAAACAGCTAGTATGCATAGCAAAAAATTGAAGTGTAGGATACATTACACCTTTCAACACATCATCATAACAAACTTTCAACGTTGATAATTTTTATTTCAGCCCATTTCATGAAACCAAGTATATGGAGTCTGCGAGTTAAAAAGATGTTCCGTCACTCATCTACCAAAAATGAACAGTTGTTTCCTAAACTTAATTTTTATTTAAATGTTATTGAAATAAATATTAATTATGTACAGTACAGAATGAAACATATGTATATATTTTATTATTTTATTTAATAAAAGTAATTGTTAATTAAGTATCTGATTGAAGTTTTCTTGCTTTTGTTAGGAAATTCTTGCCTTCATCATACTGAGCAGCTGTAGTATGACTTAGTTGTACTAGTACTACCTGAAAAATGAAATTTATAATCTATAGGTATAAATAGTTCAAAATTAGTTTTCAGTCCCTATTTATATCAATTTCAATGCAGTCTTCACCATAACAATTATAAAATCATTTTTTGAGGTTTGCATATTCTTTGGCTAAAATCTATAGAGTACTTATACTTTGAATTAGCTCAGACTAGACATAGTTAAAACATAATACTTTAAGCACAGATATGTATAGAGAGCATACTTTGACTTTGCTCTGACGTAAGTTTCAGTTAAAACGAGACAGATTTATGCCAATGATATAACTCTGTCTCTTTTATCAGTATCTTAAGTCTATGCAAAGTCAGAGATCTATAGATTTCAAACTAAATAAAGGTTGAGTCTATAGATTTCTGTATTAATTTGTAAAATTATAGGAATGTGTAGAAAACTTTAGTCCGTTTTCAATAAAATAGATCTAGAAAAGATAAAAGAAATCAAATTATTTTTTGACGTTATTTCTCTTCTAACTATGGGTTCCATACCTCAAAAGGAACCATTATAGGATCACTTTAGGTACTAGAAGTACCCTATATACTTCTTGTGACCTAAAGGCAGGTAGCTAGGTCAGTACATCATCATCATCATCATCATTATCAATCCATCGCCGGGTCACTACTACTGAGCACGGGTCACCTCTCCGAATAAGGTGTTTTGGCCATAATCTACCACACTGACCAAGTGCGGATTGGCAGACTTCACACATTTTTGAGGATGTTATGGAGAAGTCCTAGCTTTTCTCTCTCTCTTCTGTACATATTATA
This sequence comes from Maniola hyperantus, assembly GCF_902806685.2. Classification (NCBI taxonomy): domain Eukaryota; kingdom Metazoa; phylum Arthropoda; class Insecta; order Lepidoptera; family Nymphalidae; genus Maniola; species Maniola hyperantus. The sequence continues at coordinate 9,039,556 of NC_048550.1, forward strand.
TAAATGTAAAAATATAAACTGACTGACTGACATCAGCATATAAGCTGCTGACTCCTGAGTCTAGTAATTTATTAAGCTGCTGAGTTTAAAAACTTGAGAATTTGCATGTAAGGAACGTTTACTTTAAGTACCTATATAGACCACTACGACATAATTTTCAGATACTTACATAGGTACTTATTCCACCCGAACAAAGCTGGGGCAGGTACAACTCAGGCAGGTCAGCTAGTTAACCTGAAATGTGATACCCATATGGGTATGGGTATACCTATATAGGTATACCCATATGGGTATGGGTATACCTATATAGGTAAACTCAACAAGATCCTATCATGATATGTTTAGGAATTACAAGATGTATCTACTAGGTACTTCTCAACTAAAACTTATCAGATGATTAAAGTGAACCCAGGCTATGTCAGTTAGTTGTAGTTATCTATACTGTACTGTAGCTAGTATAAGTACCTACTTATGCATGTAATAGGTAGTCTTTCAAGCAGGTATCTACTGAGTTGAAAATAAAGAAGTAACTGGGTACTACTCAAGTACTTAGTTCAATACTAGGGGTATGTAAGTATAAGACATAACTAAATGTAAAATCTGTTAATTTAGCCTATAAATAAACCTTTAGGTGAACTCATTAAGATTTTAGAACTTAAACTTTATTATAAGTACCTACTCTACCACCACACTTATTCTGCTTTATTTTTGATATGTTTAGCAATAAGTAGTAGGTAGTAGGAATTAATCTCATTGATAATGATAACAAGGCATCAAGTTTTACCTTGGCATACCTAATTGGCAAAGATTTATGTTCACACTAATATTTAGGTAGCTACCTATGCAAGTTTTTGTCTCTGGGTATGTTCCTTTATGCATCTAACCTAGTTGGGCACAGAGATTTTTCACAAGGACACATACTAGTGAAGGATATACTTATAGGCTACTTTTATTAGGTAGGTAGGTAAGCTAAGTACCTACAGAAAAGTATCCTAGTCCCACAGGATTTTCGAACAGCTGCCACTTGCTAGTTAAGAAATAAGGAGACTTAAGGATCTTAGGTTTGCCTTGCTGAAGCCGCCAGGATGTCTGTGGAGGTGTCTGATACTCTTAGACAACAAAGTAGATAACCAACCTAATTATTTTTTGTGAATTAACGACGAGCCAGAGAAACCACGTATATTTCCATTTTATAAAGTTTAAATTAAATTAAAACACTTAAAAGATACTTTTTTTATCTTAAATATAACAATTCTAAACTCAAATAAAAATATTTCTTTCAAAACACGTCCATTTTGCCATTTAAGCAGACTCTTTAAATTTAGTGGGCACCTCGCGAGGTCCACTCTAATTTTAGAAAATTTTAGGTTGACGTTTCTTAATTTAGGCATTTAGTTCGTGCAACAGAATAACTTTTGCTCTTTAAAATCTAAATTGAATAGTTTAGTGCTGTCAAATTCAATTTTAGGTTAGACCTGTCATTTAAGTGGGTTTTCAGAATAACACACCTTTCTAAGTCTAATATTAGACATTTTAAAATTAGAAAACCGCCTAGAGAATCGGCCCCATAATTTGTATTAACCGATCAACAATATTTGTATTAAACGTTTTTTATGTGAAAACAAGTAAATAACTCATGAGAAATACAATTACGCCACGAATTCTCAAAGTTTGTTTTGCAACTTCTTGTAGGTATGTTTTCTTGAAAAAACCAGTTACACGATAAGGGACAAAAAACAGGTTGGCTGCGTCTCTGTTTATAACATTAGTAACTTTATCTGTGCTCTCTTTTTAGTGCGAATGAGAAAGCAAACGTTCCTGTATCTACCTTTATTACTCTATCTACGGTACAACCTTTGCAAAAAAGATACTAACTATTTATTCATTTATTTTTTTTAAATATTTTAATGTTCTGTTCCTTTATTTGTTTTACAGTAGCCGGCAGGAAATAATATGTACATAGACCAATAGAAAGAGATTTTGGCTTTGTAGAGCGTTGTCTCTGTCATTAATACCTATGTGACTTTTTGTCGGTCTCAACGACAGAGACTACTCTCTACGAAACCGCTAACTCTTTCTAAAGGTCGATGTACAATATTTCCTGTCGGCAGTGGCGTGCAGGTCATAGAGGCATTAATGCACTGCTTACCCTAGTTGTAATAGCTCAATGCATATTTTTCATTATGACCTGTCAGTAAACACATTCCTACCTAACTAATGCTTACCCTGGCTTCAAACACTGTGCATGCCACTGCCTGTCGGGTACTGTGAATACCATCGCATCATTATGTGTGATTTTCCGTTTTTTCTTTAGGTCTTATTTGCGTCGAAAAAGGAAAATCGTTAGTCTGTCAAAAGGTTAAAAGTATGGCGAAAGGTGTCTATTTTCATCAAAGAAATTTTAAGTACCTACTACTTCTTAGCGAATTATTACATTCTATATCGATGATTTTCATTTAAAAATTAATTTCTTTTTTAATTTTTTACCTATATATAAAAGGTCCAACGTTCAATAACGTGACGCCATTCGCCTCCAAAGGTTGTTGGCGGGTTTTAAATGAAAGTACTTACCTAATTAAATTAAATACCTAAAAAAAGCTGTGGTAGCCTAGTAGTTAGGACGTCCGCCTTCCAATCGGAGGTCGGGGGTTCGATCCCGGGCACGCACCTCTAACTTTTCGGAGTTATGTGCGTTTTTAAGTAATTAAAATATCACTTGCTTTAACGGTGAAGGAAAACATCGTGAGGAAACCTGCATGCCTGCGAGTTCTCCATAATGTTCTCAAAGGTGTGTGAAGTCTGCCAATCCGCACTTGGGCAGCGTGGTAGACTATGGCCAAAACCCTTCTCACTCTGAGAGGAGACCCGTGCTCTGTAGTGAGCCGGCGATGGGTTGATCATGATGATGATGACTTACCTAGTTATTTTACCTACTATATTCCTTTGTATTGATATTATTGTGTTTTTGAAAAATAGGTACCTAAAGGTATTATTAAAATAAAATAAAAACACAATTATTTAAGAAACTTTTATTTTCGAGAGCAAAATCGAAATATTTCTTTCATATTAATTAGCTATTAGTCACTTCATTTTTATTAAATGTGGGTATAGGTAGGTACAACTTATGTCATTATATAATAAATCTTTATATCAAAAAAGTAAATTCCTAACGTTTTGATTATACACAACACAAAAGTGCTACTACGACTTACGTAGGCAACCCGCAAAATACAGGCATCTATTAATATTTACTATTTTTGAAATTGAAACAGTCATAAAAATACTATTAAAACCATATTAAAACATTCAGGACTAATCTGAGGACAATACAAACAAAAGAATAATAAATAAGACAAATCTTAAGTAAGTATAAAATAATTGCATCCAAATTAAAATTATGTAAAATAGTTATGTATAAGTAGGTAAATTACTAAGTTAAAATAATGTTTTTTTTGTCGGTCAGTTTTTTTTTTTTTTATAATTACGAGAGCCAAGAATACACAAACAAATTAATTTTTCGGGACGGACATTTTTATTATTTAATTCAATTAAAAATAAATTAAATTCTAATTATTATGGAACTTTTGAGATGTTTAAGCAATAAAATAATTTCATTGTCTACAGTCTACACCACCGATAGGAATAACACCATAGATAAAGGTAGTAGTTAACACTTTGAAAATAGCAGGTGTATAAAATTATGTACCTACTTAAATCGTGTCCATACCCGTAGGGGTTGGAAGCACAAATTTCATCAGCGTGGACCGCTTTACATGGAAAAATATTTAATTTGCTGTGAAAAGACTTTCACGCAAGAAAATACAGCGCAAGGCGCCTTCAAATTTGCTCCAAAATGCCGCGCGGAGGCAGCGCGGCTGCAGCGTTGCGACCCACACAAACTAAGTTTTACAGTTTATTCGCTATCGATTGTGTCGAAACTATTCGTAACTGTCTAGAATTAGAGATTCACCACGACCAAACTGGTCTAAAAGGACCAAAATTCCATAAATCTGGAAGACCTTCGTGTGCTTCGTCCTTAAAATCACTTTCAGACCATTGAAATGGCTGGATGACATCCCTATTCAGTAGTTCTAATGATTCTTTTTCTGCTTCCTCCTGTTGGTGTTTTACTAGATCCCTTATTTCAAGACCATTTATCATCGGCACGTCATCGAATTTATCTGTGTAAATTGATGCTACATTTCCTTTATTTATTTTGGTGATGTTAACGTTTGTGGGGTCTGTGAAAGGGGGACTGGATATCCCAACGAAATCTAATGTGTAATCACCAATAGTGCCTGGAACAAAATTAAATTCATTAATAATATTCGTACTTGGAAATACAATACCGTATGTAGGACAATAATATAAATAGGTATGATAAAATTATATTTAATTCAGCCTTCAGGAATAAGCCTGAACCCAGTATGTGCCAATGGCACTCATGTAGACCTTTCTACTATATTTTTAGGGCTGGCTACAGGCCCATTTTTATGTAAAAACCCTAACTACACCTACGACTAAAAGGAAAACTTAGCACTTACCACTAACAACTTTAGTATCAATTATTCCATAAGCCTTCTTATTATCTTGGACAATATCCCCGCGGTATCCTAGAGCAGACCACAATCCTGCTCTTTGCATGTTACAGTTTTCAGCTTCCTTGCAGTTGTTATCACTAGTTCTATTTACTGCAGTAAAGTTGTTTGATCTCATTAATTTGATTATACTGTTAATAGTTGTGGCGTTCTTGAAACCTTGTTGGAAGATAAGTGCTCGGGGTGATTCGGACTCGGAGAATAATTTTCCGTATGCTTCTTCCATTTTTGTGACGTGTGTAATATTTGCTATATCCTAAAAACATAAGAAAAAAGATGTAAGTAGGAACATAAACATATCATAAGATTTTAAAATCTTATGAATCTTAACAATAATCGCGGGTTTAACAATTGTATAATTATTTCTCCAATTTTTGGATGCATTATTGAAATTAATGAGATTACCTTGATAATTTTACGTTTAGGAACATTGGGTCACTCTTAAATTATAGAAATACAAAAAAGAAAAAGTAGAAAACAATAAATAACAAAATAAACGTATTGGTGGTCTTATTCATAGGCCTTATCGCTTTGAAGCGATCTCTGCCAGGCAAGACGTTGTAGAGGATAATAATATTAAGTATAATAACTGTAGTAAGAAAGGATCAAAGGGTGTATTTAAGCTACGTAAATTATACTTACAACAAAAAACGGTAGACCGTAAGAAGCCCAGTATGTCTTCTCTATGAAAGCGTCAGAGATATCGGCAGAGTGTGTCCTACCAGGGACTTGTTCGATCAGCCAGAGAAGACCTTTCGCCCGACCACTGCCCGCGCGATGAACTATCGTGTGTTTTATATCACTGTTAGAAGGAAAAATGCGGTTATTATAGTCAATTAATTGACATTTTTTCCAACGTACAGCTATGAGCTACGGCATACCAGCTCGTTTTTCATGGCAACAAACATACTCACTTCTTACATTACCTCACTTACCCTAGTATCTTAACTTTTTCCTAATTAAGGGAATGGGGATGGTGGTGTAGCCTAATATCATAAGTCGGTACCTATACCTTCCCTTAAACTATTAAAAAATATCTAATCAAGGTCCGCATTTTGAAAGACAACCCTGCAAGCTCGCAGACCACTTTAGTGGTCTGCGCATCCACGCGCCTTACTTACGTTATTATATTATGATTATTTAAAAAATTAGTTAAAATTTATCTAAATAATCGAAACAACTCAGATTGTGGTTAATATGCTAGGGCGTAGAAGATTAAATTTTTGATCAAATCAAAGTCGATCGAACCGATTTGATGATGAAAATCTGTTTAGGTAGGTGTTTATTCAAAAAACACAGCATTTAATTGTAAGTAGTTGCTCTAGTTGCTCAATAGAAGTAGGAAGTAAAATAGGGCACGTCGAAATCGAGTGCATACAAATTGTCACTACTTTATGCAATCGTATAAACATCATAAAATATCAACGCATGCGCAGTTCCAATGGATGAATTGGCCTTTGTTTAGTTTGATATGCGCAATCACCCATTTGTGTTCCTTTCTGTTATGACAACAGAAATGATTATGATTGATAACATGACGTTAACTTGCACTGTTGAAATGTTGACGGTGATTGGAGAGAAAGCTACTGATAATTTTAGAAAATTTCCGCTTATGGAATTCTGTCGTGCAAGGACAATATACTGTTTCTGCAAATACAGTGTTTTGTGGTGACAGCGATAAATTATGTGGGTGTGCGGGGCGTCCCCCGCCTCATACCCCAATTGCTATCTCGACCTGTCGCGTACTATAAATATTTTATAATTTTACGTTGTATAGTTATAAGTACTTATGTATCTTTCAAATACATTAATGAAATAATGATACTCACTTATTGAACATGCTCTCCGTAACAATTTCCTTCTTCTCGACTTTATGCACGATTTCTTCGTTAGATTTCAAGAGTTGGTTGAACTTGTTATAGTCTACGACCAGCCACTGCTTGCAGCCGGTCCCGGAGTTACTGCGAGCGATGGTGTGTCCCCAGCTGCTGACGTTGGACGCGAGATGGTTGGCGGCTGTAATACGGGGTCCGAGTGGAACCTAAAATATAATTTATTGTCATTTTTATTTATGCTTTTTTGGACCATTTTCTATGTTTGCGTGGAGAGATCACTACGAAACGTAGACCGCCTAATGTAGCCGCAGCATTACACATAATTTAGTGTGTTGTAGTCACAGGTATATGTACATACTAGGTACTTTTGCGATATTTGTTTTTAGAATAAAACAATTGCACATATAGAACGGAAATCTGATGAGCTGATCTCGTACATATTTAGTTGAAAATTCGCTATATTCTATAGGTATCTAAACTTTTGCGATATTGGTTTTTAGAATAAAACGATTGCACATTGAACGGAAATCTGATAAGCTGATCTCGTACATATTTAGTTGAAAATTCGCTATATTCTATAGGTATCTAAAAGGTACAAAATATAATCAGGTACACAACAGGATATCTATGTACCTGCATGAAGAAAAGCAGATATTGGTAAGAAAGTAACCTATTCACTTATTAACATAAGTACACTAAAGAAATGTCTACATCTACTTACCCCATTGTCGGTTATGTATTAATATTTAGTTCATGCAAATATGTATTTACAAGACACGTAAATACTTTTAGTGTAAAATATTTACAATTTCTATGTGACATTGGCGAAGTGCATTGTGCTCGGTGTGGCACTACTGAAAGCCATAAAGCAAATTAAGAAGATGAATATTTACAATGTTGATCAAGTGGCTTTACCATTTTTGGTATGATTTGTGCAGGCTAATTACAATGCCTTTTCTGAAGACGATTATGAATATCTACCTACCTGTTCGGTTATATTGACATTCTTCCAGAGTTTGTCATTATAATTTCTTAGCGCAGTTCCGGCTATTGCTAGTCTATTGTTTTCTCCCCTCACTAGATAGAACTCGTCTTGACTCGTGATAGATCCTGGATAACTGGCGAATTCCACCGAAGATCCCGGTGCAAATTTGGTGTCCTTTGATGTTCGATGATAGTTAAGCTTGTATCTCTTCAAGATTCGCGTCATTGATGAGTAGCTAGAAGAAGAAAATTTGTTAATATATAATAGTTACCTACCTAAAATCAAGAAAAATTGCTCTGTTTCAAGTATCCTGGGGAGGGATCCTAAAAATCGTTTTGCGAAAATTATAATATTTTAGACCCAGATCTAAACGGTATTCGATACTACAGAGAAGAAAATTGGAGACAGTCTAATATCTGCCTTTTCAGATCTCTTAGGAGTTAGAATACGGTTACATAGGTTCTATGACTGTTGTCCATTGCCAAGTTAGATTACACCCAAGCAGATCTACATAATAAGATAGGTAATAAAGTAAAAACAAAAGTTTTGACGTCACTGCTTGACTCATATCGATGCCCAGACTTAGTCCTAAGACCTAGAAAGCTAAAATTTTGCACAGAGGTTCTAATAAGGAATAAGACTAGATGTTTGAATTGACTGACCGTGGAGTCGCGGATAGTCGCTAGAATTTTTATAAAAACAGTAACTCTAATAAAATTACCTCCAAAATATCTACCTAAAACTATTGTTCTATTTTTCGCTTAGGATAAGTCTCACTCACCTCCCAGCCACATCTTGTGCCATAAACAGCTTCTTAATTTCATTCCCGTCCTCCGAAGTTTCATTCACAATCCTCAAGAAAGCGCTGGATAGTCCCGGCATAGTGGTGAATTCTGGATCTTCGACGGAGATGTTCAATTTGTGATGAATTTCAACCACTTCTGCTACCGAGTTCAACCAGTACAGATCGGATATATCGGTTTCATATTCATTATTGCTGCGGACTACACCGTGGTTCCATCCTGTGTATATTCCACCGATTTGTGTGTAATGTAATGAAACCTGTGGACGGCAGTTATCTACTTAGTAAAATTGTAACTCTTATGCTGTCGGATAGCATAAACCCTAATCTAGAAGTATGAAATTTTGCATAGAAGATTTTTTGATTATAAATTGATTGTACTACCAAGACAAAATTATTTCACTGAGGCAAAAAAACCATTACACCCCGTATAACATAGTTGAAAAGATTTTTGAAAACACATCCCAATGGGAAGAAAAGACGACCTTCGGAAGTTCGTCTTTTTTAAATATGGAAATATGGAAATTGGTCTTTGAGCTTATTTTTACAAATAAAAATCTGTTGTATCAGTGTTTTTGAAAATTCATCTACTATAGGGGTAAAATATCAACTTAATAAAATTCTAACACTCGAACCTACCACTGACGGACAATACACAGACTACAACAGCTGTACGTAAGTGAGAACTAAGAAAGAATTTTTGAAAATTTATTCCCTGAGGAGGTCAAATAGGTAATGAATGTTTGTATGGGAATTAATTTTTGAAATTAGAAACTTAGCGTTTTTTAATATTCAAGCTTTTGTTTAAAAACAAAAGTCAGATCAGCATTTTTGTAAATTCTTCCCATAAAATAAGGAACTTTGAGGAAATTCGGATTGTTCCTGAGATGTTCCCGATAGGACATTCCATCGTGCACAAGGCTAGTACTTAATATTATATGTTAAAGTTTATATTTCAATCGCTCCATTAATTGATTGTTAGCGGTCTTCGGGGATTTCCTTTATGAACAAACTTACCTAAGAACTCGCAAATAAACAATTGTACGACGGTAGGGCACCTTTCATTTACGAGCTCAATTCGCACTTGACTGGTTTTTCTGATGAATTTAACTTACATGGTGCCAAAATGGGTCAGTAGCTCCTCGTTCAGCGGCGTAAGTCTTCCAAATGTTAACGGATTTTTCTAACGCATCTTTAAGTTTATCACATTGCTTCTCCAAGGGCTGGTCTTCGCATTTGGCTCGGATGGTGTTCTCCAGATGCGTATGAATCAGGTACCAAGTTAGTGCCCCTTCTACTATTCCTGCTGCGTATGCTTGTATCTCATCAGGATATGAACCGTCTGTTTCTATTTCTAGGAGTGACCATCTACAAAAATATTTTTTTAAATTACGAAGTTGATAATGTTCTAGCAGCTATTATTATCACTGCCTAGGAATGTGAAAGAGACATCTGTGGGGGTACAAGTTGGTAAACCAGGGTAGGAACTGGGTGATACCAAATGAAACTGGAAAATTGGGTGTAAAAATCTTAAAGAAAAGCAGTGCCTTTATGCATGTATGAGGTGCTCGCCAACCATATTAATTAAAACTGTGATAAACTATTTTTAAAAATCGTAACGAAACTCGGAAAATACTGCTTTAAGAGTTTCATCATCAAAGCAATTTCATCGTCGGAAAGAGAAAATTCTCTGAATTTGCCGATTATTGTAATGTAAAGCTTTGGGAAGAAAGGAGGAACATTTTCTCGTATAAACCAATCTAAACAGTAATCAAGCACAAAAAGTTACACGTGTTTAAAGATTTGTATGTACCTCTGAGCCCGAGTAGCTTTGAAACTAAATATTCCGAAATCTGGCAAACCACAGATGCTGATATTAGTTCCTATAACGTGAATTCAAGTGAGATTGTAACCAGTACTATTGTGTATTCTGAGGCCAAACCAAGTTTGTTTGGAGCGCACTACGAATAAAATCCTCATAATATATGAGTATTTTTTGTTAGTAGAGTAGGTAATCAAAGTAACTGACCCGGTAGTTTCGATGCCTTCTTTGAAGTAAGCTCGAGCCACTCCCCTAGCGATATCCTTTAGATCGTTGCTCTGACCCCAATACTCAATGCGATATCCGGTTTTCTCTGAATAGAACACAGTTGCTGCGTAGTTTCCGTCTTCCTGGATTCTTTAACAAATGAAAATTGTATTTAAATAACAAATGTAAAAATCCGGTCCAATCGCTACATAATTTATGTTGTACCTACTTAGTACCGCCACACCATGAACAAATAATACTCGCATGTATAAATTATTTATTATACTGTATTAGTTACTGTGAACGTTGTGAATTTAACCGGTTATAAAAATGCAAATCATAAAAATCCCTCTCAAAAGTTTTTTTTTTTTTTTTACCAAACAAATTGAATGTGTTGTCTATGTTCCCTACTATTCAATAATGAAAAAATGACTGTTCATCATGCATTTAGAAAACTCTTGCACTTCGATTATGTTTATTGGTGAGGGTGAGTGATTTTACGGATCCGTGAAAAAAATACGAATCGAATGTACGTATTTGTATGACGGCCACTTCAAAGAATCACGGATACGAACCGAATACGGATGAGTGCACAAACGCCCTGAGACTGAAAAAAGTTGTGGATTTCGTTCCGATCTCAGGTTCGTGGAATTCGTCTTAATGCTTTCAAATAATATAATTTTCCAGTTCGCAACGTTATACACCTAGCTCTACAAATGTACTGTACAGATGATTTATCACGTTCGTTTTAAAATATTTACTTACAGTACAAATTCTAAAACACAATATTCCGTCATCGCATTGAATCTCGTACGATATAAAAGCTTCTAGGCACCTATAATATAATAATACAGCTATACTTTTAATAAACTAACTGGACGAATTCTGTACGTTAGTAGTTAGTCAGTTCAGTTATATAAAGTTATACATAAAAATACAAACTAGTACATAATTATCTTGAATATGTTACGGTGATGAACAAAAATTTTAAAATTTTTGTAGAAAATCTATGGAGATGACACATCGCAACTAAACCTTCCATAGTCCATAATATGTATATAATATCAAAGTACAAAATATAATATTACTTATAAGCATTTTACCGACCTTGACCCATGCAATAGAAACAAATAATTTATTTGCTCAACATTATATAGATATTCGAAAATAACTTTTTACGTTCCGTAATATACGTTTTTGTTCATAGGCGTCATAAATGTCTGACCCTGCATATTCTTCTTAATAACCATCTCTCTGCGTCAATATTCATTGCTGAGGGTCGTGTCTCCTTTCCGTTGGGAGGTTTCCTTAGGATAATAATATGGTGGCCTCCAAGACCGTTCCGCGTAGTCTTCTATTCCGACCACAATATTTCTGAGAGCATCAATTTCCGCTAGTGGATTAACGATTAATATCAGATTTAAGTGATATTACCTACCTAACTGGGACCGATGCGTGACGACAAAAATAGGTACTAACATCAGTTGATTTAAGATTTAATTTGAATAACCCTTTAGTGCCATTACTACATTAATTAGAAGAAAAACGTGTTCAGACTATTTATATCAAACAATTTTATTACTATGGTGGGCTGTGGTCTTCGGTGGGCTGGTAGACCTCGATTTTAAATCATCGCAAGACCACAAATTACGACTCGTATTATAAATGCAAGAAGATCGACAATGATCGGCAACGGGCATTGGGCATGGATAATAATATATTTTATTAGGGAAGCACAAAGGGTTCCAATGGAATTTTAAAGTACCTAACTTAGATCCATTTATCCTTATGGCTATAGACGCGGGCAAGACCTCGTATTAATATATTATAATTAGTTACCTTTCTATCTGTCCAACGAAGAGCGCCAAGATTGAAAGGACTCCAAGAAAACCCAAGATGTATGAGCTTATTTTTGTTTGCATCCAAGATGCGCCGACTACTTTCAAAATTTTACTCATTTTGCCTTTTATATATCAAAGAATAAATATAAATTAAATTATAATATGAAGAAGATGTTTAGGAATTTAATAATAATGAAGTGACAGTGCGTGTAGATGACTTTTTCCAATGGAAGAGCGATCATCAAAGATGTTGTATCGCCCGGTGTTCACGGTGCTGTTTGCTCTTCCAATGCGTTTTGCGTCGGCATTGGAGTATGTTTGCACGCTTGGGTGTATCTTCACACCCGATTTAAAACTTTTATTCGTCAACCCTGGAACAAAAGAGAGGTTATTTAGCCTTAATATATATTTTTTTAATTTTTTTATTCAGATACAAGTTAGCCCTTGGCTGCATTCGTACCTGGTGGTAAGTGACGATGCAGTCTAAGGTGGGAGCGGGCTAACCTGGAAGGAGTATGGCAGTTTTTTTTATTAAACCCATGCCCCTTTGGTTTCTACACGGCATCGTACCGGAACGCTAAATTGCTTGGTGGCACGGCTTTGCCGGTAGGGTGGTAACAAGCCACGGCCGAGGCCTCCCACCAGACCAGACCAAAAATTTAGAAATTAGAAAATTCCAAATCCCTGCCAGGAATCGAACCCGGGACCTCGCACTAATAAGACCACAGCGCTTACCACTGCGCCAGGGAGGTCGTCAAATATTCACATTACAATGAAACATACGCATAATTTGTTATAATCCGCTGAGACAGACGAGACGAATCTGCATGGTGCAACATGCAGCATGCAGTGGCGTGCAGCTCATAGAAGCATAAACGCACTGCTTACCCTCATTGTAAGAAATCAATGCTTACTTTTTCATTATAACCTGCCGTAAAACAAGTTCATACCTAAATGCATACCCTGGCTTGAAATCCTGTGCACGCCACTGCCAGCATGTCATATTTGTCTGTTCGAGCGGATCACCTATAGCAAATTAAGCTTGTGCTTCCTTGCATATCATGGAATTCCGCAAATCAACGCCTGCTTGTAAAATTGTACTTATAGCTTGCTTAATTCCGCGACTTCGTCCGCGTGGACTACCTACACAAATTTCAAATCAGCTATTTTACCAGATTAGGGGTTGAACTTTCAAAAATACTTTCTTAGTGGATGTTTACGTCATACATGGCTGTCTTTTTACCATTTCCGAAGACTTGCATAGTGTTCCTATTTTGACAATGTTGCGTGCCCACCATTAAATATTTGCGTCGCTAGTTGAACGCTGTATCAACATAAATACTTACAAATGAAAAATGTGATATTTTCCACAAATAAGCTTAATGGATAAATATTTTTACGTCAGTGCTTCGTCGTCACAGTTTTCGCCGAATATTACCTACACATTTTAATCCATAGTACTAATATTATAAATGTAAAGTGTGTCTGTCTGTCTGTCTGCTAGCTTTTCATCGCCCAACAGTTTAACCGATTTTGATGAAATTCAGTACAGAATCATCTTACATCACGGGGAAAGACATAGGCTACTTTTTATCCTGGAAAAACAACGAGTTCCCACGGTGGGGTATCATATGAAAGGTCTTCACCTGTGCAATCTAAAACAGATTTTTATTTATTTTTATGTATCATAGTTTTTGAATTATCCTGCAAAAAGTCGAAAAAATACGACTGTAGTACGGAACCCTCATTGCGCGAGCCTGACTCGCACTTGGCCGGTTTTTTTATTAATGTGGAATGTGAATGCACTTTACGTAACACAAAATAAGATTAATCTCAACATAACAGGGTCATCACAAGAGAAAAGTACCTATTATTTATCGACTAGCTGATGCCCGCGACTTCGTCCGCGTGGATTTACATTTTTCAAAATCCCGCGGTAACTCTTTGATTTTCCGGGATAAAAAGTAGCCTATGTGTTAATCCAGGGTATAATCTACCTTCATTCCTCATCCAAATCCGTTCAGCCGTTTTTGCGTGATTGAGTTACAAACATCCAAACATCCACACTTTCACATTTATAATATTAGTAGGATAGTTTACTATAATATAGTACTATACACAATATAGTGCTCTAAGTTCAAACTAAAGATAATTAAAACAAAAGCAATTTCTGGTGTAAGAACTAATAGGTATATAAGTATCTACTGTCCCGCAATAGTACAGTCGTAAAGTTTAATTAAAGTAGTTTAATGATAATTGATTAATTAGTTGTTATCATAAGTCATCATCTAACGCTCTCGCATCTATCTAATTATATTACTCATGTTCCAAGAGTAATATAATTATTATCTAAATTTTCTTTGTTTAAATCATACATTTGACCGTTTTTGAGAAATGGTTTGAATTCTCGTTTTACTAGCGACGTGATTCTACCTTTCGCAAATAATATAAAACGTGTTATATTATAGGAAAATTATACCTATTTACGTGTAAATCCAAATAATGTATTGAAATCCTTAAACACTGCTTGAATTTATCAAATTAAGGGCACACGCGTAAAAAACTGCAATCGTACAAAATTTTCAATTCACATACGAAAAAACAGTCGCTTAGTATAAAGTTTATTACACGCTTTTATTTGTTTTTAATCGGTCGAGTGTTATATTCGCCTGTTCTCGCGTTTACAACTAACTGCTGAACAGTAGTGATATTTTGTTATCAAAGTATCAATAAAAGATACTCTCGAGGATTGCGTCTCTTATCAATTAAATGTAACTAAAACAGGAATTAAATATTAATATTATACCTACTAGGTAGCTACGTACGTACGCCTTTCAAACAATGTATTATAATATTAGACATGGATAAAACGGTTTACCTACTCCGTATCATGTGAATTGTTCTATAAATATAAATAAATCTTCCGTAACAAGCGGAATTTGCTTAATTACAACTGTATAATGCCCGCGACTTCATCCGCGTAGATTTAAAATCTCGTCAGAACACTTTGATATTTCGGGATAAAAAGCAATCTCTGTCTGTCTTCAGGATGCAAGTTATCTCTGTACTTACCAAGTAGATGACGTCCGCAACTTCGTCTACATGAATTTAGGGTTTTGTAAATCCTGTGGGTCGGGTCCTCTTTGTTTTTCCGGGACCAAAAGTAACCTATGTACTTCCGAGGGATGCAAGCTATCTCTGTATCAAATTTTATCAAATCAGTTAAGCGGATGAGCCTCGAAAAGCTAGCAAACAGACAGATAGATATAGCTACACTTTCGCATTTATAATATAAGTATGGATTTAAGAAACAAAGAATTAATGTTACTTATTCACAATTATAATAGTGCACCGTGCATCATTAACCTCAGTAATAAATAAGTATAAATAGAAGCCAGAAGAAGAACAAAAAAAGTATAAATAGATAAGTTTCACGTTAATTAGGTACCTACTAATGTGTATTTTACTAGCTGATGCTCGCGACTGCTCGCAAGAATTCTGGTTTTTTTTAAACTTTGATTTTCCGGGATAAAAAGTAGCTTATGTCACTCTCGGTCTTTAAAAAAACAAGTCAATCCGTTGCTCCCACAGATTAGAGAAACTCATCTGTGGTTGCTCCGTTGCGGCGTGATTGAAGGAACCAACTCACTTTCGCATTTAAAATATGAGTACCCTAGTGATTCAGATTTCAGGTTATTGAAACCATTTAAATGTTCTCTTCATAAGACAATATAGGTAATTCATTTTCTTAATAATTGGAATTATTAATTTTATTGACACGTACCATATCGTTTCTGTAAATATGGAAAATGATCAATAAGTACCTAGTTAAAATTATATTTTCGACATCCAAAATAAACTTTATTCCCCTAAGATTCATTTTTATTTTTACTTTTTTAAACTATTGCTTCTTTTTACAATACAAATTTTTAACAATATTATGTGGACAATACCATGGAAATTTTTCAATCGAAATTTCTGAAATGACATTTTAAAATACCTACATTATTTTTCCGACGTTAAATTATAAAGCAAACAAAATACATAATTATGAAACTGAAAACCTACCTCTTCTGCTGTACAGCTGTATATCCATAAACTACCCCAAAAATGACCTACTTACTTACCTATTTAAATTTAAAAAAAAAACTTAATAATTTTCTTTAAGCCCCTAATTCACATTATCACAGTAGTTTTCAGAGAAAAAGTTAGAGGACCGGTGGTAATGCGGCTGATCTAGAGCAGACCTAACGTATGCACTAGCTCTATTCGGTAGTTTCGGATCCCGAAGCTGAAATCGTACACTACCTACGATTTGACACGTGTATAAGACAATCACCTAATAATAACTACCCTGTTACCAACCGTGGATATAAGGGTCTATTATATTGCATAGTAGATGTAGATACACAGGATTTTCGTCGCTTTTCAGCTTAGAGTAAAATTATAATTCCTTTATACAAGATTTTATAGTGAGACTAGCTTATGCTCGCGACTTCTTCCGCGTGGACTACTGAAATTTCAAACCCCTATTTCACCCCCTTAGGGGTTGAATTTTCAAAAATCCGTTCTTAGCGGATGTCACAATAGCTACCTGCATGCCTTCAATCCGATCCGTTCAGTAGTTTGAGCTGTGCGTTGATAGATCGCGTGCAAAATAAATAAAAATCTGTTTTAGAATGCACAGGTGAAGACCTTTCATATGATACTCCACTTGATATAGTTATCTTACTTCGAAAATTAAAAATACTAATTATTAGTTAATTACCACAATTTAATTTTTTTGTGTGAACCACAAATTGACGGTTTTCAGATTTTTCACCAAATGTCTGCTATCAGAAGTCTACCTACCAAATTTCATGATTCTAGGTCAACGGGAAGTACACTGTAGGTTTCTAGACAGACCGACAGACAGTCAGACAGACAACAAAGTGATCCTATAAGGGTTCCGTTTTCCTTTTGAGGTACGGAACTCTAAAAAGGTAGGAATATTACACTGTGCGTGCAACACTGAGCATAAAGTGCATCTGCGCACAGTACCTACCTACATTATAGAAATTCACGCAATCTGCTTATTATTATGAAAAATCAAAACAAATCCTTTTCTTAGGTCAGACGTGACTTATCACACGTTTTTGTACTTATTAAGTACTGTATGTAAGTATGGTAATAGAAAAATATCGTTTTGTTCAAATATTTATTCACCTACGTGGTGACGCTAACAACTACTGGAAATCTCGAATTTTACCGTCAGAATATAATATATGGATTTTCTTAAGGTACGCTTACACGGGCATTTGCAATTTCGCAATTCCAGGCAATTTAGTCAATTATGACGATACGACCACAATTTACTGCAATACCTGAAAATTTCAGCAATATTAAGCGAAATAATACGGTATTTGCCTATGTCAAAAATTTAATATTTCTCAGTGATTATTAAATAGAGGGTCTTCCAAAATATGTAAAATCTACGTCCTTTCTTAGTTTAAAGTGAACAATTAAAAATTAATGGTTAAACTAAAAAAGTACGTCAACTCATTGAGACGTCACATGCCAGTATTTCATAGAAACTCGCACACTAAGCGCGTGTCAAAACACGTTTCATAAAAAGGTACTGATTTGACTAGTTGACTAGTAGACCGGATTGCTACAGATTGCTCCTCTTATTGCCGCAGATCGATCCATACGTGTCGCCGAGCAACAATTCCTTAAAAAATTGCCCATGTAAGCGCATGATTACGGATTAATTTTAATAAAACTGTTTTCGAGTTTTTTTAGCAACTACTATACTATTTTCATAGTTTAGTAGTCATAGGCAAAACCATATATAGCACTGTGCTACCTAAATCCGCATTTAACTAACACTTAGATATCCGTGACTTACAGAGTCCATTTTTACAGCGTAATAAAATGGACTATCTACTTAAGTCACGAATAAGAGCTACGCAGGTTTAGGTCACGCGAGCTATAAAATAGTATACAATTCAATACAAACTCTTGAGCTATGACCTGAGCAACTCTAATACACGGCGTTCAGCCGTCAGCGCCCTCGACCCTCGCTACAGTCACATACATAAATATTGAATAACTAGCTTATGCTCGCGACTTCCTCCGCGTGGACTACACAAATTTCAACCCCCTATTTCACCCCCTTAGGGGTTGAATTTTTAAAAATCCTTTCTTAGCGGATGCCTACGACATAATAGTCTGTATGCCAAATTTCAGCCCGATCCGTCCAGTGGTTTGAGCTGGGCGTTGATAGATCAGTCAGTCAGTCACCTTTTCCTTTTATATATATTATAAGATAAGATAAATTGAATAACATAGATAAATATTGAATAATAACTTTAGCCTGTAGTGCAAGTGCACTAGCGCTAGATGCAACCTGAAGCGGTCTTTGTGAAGCTGATGCTAGGCGCCATGGCAACGAGGACAAGTAGGTATCCGGTTGCAATCTTCCTATTACACTGTTCAGATAAAAATAAATCGTTCTATTAAGGCTGGATATACACAACTCTATGAAAAAAATACACATATTATTATTATTGGATTTAGACGGAAAATCCTATTTCATAAAACAGACAGAGGCAATAAAAGCTGAAAGTTATCTACACACAAATTCAACCTATTTCACCCGGTGACGCTGAAGCGGCCAGTAGGGCCTACACAGCATACTCAATCCGAAATCTACTTTCCCTGAGTTTGGCAAATAAGATTGAACCATGGCGGGTTTTACAAACTGTCAGCTTTTAATTGACTTAATTTTACTAATATTTAGTGCCATAAATGGGTGATATTCATTTTACTAATGTTTAGTGCCATAATTGGGTAATATTAATTTTACTATAATGTTTAGTGCCATAATTGGGTAATATTAACTTTACTTATGTTTAGTGCCATAATTGGGTAATATTAATTTTACTAATGTTTAGTGCCATAATTGGGTAGTAGACTTTGAACTTCGAAGAGGAAGATAATACAGGCTCTACCACAAAAAAATATTGACACATAAAGGATAAAGGTTTGACTCGACTCTTATCTCAGATTTTTGCCGTGGCGGCAAGAAAATTACCTTCCAGGAGACTCGCCTTACAGATAAGATAATAGGTATTAAAATCTTTACGGAACTTGAATCTCGCTATCGAGGGTGAAATATTATACGTGAGACTTAACTAAGTATACATTACCTTGTAATGTATACTTAGGTAAGGTCCTCTACCCTAAGGTTGCCTGGAGGCTGGAAGAGATCGCTATTTTAGCGATAAGACCGCCTATTGTACATGCTATCTTTGTTATATGTCTATTGTTTTAGTTTTGGTGTACAATAAAGCATATTTTACTTACTTTTACTTTAATGCATATTTATACTTATGTTATAGGTATACACCTACTTTTTTCTACAAATTCTGCTGTTACATTGAAAAACATACTGCTGTTACATCTAAATTTATAAAAGAAAAGCTGACTGACTGACTGACTGAGCTATCAAAGCACAGCTCAAACTACTGGATGAATCGGGCTGAAGTTTGGCATGTAGATAGCTATTATTCAGCTGAAATTCAACTGAACTTTAACTCAGCTGAAGAACTGATTCACCAGAAATTTGGAATGGAGATAGCGTATACCTTGAATTAATATAGAAGTTACTTTTTAACCCGGAAAATCAGAGAGTTCCCGCGGGATTTCTAAAAACCTATATCACACTATTACGATCTAAAACTGTTCCTATATCAAATTAGTATGATAGATCTGGAATAACCGAATTTAATAGAACAGAAATAAAAAAAGTAATTCTAAAGTATCAAATTAGGTTATTCCAGGAGTCGTACTAATTTTGAGGTAGCCATACTGATATTTTTTTAAACTGATGCGGTCTCTTCCTTCGTTAGCCCGACTTTAAATGTAGGTAAGAATTACTTTATTCATGTAGACAGTCACCGAGTCAGTAACTGAAATGAGACTGAAGAGCATTTATATGGGCATACTGATGTCTGAATCACTCTGAACTCTGAACGGCCTAGTAGATAGTGTACCTCCACTTTAGAATCTCGTTCATTCACCCTTACTCTGTTTAAATCCATGGCAAGGCGGAATATTCAAACACAAGTGCTTATTTTTAATGCTAGTATAGTCCTACTCACAATCATATTAAAAATGTTAGAGCGGTTATGTACTCGTAGATGTAGATTTCAACATTATGTTAAGAGAAGTGTCCCTAGCGCGCTCCCCAACGTACGAACTACGAATGTAGCTTACAAAATATATGTAGCTGATTCTCATATTTTGAATGTTAACCAATTAAACTCGATGAAATTTTGTAAACACCTTAAGTGGACATTGTACATTTGTGTCTGTGGTTTATCAAAAAACATTTAATTTTAAAGGTACGCGGTAACTAAACTAAAATATAACATAATTAACAGGGAATTTCTAGAAAGTATCTACAAAATTTCATTGAATGTTTGTTTGTTTGGAGCGCACTGCGAGTAAACTCCTCTTAAAGTTAGCTGTTAAAATTGAATAAGTACAAAATATAAACTTGCCAAATGCCCGCAGCGCGCGTCGTCCGATCCGTAGAAACACAATTTTATATAAGTAAGTAATATTAGGTATGTTACATATTTATATTATAAAAAGAAATTTCAAAGGACGTCCGTCGAATGCGTAAACATTTCTGAAGTAAATCAATACGCTCAGAGCCAGATCATACATTTGGTTTTACAAATTTTATGATGATGTTCTCGTGGTAATGTATATTTTTGCAGAGCACGTGTAATGTACAAACGTACTGGAATAATGTTGGAAATAGAAATAAATAAATCATCAGAAACTATCTTGAGAATACATGGAAACCCTTTCAAAGTAACTCTGTATCTTGGAAGTTGGAACTCTATCGGTATTCGGCCGGATATTTTTCTTTGGGGAAAGAAAATATCTGTCTGGACTTTCATTTGCCTAGCTGCTTGCAGGGCATGCTCGACTTGCCCGAATTAATTAAAACAATTTCCCAACAGCATGCTTCGTGCTGATCTTATTATTGTTATCTCGTTTAGTCTTTTCCTCTCATTCCCTTTTCTTAGCACCTGGGTGTATTTTGCCACTTGCACACGTTTTAGTAGGCACATCACTAAATTTAGGCCCTTGTTCACCCCCTGTGCTAGGGATCTCAGCACGCTCAAGCATTGGCTTTACTTGTACATTCTAAAACAGATTTTTATTTATTTTTATGCATAATAGTTTTCGATTTATCGTGCAAAATGCCGAAAAAATACAACTGTAAATGGAGTCCTCAGTGTGCGAGTCTGACTCGCACTTGGCCGTTTTTTTTAATGAACAAAGTGCGAAAATAATTCGCTATACCTAAGTACATAATAATAAAATAGGTACCTCTCTCGCATTAGTATTCGGTCCTGCCGCGGACGCGTCAGCGCGGTTAGCGTCTGATTAAAAGATATTGTGTTTTAATTCTACTTAGAGCTAGAACAGCTTGCGGGTCAATGGGCAGCTGTTTTTCCGCTAAAAGGAGAAGATAGTCAACTGAACCTGAGGAAATATGATGTAGCCGCTCAATCAACCACAAAATATTCTCATTGGAATTTGATTTCTGAATTAATTCATGCCAATTGATGGTTTGCAATTGTGTGTTTAGCATTTACTCCGTCGTTTTTATCAATTTCGTCGATAGCAACAGGTTATTTTGACTGCATTAAAACGGGGCCAAATTCGGAACGAAGACGTCAATTAATATTTACTCGCGCAAATATAGATGGAAGTACCTACTTAGGTAGGCTAAAATTAAACATTTTAACAATATGATAAAAATATAAGCAGATAATATAAGTGAATACACTATAAGCTCTTTTTGAAGAAATTGCGAAAAGAGTTATCGAGTCAACCGGGGACCCGAGAGCTGGCAGCTACCTTGGTCAAAGATTTAGTTTGGCCATCCAAAGGGGTAATGCTGCCAGCATCTTGGGTACAATGCCTCGCTGCTGTGGTCTCGATGAGGTTTTAGATTTAATTTAATTTATTTTAGTTTTAATTTAATGTTGTTTTTTTTAGATTTAAGTTTATTAATAGTTTATTTAATAAATTTGATAAATATAAATAAACTATAACAAAATAAAAAGCAAATTAAATAAAACGAAATACACTATAAACTACTTGTAAGATTCATAATGATTACGTCAAACAAAAACATAAATCGTGTGATCTAGTCAATAATATTGAGTGATCGGTGAATCCGATGATGTGCGCAGGCGGCGTTATTTCAGTAACTGATAAGTCCTTAGTACTTTAAGTATGGTGCCGTCTGCCAAGGCAAAGAACATTAGTTATTGAAAATTTACGTATAAGCGTCTAAGTACCTACTTAGTCGTATCTGCGAAATAATCGATGTATTTATTGAGTTCCATTCCAATCTAATGGTAACCCAATAGTTAAAATTCTGTAAAACTACATTGGCCGACGGCCGTAACACACTAACAGATGGACAAACTGACTGGATGAAACTACCTATATGAGTTTCTTGTTTCTCCTCGGAACCCTAAAAAAGGAGGTAGGGAACCTCCTTTTTTAGGGTTTAAAGAAACATTCCAAAAGTTGAAAGAAGTCCGTCAAGATTATGAATGAATAACGCATTAGTTGCTTTTCGTGATAAAAAATATGAAATCACTTTTAAGACGAGTTTATTCGAAGAAGGGCTCAGGTAGATGTCCTACCGACATTCCTTAATTTTGTTTTCTATGGAGAGTGTATTTACGAGTTTGTATTGTATCGTTTATTCATTTGGAAATTGGGAATAAGAATTATTAAGACTAATTGCCGGATTAATTTTTGTAACGTTAGGTAGGTACCTACGTACCTTATACCTACCTACTTTTTGTGCAAAAATTGTTAAAGAATCAGGAATCAAGTTGTTTGTTCACCTGTGTTGTACACAGAATACCTACTCCTTCTCTCTAACTAGCTTTTTCTCCTTTTGTGACGCACGTCGTTTATTTTATACCAGCTTATGCCCGCGACTTCGTCCGCGTGGACTACACAAATTTTAAACCCCTATTTTACACCCTTAGGGTTGATCTTTAATTAGGAGATTTTAACATATGAGCTTAATAAAATATGTCATACTGCTAATTGCAAAAATATTAACTACAAAACTTCTTTATAGACACTTCAAAACCGACAGACATTCATACAAACTTCAAACCCCTATTTTACCCCTTTAGAGGTTGCATTTTGAAGAATCCTTTCTTAGCGGACGCCTACGTTATAATAACTATCTGCATGCCGAATTTCAGCGTGATCCGTCCAGTAGTTTGAGCTGTGCGTTGATAGATCAGTCAGTCAGTCAGTCACCTTTTCCTTTTATATATACAGACTAGCTGATACCCGCGACTTCGTACGTGTGTTGAAGTTCAGTAAAATTTTTTTTTTATTTTAACTAGCTTATGCTCGCGACTTCGTCCGCGTGTACTACACAAATTTCAAACCCCTATTTCACCGCCTTAGGGGTTGCATTTTCAAAAATCCTTTCTTAGCGGATGCCTACGTCATAATAGCTATCTGCATGCCAAATTTCATCCTGATCCGTCCAGTAGTTTGAGCTGTGCGTTGATAGATCAGTCAGTCAGTCAGTCACCTTTTCCTTTTATATATATATATAGATGAAGTAGGTACTTAGTACGCGTACGTCATCTTGTCATTTACCTATATTTCCGTTTGTATTTCATAATAGATAATATACCTACTTTGCAAAGGTTCTACAAACGAACATTACTAATACTTAACATAAATTACTAGAAAAATGTTGCATAGGTGAATGCACTTGAATGTGCATGAATGCAGCGAATGCCCCCATCGGTGAACGGGACGCCATGTGGGTCAATGACCCCAAGTTGGATCACTCTCAATAAAAAATAATTATTGAGCAAGTAGTTTACCGCTGAGAAAGCGACATACTTTGTAAGGAATATGTATCGTGAGAAGCAGTACGAAATAAAAGTGTTTGTAGCTGGGCATAATAATTTGGTGTGGGACTTCTTGTCAGTATTTGACGACCTCCCTGGCGCAGTGGTGAGCGCTGTGGTCTTATTAGTGGGAGATCCCGGGTTCGATTCCTGGCAGGGGTTTGGAATTTTATAATTTCTAAATTTCTGGTCTGGTCTGGTGGGAGGCTTCGGCCGTGGCTAGTTACCACCCTACTGGCAAAGCCGTGCCGCCAAGCGATTTAGCGTTCCGGTACGATGCCGTGTAGAAACCAAAGGGGTATGGGTTTAATAAAAACTGCCATACCCCTTCCAGGTTAGCCCGCTATCATCTTAGACTGCATCATCACTTACCATCAGGTGAGATTGCAGTCCTTGACTATATCTGAATGGCTAACTTGTATCTGAATAAAATAAAATAAAGTATGTGAGAAATATATTTAATCTAAGAAAAGGTTCTCAGAATACCTAGATACTCCGAAATGTAATTTTTCTTTCTTTAGCTTACAATAATAAAGAAAGATTTAATCGAGCATATCAATGATTAATTGATTAGGTACAGCTTCTCTGCAAAATAATTCCCATTCCAAACCAATACGCATTGGTATTTTCAAAGTATGCTTGGAGTTTGAAATTGAAACTATTACAGTCATCACTATCATCATCAGTCGTCCACAGCTGGACATAGGTCTCTTGTAGGGATTCCCACACGCCAACGTGTTATCGGTTTTTCGAAGTATGTGCCCTGCCCATTGCCACTTCAGTTAGGCAACCCGTTGAGCTATGTCGGTTACTCTGGCTCTCCTACGGTCCTCCTCATTTCTGATTTGAATACGTAGAGAGACTCCAAACTATTCTAACAATTCTACATAGAATATTTAGAAGAATGTCGGTTGTGCTGCTTTGAATAAATTATTACATCGTTTGGCAATTAACCATAACAGATACTATTGTATTGTCAAATCAACCTCAATTGTTTGCCTCTTTCGATTAGCTTTCGATTGCTCTCAATAAAAACGTATCAACTGAAATTAATTGTAAGATAGCTAAACGACGAATATATAAAAACATACGATAAATTAACATGCATATAAAATTTTCCGTTATTTAAAATACATGAATTAACAATTAAAGGTAAGCCCGTTCCTTCATTTTTGCGTCAACTTAGGTATATAAATAAGATAAATTAGGTAGGTATATGTACTTTTATAAAAAGTTAATCTACTTAGTTTATTTTATTCTGCTTCGATAAATGATATTAAAATAGGCAGGTATTTATACAACATACCTAAATAAAAGGTAGAATTTAAGTATGTGGCATAAGATTTACTCAAATGAAGTCCAATTTATCGGATGGTTGGCACATACTCGTACATATTTCCCATTCAATCGCTGAACGATACAGAGAAGATTAGCATGGCCCCTGCGCAAGGATGACACGCAAAATCGTGAAGTTTAGTTTAGAATATAGGCTACTAGCTGACCCGCCCCGGCTTCGCTCGGATGGAATTTAGAAAATCAAGATGGGGGTTGAATTCCCAAAAATCCTGGAACACGTATTTCTTCATTTGTGACCGAAAACCCAAATACCAACTATCATGCAAATAACTTGAAAAATGCCGGACTTTCATACAAACCTACTCTTTACAAAAACACACCCTCAAAATTTCATGTCTCTAGGACCAGCGGTTTAGGCTGTGCGTTGATATATAATATGTCAGTCAGAGAGGACTTTGAATTTTATATATATAGATAAGTAAAAAGATATTTATTTCATACTCCGACAGGCAAGGCATTGGTGGTTCCTCTGACCGTGCTGCAAATGTTCATGGGCAGCGGTAATCACTTAACATCACGTGACCAGCCTGCTCGTTTGCTTGCTATTTATATTTTTTTTAAAATACTCACAGCGTCAGTGGTGTGCCCACAAACACAGAATGTCGGCGTTCTCAACCCATCGGGATGGACCTGGTGACAGCGGTCGGTACGGTCGATCGACTGATTTAGACCGCTACGGATCTGCAAACAACATAAAATAATAAAATTTAATGAATATAAAATAAACGACGTCCGTCACAAAAGGAGAAAAAGCGGTCTAGTGCGAGCCAGACCCGCACATGAAGCGAAGGGTACCATCGTAAAAGATTTACGGCACGTACGGTTCACGAGATACATCCCGCTGACAGACAGTCGGACGGACAATGGAGGCTTAGTATTAGGGTGCTGTTGGCACCCTTCGGGTATGGAACCCTAAAATAGCAGAAGCTCTGCGCAAGCTCATACTCGTAATAAGAAAGGGCGGGTTGAAAGAGACGTACTATCTATGTTTCTCCCGATTCCGTAACTCTTATTCTGTAAGCTTTATAAAACCATAAGTCCCGCAAATTGCTATTGCGCTGGAACCATGTCTCATTAACATCGAAATGACGTCATTTTAACGTATATTGAAGTAAAAATATGCCATCAGCTCGAAACTTCAGTCTAGTGCTGACGTCACTAAAATGGCGGCCACACGCGGATTAGCAATTTGCGGGACTTAGAACTAGGATTTATTGCCCCGGGTTGCTTTAAAATAAATTTTACCCCGCGATTTCTTTTGCGTAGATGTAGGTTTTTCCGATCCCCTTGGAATTTCTCAAAATCCTTTCGTTGTGGGGGTCTACGTTAGAGAGAATGTATACATGCAAAATCTCTTTCTAAGTTAATATGTCATTCGCACAGTTTCTCCTTTTATGTTCCTACTAGCTTTTACCCGCGACTTCGTCCGCGTGATATAATCCTACAGCACCCGAGAATAAAGAGCTAAGAAAGAATTTTCTTAATCGGGTTATTATTAGTTCCCGAGCTTTACCCCTACAACAAACTTTACCTCTTTATAATGTGTATGGTCAATAAGATAAACAGCTCTCGTTATACTTATTGGAAGTTAGTACGGATTGTTTTCTAATATTAAATAGAATCTATGTACTTAATGCGTATCTTTATGAGTTGAAACTTGAAAGTAGAACATAATATTTGTTAAAAGTTCGTAAAAATTGACCTCGTTGATATTAATATACAAAAACAAGCGTTTTTAGACTTACTAGTCTGAACTGACAGAATTCGATTGTTTGCGTGTTCCCGTTACTTTTATAG
The DNA here is from genome assembly GCF_902806685.2 of Maniola hyperantus. Classification (NCBI taxonomy): domain Eukaryota; kingdom Metazoa; phylum Arthropoda; class Insecta; order Lepidoptera; family Nymphalidae; genus Maniola; species Maniola hyperantus. The sequence goes on from NC_048550.1 coordinate 9,066,771, forward strand.
AAAAAATATGTTAGAGGTCTGTAAACTGCGTTAACAATGCGAGGTTTCTTTACCAAATCTAAATAAAACACCGACATAATAATAGGTATAACATAATATTGAGAGTTGAGACCTTGTTGACGTCACGTCACGTACAATGCACAAAGATATAACAAAGAACATGGTTGAAATTACTCAACAGAAAGTCAGAAAGAAAAAATAAAAATTATGAAGACAGACGAAGAAAGGCCGGACTTACTTGTACAGAAAACCGAAGTGTGGGTTATAATTATATCTTATAATAATATAAGTATTAGTACTACGGATATAAATCTGTCTGAGAGTCTGTCTGAGATGAACTGTATTCAGCAAAGGCTGTAACAGTAATATAATTAATCGGTGGGCATTGCGTAACACAATATTACTCCATCGTTAAGTTTGTCTGCACTCAGTGGTAACAAAAATAAAGCCTTCATCACATCAAATCTTCGCGATAGACAAAGCGAGAAGAGTAAACAGTAACTACTCGGAGTAAGAAACTAGTCGGACCAAGCAACGTCGACTAAATACGTGAGTAAAGCCGGTTTCTCCTACATGCATAACACTAAACAGTAAATCAAAGTTTAACAGAGAAGAGCCATCATGTTGTAGGAATTGATAAATACGAATGGATTATTAAATAATATTATGCAAGTCACAAGGACGTCGGTATATAATAGCTATAATTAAAGGATGTAATTAATCACTGTTCAATACAATCATCAAATCAACATAATTTGTAGATACATAAGTAGATTAAATCCAAGAATAGCATGATTCTTAAAATATAATTAATCATTTGAAAATGTTGGAAAAGGGCGTCTTCTTATATTAGAAATTATTAATGTTTGTCTGTCTGTTATTTACATATGGGTTCGCGCATCGTTTATCACATGGACGAGAGCTATTTTTTATTTATTTATTGATCACGGAAATTTCAATTGAGTACCTACATTTAAAATACACAGATTGCCATCCTCTAGAAACTGTAGAAATTTAAGTAAATATTTAATATAAATTAATGTAGAATTTGAGATCAAACTTTGTATAATTAATTGCTGTTGATGCAACCTGTCCACTTCGTATAGAGGATGCACTTTTACCTATCTCTGTGCCACTGCCAAACATAGATCGCTAAAGCATTTTAGCCGCGAAAATGTAACAGAGAAACAGACATACACGCAAAGGCATGTTATAATAATGGTATGGATTAAAAATCCATTGAATAAAGAATACCAGATTCATTTTGTATGATTGCCATAGCAGATATTGTAATTCGTTCATTTATTTATCTGTCAATGGAAAGGTGCCCTTAGGCGGCTTCAACAGGTCACCCGATACCTCATCATCACCTACTAACATGTACCGCTGCCGTCTATAAACAAATAATTAGTCTGCGAGATAAGATAAACGATTACGGGCGCGGGCCCTCCGCGGTGGTCGTTTTTGACCTCTAATCTTGAAACCATTCCTATAATATTATTTTCTTAATAAGTTCTTACAACGAGCGCTTTGGTAATCTTATCGGGCTATATCTATTATCTATTCATACCAAGGAACGGCTCATTAGCGTATAACGATTAGATGCAAACAGATAAATAGAATGCATTCTAATTAAAGTTAAATATAACCAACCTACTTATTATGCAAATATTGTAGAAGGAAAAAAACAGGGTTAAGTTAAAAATACGAGTAAACTATAGGAGTGATTCGTAGAAGTCGGTAATTTATCTCGAGTTTACATAATATGTAGATCCATTAATCTTAGGTACTTAGATATATTATCTTTGAAATTGCTTGCAATGTTAAATAGAAAAACCTGTTACGAGAATAGATCATCATTCAAAGTCGTCACATGGTTGATTATTTGACCAATAACCAGTAAGTAGTGAGGTATATTTTTATGATAGTGTTTTAAGTTTTTACCTACACTTCAAGGAAATTTCTAAATAATTTTAAATAGTAAGAATATCAAAAATTGCGAACCCGGCAGAATCCGAATCGAACCTGCGTCAGAACCCAGAAGGGTTCGCGCCCGACGCCCATTGACTGTATTGTAATTTGCATCTAGTCTGAAGTCGCGTAGAACCATTAAGTAATCTCGAAACCACTATAGAATGGCGATTATTTAAAAGTACCTGCAAAATTAAGAAACCGTAACAAATATAGAACACCGTCACAAATATGGAACCCGGAAAACATCAATCAAGCTCGTCACATAGATGATAAATAACAATTTGATACACCGCTGAATATCAGTGATAGGTCAGGATAGCAATCATTCATCTATGTAAATACTAGATATATAATGTATATTTTACTTATATATTCTAATTCCAAATCTGTGATCTGAGAATATTTTATCCTATTTTGGGCTCAGTTCTTTCTGCAAACTCCATGCAATACCCACTAGACTCGTGAACCTACTTCCTACTTCTAATAGGTATGATTTGATTTAAAAAATAGCCTTCATTTAAATTAAAATTTACAAGTGTTTTCCGACTGCATCATTCAGTTGTTAATGTAAGATCTCTAACAAAATTAAGTATTAATACAAAAGGATAAATGACCTTACCTACACAGAGGCCAATGGTTTAAGTCATTTACAATCTTTGTGCTAACTTGTGCATGACTTATGTATGATAGTCTCATAGAAGCGTGCCACAAGAGTGATGACTGAATGACTGATGAGTATATAACGAAAACGTTTCCTATAATATAATATGATAAGTACATACTTATCATATTATATTATAGGAAACGTCACCTTACCTTATCGCATGACTGATTATGATAAAAACATCTAGAAAACGCCCATAGCATAGAAATTATCTTTTCCTGTCCCGTAGCGTAGTTACTAGTCTAGATTTCCTTGAATTTTATTTTTCTAACGTCAAATCGAAATCTCTACAAATATTTTGCCCCACTTTGGGCACTTACTTTATATAATTTGACTGTATAAATAGGTACCTATTCATCCAAGACTGTAAATTATTATCTATGGTGTACAAGAGGATCAACCTGGATAAACTTAGTTGAATGACAAATAATTTGAAATTGTTCTGTAAAAACCCCCATCTAAGAAAGGATTTTCATTTTTCAGTTTCCACCCGTGACCCGAGCGAAGCCGGGTCGGATCAATAGTAGTAGTAGTGGTACTAAAGATTGCTGCACGGTAAATATTATGTACAAATGACGATTTGGCCTTTGCTCTATTATTTATAAGTGCTGTTGTGTAAAAGTTTAAAAGTACTCGGAAGAAAAATAGAAAAAGTTGTTGCTGGGCCATTTCTGGACAATCCAAACAAGCCAATCTTTAAGCCTAAATGCCAAGTGGTAAAAGTTATATTATGGTTGCGGTTAAACTTTGGCTACCAATAAAAGCAAAGTGGGTTGCACAAGTCAGTAATCATAACGTCTGGAGTCTGGTCCATAGCTGTTAATAAGCGCTGACTCCAATCCATCCATGAATGCAATCCATTTTGTTTTCATTGACTAATTATTGTTATAAATTTAAGTACTTAATAAAATATTTTAATAAATTTAGGTTATCCATACTAATATTATAAATGCGAAAGTCTGTCCGTCTGTCTGTCCGTCTGTCTGCTAGCTTTTCACGGCCCATCCGTTTAACCGATTTTGATGAAATTTGGTATAGCTTGCATCCCGGGGAAGGACATAGGCTACTTTTGATCCCGGAAAATTAAAGATTTCCCACGGGATTTTTAAAAACCTAAATCCACGCGGACGAAGTCGCGGGCATCGTCTAGTTTTCTTATAATCGAGATTTATAAATTTTCACGGTACTATCTGAATTTCGTGGCATAGTTAATGAACGACGTAGGAACCGAACTTAGCGAGTAGCACGGATTCTCCCTGCTCCACAATTTTTCACCGAAGTGCTTGGCGCACAGGATGCCTGGGACACCCTGAGTTACAACGTTATCTAAACCTTATCATTTATCTTATCAGATACTAATCGTGAACATTTAGATGTGTCATAAAGTTTCTAGAATTTTTGTGATTCCATGGATGAAGCGGTATTATATACAATCTTGTTTAAATCACAGAATATAATGTAATAGGTACGTATTTAAATGTATTAAAGTTAATGTTTGTACTCAGTTCGTTACATAGGTAATAAATTCATTCGCGCATCGTACATTCAATTGAGTTGAAACTTTGTACAGTTGTTGTTGGCAAATGTGTGAAGGGCTCTACTGATATTATAGTACCTAGGTACTGTAAAATATGTAAAATAGGTAGTGCGCAAGGCATTGCAATAACACTGGTAATGATAACAGTGTTAATTAAAAAATACTTAAAGGCTCAAACATACCAAAAGCGTGACGGTAGCTGTACGCTCTCTGTAGGACGCAATACTAAACGCGCGCGTATGCGTGTTCGATTTGTGATACAAGTAATTAACTTTCATATGCACGCCATACTGTAGCGTGCTGTGCTGTATTCCTGTATACGGTAGATAGGCATCTAGGTAGGCCATAATATTGAATAATAGAACGTTTTCATTTTCACATGTAGTAAGTAAAAAGTAAAAATGTATCTCTTTACTAGCTGACACGCCCCGGCTTCGCTCGGGTGGTGTTTGGAAAATTGAGGGGGAGGTTGAATTAATTTTTTCTCTCCGTAAGAACCATCCTCGTACTTCAAGGAATATTATAAAAAAAGATTATTTTTTTTTAAAGAATGTTAGCATTATAGCAATTGGTTCAGCTGTTCTCGAGATTTGCGATGAGCAACACATTTAGTGATTCATTTTTATATTATAGAATAACATTAGTACATAATATGTACAAGCGTACAGAATATATATACAGAGACAATAGTCATTGATAGTGGCGCATTTTTCACTGTTTACGCATATTTATTACCCGATGCTGCTGACGTCACTTGTCATTTCAGTACTGAAAAATGCGCTTCCATTAGTTGTGACATGGAACTTGGAAGTATGGGTAGATTGGTGGCTATGGTGGGTCGATGGTATCTGTTACGTCATAGTTAGGCAACAGATAAGGACACCATAAAACATTATTTAAGGTCCTTATTTAGACACTTATCAAGTCGACTTTAAACGTGAGAATTACTTAAGATAACATGAACGTTATTGACCTCAGTTAGGACAATTTGATAGAATTCCAGTAATTCAAGGCAGACTACAAAAGATAATTTCTTGAAGTAGGCGAAATATTTGTAAAGTCAAGACACTAGGTACATACTTCGAGGTTAAATAACGAAGCTAAGCTAAACGAATATTTTAACAAGTAAGTAAACCAATAAGTCTCTAGTAGATACATAAATATTATGAATCATTATGAGGAACATTTATGCGTAAATGACATGTCCCGGCTGCCTCGCAACGTTCTAAATATATACGAACCACGTGTTCTTTAACCGAATGAGGGGACATTGTTCGGTTCACAATCCGATTGAGGTCAAGTGCCCCATGTCTAGACATACCCCGTCCAATGGTTTCCGAAAGGTACCTATATTGTTCTACGCTTGGTATCGATAGTTTTTTGCGCATTATTTACCTCTTACGGTACTTATTGGAAAGATGACCAGACCAACAACAATACAAGCTTTAAAATATAGTACCTACGTACTACGTAAAACATTCCATTATTCTACTTTAAGAGAAATCTGCGCTGGAAACTCAATATCACGGATTAGCAACAGCGACCTAAGAGAAAGTGTACCAGATGAGAACTTCGCACTTAGATATAGCTTATACAAACGAGAATATACCTAAGAAGAATCAGTATCAAGCCCAAGGCAACTTATTTATTCGATCTTTTTTCAGGAAAACCCTTACCTTAGCATTGTGGACTGTGGTATAGTTGTGCAATATGTCAATGACTAATGAAAATCCATAGAAAAATAGCCAACAACTTACGTTTGCATCGATTTTCCTCTCGAATTTCAGGTGGCCTTTAATGTAGGACACACAGAAGGGACTACATTTGAATTGGCACTAATAAGGGCTTTCAAGCGAACTACAATGAGCCCCACAAGACACGACCGCACTTGGTTACATCGAAATGACGATTAGTGGCCGTCGCAAGTCGCAACCGCAAGCGCACGGCGACTCTACTGATAGACCGATAGTTAGCGACGCGAAAACTAATTTTAATTTTTAACGATAGTAAATATTTATTAAGTATTTTTTCAATAACAGTTTGAAATAAATATTTTAATAATAGTATTTTAGGGTTCCGTACCTCTACTACCGTACCTCTCATTTCGGTTCTAAAGGAAAAAGAAACCATTATAGGATCACTTCGTTGTCTGTCTGTCGTGTCTGTCAAGAAACCTATAGGGTTACTTATTGTTGATCTAGAATCATGCGCATGTAGGTAGGCCTTTTAATCACACATTAAAGGAAAAATCTGAAAACAGTGAATTTGTGGTTACATCACAAAAAAAAATATGTTCATGATCAAATAACTTTCAGAGTAAGATAAATATACCAAGTGGGATGGGTATCGTATGAAAGGGCTTTACCTGTACATTCTAAAACGTTTTTTTTTTATTTTTTTATGCATAATAGTTTTTGATTTATCGTGCAAAATATCGAAAAAATACGCCTATAATAATATTACGGAACTCTTGGTGCGCCAGTCTGACTCGCACTTGGCCGGTTTTTTTAATAATTAGAAAACAATACCTACTTACTTATTATAGAGCTTAATAAAAAAATTGAACTGAAGTAATTGAATTGAAGTAATGTAGAGATTCGTCTCCTACTCTTCCTTTGCTTTCATTTTTCAAAAATTTCTCCCCCTCCCAGTAAGCTTAATTTTGTATTGAGACTCGCCAGTAAACTTAATTTTTAAAAATTAAGTTTATTTTGATGCGTAGTTAATATTTCTGGCTTTAGATAAAATAAATTTTTAACTATAGAATCAAGATGATGCCCGCGACTTCATCCGCGTAGATTTACTTACGTTTTTAAAAATTCCGTGGGAACTCTTTAATTTTCCTAGATAAAAAATAGGTAGGTTCTATGTCCATCGGCTCCAGAATGCAAGCTATTTCTGTGCCAGAGATTATACTTACCAACTTGACACTTGTACCTAATTAGTAATTACTAATCTCCACTCTCAAGTAGATGATGCCTGCAACTTCGACTTTTCAGATTTAGGTTTTTTTAAATCCCGTGCGAGTCCTTTAATTTTTGAAACCAAAAGTACAGGTAACAGGACCTTCCCCGGAATGCAAGCTACCCACGGAACAGAAAGAACAGAAGCTACCTATGTAGGTACCAAATTTTGTTAAAACCGTTTGAACGGCCGTGAGCTGTATTATAGCAGACAGACAGACACTTTCGCATTTATTATACTAAAGTAGGTATACCGTATAGGTACTTTGTTTCAAATTCCATATTTCAAATTACCAAACATTCAATTCATTTAAATTTTGTGCATGGTGACTCCATCTGTTTTGTCTTATCAATATCACGTTCCAAGCCATTATATCGTGCGTTCAGGCAGTTCAGTTAGTAGTATTGAGCACTTAGTTCTACACTAAGATTACAGATGACACTAGTATAAAGTATGTAATAAATAAAAACACTAGATGGTACAAAAGATAAAATTCAAGGTAAAATAACATTGAATTTAAGTTAAGCATATTTATAAATATTTTTATGAGGAAAACCATTAAATAGAATCCGAGTTAAAAAATTCTAATCAAATGCAAAATCGTAACTTGATAGAGTAACTACCTACCCTCAAGTCATGTCTTTTTTTAGCATAATACCAATCTGGAAGGTGTATCAAAATAATAGATTAGTATTTCTTTGCTTGGTTATTTTTTTTTTGTAAAAATCCTATTGAAACTACCTAAGTTTTATTTTGCAACTATGGATATTAACACGATCACCGAAAGTTCTTTCAATAAAACAAGCACATTGCAGGAAAAAATGCCTAAAATATCTTTTGTGGTAAGTGGAAATTCAAATTAGGCTTGCTTAGACATTAATAAATACTAAATTAAATTATAGTTCAAAGCCAAACATGTTTGAGTTCCGTTTTATATTGCTAGGTACCTATATTATTTGCCGGTTAAGTATTTGTTTTGTAAACTTTCTTTGTACAATACAAAACATTTACTTACTTCCAAGGAAAATCATGTCGTGTGTCGTGAATCACATCACGTGCTAATTTTCAATTTTGATAGGCTTTGTAAGTCATTATTATAAAGACATTAAGTTAGATACCCAGATATTTTTCTATTTGTGGCTTTTTGTGGCGTGAAAAACCCTTTTGCTAAGGAAAACCCAAAGCAGTTCTATCAGTTTTATTGTCAACAATTATTATTACGAGTATAGCAGGTATATAACGTGCTAAATAATGTTAATGAAAAGACGATGAGTTGTTAGACGTAATTTTAATTAGTTGAAATAGCTTCAAGATTTATGACACTTTGAATCGCAATTAATCTCACAATTATAATTAATTAATTATTAATCTATATTTGCTCATTATCTACCTTCATAATATTATATTATATATAAAATAAATGTAATTTTATATTGTTAGGTAATTGGTAGGTAATCGAGAAAAGGTACGTAGTGCCCCGTCCTTTAGTTTGGCTCGTTTTGGCGGGGGCACTGGCGTGCCCCCTGATATATACATAGGTAATACGATATAATTCGTATACTTAGACTACCTACCTAATCAATTAAATATCTTCCCAAATAAAGTAAACAAAAATAGTGTTTCTAACTAATTGCATAAATAATTATATTTATACTTGTGTTTTATTTTTTTTTTTCTTTTAGAATAAAACATCTAATAATGCTGTCTCTAAGACAATACCGCGCGAGAAAAAAGGTACCTCCTTACTTACCTATTTTTTTCTTGTTACATATTTTACTAATTATAAGGACCCTTCTACTAAGTATCTACCAAATACATGATATTTATCTACGTACTATAAAATAGTACGTACATAAATACATAATAATATAGGTAGGAAGATATACATATTGTTCTGCTGACTTCCTGGCTGATTTGACCTCAACATCAAAGGAGATTGCCCATTTTCTTAGGAGCTTTGGGCCCCCCCTAATATAATTGTTATGTCATCATGGTTTTAATTTTATTTTGTAGACAAATAATTACCTTTTTATATTCTGCAAACGATTTCCATTTATTCACCCTGGTTATAAAGAAATCTTATTTTTTATGTTGCCGATATTAAAGTTATATTTAATTAATACTTCTTCAAAATAAATGGATGTTTACGATTTTAACTGTAATTGTTGATATTTTCAATAATAGAGTGAAAGAAAAGTCGTAATGAAACATATAATCGTAAAAAATAACACATTTTTAAAAATTAGTTTAAGTTTTGACCCGGCGCGCCACAAAGGAGGGCCCGTTCACGGGCGATCTCCTTTACATAATATTTGTAAAAGTAACTCACAAGAAAAATATCTACTTAGCAAACTTTAGACTGGTTTGGGAGGCAGGTATCAAGTTTCAAAAAAGAAAATTCTGTTAAATTAATAGACCTACCTACCTACAAATATTTTTTCATATAATTTTCCTTTATAGAATGAAAAAAGTACAGAATTTCATCCACGTTCCATTGAAAACTGGGTCAAGGTTTTTAATTTTCCACGTTATTCTGTTTTCAAGACATTTTACTTGTCGTGATTATAAAATTATAATATTATATACCTACTTATTATATATACTTAGGTACATAATATAGGCACTGAAATGGACATTAAAATGCACGCTGGAGAACGTGTAAAATGACAGTTATTTTTTGTGCCGATTCAAAGCGCCCCACCAAGCGTACCGGGAAAGGGAATTAAAATTAGTACTTTGTTTAAAATGGCTTTCGTGTTGCTGATGTTGATACTATGTTGCCATGTGTCTCATCATCACTAATATTAAGTTTCGGAACTTACGTACTTTTACGTACGAACGTACGCTCATACTGAAAGAAGCTCACTGCTGCGATCAGCGCCAAAATGGTAAAAACCAATTTATCAAATGTACTTACCTGCAGTCGTATTTTCTTTGAAAACTGAGTAAGTATAGTTGTGACGGACAATAATTACGGAAACCTACACTGCGCGTGGCCCGACACGCACTTGACCGTTTTTAGGGTTCCGTACCTCAAAAGGAAAAACGGAACCCTTATAGGATCACTTTGTTGTCTGTCTGTCTGTCGGTCTGTCAAGAAACCTACAGGGTACTTCCCGTTGACCTAGAATCATGAAATTTGGCAGGTAGGTAGGTATTATAGCAGACATTAGGGGAAAAATCTGCAAACCGTGACTTTGTGGTTTTATTACAAAAAAAAAAATTGTGGTAATAAACTAAAAATTGGTATTTTCAATTTTCGAAGTAAGGTAACTATATCAAGTGGGGTATCATATGAAAGGGTTTCAACAGATTTTTATTTAATTTTGTGCATCATAGTTTTTGAATTATCGTGCAAAATGTCAAAAAAATACGACTGTAGTACGGAACCCTCGTCGCGCGAGCCTGACTCGCACTTGGCCGGTTTTTTTTAAACGGCTTTGATACACGGAAGAACAGTCAAAATTGATCCTATAAGCAGGGTTACGAAAGTATAGGTGAACTTTATAGACACACACAGACTGCTAAACACACACTTCTTATTTTTCTTATTCCAGAAGCTTTGGTTGCTGTAAAAAGGGACCCTGCGGTTTTAGAAGCCAAGCTGTCGATTAATGATCATAGTTTCTCGAATCCTCAAAAGACTCCAAAAAACCCAAAAAGATTCCAAACAGGTAAATAATTTTTAACCGACTTCCAAAAAGGAGGTCGTTCTCAACTCAGCCCGTTTTCTTTTAAATGTTTGTTTGTTTTTAAACGATTTGCCTACAGTACGCGACAGGTTTAAATGGAATAGGGAAGGGAACGCCCCGCACAGCCCCCGCGCTAACCCGGTACGGGCGAGCGTGGGTGACGTGCGGGAGTGCGGGGCGTCCCCCCGCCTCATTGCCCCATTGCCATCTCAACCTGTCGCGGACTATAGATCGACGAGACTACCTAAAGCGGTTTGAGTCAGACGCAACTGTTTGTGTGATTGCAGGTAATACTCCAGATCCAAAGAATCGCTTGGACTTTGAGAGCATGGTGTCCATGGAGCGTGATGCGCTGCTTTCGCTGCCACCCAACCAGTTCTGCCTCATCCTGAAATATGTGCAAACTCTTCGCCAGCAACGAATCATGATACAACAACAAATCGTAAGTACAATAGCCGGCAATAAATATTGTACATCGACCTTTTGAGCGTTGTCTCTGTCACTCATACCTATGTGACGTTTTGTCGGTCTCAACGACAGAGACAACGCTCTACAAATCACTATCACTTTCTAAAGGTCGATGTACAATATTTTGTGCCGCGTACTGTTGTAGGTATATGAATGGAACTGTAAATTAACCTATTTTTGCAATGATCTTGCGGCAGAAAAAAGCTGTATAGCCTAGTTGTTAACGTTGGCCTCCTAGTCGTGAGTCAGAGGTTCTGTCTCAGGCACACACCTCTAACTTTTCGGAGTCATGTGCGTTTTAAGCACTGAAGTATAATATCACTTGCCGTAACGTTGAAAGAAAACATCGTGAGAAAAGTTGCATGCCTGAGAGACTAATTCAAAGTCCTGACTGACTGACTGACATATATATCAACGCACAGCCTAAACTACTGGTCCTAGAGACATGAAATTTGGAGGGTGTATTTTTTGTAAAGAGTAGGTATCCACTAAGAAAGGATTTTTCGAAATTCTACCCCTAAGTGGGTTAAATAGGGGATGCAAGTTTGTATGAAAGTCCATCATTTTCCAAGTTATTTGCATGAAAATTGGTATTTGGGTTTTCGGTCACAAATGAAGAAATACGTGTTCCAGGATTTTTGGAAATTCAACCCCCACCTCTATTTTCTAAATTTCACCCGAGCGAAGCCGGGGCGGGTCAGCTAGTACAGTATATAATAACTGTATGATAATAGAATACTTAAATAACATCGATATTTCGACCCAGTTGCATGGGTCGTGGTCACGACCGGACTGTAGTGCTGCGAGAGATGAAAGGGAGTAGCGAACTACCCTCTTTCTTGTTGTTTTCGTTAGAACTTCACGATCTGTCCGGCAAAATGCACTCACAACATCACTATTAACTTTGCATGTCGTACGACGCTGCACTACATTCTATTATGTCGTTAAACCACGAAATAAGCCTAAAATTATGAATAATTTATTATTATTAGTTCTCTATAATGTTTCGAAGTGACCTTCATGAGTCTTTGTTACTTGAAATACTTAAACTTCCATGTATTTGTTTAATTTCCAGGAGTGCAGGTTTTGTAAGAACAACAAGCAGCCAGAGGTGTGGTACAACACCCATGTGCTGAAGGACGCGCAGGGCCGCGTGCAGTGCCCCGTCCTGCGCGCGTTCGTCTGCCCGCGGTGCGGTGCCACGGGCGACCGCGCGCACACCATCTCCTATTGCCCCAAAACCAAGAGGCGCTAGCTCCAGCGTCGGCAACATTCCACAAACATGCCGCCTAATAAAAAGAATTCCTTGAATTTCATTTTATTTTATCTTAGATTACCTACTTAAAGTATTTTATTTTATTCAGATACAAGTTAGACCTTGACTGCAATCTCACCTGGTGGTAAGTGATGAAGCGGGCTAACCTGGAAGGGGTATGGCAGTTTTTAGGATTCCGTACCTTAAAAGAGAAAAAGGGAATCCTTATAGGATCACTTCGTTGTCTGTCTGTCTGTTCGGCTGTCCGGTCTGTCAAGAAAACCTATAGGGTACTTCCCGTTGACCTAGAATTATGAAATTTGGCAGGTAGATCTTATAGCACAAGTAGGTAAAGGAAAAAATCCGAAGACCGTAAATTTGTGGTTTCATCACAAAAAAAAATTAAAATGTGTTCATGAACAAATAATTAATAATTAGTATTTTCAATTTTCAAACTAAGATAACTGATGTGGTGACAAGTAGGGTATTATAATATTATGAAAGGGTTTTACCTGAACATTCTAAAACTGATTTTTATTTATTTTATGCATATAATGGTTTTTGTTTTATCGTGCAAAATGTTGAAAAATACCCGAGTACGGAAACCTTGGTGCGCGAGTATAACTCGCACTTGGCTGGTTGTTAATTAACCCTTTGGTTTCTACACGGTAACGTACCGGAACGCTAAATCGGTTGTCGGCACGGCTTTGCCAGTAGGGTACCTAGTAACTAGCCACGGCTGAAGCCTCCCACTATTAGACCGAGAAAATTTAGAAACTATAAAATTTCAAAATTCCACTTCTAAAACTCCATGAAGGCAAGTATAATATAACAACGTATGCACGTATACACTCTTACAGTAAGTACCTAATAGCACAGAATATATAATATGCTAATAGCATTAATAGCATTTGAAAAAAGTTTTTTAGCTGATGCCCGTGACCTCGTCCGCGTGGATTTAGGTTTAAAAAAATTCCGTGAGAATTCTTTGATTTTTCTGATTAACAAACACATAACCCTCCTTTGGGCTTCGCGGCAGTCGGGTAAAAAGTAGCCTAGTCGATACGTTGTTCCGTTGCGGCGTGATTGAAAGACAAACCATCAAACAAACACATTTTCCCATTTATAATAATGGGTAGTGAAAAAAAACCGGCCCATTAGCTTTCTAAAAGCAGTTTAATATTGAAAAAGCATAGGTGCTCTGATTAAGATACTTAGTAATTTTATGAGAACGTGCCTCATAATACACAATACCGGGCAAATTGGACCAATTTCATGGATACAGAGGCGGATTTGCAGTCTTAGCCGCTCTAGGCCCCAGGCCAGAGCCGCCCCTTTCCCAGCTCTAATCATATTAAAGACTAACTTATGCTCGCGACTTCATCCGCGTGGACCACACGAATTTCATACCCCTATTTCATCCTCTTAGAGGTTAAATTTTCAAAAATCCTGTCTTAGCGGATGCCTACGTCATAATAGATATCTGCATGCCAAATCTCAGCCCGATCCGTTCCGGGTTCGAAATTTGTGTAGTCCACGCGGATGAAGTCGCGAGCATAAGCTAGTTTAAATATATATAAAAAGACTTGTTCTGACTGACAAACTGATTTATCAACGCACAGCCTAAACTGCTGGGTTTAGAAACATGAAATATTGACAGTAAGCTCCTTTTCTAACGTAGGCACCCACTAAGAAAGGATTTTTGAAAGTTCAACCCCTAAGGGGGTTAAATAGGATATGGAAGTTTGTATGAAAGTCATTTATTTTTAAAGTTACATCGATAAAAATTGTTATATAAGCATCGATATAAATGGTCAAGCAAACAAAATTTTTCACGGTTTTGGAACCAGATAAATCAGCGCCACCTCTTAGATAGGACTAATGAACGACTCGTTTGAAATCCAGACGTCACTGAGGTTGCATTGGTGCTAAAGCACCACTGAGTCAGTGCCATTTTGATTGTTCAAAAGCCCTGTCCATACAAAGTAATATCAAATAGTATGTATGTGGCTTTCGGTTAAAAATAATAATATTATGTAAGTATTTCATGATTTTTGAAAATTTTACTTCCAAGGGGGTAAAATAGGGGGTGTAAGTTTGTATGAATGTCCGTTGTTTTTCAAGTTATTTCCATGAGAATTGGTAAGTATGTAGGTAAATGAAAAAATACGTGTTTCAGGTTTTTTGAAAATTCCACCCCCATGCTTTTTTTTACTATCATTACAATCTAGCCTATGAGAGAGGCTAATAAGTAATTATTATATTAACCTAAACTTATAAACGTACTTACTATACCTAAGAATCGGTCTATTGAGTCTTTATTGGTAGACACTTTGTTCTTGTGTTCTTTAAATTGCACTAGCACTATGCTTTCACTTTGTTCGTGTGTTCTTTGAATTGCACTAGCACTATATTTTCACCCCCACGCTGATATTCTAAATCCCACCCGCGTGAAGCCCGGGCAGATCAGATAGTGTGTTACAAAACTCGTCTGCACTTAAAGGACTCTGCTAAGGGATTGGTCAACTTAGTTTGGATACGCGAGAGTGAAGACTCGAGTGACTACCAGATGGTGTCCAGATGGCAGAACATCGTTTAAAACCCAAAACTAAGATTGTCATTAGGGTACCCGGACCAATAGATGAACATTCGGAAATTCGGAATTCAACTAAATAGTCGTATATTTTTCAAATCACATAATAATATGTACTGAATAATTAATATTTTTTCTTAATGTTTTTAATGTTTTTAACTCCCCAATGAATAAAATTTTAAAGTCACTAGTAACTAATAAAATAGGAGGCACTGGATGTGCTCTACTGGTAACTGTCAAAAGATCTGCATTTATTAATGACAAAAGTAGATTCATAACAATATCTTTAAAAAATCGGCCAAGTGCGAATCAGAATCGCGCACTGAGGGTTCCGTACTGCAATCGCATTTTATCGACATTTTGTACGATAAATCAGAAACTACTGACTAGATCTCGTTCAAACCGGTTTTCGGTGGAAGTTTGCATGGTAATGTACATCATATATTTTTTTTAGTTTTCTCTTATTTTAGAAGTTACAGGGGGAGACACACATTTTACCACTTTGGAAGTATCTCTCGCGCAAACTATTCAGTTTAGAAAAAAATGACATTAGAAACCTCAATATCATTTTTGAAGAGCTATCCATAGATACTCCACACGTATAGGTTTGATGAAAAAAAATATTTTTTGAGTTTCAGTTCTAAGTAGGGGACCCCCAAAATTTATTGTTTTTTTCTATTTTTGTGTGAAAATCTTAATGCGGTTCACAGAATACATCTACTTACCAAGTTTCAAAAGTATAGCTCTTATGGTTTCGAAAAAAGTGGCTGTGACATACGGACGGACATACAGACAGACATGATATTATACATTTATAAGGGTTCCGTTTTTTGCTATTTGGCTACGGAACCCTAAAAAATCTATAGCATCCATTAGCATCTTTAAAATTCATCGGCACCGTAATAATCGTTTTTTTTATATCACGTACCTAGGTATAAGTTTTGTAGTGATCGCTCTTTATATGTTTTCTCAAGGATTTACTTTATTAATCGCGATTTTTCAAACAGAAAATATTTAAATCACACAAACACTCGGACATACACCCTATACCCTACCCTATACCCTATCTGTATTGTTTTGCCAAAATGTATCGCGTAAAGTTTTATGGTCTCGTTTTGGTGGTGTCGTCCGTCCCTCCTGTTGTTTATGAATAGGTTTTCTGTACCATGTGCGTTCGAACGCAACATGATACCTCATAGTAACATTTGTGAATATGGGTTGTAAGTGTTTACGCTTTTGCCTTTTTCGATCCTTGACCTATTGTTTCGTTCCCGTAAAAACAATGATCTATTGTCCTTTTATTGGTTGCTTACGCACTTTCTATTCCTGATTTTTCTTGAACTTATTGATTATTTATATAAGTTCAAGTTAGTTATAAGTATTAATACGATGCATTGCAGAGCGGCCGCCCCTAATATGTGGCCGCTCTAGGCTCGGGCCTATTGTGCCTAAGGGCAAATCCGCCACTGCATGGATACCTATACTAAAACATACAGAAATACTCTGGTCTCAAATTAGATCTGAGGCATGCGTAAGACGAATCAATGTAGTCACAATTACTGTGACATTATAAGGTACTAGAGGATGCCCGCGACTTCATCCGCGTGGATTTAGGTATTTAAAAATCCCGTGGGAACTCTTTGATTTTCCGGGATAAAAAGCCTATGTCCTTCCCCGGGATGCAAGCTATCGCTGTACCAAGTTTCGTCAAAATCGGTTGAACGGATGGGCTGTGAAAGGCTAGCAGACAGACAGATAGACAGACAGACACACTTTCGCATTTATAATATTAGTATGGATGAGCACTTGTCCCCAACTATGTCTGCCTAATTTATTTCTTTAAAAATTATTGTAAGAGACGCCAAACTTCTTGAATTCTCTTATCTGACGTTCTTGCTTGCACCCATGGCGCCGCGCCGGTACTATAAGTATAAACACAAAATCCTTTATACCGTCTTGCAACTTTTGCAAGGAATCTGCAGAAGGAGGAACGCGCTGCTCTCGATCCCCGCTGCTTCCCGCAGCTATACCTGTTTAAAGCTTATGCAATGCTACTCGTCAGTTCGTCACTCCATTAGAGCATTCAAAAAGTTTGGCGTCTTATACGAACCGTGTATGGACGATCTCGAGTCCCCTGGAAGATTACTTACCCCACAAGTTGGCGGGAGGCGGGTTGATGAGGCAGATGGCTGTGTAGGTGCACTCTCGAAACTAACACAGCAATTGACACAATAATATGAAGACTGATGAATTTGATTGGATAAGTCCAGCTTAGATTGTAATGTTCCTTAAAAAAACATAGTTTTCCTTCTTCCGTTTTCTATTTTTTGAATAAAAAATTGTTGATATGACCACTATGAATCATACCAACTATGAATTTACCAATTGCTTCACAGTTTTAATAAGTGAAAGCATATTAAATTTTAAAGTCGCCAAATATAAGATTTTTATGCACAGACAAGATTTCCCCTTAATATAAATTGTTTATATAGTAGATAAGTAAGTATATAGAAAGGCTACACGTGCATCGGAAAATGGACGGATTAGGAATTGTGATGGAAACACAAGCTCATCTTGGTTATTGGTTTTCTCATCTAATATCATTATAATTTAGGGAAGTAGGTAGGTAGGTACCTATCTCAGATTATAGAAGAGGTAAAAAGAGTATGGATACAAAGAAAAAAAGAAAGGAAAAATAGATCTCTAAAGGAACCGAAATATAAGCTGATCCATGTTATATAACAAGAAAATAAAATAATTACGTAAAGAAAAAAATGGGTATAATTTTTTTTAAATTTTAAACAAATAATACTTACAGAACAGTCATAAACTAAACTGGTTCCTATTCCCATACTTATACACATAAAAAACCGGCCAAGTGCGTGGCGGGCCACGGGCAGTGTAGGGTTCCGTAGTCACAACTTAGCCATGATAGTTTTCCTTTAAAATTTATTATATATACTACTGCCGTGGATTTTTTCACGTTCCTATATACTACCATTTGGGGGACGACCGGACACTTGACTCTAATAAAAAATAGCACTTTAAAACATCATATTTTACAAACTATGGTGTAGACGAGAAAAAAAAATCATCTCCACTTTACATGTAGGGGAGTTACCCTAAAAAATAATATTTATCACAATTTTATTTCATCACTTAGTCGGCATGATTAATATTTATACCCATGCCAAATTACAGATTTCTAGCACTAATAGTCTCTGAGATTAACCGAGGACGGACGGACAGACAGACGGACATGGCGAAACTATTGGGGTTCCTTGTTCACTACGTAACCCTAAAAAAGATGCATTATGATTTATGAACCTACACGTCTGCTTGCTGTCACACGACCGTGACAAAAAAACCACGAAACAGATAAGCTCGACAAGCGACTCCAACACCTAGGTCATGTTGAGTAAGGTCAGTTGTGTGTTCAGAACGTTTTGTAGTTTTTCCGGCCAAAGTGGCTGTCATGTTTGATTGCCGTACCGTACGGGTGAAAATATGTGGGTTTGCCAAATGTAAAAATAACCGAATTTGTATCGATTTAGCCAAATATTATGCTCCCCAATAAAATGTTAAGTAGGTACTTATTTATTTTTCTTATTCTAAGCTGCACACATAAAATTGTAATCTACTTTCTTTTTGACGTTTCGATACTACAGTATTATTATATTAAATGCCTTTTTCGATACCAGTCGACGGGTTACTGGGTTGTGTGAAATACGAATTGTTGTATGTACTTAGTCTTGAGCTTGGTAGAAAATACTAGTAACGAATCATTAGGCTGTCTGCTGTTGGTTCCTCTAAGAATAACTGGGACGACCAAGGACGTCCAGCTAACCTAAGTAATGAAGGGATCCTGAGGTTCAATCCACCTAATCGCTGTAACATTAAATATTTACCTAATTATAATGTCGTATGAAAAAATCGCTAAGAAGACGCCCACAATCGCCAGGCAGAATCGAATCGCAGATTATAGTTGCTGCGCACGCGCCGCCCGTTGCAAAAGAGCTGCAATAACGTCAGCTAAGCAGCACAGCACACATCGACTGCAATAATTGATGCACCAAAAATATCTACATTATTCAGCAGCTCAGCCGCATTTATTTGGCTGCCAATAACTCTCGTTTTAGTACCTACTTTAAATATGTTACATTTGACGTGGCTCGTTTGCAGAATTTAGAATAGGTATAGAAGCAGAGTCTAATTAATATAGTTAATTAAACATAAATATCTCAAGTATAGAAGTACTTATGAAGAGTGAGTTTATTGCTACGCAGATGTTATATCAATGCACGTTATTACAAAGACAGGTAGATATCTAGGTGTAGTGTTGAATGGACGCATGCGTGCATGCATGTTGAAGTCGGGCGAGCTTGAAGCTTTGATTTCTAGGTTCTTTTATTATACTCGCCCGACTTCATTCATACATACACGTGTAGAAACAAAAGTTATTTTTTACTTTGTAGTGGTTTTGGAAGTTGGTTTTTTAATATTTTATTTTATTTTAAGCTTTTTAGTGTAAGTAGTCATTGCTTGGTACCTAAAATATCAATTCACCAGCAAAACTTTCTAAATCCACACGGCTTAGGAGTTCAGTACCTTGCAGCATCAGGATTGAGGAGTTGGGATCCAAAGTTCAATGCTTGGTATATGCTTGGCACCAAAAATAATATCGCATCATCCGCAGTTCCTCAATCACTATAGTTTAGGAGTGCTGTACCCTACATCATCAGGATTGAGGAGTTGGGACTTGGAGTCCAAACATAATGTCGTTGTTTGGTACCTACAACATGAATTCACTATGACTACTTCCTGAATCTTGATAACTTAGGCGGGCAGAAACCCTGCAGCATCAGGATTGAGGAGTTGGATCCAGATATTTTTGTGGGGCCCCACGAAAACATCCCCGGTTGATCAAAAAAAAATTTGCAAATCGGTCCAGAAACCTCGAAAAAATCGGTGTACATACTTTTAAAAAAACGGCCGAATTGACTACCACCTTTTTGGAAAAAATTTATAATCACTTAGTTAATTTGTTTGTTTGCATTAAAATATGTACTTAGTTGCATTATTTTTTGTTTAAGTTAGGTTGAATGGTTTTGGTATTGTCTGTCTGCAATATGTATCCTATTTAATAAAAGTGTTTTAATTACTGCGTGGTTACTATTTGTTTAAAAAATATCTGCATACATTGTAGGTCCTTTTAAATTGCTTGTTATTAAAGTTAGCAGATGCCATTTCTATTACCATAATTATAATTCCGTGAGCTCGCCTATTCTAGAGTCTAACTATCTTCAGCTTAAATATCAATACTTTAGAATTATTGTATACACTAAAATTATTTCCCTCAAAATTGCATTTTAACTAGCAAGTGTATTTATTGAACGTCAATACTCCACGCACTGCAATTCCTAAAATAAACTGAAAATCAACAGCTGAGTCAACATAGCTGTGAGCTTTTGCAGTTTCAAAATAAATACCATCCACTATTATTATATTTTCTACTATTTAGAGAACCGGGGTAATAATGATGAGCAATTCGCATAGGTATAGTAGTAGGTCGAGATGTCAATCGGGGAAGGAACACCCCGTGCACCCGCACAGCCCCCGCGCTAACCAGTTGCGGGAGAGCGCGGGTGACATGCGGGTGTGCGGGGTGTCTCTGCCTCATACTCGGATTGCCGTCTCGACCTGTCGCGGACTATATTTTCAATGCGTATTGCTTTTCCGAGATAATGTCCATCTCCAGGATGCCTGTGCCAAAATCGTCAAGGTCGATTCAGCGTTTGAATAGCAATAGACAAATACACATTTCATCATCATCATCATCAACTCAACCCATTGCTGGGCCACTACTGTGCACGGTTCTCCTCTCAGAATGAAAAATGGTCCGTGCCATGGGCAAGTGAGGATTGGCAGACACACTTTTGCATTTATAATAATGACTAGCTGATGCCCGCGACTTCGTCCGCGTGGATTTACGTTTTTCAAAATCCCACGGGAACTCTTCGATTTTCCGGGATAAAAAGTAGCCTATGTGTTAATCCAGGGTATAATCTATCTCCATTCCAAATTTCAGCCAAATCTTTCCAGTAGTTTTTGCGTGATTGAGTAACAAACATCCAAACATCCACACTTTCACGTTTATAATACTAAGTATGGACACAGAATATGGTATGGATTATTACGTCGTTTATAATTAGTATATAGATATCTTTGAGTATGGGTCTAGATATTATCTAGATCTAGATAGCAGGGAATAGGTATGTATGTAAGTACATAGGTACATAAGTATTATAAATAGCAAAGTGCAAAATGCAAACAAACACTTTGCCAAGACATCCATGCACACTATTGTTGCTATGATGATAGTGATGTGCCTTACCATGGCAATTAACAACTACTTATATTAGATATTAATTGTAAATATACATAGATATAATAATTAAATACTAAGTATGTGAATATAAACTAAAGGTTAGTTACTTATTATTTAATTTTAATTTTTACCTATGCACTTGACTGCTCACCAATAAATTGCTGTTTTGTACTACTTAAGTATTTTAGTGTTGAACCAAAATTACTAATTGTGCATCAAAATATTATCAATAAACCAAATCAAACTAACTAAGCATCTATTTTATGCAAATAAATTAAATACTTAGGTACGCCTCTAAATCTGAATGCGTACAGACTACAGACGCTTTATCGCTTTAGACTATATATATAATATCTTACAATATTTTCCAAATGAATTTAACTAAGAAATTACTGGTGACAGAAGGGCTGGCTCATTTTTTGCGCAACGGATCAGCCTGGCTGTCCAGCGCGGAAATGCAGCCAGTATTCTTGGCATCATTCCACGCGGTCATGATTTATATAGTAATTAGATAAGTCACATAGATATAAACTGTAAATATTTTAAATATGTTTGTAAATAAAAAATTTATTCAGAAATTACTTTAACTAATTTGTCAAATCCAAGCAACAACAAAACAAGAAGCAGCGATAGCCATGTCGACCTCTTGCTCTGGGAATCCAGGGTATGCATCTCTTTCGGAGTTAGGTGTGTTTTACTTTTAAGCAATTAAAATTGAAGAAAAACATCGTGAGGAACCTACATATCTGAGAGTTTCCATAATGTAGGTACTCAAAGGATGTGATGTATGTGAAATCTGTCAATTCTTCTCTAATCCGTGGTCAATTCGCAGTTGGTTAGCGTGGTAGACTATGGCCTAAACGCTTTTCTTTCTGAGAGGAGACCCGTGTTCACAGCAATGGGTCGGTGATAGTTTGATGAATGGTTGATGATAATGATAAATAAAATCCACAACTATCAATCTTGCACTATTTTTTTAAATATCAGATACAAGTTAGCCCTTGACTGCAATCTCACCTGGTGCAGCAGTCTAAGATGGAAGCGGGCTAACCTGGAAGGGGTATGGTAGTTTATATTAAACCCATGCCCCTTTGGTTTCTACATGGCATCGTACTGGAACGCTAAATCGCTTGACGGCATGATTATGCCGGTAGGGTGGTAAGTAGCCACGGCCGACGCCTCCCACAAAATAGTGAAACAAAGTGTGATTAGAAATAGGATTGTGGTCTAGAAGACCTTTGATTAAATAAATATCAGCAACGTCACTAGAACTCGTCACAATAACACGCGTCGTATATTTCAGCAGATTTAGCAAAAAATAGGTATTTTCTGTTTACGTAAATGCAAATATTTTCACTAAAAAATAGCGTCGTGTGTAAGAAAGCGCGCACGTGTATGATTATAGTATTACTTTACAGACGTCTTATCACATTATCGCAGGCACTAGGTATTACGCGAAATTATACGGTCTAGACCCGTGACGGTACAAAGCGTGAATTTGTAAGATTACGCTATTCAATCGATGTTTTCTCTTTTACCTTTTGCTATAGATTTAGAGTAATACTAGATGATGCTGCGGCTTCGTCCTCTTGGATTTAGGTTTTTAATATCCCGGGGAACTTTTTCATTTTTCGGGATAAAATTTTACCTATGTCACTCTCCAGAGTTTTAAAAAAATCCATGCAAAAATTTACACCGATCCGTTGCTCCGTAGCGGCGTTATTGAAGGACAAACCAACAAACAAACACACTTTCGCATTTTATAATATCGTCCCTTACAGGATGAAATTTAATAAAAGTCCTATTACAGAAAATTAGTTCTTCACGCATCTTACTACACACGCTATTCGTCATCCTGCACGGGTCAACACTCAACATTATGGACAGTGACTAGATAATTTTTAGGGTTCCGTACCTCAAAAGGAAAAACGGAATCCTTATAGGATCACTTTGTTGTCTGTCTGTCTGTCTGTCAAGAAACCTACAGGGTACTTCCCGTTGACCTAGAATCATGAAATTTGGCAGATAGGTAGGTCTTATAGCAGAAATTTGGGGAAAAATCTGAAAACCGTGAATTTAGGGTTAGATCACACAAAAAAAATTAAATTGTGGTCATGAACTAATATTTAGTATTTTCAATTTTCGAAGAAAGATAACTATATCAAGTGGGGTATCATATGAAAGGGCTTTATCTGTGCATTCTAAAACAGATATTTATTTATTTTTATGCATCATAGTTTTTGAATTATCGTGCAAAATGTCGAAAAATACGACTGTTGTAGGTACGGAACCCTCAGTGCGCGAGCCTGACTCGCACTTGGCCAGTTTTTTTTTAATATGCTGGGGGAGCTCTTTGATTTACCGGGACAAAAACAGTAGCTATGTCTGTCTCTGGGATGCATTCTATCTCTATTCTCTGTAAATATATCTAAATTCTAAGTGTTCTAAATTTCGTCAAATTCGGTTAGCCATGGAAAGTTAACAGAGAGACAATACTTTCGCATTTCTAAAATGGATATGACAATAATTGTATGATCAATTTTTTAATATTGGAAGGTAGGTTCTGTATAGGGCGCAGGTATCCGCTAGGAAAAGATTTTAAGAAAATCCACCCTTAGGTAGTAAGTAAAATGGGAGTAGGAAGGTTATATGAAAGTATGTTTTTGAAGTTAGGTATAGTTTCTGCTATCATACCGCAAGGCATCGCCAAGATACGCACCCGTTCGTACCGTAGCCGTACCGTACCGTACACGTACGAAGCAACCCGTCCAGCATCATTTTTCCCCTCCAATTTTAATACGGGTCCATTTAAGACTATTAGGCATCTTCTAGGCACGCGCGCTTCATCTTAGACTGCAGCAGCCTGCCGAGCCGGTCTGATTGCAGCCAAGCGCTAGTCTATAAATATTTTAAAAAAACCGATCAAGTGCGGGTCAGACTCGCGCATCGAAGATTCCGTACTACAGTCGTATTTTTTCGACATTTTGTTAATAAAAAGAGCCCTTTCATATGATACCCCACTTGGTAGGTATAGTAATCTTACTTTGACCTTAGGGTAAGCAGTGCCTTTATACCTCTATGTCCTGCAGGTACCCACCCTATTATACAAGTAAAGTTTTACACGAGGCAAAGCTCAACAAATTGCCCCATGTTAATGCGGGCGGTAAGGTAAACAACCCGGGCCAATGTACCACGTGCACTCGTCACAGGGCTACCACACGTTACAGGTTACAGGAAAATTCCCTGACTTACCACCACCTACCCACGATTTAAGCCCACTCTACACTCGCACGTGAAACGCAGCCGCAAAGCCTGCTATTGAACCGTGTGCGACGAATAATATAATTACCTATGTCCGTAGAGGGACTTTCACCACTACACCACTTTTTGCAGTCTAGTTCCTACTTCCTAGTGTTTCTGTCGCGGACTACAAAATCGATATCAAACGGCGACTACGGAGGGGAGCTATTTGTTGTTTTCATCAATCTTCTATGCGTATACAATCAATATACATAGGTATACCTATTACCTATAGTTCGCGACAGATCGAGATGGCAATCTGAATGAGGTCGACATTAAGCAGGGGGCCGCCCCGCACACCCACACCCACCCGCGCTATCCCGCACCGGTTAGCGCGGAAGCTGTGCGGGTGTGCGGGGCGTCTCCACCCCGATTGCCATATCTACCTGTTGCATACTATATACATCGTGATAATTAATTAACGTACAGATTTTGCTCGTAGGTTTTCTCCATTGAAAGAAGTGAAAGATCTATGTGCGATAGAAAGTATTTTCAGAAAATTTTAGGGTAGGTAGTTGTTTTATCATCATCATCATAATCAACCCATCGCCGGCTCACTACAGAGCACGGGTCTCCTCTCACAATGACAAGGGTTTTGGCCATAGTCTACCATTCTGGTCATGTGCGGATTGGCATACTTCAAACACCTTTGAGAACATTATGGAGAACTCTCAGGCATGCAGGTTTCCTCACGATGTTTTCCTACACCGTTAAAGCAATTGATATTTAATTACTTAAAACGCACAGTTTACTCCGAAAAGTTAAAGGTGCGTGTCCGGGATCGAACCCCCGACCTCCGATTAGAAGGTGGACGTTCTAACCACTAGGCTATCACAGCTTACAGGGAGGTTGTTTTTTAAAGTGGTATAAATAATACAAGAAAACTGTAACTATCCACCGCTTTGAAACTTTACGATCTCACCTTCAACCACGCAACGCTTTGACACCCTACAAGTAAATTGCAGTATAGTTTGTAACACGTAAATGTAAGGTTTGTAATATACATATTATATACCTGCTACCTACCCTGTATCTTTGATCAATATACACTAGATAAGCAATCCTTTATAACATTACTAGATGATGCCTGCGACTTCGTCCGCGTGTATTACGGGTTTTAAAAATCCCGTGGGAACTCTTTGATATTCCAGGATAAAAAGTAGCCCTTTCTACTCCTAGTAATCCTTTCCCGGGATGCAAGCTACCTCTGTACCAAATTTCGTCAAAATCAGTTGAATAGATGGGCCGTGAAAGGCTAGCAGACAGACAGACAGACTGACAGACAGACACACACTTTCGAATTTATAATATTAGTATGGATAATATAGAAAAGTACCTATCCGCTTTGAATTTCTCAGTGTTTTATTTATAGCACAACTAGCTTATTCCCGCGACTTCGTCCGCGTGGATTGCACAAATTTCAAACCCCTATATTAGAGGTTGAATTTAAAAAATCCTTTATTAGCGGATGACTACAACATAATCGCTCTCTGCATGCCAAGTTTTAGCCCGTCCGTCCAGTAGTTTGAGCTGTGCGTTGATAGATCAGTCAGTCAGTCAGCTTGGTATACGGTATTGGCATATAGGTATTGGCGTTTTGCTAAAGTGAAGTAGACCAGTGGCCCTACCGCGGTTGTTTGACAGCTACAATGTCACGATCGCAATCATCTCTGATTGGTTAATGCTTGCTCACTATTGGCCACAATGCATTGTTGCAACAGAATCGCACAAATTAAGCCAATCAGAGCAATTGAGATTGTAATAATGATTGATGCAGGTTTTAGACAATCGCCCTTCTGATATCTAATGTGCCTATCAGCTATAGATATAAGAAAAGAATGATCTGGAATTTTGCAAACAATACAATCAATGCAATTATCTACACAGGAGAGAAGTAATTTTATTGAGTTAAGGTCTATCCTCTAGTCTATTTATTGACACGTTTGCCTAGACCTAAGAACGTATAGCTATCTATATACTAATAATACGGTATCCCTGGAGATAAATACCAACATCTACCAAGCATTAGAATTATGTGGTACAAAGTCAGATAAGAAATTAAGTGGGCTCGGTTCGGTGCTTTCTTCATACAAACGTAGGAGGGTAATTACTACATTATTTGATACTAGCTGATGCCCGCGGCAGCACCCGCGTGGATTTAGGTGTTTAAAATTCTGTGGGAACTCCTTGATTTTCCGGGATCAAATGTAGCCTAGGTTCTTCCCCGGGATGTAAGCTATCTCTGTACCAAATTTCGTCAAAATCGGTTGAATGGTTGAGCCGTGAAAAGCTAGCAGACAGACAGACAGACAGACACACTTTCGCATTTATAATATTAGTGTGGATTTTATGCTCAAAAATAAGTATTATATCGGTTTGTCTTGCCATTATCTAGGTTTATTGTTATTTTAACCATTGAAAAATATTGATTTTAAAGTTACGAGCCTCAAAAGATTCCTATTTTAACACTAAATTTATGACAACTTTGGGCGTAAATAAATAAGATTAGGGGTATGAAAATTCTAAAACAATTTAACATTAGACATAGGTAGTTTATTTGTTAATTAGTTGAAATATCTTTATTTTGCAAACATACATTTAGTATCTTTTCTCCAAAATACTTTTCCTAAACCGTGTTTTAATTAATTAAATATCACTTGCTTTAACGGTGAAGGAACACATCGTGAGGAAATCTGCATGCCTGAGAGTTCTCCATAATGTTCTCAATGGTGTGTGTAGTCTACCAATCCGCACATGGCCAGCGTGGTAGACTATGGCCAAAACCCTTGTCATTGTGAGAGGAGACCCGTGCTCTGTAGTGAGCCGGCGATGGGTTGATTATGATGATGATGATAAAACAACCACCCTAAAATTTCTGAAAATACTTTCTATCGCATATTATAGACCTTTCAACGGAGAAAACCTACGAGCAAAATCTGTACGTTAATTAATTATCACGATGTATATAGTATGCAACAGGTAGATATGGCAATCGGGGTGGAGACGCCCCGCACACCCGCACAGCTTCCGCGCTAAACGGTGCGGGATAGCGCGGTCGACGTGTGGGTGTGCGGGGCGGCCCCCTGCTTCATGTCGACCTCATTCAGATTGCCATCTCGATCTGTCGCGAACTATAGGTAGTAGGTATACATATGAGAGGAGACCCGTGCTCTGTAGTGAGCCGGCGATGGGTTGATCATGATGATGATGATGATGATGAAACCCTTGATCTCAGTGAAAATCATCGTGCCTTCATCTTTCATATACATACAATGTCAAGTGAAAAGCAAACAGGTTAGGTTGAGCGTACTGCGTCACCTTAAGGCTATCTAATGAAGACCATTTTAATTGATTCCGTCAATATAAGAAACTTATAAATATTATAAACGCTAGGTATCCTTGGTGTAGGCAAGGTCTATTTACTGCTCTAAAATATTATTTTATTTCTAAGTTCAATCCAGACTTGAGTCAATTTTGCCAACCAACATAAAAATAATCATAACAAGATTACGATTCTCTTATTGAAATGATAACTAACAACTTTGACCTTTTTGACTTCGCATTTTGATAAGGCTACTTAGGTACTGATAAAATTCATCGAAATGTCCGAATGAAAGAAATATGTTGATATACCAGTGAAATAACTGTGCTGTTGTTTCTGTCGCAGCGTTGCAGATAATAATATCTCTGCCTTCCTACTGTGCAGATGTGTTTCTAGCTTTTGAGCAGGAGGACCAAAATTCGATTTTCAGTTAAGTTATCTTGAAAAATAAATAATATTTAGGGTTTTTTTTCTTGTAATGTAAGCCAACTTGTGATGTGACTCATAAAGACTTTTTCTGACTGACAGACTGATCTATCAACGCATAGCCTGCCGCTGGGGTTAGAAACATGAAATCTTCACAGTAAGTAGGTTCCTCTTATTAAGGTATCAATCAATCAATCAATCAGCCTGTTTGCGCCCACTGCTCGACATAGGCCTTCCCAAGAGCACGCCACCACACACGATCCTCCGCCTTCCTCATCCACCCACTTCCCGCTATCTTCTTAAGGTCGTCAGTCCAGCGGGTTGGAGGTTGTCCCACACTGCGCTTGCTGATACGCGGTCTCCACTCCAGAACACGTCTGCCCCATCGGCCATCGGTTCTGCGGCAGACGTGGCCTGCCCACTGCCACTTTAGCTGGCTAATTCGTTGGGCTATGTCGGTCACTCTGGTTCTCCTACGGATTTCCTCGTTACGGATTTTGTCCCTCGGAGAGATACCCAACATAGCCCGCTCCATAGCCCGCTGAGCGACTTTGAACTTGTGGACAAGGCCAACTGTCATGGTCAGTGTCCACGTTTCAGCGCCATACGTCATCACAGGTAGGACACACACTCATTAAAGACTTTCGTCTTTAGGTTTTGCGGTAATAAAAATTTTTTTTAGCCAATGGAGAAAGTTTCCGTGGTGTTCCCATTTAAATTTCTCAAACCTGATGCTGCAGGGTTACTGCCCGCCTAAGTTATCAAGATTTGAAAGTGTTCATAGTGAAATAATATTGTAGGTACCGAGCAACGACTTCATAGTTGGACTTCAAGTCCCAACTCCTCAACCCTGATGATGTAGGATACAGCACTCCTAAACTATAGTGATTCAGGAACTGCAGATGATGAAATTTTTTTTGAGGTACCAAGCATAGACTACTAGACTACGTACATTATTGAACTTCAGATACCAACTCCTCAATCCTGATGCTGCAAGGTAATGAACTCCTAAGCCATGGGGATTCAGGAATTTCTGATGGTGAATTGATATTTTAGGTATCAAGCAACGGCTTCATGATTACACTCCAAGTCCGAATTCCTCAAACCTGATGATGCAAAGTACATCACTCCTAAACCATAGAGATTTAGGAACTGTTCCTGGTGAAATAATATTGTTAATGCATAGCATAGACTTTGTTATTGAATCTCAAGTCCCAACTCTTCAATCCTGATGCTGCAAGGTACTTAATGAACTCCTAAGCCGTGTGGATTTGGAAAGTTTTGCTGGTGAACTGATATTTTAGGTACCAAGCCATGACTACTTACACTAAAAAGATTAAAATAAAAAAATATATTAAAAAACCGACTTCCAAAACCACTACAAATCGTATGAAGTCGGGCGAGCATAATAAACGAAACTATAGAAATCAAAACGTGAAGTTCGCCCGACTTCAACATCCTACTACGTGTCGAAATAAAAATTATTTATTACTTTGTAGCGGTTTTAGAAGTCGGTTTTTTAGGGTTCCGTACCTCAAAAGGAAAAACGGAACCCTTATAGGATCACTTTGTTGTCTGTCTGTCTGTCGGTCTGTCAAGAAACCTACAGAGTACTTCCCGTTGACCTAGAATCATGAAATTTGGCATGTAGGTCTTATAGCAGACATTCGAGGAAAAATCTGAAAACCGTGAATTTGTGGTTACATCACACAAAAAAAAATTAAATTGTGATCATAAACTAATCATTAGGATTATCAATTTTCATGTTTCAAGATAACTATATCAAGTGGGATATCATATGAAAGGTCTTCACTTGTGCATTCTAAAACAGATTTTTATTTATTTTTATGCATCATAGTTTTTGATTTATCGTGCAAAATGTCGAAAAAATACGACTGTATTACGGAACCCTCGTTGCGCGAGTTTGACTCGCACTTGGCCGGTGTTTTAATCTTTTTTTTATTAAGTATATAGCGTGATGATGTGGCCATCGTCATTCGTCAGTGATAAGGGCCGGTGGCCCGGCGACCCCCTCAAAGAAAAAGACTGCGTTAGAAGGCAGGACAATCTCAAGCGAGCTTAACTGGGCGCCGCAGGACACAAGCGGCACTAGTTCCTGTCTGTGGAAACTCTTGCAACAGATTGATAGTAATGAACAATGAACATGTTCTATCGGTTGAAATTACGAGGTACTTATTTACTGAAAAACTGTATTGTTCGAGTGAGTGAACGGCCAGTGCATGTGTGCTAAGTGTTATTGTAAGATATATCACCCACACACAAAGCTGAAATTACGTGGCCAGCGTCACCGATAACGACCGGTAGACGTCGTCGCTTCACGATCACTTTGCGCCCACAAGGCCGCTTCCTATGGCAACTTGTGAGTTGTGGCAAACCGGTACTATTCAACACTTCAGTGCCTAATTATCGAGCCTCTGTGGCGGATCATGTCTACTTGAGATCCGAGGTGAAACCTGATTTAAAGGCCCCAGTCCTGATAGTTCACTAAAATAGAAATTGCAGAATCAAATTTATTTTATTTTTGTAATCACAAAGAATATAAAATAATTAAGGGTTAATGTTGGTTTGGTAAATAAAATAAAATAAAATAGTGTCTCTTCAGTGTGATTCTGTATTTCAAAGATTTGATGGGAGGTCGATGGTCGAGATTGGATACTGTGGTTGATTTTACGTGTAATGCTACTTTTTTTCAATCTATTCCTCTTTGAGCTTTCAGCATTACCTTTCAGCTACCCGGTCAGGCTTCCATACGCCATGTTTTCTGAGTGTAATTTCCCGCGTTAAAGTATTCATTTGTTTTGTTTTTCAATAAACATTTGATAAGTTACCTCCTTGGTTGCCATGTTCCGGAGTAAAAGATCGTTTCATTTTTAAATTACACGACAGATAAGGATTTCATACAACTTTTGCCGGCCGCTGCTCGCATGTGTTTGGCCAGTACAGCAATTTCGATTTATCTCGAAGATGGTTGTCAAAATAATGCTCATGTTTGGGAAAATAATAATTTCATTATGAGTAAATGCAAGCGAAGCGAATGTGAAATTTTTCTTTATTGACATTACTCTATAAGTAATATTATTTCCATGTAAAGAGTATGTAATGTCTTTCAAAAATAATGTAATTTGACACAGTATCTGTATCATACTTATTTTTCAATACTGTTTTTGTAATTTTTATGTCCCAAACATGCGAAACGAAGTGATTTTGCGGGCGTGCGGAGTCTCTGCTTTAAAATACAAGGTTAAAGCAAAGTAAAACAAATGATTAGATTACCAAATAAAATGACCCCACCTGACTTGTTTTAGGTACCTACTGTAAAAACCGGTCAAGTGCGAGTCCAACTCGTACACGAAGGGTTCCATACCATGCATTGTACAAGATTATGTACCTACTGTTAAATTATTATTTTATTTACATGGTGGCCATTTTGTATTATTTGTTGTTATAATAGTGGCAATAACACACAATCTGTGAAAATTTCAGCTCTCAGCCCGCTGACAAACATACAGACAGACGGACGGATAGTGGAGGCTTAGTAATAGAGTTCCGTTAGCACCCTTCGGGTACGACCTGCGGAACCCTACAAATAAATAAATTATCATAGTAGTAGATAGGTGTCAGTGGTGTAGGCTACTTTGCTACTTACCTGTTAAGTACGTTAATTCAAACCGGAAACATTACAGTAAGTATATCTATTCATTTATTATAATATTATAATTGTGACTTTTAGTGCCTCATTCATACTTTTAATTATAGCAACAAAAACCTGTATGTAATACAAATGTTTGTAAAACCAAGCTTAGCAAGCTTATTACAGTGCGACAAGGCTATCTTGGCGCGTGGTGAAAATCGGAACTAACGTTGCCGTCACGTGTCCCCTTTGTACTTGTTTGAATATTGTAACTTGTAAGCATTGATTTAAGTTAATAAATCAATGCTTGTAAGCCTTTGTTCTTCAACAGCGCCCCCCTGTCAATGCCATTGAAGTGCCAAGAGAGCCTTGTCGCACTGTATGAATAAACTTTGTCGGACTGAATAAACGGATAGATAGGTCACAGATTATAAAGATAAGAATCCTGAAAAAGAAAGAATAATAAAGTTGCTCCTACTTGATGTAGATAATGCGTAGTTTATTAATGAGTTTACTATAATAATAATGCCTGTGACTACGTCCGCGTGGATTTCTAGATGTTTTAAAAATTCCGTGGGAGAACTTAGACACGTTCGTATTTACAAGTAATATTAGTTTATACAAATGCTTTCTCTGCTAAAAAGTTATGAGATTTCTATAGTCTATATTTCTATATTTCTATAGCCAAGTCCCTAGCTGAGCTTCGATTTGTGCTGCCCATGGGGCCTGTCCCAAGTCCAAAGTATAATATACCTTTTTTTTTAATTTATAGACTAGCGCTTGACTGCAATCAGACCCGGGTGGCAAGTGATGATGCAGCCTAAGATGGAGCGCGCTTGCCTAGAAGATACCTATTCACTCTTGTATTGAAGGTACCCATATTATAATTCGGTGGGAAAACTGATGCTGGAAGGGTGTTCCAAATCTTGGCGGTTTGAATTAGAAATGAGGAGACAAATCGCTTCGTGCGTATCCGGGGAATTTCGACTACGTATACGGGTGCATACCTATAGGTCTTAAGTCCTCTTGACTGTACCTACCACATTCATAACAATAAGTAACAAATAAATCTACTTATAAGCCCTGACACTTCAAACCCTACATCTTGGTATTGGTAAACAAAAGTATGGCTTGGCCGTTAACTGTTTTGCAAAATGTAGCCCAGTTATAATTATAACTGGAAGTGAGCCTTTCCCGCCTTAATTCCCCGAATATTAGGTCTAGATATTATGAGACTGGTGGACGGTGCAGGGAGCTCATTACAATTCGCAATATCGGAATCTGTTTTCAGATTTTACGGAACAGAATCTACATTTGAGGCCACCGAGAGGTGATTTAAATTTAAAAAGGACAGTACTGTAAACAAGGCAGGATAGTCGTGGAATAGGTGTGCTATTCCCAATAGTCCGCTTTAATGCCAGTTACTTACTGCAAGTGCCCTTTAGGACAACAGTAAGTAAGTACCTACTTAGTTAGTCTGAGAGAATATTACCACAAAAATCTTCGATTGAACTGTTTCTGAAGGTTCCCCCGTAGTTTACTACGGAACGGAACCGATGTATTTTTCATTTTAATAAGGAACCCTTAGCTGCTGGATGAGGAAGGCTGAGGACCGGGTGCGGTGGCGCCATGGTGGCGCTCTTTAAAGAAGGCCTATATCCAACAGTGGACATCAACAGGCTGATGATGATGATTTCCAGTGTTTCGTCCAGTCCGTCCATGTCACAGTCGTTTTATTTAATGGATTCAGTTCAGATTATTGGTGATCAACCATTTACACAGGCAAAATTTCACTGCTTACAGCACCAACGCAATGTCACCTGCTTATCGGTCATTTGTCGGATATACGTTGGAGCGTGTGCTCAGGAACTCCACAGCCTTGTTCCTTCTTCACCATTTTACCACAGAACAGCGAGAAATTATGAACATTGGCATTCAA
Organism: Maniola hyperantus; assembly: GCF_902806685.2. Lineage (NCBI taxonomy): Eukaryota > Metazoa > Arthropoda > Insecta > Lepidoptera > Nymphalidae > Maniola > Maniola hyperantus. Next base: position 9,100,945 of record NC_048550.1, read on the forward strand.
ATTGGCATTCAATCTACACGTACGAAACGTTTTTGCTCAACGTTTCTGGTACGAACCGCTAAGGTTTGGAATGCCCTTCTGGCTTGTGTTTCCTGCCACGTATAACCTAAATACCTACAAGGCAAGAGTAAATAGGCATCTTCTAGGCAAGCGCGATTATGCGTGATTATGCTTAATCAGGTTGGAGCGCGCTTGCATGGAGTGGTCATGCACAAATATCCCGCGATAAAAAAGACTAACGCGCAATGTGTAGGTGCATGCAGCCCAGAGTACTATGTAAACGATTTGCAGTAGAGGGTGATTTATTTGCAGTTGAAATGCTGCCGTAATGACACGAAGGTATGGGGTACAAAGCACGTAGGCTACATCTTACATAACTTCTCTAGTCGATCATGCAATTCCGTTACAGGTAGACTATTACATTATGACATCAATATTACGTTCATAACAACTGAATTCCGATTTCAGGTATTGCAGTTTTGTAGCTGGCTTACGATTAGTGCTTAGAATCTAAGTCCCTAGTACCTTATCATCATCTTTGAAACGAGGTTTGGCGGTCATCATGCGAAAATGTTCTGTCTTAAACTGCGTGGTTGTAACTAAGCTTTGTAGCCCTACCTACCTAAGGGTAGATAAGTAGGTACTTATATCGTCGAACTATGTATTTGCGTAATGATTTTAAGCTTATTTCTTGGTTTAACGACATATTTTAATGTATATAACGGGTACATACCACGATTATAACCCACGCAATTGGGTTGAAATATCGACAAATAAAAACAAAAATTAATTGTGGTATGTACCCGTTATATACATTAAAATATGTATTTGCTATCTTTGGCGACGAGCTCGTATGCCAGCAATTCTTCCTTCCAAGTTCCAACACTAATATTTGGAAAGAGAATTATTGTAAAATGGTCCAATCTCATGTATGGTTGCGAAACTTATACCTCTCACATTATATTCTCATAAACTGAACTAACCGTCTGTAAGCTCTTCATGGAATGTGGACATTGTGGCCGATTCTCTTGTACACAATCTCTAAACTAAACTAAATTAACAGCTCTAAATCTAGTGCTATCCTTTTCCGAAAGCAATATTATGAAAGTGATAGTAAAAGATATAGACGTGTCATTTTAGTTTAGTTTAGAGATTGTGTACAACGGAATTAGCTACAATATATGTCTATTCTAGAGAATCTATGCTTATTATTGTGTCGTAAGAGCCTATTAGCAATAGCTGGAAACCGTGTAAGCGAGTGTGGGACGATCTCCAGCACGTTGGACTGACAAGAGGGTAGTGGGAAGTGTCTGGGTGAACTGAAGACTGGAAGTGTTGGCGCTCTCATACCTATATGATACCTACTTAATTCAAAACCATCATATTAATCGTAGTATGTACCTACCTACCCGTTATAATACACTATAATAGATAGGTACCTATACTTCGATTTCGCAGTATTATTAAAGAGCCGAGTGGTTAATGCACTGGGGGAGAACAAACTAAGGGGCGACAACAAAGAACTAGGGGGCTCGAAGTGCATCCGTCTGCATGCACTGTGCGCCAACAGGGCCCGGAGTCTAGAGTTTCCACCCGTACCTACTTTATAATATGGTTTGTACTTTGTCGCAGACAAACTTTCTCCTTTCATCATTATCATCATCATCATGATCAACGCATTGCCTGCCCAGTATTGAGCACGGGTCTCCTCTTAAAATTAGAAAGGCTTAGGTTCATCATCATCATGATCAACCCATCACCGGCTCACTACAGAGCACGGGTCTCCTCTCAGAGTGAGAAGGGTTTTGGCCATAGTCTACCACGCTGGCCATGTGCGGATTGGTAGACTTCACACACCTTTGAGAACATTATGGAGATAGGTATCTCAGGCATGCAGGTTTCCTCACGATGTTTTCCTTCACCGTTAAAGCAAGTGATATTAAATTAATTAAAACGCACATAACTGAAAAGTTAGAGGTGCGTGCCCAGGATTGAACCCCCGACCTCAGATTAGAAGGCGGACGTCCTAACCACTAGGCTATCACAGCTTTTTTAGGAGAAGAGGAGAATTTAATTTTTCAGGACGCCTCATAAACCGATTGCCATCTCAACCTATCGCGTAGTATAGGTAGCTTTTATGTCATCGAACAGGGAAGACTGCAAGGTTATATTAACAGAAGAATTTGAAAAATTTATTAATTAACTATACTTATTAGGTAAGTACTAGTTATACCTACCTGTAGATATGTACTTAGGTATCATTTAGATATGTCGCATGTTTTGTAAACTATAACAGTAGGTATAAGTATAATTATTATTACATCATGTTAAACGGCATGTGATTAAATTAATGTTGTGTAAGCAAACAATTTAATTTGATCTTGAAGTTTCTATTGCAAAAGCAATCGCACATGAGTCAAGTAGGTGGGTAATTTAATCATTTGTATACTTAGTAAGTACAAAGTATTGATACAAAGCATAGTAAATTAATGCAAAAATTAGTCAAGTGCGAGTCTGATTCGGACACGAAGGGTTCCGTACCATCGCCCAAAGAAACCGGCCAAATGCGAGTCAGGCTCGCGCACCGAGGGCTCCGTACTACGGTCGTATTTTTTCGGCATTTTGCATGATAATTCAAAAACTATGATGCATAAAACTAAATATCTAAAAAACTAAAAATCTGTTTTAGAATCCACATGTAAAGCGCTTTCATAATAATTATGATACCCCACTTGATATAGTTATATTACTTCGAAAATTCAAAATACCTACTACCTAATTATTAGTTCATAGATAGATATATAGATTAGCGCGTAGCTGCAATCAGACCTGCTGGGCTGGTGATGCAACCTAAGATTTATATTTTATTAGTATAGCCATACCATTTTGAATCACCAACCAATCTATTGAAAAGTATTTTCTAATTGATCTAATTTCGAATGTTTTTTCAAAATCAAATTTGTGATCGGTTGGTGAGTGGTGAATCAAAATGGTTGACGCCCACTGTCATTTTTGCCTTTATCATATTTTGTATGCGATTACGTAGGTAACAGAGAGATCACTATACTAATGTAGTTCCGCCAATAGAGTATACTTAGAGGTATAATTGGGGCCGATTCTCTTCTACACAATCTCTAAACTAAACTACATTAACAGGTCTAAATCTAGTAAGTACTATCCTTTTCCGCAAGCAACGTTATGAAAGTGATAGCCATAGATTTAGACGTGCCATTTTAGTTTAGTTTAGAGATTGTGTACAACGGAATTAGTCACAGTATCTAAGGTACATAACATCCTAAAATAAGTTAAAAGTGTGAAGTAGGTACTTGCCTAATAGTAGTACCTAGTAGTAGGTAGGCCGTAGGGGCCTACGTAGGTCTAGGATGGAGACTATTATGCATAGCATAATAAATAATAATAATGCATACCTAATGCATATTCCTACTATGTAGTAGGGTACCTAGTTACACTTAGTAGCTTTATAATATCATCTATGACACTTGATACGGCTATTGGTAGACATAATTTTTCCACTCGACTATTATTATCTAATAGTTGTAATGTACTGTAGGTACCTACCTGGCAAACAACATAATGCAACTATCCTATATCTAGGTACTTACCTAGGTAGATACAACATGTTTTTCTATCGTCCGCTTTGTCATCGCTGTAAATTACATAATTATAATTACTTACTTACCTATTATGATTGTTGTGTTGGTATTTTTTTTTATAAGTTGGTAACCGGATTTGTGCTTCTCCAATGCCCACGGTCTTTTTTATTCCATCTATTATTGGGGGGTCTTCCAATGCTGCGCTTTCCAGTGCGACGTCGGCATTCCAGCACCTTGGGACCCCAACGTCTATCGGTTGTACGAACTATGTGCCCTGACCATTGCCACTTCAGCCTCGCCACCCGCTGAGCTATGTCAGTTACTCTGGTCCTCCTACGGATCTCCTGATTTCTGATTTGATCACGTAGAGTAACTCCAAGCATAGCTCTCTCCATCGCATAGGCATGTTTATATCATATAGCTAGGTACCTACCCACCAATGTGTACACTGTAGGTACAATTTCAGCCCCCATAAAAATCTCCGTCAAACTTCATCTGTAAACTGATTCAGTGGCAAATTAAGGAAAGTGTGATCAGAAACATAAATTTACCTTCCTTTCCTACATCTCATCTAGGACGTTCTATTTCAGATAGGTGTAATAAGCCTTTTATGTTGTATTAAGTAGGTACCTACTACTCGTGCGCGATAAGTTGAGTCTCGCCTGGAATGCAACCCTCCGCCAGCTTCCCCTGTAACTTCCCCTCAAGCTCCCGTGTTGTATTGTAGAAAACGCCATTTTTTTAACATCTTAGTCTCGTACTTGCTTACACGTCACGCAACGACGACGCGCTCCGATTTTTGTCTTCAGTACAACCACGCGTCTGTGGCGTCACCGCCCCCCTGGTCTCAACTTATTGCGCACGAGTAGTACCTACTAAATAAAAAAATAAAAAAATAAGTATCTAAGTACCTATAGATAGGTTTTTAATTTCGCGCCACACTGGCACGCATCCATCTTAAAAGTACATTAAAATCGTTAGGTAGGTACCTAAGTAACTAAGAAATAATAATCTAAATAGGAAAAGATGACTGACTGACTGACTGATCTATCAACGCACAGCTCAAACTACTGGACGGATCGGGCTGAAAGGCATGTAGAAAGCTATTATGACGTAGGCATCCGCTAAGAAAGGATTTTTTAAAATTCAACCTCTGAGGGTGAAATAGGGGTTTGAAATTTGTGTAGTCCACGCGGACGAAGTCACGAGCATAAGCTAGTATTATTATAACCTAGGTAGGTCGCCTAATGATAAGAAAATTAAATAAACCTACAGTAGTAGGTAGGTAACCTAGTTAGAGTCAATAGTGCATGGATCGCAACGTGACCGTCATAATATAGGTAAGTAAGTACCTAACTACTTAATAGGTAATCATGTTTGATAAACATCGTCGACCGTCTACTGACTATATTTTGTACTTACCTACCTACCAAAAGTATAGTAAATCTAGGCCGAATACACGATTGAAACCAATTACAAACCTTGGATCAACCCAGTCGGGAATTTAGTCTACACGGTTTGCTGTGGTTGGGTCAACTTGTCAGTGTATCTGTTTACCTATAACTAAGTAGTACTAAAGGGCAAACAGGCGTCTACACAATCGTAGCTCAACTCAATGACATTTGACCTGGCCGAATTCACGAACGGAACCAACCACCAATGGTAAATAGATGTAATTGAGTTGAACTACGATCGTGTGGACGCCTGTTTGCTCTTTAAGCTCAGCTTACCCTCAGAATGAGGAGGATTTGGAGTGTGGATTGGCGGACTTCACACCTTTGAGAACATGGTTTTTAGGGCTCCGTACTTCAAAAGGTGCGTGTTGCCAGTGACGACATATGGATTCGAGACATGGTCGCTAACTATGGGCCTCATAAGAAAGCTCAGAGTCACTCAGCGGGCGATGGAGAGAGCTATGCTTGGAGTTTCTCTACGTGATCAAATCAGAAATGAGGAGATCCGTAGGAGAACTAGAGTAACCGACATAGCTCAACGGGTTGCGAAGCTGAAGTGGCAATGGGCAGGGCACATAGTTCGTACAACCGATAGACGTTGGGGTCCCAAGGTGCTGGAATGGCGACCTCGCACCGGAAGACTCAGCGTTGGAAGACCCCCCCACTAGGTAGACGGACGACATCAGACGAGTCGCAGGGAGCCGCTGGATTCAGGCGGCGCAAGACCGTGGCGTGTGGAAGTCCCTATAAGAGACCTATGTCCAGCAGTGGACGTCTATCGGTTGATGATGATGACCTAGGTAATAGGTATGTACTTAGTATGTACAATGTATTAGAACTTCGAAATCACCAACTCAGATGCGTGTTATGGCGTCGTCTGCCCCACGTGTTGCCGGTATAGCTGGCAACTGCATTAAATACAATCCATGTTGTTATCAGCAAAAAGCACTAACTACGTTCCTCTGAATTTTTCGAAAATAAATCCTAATACTTAGATCTTAGTGCCCAGATTCATAATATAGTAAAAATGATATCTGACCTTTTACTTTTGGATTGTGTCGAAATGCCTGTTTGTATTTTAAATTACTTACGTCGATATTAGCTACCCACTCATGTAGGTACCCAGTATGCAATCGTGTTGTGCGATTGTTACAAAGTTATGGCACTGTACCTACCTACCGATTTATTTTTTAAGCGATTAAGTACCTAACCTACCAATACAAAAGGAAAAGCATTTAGGTATACTTATTAAATTTCCTACATTAAATAAATGCATGCTGAAAATGCCAATTACTGTGAAATGTGAGCTCTAAAAAAGCGGCCATTACATTACGCGGCCGAAAGTTATGTAGGTACATTGACGTTTAGAAGGAGATAGCAGATTTTTAGAGCATTGTCTCTGTCGTTTTGGTTGAGACCGACAACACGTCATATAGGTAGGTATGAGTGACAGAGACAACGCTCTACAAAGCCGAAATGTCATTCTAAAGGCTGATGTAAGTACCTACATTACTTTCGGCCGCGTACTGTACAATATATTTACGTACATACTTAGTACTTACCCAATTTATTAACAGGTATATTTTACTTACAAATAACCCGTCTAGATTAAAATATAATGTTTACAATTTATTCATCATTGACCTTGTTCCGGGGCAAGAAGCCGCCAAGACTTCGTAACTAGGTTACCTAATTTTTTAAGTAATGTACCTAACTATCATATTATCCAAGTTATAGCCCGAAAGGGATATTATCTATGTATATAAAAGGAAAAGCGGACTGACTGACTGATCTATCAACATACCTGTGCAACATACAGTTCAAACTACTTGACGGATCGGGCGGAAATTTGGCATGCAGATAGCTATTATGACGTAGACATCCGGTAAGAAAGGATTTTTAGAAATTCAACGCCTAAAGGGGAAAAAAGGGGTCTGAAATTTGTGCAGCAGAATATATACAGCTACTTGATGAGCTACCTATAATGACAGCTACAAGACAAATTCTAATATGTATTGGTAATTTTCTAGGTAGACTATCAAAGTGCTCGATCCATACCTCATGTTCCCTAGGCGACCGAATACGCGTGCCGTGGAAGCGCCATTACTACGTGAACTCATTTGCCGAATGTATTCTCTCCGTATTATAAAAGTAAAAGCGTATTGTGGGGTGCTTTCCAGCAAAGATGGACCGATGTTATAAAGAGGGTGACTGGATGAGGAAGGCTAAGGACGGATGTGGTGGTGTAGGTAGAGTAAGAAATAGGTAGGGGTGGTGCACTTCTTCAAAGACGTTTAGCAGTACGCGGCCGCAGGCTAAAATAATGATGATAAAAGTTTTGGAGAAAAACTAAAAAAAAAAAAATTACTGAAGCAAATTTTACTATACAAGCCCCCCGGAGGGTACAAAATATTGTGTTTATAATTATTATAACACACACATTTTCAGCTCCTTGTTTTTCAAGTCGGTTTTAACCGATCTCAAAAAGGTGATTCTCAATACGGTTCATAATTTTTATGTTGAGTAGGTATCTCTGGTATTTCCGGAGTGATACCTATATGAGAGACATTTTTTATTAGATTGTCAAAGTTCTTTAGATGGTTATATTCAAATAAAACCTGATGCTGCAGATGTTGTGCTACCTACCTAAACTATGAGAAATCTGAGGATGTTATGTTGATTGTAATATCAGGCAGGTACTTTTATAATCATAATCATAACTAGCTTACGCTCGCGACTTCGTCCGCGTGGTCTACACAAATTTTAAACCTCCATTAATTTTCAAAAACCTTTCTTAGCGGATGCCTATGTCATAATGGCTATCTGCATGCCAAATTTCAACCCGATCCATCCAGTAGTTTGAGCTGTGCGTTGATAGATCAGTCAGTCAGTTAGTCAGTCACCTTTTCCTTTTATATACCTACTTATGTATAAATTTATTGATTGCATACACGTTTTATAGGTGGTACAAAAGTTAGGTTTATTTACTAGTGTATTTACCATTATAAAGGTGTGCAATAGTTATAATTATTATAATATTACAGGTAATTTTATTCTTATAATATTTGTTTTAAGTATACATATAAAAGTCAAGTGTATGGAAGAGATTTCCCTTGGTCTCTCATTGATAATAGGGAGTTCAATATTAGTAACTGTGCGTGGGTGGGAAATCTGCTTTCTATGAAGTTTATAATATGAAGACGCAAAATGTTTCAAAATGGTTTAGACTCATTAACTGAAAAGCGTAGGCATTGTGGATCGAGAGATGTACGAATATGACAGAATGGGCTAGAAATTTTGGAATTTTTAAGCAACTTTTGTTGTCTATATGTCAGTCAAGAAACCTAGGGTACTTCCCGTTGACCTACAATCATGAAATTTGGCAGGAAGGTAGATCTTATAGCAGATATGAGGGGAAAAATCTGAAAATCGTCAATTTATGATCACATCACAAGAAAATAAAATGTGTTCATGAACAAATATTTCTATTTTCAACTTTCAAAGTAAGATTACTATGCCAAGTCGGGTATCGTATGAAAGTGCTTTGCTTGTAAATTTTAAAACGGATTTTTCTTTATTTTTAGGCATAATAGTTTTTGATTTATCGTGCAAAATGTCAATAAAATACGATTGTAGTACGGAACTCGTCAGACTCGCGCAATGCCCTCATTGCTGACTCGCAATTGGCCGGTATTTTATCTTGCTAAGAGTTTATGGGAGTAGATTTGTGTGTGTAATATAAATTATATGTTCAAATGTTGTTCATCGGTTCCCTCGTAATTGCCAAATTGATCATTAAATTTTGTTAAACTAGCTTTTTTCGCCACTTCACCCGTGTTGATTTAGGTTTTTTTAAGATGGATAGGAAGTTTTATTATAATTTTGCCCCAACTCCCATCAACACTATAATCTTCCAAGGTTCTTAATGCTCAGCTAAGTCGTGGGGTCTGTCGATTAGAAATTGAGACAAACCCGATTTCGAATGCCGCTACAAAGTTTAAAAAATATACTTTTGTACAAAAACTCCGTGGTAGGAGGAGAAGGCGCCCTGAACCACCCTGTGTCGGTTGCCCGGCAACGGCCGGAGCGCAAGCCTCCCTCACGGATTAAGTAATGCCCTTGCTGCACTTCCCCCCATGCCCCGCCCGCCCACTGTCAGACCGCTGAATCATGTTTACCATTACTGAGAATATTATTTTTATTCATATCAATTTTAAAATTTTTGTAAAGGAACATCAATTATACCGCCAATCTAAATATATAAAAGCAAAAGCTGACTGACTGAATGAGTGACTGACTGATTTATCAACGCACAGGCCGATTTATCAACTATCTATCTAAACCATAAATATCTAGACGGATCGGGCTGTTTGGCATGCAGATAGTTGACGTTGACATCCGCTAAGACAGGATTTTTGAAAATTAATAAATGGGTAAAATAGGAGCTTGAAATTTGTGTAGTCCACGCAGACGAAGTCGTGGGAATAAGCTAGTTCAATATATTTACTTACCTACATCATTCGCACTTTTTGATATTATAGGTACCTACCTACTTGCTTGATATTCCTATCTTATAAACTCAGATTTGCATGCAGTTTTATTCACAACTAGTTGACCCGCCCCGGCTTCGCTCGGGTGGAATTTAAAAAATCAGCGTGGGGGTAGAACTTTCCAAAATCCTGAATTTTTAGTTAATTTTTCTTTTGTAACCGAAAACCCAAATATCAATTTTCATACAAACTATTATCCCCTATTTAACCCCCTTGGCAGTGGAATTTTCAAAAATCGTGAAATATTATTTTTTATTCTTAACCGAAATCCCTTATACTCGTACTTACCAATTTTCATCGATGTAACTTTAATAATGATAGACTTTCATACAAACTTATTTACCCCCCTTAGGGGTGCAATTTCGAAAAATCCTTTCTTAGTGGATACCTACTCTTCACAAAGAACACACCCTCCAAATTTCAAGTCTCTAGGACCAGCGGTTTAGGCTGTGCCATTAGTACTATTATATTATTCTGCGGCTGTGCGTTGATAGGTACATATAAGTTAGTCAGTCAGTCAGGACTTGGAATTTTCTAAATACATATAGAAGATCATATCTATATTTGTGATCAAATAGTAAGATATGTATAGAAAATAAATGTAGGTTTTCTTTTTTGTTGTGAGGCTGTTCAGACCTTTGAGGAATTATTAGGTATACCTTCTGTGTTAGTAGGTACCTACTTACATAATAATTCTTTCAATGGTTCAGACTCTACTTTGATGTTTATCTATAACATTATTTCTATCTACTTATACTATTGTAAAAGCTGTTCAAAGTGAAACCTTTTAGCGTAAAATATATAGGTAACAGCTTACACTGTGCTAACAATCAGTTGAGTTGAACCTACCTGCCTGCCACTGCTGACACCTACGAAGATATTGCTTTTTTTGCACAAATGAAGCAACTGTACCTAGATACTACCGAGGAGGGCAAATGCCTTCAAGCATTTTATTGTATCTAAATAAATTTAATTTATTTTGCACTTAATTTTGCATTGCCACTTTATGCATAAGAGATGTATCTACATTTCACAAATTGTGAATTGGTTTTGTCGATTTTAAAGCCTGTTCGTAATTCGTATTCACTTTGAAGTTTTAATTGAACTAACTGCTTATTGAAATCTCGCGAAAAGATGGGTAGGTAATGTATTCCGATTAAATAACTACGTAGGTTTTCGCACACTTATCCGATCACTTAGTGCATGAAGATTATAAAATACCTAATATGAGAACCCTTTGAAATCCAATCCCTCAGTTTCTCTTCACTGAACAAAGACACTCATGTCTCGACTTTCAGACAGATTTTTCTGTCACCCGATCTCTACAAACAAAAGTGCATTCTTATATTATGACATTATTTTTCTCCCTATTTTCATCTTTCCTGTACCTACCTAGTGTACCTATCTAGTAGGATTTTGAAACAGATAATGAAAAAATTATCATCCCACAATTTAGGACATTAGGAACTTACAGTCTCAAAATTAATTAATACTCTATTTGTTGTAGACTATACTATATGTAGTATACTCTACTACTATTTGTACTTCATATTTTTACCCAAATATGCATTTACATACCTCATAGTAGTAAGTAGGTACATCGTGGGTGGTACTGACTATGCGTATCTAACATGCAATGTGCACCCACATAACATCTAGAAATATGACTGTACATATTATGTTCTTACTATAAAAATATAGGTTTCGACCACGGTGTCTCCTCCAACATCAATAGTTTCAACCTTAACACGATGTCTTTAAAAAATATGGAAACAAATTACGATCACTTTTTCACCTATCACCTTACATTGTTTTGCGCATAAGAAAGTTAGATGTTAATTTTTAAACACAATGAAACTATTAAAATACATTGGTTAGAAGGTGAGTAGGTACTAGGTACCAACAATAGTCATTATTCAAGGTCAGCAATAAATAATTAAGATATCCAGTTTAAATAAACTAGATCAGGACACCACGCTCAAAATCCTCTAGAACTGGCTCAAATTGATTCACACATCGCCTGAACGTCTAGCCTTTCAAACAGCCCTAGCATTTTAACTCGAGTTTTTCTACAATATTTACCTAGGTATGAAATTATTGGCCTTTATGTAGTACTAGATACTTTATGTGGTAGATAGATCATTCCAATCCATACTAAATTTTTTGAAGGCTGCAACTCGTGTTTGCTTTCTACTAGATGTTCAGTGTCATTGTCACCAATTTTGACAGCTTCATAGAACACGATTTTGTTTTGAAATAGCCCTTTTACAGATTTAGGCAAATGAATGAAATGGTCAAATACCAACATCCGTTCGGCCGTCCGCTAGCGTCTCGATGAAAACCCTTAAATAAAACTGGGACCTCGGCTGCTGAAAAAATAGCGATCGCAGAACTAAGAAAAGAAAAGCCATTTTGTCCTCTCTGGGAAATTCCTAGAAATCCCGTAATCATAGCTAAACTACTCACTCATAACTTATTGCAACCTATGACATCTATAGAGACTATAAGAAATAATTATTAGGTATAAATTATAATCATAATTACCTACTTATAGAAAATATATTTTGAGCCAACTAGGTATATAATAAAATATATAAATAAAATATAAATAAAAATAGCCTTTATTTCCAAAACATGCATTAGGAACTAGGTATATACCTACTAGGAACTAGGTATATACTCGTCTTGGCGGGGCCCGGGGGGCAATACCGCTGGGTACCTAGTTGGTAGATTACTGATTACCTACCTATACATATTATCAAAACCTTTCCTACATATCAAAACTGAAACAACACTAGGTACCTACTTGAAGTGTTTTTATACAATCCAATAGGTAATTAGGTACATATACATAAAATTATATAACTGAGTAAATACCTAACTACGACCTAATATTATTCTACCTATAGGGAAGTACTTTAGACCGGAGATGCATTCGGTACTCAGGTCGGCACTCAGCAGTCGGCAACCGGCTATAATGGCGCTGCAGAGCCAAGGCCGACGGGTTCGATGACCGCGCAATGTCACCTCTATGCATTCAATGACAACACAATCCCCCCGCCCCATGCCACCGTGCCCCCCGACCGCCCGCTTATCTGTGTACCGTATAAAGTTATGTATCGCTGCAAGCCTGCAACGCATTTTATGATCTAGAATTCACTGCGTTGTTCCTATTTCAAATTATTGGCATACCTATTTACCTACCTAGATAGGTAAACAGACCTAGTACCTACCTACCTAATACCTACCTATTGGTTTTTTATAACTCTAGGTGCCATAAGTACCTACCTAGGTAGGTAGTTAGGTAGGTAGGTAGGGTAGCCACCTAGGCACAATGTTTGATAATTCCTAGCCTATTGAGTAGGTACTTAACTACCTACCTAGTGCCTCTACCACCGTCTGGTTCGAAATGCAGAAATATTCTGGATAGGTATAGTTCTGGAATTTTAGTTTAGATAGGTAGGTACCTACCTATCGTAAAAAAGTAATTCTTTTAAGGATCCAGATCCCTATACCTCGGAATGAAAAATGGAACCCACGACAGACACGAGTTGTCGTATAGATACCTACCACTCGTGTCTATCTGTCCGTCTGTGACAGCCAATTTGCTCCGAATCTAGTAAATTGTTTACTTAGTAGCCTAGTAGCACACCTACCTAGGTAAGTATCATCATCATCATGATCAACCCATTGCCGGTTAACTACTGAACACGGATCTCCTCTCTGAATGAGAAGGAGCTGGCATAGTCCAGCAATAATAATTATTATTTATGTGATCCAAACACGGATGTGTTTACCTACCTAAATAAATGAATTATTTTCAATACCTATTGTGAACCACTTTTAGTTGCAGAGTCTGGGACCTTACCTAAGACCTACCTTACCTTAATTTTTAGGGTTCCGTACCTCAAAAGGAAAAACGGAACCCTTATAGGATCACTTTGTTGTCTGTCTATCTGTCTGTCAAGAAACCTACAGGGTACTTTCCGTTGACCTAGAATCATGAAATTTGGCAGGTAGGTAGATCTTATAGCTGACATTTGGGGAATAATCTGAATTTAGGGTTAGATCACACAAAAAAAATTAAATAGTGGTCATGAACTAATAATTAGTATTTTCAACTTTCGAAGTGAGTGACTATATCAAGTGGGGTATCATATGAAAGGTCTTCACCTGTACATTCTAAAACAGATTTTTATTTATTTTTATGCATCATAGTTTTTGAATTATCGTGCAAAATATCGAAAAAATACGACTGTAGTATGGAACCCTCATTGCGCGAGCCTGACTCGCACTTGGCCGGTTTTTAAATAAGTATGTGGGTACCTAACGACTCGCTCCGCTCATCGATCCATGTGATTGCGAATGCGACGTCATAAGTAACGTACCTAGGTACACCTACCTAGATTCCTCCGACATAATATTATTATTAATGCTTGTACTCTACTTGGTGAGGTAGGTACCTCTAAAGTTTCAATAAACTAAAACGCAATACTACAGCCATTACAAATTATTGCTACGATAAAAGATGGAAGTAGGTAGGTAGGTAGGTACCTAATTACATAATAATATTATTATAACTCTAGTCTGCCAATCCGTACTGCTCCAGCGTAGTGGACTATGGCCAAACCCTTCTCATTCTGAGAGTAAGCCCGAACCCAGTACTCAGTAGTGAGCCGGCGATGGGATGATAATGATAAATTTAGACTAGGACAACCCTCCACCTCCCATGGCCCCACCAACCTCTCGGTTATATGGGCCGAATCGCGGGAGGGCGCCCGTTCGGTACTTGCTCTTGGCATTTTCTGATGCAGATGAATTTAGACTGTTTTAAATTGGATTTAGTATTTAGGTAAGTCTGCTGGTGGGAGGCTTCGGCCGTGGCTAGTTACCACCCTACCGGCAAAGCCGTGCCGCCAAGCGATTTAGCGTTACGGTACGATGCCGTGTAGAAACCAAAGGGGTACGGGTTTAATAAAAACTGCCACACCCCTTTCATGTTATGCCGCTACCATCTTAGACTGCATCATCACTTACTACCAGGTGAGATTGCAGTCAAGGGCTAACTTGTTTCTAAATAAAAAAAATAAAAAAATACATACTAGTTAGGTACCTATAAGAACGGCAGATACATTCAAATTTATATCACTTACTCTAACGGAAGAAAAACACCGCAACGTGAGGAAATCTGCATGCCTGAGTGTTTTCCACAATGTTCTCTTAGGTGTGTGAAGTCTGCCAATTCACAATGAGCCAGGCGTGGAATAAACCGTTCTCATTCTGTGAGGAGACCCGCGTTCTGTATAGTGGGCCGACGATGGGTTATCACGATGATGAAAAATAAATGCATGCATGCAATGCATAACAAAAATATAAAAATATAAAAAGCTTTATTCCAGGGGGACTCCCATACGGAATGGGGGGCTTTAAAGTGGCGATTGAAATATACACTAGTATAATTGTCTACTGACAAACAGCTACATATTAGAAACTGAAACTTGTGTATAATTTCAGTTATACCATGTAGGTACTTGAACAACAAATACTAAAATTAGATAAATATTGGGGCCGATTCTCTTGTACACAATCTCTAAACTAAACTAAATTAACAGGTCTAAATCTAGTGCTATCCTTTTCCGCAAGCAACATTTTGAAAGGGATAGCAATAGATTTAGACGTGTCGTTTTAGTTTAGTTTAGAGATTGTGTACCAGAGAATTGGCCCCATTGTGGCTAATTCCATTGTACACAATCTCTAAACTAAACTAAAACGACACGTCTAAATCTATTGCTATCCCATTGATAATGTTGCTTGCGGAAAAGGATAGCACTAGATTTAGACCTGTTAATTTAGTTTAGTTTAGAGATTGTGTACAAGAGAATCGGCCCCATTATAAAGAAACGAAATCAATTCATTTTTAAAGGGTATCAGATTTTTAACCTAGCTTCACACACGGGACGAACCACTAGTATTATAAACAAACGACTTTATTAATCGCAGTGCAAAGGGCAACTTTATCATTGCAAGAAGGAGCTCTTTCAATTACCTATACTTAGGTACATAATATTACACACATGAGTAGTATCTTATCAATACAAGGAAATAATAATGATCTAAGTAGGTAAGTATCTACTTATTTTGGATCCTTTAGATTTTTTTAGTTCAAATTGTCAAACTGAAAAAAAAATTAAAAACTAAGCTACTTAGTTACCTACTTAGGTATTAGATAGCGGTTTTGTAGAGCATTATCTCTGTCGTTAAGACCGACAAAACGTTACACATTATTTTCTGCCGCGTTCTGTATAAGTCGGTGGTTATTCCTATTGGGTTTATTCCTAACCAAAACATAAGACATTGTGAAGGTGACCTAATCTCCTACCTGATTCAAGCTCGGAGGCATTGGAGGTAACGAATAACCGGCAATAAAATGGTAAAAAATTGATCAAGCGCGTGTTTGAAATCAGAGGTAGGGTTCCGTAGTTTTGCTAACTGCTAAAAATGTTTACGGTCATTATTTCGTAAACTGTAGCTTTTGTTCAAAAATTGTCCAAAAACCTCATAATATTTTGACATCAATCTTTTTCGGCTAAATCATTTTATTTTGTTGGTTTTAATCTTTTTATGTTGATGATATTTATGTATGAATCCAGAGTAACCCTTTTTTTTCAAAGGTTGAGTAATATGCGTGTGTGTAGCAGTAACATGTTTCTTTATAGTGGTGTTTAAATTTCAACCTTACAGCTGTTATGTTTATATTTAAAATAGCTGTGAAACTAAACAGACGGGCAGACTGAACGACCTATATTCTTAAAGGTTCCTTTTTTTACTACGGATCCCTAAAAAGTTGGCCAGCCTTCAAACTGCGAAGTCGAGGTTATTGACATAGGTACCTACGACGAAATACCTGGACGGCGATCTCCGGTCGAATTTGCAATATTATACCAATATATACCTACTTACCTACCCACATTATACATGTGTACACATTTAAGAGGGAGTTTATTTAGAGCGCCCGCCATACAAACCAAGTTTGATTCCTATTTTGAAAATGAACTATTTTGTCAACGTACCTATATTTTAATTATTGTAGGTAGGTATGATTTTTTCGTAATTCGCAAATATTTTCAAAAAACCTCATTATTTTTACTGATTTTAAAAACCTTTTAACGGGGACCACGTGGGTGGCACGGGTGGGCAGATTTTTTTTTGACTTTGATTGCGAATTTTGACGTGAATTAACGTTACAGAAGTGTTGCAAAAATATACAATTGGAAACTCTTAATTACTGAATGTATTTCTATGTATCAGATCTTTAGAACATTCAGTGAATAGCTACGTAGAACTTGTTGGTATCCAACATACCCAGGTGTTAGGAATGCAGTGAATGTTTCGGCGCTATTTAGAGGGCACCTTGAAACGCAGCCATTGACCGTGGTCAGGGACGCGACCCTGAGTCGGCGTCACAATTCGTGATGTAACGCTCTCTACAATAGCGGTAGTCAATTCAACCAATTGAGGTAGGTGCCTACCTACATTCGTTTAAGTATACGAACATGTTATACGTACCTACCTTTTCACGAACATTATTATTGTCTGTACTCGTGCCAACTGCAAATAATAATTAGTACCTTCCTACTTATACTTCGTACTTATAGTACGGTATAATAACATTGTAAATTGAAAAATTAAGAATTAAAAAGAGCAACTGCCGAGTTTCTTGCGGGTCTTCTCGGTAGGAACGGCATTCCGAACCAGTGGTAAATTAAAACTACCTGACTATTCATAAGCACTTTTAAAAAGTTTACATGAATAAAAAAACATTCTATTCTATTCTATTCTAAATTCTTACCTAATACCTAGGTATTACAATTTACAACAGCCGGATGACGGGTATGTCGATATAATATACAGTTGAGTAGGGACTAGGGAGGTAGAATTACTTAAGTGTGTATAATGTAACATAGTTGCATATCAATAAAGAGGATGATACATAACTGCTCATAATTATTATTTACGTTGCGTCTAACTCTATACCTATCTACATTCTATTAGGCAAGTAATTTGTCGCATCAGATAATAATATTATAAGCTTATGCCCGCGACTTCGATCGAGTGGAATTAAAAACCTGTGATATATAGCCATTGTAGTTTTCGTTTTCGTGTCGATCTGCCTCCACTAACGGAAAGTTTTAAATCTATTGAAAAATTGAATTGATAGGCGTTCCAGCATAATCTACGAAGCAAAGATGAATTACTAAAATTGTATTTTATGGAATCTTACCAGTTTAATATAGGTAGATACAGTTTAAAAATTAGTGACTGGAGATAAGAGTTAGTTTTGATAAGTTAGGATTCGTTTTACTGACTGACTGACCGGGTACAGTACCCGGCAAGAAATATTGTAGATAGACCTTAAGAAAGAGAAGCGGTTTCGTTGAGACCGACAAAACGTTATGAGTGACAGAGACAATGCTCTACAAAGCCGAAATCTCATTCTAAAGATCATACACTAAGAATAACAACTCGTCATACATCTTGCCAGCTAGGTACTGTAAAATAAGTGGCACCCCGTATCACTACCCATCACTACTCATATTACAATGCGAAAGTGTGTTTGTTTGTTGGTTTATTAGTGTGTTCGTTTGTCCATCAATCACGTCGCAACAGAGCAACGGATCGACGTGATTTTTTGTATGGGTATAGTTAAAGACCTGGAGAGTGACATAGGAGACTGTTTCCCCTGAAAATCAATGAGCTCCCGCGGGATTTTTAAAAACCTAAATCAGCTAGTAAAAGATAAATAAGTAGGTAAGCACCTATGACGTTTGTGCGATTAATTAATGAAGGTTGCATGGAAGCAAATCGAAAAGGAAAAAAACTGGTCAAATGTGAGTCGGACCAGCAGGTAGGGTTCCGTAGTTGCCTGCCACAATATTATGCGGACTTAGAATTGCTATTTTACACAACTAACGATTGTGTGTGATTGAAAGAGGAGGGGATTTACTAAGAAGACGGACGATCGGACAGACAGACATGGCGAAATTAGAAGGGTTGTTTGTTGACTACGTCCCTAAGACTGGTCAAGTGTGAGTTAGAAGTTAGAATGCGCATAAGGGAGATTGAGGGACAAATTTAAAAAAAATATATAAAAACAAAGTAAATTTTTTTATCTTTAAGTAAGTACGTATACAGATTGTTCCAAGTCCAAATACCAACACATTTTCTTGGTCGACTCTAGCAAGTTAGTTATTGATCTTATAATTACATATTGATAATATGTATACAATATGATAAATTTTCTTGCTGTGATATTTTGCTTATAACTGAATATTAGATTATAATATAAGTATATTATTTTATAATTTTTTTGTAAGTAGTTTAGGATTTAGCAATTGAGAAATTATTCAAGTCACGTCAAATTAACACTTCAAGCATACAATAATCTATGACTTCAAGATTCATTTCATAAACGGAATGTTTTTTCGAAATACTGCGTCAGAGATCTTAAGATAATAATTTTTAAGTACCTATTAAACAAGGTTCAATTTTTTTTATTCAATCGCTCATAATAATGTTAATGAAGTACCTAACTACCCTTTTTTTTAAAAAAAAATCTGAATATTACATTTTACCGCTACATCTACATAGGTGTAGGTACGTACTACATATGTAGTACTATGTAACAATAACAAGTTTTACTACTTACAACTGTACCTTTCAACTTCAATAGTTTCTAAAAAATATAACTACGGAACCCTAAAATGACATACTTATTTAAAATAAATGTAGGAATTCATTACCTATTCAATGCCATAAAACTTGTTATCACTAATACCTAATGCTCCGATTTTCGCGATAGTTTCCTAATTGAGATTTTTTTATAATGAATGTATCTAGGCACATATGCAAAATACAAAGTAGGTCCCTAGGATAATAAACTTTGGAAGTGTGTGTGACTGAGAAGGAGCACACAACAAACTTAGTCGGGAATTCTTATTACCATTTAAAAATAGAACTTCAAACTATTTTTGTTAATCTTCTATCTATATCTATAGATATAAAAGGAAAAGCTGACTGACTGACTGACACAGATCTGTCCTGACTGATCTACCAACGCATAACTCAAACTACTGGATGGATCGGGCTGAAATTTGCTATTATGACGTAGGCATCCGCTAAGAAAGGATTATTGAAAATTCAACTCTCAAAGGGCTAAAATAGGGGCTTGAAATTTGTGTAATTCACGCGAACGAAGTCACGGACATAAGCTAATTTTATAATAATATGAAATGAAATTTTATAATAGGTGAAAACTTATTATTAGCTCGAAGTTACTTAATTTTAAGGTTATATTTTAGTTCAATTAAGCTATCAATTTTCCAACTAAAATAAAAATATAATTGTAAAATTAAAATATTATATGCTCAATTAGCTATATCTCTGATTGACAAAATATGCGAACAAATTACTCACCCTCATATCATGATCAACCCCTCGCCGGCCCACTACTGAGCACGGGTCTCTCTCAGAATAAGAAGGGCCAGTATGCCACGCTGACCCAGTGCGGATTGGTAGACTTCACACACCTTTGAGAACATTATGGAGAACTCTCAGGTTTCCTCACGGTGGTTTCCTTCACCTTTAAAGCAAGTATTATTGATTGCTTAAAACGCAAATAACTCCTGAATAGTTAGAGGAGCGTGTCTGGGATCGGACCTCCGACCTCCTGAATAGACGCCGACATCTATTTCACCCTAATAAAGTATATAGCCCATCACAATTTTTTGGGTATTTGGGATGGTATTTGTGTGATACACCATAAATTAGTATCAATTTATTTATCGACACGGTTGAATTTTATTAAGAGGGTTGATACCTACGTAAGTATTTTAAAGCAGAAGTTAAACTATAAATAAAAGAAAAAGCAATGTTTTATCCATTTTATTACATACACAAAAGTAATATCAGTGTAAAGAAACATTTTGGTCGCAAACAAGCCATTATCATTAAACACAAACTTACAGCTAATAAAATAAATCAATTAGGTAACTTACCTAGATAATCTTAGAAAATACATGATTGATTTCAGCGAAGCACAGAAACTTTTAATCACTTCAAACTTTGCTGCATTGATTTTTAATGTTAACAATTACTATACAATGTACTCGTATTACTGACGATGTATTTTTGGTTTTAGGTACAGACTACAGAAATACCAAATCTAGTATTTTCACATAAAACTATGTATAATTGAACTAGATTGATGTGACTATAAATTTTCATGTCAAATTTAATCGAATTAAAGTTTTATGTACGGGTAAAGACGGCATGGCTCTGCTTATCGTCATTCAGGGTACAAAAAAATGGATCAGTGAAGTACCTACCTATCCGAAATATATGTATCTAAAGCATCAACTTTTCAGTTTTCAGCTACAGAACTGTGTTGGAGTGTGTCGTAATTCGCAACGCGTCTAACGCGGCTATATAAACCGATCGGACAGATTAGTGTCAAGTGTGCACATATCTTTAAGTAATAAAAACATATCTTCTCTGTACTATTACATATTCTGTGTCTATAATATAAAAATGAATCACTAAATGTGTTGCGCATCGCAAATCTCGAGAAACGCTGAACCGATTTTGCTAATTCTTTTTTTATAATATTCCTTGAAGTACGAGGATGGTTCTTACGGAGAGAAAAATTTAATTCAACCTCCCCCTCAATTTTCTAAACTCCACCCGAGCGAAGCCGGGGCGTGTCAGCTAGTTTATTAAATAAAAAGTAAGTTAAAACAACATGTCCAACTACGACGCTCTTTAGCACAAAATTGTAATAATGAAACTGCAGACTTCTGCGGTCTCGGGTTTATTAAATACCTATTATAAGAATATATTATTTCTGTTTGATTTTTTCGTAAACCATTTATATTATTTTCTAAAAACTGTTAAGGACACCTATCTATAGTAATTTTAAAATCGAAAACCTTTTTTCAACGAGGCCGTTTTCAAGTAGGTACGTACGTAATTTTTGTTTTCAATTTCAATGTTCATATTTTAGGTTTATTATAATGTAAATAACGGTTACATATTACGATAAATATGATGATTTTGAATTATTATTTTCATTAAACTTCACGTGCTCCACGAGCTTCGCTGAAAAGAACAAGAAAGCGGGTAGTTCGATACTGTCCATGACAGCCCGAACTTCATCTCTCGCAGCACTCCAGTTCCGTCGTGACCCCGACTCATGCAACTGGGCCGAAATATCGATAATTCAAAATCATGATATTTTTCGTGGCATATATCCGTATTACAATGTCGTTAAACCACGAAATAAGCCTAAAATCAATATAATTGGAATTTTAAAAATATACTATCTACTGCCACTCCTACAACAACAAAAACAAATCGAATGACTCCTCGTTATAATTATTTATCCACCCGTTAAGGCTACAGAGGTTGCACTAGAAAATATTTATTTCCGGTGCCTAGTCTTTTGGCGTTGCCACTTGCCACGCACCTAGAATCACTCCCACAACAAGACGAATCTAACGACACCTCATTTACTAAAATCTAGACTGCAGACGACGCCAAACAATTGTTTCGGATACATGCCTACATACATTATCCTCCTTCTTTTGCAGTCAGAAAAAAAGCGTGATTGCGATCACCTGACGCGTCACGAGTCACGACAACACAAACATGCAATTTTGCCTTTATGCCAAGTTATGCTGTTACATTTTTCCCGGTCACTTTTCAATACCAAACTTTTTCATTACAATCCAGATAAGGAATGCGATCTACTAAGCCCACGTGTCAGAATATTTTTCACAACCATTATTACACCTTACACCCATACATTAATTTGATGTATTACATGTAACACATTATACTTAATATTGTTTCGAATACGATACGATAAGATGCATGCAGACACCAAATAACACCTTATACCTACCTATAGTAACAATATGTACACGGACATTATATTATCATTATCTCCCACCCACCAGTTAGGCACAATTATTATATGGTCGGCACGTATAATCTTACATTTCTTTACAATATACAGTCTAATTTCATAAGTTATGAAATCCCTATAGAAAAGAAGATAATAGTTGCTTCACAGTAAATAGTTAACATGCGCTCAAACAGTGCATAAAAACATCAATACAAAGATCGTTCTCGAAACTGTAATTAATTAGATTTAATTACATCATCCATATATTATATGTTACATTGTTGAGCGATCGCTTCATAAATATAATATCGTACGTACCTACGTACATAACTAAGATGGTAAACAACAACTTGATAATAAAATCTTGTAAGTATACCCATAAAATTGTCATATTATTATGTATTTGAGTAGTCTGTCTAATGAAGGCTAGAAATAGTGAAACATACCTACATACACACAGGGTAAATATATACCCCTCCTGTGGGCTTCGCCGCAGTCAGGTAAAATGGGGGCAAATTAGAAAAAATTAAGCCGTGTATACCTGTGTATAATTAATAGGATGTGTGTAATAGGAATTGAAACTTATAATTTGATACTTTATATTATTTACATAATATTTTGATTGAGTTAAGTGTAACTAACTATACGTTACATATATTTTTAATTTTTTTAATTAATACGACGCGATTTCTATTTGCTGTATTTCGATTAGATTTCACATTTAAAACTCTTGTATTGATAGATTGCCGCCGATTGTCTAACAAATATAAATCCTGCAGAACTTTATTGAGTAAAAATATTTTAATAAATAGGTAGGTACGTCTAATATCAAAACCACGTGAGGTTATAAAAACAAAAGTAACATTTTCCTTAATGTTACAGGTTTATAAAAACGCTAAAAATTCACTACCAGCGTTCGTTAGACAGACTTGCAATGTCCCGCAAAATTGACTCGACAGGACTGGTGTGACTGATGTGTGAGACAATAGCGTCGGTTCTTTATCATAATGAGTAATGACCCAACTATTACGGTAATGTAACAAGCCATAAGTTAAACAGATTAGGTGAACATATTTCTAAGCTTAGGTCTTTGTAATAATTAGGTGGGCGCGTTTTTTTTGTCTCTCGATGTATAAGATTGCTGCACTAAAATCTAACTCAATATGAATACCTACCTAATTTAACATTAAAATAACGTTGTATGTAAATGTTAACTCTAGATTACGAACATAGGAAGAATTTTATTTCTGTTTTACATAAAATAAACGCGAAATCGTAATAATGTATACAGAAAAGGTCGAGGAAAGCAAACTTCTGTCTCCGTAGTTTTAGCGTTATTGCCTGAAATTGTGGCCTAATTATTGCCTATCAATTTAGCTTAGTACAAGATTGTCAGTCAATAGTAAACATGGTTGGCACTGAGTCAACGGAAGCTAGTTAGGTGAATTCTTTTGTCAGCAACCATAGACTCATATTATATTACGCGTTATATCGCGGCATGCGCAAAAATGGGCTAATTTTTTTCATAATATATCATACACCATGACACAATATAATGGGCCGTTCTAAATAAATAAGCAAAGTAAAGGAAAAATCTGAAATCAGCTACCTTGCGAAGCAAAGATTTGCATAAGAGCAACAGCTCTGAATAATTGGAACTTGGAAGTCACTTTACGAGTTCATAAGAACATACCTAAATTGACCAATATCACTGATTAGAACATTCAAGATCAATTCTTACATTCATTATCTACACACTTACATGCCCATCACACATAACACAAAACTGATATAGGTACCTATCTCGTCAACCGAAAAGTGCAAAGATGCATTTTAATAACATGGCAAGAGTAAAAAAATTTTGTGCTCATTCTATACAATAATATGTACATTAATTAGAATGTTCAGATCATTGAAGAAATATCGATTAATTACTTAATAAGTCATTAGTATATAATAATAATAATAATCGTACACATGCTCCATTAATAAAAAACCTAAAGACCGACAAAAATCCATTAGTTCATCTCGGTAGTCAAAATAAATCTATAAATTTACAATTAATACATATAATATTAGGCAAACAGAATAATTATAGTCAACAAACCTACTGCCACAAGGGTCGCCAATTCTCAAGGATTCTGGCATTTTCATAGTCAGCCCAAATAGTAGTTTAATGATCCAAAGACCGTGTAGAGTAGTATCATAGGCAGCCTACATGAAAGAACAAAAACGTTTATAAGTTCAATTCAATGTCGCAACTGCATTATTTATAGGCCCACCCGCCTAACTCGCGAGTTTAACTATGTATAATGTATATATAAACAAATAAGATCAAATTAAACAATATTATGCTGCAGCTTTTACGTTATAATTATTATGTAGAGGTTAACGTAAAGTAGACAATAAAATATTTAATTTGATTAGCTGAAAGGTCATCCATATATTTTTCAACGTTGTGGTAAAGATACCACGCATACAACGATAAATGTTTGCAAGCTTAGTTGCTCGCAAGATTGCCTTGCACATGTTTACATGACCTCTTACTATTCTTTTGAATAAACCTGAAACTCATATAACTCATGTCTACAAGGTTATGTTATAGAAGTAGGTATGTAGTCGCGAAATCGGTATATGTGTGTGGCTCCTTTTAACTTAAAACAGTTATGCAGTAAGTACTCTAAGACAATAATAATTAATTATGTATTTAGAAACACAAGAGTTCATTTATGTTAATTTTTATCAGATATCAAAGTATAGTCCGTATAAAATGACTACTCACGCGCCATTTTAACTCAACGGGTCAACTGCCATGTCAAAAGTACGGTTCACCTTTAAAATAAGGACTAAAACAGTACTTCTGACATGACAATCCCGACTAATATTATAAAGGCGAAAGTTTGTATGTATGTGTGTGTGTGTGTGTGTGTATGTTTGTTACTCCTTCACGCAAAATCTACTGGACGGATTTGGCTAAAATTTGGAATGGAGATAGATTATACCCTGGATTAACATAGGCTACTTTTTATCCCGGAAAATAAAAGAATTCCCGCGGGATTTTGAAAAACGTAAATCCACGCGCACGAAGTCGCGGGCATCAGCTAGTTGACACATAAAGATAAAATGGCGGGTGAGAAGTCATTTTGTACGCATAATATTTACATTATTTTTGTATACTTAATGTTAATTTACCCTGCTAACAGCACAACTTGCCTCCCAACGAAACAAGTATTGTCAATTGAATTGGCCTGTATCCTTATATCAAATTACAACACCCTGCCTTTATAAATTCGCCCATTAATTTCACTCTATCTACCATCAATTTTAATTAAAGGTTTTTTAAAACACTATTACATAAAAAAAAATTTCGATGTGGTTAAAAATTGCATAAAAAATACTAACGGGTCTATCACAAAATTATATTTTTGGGTTCTATGCCCATATTTCATTAAAAAATATTGGACTTACCTATCCTAGTTATCCTACTAAAAATGATCTTTAACTTTTGGCAACCCTATTTTCGTCCTTCCTTTGTCCTTCTACACGTACATCTACGGAATAGCCTCAATAGCTCAACGGTTCAGGAGCGGACTGAAATCCGAAAGGTCGCAGATTCAAACCTCAACCGTTGCACTATTGTCGTATCTACACCTAGCACAAGCTTTACGCTTAGTTGGAGGGGAAAGGGGAATATTAGTCATCATTGGCTAATATTCTTTTTTTTTATAAATTTAATTTTAAGTTTTTGTAATCAACAGAATTTCATAGATGATTTCGCAGGATTAATTTAGATTTTTCAAAAACTAAGGTAGTCACTGACAGTCCGTACACGTCATCAACAAACTAAGGTCGTCATTATTGACAGTCCGTACACGTCATCAACAAACTAAGATCGTCACTGACGGTCCGTACACGGCATCAACAAACTAATGTCGTCACTGACAGTCCGTACACGTCATCAACAAACTAAGGACGTCACTAACAGTCCGTACACGTCATCAACAAACTAAGGTCGTCACTGACAGTCCTTACGCGTCATCAAGAAAACTAAGGTAGTCACTGACAGTCCTTACGCGTCATCAACAAACTAAGATCGTCACTGTCAGTCCTTACAAGTCATCAACAAACTAAGTTTTTCATTGACAGACCTTACACGTCATCAACAAACTAAGATCGTCACGGACAGTCCTTACACGTCATCAACAAACTAAGATCGTCACTGTCAGTCCTTACAGGTCATCAACAAACTAAGGTCGTCACTGACAGTCCTTACAAGTCATCAACAAACTAAGGTCGTCACTGACAGTCCTTACACGTCATCAACAAACTAAGGTCGTCACTGTCAGTCCTTACAAGTCATCAACAAACTAAGGTCGTCACTGACAGTCCTTACACGTCATCAACAAAGTAAGGTCGTCACTGACAGTCCTTATAAGACGTCAACAAAAATGGAGTACGACTGAAGCTGACGACCTATGAGCCACTGACAAGACATTGGTGCTAATTTGGTTGTACACAAATCTGCAGAACCGTAACTAGGGCTTGACATCAGGGTAGAAATCAGAGGCATAGCCTCCTAAAATAAATGCGTCCTCGAGGAAGACTGCAAAATGCGCAATATTACAAAAAAATGAACAATATTTAAGTACCTACATTTGTTTTTCTTCAAAATAAATTATTTTGTGATCTCGTCACGTCAAGGCGAGGGTTACCTAATTGCGCAAGGCGCCAGCCACCACCTAATTGATATGTATATATCTTTGTTTATTTTCAATTATATTAACAAAATTTTGCACTCGCTTCGCTGGATGGCGCTCTATCTATTTACGACTTGCTTTATTATGATCTTCACATTCTTGACATATCATCATCATCAGCCTGTGGACGTCCACTGTTGGACATAAGCCTTCCCTAAAGAGCGCCACCACACCCGGTCCTCAGCCTTCCTCATCCAGCCACTTCCCGCCAGCCTCTTTATATCGTCGGTCCATCGTGCTGGAGGGCGTCCCACACTACGCTTGCTTAAACGCGGTCTCCACTCAAGGACTTTCCGGCTCCAACGGCCATCGCCTCTACGACAGGCATATACCTTGTAAGAATCTACTCCGCAGACGTAACTGAATCGATATTCCATACTAAATTATAAATGAAAAAGTGTATGTCTCTGTTAGCTATTCACGGCCCATCCGTTTTGACGAATTATAGAGAAAGCTTGCTTCTCGGGGACGGACATAGGTTACTTTTTATCCTAGAAAACTACTGGAAAATTAAATAGCATTCTTAAAAAGCTTAAATCCACGCGGCTGAAGTCGCGGGCATTCAGTAATAAATTTGAGTGCCGCCCATGGCACTCAAAGCCTTAGTTACGGTCCTATATCTATGGCACACGAAAAAGATTTGTATGTTCATTCATCCAGACCAGCTATGTGCTGTGCTAGTGCTGTGCAATCCCACACTTTTAATCTTATTAAGTTTATCGTCATGCATTAAAATCACTACCCAGTACCCATATTATAAATGCGAAAGTGTGTTTTTTTTTTATTTTTATTTAATTCAGATACAAGTTAGCCCTTGACTGCAATCTCACTTGATGGTAAGTGATGATGCAGTCTAAGATGATAGCGGGCTAACCTGGAAGGGGTATGGCAGTTTAGGGGGTATGGTAGGGGTTTGTTCTTCAAACACATCACAATGGAAATCAAAGAGTTCCCTCAGGATTTTTAAAAAACTAAATCCACGCGAACGTAGTCGCGGGCATCAGCTAGTTAATTATAAGCTTAGTAATAAATGAAATACCTGATAACATTTAACTGTAGATAACTTTTTGTAGGACCATTAGAATTTCATTAATTCATTGATATTTAAAAACCAGATATTTAAGAACACATATACCGGGGGGGCGATTGTCTAAAACCTGCATCAATCATTATTACAATCTCAATTGTTCTGATTGGCTGAATTTGTGCGATTCTTGTTGCAACAATGCATTGTGGCCAATAGTGAGCGAGCGTTAACCAATCAGAGATGATTGCGATCGTGACATTGTAGCTGTCAAACAACCGTGGTAGGGCCACTGGTTCCGTTCCCATGCAAGTTGGTAATAAAGTTGGCGGTCAACGGTAGTTTTTTTTTTCGAAAAACTGACTTGAAACTGCTGCCTGCCAAGCTGTGATAACCTAGTGGTTAGAACGTCCGCCTCCTAATCAGAGTTCAAGAGTTCAATCCCAGGCACGCCTCTAACTTTTCGGAGTTACGTGCGTTTAAAGAAATTAAAATATCATATTATATCTATCTAACGGTGAAGGAAAACATCGTGAGGAAACCTGCATGCCTGAGAGTTCTCCATAATGTTCTCAAAGGTGTGTGAATTCTGCCAATCCGCACTTGGCCAGCGTAGTAGACTTCTCACTCTGAGAGGAGACCCGTGCTCTGTAGTGAGCCGGCGATGGGTTGACATGATGATGATGATGATTACTAGAAACATCAATATTTGAACAAGTAATTTAAAAAGTTTTCAAAAAGTCTCGACTGTGGTTTGCACTCAATCTTTTCAGCCCGCACATTAAAGCGCATAAAATCCGCCATTTTGATTTTTAAGATTTTTATGTACCCAGTGACACTCGCGCCATCGAGACGAATCTAATCACGCATTATTTATGTAAATCGGTTGAGTTCGTTGAGCGGATAAAGTACATTACATCATACCATACATACAGGTCAAAAACATAACCCTCCTTTTGGGCTTTGCCAGAGTTGGGGGAAAATAAGAGGCAATTTTTAGGAATCCATACCCGAAGGGTGCCAACGGCACCCTATTACTGAGCCTCCGCTGTCTGTCCGTCTGTCTGTCAGCGTAGTAAGTAGATGAAATTTTCACTATATACTATTGCCGCCATAAAATATAATGAAAAAATACATAGTGTTATATCTTATATGATGGTACGGAACCCTTTGTGTGGAGGCGTGAATCGCACTTGACCGGTTTTTAAATTTCTCAAGAACAGCCTTCTACTATTATTAACTTATTTTTTAGATACAACAACATTTTTGGTAAAATATTTACAATATTATAAAAATAGAAAAGATATCAGTCAGTGTACATTCTAGATGAGTAATGATTGTAGCGATCAGAATTAGGTGAACCAAACAAATTTTGATCCATATTAATAATATGGATTTACGTTTCGTATTTTTGATATTTAAGAGCAGTTTCCCTAGCGCGCTCCCCAGCGCTCTCCATAACGTAGTTTGGTTCTCATTTGAATAGAAAGTAACCAATATGATCAAACTCAATAGACACGGCCTTAAAACTAGTGTGTCTGTGGTATGCCGTATGTCAGATTTCCATAAAAATATCTAGATTCTAGTTTCAAAGTTACACGTGTTTAAATATTTGCAGAATATTATAGCCGATTTTTTTTAAATGTGTTAAAATATTTTAGTATAATGAAATATTTTACAAATGCGAACATAATATGAAGCGGTGATAGACTAGGACTACCTTTAATTTTTCAGAGTTATGTACGTTTTAAGCAATTAAATATCACTTGCTTTAACAATGAAGGAAAACATCAATCGTGAAGAAACCTGCATGCCTGAGAGTTCTCGATAGTGTTATCAAAGGTGTGTGAAGTCTAACAATTGTCAAATCAACTAAAGTTCGAATGTGCCTTGAAAAGATTACATACAGACAATCCAATCCAAAATAATACTCTTTTTTTGTGTGACTGTGAATTTTTTGTGAAACTGTTATAGCAACCTAGCTGTTTGCTCTAAGATTTTGAGACCCAAACTAAACTTAGCAATTTTCATTATCATTTCAACAAATCTAAATTACCAATTAACTTGCTATGGCTTTTTATGGCATGATGGACTAAGTGGCATTCGCTCTGCAGAGTGACATAATGTTAAAAACATGAATACAGTTAAGTAGGTACAAAAAATACAAAAGAATAAAAAATAAAATTCTGGAAATGCACAGGGTGAGATATTGTGGCTAATTCCGTTGTATACAATCTCTAAGCTAAACTAAAATGGCACGTCTAAATCTATTGCTATCCCTTTCATAATGTTTTTTGCGGAAAAGGATAGCACTAGATTTAGACCTGTTAATTTAGTTTAGTTTAGAGATTGTGTACAAGAGAATCAGCCCCATTGTCTAAATGTATTGCTTTTGCTATCCTTTTCATAATGCTCCCAGTAGAAAAGGATATCACTAGATTTAGACCTGTCAAGTAAGTTTCGTTAAGAGATTGTGTACAACAAAAGTAGCCACAATATCTGAAACTAGAGATAGTGAAATTAGGCCTATGGAAATAGCGATAATGAAAAAAATTCATTTAAAGATTAAAAAATATAAGTCTCTATTAGGAAAAACCTGAATCCATATTTCATATAGCATAGCATTTGGACATTAAGTATTATGTACATACCCAATTGCGATTGCTGGTTCAATAATAATAATTGCAGTCATCACATTGAATTTATAAATACACTACAGAGAACACTTATTATAATGCATTTTAGCAAAGAAATTTTCATTATGACTAGTGAATTAGGCACACACAATTTATACATGGTACTAATGCAGTTGGATATTAATAGAAAATAATATTAAAGTTTTATAGTAGTGTCATCCCTTTTACAATGTTCCTTGTAGAAAAGGATAACATTACATTTAGTCATATATCACTTTAGATAAAGATGGAAATATATAAAACTGCAATGCAGAGAAGACTAAATGTATAATAAATATATATGAATAAATCAATTTTATTTTTATTTTTTGTTTACCTGCCAACAGGTCAGATTTCAGCCAAACGCTATTCTATAAATTAAAATAATAATAATAACTTCAATTATATTTCGTAGTCAATAAGACCAGGACTTGTCTAATTTGGGTTCTACTCGTAATGAATGCATTATGAATAAATGAATGCATTTAGTTAGTAAGTAGTAGTAAAAAAAAAAAAGTTTAGAGATTGTGTATAACAGAATTAGCCCCATTGGGTGTTTTAGGGATAAAGAGTTTCAAATGTTTATTGTAATTAGGTGCAATGTATCTATCAAATGTTAGCATACATTGTTAGGTTTCTTTCGTTTTATTTTATCTGAATTGAACAATTCACAATAACATAATAATGCATTATTAGATGTATACCTCCCCATATTTATGATTTGTGTGCAAGACTTAGCACCAATAGACAAACAGCTGCATATAATAATAGTTGCATTTATACAAGATTTGTGACAGAAAATGTTGATATATCATGTGGGTTTTTGTAAGTACAAAATATTTTAAACTTATTTAAACCCTTTCTCCCAAAAAAAGAAGATATTTAAGTGAATAAGATGTGATATGTCAACATTTTATATAATGCGTAAATAAATAAGACATGTATGGTACTTGGAATAATAAGGCTTGTATATTGAAATAACATAAAAAAAATCCCAAAAAAATAAGATATTTAAGTGAATAAGATGTGATATGTCAACATTTTATATAATGCGTAAATAAATAAGACATGTATGGTACTTGGAATAATAGGGCTTGTATATTGAAATAACATAAAATGTGCAAGATATTGGAAAAATGGATTTTTGATACTACCAATATTAGCAAATCGGCTAATTAATTAGAATAACATTTGGCACATTTATATTCCTATATTATTAATAGCTATTATAATTCATTAATAATATAAATATTAACTGGTATACACAGATAATAAAATTGTATTCACTGAAACAATTTTTAAATCTGTTGAAAAATCGATTCTACAATTTCTTATGATAAATGTGGTCTTCATCAATATGCATGACTGAAACTCATGCAAATTATTAGATACATACTTAGTTTATCCATTTAGAGTCAGAAAGGCTTGTATGCCTTTTTAAATTTTCACTGTTGTCCTCACAGTCAGATTTTTTTCTTTTGCGAGTATCAAACCGGACACCGGTTTCTTGGACAACCCTTTCGCTGTTTTTAATCGCTGAGATAATATTCTCCTTAGAAGGTGCTACTAATTTTAACTCGTCCACATTTTCGTTGGCAGCTGGCTCTACCAAGTGCATCACAATTCTTTCTAAACGCTTGGGGTGCTCAACGGGAGCCTCATCCACAGCCACAGTTTTGTCATTCTCCAACTTATCAGTGTCTACCATCACAGAATACTTCCTTTTCATCTCATCCATCATCCTCTGCCCGTATTCCTCCCCTATCACACTGTTTACACAAACAAAGCTTTGTACCTTTTTAGTTTCTTTGTCGATTTCAAGGAATCCTCTTGTCCTCATGTAAATGAAATGACCGGATCGTGACATCAGTCTGTAATAAGACTCTCCGAACTCCCTGCTTTGGTCATACATCTGCCGTAGTACACAAATAACCCAGCGGACATCATCTTTGTGCATGAAAAAGAAAGCAGATGTTCCCGTGACCTCCTCTGTCATGTACCCCGCTGCCAAGGAGATGCTTTGATCACACTGCACTATTCTGCCATCAATTAAATGCCTCGTCCAATATTCTGAGTATGCTGTAGGTGGCAACATTCTTGCTGGCAAGCTATTGGTTAGTGTATGGACCATTCCTATGAAAACATAGTCATTTCCACTGGAGGAAAAGGTGCGGTGATGCCTCACCCGTTGCCTCTTGATAGTTTGTTCTTCTTGCACTCCATTAGCAGTAGCGCGGTCTGAGCGACGGAGCACACCATCTATTCTACAGCGCTCATACCTAGGAGGGTCAGACCTGGCACCGGCCCTCATTATTCTTATGTGAAAATTATGATGTTGTTCAAATAACTTTGGACTGCAACCAGTCTGTAATTCTACAGGAAAAATGTGTTGTCTTAGAATATCTTTATCTTCAGGGTGAACATAATGATAAAAGTCTTGACCTAAGAGATCTATGTAGCAGTATCCCAACTTCTCCTGAACGTTGTGGGATACGTTACAAATGCGACCCATGCAAGTCACAGCCAACATGAAGCCACCGATGAGATCAAAGAATTTAAGTATAGCAGATGACCATGTTTCCAAATGACGGCATTTTATGGAGTCGCCGAATATGTGTTGGTTCCGTAGTTCGCTGGCAACGAGTCGCAGGACACTGGTTTTATCCACCTTTCGTTGTGAATGGACGATGTCAGACAACAAGGTCATCATTTGAGCGATTTGAGAATTAAACTCACTTCTTCTGTGTTTCTCAGCGATAATGCGCGATTGACGATCGCTCGCTTTAGCTATCGGTATATCAGGAGACTGGGCATCTGACGAGGAATCCCCGTGGCTTGTTGTAGCTTGTAGCTCAAACGCTGGAGGGATGGCAACAGCCATACCCGGTAACCTCGAGTGCCCTGCACCGGCGGTGGACGCCATCATGACTGTCTGGTCAAAGTTCCCTTGTTTAGACGCCATTCATCTACATTAACAAAATCTATGAATATATCAGAATAAACATCGCAACAGCACTTGTGATTCAATAGCAAATCCGTCACACCACATCACAGCTGTTTACATTGTGTTATTCTGCTGCTGTATGATCGTAACACTTTTTAAAACTATGATATTGTTCACAAATAGGAATAATAATTCCTTTTATTAGAATCAAGTTCAACACACTACAAAAACCAGTAACAAGTACGGCGTTGACCACAGACTACGTTGACCAAACACCAAGCGTTGTGACCAAGCGCATATTCAATGTACTCTGCACCGGTACTCTGTGTCTGTGTCTGTGACCAAGCGGCCTGCCGTGCGGTAAACGCGACCCTGCTTGAAAAGTAGTCTGTGGATTTCCTATTAATCGGTGTTTCTATTCACGATTTTGGTTTTACCAGGTTTTACCCGCCTAGTCAAATAAGCCCCTTAATTATCCTAAAAAAAAATCAAAATACCCTGATAGAGTGTGTCCCGTGAAAGCTAAGTAAAGAGTGGTGAATAAAAAAAATTTGGTTGTGAATCCCCATGACGTATCTAACTGCGAATAAACATAGTTACTTAGTTAATACTTTATATTTTTAGAGTTCATCATCATGATCAACCCATAGCCGGCTCACTACAGAGCACGGGTCTCCTCTCAGACTGAGAAGGGTTTTGGTCATAGTCTATCACGCTGGCCATGTGCGGATTGGTAGACTTCACACACCTTTGAGAACATTATGGAGAACTCTTTTTAGGGTTAAGTGCCTCAAAAGGAAAAAAGGAGCCCCTAAAGGATTACTTTATTGTATGTCTTTCTGTCTGTCTGTCTTTCTGCCTGTCTGTCTGTATGCCTGTCTGTCTGTGGTGTCTGTCAAGAAACCTAGAAGGACATAGGGTACTCCCCGTAGACCTAGAATCATGGGCAAGTAACTAGGTAGGTCTTATAGCAGACGTAAAGGAAAACTCCAAAAATTGAGAATTTGTGGTTACATGAGAAAAAAATTAAATGTTGTCATGAACAAATAGTATTTTCAACTTTCAAAGTTAGATTAATATACCAAGTGGGGTATCATAATGAAAGGGCTTAACCTGTAAATTTTAAAACGCATTTTTAATTATTTTTATGCAATATAGTTTTTGATCATCGTGTAAAATGACGAAAAAAATACCCGTGTACCCGGGTCAGTCAGTCACCTTTTCTTTTTATATATTTAGATTTAAATATATAAAATGAAAAGGTGACTGACTGGCTGATTGATCTATCAACGCACAGCTCAAACTACTGGAAGGATCGAGCTGAAATTTGGCATGCAGATAGTAATTATGACGTAGGCATCCGCTAAGAAAGTATTTTTGAAAATTCAACCCCTAAGGGCGTGAAATAGATGTTTGAAATTAGTGTAGTCCACGCGGACGAAGTCGCAAGCATAAGCTAGTAATTACCTATGCACATAATAATTAGGTATTATTTTAAAGAATCACAATAAAGAAGTTCGCTTTCACCCCAAATTACCCTAAAGCCCTGTCAAGTTTCGACATTGAAAAAGCCGTAAGTCATACCTAAAATTATAGTCGCAGTAGCCCCTAAATAGTGCGAAATACGTTAATCTGAAAACACTGGATTAATACCTGTCATATAATGTCAAAGTCACAATGTCAAACTGAGTGACAGAGTAATAACTAAAAGTAGTTATATTTTTAAATTCATTTTACGGCTATGGATTCTTCTATTACGTAAAAGTAAAGATCTCATACAGTTGAGTCGGGTAAGATTGATAAAATAGCGGTGATTTTTATGTAAGCTACTAATAATATAATGCCGGGCCATCGGGGGCATTTTATTCAATAATAAAGGAGTGCGACTTCTGTACCGACCGTCCTATAGTAGCAATGGGCGATTCATTGATATATTCTATACCTAGTCTAAGGGGCGAACTAATTGCAAAAAAAAACAATCGAATAAATCGACAGGAACTATTTATTGATTTTATTAATCCCGTGGTGGCTAACATTGTTTTATTGCCACCTCTTTCTCGGTACACTGGTGAAGTTTTATCTATCCTTCTCACATTTTTGCTTGCCTTTGGCTGATTATGCTCTGGCCTTTTAATTATAATATCGTACATTAAAAACATGTGCCCTGCTCATTACTACTTCAGCTTCGCCACCGCTGAGCTAACACAGGATCCTATTACTAAGACTCCGCTGTCCGTCCGTCTGTCACCAGACTGTATCTCCGTATACCGTGATATTTAGACAGTTGAAATTTTCAAAGATGATGTATTTCTGTTGCCGCTATAACAACAAATACTAAAAAACTTATTTGTTGTTATAGCGTCAATCATCATCATCATCATTAACCGATAGACGTCCACTGCTGGATATAGGTCTCTTGTGGGGACTTCCACACGCCACCGTCTTGGGCCACCTGAATCCACACTGCGTCTTCCGGTGCAAGGTCGCCATTCCAGCACCTTGGGACCCCAACGTCTATCGGTTTTACGAACTATGTGCCCTGCCCATTGCCACTTACTTAGCTTCGCAACCCGTTGAGCTATGTCGATTACTCTAGTTCTCCTACGGATCTCCTCATTTCTGATTTGATCACGTAGAGAAACTTCAAGCTCTCTCTATCGCCCGCTGTCACTCGCTGAGCTTTCTTATGAGGCCCATAGTTAGCGCTGGTCTCGGATCCATATGTCATCACTGGCAACACGCACTGTTCGAAGACTTTGGTCTTCAAGCACTGAGCAATTTTGGACAAGATGATATCTCGAAGCTTCCTGAAGCAATAGAAATACGTATTCTGGGAAAACTCTCTACCTATTACGGTTGACGAGATAGAACCCGCTGACAGACAGGCGGACGGACAGCGACAAGTCTTAGTAGTAGGGTCCCGTTGGCACCCTTCGGGTACCTACTACCTACCTACGGAAAAATCATTTATTTCATAATCTATTCGATAGCTCTAGGCACGTTGAGACTTTTTAACCGACTTCAAAAAAAGGAGGAGGTTCTCAATTCGTCGGAATCTTTTTTTTTATTTTTTATGTATGTTCCCCGATTACTCAAAAACGCCTGGACCGATTTTGAAAGTTCTTTTTTTGTTTGTAAGGGTATTCCTCAAAGTTGGTCCCATTTCAATTTGGTGAAGATCTGATGAACACCTTCGAAGATAGATACTGGAACTCCTCAACGGATAAGAGTAAATTGCTCGCGATCAGTGTAATAGCTTTGTAAACAGTAGATTTTTAACCAGTCATAGCATAATTCCATGGGGCCACTAAAAATTGTGAAATTAAATTATTTTTCAATTTTTAGTGTTTGTGTAACGAAGTCGGTTTTTATTTTTTTTGTAAAAAAAATTTTAACATCGAAATTCTGTTTTTACACAATATGCAGTAAGTAGGTATAGTACACGACAGGTCGAGATGGCAATGGGGCAGGGAACGCCCCGCACCGGCTCAGCCCCCGCGCTAAGCCGGTGCGGGCGAGCGTGCGGGACGTGCGGGTGTGCAGGGCCCCCCGCGCCTCATACCCCGATAGTCATATCGACCTGTTTTGGACTATACCTATAACATGTACTTGTAAATGAGATAAATAATATACAAAAAAAAAATTAATAAAAATATTTATTTTTTGAATCACAACACTAGTCTTTCAATTATGCTTGATGACTAGTAAA
Source organism: Maniola hyperantus (assembly GCF_902806685.2). Lineage (NCBI taxonomy): Eukaryota > Metazoa > Arthropoda > Insecta > Lepidoptera > Nymphalidae > Maniola > Maniola hyperantus. Next base: position 9,138,633 of record NC_048550.1, read on the forward strand.
CAGTGAACTTATTAAAAGAAATAATTATTGATTGTTTCTGAATATTGACTATGTATTATATTAGGATTTAGGAAATATATTAATACACATTGTATTCGAAAATGTAAGACAATATTTTTACTTTTACTTACATAAATAGGTATTCCTTCAGATATACAGTACGCGGCCGAAAATAATGTACATCGACCTTTAGAAGGAGATAGCAAATTTGTAGAGCACTGTCTCTGTCGTTGAGACCAAAACGTCACATAGGTATGAGTGACAGAGATAACGCTCTACAAAGCCGAAACGTCATTCTAAAGGCCGATGTACATTACTTTCGGCCGCGTACTGTACGCAGATAGGTCTCTTTTTAAAATACAAAGGCAAAATAATGCGTACAAAATTAGTTTTCACGCGCCATTATAACTTAATGTGTCAACTGTCTCTTTGTATATTACACAACAGACGAAAACGTTTAAGTGCGGAAACCAACCCAGAGAGAAGAAACAAGAAGAATGACAGTATGAAAATATTCTTACAAGTAATTTAAAAAGACCTGCATTTTTTAGCCCACATCCGCCATATTGATTTTTTAAGAATTTTATGTACCTAGTAACACTCGCGTCATCAAGGTGAATCTAATGACGTCTCATTTATCAAAATCGGTATCAAAGAAGGTTATCTCTTAGTGTCGTTGACTGTACATCTACCAAGGTATACCTACTATAGTGATAGATGGACTTACATGCAAAGCGTGATGCAGAGCTTTAAACTTAATGACATTAGCAGGCAGTGCTGCCAGGATTACCGGATTTCAAAACCGTGCTCTCATAGATATTATGTTTAGACATAAAGCCGTTGAGTAGTTATTAGCGGATATAGATACGGACAATGGACATGCTGTGCTTGGGACTGGGAAGCTGTGATAGCCTGGTGGTTAGGACGTCTGCCTACTAATCGGGGGTCGGGGGTTCGATCCCGGGCACGCACCTCTAACTTTTCGGAGTTCTTGTTTTATAAATTACACGGGTACAAATTCTAAAGTACTAATTGTAAAAGTTTAATTGAATAAAAAATGTTTTTATTTATTTTATTTAACTGTGAAGGAAATCATCGGGAGGAAACATGCATGACTGAGAGTTCTCCATAATGTTCTCAAACGCATGTGAAGTCTGCCAATCCGCACTTGGCCAGTGTGATAGATTATGGTCAAAACTCTTCTCACTCTGAGAGGAGACCCGCGGGGTGATTACGTAAAACGTTGCAGTAACGACAGCAACGCGACAGCAGTAGCAATGCGACAGTTCATTTGCTGTCTCTCTTCTTCTTCTTATTTTTCTCTGTATATTATTTCTGTCTATTCTTCTTCTATTCTATTCTATTCTGGCTATTGCTGTCTCTCTCGAGCCGCTGTTACGTGTGACGTTTGACAGCAATGATCGCGAAATTTACGCCTGTTGCGAGATACGTAATCACCCCGCGGTGCTCTGTAGTGAGCCGGCAATCAATGGGTTGATGATGATGATTATAGGTACGGACATATATACAGGCCATCACATTACCATCCTTTTGAGCTACGCCGCAGTCGGGTAAAAATTAATTAAAACTGCACCACACCCGCGGGTATCCAATGGTTAAATGGATACTGGGCGGAATGCAAATACAGCCGAGTTTCGTTAAAGGTCTAAGGTCCCGGTGGGCCACACCACGCTCTCGATCCAGTCGAGGTAGCGCGACACGCGCGTGTACACGCCGGGCACGGGCGAGCCGCAGCCGCGTCCGTATGAAGTAACCCCCACCAATCTAAAAAACCCGTCGTTTGTCGTCATTCCTATGAGTGGCCCGCCTGAATCACCCTGCCAACAACAAATTTTGTTTATTATTATCAACTATTTTCAATCTATACTTCCATATTATACAATACAGGGTTTTCCTAGTGCAGAGGGTAGGAAACTTGTTTCTTGTGCCTAAATTCTAAATTCAAAATAAATTATTCTTATTCTTATTCTTATTCTTATTCTTATTCTTATTCTTATTCTTATTCTTATTCTTATTCTTATTCTTATTCTTATTCTTATTCTTATTCTTATTCTTATTCTTATTCTTATTCTTATTCTTATTCTTATTCTTATTCTTATTCTTATTCTTATTCTTATTCTTATTCTTATTCTTATTCTTATTCTTATTCTTATTCTTATTCTTATTCTTATTCTTATTCTTATTCTTATTCTTATTCTTATTCTTATTCTTATTCTTATTCTTATTCTTATTCTTATTCTTATTCTTATATTTCCATCCATACTAATCAATACAATTATTATAAACTAGCTGATGCCCGCAACTTCATCCGCATGGATTTAGGTTTTTAAAAATCCCGTAGGAACTCTTCGTTTTTCCAGAATAAAAAATAGCTTATGTCCTTCCCCGGCATGTAAGCTATCATTACACCAAATTTCATCAAAATCGGTTTAACGGACCTCCCGTTCGACTACTTCGTTCGTCAGCTCCCGACGACTGTATTAGTCTGCCGCTGGCAACACAGATGTAGCTAGTAGCTACGTACCTGGCACGTGTCGTTCCGGCCCAGGGGGTCGCCGGCGCAGATCTGCTTATCGGAGATGCCCTGCGGCAACTTGCGCCACGAGGGATGCTCCTCTTGGCACTTACTCTTCGACACCACCACCACGGTTGTCTTCTGCAGGTATGGATTCGTCACATATCCTACAAAACAACGAAATCATCTTGTATCCTAGACGGACCACCAATCTGCCGTCCTTTTGCTAAAAAGTGGCTAACCCCAAACCAAAAAGTTTTTGAGTTAAGATACACCCCAAGAGTGACGAGTACTCACGTGTCGTATTGGTTCTGCCCCAACCAGTGATCATGAGAGCTACCGAGGGGTCTTCGTTCTTTGTGTACAGACAGATGGGGCTCAAGCTTGGCGTAAACGTGACGTGCTGCTCCAACCTACAAGAATAAACGACAATTTCACCCTAACAATAAAAACAAGTCCCTGCAAGAGACCTATGTCCAATGGACGTCTCTCGGTTGGTGATGATAAATAAAAATAAAACATTGAGTCATTGAAGTGAAGCGATTTTGCGATGGGTAGGTAAAACTTTAAGGTTCCACCCTCCTTTTTCTACAACCGCACCGCGCACCACCGTAAGCAATTTCACCCTCACCACCTGGGTGTCAGTTACACTTTGACCGTCAGTTGTGCCAGATCCTTCTTTCCACGCACATGCAAACTTTGGAATCAACTCCAACCGGCGGTATTCCCTCTAGATTACAACATGGGGTTACTTACTTGAGCAAGGCTATGTCGTTGTATTTCCAGCGTCTCACGTGATCCGGGTGCTTTATGATCTCCTGAATTCTGACGTCAGAGTCACTGTTCCACTTTCTGTCGCCGATGTATATCACTCCCATACGAGCTATTGCAGGCTTTATGCTGTAAGACATTAACTCGAATAAGTATTATACCTCTATAACACTCAATATTGATGGTCATGACCAATCATGACCTCTTTGGTTTCCCGGGATAAAAAGTAGCCTATGCCACTCTCCAGGTCTTTAACTAAACCCATGCACTTTAACTAAAATCACGTCGATCCGTTGCTCCGTTGCGACGTGATTGAAGGACAAACCAACAAACAAACACACTTTCACATTTATAATATTATTATTTGATGTAGGGTATTTATTGATTTGGATGGATTTTCACCGGTGAAGGAAACCTGCATGCCTGAGAGTTCCCCATATTGTTCTCAAAGGTGTGTGAAGTCTGCCAATCTGCAGTTGGCCATACGGACCATAGTGCATAGCCTAAACCTTTCTCATTCTGAGACGAGACCCATACTCAATAGTGGCCCGGCGATGGGTTGATGATGTTGATTATCTAGTACAGTAGCCGGCAGGAAAAATTGTACATCGACCTTTAGGTTGAAATCTATAGAGTCCACTTTGACTTTGCTCTAAACTAAGATTGAGTTAAAACGAGACAGATTTATGTGAGATATAGCTCTGTCTCGTTTTAACTCTTCTTAAGTCTAAGCAAAGTCAGAGTGCGCTCTATTAACCGAACGTTGTCTGAGTCTATGTCAGTCATACCTATGTAACGTTTTGTCGGATTCAACATCGACTTTTAGAAAGAGATAACGGTTCAACGCAAGGGGTAACGGAGACAATATTTGCTGCCGCGTACTGTAGTTACATACCCGTCTAATGTGTCCACACAATGCGCTGCGGTTAGTACATAAGAGTCTGATATCAAGGAACCACCGCACCGGAATTCATATTCGCCAGAAAGATTGTACCCAAGCGCCACCTGAAAAATAACCTCTTTGCAAATATCTTAATACCTATATTGGCTGAAATTTGGCATGCAGATAGCTATTATGACGTAGACATCGATCATCGTACTGTGATTATACTAGTGATTATTGAATAATCTTGGTTCAGTAGAACTAAGATTATTCAATAATCACTGACATAAATAATTAAATAATAAAAATATCTCACCATATGTGTGAACTCTCCGAGCGAAGCATTAATTCCTCCTATTATATGTGATTGCAGGGGTGGTAAGGTAGAGTCAACAAGTTTCTGACATTCTGTAAACATTATTATATACTAGAGGATGCCCGCGACTTCGTCCGCGTGGATTTAGTTTTTTTTTAAATCTCGTGGGAACTCTTTGATTTTACGGGATAAAAAGTTGCCTATGTCAATTTCCGGGGCGCAAGCTACCATATTTCATACGACCCGCCCCGGCTTCGAACGGATGCAATGCTGGTACTAAATATACTTACTACAGAATGTCTTCATATAAAACGTTTACAGCTTTTTTACAATACAAACATGCAGCGTTTGCAATGTAAGCGCAGAAAAATGTGTTTATTTACGACATCACATTAGAAACCTCTAAAATAATCAGCGTTTCTTTACTATATCATGCATGTATTATACATATAAACCTTCCCTCTTGAGTCACTCTATCTAAGAAACCACAACAAAATCCGTTAGCATACATAGAGACAGACAGCGGGAAGCGACTTTGTTTTATGCTTTGTAGGTACGTATAGTGATAAATCGCTTAAACGGATGGGTTTTTAAGAATCCATTCGGAACTCTTTAATTTTCCGGGATAAAAAGTAGCCTATGTCCGTCCCCGGGATGTAAGCTAACTCTAAATTTCATTAAAATTGGTTTATCTGTTGGCCCGTGAAATGCTAGCAGACAGAGAGACAAACAGAGACACTTTCGCATTTATAATATTAGTATGGATAAAATGTGATACTGTTTAAATGTAAACCTACCGTGCAAGGATATTTATGATTATGTAATTAAGATTTATGTAAATAAGTTCCAATTATTTCAAACTAAGTACCTATACTTAAGTCACAAAAAATGATCAAAGTCCAAAGGTCACTTTATAAACATAAATACCTATCTTATATATCTTACGGCTAATCACGTGAGTCCAGCCGTAAGATATTTATTATATTAAATACTAGCGACCCGCCCCAGCTTCGCATGGGTGCAATGTAGATACTAATGTGGTGTCAGTGAGGAGATTATAGGCGCCGCCCGCCGCGGCACAGCCGCCTACGTCTCGTTTTGTTGCGCGTTAGTTTTAATTTAAATATTTCATATTATTTTAATTTTGTGATATCTCGTAAGATATCGTTCTAAATTAAATGATGTAATAAAGGGCAATTTTGGTCCAAATTGAATATAACAAATGATCAACTATTTTATTTTGATAAGAATCAATAGTATGACAGTAAAAACACCCTCGAAAGTAAGGCTTTGTTTCAGATCACATTTGAAAACCATAAAATCGATTATTGTGAGCCAACCTTAAAACATACATGTATGCTATCGCGGAATTTTGTGTAGAACTTTTTAAGAGAAACAATTTCACCATACATTGTTTTCGTGTTACTTTTACCATTTATGCAGCGCACGCCTCGGAAACTCTCAAATGAGGTTTTTTTCCGACCTAATTCACATTACTTCAATTTCTCTAGGGATCTCTAATTTTTTGAGAATTAAACTATAGCTATAAACCTTCCTCTTGAATCACTCTATCTATTGGTGAAAACCGCATTAAAATCCGTTGCGTAGTTTAAAAGATCTACGCGTTCATACATACAGACGCGGGAAGCGACTTTATTTTATACTATGTAGAGAAGTAGGTATGAGAAAATATGTAAACTTACCTCTGTCAGCTATCCTGTCTCCACTCCCTGTAAAACAAATGGAAAATCATGCTTGCAGATTATTATCATCACTTTATGAGGGTTCCGTACCTCAAAAGGAAAAAAGGAACCCTTATAGGATCACTTTCCTGTCTGGCTGTGTGTCTGTCTGTCTGTCCGTCGTGTCTGTCAGGAAAACCTATACTTACTTCCCGTTGACCTAGAAATTTGGTAGGTAGGTAGATCTCATAGCACAAGTGAATTTGTGGTTACATCACAAAAAAAATGTGTTCTTAAAAAATTATTAGTATTATCAATTTACAAAGTAAAATAACTAAATCAAGTGGGGTACATAATATGAAAGAGCTTTACCTGTACATTCTAAAACAGATTTATATTTATATATAGTTTTGATTTATCGTGCAAAATGTCGAAAATTAATTAATTAATTAAATTAATTAAATTTTAATTTTAATTAATTAAATTCTTCATTTAAAGGTATAAACCCAATACAATATATAAACTTAAAACTAAAATACAATAAAAATAAATAACTAAATGACAATAGGTATATCACATGACCATTTTATTTGTTTATTAGCTGTGTTCAATATGGGGTTGTGTATAGACGGCGGGATTTCTACGTTGTCGGTATCGACGGTAAACTAAACCAGCGGGCCAGAAGTTAGTAAGTATCCAAAAACGTGTTTATTTTACTCGTCGGTATTGTTATTTTAAATGAATTGAATGATGTTTCGTTAAATTGTTTGAGCATCTCAACTTGGCTGCATTGTTCGCCCCTATCCTCAATATGGTCAATAATATCGGCTACAGAGACGGACTTCATTACTCTAGAAACGTAGATAGAACATTGTGATTCAACTAGGCGAATCTTGCCCGTTGTTTCCAACGTTCCTCGCAAATTATTATAATGCTTTCGTTTTTTATTTCGTACTAGTGTAAACTCGTCATCACTCGGTTTCAGCTTTGAACCGCTCTCAACATGCACGCCACTCTGACCCGGCGGCGTATGTTGCATACGGGCGACTTTCGCACGCCGTGATCGGCCCGACTTATGTACAATATCTCTGTACGTTGGCGTAAATACCGCCTCAGCTGGCAACGACGGACTCGGGCACACTATCTTTGTATTTGGTACATGCACAAGCGGTAGCGATTTTGGGTGTTCGGGTGTCGTAGCCGTAGGTTTATCTTCCTCGGTTCTTTTAGATATTTGTTGTTCAAATGAGTTGCGCAATTCGACGAGTTCAGCACTCATCCTCGTCTGAAACTCGGACAGTTCTGTCTTCATGATAGTCATATCTTTTAAAAGTCGAGTTACATCGACATGGTCGAAAGAAACCGGTGGTAATCGGTTCAAGTCTTTAGCCACGAAAGTTGGTTGCACATCAGGGTCCACTTCCTTCAATAACTTAATAGTGTCTTTTATGTTGCGTTTCTTCTTATCGTCTCCTTTTCTGTGTATTAATCGTACGTTATCACCACACGACTGATACAGAACACTCCAGTCTCAATTTCATTTTCAACTTCAGAAAAAATACGACTATTAGGTACAGAACACTGGGTGCGCGAGTCTGACTCGTACTTGGTCGGTTTTTTTCACATACAATATCTATACCTACTCTATCCACGGAAAGAAGTTAGTATAGCGCTCTCTCTGTTACGTAATCCCATACAAATGAAAAAACCAAAATCTAAGTGTGTTAACCATTTTAAGTCACCAACCAATCACAAACATGTTTTCAAAAAATATTTAGAATTCAATTCAAAACTGTTTTCTAAAACATTTAAAAAAATCAATTCGAAAGTTTGATCTGTGATTGGTTGGTGTCTCAAAATGGTTAACACTGAGATTTTTGGCTCTGTCAATTTGTATGGGATATACGTAAAGAGAGAGCGCTATACTAACGTATAGAGTTCCGTGGATAGAGTATAGTATAAGTACATATAATACGACATAGCGGGTAAAAAGTTACGAGGCGATGTATTTCGAGTTTCACCCAAGTGAAGCCGAGGTGTGTTAGCTGTTAGCCGATTCATCATGATCATCAACCAATAGACGCCCACAGCTGGACATAGGTCTCTTGTAGGAACTTCCACACGCCACGGTCTTGCGCCGCCTGGATCCAGCGGCTCCCTGCGACTCGTCTGATGTCGTCGCGTTAGCCGATTGTAAATTGATAATTATTTTTTGTAGTTTAAATGAAACGTTTCTCCTTCTCCTGCTTTGCTTTGATTTGAATGTAAGTAACTAGATGATGCCCGCGACTTCGACCGCGTGGATTTAGGTTTTTAAAATATCCCGTGGGAACTCTTTGATTTTCCGGGATAAAATGTAGCTAGCTATGTCCTTCCCCGGGATGCAAGCTATCTCTGTACCAAATTTCGTTAAAATCGGTTGAACGGATGGACCGCGAAAAGCTAGCAGACAGACAGACAGACATACAGACAGACACACTTTCGCATTTATAATATTAGTATGGATATGGATTCCATTACCATATTTTTCCTGTCCAATGGCACCAGTGTTGGGCCTCGATCCCTTAGTTGAGGTTGGTGGTTGGATGTATTTATGTGGACAGCATACTATTTCTATCATGTCACTGAAGCCACATCTACTAAACGGATGAAAGTCTTGCGCTTGAATGAAACTGCAAATAATTCCAAATTAAAAATTTATCTACCTACTTACTGATTATCTTATATTCTACAGCGGAAAAACTAAAGATTGACAAACGAATCAATCACGCAGTGGTAAAAACCGCCGCCGCCGTCGGGCTTGGAGCTAACACGCACCATGGTGCGGTGAGGCATAAATAACCATTTTAATGTCACATTGGCACCGATTCCGTTGTCTTTCTCTAAACTAAATTTAGAGTATCTACATCCTTTTCTTTTTAACCATGCTAAAAAGGGACAGAACATGAACTTTACATTTAAAGACTCTAAATTTTAGTGCACACTACAAACAGTAGGCTCGCGACTGTGCGCTAAAATCACGGGTTTTACCATCAAACTGCGTCTGTCCTTTTCATATTGCATTAGTAAGAAGAGGATGCGAATACTCTAAAATTAGGTTGTGCATAGAATCAGTACCAATACTTAACAGAGAGAGCCCTATATCAACTTTAACTTCACTCTGATAGAGAATAGATTTTTCTCTTGCATAAGATTGATAAACTGTGTATTGGTAAAAACGTATTTACTTACCTTATAGCGTTTTTACAATCCGTCAACAGTTTACATGTTCCTTTTGACATTTCTTCGGTGGGAGCACATTCTTCGCCAACTGTTGATTTTTTTTTTTATTTTTTTGGAAAACCAACAGCTTAAATTAACATATTATAATCTTAAAAATTAAATTACTAGAAGCTAATAATAGGTTCTCACAGGTAGACACAAAATTAAAATTAAAAAGAACACAGTGAAAAGCAAACTATAACTAAAATATAATTACGTTATGCTAGCAAACAAATTTATTAAACTTTGGCGTACACTATTCACATTGCCATAAAATAAATCTATGCTGGATTCGTTATAAATCAGGTTTAGATTGCGGGAAGCGCGAGCAATGAAGGAGTTTGATCTGTTATTAGTTCTAGACACTGGCATATGTAAAAAAAATTACATTTATAATTATATTAATCAATTCATATTCCAAAGACTAAAATAATTTAGTTTAAAATATTATACCTATAAGTAAGTGCACATATACATTGCACATGAATTTTATCAATAATTTTAAAATAAGATTCTTAATTTTTACCTTCTCCAGCAATAATAACTTTAAATAAAATTAAACAGCACAAAACAATATAATCATAACCGAGATGAAACATGTTGGTTTAATTAAGTATTACTAATCACTAGATAAATGTGATTTTCCTCATTCTATAAAATAAACACTCTTGGGGAAATCCTACTTATGAAGCACAAAAAAACGTATACAATATTATATAATTATTTCACTTCCTATATTCACTTCACTTTAGGCGCGATGAATATTATTAATTAATAATAATGTAAACGATATTATAATTACATAATATTTATATTCTGTTGACGTAGTCACAACCGTACACTTTGAATACAAAGTGCGGACTGCAAATTGCAAACTTTTCTACATACAGTCAGGTTTGGGAATTGGGATATTGTAGGAAAAACCAGGTACGGGAAAAACTCTAAATTAAAAAAATTGTAATCTACTAAATACCTGGGTTTTTTACCATCAAACTTCTGGTACTTGTAAATGGGATAAATAAAATACAAAATAAATAAATAAAAATATTTATTTTTGAATCACAACACTAGAGAGCTTTTTGATTATGTTTATATTGACTAGTAAAAGTGTACCTATTGAAATAACTACTTGTACATAATATATATTAGGAAACGTATTATTTATTAATTCATAATTTCGTACTTATAAAAATGTTCAATAAAATATATAAAAATATCATGTATCCTACAGATATAGGCAGATATATTTTTAAATTACAAAGGCAGTATAAAATGTAGCTTCTTACAAAAAATATAATAAAACTACAGCACATTTGGATACGTCAATAAAACGTACACACTTTACGTTGATCCCACAGCCAAGGGAGTTCTGTGTTTCGCGTCCTCTATGGCTTGCACTAAATTTTTCGATTGTAAAGCCTGACAAGAAATATAAAAAACTTGCTCTGGGGGCGCTACTAGTATATGGTCTATCTACGGTCTATGTGGTCTTGTTTAGATTAGTTCCACGGGATTTCCGCAATATAGGGAGGTGTTTTATTTTACTGTGGTCAGGCTTTAACAGTTTGACCAGTACCAATTTTGACAGCGATACGCTGAACTCTACCCCTTTAATACGAAAATTTTAAATTATCACATTGCAACAACTGCAATTCTTATGAATGTTTGAATTTATGGTCAATTGAAAATCATTCCGAACCAGTGGTAGATGCATTTGACAATTCAAAAGGGCTTGTAAAAGTTTGATTGAATAAAAATGGTTTTTATTCTATTAGCCAATAATGAGATTGTAAGAGGATTGAAATCATTTGAAGCTACAGTGGTAATAATTGTCAAATTACGATGATGTTAAATTAAACCATTTTAGGCTGAACGTTGGCAGTGAGATCAAAGCCTATTTTTTACCTCGTCCGAATTCTAATATGATGAAATTGTGCCTAATTCTGTTGTTCGCAATCTCTAAACAAAACTAAATTGACAGGTCTATACTCTATCCGCGTAATGAAGTTAATATAGCTCTCTCTGTTTGGCTCTATCTTTTGTATGGGTACGTAACAGAGAGAGCGCTATACTAACTTATTCGCGGAGTGAAATTAACATACATACTTTCTCTGTTTTTGTATAAGATTAAGTAGAGAGAGCGCTATATTAACTTCATTCCGCAGATAGGGCATGGACTCGCCGGCAATGTATTTCACGATTCTACAAAGTCCTTTGTTAGAAATTAGGTTAATGGCACGAGGGATAAAAACGAAAACAGCCGAGTTTCGCGTCCCGTGGGGTAATTTGTTAAGGGCATTTGTACATTTATATTTGAATCGTATTCATATTCGTAAAAATACGATTCGAAGTAGTCGTCATACAAAATGTATATACGCTTATAGGCACTCACTTGAATCGAATCTGACGATTTAGTGCACGATTGAACGATTGAGTGCACAAACGCCCTAAGGGTTCGGTAAAGTCTAGGTCCGGTTGGGCCACACCACGCTCTCGATCCAGTCGAGGTAGCGCGACACGCGCGTGTACACGCCGGGCACGGGCGAGCCGCACCCGCGTCCGAACGACGTCACTGCCACCAGCCGGAACTGCCCGTCGCTGGCCGTCAGCCCTTGTAGTGGCCCGCCCGAGTCCCCCTATAGAGAACAAACAGTGCTTTTTTACCCGACTGTGTCGAAGACCAAATGGAGGGTTCCCGCCGTCCACACGTAACAGTTCAAACTATTTTGATTTTTGACCGTACACTGAATAAAAAAGCTAGACTAAAGTATTGTGTAACCGCGTGTGAGATAGCGATAGCACGACGTAACGATGAATAACACGACAATTACCATTGTTTAGTAGTCAATATTTGTATTAACCGATCAACAACATTAGTATTAAACGTTTTTTATGTGAAAACAAGTAATTAATAACTAATGAGAAATACAATGATGCCACGAATTCTCTAAGTTTGTTTTGCAACTAAAGTTGTATTCCTTGAAAAAAATCGGTTACACGATAAGGGACAAAAAATAGGTTAGCTGCGTCTCTTATCACATTAGTAACTTTATCTGTGCTCTCTTTTTAGTGTGAATGAGAAAGCAAACGTTCCTTTGTCTAGATTTTTTACTCCGTCTAGGTTTTTGACAAATTATACGCCATTAGATTCAATTTTTGAGATTTGCTCTTCGATACCACCGTCACATTCGCCTTCAGCTGCGCGATTGCGGGAGAATGACAGCTGCAATGTCACGATCGTAATCATCTCTGATTGGTTAACGCCCGCTCAGTATTGGCTACAATGCATTGTTGCAACAAGAATAGCACAAATTCAGCCAATCAGAACAATTGAGATTGTAATAATGATTGATGCAAGTTTTAGACAATCGCCCTACAGGAGGGCCGCATGCTGAAGGTCGCCTGAAACATCAAGTAAGGAGTACCTGGCAAGTGTCGTGCAGGCCCAGGGGGTCGCCGGCGCAGATCTGCTCGTCGGAGATGCCCTGCGGCAACTTGCGCCAGTTGGTGTACGACTCGCCACACTTGCTCTTCGACACCACTGTCACATTCGCCTTCAGAAGTATTGTACTCTTAATGTCCCCTGTAATATAACCACAGCATAAACCAAGGAGTACCTCGTAGCTTTAGTTTTAAGTTTACGGTATTAATTATCACCATTACATCTTTATTTTACAAATTTAACAATATTGACAGTCAAAAAGTGTACAAAGAAAAAAAATTACGAAATGACTAACTAAAAAACCCGACCGCTAATAAATAGCAATAGAGAAAGACAGAGCCAGCGCGTGCAAGACCTTCGTTATTTTATAAAAGCTGAAAGTTTCTCTGCGTTGTCCCCAACACTGGGAGGAACGTTTGTTTGGATCATGGTGGCCTTGGGAAGTAACAGGTAATAAAGGTGTTAAAAAAATCTTACGTCAAAGTATAAACCTAATTTTTTTTCTTCGGAGTAGTACCTATTCGGAATCATGTCGTGGGCATCCCCACCAGAAACGCTTAAAAGTATAATAAAAAAATAAAAAATTTGGAGTCAAATTCCCAATTCTGGAAAATGAAAAGCTTCCATGGGATTTCTCGTCATCATCATCATCATCATGATCTACCTCTATCTATCACCTACGATTAGGAGGAGGAAGTCCTAACCATTAGGCTATCAAAGCTTCTGGGATCTCTAAAAATCGAAAGTGACAGGAGGTTGTTAGCCAAAAGCCAGTGTAATGGCATAACTCACGAGTTGTACTGGTTTTGCCCCAACCAGTAATGGTGAGAGGTATCTTGGGGTCGTCATCCACAGTGTACAGGCAGATGGCGTTCAAATATACTGAAAACTGCACGGGCTGCTCCAACCTATAACAATAAAATACATTTATGTGGGGTCAGCAACAAAGCTAGGTGTGCACCCGCCAGTACAAGCGACTATGGACATGTGCATACCTTAGCTTTGTTGCTGACTGTACTTGCAAGAGAAGTGAAAATTCTTTAGTTTTATTCAAAAAATATTTCTGCATCTTGGATTTAATAATGAATGTAACTTTCATAATCAGGACCCCGAGAAACTTTGATGAAACCCATATATATTTTTGTTGTCAGTTGAAAATTCTAAATATGTCCACCATTTTAAATTTGATATTAGGTATGTGCGAAGCATGTTTGCATCAAATTAATGCAAATTCATAGCGCGCGGCGCGAGTAACTCTGTAATCATCAGGGCACACTTGCAGAGTTGAGTCCAAGCAGCCTTCTAGCAATTGAAACTGAGTTTTATTGACTTTGACATACAGTTTAAATTAGAGTGAAGGAGACCAAAATATATAACAGACGATTATTTTGTTCGGTAAGTCACGGGCTTCCACATTATTGAAGAAAATATTAGGATTAGGTATACTTTTATTATAAACATAAATAAACTTTTATTATAAAAGTACCTAATTTACCTACCTAGTTGAGTACATAGTACATTATTGCACGGCGCGAGTTAGATCCGTACATTACCCGTTACGTTACTTAAATGCCGATTTAAGTCACACAGTACTAAAACACCTACTTCAACAAGGCTAAGTCGTCGTATTTAGTGCGTCTCTTGTAGTCCGGGTGTGTTATGATCTCCACTATTCTCACGTCGGTCTCACTGTTGAACTGCCTGTCGCCGAGCTCTATCACACCCATACGGGCTATCGTAGGAGTCACTCTGTAAGACACAAATACCCATTAGAGCTAGCGCGCACTGCCGTAAAGGGGAATGCCAGGTGCCCACACATGAAACTATATGGAATCAACAGTTATATAATTGGTAAAAATTTGGATTTAAAAAAGAGAGGGTTTCAATGTTGCCAATTATTTTAATTTTTTATTTTCCATTGGATCGATTTTCAAATTGGGTTTTGTCAATTTTGTACAAATATTATAACCTTTTTTTTACAATAAGAATATGATAGGCACTTTTGGGCCAAATTTCGGCATTCCCTTTTCCGTACATAGTCAAGGTTTTACTGTAGTTCAGACTTTTACAGCAGTATAGCCTCGCCGCGCCTCGAAAAATTACAATCATATTTTGAATTTTGTCCAGCCTTACTTACAATCCTGTAGTAGCCCAGCGAGTATATGGCTAAAATAAGCCTAGTGATACACAAATGATTTAAAACTTATTTCGTGGTTGAACAACATTAATTATGTTGTAGATAACAGGTACATACCACGATTAATTTAATGATTTTGATTTATCAATATTTCATCTCTCGCAGCACTGCAGTCCTGTTGTGACCACGATTCATGCAATTGAGTCAAAATATTGGCAAATCAAAATCATCAAATTAATCGTGGTATCTACAATATTTTATATATAAAAATCAAAGTCCTGACTGACTGACATATATATCAACGCACAGCCTAAACCGCTGGTCCTAGAGACATGAAATTTTGAATGTGTGTTCTTTGTAAAGAGTAGGTATCCACTAAGACACCCCATCCACCCCTAAGTGGGTTAAATTGAGGCTGAAAGTTTGTATGAAAGTCCGCCATTTTTCAAGTTATTTGCATGAAAATTGGTATATGGGTTTTCGGTCACAAATGAAGAAGTACGTGTTCCAGGATTTTTGGAAATTCAACCCCCACCTAAATTTTCTAAATTATACCCGAGCGAAGCCGGGGCGTGTCAGCTAGTATAACATATGATCCTATACATGTTAGGGCGTTTGTGCATCCGTGTTCGGTTCGTATCCATGATTCAAATACGTACAATCCGTCATACAAATACGTACATTCGATCCGTATTTTTTTCAATCACGCATGAGTGCACAAACGCCCTTAGTCTAACGTATTGGCCCAAATGTTGACGTTTTACGTACCGATCCAATGTGTCAACACAGTGAGCTGCCGTAAGTATATAAGAATCCGAGAGTAAAGAGCCGCCGCATTGAAAATCATATCCGTCCGACCGGTCGTATCCTAGAGCTACCTGTAATTTAAAAAAAAAATTGTTACCTATGCTCGCATATGTCCAACCAAATGTCAATGGTTGGGTCAATGCATTCAGATAATAAGGACACTGTTTTCACATTGACCTAAATACTTGCATTCTATCATATCCAATAACGAAAAAGAAACCGCATTCAAATCGGTCAAGGCAGAAGTAGGTATAGGTACATACGGACTTGGATACATATATGTAGCATGCGACAGGTCGAGATGGCAATCAGGGTATGGGGCAGGGGGCACACACCCGCACGTCACCCTTGCTATCTCGCACCAAGTTATCGCGGGGGCTGTGCCACCCGGATTGCCATCTCGACCTGTCACGTACTATACATACAGGTCGAAATAAGAACCTCTTGTTTTTGTATTTTTGAAGTTAGATAAAAATCCGACAAGTGGCTCTACATTTTGCACCCGCGTATTTGCCAAAATTTTGGGGCAACGTGTACAAGGCCCAATACAGAGGCTGCTTTACAAACGCTTTCATAAAAGCGTAGGTATGTAACTAAACTTAAATATTTTATTTAGAGGAATTTACATTAGGTATTTTATGGTATTTACGAGCAAATCCATTATTAAGGAAGGACTAACCTTCGTATAAGTACCTACCGAAATAACTGTCTTATGATAAAACTGAGAAACGTACTTACGGGATTTTACAATGTTAGAATAGAACCTGAATAAACGAAACCTGTTTTACGGGAAATATATTGACTCACGAACGAGGTGTAAAAACCCGAATCCATTTTACCTAACGGTTAGTCTTCTAGGAACCCGTTCCTCATGGTACTGTTTGAAAGGCCATAAATAATATTTTTCATTGTACTAAGATCAACATAGAATTAAACCTACCTACTAAGAATTATATATATATATATAATTCGTGGTTAATGTTAAAAGTTTGTAATGTAGGTATCTTATTGTTAACACAACCGGAGACTTACGTAATGCTGTAAATGCCTATAATTGATGATTGTAGTAGGACTGGAATTGTTTGTGACATGTTTTTAATATTTGTGAATGTTGTTACAATTTATCTTTGGCATATCTAATAAAATAAAATAAAAAATAAAATAAAAAATAAAGAACGTCAACTAGGTATGTAGGGGTAAATCCATATTCCATAAGCGAAAGACGTACACATTGGGGCCGATTCTCTTGTACACAATCTCTAAACTAAACAAAATTAACGGGTCTAAATCTAGTGCTATCCTTTTCCGCAAGCAACATTATGAAAGGGATAGCCAGAGATTTAAACGTGTCATCTTAGTTTAGTTTAGAGTTTGTGTATAACGGAATTAGCCACACTGTCTGTCTACTTGCTAGCTTTTCACTGCCATCTGTTTTACTGATTTAGACATAATTTGTGTGCAGGGATAGCTTGCATCACGGAAAAGGATAGGCTATTTTTGTCCTGGAAAATGAGTTTCCACAGGATTCTTATAAACCTAAATCCATGTGGATGAAGTCACGGGCATCATCTATTTAGTACAAAGATAGCTTGCATCCAAAGTCACAGGCATCATCTAGTAATTATAATATTCTACAACACAGACTAAAATAACAATTGAGAGATAACCAGGACTGTGAAGGTTATCTCTATCATTAAATTATGGACGATTAATAAAACAAATATTGTTATAAAGGAAAAAAAGCACATACCATATGTGGGAATTCCCCAAGTGACGCTGATTCACCGCCTATTATATGTAAACCTAGAGGTGGTATGGTGGTCTCGACAATTTTCTGGCATTCTGAAATTAATTATTATTATTTTAAGCAACAGTAAGAAACCAAATTAATTTTATAAATGCGAGTAAATATAATGATTTTAAGATTATTTCGTGGTTTAACGACCCATGCTATTGGGTTGAAATATCGACAAATAAAATTATCAAATTAATCGTGTATATATTGCCTATGACAGCTTGTCACAAACATAGTTTACATCCTGGGGATGGACAAAAGCTATATTTTATTCTGAGATAACAACTTAACAACTGGTTCCTACAGCATTTTTAAAAACTTGAATCCATTCACATGAATAAAAAGAGCTAAGTTATAAATAAATATTTTAATAAACACAGTAGGTAACTATTTAATTATTAGTGACTAGCAAAATATGAAGTTTGGAAAAACATGAAAACTCACCTCTATCAGCTACTCTTGATAATCTTGTATCTCCTGAAAATAAAACCATATTTATGAGGATAAAACTTGAAAGGATTTTTAACTTAGGCAATAGTATACATACTGCAATAATGTATTCAAACTCACAAATGGAAAAATTTCTGCCATGTAGTGATTATTGATATCTTAGGCTATGCATACTAATCAATACTAATATTATAAACTAGCTGATGCCCGCGACTTCGTCCGCGTGGATTTACGTTTTTCAAAATCCCGCGGGAACTTTTCCAGGATAAAAAGTAGCCTACTTCACTCTCCAGGTTTTTAACTATATCCATTCCAAATTTCAGCCAAATCCGTCCAGTAGTATTTGCGTGATTGAGTAACAACCAAACATCCACACTTTCGCATTTATAATATTAGTATGGATTAGGATAGCACAGGTATACAAAAGATTTTAAAAGTATTTAAAATGTCTTAAAATAAGAAAGAACCAAATATCTCTACCAGTTTAAGTTTACATTTTACAGGCAGTTTTATACAGACACTTTATGCTTATAAAATTTAAAAAGGTTTAAATCAGTTTGTACTGCATTAAGCTTGCAAGACGGTCAAGCAAATTGACGTCAAGCATGTAGTTTTGTTTTGCTTGATAGAGCAGCTTAAGCCAGCATACAGATTTTTTCTCATTTCTTGAACACTGTCCCAACATCGCATTAAGCAAAAATATAAAATAGCTTCAATTACCGTCAAGCACATAAATACTTGACTCAAGCATCAAGCAAACTTTTTAAACGGTCCAAATGCTTGGCTCAAGCAAATATTCGTGCTTGACATCACGCCCTTGACCGTCCCCGATGCCCTTAGCATGGTACCTACCAAATTTATCCTGTCCAATGGTACCAGTGTTTGGTTTTGGTGGTTGGGTGTATTTATTTGGACAGCATACTATTTCAACCATGCCACTAAAGCCACATCTACTAAATGGATGAGTTTCTGTTTTTTGGATGTAACTGTATAAAAAAATATAGACCAAAATTAAACAGAATAATATAAATATGTATTTCAGCATTAATATTGATTGATCATTTAAGATGATGGATCATCCTAATGGGTAGTTACGTAATCCATATAGTTTTCTGTATTATTTTATTCTACTGTAATCAGTACCCTTATTATAAATGCGAAAGTGTGTTTGTTTGTTGGTTTGTCCTTCAATCACGTCGCAACGGTGCAACGGATTGACGTGATTTGCATGGGTATAGATAAAGACCTGGAGAGTGACATATAGGCTACTTTTTATCCCAGAAAATCAAAGAGTTCCCACGGGATTTTTGAAAAACCTAATTCCACGCGGACGAAGTCGCAGGCATCAGCTAGTAAGTAATAATAACATGATGATTATTACTTACTAGCTGAATGCCCGCGACTCTGTACGCGTCGATTTAGGTTTTTAATAATCCCGCGAAAGCTCATTGATTTCGTGGGATAAAAAGTAGCCTATGTCACTCTCTAGGTCATTAACTATATCCATGCAAAAAATCACGTCGATCCGTTGCTCCGTTGCGACGTGATTAAAGGACAAACCAACAAACCAATAAACCAACAAATCAACAAACACATTTTCGCATTTATAATATGGGTACTGATTACAGAAGAAAGAGAAACAAAAACTTTAATTTGTAAGTTTCATCTCAACAAGTGGTACGTGTAGCTTTCATTATCTAATTTAACAAATCCCCTCGACGGAAGCCGTTCACCAAACTGGTCTGAGTTGGTACTACGTCAAGATGAGATTTCTGGTATATTATGTCTCATATAATGTGTAAAAAATTCGTAAAAATAAGTATAGCATTTAATTTACTAACTTGATAGCAACTTCACAATCTGTCACCAGTTTACATCTTCCCTTCGATATTTCTTCAGTAGGAGCGCAATCATCACCAACTAAAATGAAATAAGGGCATAAATAACTGACTTTTGAAGTAGAAAACAGTTAATATTGTTATTATATTATCACATACTATAAATCTTTACCTTCTCCAGCAATTATAACTTTGAATATTAATAAGTTGCATATTATAACAAGATTATGCCACATGATGTTTTAAGTTCCCACTTATTGATTTTTCACGGTTCGATTTTCCTCAATCAACACAAAATTTAAACGAGGTATTCTTCGATGGAACCGGTTTAACTGGTAGTATAGTAAATTAAATATCTAAATAATAATAAGTCAAAAAGATTTTTATGACCTCTCTTTCAGTAAGTAAACAACAGCAACAATTATTATTAATATTGTCCGTCAGTCATCTATTCACAGCGTTTTGAGTTTAAATTCTTACTGACTCATTATAAATATGTAATTGATTCACAAATCACAAACACTGTTATTTTACTTTAAACTTCCAAAAAAAGCGGTAAAGACTATCATATTAGTATATTTATCTATGAAGACTATACCTATTCTATTGGTAATAATTGGTGTCTCTCACGAAAATTTTTGCTCTTTTGATTCTTCTTCTTTTCTTGTCTATGGCTCTATGTACTGCGGTTTTGTTGTCCGCAATAATTCCGCCAATGTCAATTCAGTGGAGAGAACCAAAAAGTATTATTATGGAACTATATTAACTCTTGTATACATAATATATTCGGTAATAAATTAAATTATTTTTCAATTTTTAGTGTTTGTGTATCGAAGTCGGTTTTTATTTTTTAATCTAGTAAGTCCATCGACATAGGAATACACCACGAAGTAGTACTTAGAAATTCTTTGAGTAAGTCTGTGCTTTTTATATTGGCTTGCAGCCAATCAGATCGAACAGCAAGCTTTGGTAAGGATGATACACGCGACTTCGTCCGCGTGTATTTAGGTTTTTGAAAATCCTGGGAACTGTTCAATTTTCCGGGATAAAAAGAAACCTATGTCCTTCCCCGGTATGCAAACTATCTCTGTACCAAATTTCGTTAAAATCAGTTGAACGGTTGAGTCGTGAAAAGCTAGCAGACAGACAGACAGACAGACATATAGACATACAGACAGACAGACACTTTTTCGCGTTTATAATATTAGTATGGATCTACGGCAAGCATACACAAACACCCATCTACACGCTTGCCAGTGCTTGTTGTTTGCTGTTTGTCGCAAGCGTCTGGTGACATCATTAGTGTAATTCCCCTAAACCATAGACACATTTTTTTAAACGATATCCAATGTTGCTATAATTACCTAAATTAATTTACCCTTTAAAATGGGTAAATAGCACAGTTCTATCTTAAAATAGTTCTATCTTCAATGTCTGGAACTCCTATCATTTACCGCAGCTAATCGTGTGGAGAGAGCTCTCAGTCTGATCTTGACACCAACATCAGCTGTTAATCTATTAGGCCTAGTTTGGTGCTAAGCATTTTCGAATAAATCATGGCTGCTGAATTCATTAATGGAATCCTTATGGAATCATTTTGGTACCATTTAGAAGAAAACAACTGGTAAAATGTTGTTTTTTTTAGGGTTCCGTACCGTCAAATCTGGCAACTTTGCCACTTTACACAAGTGTTGACAAGTCGTAGTGCATTTTGAACCAGAACGCTTTATGAACCATTAAAATATGAATGTTGCGACAGACAGTATATATATATCAGAGTGTATAAATAAAATTGATTTTTTAAAAAAATACGTGTATCAAGATTATCAATATCGAAAACAAAACTGGCAAAGATACCTATACCATATGGCAACATTGCCTATTCGATTTTGCTTTCTAAAAATTTGTACGTTGTGTTTACAATATTAGTACAGAATATTAAATAGTAACGATACAATAGTTTAGGCATTTGATCCTCAAGATATGTTTATTATGAAATAAACCACAGAGGGAGTGGCAAAGTTGATCACCCATTTAAGAAAATTTCATAGAAAGTCAGTGAATGTGGTCAGGGTTGACACAATTGAAAAAAATATTTATGTAAGTATTTATTGAATTTGTAACATACGAGTAATCAGGTACATAAACATAAGTACTCAAGAGAAACATATAATTAAAAATATTATCAAAAACGAATCATGAAAAACTCTTTAATAACATTATTATCAAAATAAATAAATAAACTGTAGTGTGTAAAAGTTAAATACTACTACACTGTGTGTGTAGTAGTATTTAACTTTATGTTTTTTTACTTTAGGGCATTTTTTAACGATTACTAGATAAATTTTATTCGACAGACAGCAAGATTTTAATTTGTCTAATTTAAATGTCAAATAAACGGTCAGTTATGAATCTGAAAGATTCTAAAAGATCTAAAAAATATTATCTGACCCTTTATTTAACAGTTAAGGCATTAATTACACGAATTAAAATGTTATTGTTTTATTACTGTTTTTCAATCGCCAGATAACTGTTATTATTCAATAACAGTTATCTGGCTATTGAAAAACAGCGTTAAGAGAATCCTGCACGCTCACTAGTGCCACTAATTAAAAAAAGTCATAGCTGGAAAATGACGGAAAAAATTTAAATTCTGCCAAGGCCACGACCTCGTGAAGACAATAAAGGATTTTTTGGCCATACGCTTAAATTTAAATAGTAACTGTTTAATAATATTGGTAATTATAGCAAAAAATGGCCACTTTTAGCGTTAAACACCAGTATAACTAAATAATTACTGTTTACATGTTAGCGTATGGACCTAAAAATCCTTTATTGTCTTTGTGAGGTGGTGGCTTCAAAAGAATTTCAATATTTTCCTTCATTTTCTAAAACACACAAAATTCTAAAAAAATTGTAAAAAAAAAACAAATCAAATGATAAATTCTAAACCGTAAATAAAAACCTTAGAAATAATGATCATCGCATTCCTCAATGAAGTATTCGCGGTTTTCCTTCACCGAATGTAACTTAACAGCTTTAACAATAGATGAAGACGGTACGACATCACGATCTCTTTTGCAAACGATAAATCTTAAATTGGGCTTTTTAACAGTTTTTAAAAAATTTATTGAATAATATGTTTCTCTTTGTTGTACATCTACTTTTTCTATGAATCCTACAAAATATTTCCAGTTATTGCGGATATAGTATCTAACTAAAACGCTTCTTTGTTCTTCATAAATTGAGTTTTGATTTTCATTTTCGTATATTTCTGAGATGACACCTTCTTCTTTATGATTATTATTATCAGTCTTTTCATTTTTGCACAGATCAAGATTTTCAGCTATTTTATCTTCTGAAACAAAGTTCACATCCATATATTTACTGTCCTGATCATAAGTTTTTTCTTTTATTTTAAATTGGTCCATATTCAGGTTCTCACTTTCATTATCAGTCTTTTCCTTTATTCCAATTTCGTTCATTTCCAAGATCACACTTCCTTCTTCTTTTCGTTCATTTGAATTTTCATTTTCTATTGTTTTAATTTCGTCCATATCTGAGTTATCAATTGTTTTAGTTTTTTCATTTAGATTCATTTCTGCTTCTTCTATGTTCAATAATATACCTTGTTTCTTTTTATCTTTATCAGTCTTTTTGTTTTCTATATTAGTTTCATCTATCTTCAAATGATCATTCTGTATTTCAAGTAAATCAGTCTCTTTGTTTTCATACTGTTCAATTTCATCAATATAAAATTCTTGAAATTTTTCCTTTTCAGTTTCTACATCAAAAGAAAGTTCCATATCACCTATATCTGGCAATGTTGTACTAATATGATAATCAGTCTCATATTTTTTACTGTGTTTTAAAATGGTACATAAAGCTATGTCTTCATCTTCAGACATAATGATTTCTTCATCTGAGGTATCTCGTAGTGAATAATTATCTTCATTTTCCTCGTCACTATCATAATTATTATCTTTTGGTTTTTTTGTTTGAGTTTGTTTTCTTTTTGGAATTTTCCTTTTGACCACATTACAGGTCCCGGAAGTAGATGGTACTGGATTTTCATACGGATTTATATTTTCCGTTTCCTTCTTTTTCAGAGAGAGCTTAGATTTTGCATCAATTCTTTTTAAATCGAGTGAGCTACATTGTTTCACATCAATATAAGCTTGGTTTTCTGGTAAAAATCGAACATCTGATAAAATTGTTACATGTTTTTCATTAGTTTTTGGTTCATTTGACTTTTTAGTTGCTGTTTTTTGTCTTGTTTTTGTTCCACACATAAGTTTTTCTGCATCTTGAGATGAAATGGAGCATCCGGGTTCTAATTTCATTTTTTTGTTCGCTGTTGTTTTCTTAAGGGGATCTGGGGCTTTGGTTTTTTTCAAAAAATCAAGAAGTGCTGTGTCTATTTTGTATTTTATTTCTTCTTCATAATCTGGCAGTTTCCTAAGGACTTTTTGAGGGTTAAATGGAACGATGCCCGTGGCCTTAAAACCTGATTTAATGTTATCTTTATTACACGTTTGGATTTCTGCCAGTAACTCCTTCAGCAATATAGGAAAGTGAGTTTTATTTATTTGAGCCTCGGATGGATTTTTTATTTTATAGTCTGTTAAGATTCTTCGCCAGATTTTTTTTAGAGGTCCAAAATAGGCTACGTCTAATGGCTGTGTTATATGGGTACTGTTCGCTGGTAAAAAAGCAAATCGTATATCGTGCTTTTCGCAAAGTCTTAAAATAGTCACATTCAGATGGCTCGACAAATTGTCGCCAATAATAACTTTGGGTCCATCAAACTTAGTAGCCCATGGAATGACGACACACCTGAACCAATCTTCAAAAACTGTAGCATCGAACCAACCTGACTTGGTTCTATTAAATCTGGCTTCTGGTGGCCCTCCGACGCACCATGCAGACCACAAATGTTCGGATTTGTATACTGTGTAAAGAGGTAATAAAGACCCATCTGCACTCGCTGCAAACATTATTGAAATATTGCCTTTTGAGTGATTTAATATTCTTTCGGGATATTTAATTTTGCGTTTGAAAATACATTTTGTTGAACCCGGATTGTCGGACAAGTTAGTTTCGTCGTAATTCAAGATATTTTGTGGAGGGACGTTTATTAGTGTGCCTTCAAGATTACTGAAATAATTTGTAAATTCAACTACAGTTTTCTCTGCTCGTGCTTTCTTAATGTTTTGAACTGCTCGCTCCGTCAGTGCATCCTTGTGTCTTCTTAAAAAATGTCTAACCCACCATTTACCTGGTATTTTACCGGAAAATAGGCAAGAGCGACGATTTTTATTCAGATATTCAAATATCACTATGCGTAGATCTAGTCGTGATAATGGGGAACCAAAATCGGCAGCGGCTATCAAAACATCCACGATGTCCTTTTCCTCGGAGTCACTCAGGCGCAACTGAGCACCTGGAGATTTCATATGGAGTCCCTTCACTTTATTCTCTATCGTACGTCGAGGTATAAGAAATCTTTTTTCAGCTTCCAATGAAGTTATATTCTTTTTTTTTACAAGATCTACTGCTAAGTCTAGCATTTCCTGGGTGTAGTTTTTATAGTTTCTCGATCCTAGTTTTCGGCGACTATGACGAATCATTTCCTAAAAAATAAATAAAAATAAATATTAATCTACAACTGCTAATATCCTTGTGTTTGTATTAATACTTATTATGAGAGAGTGAGGTCCTATGGAATAGGTTCACTAGGTACATAAGTTAAACTAGCACGTAAAGGTTTAAAAAGTGTCTTATCAAAAATGAAATTTTTACTTTTTGTTTGTGTCAACCCTAGGCCGTTACAAAATATGGCAAAGTTGCCCTCTCATATTGGCCGGCATGGTCTAGTAACTTTACCAATAAAATTATGAGGCATAATTCAAACACTACGGCATTTACAGGGTAATCAATCCATTCCTTACAATAAACAATAACAATAATCAAAAACTTACGTACCCAGATCTGATGTTTACAATCGAAAATATTAAAAGTTCTTGAGCACTGAGTTTTAAGGTTATGTGTGTGACGAATTTTGAATACGAACTAGTAAAAAATGGCTGCATTGGTGTTGCCTTATTCAAAATAGTGTTGCCAAATGATAATCGTATTTTTCCCTAAAATTAGTCACAACACTAGAAAATATACGTGGTCTGTGGTATTAAAGGATTTTCATAAGCACTCTGCTGGTGGTAAAGTCAGTAACCCTTGGCAAAGTTGCCAGATTTGACGGTACCTCAAAAGGAAAAACGGAGCCCTTATAGGATCACTTTGTTGTCTGTCTGTCTGTCGGTCTGTCAAGAAACCTACAGGGTAACTACTTATGAAAGGCAGGTAGGTAGGTCTTATAGCAGACATTAGGGAAAAATCTGAAAACCGTGAAATCGTGGTGACATGACACAAAATTAAATTAAATTGTGGTCATGAACCAATATTGCTATTTTCAACTTTCAAAGTAAGATTACTATACTAATTAGTGGGGTATGATATGAAAGGGCTTTATTTGTACATTCTAAAACAGATTTTTATTTATTTTTAGGCATAACAGTTTTTGATTTATATCGTGCAAAATGTCGAAAAAAAACATTTGTAGTACGGAACCATCAGTGCGCGAGTATGACTCGCACTTGGCCAGTTTTTCTTTTTTGACATGAGTTTTTGACAATTTTAAATGTAAAAATTCATAGCTCTTGCACTGTGTGATGTGATGTATTCACGGTTTTCAGATTTTTCACTTTACTTGTACTATAAGACCTACCTACCAAATTTCATGATCCTAGGTCAACGGGAAGTACCCTATACGTTTTTAGGACAGACTCGACAGACACACGGATAGACAGACAACAACGTGATCCTTCCAAAGGGTTCCTTTTTTCCTTTCGAGGTAGGAACGGAACCCTAAAAATATCCAAAAACGTTCTACAGAAAGAAAAAAAAAATAAAGACCACTGACGTATTAAAATTATATCATTAAAAATTCAAATCTCCTAAACTACAAAAAATTGCTGAACATAATAATAATAGGTATATTGTAGGGGTGATTTGGATAACCCTTTGTATAAGTTATAAAAAAAATTCTTTTAGACATCCACTCCGGCCACTCTGTATAAAAAATGCAAATGGGCATGTCCCTCAGCAATAAGGAATACGATGCATAAAAAGGCGAGTCTACCTGAATTTTGCCGGAAAAACTTGTAATTATTATGAACTAATAGGGTAAATTTAAAATAGCATTGCAATACTGCAACGACGGTGACATTTATACTTTTCGGGGCTTTTCGTATTGATGAAAGCCAATGAAAGCTGATGCAATATGCAATAAACCACGGAACAGAAAGAACAGCAATAAACACTACAAAACGGCCATTCTCATTGTATTTCTACCTTGTTGAAATGTTGTGAAAATAATACCAGTGCAGTGTGTTATATTGTTATTGTGAGTATACCATAGAAATAAGCCTAGAAAAGTAATGATTTATTAATATTCTTTCAATGCTTTAATGGCCTCATTGTTCTGACGTGAACAATCTCAAATAGGTACTTACTTAAATACTTACCTTTTTTGTAACTTTTCTTCTACAATATATTTTAAAGTGGGTCAGTAATGAATAAGTTCTAAGTAGTACCTACCCGCGATCGAGCCCGGTTATGCGACTTTCATTAAATTGGTTTTATCCCTGAATTCCTGCAGAAACAAGGATAAAACCATGATAAAACCTGTAAACTCAACTTGCATTCATCGAGATATTATAATGCTTCTATTGTTATTGCAAGAATAAGTAAGTATAGTCCGCGACAGGTTGTCCGCCCCCGCACGTCACCCGGCTCGCCCGCACCGGGTTAGTGCGGGACGTACCCTCCCCGATTGCCATTTCGACCTCTCGCGGACTATACTTGTACGTAAAGTTGGACAACCGACAAGCATCGAATTATTTTAATTTTCATAATTCGATGTGGACAAGGTTTAAATAAGCCCATTCGAAATAATAAAGTTGATAACATCAAGTAGGTACAATGAAGTCTGTGGTCTTTCGAGATAACATAAATAGTAGGTACTAATTTAATTATATACTAAACAGTGTGACTAGTGTACCTATTGATCGCACCGCCGGAAATAGGCCGCGTATGAGAATACGATCAATAGGTACGGAACCCTAAAGACGGTCTCGCGTTTTTAGGGACCCTATTACCTACTAACACTTTGCGGACAGACTGACGGAAAACGAAGTTATAGTAATAGGGACCTGTTGGTCTGTCTGTCAGCGGGCTGTATCTCGTGAACCATAATAGGTAGAGAGCTGAAATTTTCACAGAATGTGTATTTCTATTGCCACTATAACATCAATAAAGAATTTCAAAATTACCGCCATGAAAAGATTAGAAAGTTATTTATTTACCGACCGGACCGACCGAGTCGGACTAGCACTTGTGACTTGACTGATTTTTTATCGTTAATTTGATTTAGGTAAGTATTATACCTAAATACTTATTTCAATTTTTTCCCCCAACGTTCCACAACCTAATGCTTACTGTTGGTTAGATTAGAGGGGGCTGGGGCGGGATCGGGGCCCAGACTCTCAACTCCTCTTCCCTCTCCTTTCTTCTACTAAGAAGAGTACAGCCTGAATACAAATAGCCCATAATGAAATCTAATCACTCTAACTCCAAGAAAATCTTGTCTGTCCTACTCCTACCCTAGAATGTTTCTTATAAAGCTTGAAGCCAGAAAATATGCCAGAATATATATAATACCCAAGGGATGCCTTATATGACTCCTTTTGGGCTTGGCTTCTTCTATTAAGGAGATTCTCCTTAGGAGAAGCCCCTTGTATTATAAAATTATTTTAAAAATCCATTTGGAAGGTACCTTTAGGTAGGGTCTTATTATAGCTAGTGAGCTGTGCTAGTGAGTAGGTATATCAACCTAATTTTTTTTTACAGAAAGTGAAGGGAATAATATAAAAATGGATGAAGAACAGAATGGAGATGGAGAAAATGGGCCAGGACGAGGTAAAAAATTAACATCTAAAACATCATCATCATCATCAAGCAATAGACGTCCACTGCTGGACATAGGTCTCTTGAAGGGACTTCCACACGCCACGGTCTTGCGCCACCTGGATCCAGCGGCTCCCTGCGACTCGTCTGATGTCGTCCGTCCACCTAGTGGGGGGTCTTCCAACGCTGCGTCTTCCGGTGCGAGGTCGCCATTCCAGCACCTTGGGACCCCAACGTCTATCGGTTGTACGAACTATGTGCCCTGCCTATTGCCACTTCAGCTTCGACACTACATCTAAATATATAAAAGGAAAAGGTGACTGACTGACTGAGTGAATTATCTATCAATGCACAGCTCAAACTACTGATCGGGCTGAAATTTGGCATGCAGGTAGCTATTATGACGTAGGCATACGCTAAGAAAGGATTTTTCAAACTTTAACCTCCTAAAGGGGTGAAATAGGAGTTTGAATATTGTGTAGTCCACGCGGACGAAGTCGTGAGTATAAGCTAGTATAGATATAAGTACAGATGTGGCTTTGTCTCTTTCTAGTTGATTTGCTTTGCTATTGCTCACTAGCCCTCTAACAAATAAACCTGCAATAGCGGTGGAATAGTTATACTCTGTTTTGTCTTTTTCCTTCAAATGTCAAATTACTGATGACAGAGAAAGACAAAACAGAGTATAACTATTCCACCGCTATTCCAGGTTTATTTGTTAGAGGGTTAATGTATTGTTTGCAGGTCCGCACAGAGGTAGAGGGAGAGCTAGGAACCGCGGCGGTGGTAGAAACCAGAGAAATCAGTCTTTAAGCGCTCGAAACATGCAACACAATACCAACAGAGTAATGAATCGTGTTGCTTCGGAACAGTCGTTAGCACCATTGATTCCTCCATTCCTGGGTATGTATTAATACCTACTTCTTATTTACCCAAGTTATAATTCGGTTTTCAAAATTGCCTAACATTCATATATGTAAATCATAATATACTTATCAATCAATACATTCGACATAAACAACTACCCGTTTCTTAGGGAATCTTAGTTCGGGGGCCAGCAATATAAAACAGACACTAATGTTTGTCTGTTTTGTACTAATTTTAAATATTTGTTTTTTTTACTTTAATCTATTTAACTAATTAGGTACAAGTTATATTTTTCATTATTGATGCTTGTACTTACTCATATTCGAGCGTAAGCACAGGGGATCCTAGTTTGAGGGCCAGGAACTTTGCTTGTTATTACCATGGTATAGTACTTAGTGTAACTACCAGTATAACCTTGTAACTTTTATGAAATAAAGATTTATTATTCTTACAAACGTAGCGATCAAATAGTACTTACTTATTGCATCTTTCAGCTATGCCCTACCAGATGGGACAGCAACCGCAACGTCATAACACAAATCGGGCCAATAACAACAATCGTGCTAGGTCGATGGTAAGACGTGAACATCATAACAACTATAGCGAACCTCAGAATCATAATCGTCCAAAGAAGCCAACTAACATGGGTTTTATAATGTTACAAAATCTCGCCAAATCAGAAAGCAAGGAAATCATTTCTCAAATTAACGATAAGAGGGAGGCGTTCATGAATCTATTACAGTCGCCCATAGAGAGGCTGGATGTATTTGCTCTGGTTTTGGAACTGTTGGCAAAGGTTTGCCAGTCATCATTTGATCAACTGAAGCTAACGATACTTTTGGACGTATGCAATTCGCCATTTATAATCAGCTTGCGAAACTATATGATGGATCTGCCGTACGCAGAGCGCAAGCCTGCTAACAACATGTACTGGAAAAATCCTAATGAATTTTGGGTCAATTTCTTAACGTTTTGTGAATGCATAACCACCTTATCCCCATCTATAGCCTTAGCGAAATGCAGGTCTCTCATAGATGGAACTTCGAAACTATGTTTGGAAGCACTTGGCGAAAGACACGATTATAAGTTACCTGAGCATTGTGATTTGATGCTAATAAAATTGCGCGATGCTTTAACAACACATGAAAAAGAGAAAACTGATGTAAGTAAGATCGAAACATTCAGAATTACCTAATCTAATATCTGTTACAGTCTCTTTTGCTATCAAAACTTTTTTAACCAATGAGTATTTTAAGTTTTATTTTATTTTACTTTTAACTATCGTCGTCAGCCTAAACGAGGTTTGACTGTTTTTCTGCTATTTAAGATAGTTGTGACCTGTTGTGACTGAAACAAATTAACTAAAAGTCAATATTAATTTATGATACTGATACAAATACTTTGACAGTTAAAACTATTTTTTACCAATATTTTTAGTCAATATACTACTTTTGACCACTGTCATTAGTCAAAACGAGTTTTGACTTTTTTGCAGTTAAAAGTAGTTTTGGCCGTCTAAGAATTATAACTGTTATGAGAATGATAGGTACTGATAGGAATCTAGCATTGTAACAATCTAATTACAGTGCATAGATACTTAACACTCATCAACACTCATCAAGCATACCTATACAATTAATTATTATTATATGTATATTTGATACTTACTCAACACAATATTATCGTAATACTCACGGATGTACCGTTACAAAATAGCATGCAAATTGCATAGTTTAAGTTAAGGCATTAGGTATGTTTTTACAGTTCCGTACCCGAAGTGTGCCAACGGGACCCTATTATCTACGCTGTCCATCTGTCCATCCATCCCTCCGTCCGTCCGTTCGGTTATTTGAAAGAAAGAAAAGACGTTTATTTACAAAACTGTGCCACACATCACATCTTAAAACTAAGAGCTGGTATTTCTTGTACGATGGTACGGAACCCTTGTTATGCGAGTCCGACTCGCACTTGACCTATTTTTTTTTATTTTACGTATCATCATCATCAACCAATAGACGTCCACTGCTGGACATAGGTCTCTTGTAGGGACTTCCACACGCCACGGTCTTGCGTCGCCTGGATCCAGCGGCTCCCTGAGACTCGTCTGATGTCGTCCGTCCACCTAGTGGGGGGTCTTCCAACGCTGCGACTTCCGGTGTGAGGTCGCCATTCCAGCACCTTGGGACCCCAACGTCTATCGGTTGTACGAACTATGTGCCCTGCCCATTGCCACTTCAGCTTCGCAACCCGTTGAGCTATGTCGGTTACTCTACTTACGTATATTGTTACTAAATCAACAGACAGGAGAGCAGCGCAAAAAGCTCAACGTAGACGATGAAGAACAGGAACCACCCGAGAGTTTTAGACAACTCAGTGTCGTGCCTAGACGAGGCGATCTGATCGAGGAGCGTCCATACCTTCGGTCGAATGTCGTGAAGGGCGGATATCGTGACGTCGAACACTACTTGGACGTGCAGTTCAGGCTGTTCCGTGAAGATTGCTTCGGCCCTCTCCGTGACGGGATACGTAAGTCATCTAATGAACTGGGCCTTCATTTTCGATAATTATCATCATAGTGTCTGCCAATCTGCACTTGGCTAGCTTGGTCTCCTCTTTCTGAGAGGAGGCCCGTGCTCAGTAGTGAGCCGGCGCTGTGCTGTTGATGATGACGATCATGCGAAAACCTTCACTATCTAGCAGCTGTTCTTAATTTCTCGTACAGGCCCTATAAGTACGTAAATAAACCCCTCTATATCGTCCAATCATTCATTACTACTAGTACCTTCTTGCTTTTAACTACTACTCGTAAAACTTAGACACAAAAGTGGGGGATTTCCCGTCGTGACTCGTGAGTACAATACGGCTGGTTCTCTTGTACACAATCTCTAAACTAAACTAAATTAACATGTATAAATCTAGTGCTATCCTTTTCCGCAAGCAACATTATGAAAGGGATAGCAATAGATTTAGACATGCTATTTTAGTTTAGTTTAGAGATTCTGTACAACGGAATTAGGCACATTATCCATATACAGGTAGGTAGGTATCTACAGCAGCGCGCAGTCCGACTCGCTTGGTTACGTGACCCGAGACACAGTAATATAATATGATAACATTACCGTGCCCGAGATGCGGGGATCGCGAGAGCTGCCAACGGCACCCGATACCCTTTGATTTTATAAGAGAGAGTGCACCGAACCAGTGGTAAATTAAACTACCTGACGACAAAAGCACTTGTAAAAGTTTACTTGAATAAAAATATATTCTAAAAAGAGAGGGTTGTAAAAAGATACGAGTTTACCAGATAAAAAGAGAGGCGTTTGTTAAACTTAGGCTACAGTGCTGGTGAGCTGAAATGCACTTAATTGCGTCGTAACAAGCTTATTTTCAAACGGTTTTGTATCTTTCTGTAGCTGTATAACTTACTTTCAGTAACTTACTGGAAGTTACTCGTACCTATAGTACGCTACAGTACAGGTCGAGATGGCAATCGGGGTGGGGACGCCCCGCACACCCGCACAGCCCCCACGCTAACAGTGCTGGTGTGATGAACGTACCCCCACGTCATATCCCGATTGTCATCTTGACCTGTCGCGAACTATACTATAAAGTTTTCTGTGCCTATAGTGAGGATCAAACTTTATTAGCGGCTGTGATTCACAAATCTCAGCGCAATGTCATGTTTTGGGTGACTGATATTATATTTTCCATCACTGCCTTTCTGTACCGTACCTGTGAAGACCTATCACAGAACTTCTCAGCCACCAAGAGTGGATCGAATTATATACAGCGGTAAGTGTCACGTTAAAATGGTCTGTGGCAGTGTGGACGACAGTGGCGAGGATGTGTCATAGATATTATGATTGTACTGCAGTCTTACCAGCTAAAGCCCGCGAAACGGAAGGTTAGAAGCCTACCAGCCGACAGACGAGAGGCACCCCCGCCGTCGCCTTTCATCACTTTTTACAACCAATTAGATCGATAAATCATCCACTGCGCAGGTCTGAGGTCTTTTTACGTGACGCCATTACAGAAATTGGGTTGCAATATCGAACTTCATAAATATATTAACCAGATATTTTTAGGGCATATTTTCTCGATTTAGCCCTACCTACTTTAGGTAAGGCTTGATGACTGACTAATGTATATTTTTATACTTTCAATTACAGTTCAATTCATACGGGATCCAACGAAAAGAAAATACGACCACATAAGGTAAGTTTGAAATAAATAATAACGCTGTCTTGTTTTAACAATGTTGTAGGTTCATGGATTTAGCAAGTACTTAATATTTCCTAGGTGTCTTCTACCATGTATGTATATTATTTTCAAAGTGCGCTCTATAAATCTTAAGCTAAGACTAGCTTATGCTCGTGAATTCGTCCGCGTGGCGTACACAAACTTCAATCCCCTATTTCACCCCCTTATACCTCCCTCCCTTTCACCTCCCCCAGGGAATGAATTTTCAAAAATCCTTGCTTAGCGGATTCCTACGTCATAATAACTATCTGCATGCCAAATTTCAGCCCGATCCATCCAGTAGTTTGAGCTGTGCGTTGATAGATCAGTCAGTCAGTCACCTTTTCCTTTTATATATCTTAAGCTAAGATTAAGTATGGCTAGGTACCTAACTTTTATCATTTTTTTTTAGCGTTAGCTGTCGTTAATTTTTTTTCTCTTTTAGAGTATTCCGCAACGTCAAATTTGTTCAGCCTTACGTATCGTCGCAAAAAGTAGGCTCAGTCGTGGAATTTGACGCGGCCACAAAGAAAAGATTCAAAAAAATGAACTGGTCCCATAACAAGCGATTTATTTTTGGGTCGCTCGTGTTATTCACAAAGGACAACTGTAAAAACTTAATTGTGGCTACAATCCTTGATAGAGATACAAAATATCTCGATAAAGGAAAGGTAAGGAAATATTCTAGATTCTATAAGTATCAGTTTGTGGAAACCGCATATCATTTCAGACTTTCAGTCCATTGCGCTGATTAAGCAACGTTGATTTACAGTAGGTACCTACGCGGCAGAAAATAATATACATCGACCTTTAGAAAGAGATAGCGATTTTGTAGAACATTGTATCTAGTGTGTTTGTGAGTGTGTTTTGGGATTTGTGTGGTGCTGCGTGGTGGTGGTGCGGGTGCGTATTGCTTGCCTGGTAGCTGCTTTTTCCTGCATGGTTAGCAGTGGGAGGGCGGGCGGTGCATTTCGCATGCTGCATGTTGCATCATACAGATTCGACCTGTTTCAGCGGATTTTGGTTTATTGTATATCATGGACTTCCGCAAAGTAACGCCAGCTTCTATAAACCATTGTATCTGTCGTTGAGACCGACAAAACGTCCCGTTTTGTAGAACATTGTATCTGTCGTTGAGACCGACAAAATGTCCCATAGGTATGAGTGACAGAGACAACACTCTACAAAGCCAATCGCATTCTAAAGGTCGATGTACATTATTTTCTGCCGCGTATGTACTGTAAGTTAGTAATTAAGTGGGTGACCGAATTTAGCCTTTTACTTTCCTCCGTGCTTCGGGGTCTAAGTCTACGGTCCGTGATATTATCACTAGCAAATATGCGTTAAACCTAAGAGTAGGAATAGCACTCATACTGGAGATATACCTATGTGGAAGCAGGGAGCCGCTACCATTATGTAATTAATGACACACCAAGATTCCTATGTCCAGCAGTGGACGTCTATCGATTATAATAATGTAAAAATGCTTTGTGTAATAATTTCAGATTCCGGTATCAATGGTTGATGTAGAAGTTGGAGACGATCTGTATAAAAACGAAAATTACACGATGATAGAAAGCGAAGTATACTTCGAACCATACTATCACGTGCTAAAAGCTATGCAAGAACCTTCTTTCCCGGATCACATAGCGATGAAGAAATACATAATTGATGTCAATGTAAGTTTAATGCCGAGGTGATAACTACCCCTATTATAAATGTGAAAGTGTGTTTGTTTGTTGGTTTGTCCTTCAATCACGTCGCAACGGAGTAACGGATCGACGTGATTTTTTGCATGGGTATACTTTAAGACCTGGAAAAGGACATAGGCTACTTTTTGTCCCGGAAAATCAAAGAGTTCCCACGGGATTTTCAAAAACCTAAAGCCACGCGTACGAAGTCGCGGGCATCAGCTCGTACTTAATACGTTCTAGATTATAGACCTCTACGTCATAAGCCTTGATTCCCCTTCTAAGACTGTACCTACATACTTTGTAAATCAGAAACCTATTCCAGTGATCTTTATTATTATTGAATAATAAAGATCACTGGAATAGGTTTAAATAATTTCAGTACTTACCTATATAGGTATTATATCGAAGCACCTTCACGTGTATCATCCAGACCCTCTTTTTTCCATAAAATGTGTCGTATTTTCCACAGCCTGAGCCCCAGCCTGCGAAATACGTAGATGAAAATAGATCATACACCGTGGAAACTGAACTAAATTTAAGAGCAAAATTTAAAGTATTAGATATCGATACTTGGCCAAGCAGTGAAGAATTGAACTTGAACGAAAGCCAATATGACGCGTACAAAATGGCCCTTACCCACGAGTTCGCCGTCATTCAGGGACCTCCTGGAACTGGCAAGACTTATTTGGGTGTGAAAGTAGCTAAAACATTAATAGAAAATCTTCGATCTTCCGCAGGAACTCTTTTGCTTTTAGTATGCTACACGAATCACGCTCTCGATCAATTTCTAGAAGCGATCTTGCCTATCACGAACTCCATCGTACGCGTCGGCGGCCAGTCTCGAAACGAAGCAATGGAGAAAATCAATTTGAATACAATACGGAAACAAGCGCAGAAAACATCAAGTACGTCGAGTCGCAGACTTTTCTTTGAACAAAGACAGAACTTGAAGGAATGTGTACTTAAATTGAAAAGTGTACAGGAATGCATCGAATCCTTAAACACATCTGTTCTCAGTCACAACTGTATAAGAAGCTATGTCCCAGAATGTATTGTTATCGGTGAATTTTATAAACGTTCTAATGGGAACTTCAAAGATCCGTTATATTGTTGGCTTTTTGAGAATGTTGAGTTCGACTTCAACGAGCCCGTTGCGCTCGAAGGTGAAGATACTGGAAATGCCAACAATAATGAAAATGAACAATTCGATAACCGACAAGAGTTTACTTTGGATGACTTTGAAACAAAAAATCTAAGTAGTACTTTTGATATGAATATACAAACTTCGTTCTCAATAGAAAAGGCTCACGAGCAGCTCAAATATTTGTCTTCGCGTTACAGGAATTCAAAATCTAGGCAAGAACAGTATGATTTGCATAGAGAAATAATTATAACGCGATCCTTAATCCGGACATTCAAAGTAAGCTATGATTTATTATCAACTAGCTTATTCCCGCGACTTCGTCTGCGTGGACCACACAAATTTCAAACCCCTATTTTATTTTTCCCCCTTAGGAATTGAAATTTCTAAAATCCTTTCTTAGACAATCATGCTTATGATGAGGTCTCGAGGTTAAGATTGTTACAATGATAGATGCAGCTTTTTCGCACTCGACCATCAGATATTGCATGTGTGAAGTTTTTGTTAGCTTATAAAAATTTGTTCCCTGGACGGATCGGGCTGAAATTTGGCATGCAGATAGCTATTATGACGTAGACATCCGCTAAGAAAGGATTTTTGAATATGCACCCCTAAGGGGTTCAAAATTTATGTAGTCCACGCGGACGAAGTTGCGGGCATAAGCTAGTTTTTAATAGGATAACTTCACTTGCGGCCGTATAATTTTTAGGGTTCCGTACCTCAAAAGGAAAAACGGAACCCTTATAGGATCACTTTGTTGTCTGTCTGTCTGTCTGTTAAGAAACCTACAGGGTACTTTCCGTTGACCTAGAATCATGAAATTTGGCAGGTAGGTAGATCTTATAGCTGAAATTTGGGGAAAAATCTGAAAACCGTGAATTTAGGGTTAGATCATACAAAAAAAATTAAATTGTGATCATGAACTAATAATTAGTATTTTCAACTTTCGAAGTGAGATAACTATATCAAGTGGGGTATCATATGAAAGGTCTTCACCTGTGCATTCTAAAACAGATTTCTATTTATTTATATGTATCACAAAAAATACGACTGTAGTACGGAACCCTCAATGCGCGAGCCTGACTCGCACTTGGCCGGTTTTCAATAGGATAACTTCACTTGCGGCCGTACAATTTTTTAAATCTGACAACAGTTTGTTGTTGTCTAGACACTCACTTTTTTATTTAGCCTGCTTGTGCCATTGTAGGAGATGAGAAATTATCACCGCCAAGGAGTTGAAGTCAGCAAAGAAGCTAATTTGCGAAACCCAACCCGTATCAACCCAGTTGACCGTTGGATTTTGTATTTCAAGTGGACAAATTATGTAGCCAATGATCTCCGAGAAAAGGTTCAGCCATTGCAGGTATGTATCTGAACTGAATTACTTATTTTGAACCGATACAGATTTCTCTTTTTATTAAAAACCGGTCAAAAATCGGAACAGATCTTTGAACATCTTTTAGGTACACATCTTCTGAAAACATCTTTCTTCTGGGTAAGCCTCAGCTGTCCGTCCGTCCGTCTGTCTATCAGCGGGCTGTGTCTCATGAATCGTAATAGGTAGAGAGTTGAAATTTTCACATAACGAGTATTACGGCTACAACAACAAATAATAATATTTCAAAAAGACCCCAATGTAAATTAAAAAATAAACGGAACCTATCGTGTGCGAGTCCGCCTCGCAATTGACTGGTTTTTAAATCCCGTTGGAACTCTTTGATTTTCCGGGGCAAAAAGAAGCCTATGTCCGTCCCCGGGATGTAAGCTATATCAAAATCGGTTAAACGGATGGGTCGTGAAAAACTACTAGACATACAGACAGACAGACACTTTCGCATTTACCAATCCGGACTGGGCCAGCGTGGTGGTCTATGGCCTAAGCCTCATTCTGAGAGGAGACCCGAGCTCAGAAGTGGGCCGGTGACGATGGGTCGTTCATGGTCATGGTGATGGTGGATTAAGATATTAACGCGTACTCGATTATTTTTTAGGACACTCTAAAAATAGCTAGTGCTGAATACGAAGAATCTAGGATGATAGTGGACTATGAGCTGCTGAAGAACTACAAAGTTATAGGCATGACGACAAGTGGAGCTGCCAGGTTGAGAAAGCTTATTCAAGCTTTGGCTCCACCTATTGGTATGTATCCCTAGCCTCTAATATTTTTTCCCTGTTACCTAGGTTCTTTTTATTTTAATAAAAATGGCGAGCAAACGTGCAGGCGGGTGCACCTGATGTTACGTGATTACCGCCGCCCATGAATATTTGCAGTACCAGAGGAACCACCAATGCGTTGCCGGCCTTTTAGGAGTTTGTTTTAGGAATGTATTTTTGCCATACGAGAAAGTGGTGTCAGATGTGGTGTATAAGTATCATATCATGATATTATCGATGATATGTATATTGTATATTCAAGGGCAACGTTTTTTCAGTTATCAATTTGTCGTAGGTAGACGCTTAGTTTTTTAAATTAGGTACCTACTTATTCTATGAAGAACACAGCTGCAAGCTAATGACTAAAGTGATTTAGGAAATTAATTTTTTCCTGAACACTTTTTTTGTGATGTAACCACAAATTCACTGTTTTCGAATTTTTCCTTTACTTGTGCTACCTACCTACCCGCTAAATTTCATGATTCTAGGTCAACGGGAAGTACCCTATAGGTTTTCTTGACAGAATTGGCCTAGGTATTTTATCTATGGCGCATCGCTTAAAAGCATTTCTGCGAGAAACCATTTGTTTACCTCTTCAGGTACTTACTATAACTATAGTACGCGACAGATCTACATGGCAATCGGGGAGGGAACGCCGCGCACGCCCGCACAGCCCCCGCGCTAATCCAGTGCGGGGCGTCCCTCCGCCGCCTCATACCCCGATCACACGAGTAGATATCCCTCTCTGTGCCCCGATTGCCATCTCAACCTGTTGTGGACTATCTAACGAATTTTCTTATTCAGTGATAGTGGAAGAAGCAGCAGAAGTCTTGGAGCAGCACATTATAACATCTTTGACAAAACGGTGTCAACACCTTATTCTCATAGGTAAGCAAAATTGATACATTTTCATTAGGATAACGGTCCAGGTTTTTTGATAGACTACCTAGGTAGATTTTTGCAGATTTCAATTGGCATTGTTGTTCTTGAAAACTTTCTCCTTACTACTGTTTCGTAACAGAAACTGACGATAGAGTCACTACAATTAAAATTAGTCACATTTGACTTTATATTTCAAAGAGTCCCCCTTTTTTATTGTAAAAAGAACCTGTGCAACAATCATTATTAGGTACAATCTAAATTGTTGTGATTGGCTGATCTTGTGCGATTCTTGTTGAAACAATGCATTGTAGCCAATAGTGAGCAAGCATCAACCAATCAGAGGTGATTGCTATCTTGACATTATAGCTATCATTCTACCGCAATCGAAGTACTGGTCAAAATAAACGTAATTTTTATTAGGAGACCACCAGCAGCTCAGACCGTCGGCATCGTACCTGAGGCTGGCGAAGCATTACAACATCGAAGTGTCGCTGTTCGAGCGCATGATCATGAACGACATGCACAGTCGGCGCCTCGCCGTGCAGCATCGCATGCGGCCGCAGATCGCGGCTCTGATCGCCCCGGCAATCTATCCCGACCTTCAGAACCATCCCTCTGTCGAAGACTTCCCGAACGTGCGGGGTGTCACGTGCAACGTGTTCTTCTTCACCCATGATTACAAAGAGGAGGTTTGTACACTGTATAATGCGTACAAAATGAGAACTCACTCGCCATTTTAACTTTTTGTGTCAACTGTCATGTCAAAAGTACGGTTCACCTTTATTAAAAACTGGCCAAGTGCTCAGGCTCGCACAACGAGGGTTCCGTACTACAGTCGTATTTTTTCGTCATTTTGCACGATAATTCAAAAACTATGTTGAATAAAAATAAATGAAAATCTGTTTTAGAATGCACAGGTGAAGACCTTTCATATGATACCCACCCCACTTGATATAGTTATCTTACTTCCAAAATTGAAAATACTAATTATTAGTTCATGACCATAATTTAATATTTTTTGTGTGATGTAGTACAGAAGTTTTGGTTTTACATTATAATGTTATCTGCTTATTTTAGGTTGTAGACGACAGTGCTAGCAAAACAAATGAAAAGGAAGGAGACATGGTCCTCGGTTTGGCAAACTATCTAATGCAGCAAGACTACCAACCTGAAGACGTCACAATTTTAGCTGCATACTCCGGCCAAATGTTCTACATGAGAAAGGTATAATAATTAGAAGGAATAGGGATTCACAACATTCCCGCAGGCTTTGCCAGCAGTTTTATAATATTTATGTTACCGTCAAAACTTTTATTCAGTCACAACTATTTTTAACTGAAAAAAACAGTCAAATATCTGCCTTGTCTGAAACTATAGTAGTTTTAACTGTTATTTTCTTACTGATTTATTTTCAGCAACGTGCTAAATATTCCCACCTGTCTAAAGTGAAGATTACAGTTGTGGACAACTACCAAGGCGAGGAGTCTAAGATCATTCTTCTGTCGCTCGTCAGAAACAACGACGATAACAAAATTGGATTTTTGGCCACCGAGAATCGTGTCTGTGTGGCCTTGTCCAGAGCCAAGGAAGGTATACATACCTTTTTTTTTTTTTTTTTTTTTTTTTTTTTTTTTTTTTTTTTTTTTTTTTTTTTTTTTTTTTTTTTTTTTTTTTTTTTATTAACTATCAAATATTGAACATTTTACAAATACTTTTAACACAACAAAAAAACCACTAAGGTTTACTATGTTGCTTATCATTCCGTCCATTAATCGATTTTGGGTATAGTGCTTCCATAAATAATATATACATTATGTATAGAAGCACTAGCACTAGGGAGCGTTACATGATAATAATTTGTTATATTTAATTTTTCAAAAATGGTCAATTTTCAACCTATAATATAAATCAACAACTCATACAAACTTTTTATTTATTTATTCCATAGAGGATGCCCGCGACTTCGTCCTTCGAAATAGTTTTTAAAAATTCCGTAGGAACTCTTTTTTGTTTCCGGGATAAAAAGTAGCCTACGTCCTTCCCCGGGATGCAAGATAACTCTGTACCAAATTTCGTCAAAATCGGTTGAACGGTTGAGCCGTGA
The DNA here is from genome assembly GCF_902806685.2 of Maniola hyperantus. Taxonomy (NCBI): domain Eukaryota; kingdom Metazoa; phylum Arthropoda; class Insecta; order Lepidoptera; family Nymphalidae; genus Maniola; species Maniola hyperantus. Next base: position 9,180,656 of record NC_048550.1, read on the forward strand.
AAAGCTAGCAGACAAACAGACACACTTTCGCATTTATAATATTAGTATGGATAGTATGGATAAATTAGCTCTTGGCTGCGATCTCACCTGGCGGTAAGTGATGATGCAGTCTAAGATGAAAGCGGGTTAACCTTTTTTTACCTTTTTTTTTTTTAAATTAGCCATGTTAAATGACTAATATTCCCCTTTCCTCTCCAATTAAGCGTCAGGCTTGTGCTAGGAGTAGGTACGACAATAGTGCAACGGGCGGGGTTTGAACCGTCGACCTTTCGGTTTTCAGTCCACTCCTATACCGGTTGAGCTATTGATGCTCCTTTATTAAACACATACCCCTTATCGGTTTCTACATGCCATCGTACCGAAACGCTAAATCGCATAGCGGCACAGCTTGCCCAGTAGGGTGGTAACTAGCCACGGCCGTATTAGCCCCACCACCATGCCAGACAATTAAAATGAAAAATTCCTAGCTTGCCCGTGCTAGAAATCAAATCCAAGACCTCCCACTTATAAGACCACAGTCTAGAATTTAAGAGAAGACTTCTAGATTAACTATCAAGTATAGGTAACTACACTTACGTGACGTTATCTACGCAGATCTATGTCTTTGTGAATGCATTCTTCTTCTTCACTCTGGGCTGGTGTCCGCACTTAAACGGTTAAGTCTGTTGTGCGTGCGAATGCCTTATGTTCGCTGGTAATCGAGCATACATCAAACACTGATGTCATAGGCATGCACGCAATATTAAAACGCACGCCCTCTTTTACATCCTCTCCCTCGTATTTTTTCAGGATTTTACATATTCGGCAACATTGAGATTCTGAAAAGCAATTCGCCGCTTTGGACGAAGGTCGCTGCCACGTTAGAAGGTTTTGGATCTATTGGTACAAGCCTACGACTAATGTGTGAAAATCACAGTAGTCAAATATCTGTGGTAAGTACAATGCCTACCCAATGTAATAAATATGGCATTGGAGAGGCCATCGGCTTGTCATTATACCTACAAAAATTCTGCGATTTTTAAATTCCGCCCGCACACACTTTCGTTGTTAAATATTATCCTGTAATCAGTAGCAAATTCTACCCTTTGATTGGTTGATTCGCTGTTTACATTTTTTCACAGCCAATCAAGGGGCAGAATTTACTACTGATTACGATAACGTTGTATACGTTTTTCTTACACAATCGGGGGACTGTCTGGCGACATCGACAACTTGGACAAGGAAGCGTAGCCACGACTGACCGGCCCCTACGATACTCTGGCGACCTGGCCACATCATTTTATATACCTACAAGTATCCATTTAAGTTACGCCTCCCTCTCTCAGTGGACAACAGATTACCAGGATGGACGCCCGCGTGTTTGTGTTCGCTGATATTGAGTTGTTGGCCTTAGCTAAAGTCCGCGACAAGTTGAGATGGCAATCGGGGTATGAGGCAGGGGGACGCGCCGCACACTCGCTCGCCCGCACTGGGTTAGCGTGGGGGTTGTGCGGGTGTGCGGGGTGTTCCCTTTTGGATTGCCATCTCAAACTGTCGCGTACTATACGTAGCCAGCGACGCGGACGCAGCCATGGCGTCCTAGTGTGCTAGGCTATCCTTTGCCCAAGTTAACTATAACTTTTAATCATTATTCATCATTATTGTAGATTTCAACTGCCCAAGATTTTAATAGTAAAGTTCCTGAAGGCGGTTGTCTTCTGAAGTGCAACTACAATCTGTCGTGTGGCCACGCCTGCCCACTCATGTGCCACGGCTACGATCGAGGCCATACAAACACTAAGTGCACATTGAAATGTGAAAGGTTAGTTGTGCTCTTGCAATTTACGGAGGCGAGTGGACTTTACTTGTGGTTACGTCGGATATACGGGCATCGCGTAAGTGTGTGTGCATGTCGGACCAAGCAGTCGCGAGCAAGCGCTCGCAAACGCACACATTCAGTGTACCAACCTTATACCGATGTAACTTAAACACAACCATGAGCCACTCGCCTTCGTGGATTGCAAGAACTGCAGATGTCAGTGGATCGATGGCGGAAAACCTACATCAATCGTTATTACAATCGCAATTGTTATGATTTTATGGTATTCAACGTCAAGTGTCAACCAATTAGAGGTGATTGCGATCGTGATATTGTAGCTGTCGTTGTACCTATTTATCCTTTGTCCGTTCAGATTCACAAAAAAAGCCATTTTTTATTTATTGCTTGGTATATTTTCACCTGATTGCGGCGAAGCCCAAGGGAGGGTTGCGTGTTTGTTGCATATACGCCATATTGCATTTCTCATGACGTCATTACTTTACAAGACCATAGACGTATTATTATTACATAGACTTTTTGGGTTGCCCGTGTTTGAGGTGACCGTCGACTCGAGAAGAAGAAGAAGTATAAGTATATTATAAAGTGCAGTCAACAATGCCTCATTTGATCAAAATCTTATGAGTAATTTTTATGAAGGACTAGTAGTTGACTACACAAACTTCAAATCCCTATTTCACCTCCTTAGGCGTTGAATTTTCAAAATCCTTTCTTAGCCGATGTCTACGTCATAATAGCCATCTGCATGCCTAGCCCGATCCGTCCAGTAGTTTGAGCTGTGCGTTGATAGATCAGTCAGTCAGTCACTCACCTTTTCCTTTTATATATTGAGACAAATAAACTCCTCTAGTATGTGTCAATCAATCAATCAATCAGCCTGTTTGCGTCCACTGCTCGACATAGGCCTTCCCAAGAGCACGCCACCACATACGATCCTCCGCCTTCCTCATCCACCCACTTCCCGCTATCTTCTTAAAGTCCAGCGGGTTGGAGGTCGTCCCACACTGCGCTTGCTGATACGCGGTCTCCACTCCAGAACACGTCTGCCCCATCGGCCATCGGTTCTGCGGCAGACGTGGCCTGCCTACTGCCACTTCAGCTGGCTAATTCGTTGGGCTATGTCGATCACTCTTGTTCTCCTACGGATTTCTTCCTTACGGATTTTGTCCTTCAGAGAGATAACCAACATAGCCCGCTCCATAGCCCGCTGAGCGACTTTGAACTTGCGGACAAGGCCAACTGTCAGTGTCCACGTTTCAGCGCCATACGTCATCTAGTGTGTGTAGTCAAATAAAATTATTATCTTTGGTTCACAGGATTCTTTGCGAACTGAATCACGTTTGCCCGTTGAAATGCGCGGATGAGTGCAAGCCGTGCCAAGTAAAAGTGATGAAAAAATTGCCATGTGGTCACAATATGTCAGTGAATTGTCACGTGGACCCTAACGATCCCAAAGTTCGGTGCTTGACAGTGGTCCCCGCTAAGTTAACAATCTGTGGCCATGAGGTAAATACAACGAACACGGGAATTCAGTCAAGATAGGGGCTTCTTTATAGGACGATTGAAACGATATGTGTAATATTCAAACTTTATGCAATGAATTAAGGTTGTGTAGACAACACACGTCGTCTGAATAGTTCTCTAAAGAAGCCCCAATCTTGACTATGAATTCTGGTGTTAATGTGTTTCTATTTTCAAGTAATATGTATAATTTCAAGTTTTAATGCAGAGATGTTTAGACATAAATTGCGATCTCTATGTCTGTTTTATTGACTACGAAAAGGCTTTCGATCGTGTACGTCATACAAAGCTTATGGAGGTTTTGACGAGAGCTGGCCTAGATTACAAGGATATCCGTTTTATTAAGAATTTGTACTGGGAGCAAACAGCCAATGTAAGGGTCGACGGTTACACATCATCCTACATGGACATTGGACGTGCTACGCGGTGTACGCCAAGGGTGTATATTGTCTCCCTTGCTATTCAATATGTACGCGGAGGCAATATTTTCTGAAGCACTCGACGGTATTGACCAGGGAATAACGGTAAATGGCGTATCCATAAACAATATTCGATACGCGGATGACACAATCTTGATAGCGGATAGTCTAGAAGGCTTACAGTCATTAGTCAATGTAGTTTCTTCTGCAAGCAACTCATACGGCATCAATATCAACTGCAAGAAGACCAAATATATGATAATCAGCCGATCACCTGTGCAGAACACCTCCTTGTATTTCAACCATGGAAATTTGGAAAGAGTCCAACGGTATAGGTACTTGGGAACCATGATTGACGAAACCGGCGACCACAGTCTGGAAATACGGTGCCGTATTGAACAGGCAAGAAACGCTTTTATAAAGCTAAAAAGAGTTCTCTGTGACCGCAATTTAAAAATACCGCTTCGGATGCGGTTGGCACGGTGCTATGTTTTCTCAGTTTTATTGTATGGAGTCGAAGCCTGGACTTTAACGCAAGCGATGAGCAACAAGCTGGAGGCGTTCGAGATGTGGGTGTACAGGCGAATGTTGCGAATCTCATGGAGAGATCGTGTACGCAATACCACCGTGCTGCAAATAATGGGGAAGTCCACTGAGTTACTTAAATGTGTGCAAAGGAGAAAGCTCGAATATCTGGGCCATGTTATGCGCAACCCAAAATACGATCTACTGCAGCTTATAATACAGGGCAAGATAAAAGGCAGACGTAGACCTGGCCGTAGACGAATATCCTGGCTCAAGAACCTTCGCCAGTGGTTTAACATGAGTACAAGATCACTGTTTAGGGCAGCAGTAAACAAGATCCAGTTAGCCTTAATGATTGCCAACCTTCGGTAGGAGATGGCACTTGAAGAAGAAGATGTATAAAACCTCGATAAATAAGGGTATATTTCCGAAAGTTCGCTTTATCCTAGTGTACATAATAAAGGAAATCTCTGTGCAAAAATTCAGTTTTCTAGGTTAAAGGGGTTTTGACTCGGCTTTGATGAGTTAGACAGTTATTTAGATTACTTATTATTAAATTTTAAATATAACTGGTGCCTTCGGTTAAGTAATTTACGTTTAATAAGTAGTAGGTATGTGTCCTTTCCTGGGATGCAATCTATCTTTACCAAACAATTCTAATTCGAACCGCCAAGATTTTGAACAGTTTTCCCACCAAATTATAATATGGGTACCTTCAAGACAAGAGTGAATAGGCATCTTCTAGGCAAGCGCGCTCCATCTTAGGCTGCATCATCTCTTCCCACACAGGTCTGATTGCAGCCAAGCGCTAGTCAAAAAATAATAAAAAAAAACATCAAAACTGTTAAATATATTGGCAGCGAAAAGCTAGCAGACTATGGATATATAGGTACTTACCTTCAAATAGTCAGTAGGTATCTTCTAGACAAGCGCGATCCAGTAGTGTGAAACATCATTGGTCAGCAGATTTTATTGCAGCGCTAGTCTACAAATTAAAAAGATAGATTCTACAAAGTTGTGTTACGATCGCAGGTGAAGAAATCGTGTTACATGGCGACTGAAAAGGTAAAGTGTCCGGTGCCTTGCGAGTACCGCGTCGACAAGTGTGGACACGTGTGCACGCGCACCTGCCACGTCACGGACGACCCGCATCACGAACGGGTAAGTTGTATAAGTCCCGCAAATTGCTATTGCGCTGGAACCATGTCTCATTAACATCGAAATGACGTCAGCCGAAATAAAGATATACCATCAGCTCGAAACTTCAGTCTTGTGCTAACGTCACTAAAGGCGACCACGCGCATTAGCAATTTGCGGGACTAATAACCCACAGTCATTACTATACTGTATCCGCGGAAACGAGTGAGTATAACGCTCTCTCTGTTACGTAATCCCATACAAATGATAGAGAAAAAAATCTCAGCGGGTGCTTTTGAGACACCGAATCACGAAACTATGTTTTCTAATTGAATATTGAATGTTTTTGAAAACATTTTCGAATTGAATTTCGAATGTTTTTGAAACGTTTGTGATTGGTTGGTGTCTCAAAATGGTTAGCGTCCACTGAGATTTTTATCTTTTTTATTTGTATGGGGTTACGTAACTCAGAGAGTGCTATACTTACTTTTTTCCGCAGATAGTGTATAAGATATTACTGTAGGTACTTATTTTTGTGTTAAATTTAAAACGTCGCCACAGTCCATACTTATAAAATTTTCATTCGCGGTCAATTCAATATTACATTCCATGCACTAAGTCCGAATAAAATGCAGACATCCAACTTGCACCACGAATCAAGTATCAAATAATGCAATGTCTTTTTATCATGTTTTTTGTTTCAGTACTTATGCCAGAAACCATGCGCAAAGGCTAAGAAAGGATGCACCATGGAGTTGGAGGGTGACCGCGGCGACCACCAGTGTGTCAAGAGGTGCCACGAGGAATGCGACGAATGCAATGTTGAAGTATGTGACTCCATTACAATGTTACGGTTTTCTCTTTACTTTTATTCTCTACTAGCTGATGCCCGCGACTTCGTTTGCGTGGAATTAGGTTTTTTAAAAATCCCGTGGGAACTCGTTGATTTCCGGGATAAAAAGTAGCCTATGTCACTCTCCAGGTCTTTACCTATACCCATGCAAAAAATCACCTCAATCCGTTGCACCGTTGCGACGTGATTGACGGACAAACCAACAAACAAACACACTTTTGCATTTATAATAAGGGTACTGATATACAGGGTGTAACCAGAACGACGCTAGCAAAAACTTAGCGTTATAGTTAAACTACCTAAACACAATCCAATACCAATAACCATTTGCCTCATTTTGTAGTTTAAGTGATTTAATATTTTTCAAACCCGCATTGTATAGAATAGAATAGAATGTTTTTTTATTCATGTAAACTTTTTACAAGTGCTTATGAATAGTTAGGTAGTTTTAATTTATCATAAACTTTTACAAAATTATTCGACGACGAAAGGAAAAACGGAACCCTTATAGGATCACTTTGTCTGTCTGTCTGTCTGTCTGTCAAGAAACCTACAGGGTCCTTCCCGTTGACCTAGAATCACGAAATTTGGCAGGTAGGTAGATCTTATAGCTGACATTTGGGAAAAAATCTGAAAACCGTGAATTTAGGCTTAGATCACACAAAAAAAAAAAAAATGTGGTCATGAACTAATAATTAGTATTTTCAACTTTCGAAGTGAGTGACTATATCAAGTGGGATATCATATGAAAGGTATTCACTTGTACATTCTAAAACAGATTTTTATTTATTTTTATGCATCATAGTTTTTTAATTATCGTGCAAAATGTCGAAAAATACGACTGTAGTACGGAACCCTCATTGCGCGAGCCTGACTCGCACTTGGCCGGTTTTTTTTGTGATATCATATCAGTAATCATAATACTATCACCTGTTTTTGTTTTTGCCAGCGTTCTGGTTATACCCTGTATATATTATAAGTACAGAACAAGGCAAAATTTGTACCGAACAGATGAACAAACAAACAGAGACATAAAAGTGAGTTTAAAATCAATTGCAAACTTTTCACCAAACTTATTGATATGAATAACTAACAAACAGACAGCCAAGAAAGCAAGTTAATGTTGCATTGTCATCCAGTTCCAACCTATGTTTTTTTTAAATACAACACCTAAGGAGATAAAATATGGGTTTGAAATTTGTGTAATCCACGCAGACGAAGTTGCGATCATAAGCTAGTGATTAAACAAAGCTAGTAACAAAAAAAAAATTAAAAAGAAACCGACACAAAAAAGTAAAAAAAAATTTAAGTTATTAGGTACCCAATATATTATGTACACAAAAGTTATTGTAGTTCTATAGTAATATTTTTGGAGCCGGTGCCAATTAGCCGCACGAACCGTCTATCTACTCTTGATATTGTTTTGTGACTCCACATTGGCACCGACTCCAAACAACAAAACCCTGAACGCATTATTATATCGTATTCGCAATTTCACTAACAGCGCACTAAATTTATTTATTTTATTTCCTACAGGTAAACAAAAAGAGGCAGGCCTGCAAACACAAGGTGCGCATCGCCTGCTCAAAGAGCCCCGATGAGAAACAGTGCAACCAGAAATGTGCGCGCGTTCTGCCTTGCGGACACTTCTGCAAGAAGAAGTGCTTCGAAGTCTGCGGGAAGGACTGCAAACAAATCGTGAGTATTGTCATTGTAACCTACCTGCCTTTGAAAGTTCAACAAACAAATCGTCAAACCACGGGAAAAAAATTGTATATAAAAATTAATCTTTCGAATTTATAATAGGTATCTTTAGTATAATTTAAAGAATAGTCAAACGATTTAAATTAAATTAGTAAGTAGGTATTCAATAGTAGTAGATGATAGTATGAAAAATATTTTTTAAATTTTTTGTTAAGACTATGAAAATGTTGGAATATGCAAAAACCCTCATGAAACCCATACTCCACATGATCATTAGATAAAATAATGGTTAAAGATTTTTTCCCAGTGAACATAACGCGTTCAAACTTCAATCCTCGTAATTTCCATTACTTAGGTAAAGAAGAGGATCCCCGAATGTGGCCACGAAATTACGCTCGAGTGTGGAATAGAGCCGGACCGTCAGTTCTGTAAGACACCGTGCGAGCTCACCATGTCCTGCGGGCACCGCTGCCGCGGGCGCTGCAGCGACCCTTGTGACCCCACCAAGTGCAAGGAACTCATGCCGCGATACTTCGCATCGCCTTGCGGGCACAAAGTACAGCTACCCTGCCACGTCACCGCATCTGGTAAGTTACTGTTTTTGTGACACTGAATTTGACAGTGAAGTAAAAGCTTTTTTAGGCGCATTGGGCGATTTTTGATCACGTCACCGACATGCTCATTATATTAGTTTTTCGGTTCACCGCTGCGGCGAGCGCTGCAATGACCCTTGCGACTCCACTAACAAGGAACTCATGCCGCGATTCGTCGCATCGCCTTACGTTTACGTCACCGCATCTGGTATAGTCACTTTGGTTTTGTGACACTGAATTTGATTGTACGATAGTTTTATGATCTTTAATAATAAATCTATCATCATTCAGACATCATTCTACCTAGGTACTTGTTTTCATCCCGGAAAATCGAGCAGTTCCCACTGGATTGGTACAGAGATGAGAGATCGCTTGTATCCTGGAGATACATACAGAGAATACTTTTTATCCCCTAAAACCTTAGTTTCTGTGGGATGTTTATGATCTAAATCCACGCGGGCATCATCTATCATCATCATCATCATCATCATAATCAACCGATAGACGTCCACTGCTGGACATAGGTAGGTCTCTTGTAGAGACTTCCACACGCCACGGTCTTGCGCCGCCTGAATCCAGCGGCTCCCTGCGACTCGTCTGATGTCGTCCGTCCACCTAGTGGGGGGGTCTTCCAACGCTGCGCCTTCCGGTGCGAGGTCGCCATTCCAGCACCTTGAGACCCCAACGTCTATCGGTTTTACGAACTATAAACATCTGTATAAATAAATAATTTGTAAGGTGCCGGAGTGGAGCCTGAACTGCTGCTGAAGTACTGCGCGGAGCCGTGCGGCAAAGAGCTAGAGTGCGGACACGCGTGCGTGGGCACGTGCGCGCTCTGCCGCCAGGGCCGCCTGCACGAGCCTTGTGCGCGCCCCTGCCACCAGCTCAACATCTGCGGACACCAGTAAGATACCTCTTTATTATTTCACTCATTCAACACAGACGTCCTATAAACAACAAGTCAGGTGCTTAGTGCTATCGTCGTCTTTAGTTATTAATTAAGCTATTTTATGTTTTATTTTCTTTATTTTTTGTATCTGTTTCATTAATTGAGAATCACATTGTGGCTAATTCTGTGGTACATAATCTCCAAACTAAACTAATTTAACAGATCTAAATCTAGTGCTATCCTTTTCCGCAAGCAACATTATGAAAGGGATAGTAATCGATTTAGATGTGCCATTTTAGTTTAGTTTCAAGATTGTGTACAACGGAATTAGCCACATTACATGTCCTAGCTATTCTAAATTAAATAAACATTACAAAACAGGTGGTGTGGTGAGGTGAATACTGTTGCCAATTATTTGCGCTACTAGTAGTATCTACAAATAATATAGTAAAATTGGGTTTTTTGTGGCTTTGTACATTTTACTATATTTATATTTATGAACTCAGTATTTTTTCCGTTTTCATCTGACATCCCACTCCATATATTATGTAGCCTATGTCACCCGGACCATAATAACGAATGGATTGACACCTCATTCATCACAATCGGATCAGTTGCTTAGGCGCTACGGTGGAACACACATAAATACAAACCTACACACATACATACAACCATGCATACATATATGTATATACATGCATAGAGTGCTAAAATCATAACCTTTCCTTTTGTCTTTGCCGTAGTTGGATTGGCAACAGTGCGAGTGCAATTTCCAACAGTGCGAGTTGGAAACAAGTCGCACAAACGTTGCTTGAGAGTTGAGGCAGTGTGCCTCCTGTTTTTTTTGCTTAGTGCTTTTTTGAGAGAATAGTCTCCGTGACTCGAAACGTGTTGATGTAGATGCAGGGAGCCTTGGAACCCTTGGATTAGTCCGGCCGCGACTCGCAACGTGTTGTTTTAGATGCATGGAGCCTTCCATGCAACTCTTGGATTAGTCCAAAAAGACGCCGTGACTTGCAACGTGTTGTCTTGTTGCAGATGCATGGAGCCTTGCAACCAGGTGTGCCCGCCGTGCAGAAAGCCGTGCGAGGTGAAGTGCAAGCACTCGCGCTGCGGCCGCGAATGCGGCGCGCCCTGCGTGCCGTGCCAGGTAACCGGAATAGTACCTAACGTCCAATCCATACTTAATATTATAAATGCGAATGTGTGTCTGTCTGTCTTTCACGGTCCATCTGTTTTACTGTTTTTGATTTTTGGCTACTTACAGACTTACAGAGATTAGCGTTCATTCCAGCGAGGGATATATGCTACTTCTTGTCCTAGAAGAACAAAAAAATCGAATGGGATTCTTAAGGAACTTAAACCCACGTGGACTTGCAATGTCACGGGCATCATCTATTTGGTACAAAGAGCGCTTCCCGGACACAGTACAGAAACAAAAGTGATTTTTATCCCGGAAATTCGACTGCACATCAACAGTAAAATTTTCCTGTACTTTGTTACTCTTAATATTTTTATGGTAATTAAAAATTGGTACATATCTCGGGTCACGTAACCAAGTGAAGTAACATTGCCGATTGTGGGATTATAGGAGCAGTGCAGTCGCACGTGTCCGCACGGCACGTGCAAGCGGCGGTGCGGCGAGGAGTGCACGCGCGCCGCGTGCGTGCAGCCGTGCCCGCGCGCGCTAGGCTGCGGCCACCCGTGCCGCGGCCTGTGCGGCGAACGCTGCCCCGACGTGTGCAAGCTGTGCCGCCCCGAGCAGTTCCCAACCGACTTCCTTGGGGACCAATTCGACGACGATGCCCTGTATGTCATTTATTTTTTTAACACTAGCTGATCCGCTTCGCTCGGGTGAAAGGGGTTTGAATATTTTAGTATGGCGCCTGACCTACCTACATGTCCGTCTTTTTTTTCAATATAGCGCCCACGCATACAACCCGCATTAATCAATAGCTAGCACCAATACAAAATTGTATTGTATGAGACAAAATCTTCCAGTGTTTCCGAGATATAGACTATCACAGTTGTACTGGTGGCTAGACCGTTGTACTGATGACTCCACCAGTACAAATTTGGTAGCTCTCTAGTAGCTAACTAGCTATTGTAGTATATTCTCTCGGCTGATGCTTGACTTTCATAAACTAGTCAGAGTTGATCAAAAAAAATATTTTATTGTTTAACATCATCAGCACGTGATTTAGCTAGTCAACCTATTGGCGATGTACCAATCGACACATTATCTAGCATTTGCCTATTGTATATCAACATTAAGTAACAGATGAGGGTATACATTTCTAATACTTTTTTAACATCGTACCATGTTATAACATCGTAAAATCTTGTTCACTAATCAAACAATTCTGTCTTCTTTACTTGAATACCTACTTAGTACTTGTTTGTGAAAGACACTAATCTTTCTCAGATTCAAATGTGTTGTCAAATTTTGAATTCATATTTAATTTCAGATTCATCGTACTAGAAGATTGCGGCCACGTCATGGAATTTGAGAACATGGAGAACCTAATGAAAGGAAAAAGCGATCTTATTGCGATCCACAGCTGTCCATACTGTCGCGCACCTATCATCAACACTCCTCGATACAAAGACATCGTCAACCGTTTGTTGAAAGAAGCTATCAATCCCGTTAAAGAACGAGTCTATGGCGACGCAGAAAAGATCATTGCTCGAAGAGCGGAGCTCCATGAAACTGTGGCAAACTTTCACAATATTCACAGCAGCATATATAAGGGTAACTATACTAAAGATTCCTTTTTCGTTTACTGAAACGCTGGAACAACTACAAACTTTCTCTTTTCTGTTATTTTTGTTCCTTTCATTTAAGTTAGATAAGTAATAATATAGTCACTAAGACCAGTGGTTCACTAATTTAGCCATACATTTTGAATGCACACACTAAGAACTCAGATAGTTATTTCGTGGACACGACATATTTTAGGCGCTTATTAAGATTTGTACCTACTGTGTGTAGGGTTTGTTTAATATGTGCTGGGTCAACAAATAAAAAAAATACTTCATTCATCCATTCATTTTGGCTTGTTTTTTTATTGCAGATCCATTATTCTCACACTGGAAGAAGGCGTTTGAACAAATGATCCTCGTTGTGAAGTCAAAGAGGAAGTGTTCATTGCCTCAGCTGGAAATGTACTTCGTTTACTTGAACATATTGGAACTACTTTCGGATATTCACAAGAAATACACTTCACTGAATTTGGTGGCATTGCAAGACAGTCTGATTGATCAAAACAAAATGATATGCCGAGTTCTCGTGAAGAATGTACACAAGATAAGTCAGCAGCAGCAAGCCGACATTGATAACGAAATAAAGCGCATGAATGCCCTCGTCAATCTGGCTATAATAATAAGTCATCCATCTTACCTCGCAAGCCAAAATGTTTCTCAAGTAGCGGAGAATGCATCTGCCGCTAAAAAGGTTATTTTAAAATGGGGAATATACGAACATGACAAAGCTACAGCAGCTTTAAATGAAATTCAAAAAGCGATTAAAGTAAGCGGTATCGCTACAAAAGCGGAAAGGGAACTGATCATCAAAGCTATAGGGGCCAAAGCGGGGCAGTGGTTCAAATGCCCCAATGGCCATTTCTACAGCATAGGGCAATGCGGTGGAGCTATGGAAGTATCTAAATGCCTGGAATGCAAAGCTAACATTGGTGGAACGAATCATACGCTCTTAAGTTCCAATATGCATGCTAGAGAATTTGATAACTCAAGATTCCCGGCCTATTCAGAAGAGGCCAATAATTTGGCTAATTTTGATTTGTTTAACTTTTAACATTTTAGTGACAACCTATTATTTTACATTTTGACTTCACTCAGTTTTTTCAAGATTTTATTCAATTCTTTATTTTTTTGCATTAATTTTTTTATTTAATAGTAGGATGTAATCGTTCAGACCCTAATTTTAATTATGCTTGTGTGTTAGTTTAATAGGATGTTAATTAATTATATCTATCAATCAGTCCCAAGATATTACAATCACATCTGTATTTAAAACTATTTAAGTAACACAAACTGTTAAAGTTTTCGTCACGAGAAAGTAGAACTGCACAATAACCCCAGACTACGGCAGTGACAATAACCCTAACCAATTCTATGTGATCCAGTTCAAAATGCCACGGCAACCCAGTGTTATTTTTTCAAAAATGTAAAAGACCTTTCGGCTCGAACGGACTCGCTGTCCTCTGCTGATATACTTGTATTAGACTTTTTTTTCAACAGAGGTCACCGTATGTGATGCACCATAAAGCCAATTTTGCTTGACCATTTCAAATGTTTGCTTGATGCTTTAGCATTTACGTGCTTGCAAAAAAAGGGAGAGTTATCAAAAACTTGTTTCAAAAAATAAATGCTACGCACGACCAAACAAAAGCAGTCCAGGTACCACAAAAGTAATGTTTTCTAAAAATAATGACATACCTGTCATTATTTTTAGAAAACATTACTTTTTGAAAATTGACACATTTTTTCGGCAAAACCAAAACTCGAAAAAAAATTGCTCGCAGTACGTGGTGGGTACAACAAGAGACCATTCCGCGCATTGTCCAATCGCTTTATCAACTCTCGTGATGCATGCTTTGTTATAAAAACTGTACGAGTAGATTCAAATACCTAAATAAAAGTTTTTCTTTGAATAAATATTTCTTCGACTTTGTTTTTTATATAAATTGAAATACCTAAAATTCTTTGTTTGAGGGTCCAATTTCTGTACTTATAAATTGAAGTCTAAATAAAGGTAAGTACATACCTACCTATCTGCAGTAGCCGGCAAGAAATATTGTACATCGACCTTAAGAACGAGATTTCGGCTTCGTAGATCGTTGTCTCTGTCACACACTAGATGACCACAAGAGACTCGCGCAATGAGGATTCCGTACTTACTACTGAAGAAGTAAAACGGCAAAAATCACTTGTCGACGAACCGCAAAATTAACTTTGTTTGTAGAGGTTTAGTTTGCCTTAGTAATTACCTATTGAAATAACCGACTATGACAGACGGACGGACGGAAAAAGTCTCACCATAAGGGTTCCAATTTTACCATTTTGGTACGGAACCCTAAAAAAATAAAAACCGACTTCAATAACCACAAACACTAAAAAGTAAAAAATAATTTAATTTATTACCCAATATATTATTATGTATACAAGAGTTATTGTAGTTCTACAGCAATATTTTTGGAGCCGGTGCCAATTAGCCGCACGAACCGTCTATCTACTCATGTTGTTTTGTGACTCCACATTGGCACCGACTCCAAAAAATATTACTACTTATAGAACTACAATAACTCATGTATACATAATAATATATTGGGTAATAAATTAAATGATTTTTTACTTTTTAGTGTTTGTGGTTATTGAAGTCGGTTTTTTTTTTATTTTTTTTTATTTCACAATTTTTAGTGGCCCCATTGTACTAAAATATGATATGCCTAGTTAAAAACCTACTATTTACTAAGCTATTACCTACACTGATCGCGAGCAATCTCCGAAGATATTCATCAGATCTTCACCGGAGTAAAATAGACCTCTCAAGTATGTCCTACCAAAAAAAGAATCATCAAAATCAGTTTATATTTGGCGGAGAAATCGCGTAACAAACATACAAAAAACATACATTTCAATTGAGAACCTCCTTTTTTGAAGTCTGTTAAAAATATGCTATGCCAGGGTTAAAACTCTACTGTTTACAAAGCTATATCATACTATTATACAGGGTTACAGGAAAATAGGACACGATCCCTTTAAGGTGTTATAGTACAGGATTTTAGCTATCAAATGACCCCTAAAGTGCTTATGCGAAAGTGTATCGTTTTCGAGTTATTCATTTTTTTATTTTTTTCTTGGTAAAGGGGTGTTTGCCAATTTAAAAATTAATAAAAAAAAGGAACAATGTGTTTTATCAGATTTTTTTTTATTTCTTGCTAGTACATATCCTTGCTAATAATAAACAGTTTTAAAACAAGAAAAATCCTCAAGCATTTTAAAATGACAGCCCAAAAACTGTACAAGTTTTCGATTTTTAAATTTTTAGCTTGCAAATTTTCTGTAAAAATTACTACGGCACTTATCCTGCGGATTATTTTAAAAACATTTACGTTTCGTTAGCTATCCATTGGTACAAAAAAATTACAAAAAAAATCATAAAATCAAGAACAAATTACACAACAAAGAGACCAGGTTGAAAATTCTAACAAATGCTATTGCCAAAGAATTAAATCAGAATCAATGTAAAAACGAGTTTAATGCAAAATCGTTGAAGATTATTTTTCAAAGAGGTCAAAAGGTAATATAAAATCAGTCAAGTGCGAGTCGTGCTCGCACACGAAGGGTTCCGTACCATCGTACAAGAAATAACACTTTTTAATTTTTTTAAATCTTTACGGCGGCCATTTTGTAATTTTTAGTATTTGTTGTTATAGCGGCAATAAAAATACACATTCTGTAAAAATTTCAAGTCTCTACCTATTAGGGTTCACGAGATAAACGGACGGCCGGACAGACGGACGGACGGACGAACGAACATGAAATTTTCACAAAATGTGTATTTTTATGGCCGCTATAACAACAAATACTAATAAATTTTTTTACAAAAAAAATAAAAACCGACTTCGTTACATAAACACTAAAAATTTAAAAATAATTTAATTTATTACCGAATATATTATGTATACAAGAGTTAATATAGTTCCATAATAATATTTTTTGGTGCCGGTGCCAATTAGCTTTAGCTGCGCGAATCGCCTGGACTTCATATTTTTATGGGACTCCACAATGGCACCTCATTGGCACCGACCCCAAAAAATATTATTATGGAACTATATTAACTCTTGTATACATAATATATTCGGTAATAAATTAAATTATTTTTAAATTTTTAGTGTTTATGTAACGAAGTCGGTTTTTATTTTTTTTGTAAAAATTTTTTATTTCACAATTTTTAGTGGCCCCATGGAATTATGCTATGACGGGTAAAAAATCTACTGTTTACTAAGTTATTACACTGATCGCGAGCAATTTACTCTTATCGGTTGAGGAGTTCCAGTATCTATCTTCGAAGATGTTCATCAGATGTTCACCAAATTGAAATGGGACCAACTTTGAAGTATACCCTTTCAAACAAAAAAAGAATTTTCAAAATCGGTCCAGGCGTTTTTGAGTAATCGGGGAACATACATAAAAAAAAAAAAAAAAAATAATAAAAAAAAAAAAAGATTCCGACGAATTGAGAACCTCCTCCTTTTTTTGAAGTCGGTTAAAAATTACAAAATGGCCGCCATAAAAATAATAATAAAATAAAGTGTTATTTCTTGTACGTTGGTACGGAACCCTTCGTGTGCGAGCCCGACTCGCACTTGACTGATTTTATATTACCTTTTGACTTTTTTGAAAGATAATCTTCAACGATTTTGCATTAAACTCGTTTTTACATTGATTCTGATTTAATTCCTTGGCAATAGCATTTGCTAGAATTTTCTACCTGGTCTATTTGTTGTGTAATTTTTTCTTGATTGTATGATTTTTTTTGTAATTTTTTTGTACCAATGGATAGCTAACGAAACGTAGATGTTTTTAAAATAATCCGCAGGATAAGTGCCGTAGTAATTTTTACAGAAAATTTGCAAGCTATTCAAAGAATTAAATTTAAAAATCGAAAACTTGTACAGTTTTTGGGCTGTCATTTTAAAATGCTTGAGGATTTTTCTTGTTTTATAACTGTTTATTATTAACAAGGATATGTACTAGCAAGAAATAAAAAAAAACTGATAAAATACATTGTTCCTTTTTTTTATTAATTTTTAAAGTGGCAAACACCCCTTTACCAATAAAAAAATAAAAAAATGAATAACTCGAAAACGATACACTTTCGTATAAGCACTTTAGGGGTCGTTCGATAGCTAATGTCTTGTACTATAACCCCTTAACGGGATCGTGTCCTCTTTTCCTGTAACCCTGTATATTCTGTGCTATTACACTGATCGCGAGCAATTTACTCTTATCCATTGAGGAGTTCCGTTCTCCATCTCCGGAGATATTCATCAGATCTTTACCAAATTAAAATGGGGCCACCTCTGAAGTAGTTATGTCCTACAAAACAAAAAAACAATCATCAAAATCGGTTCATAATTGACGGAGTAATCGCGTAACAAACATTTAAAAAAAACAGTCGAATTGAGAACCTCTTCCTTTTTTGAAGTCGGTTAAAAAGTAAAGCTAATCTGCGCCTTCTGCACGGTGCGCACGGTGTGTTTATCACGTAGATAGAGTAATAAAGGTAGATACAGGAACGTTTGCTTTCTCATTCACACTAAAAAGAGCACAGATAAAGTTACTAATGTGATAACAGAGACGCAGCTAACCTATTTTTTGTCCCTTATCGTGTAACTGGTTTTTTTCAAGAATACATACAAGGCATGCAACTTTAGTTGCGAAACAAACTTTGAGTTATTCGTGGCGTAATTGTATTTCTCATAACTTATTACTTGTTTTCACATAAATAACGTTTAATACAAATATTGTTGATCGGTTAATACAAATATTGGCTACTAAACAATGGTAATAATTGTCGTGTTATTCATCGTTACGTCGTGCTATCGCTATCTCATACGCGGTTACACAGTACTTAAATCTACCTATTATTCTATCTACGGTTTATCATATTATGTTATTGACTTTACTCTATGGTTATTGACAACCACAGACCAATAACATGTAAATTTTACATTGATTAGCATATTGAACAAAAATCAACAAAATGTAGATTTATTATAAGTTATAAGTGGTTATAACCTCAGAATACAGAAGTTATAACCATATAACCACTAAAATTGAAATAAAAACACGCTTGTAGACCCGTGAAATAAAAAGACAGTATGGAAGACAATACAAATAACGAAGAGCAACGAGAGATTGGCCCAATTGAAAATGCCTGGTCGATGAAAACTCCTAAGTTTACACCGGAGGACAATCCACATGGTCTTTTAGAAGAAAGTAAATTCGCTACATTATTTCCGAAATATCGAGAACAATATCTAAAGGAGTGCTGGCCTTTAGTCCAAAAAGTATTAAAAGAACATCACATAATAGCTGAATTAGATCTTATAGAAGGAAGCTTAACAGTAAAAACAACAAGAAAAACTTGGGACCCCTACATCATTATCAAAGCGAGGGATTTAATGAAATTACTCTCAAGAAGCGTTCCATTTGAACAAGCCGTGAGAGTCCTAGATGATGAAATTGGTAGTGACATTATAAAGATTAATTCATATGTCAGAAAAAAGGCAACATTTTTAAAAAGGCGCCAACGTCTAATAGGTCCTAATGGTGTGACTCTTAAATCGATTGAATTGCTTACTGAATGCTACGTTCTAGTTCAAGGCAACACAGTGTCTGCAGTGGGCCCTTACAAGGGATTAGTACAAGTGAGAAGAATAGTTGAAGATACTATGAAAAATATACATCCAATGTACAATATTAAAAGTCTTATGATCAAGAGAGAGTTAATGAAAGATCCACGGCTTAAAGACGAAAGCTGGGACCGGTTTCTTCCCAAGTTTAAAAGTAAAAATGTTCCTAGAAAGCAACCTAAAAATAAGATTAAAAAGAAACCATATACACCATTCCCTCCACCTCAACCGGAAAGCAAAATTGATCGAGAGTTGGCCACAGGTGAATACTTCCTTAAAGATGAACAGAAGAAAGTCAAACATCTTTATGATAAAGATGAAAAACAAATGCAAGCCAAGAAAGCAAGAGAGGAGAAAAGGAAAAAAGATTTCATACCACCAGAGGAGAAAGTAATCACTGCATGTACACCTTCAGAAGAATCTACTATTAATATTGACCATTTTAAAGCCAAAATGAAAAAAGTTTCAAAGCAGAACAAATCTCTGATTAAGAAATAATTGTGGAATGTTTACATTTTCTTTCTACATCCATAGTAATATTGTAAATGTGAAAGTGTGTCTCTGTTACCTCTTCACAATCCATCTGTTTAACTAATTTTAGACAAAACAAGAACAGAGACAGCTTACTTCCCCAAGATGGATGATGGACATAGATTACATTTATCCTGGAAAATCAAAGAATTCCATGACTAAAAAGGTCTATCCGATTAACCGATTTTGACATTTTTGGTAAAGCAATAACTTTCATCCTGCAGATGAACATGGGCTACTTTTTATCCCAGAAAATCAAATGGTTTCCATGCAGTTTTTAATAAACAAATCCACGTTGACTAAATTGTGGGCATCATCTAGTCTAGTTATAAACAAACAAATTAAAAGAAGTAGTTTTCTATGAATTATTTTATTTTTTCCCCTTGAATAGTTTTAATTTGGGTACATTTGAATTTTTACCAATAAATTGTTTTGCATTCATAAATGGCTGCAGTACTAATGGTATATCTACTTTTCCTTTTGGATCTTGATGTGTTTCAAGCAATGCAATAAGCATTCTGGGTATAGCACATGCTGTGCCATTCAGTGTGTGAGCATAGTTTTCTTTATTGCCATCAGAATATTTTATGTTCAGTCTTCTTGATTGGTAGTCAGTACAGTTGCTACAGCTAGAGATTTCACCGTAATTGCTACGCCCAGGCATCCAAGCTTCAATATCATATTTCCTGAAGAATTTTTTTTTAGTATTTAACTAGCTTTCAACTGTGGCTTAGTACACATATTATTATGTATTTTTAGAATATTGATCTCTATTTTTTTGAGATCATAAGTATTCTGTTTGTATTATAAATACCTTTCATATTTACAATTTTAACAACTTTAATGAAAAATTATTACAAAAGCAGACATAAAAAAGTAGACAACAATGCAATGGGTACATATTTTTATTGTTTAGGCAATTTATACTTTAACACTATTTAGCTAAGGCAACTTTTACAATGCATTGTTTGTGCACATACTTTTTGAATCTGCTGTAAACAAAGGCAACAAGGCAAAGTTTTCTGGCAGATTTTGTATGTAATAAACGTCAAAAAGTTAATATAGTTTATACCTATAAGCCGGGGCCCCAAGTTCATGTGGTGGCATGTCTAAAACTTTCATATGTAATCCTAATGGTGAAAATAAACTTTCCTCTGTCTGTCTTAAATACTCCAACATTTCATCAGACTGCTCTGGCGTGGTGACAGCAAACATCTCAACTTTAGTAAATTGATGGACCCTACAAAATAAAATAAGTTTTTCAAAAGTATTAGACATAATATTTAGACAAACCATTTTTAAAGTATTGATTTCTATATTGTTATTATTTTAATTTGTGCAATTTCTAAGTATTAATAATAAGTTTTACTTTTTGATAACAATATTAACATAGTAATATTTATAGCCAAGTGCATGGAATATTCATTGTCAGATTGTAGTACCAAAATACATTGTACTAACTTTAAGAGACATATCTTGGCAAAACTTAAAATACAAGTTCAGTAGGTACTTTTGACAATACTTTCAAACAGATAGATGTGAGATGACTGCTTAATAGTTATACTATGCAGTAATGATTATTACCTGTATGTACCTCTTTCCTCTACTATATTTGATGTCTCCGCACGATAACATCTGCTAACTGCTGCAAGTTTCAGAGGCAAATTGGTCTTATCATGAAGAGAATTTTTCAACAGACCAGCCAGAGACATTTCTGCTGTACCTGACAAATACAAGTCAGGTCCGTGAAGTACTGGATCTAAAGAATAAATCTAAAATTCATTACTTATTAGCAGCCTATATTTTAATCTTAATATTTTTTAATAAAATATCAAGTGAAGTAAATATTTAAATAAAAGTTTATAATAGAAAACTTTAGAAATTTAATTTTTTTTATTTAGAAAATAAAAGTTTTAGCGTTTAAACTATCGTGAGTGATTTCCATTATAAATAATATCTGCCCCACCCCAGCCACCCTCACAACGGGCTCTACGGGCAGCGGCACGCGCGTCCTGCCGTCAAAACCGCGGCGCGTGCGTGAACGGACTCCCTTGAAAAAGGACCCCGTATGGGTTCGAAACTAGTCGGGCTAACGTCGACTACACACGTGAGTAAAGCCGGGACAGATATTATTTAGAAATAAAGGTTTACCTGAGTTCGATCTGTATTGATCATCATTCCACAACTTTGTAGAATATTGCTCGACAATATATCAGGTACTGATACTAATTTGAAGTTTTCTTTCAACAGTGCAGATACTGTGTATTTTATTAATGCCTCTTCCAATTCTGCCAACTCGCCAAAATAATAGTAACTTTTATGGCCGCAAGTGTTTCCAAGCTTATCTGTTCTCATCAAGTTTAACCGCTGTGTAATCTCACTAAAGTCTAAAGGTTTATAATCCCCAAAAGTTTTCTTTTTGTTAACCTCATGAATTATGCATGGTTTCTCCTCATAAGTCTTTACAAGGGGATGGGTTTTATTAGGCAAGCTGGCTAGTTCTTTGTATAAATTTTCTTTAATACTATCATATGCCTGATCAGAATTCGATGTCATCATTAGTAAATCGTACATTTTGAGCGCTTTCGCAATGTCCCCTACACCTTTTCTGCTATGAATGTTCTGCTTTATTTCCAAAGTATTTTTTAGATCACAATAATAGTTAATATCTAAGTCAGGTAAATAGCATGTAGAATAACTATTAAACCATTTACATTTATTAAAGAACCTTGGCTTGCACAAGTAAAACTTGTTCATTTTTCAGTCTGTAATTTTGTCTTATTGATACAATTCAGAAAACCAACGACCTATCTTTACTGATCACTTAGTAGGTATTTCGTGAGGCTCTACTTCTACAAGAATTATGTACTTGTTATTATTTTAATTTCCATTTTTGTTTTGACTTTAAAATATAGAATACAACACAATTTAAATTTTAAATAGAAAATAACTTTAATTAATTTTCAAACTAAATGCGCGACAAGCACCGACAAGGCTCTTTTGCACGTATATTCAATGTACTCTGTGCTTTTGCACTCCAATCACACTCCAATGACCAATCCAATGACCCCCTTTTATTTCTGGTCGGTGCCAATAACATGGACACTAATTGACAGGGGGCGTAGTTGTCAGGCTGCGAGCACATCTCCTTAATTTAAGGGAATATATTGAAAATGTCAATGTTGGAAATCGAGTCAGTTTTATCTAATTTTAACTGAATGATAATTTAGGAAAGCCGTCCCTGTTTTCAAATCGAGAATTAATAATAAAAACCTTTGCTCAAATACCTTATTTACCTAGCACTAAGTATGACTATAAATTGCAAACACATATTTTATGCTGTATTTATTATCAGATTATATCGTGATGTTATATACATATGGAATGGCTCTTATATCTAACTAAAACAGTGAATTTCAGATTTTTTCTTAGCAACACCGCATATAAGGGGACAGCAGGCCTTGTCGCACTGTGTATATCTGTGAGTGCCACGGTATACTGTAGTGCCTTGGTGTTTAATCTGTGGTGTTGTGCGTGGTCTGTGGAGTTGCCGTTGCTGATATTTTGCGCGCGAAAAATGACGGCAATAAAGTTTTATAACCAAAATTATTTTGCTACCTACTTGCTAGGTATTTGTGTTGGATTTGGCCAGTTTTTGGTTTAATTCCAAGATATAATATATGAAAAAAGTACAGTTTATACAGTAGTTCTATTAATGACTTTGTAGTCTTAAAACGGGCAATAACTTTTAATAATTCCTTATCAAGTGTGCAAGTATGCCAGCTTCTTTGGAAAACAATGTTCTCCACGAAAATGGGACTTCATCTAAGAAAGATCATGTTTCTGATTCATCAATTTCACCAGTTCGCCAGTATGTTGAATGAATAAAAATACTTTGAGTTATTGTTTTGATCAATGAAAAAAGATAACTGCTAACATAGCAAGTTTATTTCAGGTCACCTCGACTCTCTAAGAAGAATAGTCAACTGAAAATTACAAGTATGTTTCCCGCGAAGCGCAGCAGGAGTCCTGTGTATAATCTTGAATTTAATGAAAATGTAGGTAAATTTTAGGGTTCCGTACCTCAAAAGGAAAAGGAACCCTTATAGGATCAGTTCATTGTCTGTCTGTCAAGAAACCTATTGACCTAAAATCATGAAAGGCAGGTAGGTAGGTAGTATAAGTACATACATAAAGTTTTTCATTTATCGTGCAAAATGTCCCAGTTTTACGAACTATGTGCCCTGCCCATTGCCACTTCAGCTTTGCAACCCATTGAGCTATTTACCGGTTAGCCGGTTACTCTAGTTCTCCTACGGATCTCGTCATTTCTGATATGATCTCATAGAAAAACTCCAGCATAGGTTTCTTCATCATTTACATCATAGTGCATGCATAACAAGTAATCTTATCTGAGCATGAGGTGTATAAGTGTGCCTTCTACAAAATCAGATGTCATCCGGGCTTGTGTATTTAGGCCTCAGGGCTTGTGTATTTAGTCCTAATAGTCTATGACCTGCGTAAACTGCCATGTTCAGATTGGACTACTTAGTACTTCTTTAATAATCACTATTATATGAAGAAGTAACAGTTAAGTGGTTATTAGTATTTTTAAATTAGCCCTGTATTATTAATGGATCTTTTGATTTCAGAAAAAAATTAAACTGGACATTGTTGAATTACCTAAACCAACAACAGACTGCCTTAATAATATTTCTAATGAAAACATATCTTTGGATGAAAAGAAAGACAATAAGATCAACCAAATCAATGAAATAAGTAACGTTTCCAATGAAAGCATATCTTTGAATGAAGAAAAAGATGATATTAACAATCTGATCGACAAAAACAATGAAATGAGTAATAATAATACTTCAGAAATGAACAAAAATAAGGAAATAAGTGACAATCATCAAAATGATGAAACAATGCAAAATGTATTGAAAGAAAATGGCAATCCTGATAGTCCCACTACTCAGAAAAATATAAATACAAATGACCAACTACCAGACCTGGAGAAATGTACTATTTGCAAACAGTATTTGAATAACTCTGATATTATCTACTACCAAGGCCATCCCCAGGATGCTGTAGAAGAATTTATAGCATTAACTAATGAAAAATTAATACTTGCTTCTGGTAAGTTAAAGATGGCAATCCTAAATGTATGAGAAGGATTTTTTCATTTAGTGTTCTGTCTTCTTTTGGTAATTTCTGTAGGGTATGTAAGAACCAATTCTAGTATTGACAGTCAGGGTAAATAATGGTATAAGTCATGGCATATTTACAATGTATATGTTATTATTAAAACAATTTTCCAATCGAATCAAAACTAATTTTCATTAATTTTTTTTTCAAAACAAGGAAAAGTAGCCAAAACTGTTCTGTTCAATGAATTTGGTCAAAACTAGTTTTAACTGAAATTCTAGTTAAAACTCTGCCGGAATAACTCATCATTAAGTTCATAAATAATGCACAATGTATAAGACTAGATGATGCCCGCGACTTTGTTTGCGTGGATTCAGGTTTTTTTTTAATTCTGTGGGAACTCTTTCATTTTCCAGGATCAAAAGTATACATAGAAATAAAAACCTTTACAAATAATTTTAGGTGATGATGGAGATATAATGGAGAGACCACAAACAAATATAACTGGTTTTTCAATATTTGATGAGCATGGCCACTTGTGTCCAATTGATGGAGGCCTCGTTGAAAGTGATGTACGGATTTATATGTCTGGGTATCTCAAGTCCATTTGCTCTGACTCGGCTGATATTGATGAGGAATCTATCCCAGTTAAAGATTGTGGGCCTATTATAGAATGGTAAAATTTTATCCTTATTAATTAATTATTCTTACTATTGTTTGCTAAATATGAACTAAATACTTTTTAATATGGAAACTAATTTTTTCCTATTTAAAGGTACATCCATGGCTTTGATGGTGGAGTAAACAACTGTATCACCTTGTCTACTGAATTCGGAGAATACAATTTACTTAAGCCTAGTGCAGCATATAAACCTCTCATGGACAATCTTTATGAAAAAATATGGCTCAGTAAAGTCATAATAGAGTACATAGAAGAGCATCATTACCTTCAACCGACCTATGAAGATCTATTGGAAATAATCAGAGAACATACGGTTCCAGATCTAGATGATAAAAAAATGTCAGAAGAAATGCTTCACAAACATGCACAGTTTGTATGTGACCAAGTCGTAAGTTTAGAGGCCGACGAAGACGACGAGCCTTTGATCACATTACCTTGTATGAGGGAACTCATTAAATTAATGGGAATCAAATTCGGCAAGCGAAAATTCCGTGCTAAAATCGATTACAAAAAGGTCGATAAGAAGGCATGGACCAAAGCGACCACTACTCCTCTCGTGCAGAAAACATTCGAAAGTTTCTTCTCTAATCAATTGGATAAGACAAACCATGAACTTACTTTAAGAAGAAAAAGATGCGGGGTGTGCGAGGCTTGCCAACTGCCGGACTGCGGGGAGTGCAACGCTTGTCGCGCCATGTGCAAGTTCGGCGGGCTCGGCCGCTCCAAGCAGGCGTGCGTGCGGCGCCGCTGCCCCAACATGGCCGTGCAGCAGGCCGACGACTCCGAGCCGGAAGAGGATGACGACTACCAAACGGCGGAAAAGCGAAAACTCGATAAAATCGACGACGCTGTACCGGTCAAAGTAACTGGAGGAAGCTGCAAGAAGATTAAATGGATTGGGGAACCGGTCAAAGTAGATGCTACGAAAGCGTATTATGAAAGAGTTGAAATTGATGGGGCCGAGTTTTCATTGGGAGACTTTGTAATGGTAGAAACTTCGCTATTGAATATTCCTGCCCTGGTTTCGAGAGTGATATATATGTGGAAAGACATTGATAATAATACTAAAAGTGGGTACTTTCATGGTGAAGTTTTCATTAGAGCTTCGGATACTGTACTGGGAGAGGTCGGCGACGCGAGAGAAGTGTTCTTGGGGGATCGATGTTGCCACGGCGCCCTGCTTTCTTCTATTTTAAGAAAAGCTTGTGTCGAAAGGCGAGATCCACCGAAAGATTGGTTTAAATTGGGAGGAAAAGAAGTGGATGAAGAACTTTTCGAGGATGATGGCAAAACATACTTCTATCAAAAATATTATGAGAGATTTACTGCACGTTTCGAGGACCTACCGATCGACACCGAATGTCCGAATGTTCTAAGAAAACATAGATTTTGCCCATCTTGCGAGCGCAAAATGAGACGCGATGCCAAAGATGTTCCTAAAGTTTTCGACAAAATCACAGAAAAGTCAGACGTAGTTCCGGAAGCGAATAGAACCGAATGGACGACTGTCAGATGGCGAGATAATGACTACAAGAAAGGTTGCGGAGTATTTCTTAAGCCGGGGACTTTCAAATTTAAAAATACTATCAATCAGAACATAAGTAACGGGAAAATGAAGTTAGAAAACGTCGACGAGAATGTATA
Organism: Maniola hyperantus; assembly: GCF_902806685.2. Taxonomy (NCBI): domain Eukaryota; kingdom Metazoa; phylum Arthropoda; class Insecta; order Lepidoptera; family Nymphalidae; genus Maniola; species Maniola hyperantus. Next base: position 9,207,561 of record NC_048550.1, read on the forward strand.
TCCAGAGTATTACAGGAAGAGCGATAATAATTTGCGCGGCTCCAACGTGGACACGGGTGAGCCCTTTTGCGTGGCGCACGTGGCCGCTGTGGCCGCGGCCGGCGCCGGCCCGCTCGTCGTGCCGCAGGACATCTACCTGCGCGTCAACGTGCTCTACCGGCCCGAGAACACCACTAGCAAGTTTCCACACCACGAAGATCTCAATGTAGTCTACTGGAGCGAGGAAGTCAAAGAGATATCGTTTTCGGCCGTCGTAGGACTGTGCCACTTAGTATACGTGGACAACATTCCCCAGCAGGACTCCATACATGAATGGCTGGAGATGGATCCCAGCCGAGTCTATTTCAGACAATCTTTCGACCGAGCCTCGGGCGAGTTCGGTGACGTCCCGTACCACGCGAAGCACGTCGGTCGAGGAGACAGGGGGAAGGACAAGGGGAAGGGAAAAGGCAAGTCTAGCAAACCTTCGGACTCGAGCGTCGCCAAGACTCGGGAGATAAACGTGAGACCTCTGAGGACCCTGGATGTGTTCGCCGGCTGCGGCGGCCTGTCGGAAGGCCTGCATCGCTCCGGTGTCGCCGAGTGCAAGTGGGCCGTCGAGAACCTCGAAGCCGCGGCTCACGCGTACTCCCTGAATAACAAGAACTGCGCAGTGTTCAAGGAGGACTGCAATGCGCTGCTGAAGGACGCGATGGCGGGCGCCACGCACAGCGCGGGCGGCCTGCGCCTGCCCGGCCGCGGCGAAGTGGAGCTGCTGTGCGGCGGCCCGCCCTGCCAGGGCTTCTCCGGCATGAACCGCTTCAACTCACGCGAGTACTCCAACTTTAAGAATTCGCTAGTGGCGTCGTACCTGTCCTTCTGCGACTACTACCGCCCTAAATACTTCATCCTCGAGAACGTCCGCAACTTCGTCGCATTCAAGAAGGGCATGGTGCTGAAGCTCACGCTGCGCGCTCTGCTGGACATGGGCTACCAGTGCACATTCGGCGTGTTGCAGGCCGGCCACTACGGCGTGCCGCAGACGCGACGCCGCCTCATCATCCTGGCGGCGGCACCGGGCCAGCGCTTGCCGGCCTACCCCGAGCCGACGCACGTTTTCAGCCGGCGCGCCTGCTCGCTCACCACCACCATCGACGGAAAACGGTTCTCGAACAACATTCAATGGGACGAGTCTGCCCCGCGACGGACGTGCACGATCAAAGATGCGATGAGTGACTTGCCTCAAATATGTAACGGCGCTAACAAAATCGAAATAGAGTATGGCTCGATGCCTGACACGCATTTCCAGCGTTTGGTGCGAAGCCGCGACGAGAGCGCCAAGTTACGCGACCACATCTGCAAGAACATGGCGCCGCTGATTCAGGCGCGCATCGCTCGAATACCCACGACGCCCGGCTCCGACTGGCGGGACCTGCCCAATATATCAGTTACACTCTCCGATGGAACTAAATGCAAGGTATTTTATTATTTTCACCAAAATAGCTTTAAATTTTTGAATAAGATCGGGGGAAATTTTCTTATGGTAGCCTTTCGCACTTCAAGTAACGTGGACTTTCAGAGTTCCTTCCGCATTTTTGTGAACGACTGCTATGATTGAAATGCAATCATCATTATCAACCTTTGTAGGTGCTGCAGTATCGCTACGAGGACAAGAAGAATGGGCGCTCGTCCTCGGGCTCGCTACGCGGCGTGTGCGCGTGCGCGGCGGGCGGCGCGTGCTCGGCGGCCGACAAGCAGGAGAACACGCTCATTCCTTGGTGCTTGCCGCACACCGCCAACCGCCACAACAACTGGGCCGGCCTTTACGGTGAGCCTGTACAGTGAGTCGCTACGAGGACAGGGACGGACGCTCGTCCTCGGACGCGCTGCGTGGCATGTACGCAAAGTGCGATGCGTGTTCCTGGTCCAAAAAACTGGCGAGCAATACGCAGGAAGGGCTTCCAAAACACCTTTCTCGATGTATATTATGTTGATATCATTGTCTGTGTAGGGCGCATCTCATGGGACGGGTACTTCAGCACGACGGTGACGGACCCCGAGCCGATGGGCAAGCAGGGCCGCGTGTTGCACCCCGCGCAGCATCGCGTAGTGTCGGTGCGCGAGTGCGCTCGCTCGCAGGGCTTCCGCGACACCTACCTCTTCGCTGGCTCCGTGCAGGACAAACATCGTCAGGTAATTTTCATTTACTTATTCGAGCGCTTGTCTCCACTTATATGAATGAGTTAATCGCAAAAATTCCCTCCTCCCGTCGCGTCGTCAAATACACAAGAATATTTTGCCAGTATCATTGCCTATTAACGAAACGCTTCGCCGCAGGACCACCCCGTGCATCATGCCTCTACGATACCTTCAATCATTAACTTTTTTTTTAAAAATACAAATAGCGAGCAAACAAGCAGGCGGGTCACCTGATGTCAAGTGATCGCCGCCATTTGCAGCACCAGAGGTACTGCCGTTGCTTGCTAGTCTGATTTTAGTATACACTATCTTCTAAATACAGATAAAGGACGGCAATTCACGATAGGTTCTCTGATGATGGGACTGTGTGAATAAAATGCGGGTATCTTGCAAGTTGAAAGTGGTTTATTGGTGGTTAACCAATATTTCAAAGCAATTCTTAAACAAGCGCCATAGCCATATGGCGCGATAGATATGTACACAAGACTCTTATAGACATGGCAATGTTATAATTCGGAAGATTTATATATTTTTTCTTTCTATAACTAGATTTTATTAATTACAGTAAATTAATAAATTCCATGTTCAATGATAAATAAAGGTCACAATTTTTTTGAATTTTAGATTGGAAATGCTGTACCGCCGCCGTTAGGTGCGGCATTAGGCAGAGAACTCAAGAAAGCTTTAAGTGCCTCACAATGAATGTGACATATCTGTTTAAAAGACTTCTTTGAAAATACTTTATAACGCGTAAAATTTAACTCCTACGCGCCAATTTAATTTTTGCTCAATTTTTGTGTCCATGTAAAAAAGTACGATTTTAGTCATTATTTTAAAGGAGAACCGTACTTTTGACATGTCAGTTGACCCATTGCGTTAAAATGGCGCGTGAGGACTCATTTTGTACGAACTATACTATTATAATACATTATATTTGACATGCCGTCGTTCCTGTTTTATTTTAAACGTGTCCAAATACTTTTAACTACAGGCATAACGCATAACCGAGTAGGTTCCTGCGATAGTGGAGCGGTGCGGTTACGTGACGCGAGAGGTCAGTGATTCGTCAACTTGTGACAACTGTCACCCCTCCCGCACCGCTCCACTACCGCATTAGCCTACTCAGTTATGCGCTATGTCTATAATTGCCATTGAAATGATAATAATATTGTGAACATTGTTATGTATGTACAAAATGTAGTTATGTCATGTGTATAAAAATATTTAATAAACTACCTCCAGGATTACGGGTATCACCCCTCCAACGATTTAAGATGGATCTTTTTAAGTGGCTTATAGATAAATGGTTTTTATTCAATCAATGAAATGTTGGCACAGTAGGTTAAGTTGACTCTTATAATATATAATATATAGAATTAAACTTGACTTAGATTGTAAAAATAATTAAAATTTAATGAATTTAACTATGCTAATAATTATTAGAATTTTATTAATTGTGTTATAATAGAAAAAAATTTGCATGCCAGAAATGGCCGATTACATTGATTCTTACTTACCTTAAAAATTAACTACCATTGTGACATGTATTCTAGCAAAATAAAGGATTTATGATTTATGATATCAATCACAAAATCGATATAAGAAAGTAGAGTGTTGAAAAGAACTAACAATGGTCATTTTATTTCTTTAATACATCCTTTGTCTTCCGCTTAATATTTTTTACCAAAACATTCAATTCTGCATCTTCTTTTGATTTCTTTGTTTTAACTTCAGGCACAGGATCGTCTTTCGGTCTTCGTTTCAGTTTCTCATGGATAAGTTTTTCCATGTTCTTTGTTTTCTTAAAGTTGGGGTCGGTAGGATCAATGTTGTATAGATGTGAATCATACAACGCCGCGAATCTGCGATCGTCCAAATTTATTTCGAAATCTGGAACTGCTTCCTTCTGCTCTTTGATTTTTTCTTTGAGTTTCCTTTTCCTTTTAGATTTCTTATTAATATTCTCTGCCTCTTGTATTTTCTTAAGACTGAAATGCTCTTTAGCTTCATCTTCGTCTATTAAGAGTTCCAATTCTGCTTTTCTTCTTTCTTCATCTTCTGAATTCTCGTCTTGCTTTTGAGATTGCGTTTTGGTTTTTAATTTCCTGTTCTTGAAGTCGGGTTTGTTAAACTCTTCAGCAAAATATGGGTCGCTCATGTCGACGTCTGAAGGTATTTCGTCAGACGAGCTTCCATCAGAATCTGTTTTTGTGTCGTCGGTCTTTTGTTTATTCTTTAGTTTTCTTTGTTTCTTCTTCTCCTTTCTTTTTTGCAATAGTTTCTCGAATGGAGTTAAATCCTTGTCATCTAAAGGAGGAAAATTTCTCAAATTAATTGAAAAAATAAAATACAATTTATTCTTTCGCTTATTACAGGTTGACGTTACGAAAGAAAGAATAACTTCTGACTCCAAACCGGATGAAACAAAATATATTGACTGTAAAAGATACTTTACCTTCATTAATCTTTTTCTTAACCAGTTCTTCAGCTTTGTCTTTAACTCCCAGCCCCCAGGTGATTTCCATTTCCATATCTTTGTTCTGTTTCTTCTGGTCTTTAGTCTCAATATCATCTAGCAACATCTTGTATTTCTGTATAGGATCTTCATTTTCATTTTCAATGTCAGATTTGGGTTCTTCTTCTGCGCTGTCTTCAAAACAAAAATTTTTTGAAAAAAATATTGAGAATTGCACTGGTCGGGGTCCCGTCGTGACCACGACCCGTGCAATTGGGTTGAAATATCGACAAATAAAAACATCAAATTAATCGTGGTATGTACCCTTTATCTACATTAAAATATGTCATTAAACCACGATATAAGCTTAAAATCATTAGTTTAAAATCAATAATTTTCGTTTCTAGAGTTTTCTTCCACTAGAAACGAAGTTCATCAAAATGTTCGTAATACTCATCTTTCACGTACCGTCACTACTGGAAGCCAAGTATTCTTTCAGATCCAGATCGTCAATTTTTCCACCGAGTGCACTTTTAATCAGTTCTGTGCGTTTTGGATTGGTGGCATCCCAAGTAAGATCCACCTTGGCTTGCTGCAGTGCCGTGGTTGTAAACAATCGTGGCTTGTATTTAGTTAGATCTGGCAGTTTGGTGCACGTTTCACGAGGTTCCTGAAAAATGGGCATTTAAAAAAAGGTTATCTCGATTTAACACTATACGAGTGGCTGCATTTCTGCAGTAGTACAGCAGCAGCAGCTGCAGCAACAGTCGACCTAGTTCCTCCTTCACCTTTCTACTATCGTACCGCAAGGCATCGCCGTATGTAGTCGAAATTCCACGGATACGGACGAAGCGATTTGCCTCCATATTTCCAATTTGGAACACCCTTCCAGCATCAGTTTTCCCCTCCAATTATAATATGGGTACCTTCAAGTCAAGAGTGAATAGGCATCTTCTAGGCAAGCGCGCTCCATCTTAGGCTGCATCATCACTTGCCCAGGTCTGATTGCAGTGCTAGTCTAGTAATCAGTTAAGATACGCTGCTAAGGGATTTAGAGTTCAGTATAGTGCACGCATAGTCCAATCTGAACACAAGGTGTATGACAGCACATTATATAATAAAACCGGCCAAGTGCGAGTCAGGCTCGCGCAACGAGGGTACCGTACTACAGTAGTATTTTATTCGACATTTTGCACGATAATTCAAAAACTATGATGCATAAAAATCTGTTTAATAATGCACAAGTGCATGACCATAATTTTTTTTGTGTGATGTAACCACAAATTCAACATAACGTAATTGTAACCACAAAGAGCAACAAGCTGGAGGCGTTCGAGATGTGGGTGTACAGGCGAATGTTGCGAATCTCATGGAGAGATCGTGTACGCAATACCACCGTGCTGCAAAGAATGGGGAAGTCCACTGAGTTACTCAAATGTGTGCAAAGGAGAAAGCTCGAATATCTGGGCCATGTTATGCGCAACCCAAAATACGATCTACTGCAGCTTATAATACAGGGCAAGATAAAAGGCAGACGTAGACCTGGCCGTAGACGAATATCCTGGCTCAAGAACCTTCGCCAGTGGTTTAACATGAGTACAAGATCACTGTTTAGGGCAGCAGTAAACAAGATCCAGTTAGCCTTAATGATTGCCAACCTTCGGTAGGAGATGGCACTTGAAGAAGAAGAACCACAAATTCACGGTTTTCAGATCTTTTCCCCTAATGTCTGCTATAAGACCTAACTACCTGGCCAATTTCATGATTCTAGGTCAACGGGAAGTACCCTGTAGGTTTCTTGACAGACAACAAAGTGATCCTATAAGGGTTCCTTTTTTCCTTTTGAGGTACGGAAACCTAAAAAGGACTACAAAATCACAGTCAAGGGTTCACCAAGGAACCACAGTCAAGGATCAAGTTAATCAGTCGAGTGTCAAGTTCATTGAAAAAAACAATTTCACTATCATGGCAACCTGGTCAAAGGTGACGTCATCAGGTATGAACCTCATGTCCAGTTTGGTAGCACTGCTCTCATACTCCATGCCGTCGCATTCGCTGTACAACTTGTCTGCAGTCGCCACAGTGTCGCATTCCACTACAGCGTAGAAATACTTTAACCTATTCAGTTGATACCTACGGAGCTTCTCCATGTGGTATGTGGATCCTGGAATATGTTGTAAGTCAATACATTTGAAGAAAATAACAAAATTAGGGTCTGTCTGTGATTTCAAAACAACGCCTTTTATTTCAGATCATATTATTATATATCTAGGTCACTTTATACTTACACATTATTATTAGATAAGTTAGAACTTTCGAAAACAGGTACAGTAGATTTCATTTGTAACGATCTCGGTTGTAACAACTTTTCAGCTACTTAACACCAAAGTCCCTTAAATTTAAAGTGTACTTTAAATTCAAGGTAAATAATTTGGCTATGCCGATTTCGGGTGTAGCCACTAGTTTTAATGAATCATGATGCTTTATTTTTCCTAAGACGAAAATCTTCTTCTCACTTCTGTCTGTCGACAGGGTGTGTCCCTATGATGCTGCAGTGGTCAAATACTGCAGCAACATGCTGAGCCCTTTCAGCTCAAACAAGACATCATAGCTCAAACTACTGGATGGATCTGGCTGGAATTTGGCATGCAGATTGCTATTATAATGTAGACATCCGCTGTGAAAGGATTTTTGGAAATTTGACCTCTAAGGGGTACATAGGGGGTTGAAATTTGTATAGTCCACACGAACGAAGTCGCGGGTTGATATCATTTAAGGTAAAAAATTGAGCTTAACAAGTTGTCCTGATAAATTCTGTAAACTTACTATACAAAAATGTTTACCTTCTTCATTTCCCCCATTGTCAGAAAGATCACACTCATCTGTTTTATCTTCCGTGAGCTCGATAGGGCCCCTTATATCCTCTTCTTGCATTCTTTTTAAACCATATTCTGATGGATATACCTGTAGGATTATTTTTAGACAAATATATTGATAAGAGAATTTAAAAGTAAGCGGCTCCGGCATACTGCTTATAAAATTTGGATTTTTAACAATAGCTTAATATCTTTTACATAATCCTTCAATAGGTATGTGTTTATTATTCTGAATTATTTTTAAATCTATAACAATCTTAACATACATATAAAACATCAAAATATTTCTATCAGAGTCCATTATAGACTTTAAAAACAATCCAACCGACGTGCCCCAAAGCGGTTTCATTAGAAAGGCAATATTGAGAAGATGGTATTATATTGAGAGTTTTTAATTTTTTTTTTAACGTAATAGCACGCCAGGTATCCGCTAGTTTAAGATAACAAGCAGAACTTGGTTAATAAAAGAGGAATTTCCATCTTTTTTTAAAGAATATTAGCCATGTTTTTCATGCTGACTAATATTCCCCTTTCCCCTCCAACTAAGCGTAAAGCTTGTGCTGGGAGTAGGTACGACAATAGTGCAACGTGTGGGGTTTGAACTGGCAACCTTTCTAATTTCAGTCTGCACCTTTAACCTTTGAGCTATCGAGGCTCTAAATAGAATGTGTTTGCATAGGTCCTAAGAAAAGATATAATATTTTACTAACAGTTACATGATGTATAACACCTCCAGGAGGCAAGAAAGAACTGAGAAGAACCATTAAATCTGTCGCTTTTATATTGTCCCAGTCCATATTGCAGATAGCTATCCTGAAACATAATAAAGTACATGTTATTGTCGTGTACTGTATTCAGTGTTAGTGTATTCTGGGCTTCCTCTCAAGTACAGATAGAAACGTAAAAGCAGTTTTTGATGTAGTTGACGCTAGCCGCTGAGGCAAAATAAAATAGAACAAGGAATGGTGGTGTGCAAATAGCTTGTATATCTCTCAGCAACTCGGGTACAAGAAAGCAGGTAGTTCGAAACTGCCCAGCAGTGGAGTCCACAACCACCACTCATGCAACTGGGTCAAAATATTGATAATTCAACATCAGTACTAAGTATTGATTGTAGTAAGTACATACTTGTTATTTACATTACAACATGTTGTTAAACCACAAAACAGGCCTAAAGTCATCATCTACATTATAAAGCTCCTTAACAAATCCTTGAGATGGGGACCCAAATGGCAAAAAGTGAAACAAACAGAGCTATTTGACTCATTCACTTCTGTTGGGTGTCTCATGATGCCTACCTGTTTTTTTGACTGACATCCAAAAAGTACAAGATTCTCAAGTCAGCCTATTTTTATTTATTTTTTACTAGATGATGCCCGTGACTTCGTCTGCGTGGGTTTAGGTTTTTTAATTTTAATTTTCCGGGATAAAAAAGCCTATGTCCTCCCCTGGGATATAAGCTAACTCTGTACCAAATTTCATCAAAATCAGTTACTGTTGGGCCGTGAAAAACTAGCAGACAGACAGACACACTTTCGCATTTATAATATTAGTATGGATTAAACATGGTCCTGTATCTGTATAACCCACCTTCTAGTGGATTCATCAGTGGTTTCTGCATCAGCATCAAGTTCTCCCCACTCATGTTCCAAGTCACTCTCCTCCTCACTCTCACTGACCTCTTCCTCACTAGAAGAGTCTGTTAGGAGCACTCCTGTGAAATTGAGTCATATTATTATTTCATACTCAAAATATACATTACTAGCTGACCTATGGAATTTTAGAAAATCGGTGAAGGGACCAAATACTTTCATGGGTACACCTTGAGAAAAGACAGATTATCCTTCAAACCTTCAACCCCTATTTAATCCCCTTGGGTGTGGAATATGCAAAAATTGTGAAACACATTATATTTAACTGAAAACTCGAATATCAATTTTATTTTAACTTGAAAATAACAAGCTTTAAATCCATTAGTAAGGGCCTACATCATAAAAGTAACCACTGTCAAAATTTCAAGTTTTTAACCAGTGATTAAGGCTGTGCGTCGATGGGTCAATTGGTCAGGATAGGTTTTTTAAGTGTTTACTACCTACTTTGCTTTCAATTCTGCTTGCATAAAATTTTAGTGTAAGGGATTACGTCTACCAGGCAAGCTGGGTCGGGCCGTGTCAAGACTGATATTACATACAATATGCCGCACTTTTGCAGCCTGACCCGTCTTTGGTGGACACTTTCCATACAACAAACTTATAATTTAAACACAAATCAAACAAAAAAAAACATTTTAATGTAGATTTTGGAGGTATTGGAGCCTGTTAGGTACACTATCAATATATTATCATGTGATACGCGACATTGCGATCCTGTAATGAGATAATGCATACCATCAGGTATTGATTGTAGGTATTGTAATGTATTTGGATGTTCTGGAAACTCTTGCTATACTATAATAGAATACCTAGTATTGATAGTGTAACACTCGCCTAATAGAAAACTGGCTTATTTACCTTCTCCACGAGCATAATCAATATCTAAGTCTAATAAACGTTTCTTAGTTTTAATGTCCAAACTGCCCCTGATTAATTTATCATTTTTAAAATTGGTAAGAGTTTTTTTATCTTCTTTCTCTTCGTCCTCACTGGGCAAACGTTTAACGAAACGACCTGCTTGTATGTCGCTTTCTTCTTTGGGTATACTAGCTGTTCCTTGTTCTTTTGTTGCAGCATCATTAGTTACTGATTCCTCATCGGTACTCTCATCAGATTCATCCAAATCATAATATTTACGTAAATTTTCAGTAGATGTTTCGTTGACTGGCCGTCCTCGTTTATCCACAGTATATTTAACTTTAAACTTCTCATCACTGAACATAGATTGAAATCTTTTATCTATCTTAACCTTCCTCTCATGTTTCGGTATTTGTCTATATCGTGGGTCATTTAGATACTTTGCGAAACGACTGTCTTTCAATATATCACTCATTTTTCAGGCTAATAAATCACGAAGGGAAATACTTCGAAATCAAAACATTTAACTTAATGAAATAACCTAAAACATAACCTAAAAACACTATGATATAAAAATGATCTCCTCTTTTTTTTGTCAGCTGATTGTAACTCTGGGTTCTAGTCTAGCCCAGCCAGAGGCCTAATCCTTATTTTTATTAAACTGGCTTTACGGCTCTGGATTCTTAGACCTTATGTAAATAGAATGGTGATTTTTTTTGACCATTTGACAGCTCAAGGAGGATGAGGTCTGAGGTAGTGTGGTAACATGACATTCAACATTGGGCAATTTTGTGTTATTAGTCAATAGTCTGTGGCAAGTAAATGTATTCTGTGGTCTGTGTTGGCCTTGCCTTGCACTGAAGGAATTATCACAGAGTACTTTTTACATAAGGAAAGGAATTATCGATTTCATTTTCAATTCTACTGATATTAAGTTAAATTTACTGTCTAATAATTCGAATTACAATGAACAGTATTGGGGAAGAGTGTACTGATTTGAAGAAAAAATATGACGATTGTTTTAATTCATGGTTTTCGGAGCGTTTCCTAAAAGGCGATCATGATGACTCTGTATGCGCTGGAATTTTTAAAGTTTACCAAGAATGTGTAAAGGTATTCTGTATTATGTAATTTAATAAATAACTACTTGATGTATTTATTCATATATTCACTTGTTGAAGTTCCGTTAATTTCTGATTATTAGTACCTATCAGCATGCACAGCATTTAAGTTTTAACATACCTACCTAATCTATAATAAAATCTATTTTTATTTTATTTTTCAGAAGGCAATGAAGCAACAAAACATAGATTTCAAAGAAATAGACAAGGATGTCTTGGGAACAGATAGCGAGTTTAAAGCACCTCCAACAGACAATCACAGTTGACAGATGGAAACTTGCAGTCTCCTTTGCGCTTTTAGTCCAATAACTTTGTGGAATGTGTTTCATGTGGGCATTAGTGACTCAGATATCAAATGATGATTTAGTCAGATGATTTTTCTTAAATTATCATCTGATTACAGATATCTTAAATTAATTTTTGATGACTGCAATTTATTTATAACAGTTGCAGCATTTGAAAATCCTTATGATGGTTGTCATTTTCCATCAACAATAATGTAACACTGTGTGGACATTGAGATATTTCACAGTTTATTTTGTGAACACAAACCATCATCTTGCAGATGATCACTCATAGTTATTAACTTTAAAGCTAACTTCTTTAGTATTAAATTTTATCCCATCTTATTTAATTCAAAATTAACTGGTATAATATTATACCTACTTAAATATCTTTGGGATGAAGTTTAATAAAGTGCATGCAAAATAAGTAGTCCTATCTGCACATGAGATGTATAGTTCTCAGTAGGAAAGGCATTCCGAACCAGTGGTAGATGCATTTAATGATTCAAAAGTACTTGTAAAAGTTTAATTGAATTAAAAATAATAATTTTATATTGTCCATTGTACAAAAACAGATTTCAGCCAGGCTTGTGCATTTAATCTATGACCTGCACAACCAGCCACTTTGCATCTTGTTTCACAGGGTCAACAGTATGTAAAAAATTCAGCTAAGTACCTAGTGAACAAATAATAATATTTTAAGACAATTTAACTTATCTTTACATAGTCAAGTATATGCATTTCTACATCAGTACCACTTAACAGGCATTTTAGGTAACTTTCAGTGTAATATATTGTGGTTAGTGTATAGCTATAGTTATATTATTGGTGTTATTAAAATATTATTAGCGTCACTGTAATAGTTGCATAGAAATCTATATCAGTTGTAAATGCTTTGAACTATTCTAATGTATGTAATTTTTTTGGTTAGATACAGGCATTTTATAATTTAGTCATTTTCTTGAATGTTAAGTTTTTCAATAAAATAGTGCAAAGTATTTTTGCTTTTACTTCCAGGTTTTACAAACTTGTAGTAGGGTATTTTATCATTCTTAGGGTTCCGTACCTCAAAAGGAAAAAAGGAACCATTACAGGAGGATCACTTTGTTATCTGCTGAAAGTTTAAACGTTTGTTTGGAATGTCAAAGTATAGTCTATTTTTTATATATTTTCTTCTGAGTACTATTAGAAATCGTCATGCATTGCCAGATACTAAGTGTCGTGGGAACCCCTGCCAGACACCCTTAAACGTTAATCATTTATTAGACTTAAAGGTGCTTGGCAGTTCAGAGATTGTATACAAGACTAGCCACGATTTGTCAAAGTCAAAGTCAAATGATTTATTCAAAATAGGTAATTAATAACTCTTTTTGATGGTCAGATGTTGGATTTCTAAGATATAGTGGTGATAATTATTACGCAAACTTAAAACTAAAACTACACACACAAGCTACTAGTCACAATTAAAACTACAAACAAATTAGGAAATAGGATGCGATATATTTCAGTGATTCCTTAGTTCTACTTATATAACTAGAGTTTTGTCCCTTATCTTTGGCTGGTATCCCGAGGTCGGTATGCAATTCCACGACTTTTCATTTCTCTGATAACACCAGCAGGAAGTCGGCCGGAGACTGATATAGCATAAACTCCTTTGCAAAACCTGCCTGTAATATAAAATGTACTAAATAACACCATTCTGGGGTTTGTGATGATAATTTCGTACAAGCCAAGTAGTCCAATCTCGTCATGAGGTATAGGTAGACCATAATCTCATGAAAAATACGGAAATGAAATTCCAAAGTTAGCAACACTGTACTCCGTGAATATCCTATGTACATAGTACTCTGTGGTGAATATTAATAATTCACCACAGAGTACTATGTGTTACTAACTATGGAATTTGATTTCATGAGATTCTGGTCTACCTATACAACTGCACATTGTCCAAAGAAAGATCTCAGCCGGGATTGTGATTATTATTCTCAGTCGATGACCTGCGCAAACCATCATATTGCAACTTCAGATTGGACTACTTATTTTGCATACACTAAACAAACATGCATAAACAAATCAGTTAAAAGAGTAAAATAAACAAAGTAATAAATTAATAAGATATATACATTTTTGGAATGAAGATTACAATGTTATTCACAAACATATTTTTTAAACTTACTTATCCTCTGCCATTTGCACACCCAACTATCTTCGGGGCTCATAACAGCAATCATTCTGTAATAATAAAAACAATTTAAGAATTTTATCTTAAAGATTTACAAGTACTTAATTACTACTTACTAGTGCTAATCCTAATAATATGAATGTGAAAGTTTGGATGTTTGTTACTCAATCATGCAAAAACTACTGGACAGATCTGGCTGAAATTTGGAATGGAGATAGATTATACCCTGGATTAACACGTAGGCTACTTTTTATCTCGGAAAATCAAATAGCAGAATACTTGTGGTTATATTACATTCTTTTTGGAAAGTAATCTACTCAATACTACTTAAGAGTTTATAACATTTTTTATTTGGAGTAATCCAAAAAAAGTGATGTTGACACTGAAACCTATTACGCCGCCTCTGCCTATGAAAAGAATATTAAAAACCGCAAGTAAAATAATAAACATAGGCCACTACCCCTTGGTAGTTGTATGGTAAATTGTAGAAAGCACATTATAAAGAATGATATTGCTTACCCATCAAAGTTATTACTAGTGCAGTCATAAACATTGTCTTTATTATTTTTCATCCGAAGAAACTCGTCGCAATTGTCACATCCATCATATTCAAACTGATCGAAAGTCTGAAAATAGAAAAAGTGTGTGTATATTGTACAAACAATTGATTTGATTTTTTAAATAATTAGAAATATTTTATTAGAGTTACCTTTATCAATGCACACACTAGGCAGGCTCTGAGACCTCGTAAATCTTTAGGAACGGTGTCCAAAGACATTTTTGGACAGGACCTCTGAGATGAGTAGTAGGTAATGCTTTGTATCAATATTTTATACAAACTAATTTATGAAAAGCTTATTAATTTTGTTTTGCCCTATGAGTGCAGATATTGAATCTTCATAGAAAACACCAATGAGTTCAGTAAAAATGGTTTTTTGTAGAAACAACTCATTAGGTAGCACGTAGGCTGACATACATAATAATGTAAAAGCCTGTTAATAAAAGATTAAAAAAAAAAAACTCATTAGATAGGTACCTACTCACATCACGACAGTAACGACTTACGACCGTAACCATTGATCTTGGTACATTAGTCTGTGGCTCAGGTCTGTGGACTCTGTGGTTACCGTAGATAGAATAATAGGTAGATTTAAGTATTGTGTAACCGCGTATGAGATAGCGATAGCACGACGTAACGATGAATAACACGACAATTATTACCATTGTTTAGTAGTCAATATTTGTATTAACCGATCAACAATATTTGTATTAAACGTTTTTTATGTGAAAACAAGTAAATAACTCATGAGAAATACAATTACGCCACGAATTCTCAAAGTTTGTTTTGCAACTTCTTGTATGTATTCTTGAAAAAAACCAGTTACACGATATGGGACAAAAAATAGGTTAGCTGCGTCTCTGTTTATCACATTAGTAACTTTATCTGTGCTCTCTTTTTAGTGTGAATGAGAAAGCAAACGTTCCTGTATCTACCTTTATTACTCTATCTACGGTGGTTACTGGTTGGTACTAGGCACAGAGTACATTATAATATATCATCAAGTATATCATTGATGTTGGAATCCCTTATATATAATGTACTAGGCTTGCAATAGGCTTGTCAAAAATATCGATATATCGATACCTATTATTTGTTCAATAAACGATATTTTTGAGTGACATTTAATCTTCATTGAATTATTCGATTTATCGATATAAAATTCCAACTATTGGAAATTCTAAGATCGGAAAGGTATAAAAATCGTAATTTTTTCGGACCTACAAAAAATTTGTTACTTAGGTACCTTACCTATATATATTTTTTTCATTCAAAATATCGATGCTTGATTGGATTAGGCTCAGAAGGGCTAGAACCCAGAGTCGTAAAAAATAGATTGGTCCCTATAAAATTCTTTATTCATATAATACTTAGGTACATAATATGACCTTCGTCTTTAGTTACAAAGTACTCTGTGTCTTTAGTCTTACCACTTACAAATTAGAAATATGGTAGGTACCGATATATGGATCCGTCCCCGACAAGATAATATTTATTGATTCAAAAGAGTATGGGTATAGATAAAGACCTAGGGCGATTGTCTAAAACCTGCATCAATCATTATTACAATCTCAATTGTTCTGATTGGCTGAATTTGTGCGATTCTTGTTGCAACAACGCATTGTGGCCAATAGTGAGCGAGCATTGACCAATCAGAGATGATTGCGATCGTGACATTGTAGCTGTTAAACAACCGCGGTAGGGCCACTGAGTGACATTGGCTACTTTTTATTCCGGAAAATCAAAGAGTTCCCACGGGATTTTAAAAACCTAATTCCACGCGGACGAAATCGCAGGCATCAGCTAGTAACTAATATTTCACATTACATGATTATTATTTGACAATTTAATTTCACATAGAGCCGTGATAGCCTAGTGGTTAAGAGGTTCACCTCTTGAAGATAAGGGGCGCGATCCCGGGCACACCTCTAACTTTTCAAAGTTATGTATGTTTTGAGCAATTAATATTTAATATTCCCTGAAACTTGCATGCCTACAAGTTATTCATAATGTTCCCAAAGGTGTGTGAGTGTGTGGTGGTGGTTATGAACTATGGCCTGAACAGAACCTATCACATTCTGAAAGTAGACCCATGCTCAGTAGTGGGCCAGCAATGAGTTGATGATCATTTTCCATTGTTGATGTCTTTCCTATGGCAAGTAGTTGATTCAACTCTTTGCCGCAAGCGGCATACAATAGAAACTGGTAACATTGGTGCAACAACGGGGGTTTTGGGGTTTTAGGATGCTATTTAAAAGCTTTGCGGTTAATCCATACTCGGATACTACTCGTAACATTATAAATACGAAAGTGTGTCTATCTGTCTCTCTGCTAGCTTTTCATGGCTTATCCGTTTAACCTATTTTGACGGGCACAGAGATAGGGATTCGGGATGCATACATCCCGGATAATAGGCTACTTTTGTCTCGAAAATTCAAAGAGTCCACAGAGATTTTTACCTGACAGCATAGTCTACTTGGTAAAGAGAGATAGTTTGCATCCCGTATACGAATTTAGGTAGGAACCTAGCCTAAATACCTACTTTTTGTCCCGGAAAATCGAAGAGTTCCCTTAGGATTTTTAAAAAACGCGAACGGTGTCGCAAGCAATATCTAGTATAGATAGGTACCTAGTAATTAGTATAATATTTTGTAATTATGTATAGTACATAAATAAAGATACTTAGTTAAATAGCTATTACCTAGTTCAAAATGTTTACTTTAGTGATAAGAAAAAAAAATAATTAAAAAGTTAATTTCATTAATTTTCGACACCTTGCAAAGATAATAAAGAGCCAAATTTGTAGGTGTCTGGCTTAGTTTTAGGTGTTGAAGAACAACAAAAAATAAAAACCAGCCAAGTGCGAGTCAGGCTTGCGCAATGAGGGTTCCGTATTACAGTCGTATTTTTTCGACATTTTGCACAATAATTTAAAAACTGTGATGCATAAAAATAAATAAAAATCTGTTTTAGAATATACAGGTGAAGACCTTTCATATGATACTCCACTTGATATAGTCACTCACTTCGAAAGTTGAAAATACTAATTATTAGTTCATGACCACAATTTTTTTTGTGTGATCTAACCCTAAATTCACCGTTTTCAGATTTTTCCCCAAATGTCAGCTATAAGACCCACCTACCTGCCAAATTTCATGATTCTAGGTCAACGGGAAGTACCCTGTAGGTTTCTTGACAGACAGACAACAAAGTGATCCTATAAGGGTTCCGTTTTTCCTTTTGAGGTACGGAACCCTAAAAAAGATTTAATCAACGTAAAACGTTTGTATGGATATTGGAGAAGCGCCTGGGCATGGCATACTTGAGATATAAAGCGACTACTACAAACTACAAGTGAAAAAATTCGACTGTCTGTGTCTAACTGACCGACTAGATTTCGCGACTTCAATTTTATATTTTTTTTGTAACGTTGTAAGTATTAAGTACATTTTCATAATTATTTCATTTGGCGAGTCCCTTCAGATGTCGGATTATTGGTTCGTTTCAGTTTTTGCTCGAGTTTGGTAAATCCCGCTTTGCAATAAATGCTTGATGCAATATGCGTAATATTTATTGTGATTGAGTTTTGTCCGGGTATCAAGAAATAAAACGCACTTATAATATCTACTTTTACGATAACCTAGAGTTCGATTGTAGAAGTACACTAGAATCTGTGAATGAATAGGTGAAAGGTCATAGCACCCTTTAGCGTCATGCGTGCAGCGGGCAGCTGGGCACACGCCGTATCGTATTGGAGTAAATCCAATGCGCAGTTTATTTATAGTTCGTAGGAATTAATTAATTATTAAAGGCATTAATTAAGACACCAACATAACAATACTGTAATGAGTGGGTATGACTCGCCACTCACTCCAGCCGGGTTTTTAAAGCTGGAAATCATGACATAATATAACGTCTAAAATTTAACTCCTCACTTTTTGTGTCAAATTTCATGTCAAAAGTACGATTTTAGTCCTTATTTTAAAGGTGCTTTTGACATGACAGTTGACCCATAGAGTTAAAATGGTGCGTGAGGACCACGTGAGGACTGAGGAGTCATTTTGTACGGACTTTATACTTTTATAATACTTAGTACCTAATTGACATAACTTTTCAGTAGGCACTTCACGTCACACCAACTCTCACCAACTGGTAAACTTGTGTAAAGATTCAAGATTCAAGCCTACGTCGAGCATGGAGGTAAACAAATTTTTCGTTTGGCGAAAGATACAAAATTATATGACGAGATGACGGCCAACCTCGAATAGTGGAGAGTGAGAGAGTGATGGTGAATTATTATTGTACCATTTACCATTGCACCAAACCACGACTACATGATTGAGCTCCGTCCACGAAATTCCCACGCTCTACTTTAAAAATTCTATTCTATACTAAACTTACGAGCTAGCGAGACAGGAGTGGAAAAAGCGGATAGGGAGGCATGAGGGGTGCAAGGGGTGCTGGTGACAGTTCCCGCGGGCTTTTAAAAACCTACATCCACGCGAACGAAGTCGAGCCTAATAGGGAGGTAGTATATATAGTGATCTGTGGTACGTACTACCTATTTCTTTAACTAAATATGGAATTAAGTCCTTTTTTATGAGTCAATGTTGTTTATATTACTTTTTACCATTTTTTTACATAATCAACATCTTCGACCTTATCGCTGGCCCACTACTGAACACAGGCAGACTCATAAACGCAGTGGACAGACCATTTTGTTAAAGAACACTTAAAATGTTGAATTGTAAAGTTCAACGTGTATTCAAATTTAAAAGTCAAAAACCGTCATTTTGTTTTCATGGATTCTGAAATATTTCAATATATTTTCTAAGAATCAAACAGATGTTGAATTTTATAAAGTCAGATTGCCATTTTATAAAGACAGACCTTCCGTGTATAATGTAAAACACTCGTATGTTCGGGAACTCGGGAAGCTAATATTGGCTTTGTCGGAGAAATCATCTACCATGTCTTATACGTACAGGATATTGTTAACTACCTTTAGACACTTTTCTTCAATTCTAGGAATGTATCAATTAATTATGTAGTTACCTTCTATTAAGTCGTCTAAAGGATAAAACTGATTGATCGACATACTGACCATTATCAGCTGTTAAAAGTACACCTACTTACTGTTAAAACAATTTTAATACTTACGTAATTTTTTGAGAGGACGATTCAGACGTCATAATATTGTATCATACACAACCTTATTGCATTGCATAAAGGTTGAATCGTACGAACAATAAAAAGTAAAGTATTTAGTGTTATATCTTGGGCGATGGTACGGAGCCCTTTGTGTGCGAGTCCGACTCGCACTTGATCAGTTTTATTCAAGTTCAATCGAAGTATAAAAATGGGTAGGCACCTAGGCTTTTGGTTAAAAATGAAGAAATACGTGTTACAGGAGTTTCAGAAATTCCACCCCCAAGAGGGCTAAATCGGGGATGAAAGTATGATAATCGGTCATTTTTCAAGTTGTATGAAAACTGTAATTTAGACTTCCGTGTACCTACTTATGTGTTTGAGAATTTTGGAAATACTATTCCCTCAATTTTCAAAAAAATCCACTCGAGCAAAGCTCAGCTAGTTATTTATTGAGAGTAAAATAAAATGATACAGTGGTACACGCCACAGAACAGAGAATATAAGCTTATCTACCTAAAGATTACCTACAGTACCTACTAATTGTGGGCTGTGGCAACTGGCTTAAAATTATTTAAAAGTCTGCCAATCCGTACTGGACCAGGCGTGGCAGACTATGGCCATAAACCCTTCTTATTCTGAGGGGAGACCCGTACTCAGTAGTGGGCCGACGATGGGTGGATCATGATGATGATGAACTGGCATATCATTTTAACTAAATAGGTTTGTAAATGGCGGTATATAAAAATACCTTAGAAAGAAATCAAGTAGGTAGGTACGTAGCCATACAGTAACAGTACCTAAGCAAGCGTAAGACATTATTTGTGGATTTTTCCACGTTTTCGCTGGAAGTGACGGGAAGTGGACTGTGGAATGAAAACGCGTGTCAGACAGCCCTGAAAAGATTACCAGGTGTTTGAGTTGTCTCTCTATAAATAAACAGTGTATAATATTTTAAAGGTGTTTGGGTGTTGCATCATTTCGTGGACTGTCTGCGCAGTTATTATCGTCTTCTACTGTCTGAATGTTTTTCATTTAGTAGGTGAAGTTACTAATGACTATAAGTAGAATAAACGTACCTAACACTAGAAGATGAATAATTATAATATTCAGGCAGCTTACTCATCCTTTGAAGCAGCATCGAAATATAAAGTTCAGTCATGATGGTTCGTCATTTTTATGAATGATGATGAATTATTGATAGAGCAGCATCTCGTATTAGACGACATTCACAGTGACTGTGGCAAAACTGACAGCCAAATCTTTATATGCTATCTTTATATGTAACCTTATGCTCGCGACTTCGTCCGCATGGACTACACAAACTTCAAACCCCTATTTCACCCCCTTTGGGGTTGAATTTTCAACAAAAATCTAAACGAATGCCTACGTCATAATAGCTATCTATGCATACCAAATTTCAGTCCGATCCGTCCAGTAGTTTGAGCTGTGCGTTGATAGATCACTCAGTCAGCCAGTCAGCCAGTCAGCCAGCCAGTCAGCCAGTCAGTCAGTCACCTTTTCCTTTTATTTATTTAGATGAAGTTGCACTTTCCACAAAAACAGTAGCAGATCATGACTTTCAAAAAGAGCGAGGCGTAACCTGATCTGGAAGATCCTTTAATTTTACGGGGGCTTCCTACTCGAAAGACCTGGTGCTTACCAACGATAAACAGACAGTTTCAGCTGATTTTTTAAATTTCATTCAAGAGGATTTCTCGGTATTTATATTGGAGGCCCTCTAGGTTGGAACTCAATTGTTTCTTTAATCTTGCTGAAATGAGCTTAGGTACCTACTTTAAACTTTTCCTTGATTTTACGGCGACCTCCTACTCCAAAGACCTGGCTCTATAGATAATTACTTAGGTACCTACTTAATCTGCTTACTTTATCTCAGCCTATTTTTAAATATTTCAATCAAGGTTTTGTCAGGATTTGGAACCCCCTAGTATTGGAACGCCTCATCTGCGCGGCCACCACGGGTTAATCCGCATTCCGCAATGCACGAAGGCTGACAGAAAATATTTAAATTAAAAAAAAAAACAGAAACGAATAAGTACATATCAGCTGATATACTAATACTGAGCTGAGGTGACTCACCAGTCACCGTTCGTTCAGTGTCAGCCAACAGGGAACAGACATAGGAACAGACGGGAAAATAAATCACAATAATTAACGAGTCTGTTGTGTGGTGGAAGCCGTGGAACCAGACGAGTAGGTACCGAGTACCGACCTACGTCGCTCACCTCGTCGTGCTCTTTTTGTGGAAGTCATAAAACGAGGGATTTTCGGAGAAAGACTGCTGCGTAGATATTAAAAATGTTGGCCACAATCCAAACCATAATGAGTTGGTCCGCCATAGTAATTATTAAGTAGGTAAGTAATATTTGATATTACATTATTTATATATATTTATAGCCCTTAATAAATGTACAAAATACAATTTATGGTATTATGGTTTTGATTTTGATAACGGTAACGTGTAGGTAAATAGAAACCTACACATGGGATTTATCAATCTTGATAAGGCATATGATACAGTTCTCCTAGAAGTTTGAAAGTGAAGAGAGTGCCTGGAAATTATGTGAGGCTTGTGAAAGTGATGTATAAAAGTGGTGAGTGAAACATAATATATATGTAAACTGATGGCCTTCAGCCAAATATTGCATAAAAAATATAAAAAGCTTTATTTGACTGTGACTTTCCAGATTTCTGTAAAAATGTAAGTATGTATGTATGTAAGTAGGATATTGTACAATATTGAATATTCTTTATTGCACCACAAAACACAAATGACAAGTTACAAAAAAGAAATCTTAATAAGTAGGTAGGTACAAAAAGGCAGTGTTATTATCGCTATCCATACCTATAGCTAAAATCTATAAAAATGTGTAATTTTAAAGTTACACCGATTCAAAGATTTAAGTAGATACCTAAGTACCTACCTACTTACAATTACATACAAAATTATTTGAACACGCGATGGTGTGGGTAAGTTGTAACAGGAGGAATCCGTACTGTTGAATTATAAAAGAACACCTTTTATAATTCAACAGTAAAACCCTCCGCCTTTTTAAGCCGGTCATAATTAACCGGTTAATAATAATTGATTAATATTAAATAAGTACTTAGGTATGTATTTTTTTCGTTCCAAGTCTCTAGTATCTCCAGACTCTCCAGTCCAGGATGCCCCTATTTATATTCTGGGTTAATTATTCATATTTATAGAATTTTGTAATATTCATCTGCATATTTCATGTACTTCAGTGCACTTAATTACATCAACTGGCACCTGACTGCATTTGCTATTCTTGGAATAGATTCTCCGGGTGGTATATTTTCCAAGGGCGTGAATACAATCAAGGTCAGTTTGTCCTCATATTTGATATTCCTTGACTGAGTGCCTAGGTAGACAACATTACATAGTAGTTGATGACATTGTTTAGTTCATACGGGTGGGAAGCTTGAAAGTGTCACAGAAAAAATAGTCCGCGACAGGTCGAGATGGCAATCGGGGTATGAGGCGGGAGGACGCCCCGCACACCCGCACGACACCCTCGCTCGCCCGCACTGGGTTAGCGCGGGGGCTGTGCGTAGGGCTTTCGAATACCGGATTTTATCTATACCGGTACCTATTAATACCGAATTTTTTGGGGTTCCGTAGTCCGTACCTCAAAAGTAAAAAAGCAACCCTTATATAGGATCACTTTTTTGTCTGTCTGTCCGTCTGCCTGTCGTGTCTGTCAAGAAAACCTATAGGGTACTTCCCGTTGACCTAGAATCATGAAATTTGGCAGTTGGTCTTATAGCCCAAGTATAGGAAAAAATCCGTATAGTTTATACATCTATCTACCTATTAGGTACTTAGGCTATTTTGTTGATGATTAATTTATTTACCTTATGGGTAAATATATAATAAACTTTTTAAGTGTAATCTTCCCAAATACTTAGTTCGAATAATATAATTTTCCAAGAATACTAGAAAAAAATCTCTTATCTCACTGAAATTACGCACAATAGACGTAAGTGTTAATATCTCTGACCCTTTAAATGATAGAGTCGAAATTGATGGAAAATTCGTAGCTTTTAATAGCATAATTTTAGTAATAGGCAAGTAGGTTGATACGTAAATAGAAAAAGAGAGCCCGCGAGGGCCAGACCTTCGTTATTTTATAAAAACTGAAAGTTTCTCTGCGTATTGTCCGCAACACAGGAAAGGAAGATCAGCAACTATGAATTTTGGACCATGGAGGCTTTGGGAGATAACAGGTAACAAAGGTGTAAAAAATCTTACTTCAAAGTACTAAGTATAAGGTGTATTTTTTACATTTTATTTGGAATAGTATTAGAAATCACGCCATGCAATGCCAAGCACTTAGTATCGTGGCAACCCCCTGCCAGACGCCCTTAAACTCTTAAAAAGTTTATCGTTCTTCCCTGTACAATACGCAGAGAAACATTTAGCTTTTATAAAATACTTAACGAAGGTCGGGCCCTCGCGGGCTCTCAGGCCAGAATTAGGTACCTACGTTAGTAGATATTTACCAGGATTCCTGCCGTTCTTCGAAAAACCCTCAGAAGATAATAATGCCGCGGTAGGCGTGGTTTAATCATGGGTCCAGTTCTGCGTGCGGAAATTCTTTTCGTCGTTTTCAGGGTTTCAATCCGTACCCGAAGGGTGGCAACAGCTCTTATACTAAACCTCAAGCCAAATATAGGTACTTATGTAGATTTGTTAATTAGCTATGTAGGTATGTAGAATGTAGACACGTACAATTTCTAGTGCAAGTCAGACTCGCGCTCGCGCACCTAACGTTCCGATACACAGTCGTATTTTTTCAACATTTTGCATGATAAATCAAAAACTATTATTAAATCTGTTGAATAAAAATCTGTTTTAGAATGTACAGGTAAAGCCCTTTCATACCCCACTTGGTAGGTATATTAATCTTACTTTGAAAGTTAAAAATAATAATTATAAATTGTTCATGAACACATTTTAGTTTTTCTTGTGATGTAACCACAAATTCATAGGTCAACGGGAAGTATCCTATTGGTTTCTTGACAGACAGATGGGCGGACAGACAGACAACAAAGTGAACCAATAAGGGTTCCGTTTTTAGGGTTCCGTACCTCAAAAGGAAAAACGGAACCCTTATAGGATCACTTTGTTGTCTGTCTGTCTGTCTGTCTGTCCGTCTATCTGTCAAGAAACCTACAGGGTCCCGTTGACCTAGAATCATGAAATTTGGCAGGTAGGTACATCTTATAGCTGACATTTGGGGAAAAATCTGAAAACCGTAAATTTAGGGTTAGATCACATTAAATTGTGGTCATGAACTAATAATTATTTTCAACTTTCGAAGTGAGATAACTATATCAAGTGGGGTATCATATGAAAGGTCTTCACCTGTACATTCTAAAACAGATTTTTATTTATTTTTATGCATCATAGTTTTTTAATTATCGTGCAAATAGTCAAAAAAATACGACTGTAGTACGGAACCCTCATTGCGCGAGCCTGACTCGCACTTATCCGTTTTTTCCTTTTGAGGTACGGAACCCTAAAATTAAAAAATATCAATAGTGTCTAATCAAAATGCTAATAAAATGTACAACAAACAACGAGTTATTTTGATTGAAGTGGCGTGGCACTACGTAAATTATTCTTGGAATTGTTTGTAAATCACACGGGTACGGGGTTGAGTAAAAAAACAACGTAAACGTGTCTCCTTGAAACTACGCATTTTTCTCTGGCAAATACAACACACCTACCTCTGGCAAATTCATACACAGCAACAAAAAACCGGTCAAGTGCGTGTCGGGCCACGCGCAGTGCAGGGTTCCGTACTTGCCCGTCAGACGATTTCAAGTACATTTTATAAGTTGGTTGATTGGTTATTACTCGTTAACTTGTAAAGAAGCTAGTTTCTCTTTTAACCTCGTCATACATGATAGCCTAGAATCTAGATGATGCCCGTGACTTCGTGCGCGTGGATTATGGTTTACAAAAATCCCGTTTCTCTTTGATTTATCGTGCAAAATATCGAAAAAATACGACTGTAGTACGGAACCCTTTTAAATGATTTAACATAGTTTTGCATGATAGAAAAATCTATGTATTTATTATAGTTATTAAGTTTTATGTTAAATCGCTAGTAAACCATTCAATAAAAATAAATAAATCCTCGGTGCGCGAGTCTGACTCGCACTTGGCCGGGTTTTTTTTTCAAGATTATAACCTACTATTTACTTTGTCGTATCATAAAGACGGAGGGATGGACGGACGGACATGGCAAAACTATAAAGGTTCCTTGTTGATTCATCATTATCATGATCAACCCATAACCGGCTCACTACAGAGCACGGGTCTCCTCTCAGAGTGAGAAGGGTTTTGGCCATAGTCTACCACGCTGGCCATGTGCGGATTGGTAGACTTCACACACCTTTGAGAACATTATGAAGAACTCTCAGGCATGCAGGTTTCCTCACGATGTTTTCCTTCACCGTTAATTAAATATCACTTGCTATAGCAAGTGATATTTAATTAATTAAAACGCACATAACTCCGAAAAGTTAGAGGTGCGTGCCCGGGATCGAACCCCCGACCTCCGATTAAAAGGCGGACGTCCTAACCACCAGGCTTTCACAACGCCTTGTTGATTACGGTACCCTAAAAATATTTGTTATTGAAATGTTATTTAAGCGGTCGATTTGTCAATCGGAGACCATCGATCTCGTAGTACGAGCAGAATAACAAACAGCACAATGTTTATTTATTGACCGCGTGTGTATTATCGGTTATCATGTCTTATCACTGGTAAATACCAACTAAGGCCCACTCAATAATAATAGGCCGCCCGCTTTCATTCATGTTAAATCGCAATATTAATAATTATAATAGTACAGATAAATTACAAGCATGCTAAGTACCTATATTTAAATGATAATAATTTATGATATCAATAGGTAGAACATAGGTATAAGTACGCAACAGGTCATAACGGCAATCGGGGAGGGTACGCACCGCACACCCGCACAGCCCCCGCGCTAACACGGTGCGGGCGAGCGCGGGGTAGATAATGAGGAAATATTTTTCCTAACGATGCCGTGCACACTAATAGCCGGGAAAAAAGCTAATGGCTTTGGGCTTTTGTTCTTTTAGAAATATTTAATGAGCCCATTTCGATAAATATCACACTTATATTAATATTATAAAGGCGAGAGTTTGTATGTGTGTGTGTGTGTGTGTGTATGTTTGTTACTCCTTCACGCAAAAACTACTGGACGGATTTGGCTGAAATTTGGAATGAAGATAGATTATATCCATAGGCTACTTTTTATCCCGGAAAATCAAAGAGTTCCCGCGGGATCCGCCTCCTATTCAGGAGGTCAAGGGTTCGAAACCGGCCAAGCACCTTTAACTGTTCGAGTTGATTTATGCATGCCTGAGAGTTCTCCACAATGTTTTCAAAGGTGTGTGAAGACAATTAATCCTATCATTTGGCTAACGTGGTAGACTATGGGCAAATCCTTCTCATTCTGAAGAAAAACCCGTGCTCAATAGAGAGTCGGTGGCGATGGTTGGGTTGATCATGATGATAATGATGATGATGATAAATATAGTGAAGCTTTGAAACTGATAGGACGTCAGGCCTGCTGCCTAAGGAGTTGAACCCTTTCGCGAGGTAAACAACGCAATGTTTATTTAAATAAATGACTGTGCATTTTATCGGTTTATTACTGGTAAATACCTACCTACCTACGTTCTAAGATTAATAATAATTAGGCTGGTCGCTTTCATTCGTGATTAATAAAGTAGATACCTATATCTATGCTATCTATACTCTATACTATTATATAAAGAGGTAATGTTGTTAAGTTAGTTTGTAGGGGGTAATCTTTGGAACTACTGAACCGATTTTAAAAATTCTTTCACCGGTAGAAAGCTACATTATGTCTGAGTGACATAGGCTACGGGTGATACGGGATCTTTAAAAACCTATACCTACGCGGGCGAAGCCGCGGGGATCAGCTAGTACCTAATAAAATCGTCTTACCATGACATATTTCAAGGCTGTGACATGATGCTACAAAATATCGTATCGTATGAATAAGGGCGTAACTGCCGTTGTTTTTTTTTGACTTGAAATCTATTCTCAATTTTACATCATTCAAACTTGTAAAAGTTTGGAAAAATTGAGTTTATTGCCTAGAAATTAGGGTTTGAAAATAAGCCGCAATAAATATTGTACTTTCAGAAAAGATCACCATATTTATAATAATAAAATATAAAAATACAGGCCAAGTGCGAGTCAGTTTCGCGCAACGAGGGTTCCGTACTACAGTTGTTTCTTTTTGACATTTTGCACGATAATTTAAAAACTATGATGCATATAAAAATAAATAAAAATCCGTTTTAGAATGCACAGGACGACCTTTCATAAGATACCCCACTTGATATATATAGTTATCCTACTTCGAAAATTGAAAATAGTAATATTAACTAAGTAGTTGATGACCACAATTTTCATTTGTGTGATGTAACCACAAATTCACGGTTTTCAGATTTTTCACCGAATGTCTGCTATAAGACCTACCTACCTGCCCAATTTCATGATTCTAGGTCATCGGGAAGTACCTACCCTGTAGGTTTCTTAACAGACCGACAGACAGACAGACAGACAACAAAGTGATCCTATAAGGGTTCCGTTTTTCCTTTTGAGGGCCGAAACCTTAAAAAGCGAACAAAATATAAAAACAAGCGGCGGCTACTAAGGCAGAAAGGGCCAAGAGGCGCAAATATGAGAATATAGAAAATAGTTTCATATTTGTGCCTTTTGGGGTGGAGACCACGGGTTCGTGCGGCGAGGATGCTAGATCCTTTTTTAAGGACCTTTCGTCCCGTCTCGCGGAATCCACGGGGGACCGGAGGGCTGGCAGTTACCTCGGTCAGCATATTAGTCTGGCCATTCAACGAGGTAACGCTGCCAGCGTTCTGGGCACCCTGCCTCGTTGCGGTGGTTTGGATGATATTTTCGATCTGTAATTTTTATGTTCTAGAATAAGTTTGGAATTTTTGTTTATTGTAATTTCTTATTTAGTATTTTAATTTAATTGATTTTATTTTTGAATAAGAAAGGAATAAAGAGCGTTATTAACATATTATTTAAAAAACAATAGATTTTATAGGTACTTAGACGTAAGATTTTTAACACCTTTTAACTCCCAAATCCCAATGCCACAATGATCCAAACTACATAGTCGCAGATCGTTCCTCCCTGTGTTGGGGACAAAACGCAGATAAACTTTCAGCTTTTGTAAAATAAGGAAGGTCTTGCACGTGCTGGCTCTTAGTCCATTAGGTACCTACATAGA
The DNA here is from genome assembly GCF_902806685.2 of Maniola hyperantus. Lineage (NCBI taxonomy): Eukaryota > Metazoa > Arthropoda > Insecta > Lepidoptera > Nymphalidae > Maniola > Maniola hyperantus. The sequence continues at coordinate 9,236,252 of NC_048550.1, forward strand.
TAAGATTTATATTTTTAATGATTTCAATCGATGCATATAAGGAAAACTTTTACAGTCCTCACAAACGAAATCTTCTTCTTAGAAATACATATTTAATTATTAAGCCCAATTCGTCAAAAACAAAAGGTAGGTACTTAACAATAAGTAAGTATAATATTATTTTGAAACTGATAAGCCTACGTGAGGCCTAAAGAGTAAAGGGGACTGGAAGTTGGAACCCTTTTGCAGGGCCTCATCTCGGGCGTCACTTATCTATTCCGATCTGAGGTTTCCCGCGAGGGTCTTTTGGAGCGCCTCGCATCTTCGAAACCTCTCCATTAGGAAAATCTGCTGCGGTATGCTCAGCGCGTCAGCGCAGCGGCACGGCAGTCTACTTATACCCGGGCTCACGCCTGCCGTCGCCACTATATTACGATCCGCTACCGAGTGCACCGTGCGTTGGTTTTTCTCAACTTTGATAATCGCAACCGTAATTTTAAGTAATCGGATTATAACGGGTGATCATGAAGCGAACACTGTTCATCATCCTGGTCGTCTGCACGCTCTCCACAATGGCGGCGGTCCCCAAGCAAAGGGTGAGTGTTTTTAATTTTTCGTTGAGTGTATTTTAAAGACCGAGACAATCTTCAGATCGATTTGTATGTAAACAAGGTTTTTTAAATATTGTAAACAATGCAGTTTTATCCTAATATTTATTTATATATCTATACTGGCACCGATTCTAAGCACAACCTAATTTTAGAGTATTCGCACCCTCTTCTTACTATTGTAATATGAAAAGGACAGAAGCAGTTTGACATTTCTAAATTTAATTTTTAGATGGTAAACCCGTGATTTTAGCACGCACTCGCGAACCTACTGTTTAAATTTGTATTGTGCACTAAAATTTAGAGTCTTTAAATGTGAAAGTTATATTCCGTTCCTTTTTTAACATTAGTAAAAAGAAAAGGATGCAGATACTCTAAATTTAGTTTAGAGAGAGACTAGAGAATCGGGGCCACTATCTAGTTAAGTTTGTTTGTAGGGGTAATCTCTGGAACTACTGAACCGATTTTGAAAATTCTTTCACCAATAGAAAGCGACATTATTCCTGAGTGACAGAGGCTATATTTTATTTTCAAAAAAATTAGAGATCCCTTCGAAAATTGCAATAAAGTGAAAAAAGTCGTCTCATCCATGATACCATGGGGATTTTTAAAGAATCATGCGTTTGAATGTTTTTACGAGATTTGGTACTGAGATATCTTGCATCACGGGGACGGGCTTCTACAGATGGTTACTTTTTGTCCTGAAAATCAAGAGTTCCCACGGGATTTTTAAAAACCTAAATCCACGCGGGCGAAGCCGCGGGGATCAGCTAGTAATATTATAAATGTGAAAGTGTGGATGTTTGTTACTCAATCACGCGAAAACTGCTGGACGGATTCGTACCTACCCCAAGGGTTGGACACCAACGTCATACTCGTGTGCCAAGGTTATAGGTATTTACATAGATACCTACCCTACATCTTTAGCGCTGCGAAAAAAAAAGTAATTGTAGGCTTTTGCGCTGTCGAATTTCTTTTTATTTACTTAATAAGTAGTAATATGTTTTATTAAGTGTCTATCTAAGTTTCAATAAAGGTGATTCCTCTATTCTACTTCATATTATCTACTATTTATTTCTATATATACTTATGGTATTTAACCTATACCAATACCACCTATATCCACGGAATATTCCAACATCAATGCCTACAACAATAAATATAATAAAAGTCCATGCGTATTTTCCTTGAACGTTTACATTACTTACTAAAATACTATAATGCTTATCATTAGTTTCTAGAAAGAAAACAACAGAGTTCTTTTTAGATAAGCGAAGAAAGAGACGTATGTAAGGTCGGCCTCAGAATTCGAGTAGCGTGATGGTCCCAATAGGGCCGGCTAAAGCAAATTCGGCGCCGGGGTGCGAAAGTTAGTCTGCGCCCCGCCCCCCATTAAAAGTACCTATATAATCACCAGCACACATATAGGTAGTATGCGACAGGTCAACATGGCAATCAGGGTGAGGCGGGGGGGACGCCCTGCACAGTGCACACCACGATTCTCAACCTTCCGCGTAATATAATTATGAGCGCGAGCGAAGCGAGCGCGAGATTATTTATTGTTGAAATAAAAAAAAATCTCGGAATATAAGTAATATCTAGGTACCTACTCAAAAAATTAAAAAGCGCGAGCGAAGCGAGTCCGATTTTTTTTAATATCCACTCAAGGAAGGTGCACATTTGATCCTTTTGGGCACCCCTCCCTCCAAATCACATCTAGGCACTCAGAAATTGATAAAGCGCAAGCGAAACGAGCGCGGAGTTTTTCACAATATTGTCCATGAGAAGCATATTATATCTGTTTACTTTTCGCCACCACCCGAAATATAATCTAGGTAGTTCGGTATTTGCAATTTGATATAACGTGCACGAACTTTTCTTTCAGCACCCAGCCCTCGAGGGCTGTAGGGCTCCTTGGTCCGTGGGCCTGTGGCATTTTGCCCGACTTGCCACCCTTTTGCTACGCCACTGGCTGTGCCCGCGGTTCCACTCGTGTGGTCTCAGTCTAGTAGGTACCTATCTAAATTTATGGGCGGTTGGCTTGCGCCCCCCATGGCTCTGCGCCCGGGTGCACCGCACCCCTTGAAACCCCGGGTAAAGACGGCCCTGGCCCGTCCCATATTGTTTTTTGGATTAAGCTCCTTAATCCTGATGCTGCAGGGTTACTGCCCACCTATAAGTCATGGAGATTCAGGAACTGTTAATGAAAAATTAATATTATAGGTACTAAGCAACAGGTCCCAACTTCTCAACTCTGATGATGCAGGCCAGAGCACTTTTAAACAATACAAATTCAGGAACTGTTTATCTTCTATATATATAAAAGGAAAAGGTGACTGACTGACTGACTGACGGACTGACTGACTGATCTATCAACGCACAGCTCAAACTACTGGACGGATCACGCTGAAATTCGGCATGCAGATAGCTATTATAACGTAGGCGTCCGCTAAGAAAGGGTTTTTCAAAATTCAACCCCTAAAGGGGTAAAATAGGGGTTTGAAGTTTGTATGAAACTCTGTCAGTTTTGAAGTGTCTATAAAGAAGTTTTGTAGGTAGTTAATATTTTTATTTTTTGCAATTAGCAGTATGACATATTTTATTAAGCTCATGTTAAAATCTCATAGTTAAAGATCAAACCTAAGGGTGTAAAATAGGGGTTTAAAATTTGTGTATTCCACGCGGACGAAGTCGCGGGCATAAGCTAGTGGTAAAATATTATTTTAAGTACCAATATAGACATCACTATTGAGCTCCAAGTCGCGACTCCTCAATCCTCATGTTACAGGGCATTGAACTCCCAAGTCACGGGGTTTTAGAAACTGTTAATCGTAAACAAATGCTAGAGATGAGAGAGACTTCTTGATTGTACTCCAAGTTCCAACCCTCAACTGTTATGATGCAGGGTACTGCATCACACAGCACATGTAAAGAATAATCTGAAAATCATTCATTTGTAGCTATCATTAGACATCAGAATATGCATGTTTGTATATGCAAATGCATAAAACGCTATTTTCTGCATATTTCAGTATCATATTGCATAGTTCACTATCGGAAAAGTCCGTGGTTCTGTATAAAACCCCGACCCTTCAAGGAATAAAAATAGTAAACGCATTAAAAAAAAACGGCCAAGTGCGAGTCAGGCTCGCGCAATGAGGGTTCCGTACTACAGTCGTATTTTTCGACATTTTGCACAATAATTCAAAAACTATGATGCATAAAAATAAATAAAAATCTGTTTTAGAATGTACAGGTGAAGACCTTTCATATGATACCCCACTTGATATAGTCACTCACTTCGAAAGTTGAAAATACTAATTATTAGTTCATGACCACAATTTAATTTTTTTTGTGTGAAATTAAATTCACTGTTTCCAGATTTTTCCCCAAATGTCAGCTATAAGATCTATTTATAGTATTTTTTCCTCTCCAACATTAATTTAAAAAAAATCGATGATCTTGCTAAAAAACGTACTATAAAATAAAAAAAACAACATTCAATTATTGAATAGAGCCTCGATAGCCAACGGTTAAAGGAGCGGACTGAAATACGAAAGGGCGCCGGTTCAAATCCCACCCGTATGCACTATTGTCGTAACTATTCCTACCACAAGTAAAGAAAGGGGAATATTAGCCAGTATGATTAACCTAGCTAATATTTTTTTTTTATTAAAAGAATTACATATTCAAAAGATTTATAGCCAGAGTCACTCTCGGGATAGTGAGAATTCTAACCATACGGCATACCCCATATAACTTCCAAATCTGTTCAGGCATTAAAAGTTACGGTGGAATAAAGTGACTCACATACCTACAAGCATAGGTACCTACATGATGCCTGAAAACATTTCACTTCTTTTTTGGGCAGCCGGGCCGTGTAAAAACAGAAAGATGTTGGTGTCTATTTTATTTTCGGCGCGGAACTCTAGATTGTATCACCTGGGAGAAAATGATTGATGACGGGATGTCTGCGGGATGCCGCTTCGAGTCGTGACTCGTGACCGACGTCACGTAGGTACCTCTTTATCTCAATCAAAGCGCGTGCAGACAGATTTCGTCACCATTCTGTTGACTTGGAAGGACCAAACTGACACTTTTTACCATGTGCTTTAGACGTAGGTAACTGCACTAAAATGCTGTTTAAGTCCCGCAAATTGCTATTGCGCTGGAACCACGTCTCATTAACATCAAAATGACGTCATTTTGACGTCAGTCGAAATACAGACCATCAGCAAAAAAAATTGTATACTGGTTGCTCGAAACTTCAGTCTAGTGCTGACGTCACTAAAGTGGCGGCCACGCGCATTAGAAATTTGCGGGACTTATATCGATCTCTCTAATCCACGTTTTAATATTATCCCATACCGTTTACTGCTGCAATTACTACCCCATATTACAAATACGAAAGATGTGTTTGTTTGTTGGTTTATTGGTTTGTCGTTCAATCGCGACGGAGCAGGGTGCGTTAAATTATTCATGGATAAGTTTAATCTCAAATTAAATGAGTAGGTAGGTATTATGCCCTTTTCAACCGACTTGAGAAAAGGAGGTTCTCAATTCGTCGGAATCTAAGTATACTCACTTATTGCGGAATAAAGTCGCCAGCATCTCGTACCTCGTAAAGAGATGACTCATAGTCATGAGAGTTCAATCGTGTTATCAAACCTACGCACTTACAATGTTTGGGTTATACAAACCGTCTTTAAAAAAAACCGGCCAAGTGCGAATCAGACTCGCGCACTGAGAGGTCCGTAGTACAATCGTATTTTATCGACATTTTGCACGATAATTCAAAAACTATGATGCATAAAAATCTGTTTTAGAATGCACAAGTGAAGACCTTTCAAATAATATCCCACTTGATATACATAGTTATCTTACTTCGATAATTGAAAACACTAATTATTAGTTCATGACCACAATTTAATTTTTTTTTGTGTAATGTAACCACAAATTCACGGTTTTTAGATTTTTCCCCGAATGTCTGCTATAAGACCTACTACCTACCTGCCAGACAGACAGACAGACAGACAGACAGACAGACAGACAGACCGACAGACAACAAAGTGATCCTATAAGGGTTCCGTTTTTCCTTTTGAGGTACGGAACCCTACAAAGAGGCGCCGCGACAAAACTTGGGTTTACACTTTAACTTTACAGAAACTACAGTAACTCCAAGATTTGATAGCCTGGATTTGATAGACGTCCGCCTCCTAATCGGGAGGTCGTAGGTTCGATTTCTGGTACTCACTTCTAATTTTTCTGTTTATTGGGTTAAATGTGGGCTAATTTAAGCTTAGGTTTAAAGCAATTGAAACCTGCTGCAGGCCGGAGACTATTTCTCCATGTTCTCAAAGGTATGTGAAGTCAGCCGATCCGCACTTGGCCAGCGTGGTAGACTATGGCCAAAAATCCTTCTCATTCTGAGAGGAGACTCGTCCTCATAGTTGCGAGCCAGCGATGGGTTCATGATGATGATGATGATGACGTAACTCCCATATCAACTCGCAGCAACAATAGGCTACTTGACACTTTTTTAAAGTTGGTCTTAAATGGTTAATATTTGTCCTATTATATCAAAAAAATTAACACTATATTTTTTTGCGCCCTAAAAACCGTAAAACTTTAATTTAAAAATATATTTTTCTTAGACAGGTGAAAACACTGTCGGCCATGTTTGGCCGATAGATTATCTGTGCTCTGACGTCATGCATTTGTAAACAACAGCATAACCTCCCAAAGTTTAATAAACATGACTTCTATACTAGTTTACATGAAAAATATAGTAATTATCGTTATTGTATCATCCGAGAATGTAAAAAACGCATCGATAAGGACCACAGGAAAGTTGTGGATCAGAGTGCCCAGTGAAATAAATATACGTAACACGCGAAGACTTGCTTAAAGGGATCCTATATGACTAACGACTTCAACCCTTATTTTTGCAAAGATCACTTTGTTGTAAGTCTTACTTAATAACTTATTCAATTTATAAAGAGAAAACGATATTTTTTTACGTTTACTATGAGTTTTTAGAAATATATAAAAACTAGCTTATGCTCGTGACTTCGCCCGCGTGGACTTCATAAATTTCAAACCTCCATTTAACCCACTCAGAGGTGAAATTTCAAAAAATCCTTTCCTAGTGGATACCTTCTCTTTACCTACAAAGAACACACCCACCAAATTTCATGTATCTAGGATCAGCTGTTTAGATGTTTAGGCTGTGCGTTGATATATAAGTTAGTCACGACTCTAAATTTTATATATATGGATACTACGTTAGTCCCCGCGTCACATCGGGAATATATATAATATGTAAACAAAGAAATGTCATCCCGATTCGGGATGACATTTCTTTGTTTACATATTTAATGACGTCACATCATGGCTGACAGCGTTTTCTGCGTTTCAAATAAAAATAAAAACTGTATTTTTTTTAATTGGATTTATATATCCATCCTGCGTTTTTAATAATTGTTATTGATATATTTCGTTGTTTTAAGCAAAATACTATAATAAATAATCATTTATTGGACGAAATTAGATATGAGTCAAGTAGCCTATTACTTTGTAGAAGAAATCAAATGACTCGTAACATCTTCGGGTGAAAAATGGTGCATTTTTGAATAAGTAGTCTTAAGTTTACAGAAAAATTGCGGGTTGATATTAAAAATAAATTTAAAAAATGCATAAGTATTTGTATATTGAAAATCCTCCAAAAATGAGCGAAAGTCTAAAATTTTCAAAAACTGTTTTTGTGTTTTACATTATGTAGGTATTCTTTGGTTTTACCTACTGTGTCGCCCGTACTTTCTTAGTGCAGTCACAGTATAATTATTATTATTTAATAGTACTAAGTAGTGCAGTCCACACGCAAAATTCGCGTTACGTTTCACGATGCAAAAGTACATTCCAACGTTTCACAAATCTGAGTTGCGTTATCGCCAGCTATAATAGGTACCTATTATATGTCTCACATAAACTGTGTCAAAGGGGTTCCCAGAAAAATTCCTGTGGCACTATTAAGTGTTCCGTCTTGAAGGTACCTCCGGATAAAAAATTAAGATAGTCAACGACCTGCAATTCCGTTTGCGTGGTGGTACCGACAACTTCCTGTTTACATGTTATGTGATCAACCACGTGATCATGTGTTTGGTTTCGCCATTCATAGAACGATTCGGTACATGCCTAAGTTACAGCCATAAGCACACCGAGCACTAAAGCTCCAAATAAAAGCTTACAAGTACCAACATTGCAATTATGACTATTGCTGAAATGGTAGGCCGTAGGCGTAGATAGAATAATAGGTAGATTTAAGTACCTACTGTGTAACCGCGTATGAGATAGCGATAGCACGACGTAACGATGAATAACACGACAATTATTACCATTTTTTAGTAGTCAATATTTGTATTAAACTATTAACCGATCAACAATATGTGTATTCAACGTTTTTTATGTGAAAACAAGTAAATAACACATGAGAAATACAATTACGCCACGAATTCTCAAAGTTTGTTTTGCAACTTCTTGTATGTATTCTTGAAAAAAACCAGTTGCACGATAAGGGACAAAAAATAGGTTAGCTGCGTCTCTGTTTATCACATTAGTAACTTTATCTGTGCTCTCTTTTTAGTGCGAATGAGAAAGCAAACGTTCCTGCATCTACCTTTATGTATTACTCTATCTACGGCCGTAGGTATACATAATAAAATATTAGGTATGATATATAAGTATATTACGTAAGCACAATGATTAATGCTAAGCTATAAAGTTAAGGCAGGCCCAGACTCCAGAGGCATATTATGTGTAATTTACTCTGTTACTTATATTTAATTTTAAGTTTTGGTAAGTATAAAATAAATCATGAATAAAATGAATAAAGGTCGTGCCGGTCCTCGCTCTGAACCATGAGGTGTCGGTTTTAGCGAACACAAAGTAGACTTCATGTGACGAGCACAATATTATGTAAGTTGCATGGCCAAAGCTCAACAGAGTCATGGTGGCAAATGATAACCGAATAGTTACTTAGGCATTTGTGATCCAATTTCTTGGAACCATTTCCATAAGTAAATATTCGGTTATCATTTTTAGCGCGTTTATATTTCGGTATATTTCACTATTTTGGATTTTGGTTGGACAGATTTAAATTTAGATCCAGACGAGAGCCAAGACAGAGTGTTTCCCTTTCCCCTCCAATTAAGTGTAAAAGTAGACGGCTGTGTTAAAAATAAATGGCGTCGGCCGCACACGTCTGACTCGGAGGGCTCGGAAGCACTCGGACGTGGCGCCATACATTTTCATAGTATTTTATCATGATCAATCCATCACCGGCCCATTACTGAGCGTGGTTCTTCTTTGAGAATGAGAAGGGTGTAGGCCACAGCCTGCCACGCTGGCCCAGTGCGGATTGGCAGACTTAGATGGATAGTGACCATTGTGGCATTGGCCAACTTATCTAACTATTATCGCATCAGCTGGGCACGCCCGTAGCACTCGTCTGTCACTTCAGCCGAGAGTCGTGACCTCTTAGAAGTCTACCCTAAAGCTTGTGCTCAGAGGAGGTTCGAGTATAGTGCAACTGGTGGAGTTTAAAGCACCGATTTCGGATTTCAGTATGCTCCTGTACCGTTGTGCTATTCAGGCTCATATTTAATCATATTAATTATATTGCACAATCATAGTGGCCACGCCTCTCGCAGTTCATGTCGTTGCTCCCGGTGTGCACGCGACCTAGCCATGAATAGAGCGTGGCGTGAGTCGTCAAACGTCAATCCGTCGCGCGTCGGCCGGATACGCTCAAGGGCACGCACTTTGTAGTCCGTTTCCTTAGTTCGCAATTCGCACTACCCGCAATCGTTCGATGACATCACTATTTACTGGTCAGTAGTCACTGGTCATCATCATATAGCCAAAACACTTTCATTAAATTGACCCGTGTCGGCTTCGGAAGGTTGGAGAAAGGAAAATGCCCGTATAGTACGCGACAGGTCGAGCTGGCAATCGGGGAGGGAACGTTCCGCACACCCGCACAGCCCATGCGCTAACCCGGTGCGGGCGAGCGCGGGTAGCGTGCGAGTGTGCGGGGGTCCGCCCGCCTCATACCCCGATCGCTATCTCGAACTGTCGCGTATCTACTATAGGTATATATAGGTATGTTAATCTGGAGTGTCAGCTATATGCTTATAAGTACGCTTTCGAATTCGTTAATTGAGTAACTACTTAGGTAGGTAGGTACCTAGATTTAAATATTTGTCGGTTTGTCTTTGCGCGGGTATCGCCGCATCACGGCTGTTCTCTAATTAATGTATCTATTTAACCTACAGAAATCTTCCAGTTACAGTTTTAATGTACCTAAGACCTACCTATATAATATATACGTAATATCATTAGCTAGTATCGCTAGTGATAGCAGGCGGGAGCAAGACCAATGGGCGATAAAATTTGTCCTCACTGATGAGTAAGAGCGAAGGTCCAAAACGCATGAAAGTAGAAGAGGCAGCAGTAGGAGGTAGGTATGTTAGTAGTCATAAATGGTGTGTGTGTGCTTTAGTAGGGTGTGACTGGTGTGGTGTGTGTTTGTGTATTTGGAATGTTACGAAATAAAACAAACATTTGCTTATCAACAAAATGAATTTACGATTGGAGTGAATGATGCAAGAATGTTGATCGCACATTACGTAGGTACAAGTCGCAAGCGCCGTTCACGCCGCAAATGCTAAGTCCTTGCCGCATGCGTCTATTCACTACTGACAATTTAAATTGCATGCCTCGGCCCGCTTATGACGCATCATAGATAATATTATCAAGCGTCCTAATGAATATTATGAATTAAGTATTTTATAATTACAAACATTATACCTACTTATTGTTATGAATATCTAGTCCCTCCAGCCATATCATTTTGTATAACAGGAGCTTAGGCATCTCTACGGCGGCTAAGAAATATCAAATGCAGTCCGTTTTAATGTCTGAGGACTCATCAAGCCTCTCCACTCTCCATGCAATGCATGTAGGTATGTATAGTGCAAGACCGTGTATAGGGAACGACCCGCACACCCACACAGCCTTCGCCTCAAACCCCGATTTCCATCTCAACCTGTCGCGAACTACTTATAGCTGAAAATTAACCGTTTTAACTTCCAAAAATAAGCGACCAAGAAAAAAGCGATTGCTAAGATCTTAGGCCAATGCGAATAATAACGCCTAGCCCTATTCAATTCGTGCTGTCTGTTCGACTCTGAGGTTATTCGCATTTTTAGTACCTAATGTTTCAGTATTAAAAAATACATTTCGAATCGTGTGACATTGTGCGATTCTTGCAGTGTGCGGTCTGTATAATTGGATTTTGATTAAGAAGTCATTGTTTTAATTGTCCATTGAGACACGCTTATCGTTTACTACGTAGCTGTAGTATTCTGTTCGGTGATTAGTTAACTAAGTAGGTACTCACGAAAATAGATAGTACTTACTGATAAGTGATAACTGTATAGGCATAAGCTACTTACGAGTACATATACCTACTTACAGAGAGATTTCGTAATGTCAAAATTTGCAAAAAAGATCCACTTTACAATGTATATCTAAGTAGTTATATTCCATAAGTTTTAAAAGTAGGTACCCTACAGTGGCGGACTAGTGTGTGGGTGAGGGTGCAGTCCGCCTCGGGGCTCGATTCCAGGGGCCTCCAAACTTTGAGAAGTTCTTTAGGGTAATTCCTAGTATGTTCAGTTAACAAGAGCCAGTTTGAAGTTTTAGGGCTCCGTAAAAAATAGAATGATGAAAGTATGAGTCCCTAAATAGTAATCCATTAGATCATTTCTCTAAAATAGAAGCAAAAAAATCGCGTTTGCTTCGCTCACGCTTATGTTAAATAGGTACTTAAATTTAAATTACAATTTTTTGTTTATTTTCGAATCTAGTGAAACTTTCTGTTTTTTTTATAGATACTCATTCAACTATCAGAAATGGCCTTCAATTCGCTTGTGGTGTTATAAAATAATATTTTTTGATTTTCTATTCGTTTTTAGTCATCTTTTCTGTAAAACTAAGTACAAATTTATAATAAAATTTATTTACGGAACCCTCCAGACCCCAGGGGGCCTTGAAAAACAGAATGGAGGCCACGCCTCCAGCGACGTCTCAAGAGTGCATCGCTATTCGCTAGGCTGTTGGGCCGCGCACTAAAGCTTACCTACGGCTACATAAACCTATCTGTAACTTACCTTTTTGGAAATCTAAAAAAAGATTTTTTATTAAGTAATTTTTATGCATAAAGTTATTGATTTATCGTGCAATATGTCAAAAAAACCGTTTCCTCCCTTATCTCCGAAGTGTACCTACCAATAAAAAAAACTGAAATCAATAGAGGTTTATGTATATATTTTTACAGGAAAAATAAAACCAACGCTCTGACTAGCATAGTTTTTTGATATTAAGAAAGTGATTAAATTAGATTAAAAGTGATTCAGATTACCGTTTTACTTCTCCGGAACCCTCGGTGCGCTGATTGGCACTTGGCCGGTTTAAACTGGGAATGTACCTACTCATATGTCGCTTTCTTTTCACTCCAGAGGGCTATTGATCCAGACGAAGAGGAAAATAAAACACCCAGTACTGCAAGCCCCGCGGAGACGTGTGCGCCGCATACTCCATGCGGATGGTCGGTCTACCACGCGCAGTCGAAAATTATCAACATGAATATTACTAATACTTAGTGAGTATAGTATACTTGTTATTTGTATTTCAAGCTGGATAACGATGATTATCCTTCCTAAAAGTAATGATGAGGTCTAGGTTGGAGTGCCCTTGCCTATAAGATGCTTATTCACTCTTGCCTTGAAGGTATAGATTGTATACCTATGTGGCAGTTATGGACTATTTTTAGGGTTCCATAAAACAAGGGGTTTATAGTCCATTTGTGTGTCACATTAATTATAACAAGTTGTATAATTTCTGATAAGCCCTATGACCAGTTACAAGTAAAGACCTGCAGTTAGTACAAATCTGTCATACCTACCTACTAAATATCTACCAAGCTCAAATCAAGAAATGTAACATTATTCCGCTGGGAATACGCACACTTCGTTCGTCGAGTTTAAATCTTTTATTAACTTTTAAGTAGATGTAAGGTCTTACTGATCTTTCCATGTAGACCTGCTCGTGCACAAGTCAGATCCTAACTAATCCAAAGAAAATACAGGTGCCGAAATACTAATGCTTTGCTATTTAGGTACATTCAAGAGAGAATCTTCGTGCTTTTTCTAAAGCTTATTTTGTTTTGATTCTAGTTGTAAATGTGCGTCAGGAACAACTTGTGAAGTGGGCGAAGATGATCCAGCCGCCAGCGCGTACGTGCTGAAGTGCAAGAAGACACCTGAGAGCTAGCGATCAGTGCTGCGTACGAGGCAGCTTCGCCTGCAGGCCGACGGCGCTTATTCACCGAAAACTTATCACAAATAGCTGGAGCCATGAGGGAGACGAAGAGCGAGGACGTCTTATACAATTGGAATCTATCATTCATTCTCAACTTTTAAGTTGAAACTTCGGACAGACGCGCGATGAATTCCGCGCGAATTGTGAATGTCATGCGACTGCACCATTCCTCTACAGGTTTACAGACCGTTCACTATAACTTTGTCGTCATTTTGGTAGCATTTTACAGTAATTCATACAATAATAAACTCTAAGATCGAAGAAATAAAACAAATAAAAGCAATGATGCCAACATGACAGCAAGAAACACGTTGCAAATTGCTTTCCACACTTCCACGCGGGTCGCGGGATTCGCCATGGTTTTACCGAAGAGAAGGTCAAGCGGCTTGACGTCAAACACGTATTTTGTTTTACTTGATCAAGCTGCTTAATAGTCGCATCCGGCAGCTTCATCACGCTCATCACGATCATCTTGATCACGCAAACAGCACTTTTCTCATATCTCGAATACTGTCCGAACGCGTCGCGTCAAGCAAAAAATAATATAAAAATCGCATCAATCACCGTCAAGTACACATGTTTGACTCAAGTATCAAGCAAACTTTGTTAACGGTCAAAATGCTTGGCTCAAGTAAAAATCTACGTGCATGACGTCAAACCGCTAGACCGTATCGGAAGCCCATTAGAGGACGGACAAAGGAATGGATATCATCCGTGATTAGTGTCAATAGACACTTCGAAAATATTGCGCGGTATACTTAACACGAGTGTGTAAAAAACATGGTAAATACCTACGTTATGCTTTGCCGCCCGCTGCATTGCTCACAGAACACTATTACTCCTGCACTGCTACACCGACTTAAGCGTTCTACACACCAAACTCGCTCCTGGGCTCGACGCGGCCGCTTGAACGTTGCAAGCCGGAAATACCGCCGCCGGATTTATTCAAGACTTTTTTGCAAATATACAAAAACGTTTAAGTGTAATAAATAATCTATATCAAATAGAAAGAAAGAAAAACGTTTATTTCATTAATATGTAAATATTAAATACCTACTTATCTAGGTACCTAAAAGTCGTCGCTAGATATAGAATCAGGCCTTTCGATAATTAGAAAATTTTCCGAAATTCGGAAAGTGTCTACACTAATTATTTTGGATATCCTTTATTTAAAAAAATTGTTCTATATTATATTATTCTATATTATGAATTTGATATTACCACAGGTACCTAGGTAATGTATGGTAGGTAGACTGAACACTTTGTTGATTCATTACCTAGGTGTTTTATCACCTTGTGCTTCTAAACTTATCTTTTAGCGAACCAACTGTGGGTATTTATCGCAGATCTAGTACGTATACACTATACATATTGTCAAAGTACTTATTAGATTTTATATTTTATTAGAATACCTAGGTACATACAATGCCCAAGTAGATACCTATAGTTCTCAAAAGGTGGACAGGGCAATCGGGGTATGAGGCGGGGGGCGGGTCATCCGCGGTATTCTGCACCCGCGGGGGCTGTGCGGCCTGCGGGTGTGCGGGGCCTCCCCACCCCGGTTGCCTTGTAGACCTGTTGTGAACTATACCTACGTATAGCGTAACTATTTTCATTTCAGAGCGTTATGAATAAGCACATTCCTATGTCGATTGTGTAATATTAATTTGTTTTTAAAGTATTTTACTTAATATTAAGTAGGTACCTACATACCTAGTTAGTGTTTAGAACGGATGGTTTTGTGACATAATAAATACGTATTAAAAGTAGGGAACCAGTGGTCACTATTGGTATTAGTAGTTAGTATAGTATACTTACATCTATTAAATAAAGACTTTAAAACTTTTCATTGTTTTCCTTTTTCCCTAGCATTGAAGTTTGAAAAATATTGTTAGTTACACATAATAATAATGGCCTAAGAGCCAGCGCGTGCCAGACATTCCTTATTTTATATAAGCTGAAAGTTTCTCTGCGTATTACCCCCAACACCAAGAGTAATGATTGTTTGGATCGTGGTGGCTTTGGGAGATAACAGGTAATAAAGGTGTGAAAAATCATACGTCGAAGTATAGTCTATTTTTTTATATTTTCTTCAGAATAGTATTAGAAATCACGTCATGCATTGCCAGACACTTAGTACCAGGCAACCCCCTGCCAGATACCTTTAAAGTTTAATAAATTATTATTGGCGGGGGTTCAAGTGTCTGGCAATGCATGACGTGATTTCTAATACAATAAGCATTAGAAATCACGTAGGTACCTATAGAATTAGAATAGCGCGGGGGCTGTGCGGTGTGCGGAGCGTACCCACCCTGATTGCCATCTCCACCTGTCGCGTACTATATGTAGGTACCACAGAGTACTTTTTACATACCCTAGGTACTAGCTTGAATGATTTGATATGCCGGGTCCGTAGTCGCACCACTTTGACCACACGGTGGGTCTACGGTACTTAGATACATATTAGGTATAAGTGACGTGTTCTTCCTTGGGGATTGCTAGACAAATAATAAAAAATATTTCATAAGTAATTTTAATATTTTATTAAAAATACAACTAAGTAATAATGATACAAATACACAAACATTATAACAGAGTATTGTATACAAGCAATAGACACGAGTATTAACATTAATATAACAATGGGGCCGATTCTCTAGTACACAATCTCTAAACTAAACTAAATTAACAGGTCTAAATCTAGTGCTTTCCTTTTCCGCAAGCAACATTATGAAAGGGATAGCAATAGATTTAGACGTGATATTTTAGTTTAGTTTAGAGATTGTGTACAAAGGAATTAGCCACAATGTGGCTAATTCCATTGTACACAAACTCTAAACCAAACTAAAATGACACGTCTAAATCTATTGCTATCCCTTTCATAATGTTGCTTGCGGAAAAGGATAGCAATATATTAATTTAGTTTAGTTTAGAGATTGAGTACAAGAGAATTGGCCCCATTAACTTTATGATTTATCTACATTCACTAGGGTTGTAACAAAGTAACAAGTACAAAATTACCTTGTAAATTGTGCGAAAGAACGGGTGAAGTCTGCAGGATCTCCAGAGTCTGTACACTGCCATGGCCGAATAAGACTTTGCTCAGACTTTACTTAAAGTGAAATCGATAGAGCGCACTTTGACTTTGCTCAGACTTTCTTGTCTTGTTTTAACTGTAAGTAAAGTCTGACAGAGACCAAAATCAATTTTTTTATTTTATTAGATCGACTGCCACTGATTTCGAATTTTTGTAAACAAGTTACATCAATCATTACAAAGAAAGATTTTCTTAGTTTCGTAAGTTCTCAACTTATCGATTCAGTTTGATAAGTTGAGTGACAATTCCGTGAGCAAATTCGAATACGTTTATAGACAATATGTAATTTTTCGACTTACGGAAGTTGTAACAAATTACGTAAGCTGCTTACGCGAGCTAAACTTACAGGTGTAATCGTGGCCTAAGTATTATTTACGTAATTTCACTTTAAGTGTAAATGCAGTCATTACTTACGCAAATGTTAAAGAAGCAACTTAAAGGTGTGATTGCAGCCTAACATTATGTATAAAGTCGTGCTATTATAGGAGACCTTGATACCTTGATGTTGGACAACTTCGACTAGAAGCTCTGTACAAAGTTGAACCTGCCAGGCTATTGTAGGCTTTGTATTGTATAAGTCGCCAGCCACATTTTATTAAATGCATACCTACTACCTAAAAGTGGCTTAGAAATAAAGGCTTTTTTATTTATTTAATTCACCTTAAAATGCGAGTGTTCGCTACAACCCTAGTTACCACTGGTTTATAATTCGTTTAAAAAAATCCTCGTTATTATTTATTCATCTCTAACGGCCAAAATTAATAAACAATAATTATTTTGATTAATCTATCAGCTGTAATCTGTTTGTGAGTTACCAGCAAAATTGTTTTGTTATTGACAAAATATGAAAAATAATAACGTGCTTAGATGCTAAGTAACTTATCGAAAGATTACAGATAGAACCGATGATAATATAGTTAGGCCGTGAACAGGAACGCCCCGCACACCCGCACAGCCTCTGCGCTAATCCTGTGCGGAATAGCGCGGGTGTGCGAGGCCTCCCTCGCCTCATACCCCGATTGCGATCGCGACCTGTCGCGTGCTATACAGAATTCATAATTTCAGTACCTTAATTCCACCGATGGCACTAATTTTTTTTTCTAATAACTGCGCTCAGTAATCCGCAATCGTTATGGCCCCTTTGATTTGAACACGCCCAGAGCGCAAATTCTCTCATTATTGTGCGCAAGTGCGAGCTCGTGTGTTGGCCAGTTGAACTCGCCGCGTGGTTCAGAGCGGCCATAAAGATTGGCGAATACTCTAAAGTGTTCTTATATTATGAGATAGAATTCTTACATTATGAGGAAATATAATAAGCCAAATTTTCTATCATTTATTAATATTTTTCTTAGCGGTTGCCTCTTATTTTATTGTTTAAAATGAATAATCCTTTTTAATCAATACATTTAATGTAATTTTTCATACAATTATTTCCTAATTTTCGATTACTTATCACATAATATTCCAAGTCGTTAATTCGTTTTATATGAATTATTTTAATAGTAATGAGAATTGAGATACTTAGACATAATCTGGCTATTTGTAATGTTAGCCATCCTTTAATAATTTCAGGTTCAATACAAACTCAGACTATAGCTCTCTGTGTGTTTATTGAGACTTGCAAGTAGCATAAATAGTTCAATCTTTTAACACATTTTATAGAGCCGGCGGAAAGCTGGCGAAGCGCGGCGCAGAGCGTTTTTCACTGTCAAACTATTATCAACTTTGTTTACGTTGAAATAATATCAAAAATTCAATCAACTTGTCTAGTAGTAGTGTTTTGTAGTAGTTTGTGTGTTTCAACTTTCAACGTAGCTATAGTCGATGTTTGGTAGTGAAAAATGTTCTGCGCTGCGCCTCGCCAATGTGCGCTGGCCCAATAAGTGTCAATACGCAAACAACTTATAGTCGGATAAATATGGTCCTTATTTTATTCAAATAAATATAATAATAGCATGACAAAATCTAGCGATAATTGCCAACTGTGTTTAAGTTGTATTAGAACGATACTCAATAATAAGTATTCACTAGAAAAACAGTTCTCAGCCTAGTAGGCAAAATATAAAACAGAGTAAAAGAGGGGAAAACATCATAATATAATATGAAATAGAATAGTTATTATCATTTGCTATGTGCAATATCAATATAATAAAATCATTAACAAGGCTTTCATGCCATACATGTCTGTTTGAAAAACAGGCACAATTTAATATTCTCATAAGTTACAACAACAAATGCTCTAACATCATGCAATCATAACATAGTACATTATTTAGAATTATATCTAAGAAGTAAAATAAAAAAAAACAATAATTTTTGCGTTCATACATAGGAATGGGCAAAGTAAGAAGTGGCCGTTTTACAAAATGTACGTACGCTTGTGCACTTATTACGTATTTAGTATTTACTCGAATGAGTGTACAAGCGCTTAGCTCACATACATTTTGTATGACGGGCTTCAAATCGTATTTTTACTAAAACGAATACGAATTGTACAAACACCCTTATGATTATATCAGATTTCATTATCAAGTAACCGAACACTCTAGTTCATAATAATAATCATTATTTTTGTCTGTTTAGTTACAAATCCAAAAAAAATCACTTAAGTGAAATTCATTCTATTAATGGAATAAGTTGGTATAAAAATGCACATTAACAACAGGCAAGCGGAAAAAGGCAAAATATATTAAAAAAAACGCTTCAAACATACAAATTTAAAAAAAAAGAATATAAAAAATATTAGCCACTATATTACAATGAGATTCGATTATATGTTTTAAATATATCAAAGGTTCTAGGAATTTACTTACAATAAATTCATAACAATTATTGAAAATGAGATTTGTTTGGAATGATTTTGGGATTTACAGTATTTGGTTATCACACGACTGCCCAAAAAAAGGAGTGTAATGTTTTCAGCATTCATGTGTAATCTCCCGATAGAATGACAGCTACAATGTCACGATCGCAATCACCTCTGATTGGTTGACGCTCGCTCATTATAATTCGATTGCGATTCGAGTGCGATTCTTGTGGCTACAATGCATTGTTGCAACAAGAATCGCACAAATTCAGCCAATCACAACAATTGAGATTGTAATAATGATTGATGCAGGTTTTACGAAATCACCCTACAGCAGAAGTGGCCGTCACTGGCGTGTCAATATCAATTTTGGCAAGTGTTTAGTACGCAAAACTTGCAGAGGTCGACTTTAGAGTGAACTAGAGTGAGAGAACTCTCGGTTCGATCCTGAATCGATGAATATATTAAATATTAGGCTATAGTGACGTAAAATAAAAGAAAAATAGCGCTTACTGCGTCAAATGTACTAACATTTGACGCTTGCCAGTGACGTGGAAGCCTCGAAGTTTTGTTAGAAGTTCCCTAACTGTCGTGAACTGTATTGACTTGCTGCGAGTGTTCACACCGGTCAAAAAGCTGACTACTGCAAGAAACTGCGGGAGTTACTTGCCAGGACACTGCCACCAATGATGACCGACAATATAATATAATAGCGAGAGATATGTAAAACTTAACAATAGCATTGCTTTATTTTGTAGCTTGGCTCATAAGGAAAAGTACATGCCTTCGCATCTAGATCCTTGGTGAAAAGGCACCTTTATATGGTTACTTAGCTAAGCCTGTATATTTCTATAATCTTTGGTATTAATACAATATAAAAGCACATCACATCACGGCTTACAATATGGCTTAATTACAACATTATCACTATTAAGATTGATATATATTATTTCGTGTCTGAAGATATGGTAAATGAGTCTTCATTATTAAGGAATTTGGCAACTTTTTAATTTTGATAATTTTGAAGCCTCAAAAAAATGTATAAAGAGATCAATTTCACAGTGAATTTTCGAATAGGATTTTATATGTTATAGCCTAAACATACATTAAACATTTAAAAATATTTTCTAAAAATTATATATTACAATTATAATTTATAAAAATGGCGGCCACGCGCATTAGCAATTTGCGGGACTTATAGCTAGCTGGTTATTTTTAATTTATAAAATGAAAATTAAAAATTCGCAACGGTAAACTTTATTTGTTATATTAAAATGATGGGAATATTGAACAATTACACTCGAGGCGTATCATCAATTCATCACCACGGTAAGTTGTTCATCACCAAAGTCTATCATTCGTCTCGCCACCACAGCTGAAGTCGCCGAAACCTTTTCTCCATTCGTCATTCACTAGTTTGTTCGCCTGAAATAGATTTTTTTTCAAATTCCATTACAATTTAGCCATTGACTGTGATATCACCTGGTGGTAAGTGGTGATGCAGTCTAAGGTGGAAGCAGGCTAACTTGGGAAAGATATGGCAGTTTTTTATTAAACCCCTTATCGGTTTCTACACGGCATCCTATGGGAACGCTAAATCGCTTGTCGGCACGTCTCAGCTTGTGCAAGTAACGGGGTTGTAACGGATATCGTTTTGCAAATGGCAGATACATGAAGGGTAGTAAGATTATCGGTTTTGTGGATGGGGATGGCGATTATCTTTCATTCAAAAGCGGTTCTATAAATGAGAGCGTAAATCGTACTCTGACAATACATCTCCTCGCTCAGCTTCGTTAATCTCAACATATAAATACCTTCGTTGTTGTTATGCCTAGCGCGCACGAGTCGCTCGGGGTGCGAGTGCGCCAGCTGCGTGTAGTCGCGGAACACTTCGTTGTACGTGTCATCGTTGGACGACATCTCGCTCTCGCGCATCTCTTCATTCAGCTTCGTTAATCTCAATCTATAAAAGGTGTTTTTTACTGTATGAGATTTGCGCACAAATTGTAAACCTAAAAACTTGGACAAAACGTGCGAGACGCATTAGTATCACGACTGACACTCCTGTGACACATGTTATACCTAATCTACCATTAATTAATATCATCTACAAAGAACTACAGTCCACACATGATCACGGAATTATATTGTAGGTACACTTTCACAATTGGGTATTTGACTGCATCAAAAATAAATTATTTCTCAGTGATTATTAAATAGAGGGTCTTCCAAAATAAGTAAAATCCACGTCCTTTGTTGGTTTTATGTGTAATAACCATTTTAAATTATCGATTAAACTAAAAAAAGCACGTCAAATGATTGTGACGTCACACACCGGTATTTCATAGAATATCGCATACGAAGCGCGCGTTTTGACGTTTGATAAAAAGTGATTTGACTAGTTGTCAAATACCGTAAACGCGTCACTTTTCTTAGACCCTGCTGCAATGTACACTGAACCTAAGGATGGGTTCTTGAATATACCGCCAAGAAACCAGCTGTAAATTAAACCGTGTTCTATACACAACTAATATTGAAACACTAGTATTTACGTTGATAATATACTCACAAAGTAACAATATCGGCGTTAGCGTGCCCGACGGCAATGTCAAGCGGCGTCCGTCCTTCGTTATCCACGAGGGTTTGGTCCGCTCGATATCGAAGCAGCAGACATACCTGTTAAAACAAAATGCTGTAGAATCGAGTATAAGTCCCGCAAATTGCTATTGCGCTGGAACCATGTCTCATTAACATCGAAATTATGTCATTTTGACGTCGGCCGAAATAAAAATATACCATCAGCTTGAAACTTCAGTCTAGTGCTGACGTCACTAAAATGGCGGCCACGCGCATTAGCAATTTACGGGAGTTATATGAAAGGGTTTTAGTGCCGAAAATAATCTACTTTTCACTTAGATAGCGAGGAAATGAAACAGTGATACACGACAGGACCTATAGTTCGATTCCGGAAAACCGGCATCAATCTATTACAATCGAAATTGTATTGTGATTGGCTAAATTGATAGTATTTTTGCTGCGACATAGATTTTAGCCAATTGCGATGCCGGCCAGTGAGAGGTGATTGCAGTGGTCACACTGTAGCTGTCATTTTACTGATATCGAGCCCCTGTAGATGAGCTCACTTTCAAACTTCACCGCTGGTGATACGTGTGCCCACGTAATCCCCCACCATAATCGCCCACTGCGCAGGTGCAATATCAGAAGCCTTTTAACAAGACGCCAAATATGCAGACCGATGTATCACCCACTGTGCAAGTTCAAGGTCGGACACCTTTTGACCTGACACCACCTGTAGCTTACATGAATAAAGTACCAGGAGAGCATAGGAGCCTAGGCGCTATAGAAATTTCCATACAACACTTTTATGCCCAAGAGCATAAAAAGCAGTTTTAGTCCGCTTAGGTACACTGGGCATAAAGAAGAACTTTACGAGCATTATAAGAAAAAAATCATTGTTTTGCGTGTACGTGTGTATAGATTAGTTTTGGCTTACCTGGCCAGTGTGGCCAGCCTCAGTGGCGAGGTGCAGAGGAGTCATGCCGTCGTCGTCTTGAGCATTCAGTTTGCTGCCGTTCAACAGGAGGAACGAACACGCCATCACAGATCCCTGTAACATCGTAAATTATTATATATTCGTATTTTTAAATTAGCTGAAGTCTTGTGCATTAGGCTATGTGGGTTTTATTTTATATATCCACTAGCTTATTCCAGTGACTTATTTGCTTATGTTGTCAAATGAAAAATAAAGAGTTGTGGACCCGAAGGGGTAATGGCGCCCCCCATAGCTCGAAGAGTTTGGAGCCCAAGTAGTAATGGGCGCTCCATATGTGGAGCGCCCATTACATTTCGAGCTATGGCTCGAAGAGTTGTGAAGCTGAAGTAGTAATGGGCGCTCCACATAGCTCTAAGACTTGTGGACCTGAAAGGGTAATGGGCGCCCCACATAGCTTGAAGAGTTATGGAGCTTAAGACGTGGTAAGGGGCGCTCAATATAGCTCGAAGAGTTGTAAAGTTGAAGTGGTAATGGGCGCCCCACTTAGCATGAAGAGTTGTGGAGCTGAAGTGGTAATAGGCGCATCACTTAGCTCAAAGAGTTGTGGAGCTGAAGTGGAAATGGGCGCCTCACTCAGCTCAAAGAGTTGTGGAGGTGGAGCTGAAGTGGTAATTGGCGCATCACTTAGCTCAAAAAGTTTTGGAGCTGAAGTGGTAATGGGCACCTCACTCAGCTCAAAGAGTTGTGGAGCTGAAGTGGTAATGGGCACCTCACTCAGCTCAAAGAGTTGTGGAGCTGAAGTGGTAATGGGCACCTCACTCAGCTCAAAGAGTTGTGGAGCTGAAGTGGTAATGGGCGCCCCACTCAGCTACAAGAGTTCTTCAAAAGGTCTTATATTTTTACGTACGCTAAGCACGGCCGCGTGCAGAGCTGTGCGCTTGTCGGCAGCGGGCTCGCTGGGGTCCGCGCCGGCGGCCAGTGCGGCGCGCATCACGCACACGTTGTGCGCACGCGCGGCCCGGTGCAGCACCGCACCCGCTGACAGCGTCGACATGTCGCACGCGCCTGTCAGTGAGGTATCATATTAAATATTTGCGCTTATTTGCGCAACTTCGTCCGCGTGGTCTATACAACTTTCAAACCAACTCAACTCGACCCTTAGGGGTTGAATTTTCAAAAATACTTTTTTAACGATATGTGATAATAGCTATCTGCATTCTGCATGCCAAATTTCAGCCCGATCCGTCCATAGTTTGAACTGTGCGTTGTTAGATTGTATTTTCAGCTAAATGCATGCCGGTTTGCCAGTAATTGGGTGTACACGCCGTTATGCCAAAGTAAATAAAGCTTAACACGTTGGTGGACAGTACAAGTTAAGAATTTCTTCCTAAATGACACTTCTTATTCTCATACATTGCCTATGGGCGTA
This sequence comes from Maniola hyperantus, assembly GCF_902806685.2. Taxonomy (NCBI): domain Eukaryota; kingdom Metazoa; phylum Arthropoda; class Insecta; order Lepidoptera; family Nymphalidae; genus Maniola; species Maniola hyperantus. Next base: position 9,260,126 of record NC_048550.1, read on the forward strand.
GTGGCAATGCGGTTGTATGTACAATGTTGTTGAGTGACAGAACGCATATAGGCGTCGCCTGAAGGATAGTAGTCCTTGTCGGACCCGTATTCCCCATCATCAGCATATGGATCTTCACTAGATTCCGGAGTTTCAACTTCATTGAACAATTCTAACAACCGTTTTTGTTCCCTTTCGTACGGATCTCCAGGCGCCATCTGTAGATAAATTCATTATTGTTTCAATACCAAAAAACTGCATTCAAAACAAGCAACTACTAATATTAGAAGCACAATTACCTTATACGTAAGTTACATGAATTGAATTTGAATGTTTCGATAAATAAAAACACAAAAATACGTTGATAACTTACCACTCGAACCGTTATTTGCGCGCGAAAGTATGAGGTGACACTAATCCTCCCGCCGACGCGCACTACGTGACTAAATGTATGAAAACACGACGCCCACGAGCGTACTGTGCGGGGAGAGGGGTACCGGAATTCTGTCAATGTGTGTGTAACTTGACATGTTGTAGAACTATGTACGATGACAGTAGGAAAGCCGCATTACTTTTGCGGTGACACTACAACATGTTCTTCCTTGTAAAAGTATTGAAAATCAAGCGCCCTCAGACGTACTGCCGTGACACGAGTAATAACTATGACGTCTACAGGCGTTCTGTCGTATCATTATTTACTATCTGAACGTCCGTGGACGTTACTGTCCATCAATGTGTTAATTTGAGACTGTTTTGTCTTTGTTTTCAAGAAAGACGGCGCATCTCGGCTCTTCCGGTGTGCATTGCATCTATGGTTAACTTCACCGTCACACGCATCGCAGGCTGTTTGACCAGCCGGTCATTTAACCACTCGTGTGTTTCTCCCTTAAGTGTAGCGTTACATTTGCTTAAGTTACCTATGACACATCTATTGAATTTCTGATGCTTTCGGCGTAGCGCCGTACCTTCCGTTGGGCTTCGGCTAGAACGCATACAATGTATTTTGCATAGCAAGCGACACATTACGCGACCGAAAGTTCAGCGCGGGTATTTCTTCTTCTAAGCCCTCTATAATAGTCAATAAGTACCCTTATTATAAATGCGAAAGTGTGTTTGTTGGTTTGTCCTTCAATCACGTCGCAACAGTGCAACGGATTGACGTGATTTTTTGCATGGGTATAAATAAAGACCTGGAGAGTGACATAGGCAATTTTTTTCCCGGAAAATCAAAGAGTTCCAACGGGATTTTTAAAAAACCTAATTCCACGCAACTGCACAAAAAGTGGCGACACCGGCTGACGACGACGTACCGCCGCGCCGTACGTAATTTTTCGTCGCGCAAATCGCTGAACTAAACGCACGGCGCTGCCCCGTCCGACAGTGTGTCACGCCAACCGAATACTTACTACGACCGATAGTTCAGTCGCTGAAGCCCTTACACTATGTAAAATGCGTTTCAATAGTAACCCAGATCGTCTTCTTCCCCTTCAGTGGAGTCATGGTCGGAAGGCAGGCTGAGATCGACGGCGCGCTCGCTGGCCAGCTCTGTGCCGATCAGTAGCACCGGGCTGCCTTCCGACTTGCTGGAGCTTTCCGATACTGAAAATGTTATAAAATCGGTTACTCAAGTTTAAATTGTGTATAAATAGAAACAAGAACCGGCCAAGAACGAGTCCGACTCGCGCACCGAGGTTCCTTACTATAGTTGTATTTTTAGACATTTTGCACGATAAATCAAAAACTATTATGTATAAAAATAAATACAAATCTGTTTTAGAATGTACTGGTAAAACCCTTTCATATGAAACACCACTTGGTATATTAATCTTACTTTGAAAGTTGAAAGTACTAATTATTTGTTCATGAACACATTTTAATTGCCACAGACAGACAACAAAGTGATCCTACAAGGGTTCTTTGACTAGGGTTGTTCTCAAGGGTGACTTGGACTAGGATGATTGACTACACAAATTTCAAATCCGTATTGTACCCCCTTAAGGGTCGAATTTTCAATAATCCTTTCTTAGCGGATGTCTACGTCATAATAGATACCACCAGTAGTTTAAGTTGTACGTTGATAGATGAATCAGTCAGTCAGCTTTTCCTTTTATAAATATAGATTTTAGATGTATCTTGTCTTATATACGAATAAAGTCGTACCACTGGTGTTGCTATTTGCATCACTTTTTTCATCTTTAATAGTTTCCGGTACTGAAGGTGGAGCTCGAACTCTGAAATAAGCAATATATAAAAATACATTCAACATTATTGGAACAAACTGGGAATAAATCTGTAAATCGCCAAGTCAGTTGTAAACAAAACAATGCTCGAAATATACTAAATCCACTTGCGCCATACTGATTAATCAGATTTAATTAAAAAAATTAATGCTGTCACTTTTTGGCACATTTATATGCCTCCTGCCAAAAAGTGACAGCATTACATTTAACCAAATCAATTTACAGTACGCGGCAGTACATCGACCTTTAGCCGTACAAATATAATATATACAAATAAGAGTAAGATGGACAGAGACGACCAATCATAATCAATGATAATTGCTAGATAATGTGACAATTTTTTCGCATCGTCTATGAGTGATTGCTCTACCGGGAAATCAGTTCGCTTGTATGAAGTATCGGCGATGTGGTATATTCACCGAGTAAAGATATGACATTATATACAGGGTTCGACGAAGCCGTGTAGACAGAGCAATCGTGCGGGTAAGTGCGGGATGAAGGAGCGACTGGCGGGTGATTACGTAAAACATTGCAGTAGCGACAGCAACGCAACAGTTTATTTGCTGTCTCTCTTCTTCTTCTTATTTTGCTTTGTGGCTATTGCTGTCTCTCTCTATTCGGACGTTTGACAGCGCGTTCGCGAGATTTACGCCTGTCGCGAGATACGTAATCACTCCGCCGAACTGGCCTATGTATAGTACGCCACAGGTCGAGATAGCAATCGGGGTATGAGGCGGGGGGACGCCCCGCACAGCAGCACGTCACCCACGCTCGCCCGCACCGGGTTAGCGCGAGGGCTATGCGGGTCGTTCCTTCCCCGATTGCCATCTCGACCTGTCGCGTACTATAGTTAGTGCCCTATGATGACAGGTCGTCGCGGCGTCATTCACCGTCGAGATCTACTGTGGTATGGTGGTGGTGGTACCTCCGCCTCGCGCGTCGCACGGACCAGCGCCTGCCGTTCCTGAGCGGCGAGTCTTGCAGCGAGTCGGCCGCGGCGCAGCGCACGATGTTGCGCACGAACGCCAGCTGCACGTACTTGGCGCGCACCCACGCCTCGCGCACGCCACTGCCGCCATAACATTATTGCTACGTTATGGTAAAGCATGGAAATGTGAGCTTTATATTGAGATTCTTACGGTGAAGTTCTCAGTAAGTATTCACTTGAAAGAAGTGTACAACGCGTAGACCACGTACACTTTAATTTTGAAATTCCATCGTAAGTGACAAGACATAAAGCTCACATTTCCATGCTTTACTGCGAGTTGAGTCAGCGTCGAGTCTGTGTAATGTGCAAAGACGTGGCCGGACTTTTTCAATAAATTTGTTTTGTCAAAAAAAAAGTACTTTTGAACAACAATTTCTAATATATTTTATACTAGCTGATGCCCGCGACTTCGTACGCGTGGATTTATGTTTTTAAAAATCCTGTGCGAACTTTTCCGGGATAAAAAGTAGCCTATGTCCTTCCCCGGGTTGCAAGCTACCTCTGTACCAAATTTCGTCAAAATCGGTTGAACGGTTGAGCCGTGAAAAGCTAGCAGACAGACAGACAGACAGACAAACACACTTTCGCATTTATAATATTAGTATGGATTTAAAAAGAAAAGCTGACTGACTGACTGATCTATCAACGCACAGCTCAAACCACTGGACGGATCAAGCTGAATCCTAGTCTAAGATTAAAATTATGTAAAATGTATTGCTGCTTGTTTCCAAAAAAAAAACTTACGTGTCACAGTCTGGAGTGGCCCTTTTGATCGTGGTCCCGTCTGTATTAGCCTCGTATATTAAATTCACTATTTTATTCCCTAATTCTGCCATTACCTGTACAAAATAGTGTAAAATAATTAGCCAAAAAAAACAAGTGTAAAAGTTCATAAGCTGTGATAGCCTAGTGGTTAGGACGTCCGCCTTCTAATCTGAGGTCGTGGGTTCGATCCCGGGCACGCACCTCTAACTTTTCGGAGTTATGTGCGTTTTAAGTAATAGTAAAATTTTTTTTTTTTTTACTTTTATTTATACTCACTTTAACGGTGAAGGAAAACATTGTGAGGAAACCTGCATGCCTGAGAGTTCTCCATAATGTTCTCAAAGGTGTGTGAAGTCAACCAATCTGCACATGGCCAGCGTGGTAGACTATGGCCAAAACTCATCTCTGAGAGAGGAGACCCGTGCGTCGACAAACTCTGTGAGAGGAGACCCGTGGCCCTACCGCGGTTGTTTGACAGCTACAATGTCAGGATCGCAATCATCTCTGATTGGTTAATGCTCGCTCACTATTGGCCACAATGCATTGTTGCAACAGGAATCGCACAAATTCAGCCAATCAGAACAATTGAGGTTGTAATAATGATTGATGCAGGTTTTAGGCAATCGCCCAGCAGGAGCCGTCGATGGGTTGATCATGATGATGATGAGTAATGACAAAAAATTGGCTAAAAATGTTTGTCATGGTCTAAAGTCAAACTTGCCTTAATAATGTCTGGTTCCCAATCATCTAAAGTAAGTGATCTTACTTTACTAACGTGAACGCCTAGAGAGCGATGTATGCCCGAACATTCTGAAACAAAAATATTGCCACAAAACTGTACAAGACTGCAAAGATCGATATAAAAATGGACCAAGTTCGAGTCGGACTCCCACACGAAGGGACTCCCACATTCGTTCCATGGAAGGGTACCATCGTACAAAAATAACACTTTTTGCTTTACGGAACCCTTATAGGATCACTTTGTTGTCTGTCTGTCTGATGTCTGTCAAGAAACCTACAGGGTACTTCCCGTTGACCTAGAATCATGAAATTTGAAAGATAGGTAGATCTTATAGCTGGCTTTAGGGGAAAAATCTGAAAACTGTGAATTTGTGGTCACATCACACAAAAAAAATTAAATTGTGGTCATAAACTAATAATTAGTATTTTCAATTTTTGAACTAAGATAACTGTATCAAGTGGGGTATCATATGAAAGGGCTTCACCTGTGGATTTTAAAACAGATTTTTATTTATTTTTATGAATCATAGTTTTTGATTTATCGTGAAAAATGTCGAAAAAATGCGACTGTACTACGGAACCCTCGGTGAGCGAGCCTGACTCGCACTTGGCCGGTTTTTTTAAATTGTATGGCATTCATTTTGAAATATACATTATTTGTAGTTATAGCAGCAATATAAATATAGATACTGTGAAAATTTCAACTTACTAATTATTACGGTTCACGAGAGGTGAGAGAGCCCGCTGACAGACAGACTGACGGACGGACGGACAGGCGGATAGCGGGGGCTTAGTAATAGGATCCTTTAAGCACCATTTAGGTACAGAATCCTAAAAAGTGCCAAAAGAAACAAGAGACAAAAAAATCATGAATAGTATAAAGTAGATGATATACCTATACACAATGTGATTCCGAGGTTAATACTGGCCCAGCGTGGATTGGGGCTGCCGCAGTCACAGCAGTAATTATTTCCGGGTATGCTCAGTAACTGTTCCCATATTCTGAAAAAAAAATATTCAAGCAGCTACAGTAGGTACGCGGCAGAAAATGATGTACATCGACCTTTAGAAAGAAATAGCGGATTTGTAGAGCATTGTCTCTGCCATTGATACCGATAAAACGTCATATAGGTATGAGTGACAGAGACAACGTTCTACAAAGCCGAAATGTCTATAAAAGTAATCCTCTGCAGTAAGTTGTATTGTTGATGTTTTTCATCCCGAAGGACAGTAATATTTTTTCTCCTACTTGCTCGGATATTACTTCATTATATATTTTTAAAAAGTTTTTTTTTAAATACTTAAGTACTTAACACATTTTTAAAACGGACTGAAAAGTATAAAATATAAAGTTCGCTATGAGAATAGTTGTAAGATTTAAAACGAAAATCGTGGGGCGCACGACGTAAGAAATATATTATTCGGCAGGCAAGTGCTTTTTTCCGGTCTGGGCAGTAATGTACTATAAGTAGGAGTTGTCGCGGCTCTGTCCCTGCTGGATGGCGCAGCGGATGCCGCGCTGACACTGTCATCATCACACATTACCTTATCTTCTTCATAGCCGGGGTGACGTTGAGCCGGTCGGCGGAGGAGCTGGCGTGGTCCGGCACGAGCACCATCTGCGAGTCGGGGTTGTCGCGGCTCTGGCCCTGCTGGATGGCGCAGCGGATGCCGCGCTGCAGCGCCGCCACCCACGCACTCAGCATCTCCTCCGAGTCCGCTTGTAGCATGTGGCTTCTGGAGACCGATAGTACGATGGACTGTTCAATATTTAACGCGATAAAAAACCGCAGTGAAATCGCAGACGTTGAGTATTAGGTACTACATATAGGTCGACCTGAGAACCTCCTTCTTTTTGAATTTTTAAGTCTGTTAAGAATAGGACTTTGGGCGGTTAACTTTTTTAGAGTTTTAAATCTTGAGAAAAAAGAGCTTGGATAAGTGATATCGAGCACAATATCGAGGAGACATGTTCGAGAATGAGCAAAAATTAGGGCCTAACAAAGAATAAAGTTTTAAGCTTTCTGTACCTGACTGATAGCCCACGAAGTAAAGTGCGATGTCAGACACCACTGGTGTCCGACCTATCGCTCTAATTTTTTATTCGAAGTGGGATAGCGATAAGTAGTTATTTGCTTCAATAAGGTATTAGAAGCACTCCATTCACCTTTAATAAACATTCATGCTGGACGCTAATTGGATATATTGTACTGGAAACGACACGCTGCTTACTTTATTTCAGTAGCAAATCGTTGAATTGGGGTCGCTAATATCTTTTTATCTTTTAACTTTTATTCACAAAAATATTAAACACTAGCTGATGCCCGCGACTTCGTCCGTGTGGAATTATGTTTTTTAAAAATCCCGTGGGAAATCTTTGATTTTCAGAGATAAAAAGTAGCCTATGTCACTCTATAGGTCTTTGTCTATACCCATGCAAAAATCACGTCAATCTGTTGCACCGTTGCGACGTGATTGAAGGAAAAACCAACAAACAAACACACTTTCGCATTTATAATAAGGGTACTGATTATGCTGAGGCACTATGGAAGCCACCGCAGATGCCATGCCAACGACTGATTGCCGCCTTGCAACGGCGCGGCGATGTTAGCAAATCTTGAAAATGAAAATTCTTTAGCATACTGAATGACGTTGAAATAATAAAAGTAAAGTAAATTAACGATTTAAAAGCACTTGTAATAAGTCCAGTTGAATAAAAATATATTCTATTCTATTCTAATATGAACCCGCGTGAAGAGATTGTATTTTGTAACTTACTTGGAAGGTGAGAGGACCTCAAAGCAGAATCGTCTCTCGCCATCGAGCACCGGTTTGACTGTACATAACCTCAAATCTTCTTCCATCACTGTCACATTGAGCTCGCCGGTCCGTTTCCTAAAACGAGACACAGATGTTTAACATTTCAATCATTGGAACAACGTTCTGAACAATTGTATTATTTATCTAAATACGTAAAAGGAAAAGGTGACTGACTGACTGACTGACTGCTCTATCAACGCACAGCTCAAACTACTGGACGGATCGGGCTGAAATTTGGCATGCAGATAGCTATTATGACGTAGGCAAAAAGCTAAGAAAGGATTTTTGAAAATTCAACCCCTAAGGTGGTGAAATAGGGGTGTGAAATTTGTGTAGTCCATGCGGACGTAGTCACGAGTATAAGTTAGTTACCATATATAACAGCACCATATATAGCACCTAATACCATATAGATTGTATGATGTTGTCTGAACTGAGTCCCTGTGAAAAAAGAACCCCGGATGGGTTCGAAACTAGTAGGGCTGACGTCGCGCGTCGACTAAACACGTGAGTAAAGCCGGGTGTAAGATATGTATATTGTATGAAAGTAAATAAGTGCCATGCCCATAAGTGGATTTCCCTTCACGTAAGAGTAATGTAAATTTAATATTTTTCAAAAATTAACCTAATAATTACATACATTCGCACACAAAGGGACCGCAACGCACCATCGTATAAGAAATCTCAAACCATTATAAATACTTATAATCTCAAACCAGTTTAAATAAAAACTCGCGCCATCTTGATGTGTCTCTTGACAGACAACGAAATGATTCTATAAGGGTTCCTTTTTTCTTTTGAGGTACGGAACCCTAAAAAACCGTTTTCTATCGTAATTGGCGTCACAATTGACTTTACAAGAAACAGAAATTTTAAATACAAGTAATTATGACAAGGACAGAATAATTTGCTTTGAAGTTTCTAAATGCACATAAATAATTCGAGTAGGTACTGGGAATTATTAATTTAATAACAAATAGCTTTTACGATTAAAAATTATTATAGCGTTTACGGAAGCTGTGATAGCCTAGTGAAACTGTGATAGCCAAGTAGTTAGGATGTCAGCCTCCTAATCGGAGGTCGGGGGTTTAATCCCGGGCACGCACCTCTAACTTTTCGCAGTTACGTGCGTTTTTAAGTAATTAAAATATCACTTGCTTAATCCTACTCATACTAAGAGGAGATCCGTGCTCGGTAGTAAGCGGGCTATGGGTTGATCATGAGTTAAGTTATAAGCGTTACAGATGCAAAAATATCAATTTTAATCATTTATCTACACCCATGCTTTAAATCCTCTATAAAAGATTCTGAAACAGTTAGCTTATTGCCAACATTAAAACACCCAATATCTTAATAACCATTAAAGCATCCAAACGAGTGTTATAATGTTGTACTGAATTTCATTATAACACTCGTTTGGATGCTTTAATGGTTATTAAGATTTTGGGTGTTTTAATGTTGGCAATAAGCTAACTGTTTCAGAATCTTTTATAGAGGATTTAAAGCATGGGTGTAGATAAAGTCCTGTATGCAACTGTTGATAATTAGGTATTAAAACACTCAAGTCATACTATACCGATAAACCGACTTTCGTGTTTTAATGCCCCTCTTTATTCAACAGTTGCATAAATAACTATTAACGTCTTCATAACGTGTGCCAGATGCAACTATTTGTGAGACTATAGTCTCGTATATCGGTGTGCTGGTACTGTTTGTTTACAGTATGTGCGCTCGTCACGCTTGAGCTGGGAGGCTGGCTAAGTGGGACGGCGCTAGAGGTCAGGGTCTCGCGAATTAACATAATTCACGCGGTATACAATAAACTAAGAAAAACTAGAGACTTCGAAATGTTAGAGGTGCGTGCCCGGGATCGAACCCCATACCTTCCGAATAGGATGCGGATGTTTTAACCACTAACTAAACTTAACTAATCCGTACTAATATTATAAGTGTGTCTATCTGTCTATGTGATAGCTTTTCATGGCCCAGAGATTGAATCTCAGTCTACTTTTTGTCCCGAGTCCCGAAAAATCAAAGTTCCCACAGTATTTAAAAAAAAACCTAAATCCACCTTTACAAAGTTGCGAACACCATCTATTTAGTACAGAGATAACTTGCATCCCGGAGACGGACATACTACTACTTTTTATCCCGGAAAAACTAACACTGCTGACTAGACATACGAGTATATAAATAATAAAAACAATCTGTTTCGAGCCTTGAAGACGTAGGCTTGTAAGAAAAAACATTCCTGGATCTTAAAAGCATCGATATAAATGACAAGATATGGTCAAGGGAACAAAATTTTTCACGGTTTAGGAACCAAATAAATCAGCGATACTAATGAACGACCCGTTTGAAATCCAGACGTCACTGAGGTGGCATTGGTGCTAAAGCACCACTGAGTCGCTGCCATTTTGTTTGTTCAATAACCCTGTCCATACGAAGTAATATATAAGTCAATGCTGAAAAGTAAAGAAATTACCGCATACTAAAACACCCTCCGGTTATTAAATATTTCATGAAAATTTGTTGACGTTTATAGAATTGATAAAAAAACGCGCGATGATGTTAAATATTTAATGCACATTTTAGCATTTGTGGTATAGTCTGAAAAAAGTAAATAAACTCACCTATACACAAGCCGGTTGTCATAGAGATAGAACCATCGCCTGTTCCAAGTTTTGAAAGCGTTGGATGTCCGTTTGAACAGGTACCCCTGCATCCGGGGCATGTTTTTCAGGCAAGGTGTGCTCAGAAGTCCCTCTTTGGTGTCGCCTTCGGACGCAACGGGTTTACAGCTCGGCAGAACAGTGTCCTTACTGTTGACTATCGAGTGTCGATTCTCCATCTCTTTATCGAGTAGCTTTGTATCGTTACGCATTGTTGCAATCTGCAATGTGCTCGTTAGTCAATAGCTGGCATTAAATTGCTTAGCGTCTAATACTTTCTTAATTGGTTATAAGTAACGATATCTGGATGCATAATGACTAACAAGTAAAGTAAGACCAATGAGACGAGAGAAAGAATGAAGAGTATGTTTAAAATGCATACATTTTGAGAATGCACTCGCAATATTTACTCTATGTGTCTCCTATCACATCAAAAGTACGGTTACCCCCGTTCCAAAGGGCCCAGATTTAAATCGGATGTTCCAGAGGCAGAAGCTATTCCCACTTGTCGGAAACCGATTTTGTGTCAAAATGTACTGCCACTGGAACACCAAGCGATAAACGACCAACGACAAGTGGGAACGGGGGTTGCTCTTAGATTAACGACTAAAATCGTACTTTTGACATGACAATAGACACATAGAGCAAATCTTATGACGGGTGCGTTCTCAAAATGAATGCATTATACATTCTTTCTCTCGTCACGATGGCCTTAGTATCTCTTGCGTAATTTCAATTGGAGAAAAATACATAAAATAGGTATGTTTGTTTCTTTTACAAATACAAGAGATACCTACAATATTCATGCAACAATAAATATCGGTTCCGTAATTTTTTTTGGGTAAGTAATAAAATATAAGCTAGATTGGCAGATAACATAATCTATTACGTCTCACAAATTTTGTTATAAGTGTGAAATCTTCAAAAATTTGTATTAAGTGGTTTTTAAAACCTTCACAAAATATCACCTACTATTTAAATGATTCAAAACTACCATTATCAAAATAATATAAAATCTAAATCACGTTTAATTAGTACATCACGATAAAAATAAAAAAATAATTATTAAAAATCTAACGTGGAACGATCTAAACTAAAAGAGGTAAACAGTCATTTAACCAGTGCCAAATTAGAAAATATCATATCCATTTATTGATACATAGTATAAATGTATATTAAGTATATAACTTTTTAATACACCATAACAATACAGTAACTCCATAATCTTATGTTATGTATAAAAGCGAATACTTGTTTGCATGAGATCACGTTTTAATTGGTTTTGGTCCGTCACGTACGTAGCCTCTTTATTTATTATTATAATTGCGTATTAGATGACCCCTAAAGCCTTAAAGGTTGCGGAAGCCTAATGCGACTTGGGAAATGTAGTTGCGTATTATAATTGCAAAATACTTTCGTTCCTATGTCGTTTTAGGCATCGTACCTACTTTGAGCTATTCCGTTCACTTATTCTTCAGTGATTCCCTGATCATGTAAATTAACATATATGAAGTAAACCTTAATAAAATTATAACCGGAAAGCGTTATTTTTCAGATTGGAATATATATTTTTAGTTAAGTTTGAAAACTATCGTACGCAATCGTAGGTACGAACAAAAAGGCTCTTGCCACCAATATTCTGCGTTCATTGAGCCGGCAGGGAGTAGGCGGTATCTTCGAGCAATGAAAATGAAAAATGAAAAAAATAAAAATAAACAAAACAGTTTTGTCAAATTTAAACATTTTCTTGAAAGATCTTGTGATCTTCTCAAATCTCTGGGGCACCTTTTTAAGATACTTTATTTCTCTGCAGTCAGATCTCTTGCCTGCTACTTATCCTTGTATGACAAGTTGAAGGATTTTTACAGACAAATCAGTCAAGGATCAATAAATGTATTAAGCAAAAAAACGAAATCACAGACGTAACTTACACCATTAAAAAACTAAAATGGATGAGGGCCATCTTATACGAAATAAGAAACCAATTGAGCCAAACATGTAACAGATTGGTATCCGACAGAGGAAAAGAGAAGAAGGGGTAGACTATTTCGAAGACGATCTATGGGCAAAGACAGGGAGAGAAAATCTACGACCGTGAAAGATGGAAGAACCTTTACTAGAAAGCAAGACAATAATTCAGCGTTATTAATATTTATTATCGATGTCTTTATATAATATAAGAAACAAGTTTATTGTAAATACTACTTTAGATACATAAGTTGGAAAAATTGAGAAATTTTCAATAAAGGTGTATTTTATCTTATCTAAGTCAAGTAAGTTCTATAGTTTACCTCGTCAGCCGTCGACTTGAGAAAGGGCTCCAAATCCTCAGACAGATCCGCACCCTGATGATGATAGGTGCAGCACGCTTGCAAATACGACAGGAACTATAACAAATAATCTTAATATAAAACAAATAATCTCAATAAATACTTATATCTTTAAAACTCTTGGAATCGCGAATGAAATCATAGCTTATTTCTTTTCTCTATGTATGTCATCGATACTAATTCTGTAGTACACGCAAACTTTAACTTAACTAATTAAGTTAGTATTAGTATTGCCTGCCGACCTTTACTTAGTGTAATGGAAACGCTTCTAAATGGCTGACAGTGTTTTACACTATTGCCTAAATTATTCAACTTTTATAGTAGTCCGGAGAGGAAACGCCCTGCGCGCCCACACAGCCCCGCTAACCCGGTGCGGGCGAGCGCGGGTTACCCCGATTGCCATCTCGACCTGTTGTGGACTATACTTGCAGTCAGAGTAACTATACCTAAATTCGTAATAAGGTATGGGGTATGATAAAACGATGTCATCTTAACTAATCTAAAGCAAATTGCTAATTTCTTTATTTAATTAATCTTTTGTATAATGAATTTGTATAATAACTTCTTCTAAATATAGTAGGTAATTTCGTTTTCAATTACGCAGTAGAACTTCACAATTATACCTAGCTATCGTATAATAATAATATAAGTTAGTTTATGACTATAAACATTTTAATTTAAAGAAAATCACCATACTCTTTAAAGATAATTTATATGAAGAATTGAAATACCATATAAATAATATATGTATATAATTAAAATTAAAGACAACTTCATGGGCTTTATAAATTAAACAAAAATGAAAATACTTTTTTAGTCAAGTAAACTTTCACAAGTACTTTTGAATCGTCGGATGCATCATCTACCACTGTTTCGGAATGCCTTTCCTACCGAGAAGATAAAATAAAGATTACTATTACCTTTAATTTATGCCGCCGCTAATCAAACCGTACAATCCATTGAAAATATTTTCAAGTTAGACACATTTAATTATATTTTTCGCAGCATATATTTTGTACACAAACACGATCCACCTGAACCACTGTCGCCTCAAGATGCCGTAATCAGATTGCGAATTAGTCACTTGGGCAACCTTGCGATTGGCCTGTCACGAAATCTATCGAGCTTCGATTCGCTGTAATCAATGACTAATCTTTGATAGATAGATACTATATTCTTTGGTGGGTGTTGCACTATCAATACCGTAATCGTGATTCTGTTATAGGAAATATGAAAATCCAGGCACAATGCGATACTGTCAATACCATCAATATTTTCTCAATAGTCTGGATATCGCGTATCGCGTGATAATATTGATAGTGTAATAGGTACTTTTGATATTACACTTATTGTTACTATTGTTACAGTGCTACTATAACTATTAGTTTATCGTACCTATCTATGATATAACAATGAACTGATAACGGCAAAGCCTCTTTCAAAATATTGTTACTAGCTTATGCTCGCGATTTCGTCCGCGTGGACTACACAAATTTCAAACCCCTATTTCACCCCCTTAGGGGTTGAATTTTCAAAAATCCTTTCTTAGCGGATTCCTACGTCATAATAGCTATCTGTATGCCAAATTTCAGCCCGATCCGTCCAGTAGTTTGAGCTGTACGTTGATAGATCAGTCAGTCAGTCAGTCACCTTTTCCTTTTATATATTTAGATAGATGGTGCGACGGATCAAAGTTGTAAAAATATAAGATTCCATTCTTGAAGAACTCGACATCAAGCAGCGCTATCCTCCATAGTTCAAGCTCGCATACTTAATTTCAGTTACGAATACAGGCGTGAAGGTTTGTTCATACACGCCCGTTTTCAATCTATCAGTAATCCGTAGATGAATTACTTAGTAACGTTGTTATACTTATTTTGTCAAAAACACCATAATTTTTTCACAAAATATAACATAGCTAAGTTCATATCTCCAGATTACAGATAGATTAAATATTGAAAACGGACGATAGCGACCAGTGATGCAAGGGGAAGTCAAAGGCCAGATCGCGCTGAATGGAAATCCCATTACACGAGTGTGCAAGAAGAGCCGCGTCGGGAAGGAGTGGTGATAGATTGTCAAGGTTGTAAGGGTGTTAAGGTTGTCTGGAAGAGATCGCTATTTAGCGATAAGACCGCCTTTTTGTACCTACTTTTTAAGATTTCTTTCTGTAACCTGTCATTTGTGTTTTTGTGGTGCAATAAAGTATATACATACATACATACATTGTCAACCTTACCACCCTACCGGCAAAGCCGTGCCGCCAAGCGATTTAGCGTTCTGGTAAGATGCCGAAGAAGAGGTGTGGTAAGACCAAAGGGGCATGGGTTTAACAAAAACAAAACAACAACAAAAACTGCCATAACCCTTCCAGGTTAGCCCGCTTCCATTTTAGACTGCATTATCACTTACCACCAGGTGAAATTGCAGTCAAGGGATGTATCTGAAAAAAAAGCAAGCCCCAGGAACCAGCTGAAATGACGACCACGATCAGTCTGCCATATCTGCGCCTGAGAAGTTTCCATAGTTCTTAACCTTCCAACAGGTTTGGGAACAAGTAAAATAATTGGAAACCTAAACTAACTTACTTGCTAAAATCAAAAATGACATCAAAATAGCACACTAACATTTTTGACTATTCTGTAGCGCGTATTATGATGATTTCTGTCAGTTTGAATTTCATGTTAGGCAAATTGAGAAAACAGTGGTAAATTCAGTGAAGGTTCAAAAGCACTAGTAAAAGTTTATTTCAATAAAACGTCTTTCTATTTCCATTATCGATAAAAGCTTGATATTTTACTAGCTCTTACGACCTGTCTATAAAATGTATTAAAGCCGTTCTAGTTCCAGTTCCTTGCCCCGAAAAACAAAAAAGAAACACTGAAAGTGCACGTCTTTGGCAAAAACTTTCTGTGCTCTTTCTTAACGGTGAATACCTAACATTTGTTCACAAACATTTCGACACCGCTGTATCGAGGCAAACTCCACCAATGCGATATTTGACTAAACTAGGTAAACGAATCATGAATTTTCAAGCATTAGGGATGACTTATGCTAACACGTGGCGGGCGCGGACGAACGGATTCAAAACATCACGAACATTTTATATGCAGCAGTTTATGTTTTACCGTGTGGCGTCCGTGATGGGTTAGCATCTTTTTGTGTTTCCAACACGTTGCGGGTATACGAGCCGTGCTACGTACAAGGCGCGGACGAGGCACGGATTCAAAGCATCACGAACATTTTTTATAAGAAGCAGTTCATGCCGTGTGTTCAGTAACCGTGTGGCGCGGGCGTCCGTGCACGGAAACGGCACGCACCCGCCACGTGTTGGCATAAATCATCCCTAAACTAACCCAATTAGCGTTGGTCTTACAACGATTGAGGATTTTCAGCAAGTAAATACTTAAAGCTAATTAAGAGGCCTAAACACTACTTTTATGTTTTCTCTAAACTACAACGTATTATGAAATTTGTCAAGTCTATTGTCATTTTCCTTGTGAACCATTGTGTAATGAATGTGTTATGGAGACCAAATACATAAATACCTAATACAACGATTTACCAAGTTACAGCTAAGTATCTATACTAAAAAAACCGGCCAAGTGCGAGTCAGCAGAGCACAGTACAGCATCGTAAAAATTAGGCGCGCTAGTTTTCCCTCAGTTGGTTGGTCCTAATCACTAGGCTATCACAGCATAAGCAACAAACAATACATATTTTACTCTGCGAGATCGTCGTGTGGGCAATTATGTTCATTGTTTTGCTACTGAGTCACGCATTTCCGTCTAATTCATATAATATGTGCAGCTGTTTGCGTAACATACCACCTGTAGGTATATTGTAACTTCTTACATACTACTTAACATGATCTTTGACAGCGCAGTCATTGGATTAAAATATACTAAGTATTTTATTAATAGTTTATTACTAACCAGCTGATGCCCGCGGCTTCGCCCACGTGGATTTAGGTTTTTAAAAATCCCGTGGGAACTTTGATTTTCCAGGACAAAAATTACAAAATTTCGTAAAAACATTCAAACGCTTGATGCTTTAAAAATCCCGTGGGACCACGATTTACGAATGCAATTCCTTACACTTACAGCATCAGGGTTGAGGAGTTGGGTCCTCGAGTTCAACGATAAAGTCGCGACAGTTTGACAATCGGGGTATGAGGCGGGGGGACGCCCGGCACACCCGCACGTGACTTGTCACCGGCTTAGCACGGGGGCTGTGCTTATGTGCGGGGCGTTCCCTCCCCGATCGACATCCCGACCTGTCGCGTACTATGCTACACAGGTTATGCAAATAAAGATTTGTATTGTATGGATATAACTCACGGTGGCCAAAACTTCGTGTCGCTTGCGCGCCTGCAGCATGGTGATCTTGTGCACATGGTCGAGCGCCGTGTGGCGGAAGCACGAGCGCGTGGCCAGCAGCAGGTTCACCGCCTCCTCCGCGTCCATCGCCTTGTGGCGAGACACCTGCGTGCACGGGTTCATTCTTCACTCTTGTCTCCCCAATCACTAGTGGTTATTTACACCACAGACTTGGAATCAGGGCCATCTTTAACCTATTGAAGGCCCTGGGCACATTAGAATAATTGGGCCCCTATGACCTTGAGAGAGTAGTGGGTCGGGGGTAAACAAGAAAGATCGAATATAAGTCAGTCTTGACTATAATTACCTATCTCTTTGGTCCTCTGTTTGAGTGGGCCCTTTTGACCTTTGATTTAATCGAAATTAATATGTTTTCGCTAATAAAATATCGGTTGGTTGGTTATAGTTCGGTGATCTGGCTGGGACCAGTGGGCCCCTATCTATCGTGGGCTCTGGGCACGTGCCCAGAGTGCCCAGTGGGAAAGATGGGCCTGCTTGGAATAGCTAGATACCGCAAGCTGTATGTCCAGGCGTGGCCACAATTTGGAATAACTTTATTTACATTCTTCTGTCATTCCTCAACTAGGGCATAACCCGACTCGAACTATAGATATGAATATAAAATACTCAAATTTGGCTTTTTTAAATAAAAATGGCGAGCAGATGGGTGACCTGATGTTAAGTGATTACCGCCGCCCATGAACATTTGTAGTACCAGAGGGACCACTAATGCGTTGCCGGCTTTTTAGGACTTTGTTGGTCCGCCCCTTCAATAGCCCCATGTTGTAATCTAATGGGAACACCGCCGAAGGGAGTATCTAGCTAGTCTAAGTCCGTGGTTTACAAACAAACTATGCCGTTTTCGTTTAGGAAACAGATGAACTGTTATAACACCCAATGTTCCAATTTTCACTTTAAATATTATCTAACTCGGCTTTGGATATAAAATAATGTTTCGTTTCTCCTTTTTGCGTACGTCATTAGAACACCTATTTATTGTGTTTAAATGTTTCTTTACCTGAGAATTTCTATTTAAAGCTATGTCCAGATCATTTGAGATTTTATCAAAGTGATGTTTGCTCTCTTTCACACCTTTGATGTCTCTGTAAAAAATACACGCAGTTACATTGTGTCAACAAGGCGTAAACAGTTGTTTGAACTTAACCATTATCAATTTATCAGTGGGTGTGACTCAACGTATTAATTTTACATTGGACATTTTGCTGATAATGTTCTTAGTTATAAAAATCGGTCAAGTGCGAGCGAGTCAGACTCACACACGAAGGTTCCGTAGTTTTTAATTTAACACTTTTAATTTTTTTTAATGTGAACATTTTGAAATTTTTAGTATTTGCATAACTAGAATTTGTACAACGGCGTATTTCTATTGCCGCTATAACTAGCGAAATACATGTTCTGTGAAAATTTCAACTACGAGATACAGCCCGCTGACAGAGACGGGTGGACGCACGGACGGACGGACAGCGGAGTCTTGGTAATAGGGTCCCGTTGGCACGCTTCGGGTACGGAGCCCTAAAAATTCTAACACTCATATTCTGTAACCAACATATTTCAATCATAACTAGCTTTGCGGTTTTATTAACAAAAGTGATTCTTACCGTTTTACTTCTGTAGTACAAAACCATCGGTGCGCGAGTCCGACTCGCACTTGGCCGGTTTTTTAACAAGAGCCCATATACTAATGGATTTAACATGGTAATACTTCTTTTAGGTAGGTAGTGCACAGCAAAAAATGACTATACAAAAAGATTGTGGAATGGTTACACATTGAGCATACTTCAAGGTTCTTGTTTATGTTGATTAAACAATGCTAGTAACGGTGTTAGGGTAGATCTACACATATTCATGCTTCCAAACACTTCTATTTCTACTTCAGGCATACATCCAAGCGCTTAACTATAGTACGCGACAGGTCGAGATGACCGCCCGCATAGCCCCCGCGTTAACCCAGTGGGGTTGTGCCTTCTCATACCCCGATTGCCATCTCGATCGCGTACTATAGTTCCGAGCATGAATCATCGTACGCTTTACGGGGCAGGAAAATATCACAAGCAAAAAATTATATACTCACTATCTGATGCCCGCGACTTATTGCGTGGTAGGTTTTTTAAAAATCCCGTGGGAACTCTTTGATTTTCCGGGATAAAAAGTAGCCTATGTCACTCTCCAGGTCTTTATCTATACCCGTGCAAAAAATCACGTCAATCCGTTGCACCGTTGCGACGTGATTGAAGGACAAACCAACAAACCAACAAACAAACACACTTTCGCATTTATAATAAGGGTACTGATACTAGATGAAGCCCGCGACTTCGTCCGCGTGAAGTTAGGTTTTAAAATCCCGTGAGAACTCTTTGATTTTCCGAGATAAAAAGTAGCCTATGTCCTTCCCCGGGATGCAAGCTATCTTTTTACCAAATTTCGTCAAAATCGGTTGAATAGATGGACCCTGTACCATTAGACAGACAGACAGACTCACTTTCGCATTTATAATATTAGTATGGATTGTGTAATCAACATAATATTTCAATCCTAACATGTGCGGACACAATACACATATACCCTTGGTGTGAAAGACTGAATTTTATTAGTTCAGTGAATGCACTATAATATAAACAAGCATTCTGTTGGTCTTGTGTAATGAAATCTAAATTTAAACTGGTCTCCCTAGAATTACGATACAAAGTTTATTTAAGATGACAGGTAGATTTATAGCATGATACACATATCCTGCAATTTATACTTGACAATGCAAAATGGAATGTAGTGAGTATGTATAAGAATATTGTGAATTGTGATAAACTTACATACCTAAGTTGCAAGTTTCAAGTTCAAGTTGCATCAAGTGTCAAATACCTATAGTACGCAACAGGGTGAAATGGCAATCGAGGTATGAGGGGGACACCCCGCACACCCACACGCCACCCCCGCTCGTCCGCACCGGGTAATGCGGGGGCTGATTGTCATTTCAACCTGTCGCGTACAATCCTACCGAAATATTTAAATGAAAAAAATGTAAGGGTAAGTTTTGTCTAAGGAGTAACTGCCTGATATATTATTGTAGTTGAAATATTATGCAAAGCTAGTCTTTGCATTATGTGAAAAATTGTGTGTAACTTAAATATACAAAGTAATTTGTTAAACATTGAATATCACATTACTATAGTATGAGACAGGTCAAGATTGAAATCAGGGAGGGAACGCCCCGCATAGCCGCTAACCCGGTGCGCGCGAGCGCGGGTGACGTGCGGGTGTGCAGGGCATCCCTCCGCTTCATACCCCCATTGCCATCTCGACTTGTCACAGACTATACATAAAAAACCTAAAAATGTACACAATTAATACTAAGATTAATATAAATAGTTAAAGTTTGTAAGATTGGATGTAGGGGTCAATCAATACCTTCTATTACTCTTAAAACCTATATTTAAGTGAGCGTAAGAGGTAAAGTATAAAAAAATACATACACTTTGATGAAAGCAGTGAGATTCTTGAGTATAGTCCGGGATGCTTGGTCCAGCAATATGGAATGGAACTTGGTCATCTCCTGCAGCGAATGAATCATGCGGTTTAATGCGGACAGCACTGTGGAATCCTCTGTGAAGTTGCTGCTCATGTCCCAAAGTGCGTTTGTGAAGGTGCTACACAAATAATAATCATTAATGTGAAAATTACATCACTTTTTAGGGTTCCGTACCTCAAAAGGAAAAACGGAACCCTTATAGGATCACTTTGTTGTCTGTCTGTCTGTCAAGAAACCTACAGGGTACTTCCCGTTGACCTAGAATCATGAAATTTGGCAGGTAGGTGGGTCTTATAGCTGGCTTTAGGGGGAAAATCTGAAAACCGTGAATTTAGGGTTAGATCACACAAAAAAAATTTAATTGTGGTCATGAACTAATAATTAGTATTTTCAATATTCAAGTAAGATAACTATATCAAGTGGGGTATCATATGAAAGGGCTTTACCTGTGCATTCTAAAACATATTTTTGTTTATTTTTATGCATCATAGTTTTTGAATTATTGTGCAAAATGTCGAAAAAACACGACTTTAGTACGGAACCCTGCCTGACTCCCACTTGGCTGGTTTTTTTTTAATTCATAGAGTAGCCCTGGGCTGCCATCATACCTGCCCTTCGATTGTGGTAGAAATACAGCTACAATGTCACGATCCCAATCACCTCTGATAGGTTTTATGCTCATTCACTTATTGGCTACAATGCATTGTTGCAACAGGTATAGCATAAATTCAGCCAATCACAACAATTGTGATTGTAATAATGATTGATGCAGGTTTCACAGCTGGTGGCAAGTGATGATGGAGCGCACTTACCTAGAAGATGTCTATTCACTACTTTTCAACCAACTTCCAAAGAGGAGGAGCTTCAATTCAGGATGTACTTTTTCCTCTTTTTATGCTACTTTAAATTTAAGTATCCTAATTAGGATTTGAGATAGGTGAGTCAAGAAGGCATGAATGAAAAACTTTTCCTGTTCATTATTTGTGATTTTTTTACCAATGAAAAGCAGAGCTACTCTTATTAATATGCTACTGATTTTATAAAGATTATTGTAGTTAAGTACAATCGTTACTAACTTGTCTTGAATAGTAGTACCGAATGATTTTCACATTAATAAAAAAACGCATAATAATGGGATTTTGCTAGGAGTAGGATATTTTGATTTTGACAAAAAACCTACTCGTAGCAAAATTGTATATTTTACACATTTTTGAATAATTCTGTAAAGAAAACCACACAATATTATTTATGGACGAACGATAAGTATGATTAACAAAAAAAACTTACCTTCTATGACTCATGTAAGTTTTTCCTGACTCTATCATAACAGAACATGTCTTCAAAACTTTGTCAAGTTTCTGCTCCAAAGCTTCAATGCTAGCTTCTTCGGTTTCCAGCTGCTCCCTACAAGCACATATCACACAATTTATCACTTGCTAAATTGCTAAACAAAACACGTACCGATTTTCACTTTCTATTTACAATAAACTTTCAATAGTTACTTCCTTACCTGAATTTTGGGGAGTCTCTCAGGCACTCATCGAAATCTATTAAGGGCTTCATATTTGTTGTTTGTGTTTTTATTGTAGAAGTTTAACAGCAAATTTTCATTGTCCGCTACTTATTTCAATTGATTTCAATATCGACAAATCAGAGAAATTATTGTAAGTACCATTAAAAATTATTGCACGAAACCAGGCCAAAACCAAACCACAGAACCAAACCAACCACAATTTTCCACAGACTACAAATTAATTATTATTCATACATAGATAATGATATACTGACAATTTCCTTTTTTTTTATTTTAGGGCTACCAGGTACAATTTCAAAGTACCCATAATATCGTAGATAGAGAAAATATTATAGTCTGTGTCGGTCTAGTGAAAACTGAAAAATAGCAGCAATTAATTATAAAAAACGATCCCGGATTAACTAAAGGTATAGCGCATTTCTTACTAAAGAGACTTCTGCGGGCTGCGGTAGTGAGTGGTTTGGGTGGGGTAACAGTAATCACAAGTTGACGAATCGCTCGGGTCTCGCGTCAAGTCATCCCACCCCTTCCGCACCGCTGCACTACCGCAGGAACCTGAAGCACTATGCCTTTAGGAAAAATGTTTATTTGTTTTTTTTTTAATTTTGATTGTTACTGATTGCTTATCAAATATAAAAATCGATGTGTGCAACATTGGCTAAATGTCCGAACTACTTTGCCTACCATCAAAATTGAACAAACTTTGCATTAAATGTTAATTTAAAAAAAAATACAAAGTGAATCAGTACCCTTATTATAAACTAGATGATGCCCGCGACTTCGTCCGGTTTAGGTTTTTAAAAATCCCGTGGGAACTCTTAAATTTTCCGGGACATTTTATAGAAAGAAAATATTGTAGGGTGGAAACTAGTCACGGCCTAAGCCTAACTAAGCCCCCCACCAGACCAAACCATAAAAAGTTAGAAATTACGAATTTCAAATTTCCCCTACCAGGAATCAAACCTGGGACCTCCCGCTTATAAGACCACAGCGCTCACCACTGCGTCAAGGAGGTCATTAAAAAGCGACGGGAAATCGTTTATTTCGTTACTCGTGTTTTCCCCGATTATGGGGAAAGTTTATTGTCATTTTATTCGTGTATTTTTATGTTCTAACACTTTTGGCAACAATTACGATTTTTGACATCTACTTGACAGTGACACTACCTTGACAGTTGACACGGACACCATTCATTTGAAAAATCAAGGAAAAATTAAAACCGTGATTTGAATTTTGGATTTGAATTGAAACATTTGGATTTGAATTTTGAAAATGTTCGAATTTTGCTAGTATTTATTGGTAATAAAACAATATGCAATGCTTGTTTATTACATATTCTAATCAGAAACATTAACATCAAAGCAATTTACAGTTACTGTGCAATGTGCAATACAAAATAACATCCGGTTCAGTCCGTTCAGATATCGTGGTCTACTCTAGTTTTATAATAGTCCCGCCAATGTAAAATAAATTAATTAAAGAAGAGGAAACAATCTAAATCCTTAAAATGGCTGAGGATACGAAAATAGGTAATGACAAGTCATCAGCAGAAAAGAAGGGATTACAAAACAATCATATTCTAACGGTTCTGCTCATTACCATTGTGATACCTTTATCAATGTCAATGTGGATAATTAATTTAGTTTATTCCAAACTGATATTAAATACTGAAGGATTTGATGGTAAGATTTTCTATTTCTGTTCTCCTTTTTATATATATTATACTTACCTATTGATATGATACTCCTTCATCATCCTATAAAATATTATATTTTTAGATTGTTTATTTATCTTCGATATATACCTACTGATTGTGTATTGGAGAGAGAATGTTTTAGCCTTATTTTTTTAGCTGATAGATCAGTCAAGCCAATATATTATGCATACCTACATAAATATGAGGACATATTGTGAGCA
The DNA here is from genome assembly GCF_902806685.2 of Maniola hyperantus. Taxonomy (NCBI): domain Eukaryota; kingdom Metazoa; phylum Arthropoda; class Insecta; order Lepidoptera; family Nymphalidae; genus Maniola; species Maniola hyperantus. The sequence continues at coordinate 9,284,035 of NC_048550.1, forward strand.
GGGAAACAAATTGTGAAAGTACATAGTTACATGTTAAAATAAAAATAATAAAATATAAATTAATGGCTTTTGACTTGTGCAACTGGGTTGAAATATCAAAAATCAAAATCATTGTATAATCATGGTACACAGCTGATATTATTTACATTATAAAATATAAATTTGTATTTTACAGAGCCAGTAGTAATAGAACCTACAAGGTGGTTAACTTCCTGCCTCTTACCTATCACGGTAGCTATATACGGATACAGAAAGAAGAGCCTTAATATAAGTGGAGCATTGCTTGGACTAGTGGTAGCATTTGTACTTACACTCGCTAACTACTGCTTTCTGATAGACTTGCTAGTTTTCTTCCTATCTTCTTCTAAAGCTACAAGATTTAAACCACATTTAAAAAGAAAGATTGAAGAGGACTTTAAAGAAGGTATGTCTTCTATTATTTTACACACATTCAAGGTAGCTAAGAATAAGAAATAAATGACCTGCTGTTAAGGCTAGTACTAACTTAAAATTGAATCAATTTTATTTGTTAGGCACAAGGATAAACTGGCTGACTGTTATATAAATAATAGCTTAAATGATAAATCAATGTATCTAGAAACTTAAAATTTTGCATGTAAGTTTTTTCTATAAACTAAAAAGATCTTTAGAACTTCTACCAGAGTGAAGCTGGGGCAGGTCAGCTAGTTGTTTATAGAAAAAAATAACAATTCAACTTTATAGGCAAGATTTTTTTGTACCTTAGAATACAAATTTCCATCCCAACTTCAAAAAAAATTAAAAATCAAAGGGTTCCCATGGTATTTTAAAAAATCTAAGTCCACATAAATGAAGTTCCAGGCATCATGTAGACTTAGTGTAGAGATAGCTGGCAGATTGGAGATGGACATGGACTACTTTTTACCTCAGTAAATCAAAGTTGTCATGGGATTTTTAAAAACCTAAATCCATGCAGATGATTGACGAGTTGCAGGCATCATCCATACTAATCCATACCAATATTATAAATGCAAAAGTGTGTCTGTCTATCTGCTAGCCTTTCACCGCCCATTCGTTCAACTGATTTTGACGAAATTTGGTACAGCCACAGCTTGCATCTAGGGGAAGGGGACATAGACTTCTTTTATCCCCGAAAATCAAAGAGTTCCCACGGAATTTTTAAAAATCTAAATCCACGCGGACAAAGACGCGGGCATCGTCTAGTTCAGAATACAAATAAAACAATGTATGTACCCCACCTATGTTATAATACATAATAGATTTATATTTTTTCAGGTGGTCAAAGAAATTGGATTCAAGTTCTTTGCAATGGAGGCATGGCTACTCAACTAGGGCTGCTGTACTTGTTAGATGTTGGGTCATCTGAGAGGCCAATTAACTTCTTGAATGATTACAGAGCATCCTGGCTCAGTATTGGGGTTCTTGGTAAGATTTAAAATTTATTTTTTGGGTTAGCAGTTAGAACTGAAGCTACATTGAGTAGGGACTCAAGATACAGACTTGTGTAGTATGTACTACACACTAATGAGGTTATTTTGAACAACAAAGTTACAAATTGTTGGAGTTGTTTTGAATGTCTATTTTACATGTCTCACACCCAGGTTTACTCACGTGTTTAGTCGACGTAAGCCCGACGTAAGTCGCGACGCGTGCCCAAACTGAGTCCCTGTGAAAAATGACCCGGAATGGGTTCGAAACTAGTCGGGCTTACGTCGACTAAACACGTGAGCAAAGCCAGATGTGAGACATGTATAATTGAAATCACTCACGATACTCTATAATGTCTATTTTGACTAGTTATATTCTAATATTGCTTTCAGGTGTGTTTGCATGTTGCAACGGTGACACATGGGCCTCCGAACTAGGCACTGTCTTAAGTAAATCTGATCCATACTTAATAACAACATGGAAAAGAGTGCCTAAAGGAACAAACGGAGGGGTCAGTGCTATTGGCACCTTAGTCAGCACTTTAGGAGGTCTTGTCATCGGCCTGGCTCATTACTTAACAATTTTATATTTTGCTGACCGGTCATTGCTTATGTATGCACCTCCACAGTGGCCTATCATTTTATATGGAGCATTAGCAGGCCTTATTGGAAGTGTTATTGATTCATTGTTAGGTGCAACTTTGCAATACTCAGGTGAGAATAAACCAACTGGGTTTCATTAATTTACGGTCTTCACATTGCTGACACACAGTGGCGTGCACAGGGTTTGAAGCCAGGGTAGGCATTAGTTAGGTAGGAACCTGTTTACTGGCAGGTCATAATGAAAAATATGCATTGAGCTTACAACTGGGGTAAGCAGTGCATTTATGCCTCTATGACCTGCACGCCACTGCTCATACTTATGCTATGTGACGTTTTGTCGGTCTCAAAGACAGAGAATGCTCTACAAAACCGCTATCCCTTTCTCAAGGTATTGCACTTACATTATTTTCTGCCGCGTACTATACTCCATTTATATTTTTATTTAGATTGGGTAACTATATTGAACTCTTTTTTTCCATATTTCAGGTGTTGATAAAGATGGAAAGATAGTCTCACATTCCAGCTTAAGTGTCAAACATATAAGTGGAAGCAATATTCTGGATAATCATAGTGTTAACCTGCTATCAACAATTATAATGGGATTACTTTTGCCGACAATCATCAAAAATTTATAGCGGTTATAAATTCCATTTTGTGTTATTTGTTATACCTACTTAATTTATTTTATCAAGAATGGTGTATAATATTAATAATATGGATAAATGAAGTACCTAATAAGATACTTACTTATTTACTTTTTATGAGTAGGTATATAGTTAATACTGTATTTTAAATTATTTATATATTTTTCAAATTAATTACCAAGTATGTACTTAAACCTCAAAAGTTTTATTTTCTTTCCAAATATTACAAGTACCTACCTACTTATTAACTAAACAGCCAGTATAAGAAACTTGGCGCCACCAACTTGGAAAAGATGGAAATAAATCATAAATGAAAGAGCGAGTAGGTATGTGGAAATATTCAATTCAGCGGTATTATATTAATATTAGTATTGATATTATAGAGTAAATGAGCAAGGAGGCTTGGAGGGTCAAAGGTTACTCAGACAGATAGAATAGCGAGCAGTGATTTAACTAAACCACTGACCTTAGGAATTAATAAGATGACCCTATTATTACGATTAAAATTATTTATTTAATAACAACATAACATAAGATTATTATTTATTCTTTTAATTATATGGCAGTCTTGGGATTGGGTTAACCGTTAACCCTTTATACAGATCAAAGCGATAACCACACTAAATATTCCAGAGAAGGAACATATTTACTCTAGGGAGATTCGGATTTTAGGATTCGGAGATTGGGATTCCAAAACTCAAAAGCAAGGGCAGTGCCCTGTTTATCAAACATTACAAGTCTACAAGCTCACAAGTTACAAGTTACAAGAACTTTTTTACAAACTCTTGTAAATTATGTTTATCAAATAATTTCACAAGACTTGTAGAATTTTACAAGACTTGTAGAACTTGTATTTTTAATTTATAACACTTTATTTTTGCTAAATTGCAAAATAATTTTTCAATCGTAATAATTAATGTCGATAAAATAGAAATTACGGTACCATAACTAGTCAAGTTATTGTTAAAAATAAAACTTTTTTTCAAATAATTTAATTTTGTGTTAAATAACCTATTTGTAAAACCTATTGCTCCTTATTTTATTTACCTACCTACTTTTATTTATTCTGTTTTGGTACACCAACAGGAAGTACCTACATAAAAAGTTTAAATTAAAAATAATACATTATTTTTCATGAATTAAGGTTAGACTTAAAATTTGGAAAAATAGATAGACTTTAAAAATTTTCGCTATTCGAATTACACCGCAAAAAATGGCGAAATCTGATTCAAAAGTTACAATTATTCTTCAATTAAGAAATTCGTGACAAAAAAGATATTTTATTTGGCGCATTTACTGATAAATTATCTAAAGACCAAAAAATAGCAGAGTGGAAAGAGATACTATTGCTATGTCAGTCGCTTGGACTTGTATCTGCCGAAAAAGATTATGCCAGCATACTCGTATGTATATAAGACATGTTTTGGTCAAATTTAAAAAGAGCAACATGGATAAGTTTTATAAAATTACACCTTTGAATTATTTAATAGTTATTTTACCTATTTACTACTAGGTACTAGATAATTTAATTATTCTTTTATACAATATCATACTTGCAAACAACTTCTAAAATAAATTAAGAGTCAACGGAGGCTCTCCAACTTTTTCGTTACAAGTTACAAGCTACAAGCTACAAAGGCATTTTTGATGAACAAAACCACAAATACAAGTGTGAAAAACACTTGTATTACAAGTGATATTACTTGTAGCTTGTAGTTTACAAGTGTAGTTTTGATAAACGCATTCTTGTAAAAATGCACAAATTTACAAGAGAAACGCTTGTAATACAAGACTTGTAACGTTTGATAAACAGGGCACAGGTCTGACAAAACTTCACGAGCTGTGCCCTGTTTATCAAACATTACAAGTCTACAAGCTCACAAGTTACAAGTTACAAGAACTTTTTACAAACTCTTGTAAATTATGTTTATCAAATAATTTCACAAGACTTGTAGGATTTTACAAGACTTGTAGAACTTGTATTTTTAATTTATAACACTTTATTTTTGCTAAATTGCAAAATAATTTTTCAACCGTAATAAATGACGATAAAATAGAAATTACGGTACCATAACTAGTCAAGTTATTGTTAAAAATAATTTTATTTTTAAAATAATTTAATTTTGTGTTAAATAACCTATTTGTAAAACCTGTTGCTTCTTATTTTATTTACCTATCTACTTTTATTTATTCTATTTCGGTACACTAACAGAAAGTACCGACACAAAAAGTTTAAATTAAAAATATTACATTCTTTTTCATGAATTAAGGTTAGACTTAAAATTTGAAAAAAAGGATAGACTTTAAAAAATTTCGCTATTCGAATTACATTGCAAAAAATGGCGAAATCTGATTCGAAAGTTACAATTATTCTTCAATTAAGTAATTCGTGACAAAAAAGATATTTTTTTTGGCGCATTTACTGATAAATTATCTAAAGACCAAAAAATAGCAGAGTGGAAAGAGATACTATTGCTATGTCAGTCGCTTGGACTTGTATCTGCCGAAAAAGATTATGCCAGCATACTCGTATGTACATGAGACACGTTTTGGTCAAATTTAAAAAGAGCAGCATTGATAAGTTTAATAAAATTACACCTTTGAATTATTTTATAGTTATTTTACCTATTTACTACTAGGTACTAGATAATTTAATTATTCTTTTATACAATATCATACTTGCATACAACTTGTAAAATAAATTAAGAGTCAACGGAGGCTCTCCAACTTTTTCGTTACAAGTTACAAGCTACAAGTTACAAAGGCATTTTTGATGAACAAAACCACAAATACAAGTGTGAAAAACACTTGTATTACAAGTGATATTACTTGTAGCTTGTAGTTTACAAGTGTAGTTTTGATAAACGCATTCTTGTAAAAATGCAAAAATTTACAAGAGAATCGCTTGTAATACAAGACTTGTAACGTTTGATAAACAGGGCACTGGACACCATATGATATTTGGGCCGGACCAACGACCAAGCCATGGCTGGGGAACTCATGGGGCAACTTGATATAATTTGAATACAGAGTTAGCACTCAGGTCAGCAGTAGGATTCAATTCAGTACCCAGTATCCGATCTTCGACCGTGACCCGACCGGTCAGATTTCCGATATCGTCACGTGTGTGGCCCACTTTTGCACAATTTGCTCTTTGTTCATTTTGCTGTCAATGTCAATCACAGACAATTTCAATTTTCATTATCATCTGTCAATGTCAATTCGAGCGAGAGAACTTGAGAAGTTAGAATTTCTTTGTTTACGTACAAATTCATAATAAAAAAGAATTATTGTATGAGTCACTTAGTTTTATGCAATTTCGTGTGCATTAGTAATATCAGAACTAATGAGTTCTTAGTTATTAATTGCTTGTGTAATAGAAAGTGTACCACTACTTTTATAACGGGGAATGATTTGGGTCTGATTCCTGAATCATGGCATTGCCTGTAGAAGAAAGTTCTATGATAAATGATGATATCGAAAATGATGTCACGAGTAGTCACAGAAACCTAGTCGTTAACGAGAGAGGTAATATTGATAATATTGCACACATCATAATAAGTATTCATTACTGTTATTAGATGGTAATTAAAATCTAAATAGATCAACAAGTACTTACCTGTACTATACATTAGTCAGCAGTACCATACCGATTCTTGTATAATAGAGAGAGATGATAAGCTTATCTACCAAATGTAATGTTTTGCGCTTTAACATTCAATATAGGTACCAAATACTTAAACAGATAGGTATTATTGTTAAACCAAATTGTAATTTTAAAGTAGATAGATAAATATTGTTATTTGCTTTCCTATTCTTAGTTTGGACACATGTGTGTCTAGTGAAGTTAGCAGGAGATGCATTTTGACCATTCAAATAGGACAATATTAAGGAGTTCCTTTATCTTTAGTTGAAGAAACAACAGGATGGATCAAATGTCGGACAGTTCTCGGTATCATGGGCTTCTTTGGCTTTGCCAATGTGTATGCGATGCGGGTGAATCTCTCAGTGGCAATCGTAGCAATGATAAATTCCACAGCACCATTACCTTCAAATGACTCCACATTAGATGTATGCCCATCCGGTGGGCCTAATAACAGTACTGTACCACCTGTAAGTATTACTGAATATATTACTAGCATCTAAATATATAAAAGGAAAAGGTAACTGACTGACTGACTGACTGATCTATCAACGCACAGCTGAAACTACTGGATGGATCGGGCTGAAACTTGGCATGCAGATAGCTATTATGACGTAGACATCTGCTAAGAAATGATTTTTGAAAATTCAACCCCTAAGGGGATGAAATAGGGGTTTGAAATTTGTGTAGTCCAAGCGGACGAAGTCGCAAGCATAAGCTAGTTAGTAATATAATGTATAAGTAGATCTGAGAATAGAGGCTATTTTATTTTAATTTTATTTATTTAAAAGTAAGTATTAATTGATGCCCACAACTTAGTCTGCGTGGCATGTATGCATACAAAATACCCCATAGACATACTCAATGTAGGAAAAATGTTACAGAAGCAAAAGTTGCTTTTGATGAGTGCATGACTGATTTTGTTTATCTAGAATTTTTAAATGACCTTTTATCATTACATATTATTTTGTTTGATGCAATAGGTATATTCAAATTTCAGAGACAAGGAGATTTCAACTGGACGACAGAGCAACAAAGTATTATATTAGGTTCATTTTTCTATGGATATGTTTTGACTCAGGTGAGTAACTTTTGGTTCTAGATTTATTACTATTGTACACAATAATTAGTGTAGCTAAACTGTGTATAAGTATATAAAAATTAATGTTTGTTTGTCTGTCTGTTGTACTTATGTATTAGTTCATCTTCCGTCCGATTGAGTATAGCTTTGTACAGTTGTTGTTGGAACTTAATCAATATATAATTGGTGGCATGCGAGTCGCGTTGTAATGCATGCAGTATAATTAGCTAGTAGGTAAATAGTCATACACAAATTCTGAGCCTCTTGCATGATTCTATGGGTGAGATCTATCGAACACACTTTGACTTTGCTCAGATTTAAGATTGAGTTAAAACGAGACAGACAAATCTCAGCAAAATCAGAGTGCGCTTTATGGATCTCACCCTATTATTTTACAAGACCTATTATCTAAGATTCTAGGATGTATGTAGTATTATTAGAATCCTTATATCATCCAAAGTGGCACTGGCCATAAATTTTTTGTAAAAATTCTATCCTATACTGTAAAAAAAATACTGAAGATGTCTAAATTGTTTATAAATTGTAGATCCCAGGTGGACGAATAGCCGAAATATATGGTGGGAAACTCGTTTATGGCGTTGGAGTGTTACTGACTGCAGTTTTCACGATTCTCAGCCCGGTCGCGGCGTATATAGACTTTAAGTTATTCATTGCTGTGCGAGTTCTAGAAGGCTTGGGTGAAGGCGTAACATATCCAGCCATGCACGCTATGCTGGCACGATGGATCCCACCTTTGGAGAGGTCGAAGTTTGCGGCTTATGTGTACGCAGGTGATTTTTTTATACTTATTATATTCCTGTCTTTTTGTATGTTCCCACTAGATTACAAGATAGGGTTATTCAATGGGCGGACCAACAAATTCCTAAAAGGCCGCCAACGCATCTGTATTTCCTCTAGTGCTGCAACAGTTCATGGGCAAAAGTAATCACTTAACATCAGGTGACCCGTCTGCGCGTTTGCTCGCTATCTCTATTAAAAAAAATGTTGTTGTTTAGTTCTTCATTGTTTCATTTTTGTTTGTGTCACAGCACTTTAAGGCATTACAAAAAATCACTAAAGGAATCCTGCTTTAGTAATTTGAGTGGAGATATATTCAGATATATAACACTGTTGAGGTTCTGTCACGGTCGCCACTATGTTAGTTACAGTACCTGGCAGAAAATATTGCGGATCGATCTTTAGAAAGAGATAGCAGTTTCGGGTAGTGTTGTCTCTGCTGTTGAGACCGATAAAACATCACATAGGTATGAGTGACAGAGACAACGAAAACCGAAATCTCATTCTATAGGTCGATGTACAATATTTCTTGCCAGCTATTTATTGTAACTAACACCAGCAGGTAATGAAAAGGGAGAATAATATAATCAAACAAATTCTTCAGCGGAGTGTAACAGATTTTAATTTCTGACAGTTCTTATATACTATTCGCTAACCATAGACTAACTTTAGGCACAGTTCTCAAACTCAAATTATTTATTCAAAATAGGTAAAATGTTACGCTTACTGGTTGTCAAAATTGTTAATTTGTAAGATGATATAGTGGTGATAATTAATACATAGGTACATAAACTAAAGCCAAGAGAGTTCCAAACACGCCCAGGTCTGAGAAGACCACAACACAACAAACTCAGCCGGGTATTCTTTTCATTATCACCACTATACAAAATCACTTAAACTTATTAAAACTAACACAAAGCAATCTACACGATAGTCACTATAGGCCGCGAACACACTATTAACACACGCTTAACGGTAAAGACCTTAACCGTAGAAGAACCATAGAAGAGGTCTTAACTGTTAATAGACTTAGAGATGGAGCATAAAACTTGCGAAACTGAATAAATACGTATATTATTTTCGCAGGTTCTAACATAGGTACAGTCATATCATTGCCGATATCAGGTTGGCTTTGCACGCTGGAGTTCGCAGGCGGCTGGCCGCTCTGCTTCTACCTGTTCGGAGGACTCGGCGTCATCTGGTTCATCGCGTGGCTGTTCCTGATATATGACACCCCTCACAGACATCCAAGGATATGCCCCAAAGAAATTGAGTTCATTACACAATCTATTGGACCACAGGTAATGTGGCTAATTCTATGAAATGAAAATTCAAATTAGAATTAAAATATTTTTATTCAACTAAACTTTTACAAGCACTTTTGAATCGTCGGATGCATCTACCACTGGTTCGGAATGTCCTACCGAGAAGAACCAGCAAGAAACTCGGCGGTCGCTCTTTTCAAATATTTGATATACAATATTATGCCATGTATATAAAAGTATTTGCAGTCCTGTTAGTTGCTGAAACGAGCTGCAAGTCAAATCCACGCTCTTTTATCATTTAGATAATCTTCAATTGTTGTGTAATATGCTTTTTTCAGGAGCATACTTTTAATAGATTTTTTAAATTGTTGTCTAAGTTTAAGTTGCTAAAAAAAAGCTTTAGTTAGCTAAAAGTTTAAGTTTCGGGCAATCCCCTGGCACAGTGGTGAGCGCTGTAGTCTTGTAAGCGGGAGGTCCCGGGTTAGATTCCTGACAGGGTCGATTTCGTAATTTCTAATTTCTAACTGGTCTGGCCTGGTTGGAGGCTTCGGCTGTGGCTAGTTACCACCCTACCGGCAAAGCCGTGCCGCCAATCGATTTAGCGTCCTGATATTATGATGTAACCATAATTCACGGTTTCGGATTCTTCTCTTTACTAGTGCTAAGACATTGGTGTCTGCCAAATTTCATGATTCTAGGTCAACGGGAAGTGACCTGTAGGTGTTGATTTCTTTGTCTTGACAGATACGACAGACAGACAATGAAGTGATCCGATAAGGGTTCCTTTTTAGGGTTCCGTACCTCAAAAGGAAACAGGAACCCTTATAGGATCACTTTGTTGTCTGTCTGTCTGTCCGTCGTGTCTGTCAAGAAAACCTATAGGGTACTTCCCGTTGACCTAGAATCATGAAATTTGGTAGGTAGGTAGGTCTTATAGAAAAACCGGCCAAGTGCGAGTCAGGCTCGCGCAACGAGAGTTCCGTACTTCAGTCGTATTTTTTTAGTCGTATGTATTTTCCATTTTCGAAGTAAGATAACTATATCAAGTGGGGTATCATAAGAAAAAGCTTTACTTGTACATTCTAAAACAGCTTTTTATTTATTTTTATGCATAATAGTTTTTGATTTATTGTGCAAAATCTCGAAAAAAACACGACTCTAGTACAGAACCCTCAGTGCGCGAGTCTGACTCGCACTTGGCCGGTTTTTTCTCTGTATCTCCAATACAGGTCCCTAAAAACACTGAGAGCAAATATTGTTTATCATTATAATATCCACAATATCGAATCGCGTGAAGCATTATCATCAAAGTGGGTCGGCGTGACTCACATCACAAGCCACGCCATTTGCGTAATGTTTGAGGTCACTGTTTTGTTGTCTTATACACTAGTATAATATGACTAGCTAGTATCCCCGCGACTTCGTCCGTGTGGACTACACGAATTTAAAACCCCTATTTGACCCCCTTAGGTGTTAAATTTTCAAAAATCCTTTCTTAACGTATGCCTTTATTTTATTTTAATCAGATACAAGTTAGACCTTGACTGCAATCTCACCTGGTGGTAAGTGATGATGCAGACTAAGATGGAAGCGGGCTAACCTCGAAGGGGTATGGCAGTTTTTATTAAACCCATGCCTGTTTGGTTTCCACATGGCAACGGTACTGAAACACTAAATCGCTTAGCGGCACAGCTTTGCCAATAGGGTGGTAACTAGCCACGGCCGAAGCCTCCTAACAGACCAGACCAGAAATTTAGAAATTATAAAATTTCAAACCTCTGCCAGGAATCCGAACCCGGGGCCTCCCACTAATAAGACTACACTGCTTACCATTGCGCCAGGGAGGTCATGAAACAGCTATCTGCATGCCAAATGTAAGCCCTATCCGTCCAGTAGTTTGAGCTGTGCGTTAATAGATAGAATACATAGAAGCGCGCGCACTGGGGAATTAATTCCGCACCGGATTTTGATTGATTAAAATTAAAAGTTACGGATTTAACGCACCGCAATTCACCGCATCGTGGTGCTCGCTAGCTCTAAGAGTTTTAACATTATATTTGGAAAGGTTTATAGCATTATATCGTGTTTGTACCTAGGAGGAAGAGCCGTCAATGTCAATACCGTGGTGCAAGTTCTTGTCCTGCCTGCCGCTGTGGGCGATCCTCATCGCGCAGTGCGGCCAGTCGTGGCTGTTCTACACGCAGCTGACGGAGCTGCCCACCTACATGAACAATATCCTGCACTTTGACATCGTCTCCGTGAGTATTATTGGCAATTAATATTTAATAGTAAATTCCAGCGTTACCTCTGCTACTTGGCAAACTTTCAAACGATCCTTACAGAAGTTTTTTTACGAGTTTATTTACGTGATCAGCTGTTTGTAGGGTTTTAAACAAATTCTTTAAGTCCTCATATCTGCCACCTACAAGGCTCGTAATTTTTTTGGTACATCTACTCATAGAAAGAAAGAAAGAAAAACGTTTAACTTTTAAAGCTGTGCCACCAATTTATGCGGGTGCCTCTAATACTTGAGCAGTAAAGTCAAAAGACTTCAAGCAGAAGGTGCAACGGAATAAACTATGTCATGTGTGGCACAACCCGAAAAAAAGTTCCCAACTCAGCATAAATGCTATATGTCTTGCACATGTACAAAAAACATACAGCGCTGGTTTTCAGCAGGAACCCCGAGTCGGGTGGCGCCACGGAATTCTTTGTAATTGTACAGTACGATTTAAACGTAAATGCGCCCCTGAAGTTTGAGAACACACATTTTGGGTCGCCCGAGGTAGCGGGGAGGGTAACAGCGCCCGTCTCGCTCCTACATTCCCGCCAGTTCCTTGATGCGTCTCTCTCTCGCTATACGTGTCTTGTTTGTTTGTACAGTCGAGTTGAGAAGTTACTTTGTTTACGCTTGCTTAAGCTGAGGTGGAACCTTCCGCCGCCCTTTAAGTGATTTAGTTCTCGAGTGTACATGCGCAAGATCGCAAAGCTAACTTCACACAGACGCATTTAATTTTGAATCGTACTATACAACTTAGCTATGCTATCGGTCCTAACCTCAGCCGCCTCAGCGTGCCGAGATGTTACGGACATTATTTGCCATCTTGTATATCTCAGGTCACGTGACCACGTGTGCCTAGCCTACCAATATATAGTCATCTTTTTGTACCAGAATGCGCGGCTGTCCGCGCTGCCGTACCTCACGGCGTGGGTGGCGGGCATCCTGATCAGTATATTTGCGGACTGGCTGCTCGCGAAGGGCTGGATCTCTCGACTGAACAGTATGAAACTGTGGAATACTGTCGGTAAGTTTTTTGTCATTTCTCGTGATCTCTCTGATCTGATTTTCCAGGATAACCAGTTTCCTATGTCAATTTCCGATACGCAAGCTACCAAATTTTGTATAAATCGGTAAAACGGATAGACGTTTAAGACTCCTGTGGGAACTCTTTGATTTTCCGGGATATACTGTTTATGACTTCCCTATGTCCTTCCCCGGAATGAAAGCTAACTCTGTACCAAATTCCATCAAAATCAGTTAAACTGTTGGGCTGTGAAAAGCTAGCAGACAGACAGAAAAACACATTTTTATAATATTATAGCTGATCCCCGCGGCTTCGCCCGCGTAGATTTAGGTTTTTAAAGATCCCGTATAGCCTATGTCACTCAGGAATAATGTAGCTTTCTACTGGTGAAAGAATTTTTAAAATCGGTTCAGTAGTTCTAAAGATTACCCCCTACAAACAAACTGGCCGTGCAGCAGAAATCGTAATATTTTAATTTCGCCATAACTTCAAAACCAAACGTCCAATTTTAATCATTCAAAGACCAAATATTATCTCCATAAACTGTTCTTAGTGATGAAATCATTTATTTTGATAAGGATTAATAGCATGAGTAAAATAAACGCGTTTAAATGTAGTCCAAAAAAAATTCAAGATTTTTAAATAAAAAAAATGGTTGCTGTGCCTCACTCGACATAGATGGGTATAGTGTGTCGCGGACTTTTTTGTAGATATTTATAAGATCTACAATTAATTAGAACATTTTATGGTTCTATCTTTTATAGTTTAGGCAGCGTACGCAAAATAAGTAACTTTTCTGGTTGATTTTTTACACCTTGTGTCCGAAAAACCCAAATATCTTACGGAACCCTATTTTTTTCCAAAATAAAATATAGCCTATGTTACTCGTGGATAATGTAGCTTTCGAATGGTGAAAGAATTTTTAAAATCGGTCCAGTAGTTTTTGAGCCTATTCAGTACAAACAAACAAACATACAAACAAAGTTTTCCTCTTTATAATATTAGTGTAGATTAGTGTAGATGTAGATTATGGATTAGTATGGGTTATTTCAACCCATCGCTACTGAGCACGGGTCTCCTCACAAAATTAGAAAGATTTACATATGCACACTGATTACTCTGGTTCTCCCACGGAACTATATATTATATGTATAAATGTTTTATTTCAGCGGCGTTCATGCCCGCATTTGGGCTGCTGGGTATAGCGTGGGCGGGCTGCGACCGCATAGCAGTAATGGTTCTGCTCTCAGTTACTTCGGCCTTTGGTGGCGCTGCTTACGCGGGTATGTTCTTATTTCTTTAACAGTCTTTACTTATCCGTTATTGGACATAAACCTCCTCATGTGCCCACCATCCTACCCGCGGATATAAGGATTATTATTATATTCTACGAACTTCAAAATCGATTTATATAATAAGATAAATTTTTCATGTCAGTATGGCCGTATCGATTTTATTCGACAATTTGGTGAATCGAATTCTTATTGATAAAATACTGGATTTATGATATGACAACGATTCAAGTAGAGATGTGTCATTTCGGCGGCTTCGATAAAATATTGCGGTAATTTTAGCCGGTAAACGCGTTTATTGCTACTATACCCTATCCGCGGAAAGAAGTTAGTAAGCATAGCGCTCAAACCCAAACCAATCACAAATGAAACTATGTTTTCTACTTGAATTTGAAAAAAAATTTGAATGGAACTTCGAATGTTTTTTGAAAGCATGTTTGTTGTTGGTGACTCAAAATGGTTAATGGCCACTGAGATTTTTGTCTCTATGATTTGTATGGGATTACGTAATATACGTTAGTACGCTATACTAACTTCTTTCCTCGGATCACATATAAAAAAAGAACTTAAGTCTTTTATTTTAAAATAGTCATCAAAATAACAAGCTTTTTTGTCCCATATCTCAAAAAAACCGGTCAAGTGCTAGTCAGACTCGCGCACCGAGGGTTCCGTACTACAGGCGTATTTTTTCGACATTTTGCACAAAAACTATGATGCATACAAATCTGTTTTAGAATATACAGGTATTGCATATGATACCCCACTTGATACCTATAGTAATTATCTTACTTTGAAAATTTAAAATACTTAATTTTTTTTGTGTGATTTAACCACAAAATCATGGTTTTCAGATTTTTCCCCTAATGTCTGCTATAAGACTACCTACCTGCCAAATTTCATGTTTCTAGGTCAACGGGAAGTACCCTGTAGGTTTTTTGACAGACCGACAGACAGACAGACAACAAAGTGATTCTATAAGGGTTCCATTTTTCCTTTTGAGGTACGGAACCCTAAAAAGATGATACAGTTAATTCTTGCTTTGTTCTATCAGGTAACCAAATGAATCACATCGATCTGTCGCCGCAGTTCGCGGGCACCATGTACGGCATCACGAACGCTGCTAGCAATATCTGCGGCTTTATGGCGCCCTACGTCATAGGCCTCATTATCAGTGATAAGCAGGTTAGTATAACCCGTCGCCAGTGGCGTGCAGGTTATAGAGGCATAAATGCACTGCTTACCCCAGTTGTAATCGCTCAAAGCATATTTTTCATTATGACCTGCGAGTAAACAGCCTACCTAACTAATGCCTACCATGGCTTCAAACTAGACATGTGTCCGCTATAGCTTAACTTAACTGAAAACCGCTGCCGTGCCTATAGCGTACCGTAGCGTTATTGTCGTAGCCAGCAACGGTTTTCAGTTATCATCTATGACGAACCACCTGACAACGCAACACTGCCAACTGGCAACTGACAATGCATTGTTTGGTTTTTTGGTAACTAGAAACGCAATAATTATGCCTTCTCTTCCTTCTTTCACTGAAAGCTGAGAAGGAGCGGTTATTGGCTACCGGCTTAGTAACTAAGAACTTGGTAAACCAAAGCCGACCTTATCTCTATTACGCTAAGGCTTAACTGTACAAGTACTTGTCCATTACACTTTGATCTATCATTCTAAATACAGTTAGCCTTAGAGTAATAGAGACAAGGTCCTCTTTGGTTTATCAATCTTCATGAAATGTTTTTGGTTAACTGGACTGTGGCAAACTATTCGTGCAGGCGTCCACTATAGTTTGACCTATGTCAATGATCAAATTAAACTTTACTGCTATGAACTTAAGGTTGTGATTACTTCACGATATTCATGAAAGTAAAATTGGTTTTATTTTAGTGAATATGCGCGCGCTAGCTATACAGACGGTATTGATACGGCAGCTAGCTTAGTTACTACTACGGAAACCGCTGCGCGTTGCGCATATTAAATTAGTTGAAACACAACTCTGATACCGATATTCAGCAACGGTTAACAATATCGGTATTGAAACTAAGTAACTGTTGATTAACCGTTGCCGTAAATAGCCAATAACGCCCATCTTTACTTAAAACACTGTGCACGCCACTGCCCGTCGCAAATATGATGCGTATAAAATAAGTTTTCACGCGCCATTTTAACTTTTTGTGTCAAAATGTCAAAAGTACAATTTTAAGAAAGAAAGAAAACTAGTTTATTCATCTTATGCCTAAGATACAAACAAACTTAAAATTAATGGTTAGTAGGTAGTAGTTAGTAGATCATAAAAAATACTTAATTTAATTTAAATTCTTAATAATTTAATTTACTTAATAATCCTGCGATCTGTGATATCGAAGCTGAATCAATAAACCTCTATTTGTTCTAGGTTAAATTTTATGTTTAAGACTATTGAAATCTATTTTTTCTTCCTTATAGCAAACTTTAGGGCAATGGCGCGAGGTGTTCTACTTAGCGGCCGCTATCGACCTCGGTGCCAATCTCTTCTACCTATTCTTTGCTAGCACAGAAGAACAGGTGAATAATCCATATCGATACTCCATACTAATATTACTAACTAGCTAATACCGCGTGGACTACACAAATTTTAAATCCTTTTTACCCCCCTTAGGAGTTGAATTTTCAAAAACTCTTTCTTAGCCTGCATGCCAAACAGCCCGATCCGTCCAGTAGTTTGAGTTGTGCGTTGATAGATCAGTCAGTCAGTCACCTTTTCCATTTATATATTTTGATAATAGACTAACTCTGGCTCACAACTTCTTTCGCGTGATATAATTTATAGCCTATATAAGAATTTCAGAATCGAATTTTTAGTTCCGGAGATTACCCCTTACACACGAACTAACAAATTTTACCTCTATATAATATTTTTATAGATAAAAATATCAGTGCAACGTAGGTACTTTTACAGATAATTGATTCAAATTGATAGAAAAATATACTTTCCATATAAAAAATCAAATCACCTCGCAAGTCGCGCGACACCTTTCATTATGCCAGTTTAGATTTTTTGATTAACTTGTTAACTACATACCGCATACTTTGTGCCTACATATAAGTTCAAATTCAAAACATATTCCTAAAAGGCCGGCAACACATCGGCAGTTCCTCTGGTGCTGCAAATGCTCATGGGCGGCGGTAATCACTTAACATCAGGTGACCCGCCTGCTCGTTTGCTCGCTATCTCTATTTTAAAAAAAAGTTAATGATAGAGGATTGTGCAGTGCTCAGATCAGACAAGTCGTCAAGCGCTTACGAGCATGAAGAAACCAATGTTATAATTTTTTATTGAAAACTAGCTGAACCGCCCCGGCTTCGCTCGGGTGGAGTTTAGAAATTTGAGGGGGAGGTTGAATTAAATTTTTCTCTCCGTAAGAACCAGCGGTTCTCGAGATTTGCGATGACCAACACATTTGGTGATTCATTTTTATATTATAGATAAATAAAGGATGAGAAGTATATTTATTATATTTGCATCTTGTTCTAGGACTGGTCACGTCCAGAAATCGACGACATGACAGTCTCAGCGCCGGTGGAAAGCCTCATGTTCCCGGAGTCGTAGGGCCGAGCCGCGTGCGGCGCCGACACCGCGCTCTAGCGTAAGGGCTGGACTGTACTACACTGTGCATCGTGCGTACTCGAATGTGATATAAATTCCTCTTTTGTTATTATGTAGTTTGCGGTCATATTTTATTAACTATAGTCTAATTTTTAATTAAACAAAGCAAATTGACAAGTAAGTTTCATGGCTTGCCATTTTTTCCCGGAATATAAAGTGTTGCCACTGACCTCTACTAATACAAGTACGCTGGCCTTGCTATTGCCGACCATTTTTGAAGCAACTGATCATTAACGCCATTTTGGCGCTGATAGCAGCAGTGAGCATACTCGGAACTAAATGTAAGTGATGAGACATCTGTTAACATAGTCATCATCATTATCATCATGATCAAACATTATGGGGAACTCTCAGGCATGCAGGTTTCCTCACGATGTTTTCCTTCACCGGTAAAGCAAGTGATATTAAATTAATGAAAACGCACATAACTCCGAAAAGTTAGAGGTGCGTGCCCGGGATCGAACCCCCGACCTCCAATTAGAAGGCGGACGTCCTAACCACTGGGCTATCACAGCTTCTATGTTATTTGAATATTATGTACTAAATCTATTATACCCTTCGACATGTCTTCTCTACGCTATAAGAAAGGATCATTGCCACCTTTCCTTGATACTCAATTAGTTAAATAAGCGCTGCCACGCGTTTCAAAACACATTAATTCATTTACTTAAGTTTCAAATTTAATCTAGCCCGATCAAATCCATTAGTATTAAAGATGGGCGTTATTGGCTATTTACGGCAACGGTTAATCAACAGTTACTTAGTTTCAATACCGATATTGTTAACCGTTGCCGAATATCGGTATCAGAGTTGTGTTTCAACTAATTTAATATGCGCAACGCGCAGCGGTTTCCGTAGTAGTAACTAAGCTAGCTGCCGTATCAATACCGTCTGTATAGCTAGCGCGCGCATATTCACTAAAATAAAACCAATTTTACTTTCATGAATATCGTGAAGTAATCACAACCTTAAGTTCTTAGCAGTAAAGTTTAATTTGATCATTGACATAGGTCAAACTATAGTGGACGCCTGCACGAATAGTTTGCCACAGTCCAGTTAACCAAAAACATTTCATGAAGATTGATAAACCAAAGAGGACCTTATCTCTATTACTCTAAGGCTAACTGTATTTAGAATGATAGGTCAAAGTGTAATGGACAAGTACTTGTACAGTTAAGCCTTAGCGTAATAGAGATAAGGTCGGCTTTGGTTTACCAAGTTCTTAGTTACTAAGCCGGTAGCCAATAACCGCTCCTTCTCAGCTTTCAGTGAAAGAAAGAAAGAGAAGGCATAATTATTGCGTTTCTAGTTACCAAAAAACCAAACAATGCATTGTCAGTTGCCAGTTGGCAGTGTTGCGTTGTCAGGTGGTTCGTCATAGATGATAACTGAAAACCGTTGCTAGCTACGACAATAACGCTACGGTACGCTATAGGCACGGCAGCGGTTTTCAGTTAAGTTAAGCTATAGCGGACACATGTCTAATTAGTATTGGGCACAGGCTTTTTTCCGATCTTGCTTATTTTGTATTTTTCTTCCTTCTTTATGTTCTATACGAGAATGGCTCTCAAAACATCTATATATTAAAACCTCGCAACATTCCACTTTTTCGTATCTGTACCTACTGAATTTCATTCCCGTTTTCATATAAGACAATCAATAACTGTCTGTACATAAGCCAGTTTTAAATTATTAATACATAGGAAATTATTATTATGGTGCTTTATGCTCTAGTTATAATGTGTCCAAAAATAAAACAACTCCAAGCTATTTTGGTGCATCAACAAACGTAAAACGGTCAAAGAATGGTAGAAATCTCTTACAGAGATAAGTGCTTCCCTGTCCACTTTTACTCTCTTTTTTTCTTTACTGTATAGTGCCCGGCAAACAACTTGAGTATTGACGCGATTGGCTGGCGAATGGCGGGTGCACGCGATTGGTTGATCAGTCGGCGTGAGTGCACGCGATTGGTTGATACGTCGACTTTCACTTCCCGGATTCGTCATCTTTCTCCCACTACGCTGCTGCAGACCCAAGTTGTTTGCCGGGCACTATAAATGTTTTTGGTACAAAATGAAAATAAAAATAAAGAATTTTTATTAAAAACCTATGGATTTGAAGACAATTGTAAATTAATCACTTTGATTAATAAATAAATTATTATATGAAATTGAAATGAAAAACTAAGTATTTAACTATTAGATTTATAAGCATACCTTTTCACGTGTTAGTAGATTGTGCAAAATGAATAAAATACCATTAATCAGAGTAAAATTCAGATAAGTAATTTTTTTGTTTTATTCGAATATAAAATAGGTAAATAAACCACAAAATAACTTACTCTTGAGTGTTTTAATGGTGATATGAGCCAATCTAAAAATAATAATAGGATTGTACCATAAAGTAGTTGTCCGACCGCAGATAATTATCGAGAAACAAGTTGAGCTGAAACTAGAAATACATTGGCGAGCAACGAGAAGCTAGTGTGTATTTGGGATAGTTTTGTCGCTGGACTTTGAGAGAGTCTGCGAGTGCGACGTCGACGTGCGCTTTTTAACCGCCAAGAGAACGTCGCTGGTTACCTCGTCCCTCGGCAATTTTTATGGCTGCTGTGAACAAGAACATTAGAAAATAGAAATAATATGTGCTGGTGTATACTGTACGTAGTACATATTATTTATGTGTAATGAACATAGCCGAACATAACCGATGCATAGATATAATGTGAGCCTGTCAGGTATCAGCGGGACGCGGAGGTAGCCTCCTCGCATGCGCGCTTACTATGCGCAAGTTTGAACTCGTTTATTGGTCGATTAAACTCGCCGCGTGGTTCAGAGTTCAAAGTGGCTATATATATTAACGAGGACTAAAGGAAATATTTTTAATTAATATATTTACGTTTTTACTTTATTAGCGAATGAAATATATTAGGTATTGCCTTGATTAATTTTAGTAATAATCAATAATATTATGAAACTTGCGGCTATGAAAACGCTCCTGCGTGATATTATTTTAATAAAAATAGTATAAAATAGCTAAAGAAAAAGGTTTTTGTACAACTGTATAAAAATAGAATTTTAGAAGTCATACCAATTTTTTAACTAAGTATTTATTTAAAAAAGGATTAAACCTAAATAAAATTTTATATTTTTAATGAAAATAGAAGTTCGTACGTTATTATTAACATTTTAAAAACTAACCTAATGTTTTAGTTTGAACCAGTGCTGTGGAACCTTAATGAATTCAGACTTTAACTGAAACCAAAATTAAATGTCGTATTTTTCATTATAAGTATATTTTTACAAACATATGTAGTTTAAAATAGTAAAATGACGAGTTTAACTCGTGGGTAACGTATCAAAAGCCTTTTGGAATTTGAATTTGCTCAAATATATTTTAAATAATGCATATATATTTGAATAATTAATAATTTTTATATGATGACGTAATAAAATGTTAAGAAGGTGAGATGAGATGCTGGGTTCAATTAATTTTGCACGCCATGCTTGGCAGGATATGTGGTTACCTAATTTTAAAACCCCATGTAAATAATATACATGTACCATATCCAAGCAAAATAAATAAATATTATGAATTATTATATTGTTTACTATTATTATAAATAGGGCTCAGGAAAATTTCCTAATTTATTTTTGGTACGGAACCCTGAAATATCGGTCCAAAGGGCTTTAGCAAATGTTATGCAATCATTCCATGAATTAAATTAATTATTTTTAAAGTTTATAGTGAAATCAGTTACCTAACAGTATTTATTTTGTGGGTATTGATCAGATATGTTCATTTATCTTGTATTACTCATAAAAATACCTTTGATTGATTTTCCAGTACAAGATAATAACAATATTAATATGCACGCAACCAATTTAATCTGTGTACCTATGTATTTAGATTTTAGATACCTTCCGAAAGGAGGAAATGAATGAATAAGTTATATGAATGTATTTATAGTATTTTATTTTACTATATTATACCTACCTACATGCACAAAATTATTATTATAATAGGTAAATCGTTTTCTTTATTTTTGTAATTCATCGTATTTTTATAGTAATGTGTTGAGCAATATAATATTATTCCATTAATGATTAATCAGCAAATTTTTATGCACATCATTTTTTATAGTATATCTTTCGAATCTCTTAAACGGCTGTCTATTTAATTTTTATGGAAAATATATTTAAGTACGTCATTAAAATATACACAGACGCACATTTCTGTAAATTAATGTCACACAATGTGCATGGCTAAATTTTAATTGGCGGTCCTTTTAATTTTATTGTTCCATATTGATGTTTAATTTAATTTAAAACATCTTTATTGCTTAATACTATGACAAAGAGTAAAAAAAATACAGGATATGCTTAAAACAAGCGACCATTATAGAACTGTAAGACGGGGAGTCGCAATGCAACTATACATACATAGGTATACATAAACATACGCTCTAATAGGTACATACTATAACATAATATATAGATGTTGTTGGTAGATTGTTTTAAAAGTTAGACGAATAAAATGTACTGTATATCATAATTCATAAGTGATAACTTTTTTCATATCATAATTTATAATATATTTATTATAATATTTACTAAGTATTTAAATATGAAAATTAAACATACCTACATTCTTGCTTAATATATTATCTCTGCCTACAGCAAGAACCTGCAACAGCCGCACATAAATTATGATGATAATTCTTATGTAATTAACTGTAACTGTACTATGTATAAGCTTTTAGAGGATACTCTATGTTTCAAAATTAATGAATACTAGACAAATACTAAAATATAACTATGTATTTTTGTAGAAGGATAATTTTTTTTAAGGTAGTAAATAAATTTTCAACCAAATTATCGTGATTTTATTTTCACCTGACGCGAGCGCTCATATTAAAAATTCGTTTCGTAAAACGCCTGTGGTGTAATAATCGCACGTTAGTTTTTGCTCCTAACATTCGCTTCGCTTTGAGAAAATTATATGTCTCGCGTACGAAATAAGGGTTTGAGCGAATTTTCGGCGGCAATCTTTACACTATCGCCGTCATCTGCCCGTGGCGATCATGTGGCGATCGTGATTACTAAGTGTGAACGACCGCGAAAATACTAATATTTGTTTGAGTAAATATGTTTCTCGCTGGAAGTAACCATCACGTAACAAGGTGCGGTGCTATGTAATTACACCAGGTTTTGATTTTCAAGCGTTTCTCGCTAAAATTGCCATCGGCAGGTGCGACATTTTTATACTCTGCTTTAAAGTAATTATATAAGGTGACTGGCGAGTGTCTATAAAGTCTAAACATACGTTTGATTAAAGATTCTGAAGTTTTCGTCGTCGACAGATTAAAAGCCCAAAGGCTATACTGAACGCGCGTAACACGTGTTAGCTTGAAAAAAATTGCCTGAATTCTTTCAAGGGTAAGATTCTTTATGGTTTTCTTTTTTTAATGTTATTTTAGTTATTGGGTAGAATAGCGATTCTTCTGAGAGTAAACTAACTTAAGGTTACAACGCCTATTTTCTCAACATAATTGGCCAGCATAAAATTTTCAACACGATATTTTAAACCTTTATGCAACGTTGTAAAATCAAATAAAAAGTTCCTTCCTTAACAAAGGCCGTTATTGTGAAACCCTTGCATTTCTCCATTAACAAAGTCCTTAAGAATATTATTTTCGCCAGCGCGTGTTGGCAAATATTTTGGCTTTTATTGTCCTCTTGTCGACTGCCTTCAACCCGTCATTACAGTAAAATTTATGGACTAAGAGCCAGCGCGTGCCAGACCTTCGTTATTTTATAAAAGCTGGACGTTTCACTGGGAGGAACATTTGTTTGGGTCGTGATGGCTTTGGGAGATAACACGTAATAAAGGTGTGAAAAATCAAATATAAAGTCTTAAACAAACGTTCTTCCCAGTGTTGGGGACAATATGCAGAGAAACTTGCAGCTTTTTATTATAAAAAGGTCAGGAACGCGCTGGCTCTCTCTCTATTAGAGGCGAAATAACGCAGCCTCGGGAGAAAAAGTTTACGAGTCGCTAAAGGCTTTAGGCTACTATAAGTTAACAAAGCTTAACGAGCAGAGTGTTTATGACTGTATTTATGTTGCTGTATAAAATATAAATGTCTGCTTCGTCCTCTCGCCGCATTGTGCTATATTGTTGCACGAAAAATAACGGTTAGAGTTTGGTCAAGACACAAATGCTTATTTTGTCACAAAGACAGAAGATTGAACGGTCTGTCGGCAATTCCTTTGTGCCCTTCAACGTATTAACTTAAAGAAAGAAAGTAACCAAGGGTTGTCCTGCATAATTTTGGTTTGTGGCAGGATGCAATACCGACAAATGTTGAAGTAGATAGGTACAGTACGCGGCAGAAAATAATGTAGAAAGAGATAGCGGATTTGTAGAGCATTGTCTTTGTCGTTGAGACCGACAAAACGTCATATAGGTATAAGTGACAAAGACAACGCTCTACAAAACCGAAGTGTCATTCTAAAGGCCGATGTAAGTACATAACTTTCTGTTGCGTACTTACTGTACCTACCTGTGGGGTGATTCGCTAACAAAGTGTTCAACGATGAATGAAAGCCACCGAGCTCATTTGACGTTTATTTTTAATCCATTGACGGTTTTCTACGAAGAATCATTTTAATATCACTCATTGAACCAGTAATGTATTACCAACCAATGTCAAATGAGCTCGGTGGCTATCATTTATCGTTGGACACTGAGTTAGCGAATCAGCATGCTGGATGTGTTGAGTTGTAGTTGTAAAATGTAGAAGTTAAGGTAAGTCCCTTTACCATTCATCATCATCATGATCAACCCATCACCGGCTCACTACAGAGCGCGGGTCTCCTCTCAGAGTGAGAAGGTTTTTGGCCATAGTCTACCACGCTGGCCATGTGCGGATTGGTAGACTTCTCACACCTTTGAGAACATTATGGAGAACTCTCAGGCATGCAGGTTTCCTCACAATGTTTTCCTTCACCGTTAAAGCAAGTGATATTTAATTAATTAAAACGCACATAATTCCGAAAAGTTAGAGGTGCGTGCCCGGTATCGAATCCCCGACCTCCGATTAGAAGGCGGACGTCCTAATCACTAGGCTATCACTGTTTCTAAAATCGCAATGCAGACGGTGCTTGCAAAAATTTAACACAAATTACGAATGTTAAATATTACTTATTCAGGTTTTACTTTTATTTTCACCACGTAAGTTGGAACAGCCGCCAGCCGTAAGTTTAGTATCTTTTACGCCAATTAATAATTTATTTGACTCACAAACTATACGTTTTGAGGTAATGTATTCTGTCTAACATTGTTACCTGCGGTGTCGTAAAGTCTCTTTGTTCTCAGACTCCGCTTTAGGTAGGTACTATTATAATATTCTGTGGCTTTAGGTCCTCGGTTTCTCACTAACGACTAACGAGCAATGCTGCTATCATTTATCAATAAATATTTAACTTTAAGTCTTTTTACCTACTTTTTACAAATATTTTTTATTTAGCTTTTATTGAGAACTTACCCCGCGTAAGGTTTTCGCTTTTCGGCAATCCGTTCTAGTTAGTACCAACCTAGGTACCTAATAAAAAGATTTGTCCTGATAGACAGACTGATCTATCAACGCACAGCTTAAACCGCTGGGATTAGAAACATGAAATTTTGTCAGTAGGTTCCTTTTGTAACGCAGACACCCACTATGAAAGGAATTTTTAAGAAGCAATCCCCAAGTCCGTCGTTTTCAAGTTTTTAGGGTTCCGTACCTCAAAAGGAAAAACGGAACCCTTATAGGATCACTTTGTTGTCTGTCTGTCTGTCTATCTCTGTCTGTCTGTCTGTCAAGAAACCTACAGGGTACTTCCCGTTGACCTAGAACCATGAAACTTGGCAGGTAGGTAGATCTTATAGTTGATATTTGGGGAAAAATCTGAAAATGTCGAAAAAATACGACTGTAGTGCGGAACCCTCAGTGAGCGAGCCTGACTCGCACTTGGCCGGTTTTTTCTTAAAAATCGGTATGTGGGTTGATGGTTACAAATGAAGAAATACGTGTTTCAGGATTTTTGGAAATTCCACCCCCACCAGAGTGAATTCCGGGTGGATCAGCTAGTATAAGAATAAACTGAATTGCATACCTAATAAAACTTATCTAATAGGCTACTTGACTCATATCTAATTTCGTCCAATAAATGATTATTTATATAGTATTTTGCTTAAAACAACGAAATATATCAATAACAATTATTAAAAACGCAGGATGGATATATAAATCCAATTTAAAAAAATACAATTTTTATTTTTATTTGAAACGCAGAAAACGCTGTCAGCCATGATGTGACGTCATTAAATATGTAAACAAAGAAATGTCATTCCTATGTCACGCGGGGACTAACGTAGTATCCATATATATAAAATTTAGAGTCCTGACTAACTTATATATCAACGCACAGCCTAAACATCTAAACAGCTGGTCCTAGATACATGAAATTTGGTGAGTGTGTTCTTTGTAGGTAAAGAGAAGGTATCCACTAGGAAAGGATTTTTTGAAATTCCACCTCTGAGTGGGTTAAATGGAGGTTTGAAATTTATGAAGTCCACGCGGGCGAAGTCACGAGCATAAGCTAGTTTTTATATATTTCTAAAAACTCATAGTAAACGTAAAAAAATATCGTTTTCTCTTTATAAATTGAATAAGTTATTAAGTAAGACTTACAACAAAGTGATCTTTGCAAAAATAAATTTGGGTTGAAGTCGTTAGTCATATAGGATCCCTTTAAGAAAGTCTTTGCGTGTTACGTATATTTATTTCACTGGGCACTCTAATCCACAACTTTCCTGTGGTCTTTACCGATGCGTTTTTTACATTCTCGGATGATACAATAACGATAATTACTATATTTTTCATGTAAACTAGTATAGAAGTCATGTTTATTAAACTTTGGTAGGTTATGCTCAGTATATATAATGTACTCTGTGGTTATGCTGTTGTTTACAAATGCATGACGTCAGAGCACAGATAATCTATCGGCCAAACATGGCCGACAGTGTTTTCACCTGTCTAAGAAAAATATTTTTTAAAATTAAAGTTTTACGGTTTTTAGGGCGCAAAAAAAATATAGTGTTAATTTTTTTGATATAATTGGACAAATATTAACCATTTAAGACCAACTTAAAAAAATTGTCAAGTAGCCTATTGCGGTGAATATCCTATAAAATACGAAAATTATCTCCGTAGAGCTGTAAAAGTAGGTCGGTACCTAGTAAAGTGTAGATGCAAGTAAAGGCATTCTTTTTATTTATTTTTCTCAACACGGCTTTCTTCTTTTACATCGGTCTTACCTCATTCACTGACTATTTATTCATCTTCAATTTATTCAGTTACTAACCTACTGCGGTTCTGTGGTGTTTCAAAGAATTCAAAAGTAAAACTTTTGTCTTTTTAACTTTTATTGCTACCGCGTCGAATACGTGATTTGGCTATGTTTGTACTTTTGAAAAGAATTTCTTTTGTTGTTTATGTTTAGTGGCGGACGGCGCGGTAAAAGGAGTGGGTTAAAGAAAAGCCTTGAAGTAAAAATACCACAAAGTGACTTGTCTTATTTAGTCACGGTAAATCTATTTTGTTAAGACAATGCAGGAGAAATGGGCACGTTTTCTTGAGGTTTTAATTTTTAGGATTTTTCACTGTCTTCCTACGGATAGATAGGAAAGAAAGGGAAACGACTCATGTGAACAGACGATAATTTTGTCTGCTTAAACTATACGTTATATGAGATAATTGAAACTGGTACTTATTGCTACTATTCGTAGTTAGGCAGCCTGGTGAATAGAATGCCTAATTAAAAATACATAGCTTCATCCTATATTTCGTCAACGTGATGTTTTGTATCTCCCATACATTTATTTCGACAGCCGTACCTAACTATTGTAGGTGGCCGGGAAAACGAGCGGCACATATTACCTATTCGTGGTAGATACCATCACGATTTTAGGATACCGAATTGGATATATGTACCTATGTATATTGCACGTACGGTTTAGGTGTCAAAAATATCGGATCCGAGTCCGTGAAAATACGGATATTAATAACTCGGACCGAACTTGGATATTGCTTATGGGCTGATTACACCTACCGAGTAGTGAGGCGAGACAGTAAAATGTCACTCGGCCGAGACAGTGCTGTGGTGGCCGTTTATATTTATTTCGAAATTGCGCCGAGCACTCGTAAGTGTTTATACCATATACCAACCGAGTACTCGGCCGAGGACACTGACTCGCCACTGTACTCGTTAGGTGTAATCGTACCATTACGCACTAATTCGATCTCTGGTCCAAATCCAAGCTATTCAGTGAACATCTTTGACATATCTACGTCATACGTCCGATTTGAATCCGAGGCACATCCGACATATTCTCACGGACGACGGCGAGAAATCAGATGACGGAAGTCGGATTTAGTGCGTAAGCTACTATACAAATAGTTCATGACTACTTCGGAACGTATTTTCACGGATTCGGATTGGATGCAATGCGTAACCGCCCTTACGGTTTTTGTTAGCCTGCAGTTAGACTATTTAAAGTTTCAGTGGCCTCTGTTTTGTATTTGTTTAAAATATCTGTATTTTAGGGCCAAAAAAAAGACGTTTTCGACAATAGACTTAACAGTATTTGCTCTATATTTGGATCGTAAAAACGTTTAAAATAGGGCATGTTTTATTGTTTTGCATACCAGCGGCTATTATACTTAAAACATAAAACGTGAAGTTTTTAACGGACTGAAAAAATTGTAACAGTTCTTGTTTAATAGAAAAACACAAACGGGTAACGGTTCATAAGACGTAATCTTCTATTTGACGAATGACGACAAATGTTTTTGGGTCTTTTTATGTCAACTTGTATGCAGATGCAACTAAAGAAAAAGTATTTTTTTAAAGGTATTCAAGAAAATATAACGGTGCTAATTCACTTTTCTACTAGCAACATCACATCCGATTATGTACCTACTTTGCTTCACTTCGTTCGGATTTAGGTTTTTTAAAAATCCCGTGGGAACTCTTTGATTTTACACGATAAAAGTAGCCATGTCGCTCTCCAGGACAACTAACCCTAACTAGCTAACTAACTAACTAGCAAAAAGGGGGTGACAACTATACCACACGAGTCTATACCTACCTAGCCGTGCAAAAGTTACGTTGATCCGTTTGAAGGATAAACTAACAAAACAGTAAACAAACATCAACTTTCGCATTTATAATATGGGGTAGTGATTTATTATGCATATAAAACCTTATGTTTTTCATTGCGTACTCTAGGAGTTGGCTTCTCTGTGTTTTAATCATAATAAACAATAAAATATAATAGAGGCCGATTCTAATGTTGGGTACTCTAACGTCAAATATTCAAATGCCAGGAAAAAGTTAGCATCAAGAAAAATCTCAGGCGTGGCGGACACATAATGAGAGCTGAGAGGCTGAGGTCTGAGCAACGTTTGCGTATGCAAAGTGGGGCTTTGATGTTGCCGACAGATTTATACCTAACATTAGAACTGGTGGCGACGAGACTCGAGCGAGAGTGTTGTCAGCGTTCGGAAATATTTGAATAAGGCTGTCTTGGAATGAACCTATCTATTTTATCTTTTATCTCGACTACTGTAAAATAGGAATACTTATACATATCTATCTATAGTCAGCGACAGGTCGTGATGGCAGTCGGGGAGGGAACGCCCCGCACACCGGCACAGCCCCCGTGCTTACCCGGTGCGGTAGAGCGCGGGTGACGTGAGGGTGTGCGGGGCGTCCCCCCGCCTCATACCTCGATTGCCACAGGTTGAGATGGCTTGCTTCCAAAATCTCTTTCAAAGTATAAGATTACTATTCTAATTGTGGTATCATAATATGAAAGGGCACCTACTTACATCCTAAAACGGATTTTTATTTATTTTTACGCCTACTTTATTTATTACGGTTATTGATTTATCGTGCAAATGTAAAAAATATTATAGTATAGTACGGAACCCTCTATGCGCGAGTTTGACTTGCACTTGGCCGGTTTTTGAATCTGTTTCGATAGCGTAGTTGTAGGTGTTTAATAAGTAGGTATATCATTTTATTACTACGTAAGTAACTAAGTAATTATTTGTGGACAGACGTAGGCAGTCAGCACAGTGGACGGCGATTAACATAGATAGTTAGGTACCTAAATAGTTCAATTATTATTATTATTTGCGTCTTTGCTGATGATATGCTATGATATGATGAGCTTTGTAAGAAAAGAGGCCGCCCACAGCCCACAGCAAATTACCTATACTTAGTCCGTAAAAAATGACTCCTCACGCGCCATTTTAACTCTAAAGGTCAACTGTCATGTCAAAAGTACGGTTCATCTTTAAAATAAGGACCAAAATCGTACTTTTGACATGAAATTTGACCCAAAAAGTTAAAATGGCACGTGAGGACTTTTGCAACGCTCTGGGTCAGATCCGACGCAGCACGTGACCAATTTCTTATTAGGTATGCGGGAGAGACAGGACTTTTCCTATTCACATATTAATTTTGAAATACCTGCCTCTGCAGCCTATGATCTATTTGCCTACTTTAAATAAATAAAATATGAAAAATAAAAAAAACCTTTTACCCTTATTTCTTATTATTATTTAATAATCTCATATTATTCTAAAATTAGAGAAGGCCGGTCAAAGCCTCCTCTAGAGAAACCCACTTCGCCCTGTCTTTGGCTTTGAGCATCCAGTTTGGTCGCGCCACGTTTTTTATGTCATCGTCCCAATGATAATGCGACCTTCTCTACCACGTGTGCCTTTTGGGCCTGGCCAGCTCGTTACTCTCATTGTCCAACGGTTGTCCATTAGTCTAGCAATATGGCCGGTCCATTTCCAGTGCATCAATCAGTTGGATCTGTTGCCTACTATGTTGAGGATAAAATAATTTGAAACAAAAAGTTGTTATTGTCCTTACAAGTAGGAGCGGGTGTCAGCCAATTAGAGGTGAAGGTGATGGTAATCGTTACCCACTATATACGAGCGACGGCAGGCCTTCTGGTTCTTTGTGGGGAATCTACCTCCTCATTTGAGATAAAGTGACGTTTTTCTAGCGAGATACCTAAGTATTATGTCTACTTGTCATCATCACCATCGACCCATCGCCAACTCACTACTGAGAACGGGTCTCCTCTCAGAATGAAAAGGGTTTAGCCATAGTCCCCCACGCTGACCATGTGCGGATTGGCAGACTTCACACACCTTTGAGAGCATTATGGAGAACCCACAGGCATGCTAGTTTCCTCACGATATTTTTCTTCACCGTTAAAGCAAGTGATTGTTAGCAAGTGACTTATGTTTGAAAAGTTAGACGGGCATGGCCGAGATCGAATTCCCAACTCTCCTAAAAGGAGGGCAAGACGTCTTAACCAATCCAATAGTATGTCACCACTTCTTCGTGATAGGTAGGTATTATATTAGGTATGTCGCTAATGTGACCCTACTTTAGGCAGAACAGGGCACGCGTCCGCCTCAGATCACAGATGCAGTCGCGTGCCCCAGCCTCCGCCGATTGCTCCCGACGCGCGTCTCTCTCTGCTCTCATCTCGCGCCAGTCGTCCGTCGACTATCGCGAGCGCTGCACGTGTCTCTCGCTATGCTATGACAGTTCCGAAATACGCGCGTGTTTAGTGTTTGTAGCTACCATGGTAACGGGTATCGGCAGCCCTCAACAAGGGGTGTCCAACCCCGTGCCCAGCCCAGGGATGCAGGAGCAAAAGAAGACGAGCGATAATAGACGGGTATGTCTCTATTGCATTTCGTTTATATTTTTTTAGCCAAAAGAAAATAATGTTAACGCATTTTCACTTTAAAGTTTTTGTGACATATATTACTTACCTACTTCCTATAAATTAAATATTTAATTATACTTACTAAATACATAAATTAGCCTGCATTTTATAGTGGTTTAGGTGCATTAATTTTAATATAAAATGTACTTATAATAGGCCATAAATATCTTAAAATACAGGCATGTAAAAATTTGGAGCGTGCATACTGCATATATTAACGCATACAAAAGACATCAACGCGTAATTAAAGCAACCTACTCGTATTCCCAATTCCCATAACTTCCGTCTTGACTTTTTATAAAATTATTACTCAATACTAAATCTGTAACTGCATGATAATTAATAATATTTAAATAAATGTATCTGAGATAAGTAAATAGGTAAAACATGTAAGTAAAACATGATGAAAAATGAAATTACAAAATAATTATTTTGTACCGTTAATAGTACAAAAAAAAATACATTAATCATTTTGTTCCTTTCAGATTTCATAATATTTAGGTACCTACTTTGATTTAATACTTTTGTTTTAAAAACAGATATTATGTAAAACGCATGGCCGTAGCCAGGGGAGGGGTTTTGGGAGCCCAAACCCCCCATAATAAAAATTAACCTATGTCCGTTTCCGGAATTAAATTCTGAAAAGAAAAAGAAAGGGCTATCTAGTCGGGCCAAATTTTTTTTTATGGAAGGATTTGGTTAATAATTTGATTAATATTATAAAAGCCCTCCCGAAATCAATTTCTGGCTACGGCCATTTAAAACGTCAAAAACAAAAATCTAGGTAGGTATACAGCAAAGGTAGAGCTACCTACAACACAGCGTAGGCTTCTATACAATCTACTCTAATTACCGCGGCATAAGCTGATATCATGTGACACAAACACAATACCCGCATGCTACTGTGTAGAAAACCGATGCTAGAGTATACCTACCTAGGTAGATATAATATGCCTTACCTATAGAGAGAGCCAGTGCGCGCCAGACCTTCGTTATTTAATACTAGCTGATTCCTGCGACTTCGTCCGCGTGGATTTACGTTTTTTTTATCCCGCGGGTACTCTTTGATTTTTCGGGATTGTTGTCGTTGCTTGGTATTGGTACCTACAATATGAATTCACTATGAACACTTCCTGAATCTTGCTAACTCAGGCGGGCAGTAACCCTGCAGCATCAGGATTAAGGAGTTGAATCCAGAATTTTTTGTGACCACGACGTAAACTTTATTTGTTGATTAAAAAAAAATTGCAAATTGGTCCAGAAACCTCGAAAAAATCGATGTAGAAAAAAGAACCACCTCCTTTTTGACAGTCGGTTAAAAACCGATGATCTTGAAATATTTACGGAACAATCTTTAAAATATCCCCTTTCTAACAAAAAAGAATGAATGAAATCGGACTACGCGTTAATGAATTACAACTCAGTATACATTTTAACTTTCGTCCCCTCTCCTACGGGAACCATGCTGAATTTCGGGATAAAAAGTATGCTATATTCTTCCTCATAGTATGACCTCAAATCGTACCAAGTTTCATTGGAATCCTTTCAGTAGTTTCAGCGTGATGCGCGGCCGTGATACAGACAGACAGACAGACAGACAGACAGACAGACAGACAGACAGACAGACAGACAGACAGACAGACAAAAATGAAAAAAATTACAGTTTTGGGTTTTAAAAAATTGGAAAAATTACAGTATCGATTATAGAGTGCCCTCGAAAAAAAATTTTCAAAATATCTTCAATGTACAGAATTTGACCTGTTACAGTTTTATTATAAGTATTGATGATGATTGATTGACTAAGTTTCTATGCGTACCTACCTATTGTCCCCAACACTGAGAGGAACGTTTGTTTGGATGTTTGCTTAAGGAAGGTCTGGCATGCGCGGGCTCTTAAGCCACTACCTTATATCGTAGAGCTCCAACTTTCAAGGTTTTTTGTGGACCCACCTTTGAGTTTCCTCAAATTGTTTATTATACCTATATACCTTACTCTATTGTATAGGATGGTATGTAGGTATATCAAATACATAGAGTTAATTAGATATAAGCATTCAATACTATCCTCATGCGCTGTTTAGCAAGTCGATGCAAATTGCGCTAATTCCCTGATTCATTATATTAGGTACCTACCTGCCCTTAAAATAAACATTATATAGGTAAGTGCATCATAGCATCATACCTATTTGGTATTTGAAAAACCGGCCAAGTGCGAGTCAGACTTCCAGACAGGGTTCCGTACTACAGTCGTATTTTTTCGTCATTTTGTAGGATATTTCAAAAACTATGATACATAAAAAATTCACGGTTTTCAGATTTTTCCCCAAATGTCAGCTATAAGATCTACCTACCTGCCAAATTTCATGATTCTAGGTCAACGGGAAGTAGGTATCCTGTAGGTTTCTTGACAGACAGACGGACAGACAGACAGACAGACAACAAAGTGATCCTATAAGGGTTCCGTTTTTCCTTTTGAGGTACGGAACCCTAAAAATGAACAAACAGGCAGGAAATGCTAAATGCATTTAAAAAGTTAACAGTTTTTGTTCAGTTTGTTTGTTAGAAGCTTCTTTTTATTCGGATATAAGTTCGCCCTTGACTGTGACTGCGATCTTCGAATCCATACACCTGATCGGTTTCTACGTGGCATCGCACCGGAACGCTAAATCGCTTGGCGGTAGGGTGATAAATAGGCACGGCCGAAGCTTCCCACCAGATCAAAGCTAGAAGTTATATATTTCTATTTTCAAGAGAAAATCTTTAGCAGGTAAAAATCTCTCTCTAGTCTTCAGACATACGTTAGAAATAATTATTTATATACAAAAAATAAGATAATATTCATATATCAAATTTATCATTTCTTAGATTATCTTTTTCTCATGAAGTGCTTTTCTAAAAATGTCTTTTTCGCAAAATGACTTTTTCCCATTAAGTCCTATTAACTAGGTAAAGGCTTTTCTCAAAATGTCCTAATAGGAAAAGTACCTACCTACTGAGTACAAGTATTAGTTAAGACATTTCACATTTAAATTAACTGCGTTTTGACTTCTGGTTTCGTTAAAATGGTTACACAAAGGAAGCTGGCGTGTCCGACGGGCGCCATGAGTCATGGCAGTGCAGTAGGTAGCTAGTGGGAAATGCGGGCTAATTGTCGTGAGAATCAACGTTTACCGACGCCCACGATGCGCTACACAGCTACACCTTATAAGACGTACAAAATCAGTGTTTATTCATGGGACACTGCAATACTGCATTTGTTTCAAACTCAGTCTAAGGGCGTTTGTGCACTTATCCGTGATTGCACGGATCCGACAAAAAATACGAGTCGAATGTACGTATTTGTTTGGCGGCCACTTCGAAGAATCACGAATACGAACCGAATACGGATGAGTGCACAAACGCTACACAGTGAATGTCGGTAGTGCCAATTTAAAGTATCGATATAATTTAAATGTTTGAATATCAATTTCGATACCATATCAATAAAAAATATCTAGGTATGTAGGTACTTATCGGTATGGTTTTGTAAGAATATTGGCGATTCTAAAGTAATAGTTTATTTTGCCTAGTCTAGCAAATAAAAAAAAAATAACTCTTAAACAAAGTCATATGGCTCACGGGTGCCGTGCCTACCTTTTCCCCACATGTTCTTGTAACGCACTTTACGGCAGTACTCGCTCCAGCGTAGGTAAAGCCAACGCCATTATAATAGTATGTGCTGCACTAGAAATGTAGACCCACTTTGGCTAAAAAAACGGTTGCACACGGCTAAAATGCACTCGTGCACAGCACAGTGTAACAACGCCATAAACTTAGCGCAGCGGCTGGCGGCGCTGTCACAGATTTATTGATAGTTTTCGAATAATTTTGTTGGATACTGTGACCAACCGATTGAAAGTTGGTCTGTGGCCGTTATATTAATCAACTCTTTTCAAATAGTTGTGAGCAACCAATCCTACGCGCCAGACGGGCGCCGTGAGTCACTCTCGTGGGCGGCCAGTGGGCACTCGTGGGCTAATTGTCGTGGGAACGACGCGCGCTCGCGCCCACGCACGGACATAGACTTCGCGACAACTTGTCTTATTGTCTATAACCTATAATATTATGTTTTGGAGAGCTGGTGGTTGTACGCGTACAATCTAAGAAATTACTCATAATATTATGTAGCCGTCATGCCGTTTTGTAGTATGGACTTTAAATCGTTTTTTTAACGTGACAGTTGACACATACAGACAGACAGGTAATTTTGTCCCTACATTGACGAATCCTTTGGTAAATTCCCGATGACTAGGTTAGTAAAATACTAATAATATCATCTAATAAAATATCTATCATGTTTTCCTAACATCATCATCATCATGAACCCATCGCCGGCCCACTACTGAGTTCTGCTCTCAGAATGAGAAACGCTTAGGCCATAGTCCTTAGTCCGCCATGCTGGCCAAGTGCGGTTATGTAGACTTTACATACCTACCTTTGAGAACATTATGGAGAACTCTCAGGCAAGCAGGTTTTCTCACGATGTTTTCCTTCACCGTTAAAGCAAATTATATTTTATTAATTGATTAAAACGCACATAAATCCGAAAAGTTAGAGGTCCGTGCCCGGGATCGAACCCCCGACCTCTAGTTAGAAGGCGGACGTCCTAACCACTAACTAGGCTATCACAGCTTAAGTTCATGACCCATGACAGACAAATATTAATTTACTTTTAAATCTAATTAACACAACTATACACATAAATCAAAAATGTTTATACCGAAAAATTTATAGGCATAAGCAATATACGGGAGTGTAAGTAATAACTGGCGGCGACGTAGTAGCTCGTAAAC
This sequence comes from Maniola hyperantus, assembly GCF_902806685.2. Classification (NCBI taxonomy): domain Eukaryota; kingdom Metazoa; phylum Arthropoda; class Insecta; order Lepidoptera; family Nymphalidae; genus Maniola; species Maniola hyperantus. The sequence goes on from NC_048550.1 coordinate 9,320,446, forward strand.
AAGCCGCGTGAAGGAGGGAGCTATTAGCAGTAGGCGAACGATCCATCATCGCGCTGTTAGGAGGTCCGCTTCGACAGTCTTTTGAAAAAAAAAAAACCACAAGAAATGTCCAACGAATTTAATTTGGAAATTCACACACACGGAACTTTTACTTCACGCGAATACAGTAGTTTCAGTGTTAACTGCTTAATGTGGAAATGTGGACTGCCTCGCCGCCTCGCGGGTTGTTCGCTTTATATAAATTGAAATGCTGAAGCAGCGAATTAACACATCATGTTAAAATTATTAATTTATAACATTTCCCCCCTTTAAACGAAGCTTTAATTTAAAATAAAGCGTAGTAAAAAAAAAGAAAAGGAAAAGGAGAGAAATGGTAAAATATTCTACATAATTTAATTATTTGTAAGATTTCTTTTGGATGCACTAAGATTTCGAAGGTCTACAGATGCGTTATCTTCATCATCTGTTATCTGTGACATTTCAATAGAACTTTGGATTTTGTTTTCTTTATGCGAAATCTTTTTGCGATTACATTGGTAAAAAATTTGGATGCAGAATTCGTTGCAATTACGTTGTTTAAAACATTTGACAATCTTATAACATAAAAATAGAAAAATTAACGAAATAATTATATAAGTAAAAGCAGAGTAATACGAGCTATATTTTATAAAATGAGATTCCTCTTGGATCCTGTTGATTTGCAACTCAAGATCGTTGAATTGGTTTATCGAATTTTTTAAGGAATCTAAATTAATATTACTTAGGTTAATAGGTGATAGAAGAGGAATCGTTTTGTTAACAATCTCTTGGTTGCAGCAGTTATCATTAGTTGTATCAAAATTAATATTAAAGTTATTATTATCAATAGTTAAATTTGAAATGGTAGACGGTATAAATTGAATCGTTTTAAAGTAACCAATGCAACCTTTGTTCAGTTTTAATATTCCAGTGCCAGATATAGAATAATCCTTAAAGTTATCATTACAATTGATAGTTAGTTTGCTTGTTTTTGACTGTACAAATATCCATTGATTATTTTTTAATTTATGCCATATGTCAATAAGACCATATAGGATTTTCGGTTCACATTCCCTTGGTAAAGATAGAGTCACTTCAGTTAAAAGTTTTGTCTCGCATGAAGGATTCGAATTTACAGAATAAATTGACTCTAATTTACAGATGGAATTTTCACTATTTAAAATAGTACAATCTCTTAAAGTATCTAATAATACGTAATTTAATCTATCGTCAGTTATAGCTAAATAGGGTTTAGTAGGTTTGATTAAGGCAAAACTTTTGGATTGTCCTTCGTAATGAGGAGTCGGGAGCGGGATTGTTTTATAGACGTTATACTTAACGGGAGAGACAAGAGGGATCTGTATTACAAATACTATCTTATTGTTATAGAAATAGGAGACTAACTTAGATATATCTATAATGGTATGTATATTTTCTATACTTAGTGCTACAGGAAAATCTAAACCTTTATTGATTGAGTTTCTGTGTTTAGACAGTTCATCATACAGTTTTACAGGACTTAGAACAGAAGGATGTAGAACATTAACTTTTGAAAACAAAATTGCGTTTATTACAGTATCGAGAAAATTTGAGATAGCTAGTAAAGAGCTTTCGATTATATTAACTAAGCTATTAAATCTAGTTAAATACATTAATTTTTCATTATCACTAGTAACATAAGACAATATATCGTTTAATTTATTAATCTGAGAGTTTAACTTTATCTCATTTTGATTTAACCTAGAAATAGTAGAATTAAAAGTATTAATAGACGACTTAACTATATGAATATTATCTTTCATTAAATGAAATATCTCAGATTCAGATCTCTGACAAGAGCTAATTGCAGCATCATATTTTCGGGCATCTTCAGCATCTAAAGTGCCAAAGAAAAACTTAAGGATTTCACCACCAAATTCTAAAGATCTTTTGAATCTAGCAGGATTTTCGCTTGAGATAATATGAGATAGAGATTGAGCCTTGAGATAATTGGATTCTAGAAGTACTTCAATTGGACTAAAAACATTTTTGCAGCTAGAGTACTCTTCTGGTTGCAACTTAGCACAAACTAGAGAGGTTTTAACAATCAACCGGTCAACTTTGTCAAGCTGTGGTTCCAATGAGACGGTGTTGAGATGCGTGATTACTCTCCAATAATCATTGTAGAAATAAATTTTTGTAATGGGGTCGAAATATATTCCAGGGCTATGCGTTATGGGTGTAATCATTGGCTCAGACGAGACGTAGGAGAAAAATCTGAAAAGAATGATAAGCTTAAGTTACAGCGAGCTTAATTAAATTAGTATGATACTTAACATGTTTTCTATTTATTAATAAAGTAACATTATGTTTTCCATTTATTTTAACGATTTTGTAAGGGCCTTTCCATATTGGAGATAAGGCTTTACGAAGTCTGTGATGGTATTTTAAATATACCATGTCACCAACTTTATATTCTATGTTAGGATTAGAACTTGAATCATAGATTTGTTTTGAAGATTCTTTACTTGATCTAATATACTCAAAAGCTTTTTCGCGGCTTACTTTCATTCTATACTGAAGCGCACGGACATACTCGTGGTATGTAACATTATTATCTGTGTCGTAGAGAGAATTAGGAAGGGTTGGTTTCTGTCCAAACAGAAGTTCAAACGGAGTAAATTGAGTAGTAGTATGAGGAGTTGTATTATACGCGAGAACAGCTGTTGCTAGGTAGCAATGCCAATCATTTTGATTTTCGTTTACAAAGGATTTTAGGTATTCTTTAAGAGTAGCGTGGCTGCGTTCCAGCGCACCGTTAGTTTGGGGATGGTAAGGGCTAGAAAGTAAGGGTTTGATTTTGAAAATATCGGTAACTTGTTTAAACAGTTCTGATGTAAAAGTCATGGCTTGATCAGTAAGGATCATTTTAGGAATAGCGAATAAGGACATAAAGTGGACCAGATTACGGGCTACTTCTTCACTTGTTGAAGAAATCATAGGATAGACACATAGGAATTTGGTAAGATCATCTTGCAGAGTCAGAATGAACTTGAACTTTTGGAAACCTGCTTCAGGTAAGACACCAACTATGTCCAGAGCTAATCGTTCAAAAGGCTTTGTGCTCGTGGATGTAATAACCATAGGAGCTTTATTGCAGGCTCGTAAAGGTTTGTTAACTTGGCATAGTTTGCAAGACTTCACATAGCGTTCTATGTCAGTTCTCATTCCTTTCCAGTAGTATGAGGCTTTAATTCGACTATACATCCTATTCACACCAGGATGTCCTGCTATGGGAGTGTCGTGATTCTCTTTGAGAATTGTAGGAACTTCAGCTGGAGTTGGAAATATTATTTGATTTTTATAAATATGTATTTTGATATCAGTGTTATGAAATACGTAGGAAATCATATTATAAATTTTGGTATAGGATAATTTAGTAAAAGGTTCAGAGAAATCGGAGATAGCTATTTCATCAATGCTAGGGTGATGTGATATAAGTTCATCACGAAGCATCATCAAAGTGTCGTAAATGGAGCGAAAAGTTGTCTCATCGTAATGATGAACCTTGGTAAAAAGAAAATAATATGTTTTATTATTTTTTGTAACTGACCTTACCGAACATTGTTCACGTTCGGCTTCTAACAATGAAGCGGTGTCGGTTATCTGAGATAATAATTCCTCACAATGTGGCATTGAGTTGTCGAAATCTAGAGAAACGGGGCATGCAATAATTTTGCATTTGGAAAGATGTAAAGCTTGTGAGTGTTCTTCAATTTTTGTGTTAGAATCTGGTAAAGAGTTTGTAAGTTGTTTCTTAAAATATGCCTCGTAGGAAAGCTTAGTAAGATTATCTGTATTTATAGCATGAATTGGGATGCGAGACAGAGCGTCTGCATTTGAATTTAATTTTCCAGGTTTGTAAATAATCTCGTAATCGTATTCCTCAAGTTTGAGGCGCCAACGGACGAGTTTGGAACCAGGATCTTTGACGTTGAAGAGCCATACTAAGGGCCGATGATCTGTTACGATTTTGAATTTAGTGCCGTAGAGATATGGTCGGAAAGTTTTAACGGCGAATAAAATAGAAACTAACTCCTTTTCTGTGGTCGAGTAATTTCCTTCTTGTTTGTTTAAGGTTCTAGAAGCATAGGCTATTGGTTTGTCCTTGCCGACAGGGCCTTGAGATAGCACTGCGCCAACGGCGTAGTTGCTGGCGTCTGTGGTAACGATAAATGGTTGAGAAAAATCAGGGTATTGGAGAAGAGGAGCTGAGGTTAACTTTTCCTTCAGGAGGTTAAAAGCTTGGTCTTGTTCTATAGACCAATGAAAAGTGACATCCTTTTTGAGTAAAGATGTTAGAGGTTTTGTGATCTTGGAGAAATTGTCAATAAATCGGCGGTAATAACCAACGAGACCGAGGAATGATTTTACTTCTTTAGGATTTTTAGGAATTGGGAAATCACAGACTGATTTAATTTTTTCTGGGTTTGGAGAGACACCTTTATCCGTTATAATGTGACCTAGATAGGTGACTTCCTTTCTAAGGAATTCACATTTATCCGGTTGTAATTTGAGATTATAATCTCTGAAACGGTTGAATACCATTTTCAGTTTTTCACAATGTGATTTGAGATCTGCACTATAGATGATACAGTCATCTAAATAGACATAGCAATGTAAACCTTGAAGACCTGATAATACTGTGTTCATAAGACGTTGAAAAGTACTGGGAGCGTTCTTAAGTCCGAACGGCATCCTAGTGAATTCGTAGTGGCCTGTTGAACCATTTGTGTTGACTACAGTAAAACCAGTTTTAGGTGCATCTGAAGGATTCAGCGGAATTTGATGGAAACCGGAGACTAAGTCCAGTGTGCTAAAATATTTGGAATGACCTAGTTGATCTAGGATATCTGTGATCAAGGGAATAGGATATACTTCGGATACAGTGACGTCATTGAGGCGGCGGTAGTCGATAACTATTCGCCATTTCTTTTTCCCGGATGCGTCCATTTTTTTGGGAACCACCCAAACGGGAGCATTCCATGGAGAGATAGACGGTTTAATAATTTTCTGTTGTAGCATTTTCTGGATTTGGGAATCGACTTCGTTTTTATGACATTCGGGAAAACGGTAAGATTTTACATTAATAGGAGAGCTATTACCCGTGTCAATAGAGTGTTGAATAGCGTTAGTATGAGTTAGAGTGTCTCCTTCGAGATAAAATATATCAGAGTATTCAGAACAGCACTCTAAGAGAGCTTTTCTCTCTTCATCGTTAAGATGTGAGTGTCTTATAAGATTTAGAACACGATCGAGTCGATTTGATGAAGAATTAGAAACGTGGTTGACAATTTCGGGGGATTGAGACACTTGGTGTAGTTCAGAGAAGTCTATAGGAGTTAAATGAACCTTGAAGTCTTGGATTTCTATTTGAGATTCAGTGGTATTTAAAACAGAGACATTGACTTTATAATTAGGCTTCAAACTTACTATACAGTTTGCTATATATACACCTTCGGATATAGAGTGATCTAATATGAGTGCGTCTTTTAAATGACGTAACTCGAACTTGTCATTTGAGACAGTGCATTCAACAATAGCTTCGGAGCGAGCCGGTATTATATATCTAGGGCTCGAATAATGAATTGGTAAAGTGTAATTTGAGATAGTAAGGGATTTAGTATTATAATCGATATTAGTATGGAAAAAATGTAGAAAATCGGTACCTAAGATACCGTCTGATTCCAGATTCAGAGCGTCAGTTATGACGTGGAATTTAAAAGAAATGGTGTGGTCGTTTATAATAAGGTTAAGCACAACTGTTCCTAAAGTTTCGCTATAGGAATCCTTATCGTTTATGCCTTTGAGTTTTATAATTTCTTGAGACAATTGGGGCTCTGCTGGTAAACACGAGCGCTTAATAATGCTGACACTTGCGCCTGTGTCAACTAAGAAACAGAGAGGTTTTTTATTACATTCTATTTGTAAAAATGCATGAGGTAAGGACACCAACTTTTTCAGGGTGCTTGTTTCGAAGATCGGGACGTCTTTAAGAGGCAATGAGCTTTTGCTTGCGTTGCTTTGGGGGTCATTTTGAATGACTTTAGATTTTGTAAGACTCAGTTGATCCTTTGAAGGAAACTGAGATTTAAAGGATTTTGTAGTATAAGAGCTAGTATAAGAATTAGAATGAGATATAGTATTATTTGAGCAATCTTCTTTGGAATGCTTTGTATTCGATTTTGTAGGAATCAGTGAGGATTTAGGATATGATTCAGCGATATTTTGGCAGTCTTTTGGTGATTGCCGGGATATAAAAGATTTGGTATAAGATTCAGTGTGACTCGGACAGTCATGTAGCGATTGCCGAGATGTAAACGATTTGGGGGAATTAGTATAAAAGGATTTAGTAGTTCGAGTGCCATTTTGGATTGTTGATTTCGGCAGGCACGCATCCGAAATCAGTTTAAGTTTTTTGATTCAGGGACGTAACTATTCGTCACTTCATTTAAGGATTCAGAGTATTCATACATGTTAACATTAGCACTGTTACTATGAGAGGGACCCGACGGAGGGTGAGAGTTCATCCGACGCTGATTATTATTATATTGGCGCTTACGACATTCTGAGATAAGATGTCCTTTGTGTTTACAATAGGCACAGGTTTTGACGAAATTTGAGTCCTTTGATGAACTTTGACTTGTTTCTGCAGAATATTGAGGGTTAGCGGGAGGAATATGGAAAGATGATCTCTGTGTGAAATCGTGCTTTTTCTTAAAGCACTCTGAGAAACTATGATTGGTTTTCTTACATAAGGAACAAAATTTAGTTGGATGTTTTGGTTGAGTAATTTTTACAAGTTTGAAAATTTTTTCTTCTTCGACTGCTAGAGAAATTGCTTCATTAAGTGTCGAAGGGTTTCTGCAGCGGACAATATTAGAAATATTAGGGTTAAGACCTAATTGGAATAAGCTTAAGGCGAGTTCTTCCATAGCTGTGATTTTGCCTAGAAGGAGATTACGATCAGTGCATGAATTTTGAATATCAGCTTGAAGTCGAGTTAGGCATGCTTCGAGTCTGATAGAATATTGTGTCACACTTTCGGACTGGCCCTGTTTACAGTTTTGGAGATCAAGTAGCAGATGGGACGAGTGTTTTTTCTCGCCAAACGTGCTTTTTAAATATGATTTTAATTCATCCCAATTATTGAAATTTTTAAAACTGCAGGCTAATTGTGCTTTGCCCTCAAGTTGGGAGATTATATATTTACATAAGATATTTTGCTGGTCGGGAGCAGCTAAACTAATTGCGTTATCGCAGTTAGTTAGGAACGCGGCAAGAGTTTCCCGATTCCCATCATAAGACCTTACGAATTTAGTGAGTATAGAGAGAGTCACTTTTGCGTCCGAACTTTCTGACTTTAAACTCATTTTTGATTACTGAAACTGAGATATGGAGAGAAAAAAAAAAGGATTTAAATTTAAAATACAGTACGAAAATATACAATTTAGACAATTTACGCTTTTTATACAAAATTAATATAAACTACTTACAGGATAACGGCAAACATCACGATTTATTTTTCACAAAAAGGTTTTCACTTTGATGTCACTGCACTGAAAGTTAAATTAGGTGGATGCGTTTGCGACACGTGAAGGCTTTGAACTGTACGGAATGCGTCTCGTATTTCACGCGGCGACGATATCGAGTAGGTTTCTGAAGATATTGAAGAAATTGTATTTCGTAATTTTGAAGGCTTAAAATTTATTTCACTGATGTTTTTAAGTGAGTCCAGGATATTCGCGTTCTTCGTGTGAGATGCGGGCTCAGTCTGGCAGGCTGAGACTTATCGTCGATCTTGAGTAGAACCGGTGCTTAGTGGTTGTGATGCGGGCTCAACCCTGGGGGCGAGGCTTATCGTCGATCACGACTGCGATGACCTCAGGATTCTTTGGATGCTAAGGGTCCTCTTGCGTGAACCTTCTTAGCATCCCACTTCTGACACCAATTGTTAGGAGGTCCGCTTCGACAGTCTTTTGAAAAAAAAAAAACCACAAGAAATGTCCAACGAATTTAATTTGGAAATTCACACACACGGAACTTTTACTTCACGCGAATACAGTAGTTTCAGTGTTAACTGCTTAATGTGGAAATGTGGACTGCCTCGCCGCCTCGCGGGTTGTTCGCTTTATATAAATTGAAATGCTGAAGCAGCGAATTAACACATCATGTTAAAATTATTAATTTATAACAGCGCGATAAAGGGCTGGACAGACGCAACAACGGCTGTGACGCGCGACGGCAGTAGCACGGCAGAACGCTACACTAAACGCGTGTACTACAAGGCAGGTACTTGTTCGGACTTGCACAGTCCTGCACACGCCACGGTCTTGCCGCACCGAGGGCTTTTGAAGTCCTCTGTCTACCTAGTTGAGGTCTTTTAACGCTGCGCTTTTTAGTGCGACGTCGCCATTCTAGCAACTTGCGACTTGCGTCTATCCGTTTTTCGAACTATGTGCCCTGCCTATTGCCACTTCAGCTTCGTTGAGCTGTAGAGCTATGACGATTCTCCTACGGATCTCCTCCTATTTTCTGATTTGATTACGTAGAGATACAATAGTTAGCGACCATTTATTATCTCGGATCAATATGTCATCACTGGCAACACGCACTATTCGGAGGCTTTGATCTTCAAGCACAGCAATTTTGGATGAGGAGACATCTCAAAACATTTTTAATATCTACCCCTACATCATCATCATCAGCCTGTGGACATCCACTGTTGGACATAGGCCTTCCCTAAAGAGCGCCTCCACACCCGGTCCTCAGCCTTCCTCATCCAGCCACTTCCCGCCAGCCTCTTTATATCGTCAGTCTATCGTGCTGGAGGGCGTCCCACACTACGTCCAATATCTACCCCTACAATTAGTTGATAATTTTAATAAAATAGTTGTAGAGTTCCCTGTTCTTTGTTTTACAACTTGTAGGAGTTAAACAAGTTTCCGTCGCACATCACTGTCGCCGCGCGTAAGTCTGTCTAAGCCATTATGGTAGTAGGCGAACGATCCATCATCAAGCGATAAATATCACTATGGTCCGTGAGATTAGACGGCGCGATGCGTGCTTGCGCCTACGCTGCCACTTCACATGCCCGCCGCGCGCCGCCCGCAGCCCGCCTACGACGAACTAAATAACCACAGTCCACAGATTAAATAAAAACTTGATAGTCCGAAGAGGATGCATAAAAATTGACATTTGAAATTCTAGATTATTTTTAGTGTGAAACACCTGAATCGTCCTACTATCACAGCTACCTACTATATGCACATCTGAAAACACTTTTCATGAAAATTAAGAAAAACTTATTTTATATTTTATTATTAATTGAACAATAATTATAATTCCATTGTTAGTGGATTACAGATTGTTTATTGTACCTACCTATAGTACGTGACACGTCGAGGTGGCAATCGGGGAGGGAACGCACACTCGTACAGCCCCCGCGCTAACACGGTGCGAGCGAGCGCGGGTGACGTGCGGGTGTGCGGGCGTCCCCCCGCCTCATACCCCGATTACCATCTAAACCTGTCGCGGACTGTATTATCAAATCCCACAAATCAATATTTCGAATTTAAACCACAAATTCCAAACGGAAAAGTTCAATTTTAATGCAATTTTTTTACTACTTATCTATCAATAGATCATTGTAGCAGTGGCACTGAATGCCGTATACACGGGCGATGCGATCGACGCGTGCCGGAAGCGGGCCCGGCGCGCGGCGTCCGCTCCCACGCCTTGGCACGCGTCGGCGCGCCGCATGCCAGCGCACGCCGCCAGCGAAGTCCCGCCGACTCACCGCACGCCGCGCCAACACTGCACACTAATGCTATTGCGTTCCACAGACGATTATTTCGGGCCATAAGGCCGTCTGTTCTTACAAAGTATTTTTGCGACAGACTATCTATAGGAACTGCTTATACTGTCCCGCGGATGAACTGGTTCCACAAATGAATGGAAACACTTGATTATCGACTTGAATGATCTTAGATTGGTATCTACATTAGTATCTACCTATTAAATACTTAGGTACTTTCTACACTACCTACCTATTGACCGTCATGTTTTCGTCTTGATTTTTGGCAACCAAAATTACAATAATTAAAACAAGGGACATGGTCTACCTATTAATTAATTATTATAGATTATAGAAATATCTTTACCTTCATTCCTCCGTTTAGTCTTTCACTATGATCCCACAGTCCCAAAGATATACCTACAGACCTATCTACTGGTTAGTCCTTTAGCTTCGTCCGCTGTTAGTGTAGTCCATTCCATTTAAAACAAACCAATTTTTACTCGATACCAATATCTATAATATTATCCACGCAAATGGACCACCGAACAGAGCCACCGGTGGCTTGCGACAAGCTGTTTACATGATGAGCGGCCACTTGCTACTTACAGCAGGAGAGTGTTGCAAACTGTAGCGGCCATCGACAACCTTCGTTTGCGCGGTACCCAGGACGTGGCACGCGTCAGCCACCCGTGGCTGTGTTCGGTGGCCCGTTTGCGTGAAGCCTTAGAATGCTTCAGACAGACTACCCTACTTACAGAATATTTTAGATAGTACATAGAAAGGGCAAAGGTACCTGCCTTTACTACCAAGTACCTACCCAGCTTCTGTAGGAAAATTCCACAAAATGTTCGACGAAAATGCTTTAAACTAGGAACAATAACATGCTAATTCAGGAACAATAACTGCAGGCATTCCGTGTCGATGTATATTCCTGGACGAACTATAAGCGATTAAATCTGTCCCAGAGCCAGAGCAGACACACGTGCGTGGTGACGCGGCGCGCGCGGCGCCTCGGTCTAATTCCGTGCCTTGTGACTCCGCGTTACGTAAACCTCACGTTGCTGTCTGGGATTTAATTTCTTTTGACTAGACTGACTAAAACCGGCGATAGTCTACTCTCCCAGCCTAGTTGCCTTCATTTTGGTCGCCGTCGACCGTGTCGCGCTGCGCGCCGGACGACTAGTCGACTGCAGTGCGTAATGTAAGCCATTGTAGCCAGACGTCTGCTTCCTCTATGAATTTTATTATATCTGAATTAGTTTCACTTCTAGAACAGTTTCCCATAACGCTTCGCCATTTTAGGTACTTATACCTATACAGAACACAATTAAATACCTATATAAAAACTAACTATACATGACAGCCTCAAATAAGATTTATCTGGGGTACGCTGGTGAAAGAACATAATGGAGGACTCTCAGGCATGCAGGTGTGAGGAAACCTGCAATACCTGCGAGTCCTCCATAATGTTCTCAAAGATGTCTGAAGTCTGCCAATCCACACTTGGCAGCGTGGCTATGGCTTGAACCCTTCGCAATCTGAAAGGAGACCCTCTCGTAGTGGGCTGGCGATGGGTTGAAAATTGAGAGCTCACTTGAGACCATAGGTACCTAATACGGAAAACCTAAGTACGCACATGAATATAGGCAGGTCGTAATAGAACACCGTGAAGCGTTAGTAAAATCTTGCGAGTTTGTGATAAATGAAACTTTGTGGATGCGTGTAATATTACAGTTTCCACCTAGGTAATACCTACTTATTAAATTATTTCTACGTAAACACAGGTAATCATCGCTTTACGACTATTAAACGCTAGTCATCATGGTGTGAGTGTGGGTCTTATTACCATTATGTAAAAGGATATTATGAATATAAATTATAAATACATAAGTACCTTACATATACTTATAGGTATATGACACACGTTTTGTCATTCGTTTCAAGTCGACGTTAGCCCGACTAGTTTCAAATCCCGGGTCCTGTAAAAAAGGATCCCGGATGGGTTCCAAACTAGTCGGGCTAACGTTGACTAAACTCGTACGTAAAGTCGGTGTGTCATACATGTACAATGGAAATAACTCACGAATCACGATAGTTTAAACGCTATAAGTAGTTGCTTTATAGGTACATGAGTATTACATTTATCACCTTGGTTGGTCAAGAACCTATCCGTCACATTCCTACAAAAGTCCTTCATTTGCGCTCTACTAAGACATCTTAAAACAAGGCACCGCATTTTGCTAATCCTCATTGTATTCAAAATAGCATTGTTCTGTCAGCTACATAAACAAGCTGACATCAGCGAGATAACACTGACACTGTGTAAGATGGTACTCGTTCCTACTTTCCAAATGCGATACCAACACCATATTTGTTTGTGCTTAAAATGTAGAGATAGCCATAGCCTCAAGCCAATTTGAATAGTACAACGCGGTATACAATTCACGGGGTTAACAGCGTCACACAGTCACAATCGCGCATCGCCTTCAAGACGATTGTGATTTTGATTGGTCAGTTTTGTATACAGTATAGCTAGTGGCAATTATATGTATATACTGTGCTAGTGGCTTGTCCCGAATTCTAAGACCTTTCGCTTCCTATAATTTCGTACCTACTTATTGGCAAAGGAGGAATTTTTACGAGGAAAAAGTGTTGGTATTTTATTTCTGTTTGAGAATTGACTGATATTAGTAAATTACTAGTTACGTGTACTAGTACTAGTTTAATATAATATAAGCATATTTAAATAGTAATTTAAGCAGCTAGATTTGTAGCAACTCTAGTCTCTACCTCTAGTGTCGCACATCCTTCTAACATTCTACAGTATTACTAACGTGCTTCAAAATGCTACTGTTGCACACACACACACACCATATTGTGGGTATACGATTGCGGTAACGCCTTTTACAAAAAGGGCTACTTTGAAAATATAAGGGCGTCTATGCACTCATTCGCATTTATAAAAATAATATGATTCGAAGTGGCCGTCATACAATATGTAGGTACGTACGCTTGTGCACTTACTTGATTCGTATTTAAATACGAATCCGTCAAAATACGAATCAAATGAGTGCACAAGCGCACAATAGTTACATTTTTTATGGCGGCCACTTTGAATCGCATTTTTACGAAAACTAATACCAATCGAATATGAATGAGTGTAAAAAAGGCATAAGTTTTGTCTTGTAAGCTAACCGCGACTATTTTATCACTAAAATTGTCGTGGTAGGTATAAAAGACGCTTAATATGAATGCACGTTCATTTAAATTGCTTATTGAAGTATTCGACGATAACATACCCTGATATTAATAATCGTGATCGTGCCTGAGGTCGGGCAGCACTACAAATGTTATCTTAACTCCCGTGCCGTTTTATGAAGGCTCACTTGTTACATTCAATGTCTACCTCTTGCGAAAAGCCGCACAAGTCAAAATAGTTATCTTTATCATTAATCAAAAGTGACTTTTAAAAATACTTAGGTGTATAATGATTACTAATCTCTAGGTATGACTCCTTTTATTATTTTAATTTAAAGGATTTCAATATGATATAGGAACCTACCTAAAAATATGAAATTCAGTTTATAGGTACATAGATAAAACATAGGTATCTCTTATATAAGCAGTTTTTAAAAGTTTATTTGAATAATACTTTTCTATTTTAATTTCCTAATGAAATCTTTCCATTATATTTTCTTATACCTACCTAAGTTATTATTAATTTTATACTTTATACTTATTGAACATTGATATAAATTTACATAAAATCTAAATCAATGTTATTGAAACAAAAGAAGTAGCCATAAGTTTACTATTGAAAACAAGCTGCATTTATCATCATTTTCCATTATTAACTAACCTACCTACCTACCTATCTATAGTTCTAGGGCAGTCAAGCGCATGGCTGAATAAAAATAAATAAAGAATGATGTATGTATTCAGGTCTATACCTACATAATACATAAATGTGGCGCACTGTGCTCTTTTTCAGATGGATAATTTTATTTAATTCAAAAGGTCATTACATTATTCCAAGCAATTTCCTTGTCACGTTCAGTCACGTACTCGGAGGTATGGTAGGTATAAACTATACTTAGTAGCGAAAATAAACACTCAAAACATGAGCGAAACACACAAATAATCGCAGGTGACAATGCAAAATCAAACTAAGTAGGTACCTACACTACGCTACATGTATCATGTATTGAAACAGGTAGTACAAGAGATGGATGTAAGAGTTCCAATGGTAGGGAATAATCTTTAATGAATTAATAAGTAGGAACTTAGTAACTTTTAATCCATAACTACACACCCTACAATCTAAATAGATAAATTGTTTTATTTCAATATAAAAATCCACATAAAAATAAATAAAAACTTGACAAATAAAATTATTTAAATCTGCTAGCCGTCGCGCCGCGTCGGTTGGGAATGGTGCGTGGCTGGTCGGTGCGATAAGTAAAAACTAAGCAGCTTTCTCAATCATTTTAGGATTATTTTACAAATGATACAATTTGAGTTTTGACAAGTTCATATTATACACTATCTCTAGAATTTACGGTTGAAAAAAATTAGATACTACATATATTTAAATGCAAAAAAGGCATTTTGAATTTGAAACAATTCGAGTCGAGCCATATGCGTATGAAATATATTTTTCTATTTTGTTGTTAATTTCAAAATAAACAAGTCACTTCTCGAAGATATACCTACCTAAGTAAGCCACGCGCCATGCATGGCGTATAGGACTTCCTTACCGCGAACCTTACTCATACTGTACTAAAGTGCCGGACAAAGTGCGTTGCGTAACTCCGAAAAGTACATAATTTATGATTTGTAAAGAAAAATAGCTTTTTACTAGACATGTTTCTTACAATAAATCAAGAGAACATTGTCATAGTGAGTCACGTGGAGCGCGTGACGTGGTGTCGCGGCGCACGCCAATCGCGGCCTTCACCTTGAGCGCATGCTCATTATCGTGGATTAATGGACGCTTTTAGTCACGCGTTTTGCTTGCTGACAACCACAAAGATCCGTTGTGGATGGCCGGTGGCTTTATTTGAAATTAGAAGGCGTTAAATTGCGCTATTAAATAGATATTTTTTTCACAATAAAAGAAAAAAATGTTAGATCTTAAGCTATTTCTACAATACTGGATCTTTTAAGGGGCGAAAATGTCTTTATACCAATGTTGTGCATAATATAAAGACGTTTTCCAGGTTTTTATTTTATGTTCATTAGGTTCATGTGAAATAGAAAAATGATAAATCCCACTGTAATGCATCATCGTCTTGTATTCTCATAAAAATGAAATGATAAAATTTCGACATTAGGTACTTATATCAATAAGCAAAGGTTAAAAAACTGTATTGATTTGAGCCTTACATTAATGAATCTTCTTGTATATGTAATATACTGATGTTGCCCACCCACAACTTCATTCCGGTGAATTTATATAGTTTTTATATAGGTAGTACCCGGCTATGCATTTGATATCCGAGACAAAAAGTAAGTTATCTCCATCTCCGGAATGCAAGCTATCTCTGTCTCAAACGTCAATATGGTTGAACAAATGGACCGTTGGAAGTAATAAACAGACAGATAGACACACATTCGCATTTTTATTAATATGGATATATTACCTACACTACACGTTATAATTATATTAGCTACACGTTTTCTTATTTACCTATTTATGTTGTTAGTGTGTGCTAAAATCTATGTGTTAAGAGAATGTTGAATGAATTAAATTAGTACGTTGAGATAAAATTATAAAAGGTGCATAACCAATAATAATAGTCGTAGTTCCGCTAACAATGTTCGTTAATCGTTAATAGTTATATTTATTTATTTTACGACTTAAACAAATTACAAATTATTATAGGCGGTTTCTTTTTATCCTTGTTTTAAGAGTGTTCCGTGTAAGATGATTGCAGCATCAGATTATATTGCAAATTATTTTCTCATTTTGTTACAGAGCAACAAACCTATAATGGAAAAAACGGCGTCGAGCACGCATCAACAACTGTTTGAATGAACTGAAGGCTCTTATTCTTGACGCTATGAAAAAAGACGTACGTAGATACGATTTTTATATATTTGTTTCATCATTTCAACGATTTTTTTGTAGTTCTGAGGAAAAAAAAATTTTTTTGTTCCAGCCAGCCCGTCATTCGAAACTGGAGAAAGCAGATATCTTGGAAATGACAGTAAAACACTTGGAAGGCTTACGCTCAGAAGGCGCTGGTTCTCCAGATAGGTTCAAAGCTGGATACAGCCACTGCTTGTCCGAGGTTGCCAAGTTTCCTGGACTGGAAGGAGGGCTAAAAAGACGATTAGTACGGCATTTGGAAGGCTGCGTCAGCACTTCTGGTGCACGACCGTTTGATGCACCAACTCCACCTTCGGACACTGAAGACGTCGTCTCTTCTTCTCAACACTCTACCATATTTATCTCAGGTAAACGATGCTTTTATTTGCAGTTTTATTTATCTAATTACTCATCCATATATATATGTAAAACGTGGTTAAAATTACATAAGATGGTACCTACCTAATTGCGGTATTGCCAAGAGTATTCGTTAGGGATCTCACTGTAATAACTCAGTGAGTTAACATTATTATTTTCGAGTACAGAATACTGATAAATCTAAATTGTCTATTTTTTATAGCTGGGCCCGGGTCTGGAGTACGACTCGTCCCAACAAGATTATCAAATGGAGACATCGCACTTCTCTTACCAGCTGGCGTCAGTGCCAGTACATTAGGTACAGTACCGACCCTAGTACCTCTCTCACCAAGAGACGTCTCTTCTTCATCTTCAGAACCAAGGTGCTACTCTCCGGCCAGTTCAGGATGGGGAACCCCTCCTCCACCAACGGAGGAACCTGCCCCCTTAGCCCTAGTAACTAGAAGACAACCCCCTGATGAAAAGCCTTGGCGACCATGGTGACAATTCATTCCCTTTCGTTTAAATCTGTGATCTGTGATATTTGTTTGTAGTTGTATAATAATGTAAGAGTGATAGTTTATAAAAGTTCCTATAAATAATATGTTCTGTAGATTGTAGAATATTATGAGATGAATATTACTTGCTTGGTCAGTATAAGTTGTGTGATAATAAATAACATATTATAGATAAGTATTTGTGTGTAAATTAGGCCATTATAATTTTAGATACTTTTCTAGTGTAAGTCTTCCCTTATTAAGTTAGGTTAAGTACGATTGTAAATTTTTGATGACATCTAAGGCAGTATTTCATGAAAAGGGACGATTGTCCAATATATTAACAGAATAAAATATATTTTATATTAATCATTATATTCATCAAACTCATTTAGGTACATAGTGCCATCTAATTATAAAATATTTTCAAGCATCGCTCTTTTGAATGTTCTATATACAAAGTATACTTTATCTGTAAATATCCACTTTTGACTATTAAGTGCGTTAAAATTAGGGTAAAAAGATGAAATACTTATTTGCAGACAACATTTTTTGTTAAAATTTTACTAAACTTGCCAAAATTAAGCTTACAACATAATTAATCAGTGCAACTTTTATTTCTCAATATTACAATAAATTGCTGTTTTACAGCAGTTTTAAATAGTCTGCATATAATATGCTGGCTTATTCCCGCGACTTCGTCGTCCACGTGGACTACATAAATTTCAAACCCCTATTTTAACCCCTTAGGTGTTGAGTTTTCAAAAATCCTTAGCAGATGTCTACGTCATAATAGCAATCTGCATGTCAAATTTCAGCCCGATCCGTCCAGTAGTTTAAGCTGTGCGTTGATAGATTAGTCAGTCAGTCAGACAGCCACCTTTTCCTTTGACATATAAAGATTTCAGTGTGTTTAGTCTAATTAATCTATGAACATTAAAATAAGGATTAAACTTATAGAATTCTGCGTGCCTTATACAGCAAAATCGTATAGTCTTCCAATTCTTAGTTATAAGTTGACTTGCGTATTAAGGTGTAATAATATTAAAAAGTATTTCGTCAAATGAAGATATAATATGATAAAACATAATGAATAAACTTAATACACATACATAATTGTTACCATATTTTTAAGTAATATATGTCTTCCCTTACCAGTTACCAACTTATGGACAGTAAACACAATTAATGCACACAATGGTACTTATGTATTACTTATTAAACTTATATTTATTTTATATATTTATGTACTTGTCAGATGGAAGTTTCTACAAATTATAGTACATAATTTTATACATATAACCTGCCTGTAAACTGGGTGAAATAAAATACCTGCAGTTTAACTTGAATTGTATCTGTGGGCACCTGTAAGCGTATTTTTTAGAATGTCATAATACCTGCTTACTGTAAGAAAAAACCCCATCAATAGTGTTTAAAAAAGAGAATAAAATCATCCGTGAAATTCCCCACAGGATACTTAGTAAAATGATAATGAAATTCATTATTTAATTTTGTTTTAGGAGTTTAAATTTTTATTTTTATGTGTTTGATTTGATTTAAGAATAACACCCATCTCTCTGACTATAAACGAAACAACTTTGTTGCGAAGTAACAAAACTTACTTAAATTATTTTCAAGATAATTTTTAAGTTTTGCGTAAATATAGATTATTTTTATATTATAGACGTACCTACCTACCTAAATTAAAATACGCATAAGTAAATAAATGTTATAATAACGTGATACTATTTTAAGATTATAGTTTAAGTTGATTGTACCTAAAAGACAAAATAATAAATATTACACGAATATGTGGATCGAGTTTTATTTATTTTAAAACTTGATTTTTTTTTAGTTTAGTTGAGTTTAGAAGGGTATTTGATCCTGAGATAATAAACTAGGCATAGTTCTTGCATTTCACGAGGTGAAATTCTAAGATTTCAAGCTCCAAATTTACCATCATAGGACGAACTTTCTAACGAAAAGGTAGGTACACTATGCGTGCGTTTGACAGCGCTTGCTCGCGACTGATTGGTCCGACATGCACGCACACTTACGTAATGACCATGTAAACGACGTTACCACAAGTAAAGTTCACTAGCCTTCGTGAATTGCAAGAACTGTACCAAAAAATTTACAAAAATTTTATTCGATCGATAAGTGCAATAAAAATGCATGATGTAGTGAAGTTTCGCGCTGGTGGTATATTTTTATTACGGCTGACGTCAAAATGACGTCATCTTGATGTCAATGAGACATGATTCCAGCGCAATAGCAATTTGGGGGACTTTTTAAATTATAACATGATAAGAATTATTATTTACATCCATGGTTACAACTTATATCATATAATAGCCATAGCCCCATCGATGTATAGCCCATACGCCATACTTTATTTAGTATTAGTAATTTAAAACAAACGTAGATACCTCCGAGGTTTACAGCGATCGGTAAACATCTAAATTTAATCTAAATCTAAATCAGCCTGTGCTGTCCCACGTCTGGGCAAAGGCCTCCCTCCGATCCTTCCACAATTTTCTATTTCGTGCCTCTTTAGGCCACGTAACTGTAAATTTATCTAAATGTGGTAAACATGGTGGTCGGTAAACATTTTCAAAAGCCGTTTAATTGTATCTGTTTGTTTGCACTGTCCCGACACTAATAGCTGTTATTGAGTTATTGCACTGCAATTTGTTTGAACCACCGCGCGTCGCGATATTTATTATTTTCGAGCAAACATGCGCCGTGCCACCCTGACTGCGGCCTGAATTACAACAGTTTTGCTTGGAAAAGAAAATTTGCTTTAAATAGTACCTAATCAAAAGTAATTGCCTAGTGGTTAAGACGTAGACCTCCTAGTCGAAGGGTCCCGGGGTTCGACCCCGGTCACGCACCTGTAACTTTTCGGAGTTAGGTTAGGTTAGGTAAGTGCGTTTCAAGCCATTGCATATCACTTAAGAAAGGAAAACATAGTGAAACCCTCATGAATGAGAGTTCTCCATAATGTTCTCAATTTTTTGAATTTATAGACTAGCGCTTTACTGCAATCAGACCTGCCGTCAAGTGATGATGCAGTTTAAGATACAGCGCGCTTGCCTAGAAGATGCCTATTCACTCTTGAATTGAAGGTACTAAAAAACTGATGCCGGGAGGAAGTTCCGTAACCTCGTGGTTCGAATTAGAAAGGTGAGTGTAGTAGAGTAGTGGTAGTGTAGTGTAGTTGGCCATGCTGGCCAATTAGTGCGGATTGACTATGATATATAATAAATAAATAAATAAATATCCTATGGCCCAACCCTTCTCATCCGGAGAGGACCCATGTTCAGTAGTGAGCGGACGATGTATTGATGATGATGATAATGATGAATTACTTAGTTATAGAATACTAAAGTAAAGGCTAAATTAAGCTATCTAAAAAGTGCGTTCTTTCGGGACGCACTTTTGTATTTTCAAAGGAGCGGGAATTAGTCTCGTTTGAAAAAATTTGCGTTGTAGGTAAGTATTTCTCAATCGAGACGTGAATTTCGAAACAATTAAAATCGTCAAATCATATACTATTAAGGAAATTACCAGTTTTAAAATTGCTTGCAAAAACGGTAGGATGCCCGTAGCGTCCACTTGGGTGGCTCGACAGATGTTCCTAAAATTCATAAAAAATTACATTTCAATTATGTGATCGGTCGTTAGAGAAGCGATTTCGTATTCATTACGCATCTTATGAATCTTAATGGAGAACTTAATAAGCGGATAATTAGATAAACCTGTATGGAATACAAATTATGTATCATTGATCAAGCTCGATGATATTTAGGGAGATACCAACTTTCTTAAAAAATTCTTCAAAATCGGTCTTTCGAAAGATCTTTTTGCTAAAAATGTACCTACTTACCTACCTAAGTAATTCTAATTATTATATTATTGTACTATACAACAGAGTGGAGAATTTTTTTTCATGTTTAATGATACTTAGACTGACAACGGGACCCTAAAGCCTCCGCTATCCGTCCGTATGTATGTCAGCAGGCTATCTCATGAACCTCAATAGGTAGAGAGTGGAAATTATCACATTGTGTAGTAGGTCTGTTGCCGCTCAAACAACAAATAATAAAGACCCCATTGAATTATAGCTCAGTGTAAAAAGCAAGAAAATTGCAAAATGGCTATGCAAATAAATAAATAAAGATCATAATTCACAATTTTAACTTGTACGGACGGATGGTAAGAAACCCTTTCGTGTGCGAGTCCAACTGGCACTTGATCGGATTTTAGTATTTTAACTTTTTGATTAATGATACGACTAGGCTATACGATATAGAATAAAACTGACTAAACATTATTTGTACCTACTTAGATAAGTAGGTACAAATAATGTTTAGTCAGTTTTATTTCACTGTGGGTGGGAGGCTACGGCCGTGGCTATAGTTATCATCCTACCGGCCAAGCGATATAGGGTTCCGATACGACGCCGTGCAGAAACTGATAAGGGGTAAGTAGGTTAGTAAAACTACCATACCCCTTCCAAGTTAGCCCGCTTCCATCTTGGGCTGCATCCTCACTTATCACACCTGATTGCTTCTAATGAAAAATCTTGAATTATTCAGCTGATCATTTAGGCATATACTTACATATATATTACATATTTGGAGAGCGATCGGTCCCGTGGCTTTATTACCGATCATTCAATCGTGGAATGCGCGTAGGCATCGAGTTGCATATAAATTGAAGTTGTCAAGCGAATCGGCGGCCCTCATGCGGCTCTGAGTGACAGCTCCTCGTTACTGAAAGGTCGTTGCTTGCTCGGTGTCATTCTTTTTTCTTGTCTGTCCGTATCAGTGACGGAGGCCAATTAATCAGTGTTATGACGCGTGTCACGACGTAATGAGAGTTCGAAATGGACTTTTATGTGGTGTCGTACAAACCATCTATTATGATAGTAAGGTCTGCTGATGGCTTACAAGTACGAGTTGCACATCTCGAAAACTTTGATCGAAATAGATAGTTAGGTACTAAAACATCAAAGTTAAATGGACCTAAACTCCTTTTTATGAGGTTCAAGCATAGGCTCAAGTGATGTCTACAGCTAGAGTATGAAGCGGAAACTTTGTAAGATAAAAATTGGTAGACTGTAAAACACAAAAGTTCTTTTACTCTGACGTGATAGCGCTTCGGATCTCGAATTAGTCGTAGCGTCGTAGTCGTCGCGTCGCTGAATAAAATATAATATATTTTTAATCAAGTAAACTTTTGCTAAGTTCTTTGAGATGTGCCAACTCGTACTCGTACTAAAGGCCAAGAGTACCGAATGCCGACTGGTAATTACTACAATGATAGATTTGATTCTGGCGCGTCCGTACGAAAAAAAATTTGAGTGATAGATAAGTAGATAATTTTCTAATCGCAGACAGATTGAAATGAATTACTTACATGATTCATAATAGGTATTAGGTACATTAAAAACAAGAGTGCAAAAGGGGAAAAATTACTTATACTCAATTTAGTTTATTCAAAGAATAATAATCTAATAATTTGTCTATACTTATAGGTATCAAATAATTAAAGATTTATTTATTTATTTATCATAAATGATCCGAAAGTGTGTTTGATTGTTAGTTTGTCCTTAGTTCACACCCTAACTAAGCAGCCAATCGACTTGTTATATCTTACAATAACCGCAACAGGCGATAAAATAGGCTATTTATATTTACAAAAAATATACGCCGTCCAAATGGTCATTTGTGGGCATTGTGCCCTAAAAAACTGGCGCTATTACCTCGCTAAAAAGCCAATCGACTTGATTTTTGGCATAGAAATAGTTGAAGGGACGGAGAGTAACATAGTCTATTTTTTATCCCGGAAAATCAAGAGATCCCCGCAGGATTTTTAAAAACCTAAATCCACCACCCACCAAGACCACGCGGACGAAGTCGCGGGCATTAGCTAGTTATGTCATAAATTCTATTCACAGAAAGACTCTCCAATCTTCATACAATACATTGTACCTATCTACAGCTACCTGTATAAATATAGCCAGTAACATGGAAAATAATAACATTATTATTATCTGCAGTCTGCACTAGTGGTGGTCTGAATTACGCGAGATCCAATCCAAGTTTTTATAGTTACCACATTTTTTAGTTCATCTGAGTTGTAATAGAGCCTAGGTGGTCGACGAGGACGATCGCCAAACTTTTTTAAGACCACCTTAGGCGAATACGCGTTACCTACGTCGATCTTTTCTTCAAATCCTAAACCTATATGTGAATTTCACAAATCGTTTAGAGGCAGAAAGCTACAATTACAACTATTTGAACAAACAGCTTCTTTTGTCATTCGCAACTTTGTAGCTTTCTGCAAATTAAGTTTATAACAGCGATTTGTGAGGTACCTAACTTACTTGCAATGCCAAAATTCTTGTTTTGCTCTATCATACAGCCAACTCTACTGCTACTATTATATTGTGTCATGTGTGTTATAACTTATACATTTTTTATAGTAGGTAGGTACCTATACAAATAGAGCAAAATTATCTATCAGTACCTAAATAAAAGTCTGAGATAGCAAATCGAACAGATTGCATGATTAAGGGGCAGAACGAATTGAAATGGCCAACCAAATCCAGTTAAATAAATCAGCCGGAAATCGTACCTATGCTATGCACTATATACGAGTAGATAGGTATGTTTTACAGAGTATGGCGAGGTTCGTTAAGAATAAGCATCTTGAAGCATTGAGAAAACGTCCTTCATTATTCTTCTCATATGATAAAAAAATTAGTGTAAACTGTAAGGGAACACGAGATGGGGCACGTCAGGGCCGCACGTGCGGCTCAGTCAGTGCCGCCGTGGGTGGTGAATCTGTTGTTTTTTTTCTTTTTTCCTCTCTAAGTTGACACGTGATCACCATGTAAACAACCTCTGCAGTTCGGTTTTATAGGACAACCGACAAACCATGCCCGCAGGCCGCAAGCCGCAAGTTGCAACTTTGTACCTAAATGATGATATTTTTTTGACAAGAAAATGGTAATTTTCTTTAAAAAAATTGCGATGCTCCACTCCTAAACCTTACATTTTATGTTTAGAGGTAAACATAAAACCTATTACTGAGGCATGCAACTTTAATTTAAAAAGTTTTTACATTCCCAATGATTTTTTAACGACTGGCCAAAAAAGGAGTGTAACTATAATGTGGGTAAGTATATACCTATGTGAGTTTCTTCATCCCACCATAGTTTCTAAATATCTGACTAGATTTGCATGTGTGGGATATGGTTAGAATGTGACACTGGCATCGATAATATGACACTGGCTATTTTTTTGACAAATAATACAATATGGCGGCTCTATGGCGCCATTTTCACATGTGAAGTTTTTTACTTTTTCACTTCCTTACTGCTTAATTTTTTTACTTTTTACTTAGTTCATTTTTTGGTAGGATAGTCGTATTTTTATTTTTTTTAGTTACGACGTAGATAGACTGGCAGGGCTTGGAGAATATTTCATGCATTTGTTTAGAATCACTAAAATCAATGATTTTATCCCATCAGCATCACCATCAAATAAGATTGCATTAAATAGCGCAAAGTTGTTGTGGACAAAAAATATTCATGCAAAAATAGCCTTCGTGACTCCACAAAGCTTGGCTGACCCTTTTTTGTAAGTAAACAGCTTTTATAATAAGGTATTTACTCGAACTACTTAGGTACCTAATTGCCTTTTAAGTTCTTTATAAGAAAACAACATAATTGGTACGAATATTTTATAAGGTACCTAGTTATCTACCTACTAGAAAAAACTAAATGATAAGTAGATACTTTAACAACGGAATTTTTTTAAGCTCCTCTAATATGCGAGATATTTCTTTCGCTTCGTTCATTAAAGATTTTATCTCTATTCTGCAAAGCGTAGGTAGCTAAGTGAGGCTGTGGTTGAGGTCCCGATTCATTCCAAACATGCCTTCAATATGTTCGATGTCGATACAAAGAAAGAATCGATTTTCGCAGCATGCATTAATCGTACCAATTACGATGGAAGGCAAGCTATCCTTTCAAATTAATTGAATTGATTAACCAATTGAATTTAACGTTGTTTAGTTTTTATTCGCGTTGCTGCTCGTGAGCCAAGCAGCATAAAGTAGCAATGCGAGAATTACCGGCAAACACCTACCGATAATTAGTTTGATTAAAATTGTTTCAATTGTCCAAATCAAATCCAAATCAAATCAAAAACGAGCAAATCAAAGTTTTCCGTTTCGTACGCGATTATAAAGGTAGTTCGGGGAAGAATTAAAAAATATGAAAATCACTAGGTAGTAGGTACCCATATTAAGCGAACGTGTGTTTGTTTGGTGGTATATCCTTCAATCACGCCACAACGGAGCAACGGAATGACGTGATTTTTTTGCATGGATACAGTTTGGTATAAGATCTGGAGAGTGCGTTAGGCTACTTTTTATCTCGAAAAATCAGAGTTCCCAGTTCCCACATGATTTTAAAAACTCGCAGATCTTCTTCGCTCGGCTGGTTACTGCACTTAACGTTTCCACGTGCGTGCATCGCCCCTCCCCGCTAAAGTACCTAAATTAAAGTAAAACTCGCAGATTCACAGCCATCAGCTAGTAACTATTTCATTTTTTTTTACGAAGAAAACAGATAAAATATTTTTTGCATTTAGCATTTTTTGTTCTTTTGTAATTGTCCTCTCTATTTTACTATTTAGTCTTTAGTCTAGCTTTGATACTCGTATATTTGTGATATGTGCAAAGTACTGAATCCTACGTAGTTTAGAATGTGAAATCATCTTGAAAATTATGCCGGTCGATGGCTAGTAGGTACTCTACCGAGATAAATTACTTTACACATAAAATGAAAATTACGCCGTGTTCACCTTTACCGGTAGACGTGCTCGGTCATGTCTTCTTTAAATTAGTCAAACCTAGATCTATGCGAGTAGCAATATAGGTAGCTACTAGCTATGTAGGTATATTGGGTATATTGGGTATAGAGATATTTTCGTAATAAGGTTAGTCCTCACTAAACGCGACAGCTTCACGAAGAATTGCATTGAGCAGTAGTGCGGCAGCTTGTACGGCAACCACATCCTTCGGTATAGTCACACTTAGGGATTTGCTTAGCTAGACTAGGGCACGACCACAGACCATTAGTGGTTTGTGGACACGACCGACGACGGCACGTTTACTCATCACTCCGCCCCGATCGAAACAGCCGCGTTTTGTGTGGACCCCACAATTTTTTTGATATTGTTATAAATAACACAAATGTCCAAATAGAGGTATTTGAATAATAAAACACTCATAACTTATTAATACCAGTTTGAATCTTGTAGGCGCAACACTCCGATTCTCCGAAATATTACTTATATTTTCTAGGTAGGTACCTATCCATATTTCGTTCGACTTCGGACAATGCATCGAATCCAAAACAAAAACAACTGACAAGAAACTTGGCCTCCTTAACAAACAATAAGTGAGGTCAAGCGGTACTTCACGCCGGAACAGCTTCTGACCCTATTTCAAGCTCAAAAATGCATGAAGAACTACAGCGATTTATCAGATGGATCTGCCAAAAACCAGCTCGATACGTTGAATTCGCTGGATTTTTTCTCAGCTCCAAAGTTCGAAACACTGCAGGCGCAAGACTTCTTATCTGTCGGTACTCTACAGGATAAAATACCTGGTATTTCACCGGATTTGCCAAGGTTAATTCGACCTGGTTCCTCCCTCCCCTTTTACTATCATTGCTAAGGTCTAATATGATCTGCTGCATCTGGCTACATAGTCGACATTTTACGGACTGGTACGAAGCGACTTGCCTCCTCGTTTCTAATACGCACTGCTAATATAGGATGTCCTTCCGTCTTTCATTTTCCTCGCCAGGTATTGGTACTTTTTAAAGAGTGAATAAGGCACGCTCCACCTTAGGCTGTATCATCACTTTAGGTGTGATTCCAGTCAAGCACAAGCTCTTTTCATATACCTATTATTTGTTGAAAATCTATTGTCTATTGGAGCTATTTAATCATAAAGAAATAGAACTGAAGATAAAAAATTACATAGAGCTAGGTGTTTTATATTAGTAGACGACAGAAGAGGACAAACTTAAACATCAATCGTCGTTTCTTTGTCGGCGACGGCTAGTAGACTGAAGCCCAATAATAAAACTTGTTTTTATACTGATTGCAATCACCAAATTCCCTCAAAGATTCGAACCTGAAAAATTAAATTAGGTAAAAAAATAATGAAGCTTCGTTCAAGAGGCAGCGTGGTGGCGAGCTCGTCCAAATCGCCGCTCGATAAAATTCCGTCTGGCCATTTTATTTTAAGGCGCGCATTAACAGAGAGGTAATTAAGCATCGAAATGTCGCCGCCATTCTGTACGGAGGCGTCGCCCTAAGTAATGGCCTCTACACAGGCTATATTAACGCGATTACACCGATAACTGCGAAATGTAAAAATACAAAATTCGTCGAACCCGGCCCACCTAAATTACTTCAAGAAAAAGTCTTTTTCCTTATTTGGTAAAAGAATAAACAAACTTGCGGTAATTATGTGGTTTACACCAGTGGTTTTCAAAGATTCGGGCTAAACTGGGTGGTGCCCGCTTAAAACAAAAAATCTGGCAGTTTTCGGAATTTTTTTCTATCGAATAAATAGGTAGTAGGTAGGTACCTACCTATCCAATCGTGTTTCTATTTCATGACAAATTAAGATTAACGGCGATTACGCACTGCACTTCCATCATCCGAGTTCTATCCGTCATCCATGAGAATACCAGCGATTATCTACGACATATTTTGTCAAAAGCTCCCATACACAAAAAAGGAACGTATTTTCACGGGCTCGGATCGGATGAGTGCGTAACCGCCGTTACGCTCTTAAAAACACATACCTATTCAAACATTGAAGTTATAATTTTATATAGGTTTTAAAAATGCCTACCTATATAAAATTAGGTTGGGAGCGGCTGGTCGACATCAAGGAATCATTTTTAATTTTCTACATCTATATACTTGTTATTGTATTATAAAATTGTGATGTAATGTTATATGTATGTGTTTTTCCATTCGACGACAGATCAAAAGTAGAGGGGAGAACTTGGACAAGACAAGCAACAAAAAGAGAAAAGTGGAAGAGTTTGAAGGAAGCTTTTGCCAAAGGGCACACGGATTAATTTTTACAAGAAAATTATACCTAAGTATTTAATAAATAATAAACTATTGTTTCATTTCATTATCAATCTATATATAGAAAAAGCTGTCTGTCTGACTGACTGATCTATCAACGCACAGCTCCTGGACGGATCGGGCTGAAATTTGGCATGCAGATAGCTATTATGACGTAGACATCCGCTAAGTAAGAATTTTAGAAAATTCAACCCCTACAGGGGGAAAATATGGGTTTCAAAGTATTGTCCACGAGGCTGTCCACGTCACGGGAATAAGCAGTTTTTAAATAAATGTCAATCGTCATCCACCCATCGCCAGCTCACGTAAAACTGTGCTACTGAGCACGGATCTCCTCTCAGAATGAAAAGGGTCGGTAATACACTGGAAAGGTTGGGCAGTCAAACATGCTGGCACGTTGGAGAACATTATGGAGAACTCGTAGGTTTTCGCAAGATTTTTTTTCTCCACTGTTAAAGCAAGTGATATTTAATTGCTTAAAACGCACGCGCAACGAATTGGACCCAAGTCCCACCGACGGATTTATTCCTTTACTTGTGCCATAAGTGATAAGATCTATCTAAGTATGTACTTACCAAATTTCATGATTCTAGTTTAACGGGAAGTATCCTATAGGTTTTCTTGACAGACACGACGGACAGACGGACAACAAAATGATCCTATAAGGGTTCCTTTTTCTTTTTGAGGTACGGAACCCTAAAAATACAAGTACCTACGTAGTACTAGCGTGTACGTACACAGGATAATGATGCAGCAGGTACAGCAATATGTACTTAAATTCAAATTGGCTACAAGTCCGCGACCTTTCGCGTGCCGTACGCGCGTGTTGCCGTGGCACGCCGCACGGGGAGGATGGACTCGTCACGAAGTGTGCTGTGCTAGCCTGCTTCGTACTCGTAACTGCCTATAGTTTGAGCAATTAATTATAATATGCAACCAGCTATAAGATTTTTTTATTTATTTTTCTATTTCCCGTCAGACTAATATTTTTGCAGCTAGGTATTTCTGTGTCAAAAATAAGATCTGTGTAGCGGTAAGGCGATGATAAGGTAATAGACATAGGTACATCATCATCAAGTAAGCCCGCTTCTAGATGAGATCGCAGTCAAGGGCGAAGTTGCAATCTTCTTTCTATATTATAAAAATGAATGGCTGAATGTCTTGCTGATCATAAATCTCGAGAACAGCTCAACCGATTTCGCTAATTCTTTTTTATAATTTTCCTGAAGTACTGGGATGATTCTTACGGAGAGAAAAATTTTAAAAAATGCCTGAAAAAGAATCAACTGTTGGGCAATACGAAGTTTGCCAGGGCAACTAGTGGAATATAAATAAGTATATCATCATCAATCCACCGCCGCGCCGGCTCAATATATTGAGCACGGCTCTCTTTTCAGAATGAGAAGGTTTTGTATATAGACCATAGTCCACCACGCTGGCCAAGTGCGGATTGGCAAACTTCATACACCTTTGAGAACATAATAGAGAATTCTCAAGCACGCAGGTTTCCTCGTGGTGCGGTGTTTTCCTCCACCATTATAGCAAGTGATACTATTACCTACCTATTTAATTGTTTAAAACATACATATAACTTCGATAAGTTAGAGATGCGTACCCGGTATTGAACCTTGGACCCAAAGACTAGGAGGCTGACGTCTTAATCACTAGGCTAGCACTGCTTACTTTCTGATTTGATCACGTAGATAAATTCCGAGCACCTCTTCATCGCCCGTTGATCGACTCTGAGCTTTCTGAAAATATGTTTTGTTATGATTATTATCAATTCTTCGCAACAGTCCAATTTGTCGAAGGTTTCCGCGACCTTAATTTCGCGTGCCGCCGCGATCGAGGGAGGACAGACCCGTCACGAAGCGTGGGTACACAGAAGGTAGGTATACCTAGTAATAGTAAGTACCTATACCTACTTCGATATTATAATTACACGCACGCGACGCGACACGACAATGATTTTAACCTTTACCGACTATGGACAGTTACTACCAACATCTATTGGCATTGATTGCCAGTATCCAAAGGAATCATCGTCATCATCATCAACAACCCAGCGCTGGCTCACTACTGAGCACGGTTCTCCACTCAGAATGAGATGGGGTTGGCCATCCTCACCCAGAGTTAGACTTACCACGCTGGCCAAGGGCTGATTGGCAGACTTCAGTTTCAGTAGGCACTAGCTATAGTCAGCGGCAGTTTGAGATGGCAATCGGGGTATGAGGCGGGGGGACGCCCCGCACACCCGCACGTCAGTCGCGCTCACCCGTACCGGGTTAGCGCCATTTCTACTTCTCGCGTACCTACTATACTTACAACATATAAGCTGTACATGCTTAGTTGGGGAGAAAACGAAAAGTCATTAAAAAGCTTCGACATCCTTTCCTAAGCCTATAAAGTTATAAACTACTTAAAGTCTTTGTTTAGTGCGGATAATTAATCCTGAAGATAAGACGCGTAAAATTCACTTACACTATTTAAAAGATGGACACGATCTGTTTTAATTTTTTTTTTAAAGGTTCAGATCCAGATAGTGAGGTATCGTTGGTGCTATTTAGCTCTCGGGGCTCCGACTTCGTGACTTACCGCTGCAATAAGAAATAAAACGCCCACGCGGCTTTAAAAATGTTAAAGACCTGGACATACATAAAGGGCGACGGCAGCGATGAGCACTGCGCAGTGTGAAGTTCACACTGCAGTGTGAACTATGAACGTCTTGAATCCGCTATTAGACAGCTAGTCAAATCAGTAACTTTTTTTCAAACGTCAAAACGCGCGCTTAGTATGCTTAATATGCGAGATTCTATGAAACACCGATACGGGACGTCACAATCATTCCACGTGCTTTTTTTAGTTTAATCGATAATTTAAAATGGGTATGACACATGAAACTAACAAAGGACTTGGATTTTACGTATTTTGGCGGACTTTGTATTTAATTATCACTGAGAAATAATTTATTTTTGACTATTACTTCTATACGTTAATTCGGTCATCATCATCACCATAATCAACCCATCGCCCGTGGACCATGGAACTAGGATTCATTTGTTCTGTGACTACAACAAGGCCACAACTTCAGAAGTCGGAACGCTATGTCGACGCCGACGCGCGACGCGACGCGCCACGAGTTAGCACGACTGCTACGCCCGCTCTTCTGTATGAACGCCTTCAATTTATTACTTGCGTTCCGTAATTGAAAAGTAGGTAACGATAGTGCTAACGTTTTAGATTAATGATATGACAAATCTATGACTAACTTATTCACGTCGGGTGAAATTCCATTTAAAAAGATATCAAAATAAACTTTCCGGGGCTGCGTTGTTAACGTAGCTAACTAGCAATTATGCATCGTTGCCGTCTCGCGTTATGTCTTGGACGACGTTATGTCTATCCAAGCCTTAAAAAGGTTAAAATAAATAAAATGCACACGTCTCGGCTTATCTGCGCTTGCGCATAGCGAGGACAGTGCAGGGCGCACGTGCAGTATACGGCTTGTTTTTATTTTCACTGTGAATAGGGCTAGGTTATGTAGATTATAATATGCCTACCTATAGCCTATCTACGTACTATGTATACAGCTTCGCCTATTTTATTTAAGGTCTGTGATACAAAAAGTTATTAATATTATGCAAAAAGATTTGTGAATAATTAAACTATTATATAGACACAAATGGAACTTTAAAAATTGAGATTATATTATTACTATGACCTAATAATAGGTACCTAGTACCTATTGTGAGATTTTCTACTCATAAATATTATTTAATGCTGCCATCTGGTATCTAATTGGTAAATGTTATTGATAAAAATATTACTAAAGTTATATTTTTTTATGCATCGATGTAAGTTTTTATAAGCTAACTTTTTATTAATAGACACAAAAGAGCCTAGAAATTCTCAATCTAAACTTGCTCTACCTAGTATCTGCCTTATTTTTGTAATGTACTTACCTGCAGTATTAAATAGGTCTATTTAAAATACACTAACCTACTAGTTAGGTACTTTTAGCGACCGGTGAATACAGACAGGAAAAGTCAGTGATGGGAAAAGTACCAATATCGTTATAAAGTTGCAATCAGATAGTCGTCCAAACATTCCATTCTTTTCTTCCTCCTCTTTACTTCCTCATGTTTCGAAAGCATCAAAAATATCAGACCCATGATAAATAATTTATTTATTTACCCAGGACAATACAAGACATCTCGGTGTGTGCGTCAACTTAGTGGCGTGTGCCCGCGGCAGGTGCGCGCGACCGGTCCGCAGCAGACAGCAGTGCTCACAGCGCGGCACGTTTCTCGTACATATACAGCCATATAGCACAACAAGTAACACGCTACCATCCTGTCCACCATTGTTCTATACATTGTAGGCACATAAATAACCTGTACATGAGATCATAATTCCATGACACCACAAGAGAAGCCGCCTTTATAGCTGCACGGAAAATATTTTAACGATTAAACTCGTACAACATAATTTGTTGGTACTTATTTTGAATACGAAATAAATTAAAAATGCCGGGGGGCTGTGCGAGCTTATTTTGACTTGAAAGACAGAGGTAGCCAGCGTCGTAACTCGGTCGTATTTTAAACTACCTACCTACTTACTACATAATCTCGTAGCACCGAAAATAATAGGCATTTATACCTACATTTAAAGAGGCTATTATAAAGTTGGTGAAACCCCGTTACCTACCTACTCGAAATGTTAATGAATGGTAAATTAGCATATTACCTACCTACTTAATTTCTATCCTTGTTTACCAACCTATCTGACTGAAAACTAAGTACCTACTAACCATTAAAATATGGATTGGCACACTCATACACCTTTAAAAACAATGGAGATCTCTCAGGTATGCAGGTTTCCTCGCGATGAATTCACCGATAAAACAAGTGAGATTTAGTTGATCGCACAATAACTTCGAACCCTGCGAATAGGAGGTCTTAACTACTAGGCTATCACCACTATGCATAAACATAGGAAGAGCTTTTCACAAGGCTCTACCGGTGTTTCGACTCGTCACGCGAATTCACGGTTGGCTTGCACCGGTAACTGCATCCTGCTCGAAACAATATAGCTATAGTGTTTTCATTCAATGAAAATTATTTTAGCAATTACATGTCTTCCTCTTTTAAGATGTTCATTAAATCGTTACGCATATCTGATCTTACAAATTATTAGTAAGACCATGATGGGCGTACCTAAGTGCCAACCTTAGGTACCTATCTACCTACGGCCTTCATGGTCATAAACTAGTTAGCTAAGCGTATTCACTTTGTGGAAAATCCCTACAAAATGCAGCAATTAATCTGCAGACGCAGAGTCATAATTTTGATTACGATAAGTACTTTCTTTTGTTCAAAAACATTTACAATAAAGAGAAAAAGAAAGTAAAAGTGGACAGGGGTTCGAGAAGCACTTTACCTCTATGGTCTCTAGGGTATACTAGTGACCCCTGGCAGTGCGAGAGGTTGTAGATGGAGTAGCATAGGTACAAAAATAATTGAGTAGTTTCCTTTTGTAAACAAATCACAGAAACCTTTTCGGAGAAACGCATAAGCGACGCGATTAACCTGGCGCACACCTTTTGGAGTTTAGGTTTTTCACTCGCATCATGATTTCATTGTCAGTTCGTGATAACAAGGTGGGCCGCTTGTAGTGCGCCTCTCACGCATTTCTGCAGGAAGCTCTGGTTTACTTTTTAAGTCAGTTAAACAAAAAAAGAAAGAAAGAAAGGAGCGAATTGAGAACCAGCTCCCTTTTTGGAAGTCGGTTAAAAAACAGATTATACCTATATGCGTGTCAAACCTACTAAAAATGTACCTACTACCTAAGTAGGTATTCCTTTTCCAAATACCCACAGTTGACGTTAGAAGTTAGAACCTGCGATCTTGCAAGTTGAAGCTAAGTAGGTAAGTAGGTATACTTATTTTACTTTTTACCAAATTATAAATAACCGAGGACGGACGGACGGACGGACGGACAGACGGACAGACGGACGGACATGGCGAAACTATAAGGGTTCCTTGTTTACTACGGAACCCTAAAGAGGAGGTGTAAATTTTCGCACTCAGCACTTGAAGGCATAATTTAATTTTCCACAGGTTTTACACCTGCGCAGTGATTTATATATTTTCAACAATCGGCAAGTGCAGCCTGTAAACTTCTTACAAAAAGATATCCCAAGGGATTTCAAATTGTTTGATGCTTCCGCAATTCACCGCGAAATCCTCGAAATACCGTCATTTAAACGATTCTTAACGTCATGATAAAAACCCTCATTAAAAAATAAATATGTGGCATAAAGTGTGCACTAAGACGCTTGCCGAAGACACTTCAATCCAATCCGGTTCGTACACTAAATGAAATAGACATAAATACATGTACGCTGGAAGAGGTGTGCCATACAAAAAATATGCCAATTATTGTTGTATTGAGGTAGTTGTTTTTGTGTCGATTCGAAGAGCTCCACGGAGCGTAATTACCTACCGGGAATTGAAACTGACACTGTGCTGACACTTTGTGTCAAATGGTCTTCGTATTGATACACTTCATGTTGATAGAGATCTCATCACTAACATTTAGATCCTGGTCGATTGCGGAAAAACTGCATCAATCATTAAGTATTACAAACTCAATTCGTGTTATTGGCTGACTTTATGATATTCTTGTTGCAACCATGCATTGTAGCCAATAACAGTAAGCGAGTGTCAACCAAACAGAGGTGATTGCGAACCGTACCTAACGTTGTAGCTGTCATAGTACCGCAATTGAGCTCCCGAGTAGGTACGCTCACAGGACGTTCACTGCTGCTATCAGTGCCAAAATGGCGAAAATCATGTTGCTTCAAATACAGGTCGGCAATCGCAGGTCCAGTGTACTTGTATTAATAGAGGTCAGTGGGTTCCTACGAAACGACGACCTCACCGGTGTTTTTTCTCTCCGCAAAACTGTCTTATTTACGTTAATTAAGTGAAGTATAAGTTCGTGACTAGTTCGGTGGGAGAGCTGGCAATATCGAACGAAATCGTGACGGGCGTTTCTCCTCTTGTTCTGTCAGTCATCGGATCATATTTAGCTTCGCATTCTTGTAACATGCGAATAATGGGTTGCTTTGAGCTTTTTGCGCGATAAAAGCAATAACGTTATTATGTCAGCGCAAGAGTTAACCACAAGAGGAATGATGTTGATTACAACAGCATTGTCACATATATCATTAAGGGATATAATAAATCGTGCGAAAAACAAGTTGATGACTGCTAACGGTAGGTATACTTAGGTTAATATTAAGGGGAGTGGAGTTCAAAGTTTTTTTTTTTTAATAAGAATATTAGCCATGTTAAATGACTAATATTCCCCTTTCCTCTCCAATTAAGCGTCAGGCTTGTGCTAGGAGTAGGTACGGCAATAGTGCAACGGGCGGGGTTTGAACCGTCAACTTTTCGGTTTTCAGTAGACTCCTATACCGGTTGAGCTATTGAGGCATTCAAAAAATTGGTTTGCGAAAAATTAACATATCTGGCGATAACCTATAGAGTAAGTACTTACAAGAAATAAGTAAAATGAGCTGATAAAAGTGGAAAATAATCTAATCTTGTAATGAATATTTCAAGTGATCGAATTAAAAACTAAATAAACAATACTAACTAAGCGAAAACGATACTAAGTAAATAACTGCATAGCCGGTACCTATATTAGGTAGGTATGTGTTAAAAATACCTTTTGGGATACTTTTTTGTGCTTGTAAGGTATTTATTATTACTATTATAACTATTTCAGTATATCATTCTTATGAAAATAGCAGAAAAAATAGTAAAAAGTGTTCACGCAAAAAAGGTAGTTAGGTAAATTACTAAATCACATTTACGAGTACATACAGTCTATAGATGATGCAGTCCGCCATTAACTTGCAGGGTTCTACATAAAAGTGTTAGGTATAGGTACCTTGTACGATGGTACGGAACCCTTTGTGTACGAGTCCGACTGTAATTGCATCTTACTTTTGGTAAATGTAAATCCCTCCTATATATGTATTTGCCAAAATCTGGTTAGTTTAGATTAGATCATTGTGCCTAAACATTTATGTGGCACTTACGTTCTATTGGGTAATATTCCTAACTTAGTTTAAATATAGCGATAGCTTGATGTGTTGTTGACTGTACACCAGTTAGTTATTCCACAACCTTGTTTCAGTTGAATCCTTGGTTCATTGCCCAACATGGTATTTGAACATTATCGTTTCAGTTATAATGTAGTAGGTGCTTACTCTTGAACTTGAAATAAAATACCTATTGCAAAATTTTTAATACACTGTGTGCGATAAAATTGTCGCAAAAATAGTATTTGTATTCGCCCTCAAGTATTCGCACATTTCAATACCTATTTCAAAATCACTTTTCTTAAAAACTAAAATTTGAATTTATTTTCCACTCGTTTAAATACGTATTCTGTGTATCGACATTCGACATAATTTCTGAAATCTGAGTCACAACCACTTAGGTAGGTTAGCAGT
The DNA here is from genome assembly GCF_902806685.2 of Maniola hyperantus. Classification (NCBI taxonomy): domain Eukaryota; kingdom Metazoa; phylum Arthropoda; class Insecta; order Lepidoptera; family Nymphalidae; genus Maniola; species Maniola hyperantus. The sequence goes on from NC_048550.1 coordinate 9,356,972, forward strand.
CGGCACCTACTTTACATTACTTACATTTAAAGTTTTTTGTTACATTAAAGTTGCGCTAATGATCTCACGAGTCACGTGTACCGTGTTCACGTGTAGGTACAACACATTAATGAGAATGTGACGATAATTGTCACTAACATAAATTTTCCTTAAAACAATGGATAGTATGGACTAAGAGCCCGGGAGGGCCTTCGTTATTTTATAAAAGTTGAAAGTTTAACTGCTTATTGTCACCAACACAGAGAGGAACAGGCTTTGGAAGAAAACTGGTAACAAAGGTGTAAAAAAATCTAAGTGTAATTTTTATATTTTCTTCGGAATAATATTATAAATCACGTCATGCCTTGCCAGACGCTCAGTGTCTTTATTTATTGGCTATCTAGTACAAATTACGAAAAATCTGGCCTTATTCTTGTTTGCATTATTTCACCTCTGCGCAAAATTTCACCTTTTTAGGTCAAAAGGTTGGGACTGGGCGTTGAGTTTCAGTTAGTGAGCAGTCAGACTTTTCTTTTTTTAAATATAATATGACGTAAAGATTGGTAGATGTTACTTTGTATCATATCATCATCATCATTATCATGATAATCCCATTGCCAGCTTACTAGTGAGCACTCTCTGAGTCGTCTCAGACTGTAAAGTATAGGTAAGACTTGTGGCAGTTGGGCTTTCAGTCCTAGCACAAGAAAAGTTTGATGGAGTTTAGGTTTCGAATTAGGTTTTTCATAATCAGCAGATTTGTTCAGTAATCTCTAAAAAACTGTAAATTACGGATAATAATAGGTACTTCGAAAAATCGTTCAGTCAGCTTGCAGAAAGCATATTGCCATAATGGGAACATAGGGTAAGGCAATATGTGACTTATGGGCGGCGGTACTTGTTCTTTATTACAGTTATTATACGCTCGAGGCCCACACGAATTATAGAATAACGTACAGCAACTCCAAGAAACGAATATCTTTTTTTATCCACGCCATTTCACGTTAAGCGCAGCGTTAAAATGATTGCAACAAGTTATACAGTATGTATGAAGGTATCTTTTCAATCTCCTGTTGCTTTCTCATTCTTTATCTATCAGCAAACACTGCCTACCGATTGTTATCACTACACGCAAGTCGCGACGTGGACATCAGCATTTGTTGAATAATTATTTTGTTATTCCACGCCCAAAGATAATACCAGGTCGTTTCGGCTTTTTAGAGCGTTGTCTCTGTCACTCATACCTATATGACGTTTTTCAGTCTCAATGACGGGGACAGCGCTCTGCAAATCTGCTATCTCCTTCTAAATGTCGATGTACATTACTTTCTGCCGCGTAGGTACTGTACATAATTTTCAAGATTGCCTAGTCCAAAGCCGAATTGGTAAAATTGAGTTTCGGCATTGGACTAAGAATTTAGGCACTCCTCGGTTGGGAAACATGCCAGGCAGAAGCCGAAGGTTTGACTTTGGAGTTTGGTTTAGTCCAGATTTGTTGTTCTCGATATTCCTAAGGATTGCAAATAACAGCCAACAGGATACATTTATAAAACTTTTATAGCATTATGAAATAAGCAATCATTTTTTACACTACAAGCCCTTAGGGTAAGTAGCATCCATTGTTAAGCTTCATGTATGTACCAATTACTTCCATAGTAAATATTACATCGTATTTTTGCTAATGTCAGAACTCAGATACATCGGAGCGAGACCAATAATTAATCTATGGTCAGATCAAAGAATTTGCAAGTTATACTACGTAGTAATGTATAATGATTTCTCGACACGATGCCAATAAAGTTTTTGTCCAAAAATATTCGTGTGAAAAATAACGTACCATTATTACCAGCACCTCCGTACATATCATTTCACTAGCTTATGCTCGCGACTTCGTCTGCGTGGACTAAAGAAATTTCAAACCCCTATTTCACCCCCTTAGGGGTTGAATTTTTTGATGTGAGTTGAGTTCGCTCGCGGTGGACACACGTCATTCCGAACTCCGTCCAAAATAATCTCGTTTTTCGTTGACGGCGGATGGACAAACGCCCTAACTGCCAAACCATCACACGGTACATCTAACTTACTGACCGGGACTTGTACCGATGTAGGTACCGGGACGTATGGCAGCCCTAGTCTAGAGGAACCATAAAAAATTGTGATCAGCCTCGAGCGCATAATATAACCATCTTGGCAGGAGTTCTGACGTTTTATATTGGGTATACTGAATACCTACTTTATCTCAGTATGAGTTTAAGACTATTTTAGGAAGTCCCTACAAGAGACCTGTGGGCAGCTGTGGAGTGTGGACGTTTATCGGTTGATGATAATGAAATCTGTGTAGATGATATAAGTATTTTGTCGTCCATACAGTAGGTACCTACAGAGAGTAGGTAGAGAAGCATTAGCATAAAATACAGGCTACTCATGATTAACATGCAAAGCCTGTAATCCAATACGCTCATTGCAGTATTTGTCGGCGCATAACGCGAAGGCCGAAGCGGTGAAAGACAAACGTGACAGGCGGCGTGACGAGACGGCGCACAGGCGCGGACGTCACTTGCATCCGACACGCCTATCTGCGCGAGCCTCGCCTTGCGGCTCTTTCATTTACATTGCATCAGTCATTTTAACGAAACAAAAACCGGTCAAGTGCGAGTTGGACTCGCACACGAAGTGCGTACCTACATATAACGCTTAAAAACTGTTGACGCGCCATTTTAACTTTTTGTATTAAACATGTCAAAAATCTTTAGTCATTTAAAATCAATATCCATATCCATACTAATGTTATAAATGCGAAAGTGTGTCTGTCTGTCTGTCTGCTAGCTTTTCACGGCTCACTCGTTTAACCGATTTAGATGTTGCATCCCAGAAAATCAAAGAGTTCCCACGGGGTTTTTAAAAACCTAAATCCGCGACGAAGTCACGGGTATCATCTAGTTAGTTAAAATACCTATTTAACTAGCGGATACCCAGCGTGTGCTACTACGCTAAAAAAATAACTCAATTACCATCTTCGCATTTCTAACGAATCGTTTGGGACACATTGTCGGTTGGATTTTTTCAGTCTATAACGTACACAGGTAGATTTTTTTTTTGTTTTATTTAGATACACGTAATTATTAATGATGTCCTGAGCCGTGGCTGATAAAAGTGAAGCACACTTAGGTATCTAAAATTGGTATGTTGGTACTTAATGTCATTACTAGTAGCTATGTTTGATTGCACACAATTAAAATCATGCCAGGATGAGTTTATTTCCACTGTCCTCGTGACCAAACAGTCCTCACGCACAACCCTACCTCACGTACGATTATCTCAATATTTTTGACCAATTTACAAAGAGCTCTCGCTTAAAGAAGGCAAAGGTTCACCGCACACGGCGTTTAGACGCTTGAGTGGTTTCGCTTTTAACTCGTTTTTGTGTACACTTCACTTCGCCCACGAGGGAATGCGGCTGCCGTCTTTAGAGTTTTGAAACGAAATTATTTACTGCTGGTGATTAGTAGGTACCGAAATAATATTTTATCCTTCTAATTTTTAACAAATTAATATAATACCTTCTCATACGTCTTCAATTCACAGTTGGACATAGTGAAAGCTGGGATAGCCTAGTGGTTAAGACGTCGTCGGCCTCCTATTCGGGTTGCGGATTCGATCCCAGACTCTTGAATTTTGGAGTTAAAATATCACTTTATTTAACGTTGAAGGGAAACAACGTGAGGAAACCTGCATGCCTGAGAGTTCTCCATAATGTTCTCAAAGGTGTGTGAAGTCTGCAAATCTGCACTTGGCCAGCGTGGTAGATTATGGTCAAACCCGTTGAATGTTGAATTTGTAAGATGTATTGGTGTAAGTATACCTAAAACTAGAGCTAAGTACGAGGATTCCACTGGTCTGAGAACAAACCCACAACAAACTCAGCTTCCCTTAGGTAATGATATATTCCATCTATCTGCAGTAAGAACTGCTAAAGAGATTATGACATAATCTCTGTACATTGTACTTAGTTGTAGTATATTAATTTTTAAATGCACGATTTGTTTAAATTGTTGGAGAGAATAAAGTTTAAAGATCTTCTGCCTTCATTCTGTCGGACTCTTTGTTTTATTGTGAAGGTATCCAGTTCGGTTTGGGTAATTTATGCCGGATCGTGTGGCGGTGTGCGCCTCGCCTACCGCGACGCGCGAGTCGTGAGTCGTGGACACGTTCTCTCAGCCAGTAATACCTACCTAATAATCAATTGGCAGTATTATTTACACCATTTCACTCATGTTAATCATTACTGTAGTATTGACGTATGAAGCAGAAACGTGGACACTGCGTGTCGTGCTGGACGTGTGATATATGAAGCGAGCTATGTTAGTTACCACTCCCAGGGATAAACTTCGGAACGAGAAAATTCGCAGAAAACAAAAGCGACTGATATAGCTCAAGCCTGAAAGGAGTAGCAAGCTGAAGTGGCAATGGGCAAGTCATGTCTGTCGGCAAACCGACGCGGATGGGGCAGACGTGTTCTTGAGTAGAGACCACGTACCGATAAGCGCAGTGTAGGGCGACCTCCGGCCTGCTGGACCAATGACTTGAAGAAGGTGACAGGGAGCGAGTGGATGAGGAAGGTGAAAGACCGTGTTTGGTGGTGCGCTCTTGAAAAGACCTAGGTATGTCCATTGTCCAGCAGTGAACGTATACAATCTGATGGATTGGGTTAGAATCATTACTAGTTAGCCGTACCACTTACATAATATTACAATAATGGGGTATTGGATAGCATGTAAAATATAGGATCTATTGATGGCATCCGCATTGAATATGAATTTATGATTTTCTAAAATGATTTTTTTCTACTTTAGTCACACGATCGTAAACGGCTGTGATTGGTCGAGTGGTTGATGACGTCAACGTGTTTAGTATAGTCAACAACCAAAGTGACGTCAAAATGACGTATGAGGCGCCATATCTAAGGGCGCCATATTGTCAGGAAAGCATTTTCGCGGGACATTTAAAAATATTTTTTTGTATTCGTTTTTTCTTGCCCTATATGTCATAATGGAACGTAAAACATACATTTTCTATAGAGTGCTCAGAGTTTTTAAAAACCTGTCAAATACACTATAATAGGGTGTAAGACGGTTTTAGTCACGAGCAGAGCAAGAGTTCAGCGGCTCAATGTGCGATTTTTCATGTTTTAAGTGCATGCATTCCAAGTCACGAGTCTGTTGCGTGTTGTCTAATGTGTGCGCTAATCCCAACAGCGCGGTATCGTCCCACGATTGGAAGCGGCGCGCGACCGCAACGACCTCGACTGCGCGCCGCTTTTCTGAGTACACCCACAGGAGATATGCGTTCAACAAATATATTTTTCATTTAGTTAAATCTTTTTTTAACCCAGCCCTTTGTCACCAGATGAGGCAATTATAATCGCGGTAAAAGGTTTCATAAAAGTTTTTCAGTGCTAACACTTCGTGGCCCCAGGGTCTCCACGGCAAACGGAAAAGTAATTAATTCTCCGGTGAGAAAGACATACTATTTTTTAATTAGATACGAAATTAGAAATTTTCAATTTGCCTTTCCAATGAGTGTTCTCGCTTGCTCGCTTGAGGAAGTCACTTCTAGGGAGAATGATACTGAAGGAAAAATCTCGAACTATTTTCATTTGCAACGCTGCAAAAAGCTTTTATGACCAATTTTTAATAACTCAGAAGAGGCTCCAATAAACACTAAACCGACATTGGAGAGCCAGAACAACCCTTTGCTCAACATGTAGGTATAATTAGTAAAAGAAAAGAGGGGCCATGATTTGATATTATTTTCTTTAGACATTTATAGATATAATAACAATAAATGTTCAAAATATTATGCTGAATTAGGACGGCACCAAAAGTTTGATTATTATTCACATAGAAAACATAAGCAAATAACACGTAACATCGTTGAAAGACACGCGGCTTTACCACCCAATGCAATGGCAGGCGGACGCGGGCGGTTAGGCGAGCGTAAGGCGGGCGGGAAATGTTTCACTAATGTGTTTATTTGCTGTACTTAAAGTATTTTCTACTTTCACTTCACTAATACCGTTAGAACTAGGTATTATATTATTCTGTGCTAATATTATAATGCAAACACGTGTATGTCTGTCTGTCTGCTAGCTTTTCACGGTCTGTCCGTTAACTGATTTTGACGAAATTTGGTACAGAGACAGAAATCCCGAGGAAGAATATAGGCTACTCGTTGTCCCGGTAAGTCAAAGAGTTCCTACGAGATATTTAAAAACTTAAACCCACATCGAAGAAGTCGCGGGCATCATCTATTTAGTACAGAGATAGCTTGCATCCAGAACTGAAAATTATAGGGTACCTACTTTTTATCCCAGAAAATCAAAGAGTTCCCGCAGGTAGTTGCTCTAACCTTTACCAGGGCTGCCAAGTGTAGATTATAATGTCATAGTCTAGTATACTAAGTCACTAGAGTGGTATAATATATTCGTGTATCACTGTTGGCTGTGCGCGCGCTGGGCGCGGGCGGCGCGTGGCTGGGAACCGGCGGCGCGCGCGCGTTCTCACGGCCGGCCTGACCTGCCCCCGCGCCGCGCGCCCCGCCGCCTCCGCCGCTCAGCGCGCGTTGCTCTCACCTTTACCAGGGCTGCCAAGTGCCAATGTCTGGACTAGCATTTTTTCTTGAGCAGACCTCTCACTTATAAGACCAGAAGTTAAAAGCGCTGGTCGTGCAGGTAGATCGTCAGAAGGGTAACTTTATTTTTCGTGAAACAGTTTTATAGCAACTATTACTTACTTCGTGGACCATAAAAATTCCGCCTTCAATCAGTGCTACAAAAAAGAAGAAGGAAAGTCAAAGGTAGGTACTTAACAGGAAATTAAAAGAAGAAAAAACAAGCTTCAGTACCTACAAGGTTCCTTCAAATTTCAAAATCAATAAGGCAGAATGCATAAAAACATTTTACACACACAAAAAGTCGCTATAAGTAGATGCCTGTGATTTTAGTTTTCTGTAGTCTTCACTAATCAGAATATTCTTTTCCATTCTGATTTTATGTTTGTGATAGCCTGTACTCGAAACGTGAAAATAAAATCCATTTGGCAGCCCTAGGGACCCTAAGGTAAGACCTAAACAACCGCGTCAGTGATTTATAGAGTCGCTGAATTCCGCCTCAATTAGCGGTAGATTAGTCGAATGCAGATAATTCCTGCGTTATTAGAAAGCCCGACTGCCTCTAGACATGCTATTGAAGTAAGAAGGAAAATAAAACGTGTATTCGCAATAATAAATTATGATTATGATTTTTTTTGGTCGTCCAACAGCATTAAGGCTCCCCCACACAGCCGCGTTATTATCGGTCGATAATTATCGCATGCGTTATTGCGATAATACGCCCTACTTCCATTGCGGCGTTATTATCGCAGCAGTGTGTAACTACATGACCATACTAATACAAAATATACTGAAAACAGATATCGCAATAACGCATGCGATATTATCGACTGATAATAACGCGGCTGTGTGGGGGAGCCTTTATCATCTACATCAAATACAATGTTAAAAATATAAAGTTCTTAGACATAATGAAAAGCTAATTACGGGTAAACAGCGCATGCGAATAAAGAGTGTTAAGTAATTGATTATGATTATTATTATGTATAGACCCAGGTACTTACCTCTTCTCTCCACTGTTGAATAGCATCAGGCAAGAGCAGAAACATCTCATCATCATCGTCATGATCAACCCATACGGTTATGGGCTCACTACAGAGTACGGGTCTCTTTTCTCAGTAGAAGAAGGGTTTGGCCCTAGTCCAACATGCTGGCCAAGTGCAGGTTGGCAGACTTCACACACCATTGAGAACATAATGGAGAACTCTCATCAGGCATACAGGTTTCCTCACGATGTTTTCCTTCACCGTTAAAGCGAGCGATATTTCATTTCTTAAAACGCACATAATTTCGAAAAGCTATAGGCACGTCCCGGGATCGAACCCTTGACCTCCCGAATAGGAAGCGGATGTCGTAACCACTAGGCTATCACGGCTTCTTTATCAAGAAACATTTACCTTGTCGTAATACTTTCATCATAATTACGTAACCTAAACAACATAACATTATCATCATCATCAGCCTATGTATGTCCACTGTTGGACATGGCCTTCCCTAATGAGTGCCAGTACAACCGATGAATACCTTTAAGTAATAATGCCCTGTTAACCTGTAACTTGTTAACCAACCAGCCAGCCAGCTGTGGAGGAAAGTTATGTGGGACTCGCTGGCCGAGAAGCGACCCGAATACCCACTAAAACCCAGCGGCGCTCCTGCACATCGCTTGGTGACTGGGTCACGGGAACACCGAAGCAATCAACCGCAACTCAGCCAGCAACGTCAGCCGAAGCGGACCCTCCACCGGGGTCCCACTCGCGACGTCCTCCCACCGCACGTCCGAGGCGCACCAACTAAGTGCGTCCCCGGACCCGGGGACCCAACGGGCGATAACGCGATCCCACGAACGTCGCCCGCGTAACATCCTTCGCTTCGTCCACTGTGCCCTCTGCTAGTCAGAGGGACACGCGGAAAAACCTCCCCCCCTGCCAGGTCATTAACTATAATCAACAATAACCCCGAAGAGAAATTATTAGCTATGTTACCGGGGAGCACCGGCCTGAATACTGTTCTTCCCCTCGTATGCATCCAAAAGGGATCAGCAGCACCCAGGCACACTGGGAGGTTACCTGGCTGGCACCCCAAGTTTGTATATACCCACCACACTAGTACAAGTAGATCTTGCACTCGTGCGTGTCTACTAGCGGCATGGTCCATGGAACATAACCTACGCCGACACAGTGAGATGCAATCTGTGTGCTTTACGAGGCAAGCCGCCGCGCCCCAGCCTCTTGCGATTATAACATAAAACTCCCACGGAATGCGCATATCTGAACGTTTCAGTAATTTTATGCCGATTCCATTACACACGCTTATCTAAACCTTACGGCACGCTCACACACATCCAACTTCTTTACATACTTACTGAGTATAGTTTTTTCAGAAAATTGTTACCTACAGAATTAATACGATTATTTTTCTAGAAACTAAGTATTTTGAATGGACGGCTGATTTCAATATAACATTTATTATCATAAAATTTAACTCCTCACGCGTCATTTTAACTTTTTGTGTCAAATTTCATGTTCCGATTTTAGTCCTTATTTTAAAAGTGAACCGTACTTTTGACATGACAGTTGACCCATAGAATTAAAATGGCGCGTGAGGAGTCATTTTGTATGGACTATACAAATCAGGCCACCTATTGGTATACTTATAGGTGTGCTGAGAAATGTTTCAAACAACTCAGTGTAAATTATCAAGCAGCGACTAATTTAAGAAATCCATCCTGTGATCCGTGTATAGGTAGTGTATCGTCTGTGCGTTTCTGCGAGAAGCCACTATCTACTCTTTAAAGTATTATAACCTATAGTACGCGACAGGTTGAAATGGCAATCGAGGAGGGAACGGCCCACACACCTGCACATCCGCACAGCCCCCGCGCTAATCCGGTGCGTGCGAGCGCGGGTGACGTGCGGGTGTGCGGAACGTCCCCCTGCCCCATACCCCGTTTGCCATCTCAACCTGTCGCGGACTATAGGTATCTAAAGAAAAATAGATTTTAAGTATGTACCTAGGTACTATGACTTTTTATTATGAAACGCTCATCCAAATTCGATATGTTTGCTCAGGCCCTTACGTTCACTTTCGCCCTTTTATCGCACATCGCTTGATGGAGGCTGTTTTACGATCTATCCGAGAAGAACTTTATTTCCAAGCTTAAATATTTTTCAAGTCGAAAAAAGGATTTATATTTTAAAGCATGCATAATCTGTGGGATTTATTTGCGCTGGCATTTACGATGCAACCTTTACAACTTTATTTGCTCGTGCCGTTTGTTGACGATTGTGTGTTGATTGTGAAACTACGAGTTTGTTCATACGTAGTAACATAATATGTACATAGTATTTCCATTAAGAACAATTGAATAATCTGAATAAACCTAAAGGAACTTAAAAAAAAGGTTCAGAACATGTTCAGAAGAATTTCTATGCGCTGAGTTATATACAAAGGAGAAACGTCTATAAAAATAAGCATAGTAGAATTACCATAGATAGAAAACTACGAGATTAGTATTGTGATAAAGTGATAAACCTATGCAACCCTAGGCTGCAATCTATAGAGCGCACCTACTTTGACTTTGCTCAAACTAGCTGAAACTCAAGTTTCAGTTAAAACGAGATAGTTTTTAGACTAGACAGACCATAATACCTATTAGTATGTCTATAAAGCCAGCGATATAACACTATCTCGTTATAACAGTGTCTAAGTCTGAGCAAAGTCGTAGATCGCTAGATATAATATAGATTTCAGCATAAGATTAATTATGTTTGAACATACAGCGATATCTTAGTTAGCGACCATATAAATCTGCTTTGCATATCCCATGATCCCGCCAGGCTCGTGCGCGGACGCATAAGATAAACAAAACAACAACGCCTCAAATTAAGCGAGATAACTCCGCAAAAACACGCTACCTGCGAGTGCCTTCCCTTCGGCCTTCATTGTGAGGAAATTGTGTGCATCTAACGAAAATGATGGAGTCACCGACAGAGACAGAAACTACGACGGTTACCCACGAAAAAGAGGAAGGGCATAATAAATCCTTCACAAACACTGACCTCAACTAATACCAGTAGGTACGCGGGACGTGTGATAACCTATTTCTGAAGCAACTTGATTTTTGCCATTTTGGACCTAATAGCAGGAGTGAGTGACGTGATTATGTGAGCAGACTTAGAACTCAATGAATGACTGAAAAGTAAACTTTTATTGTACACAACCAAATTTAGTATAGAGAAACACATAAAAAGCAAAACATAAATGTTAATGATGAGATATTATGTTAAACGTACTCGTAGTGTCAATACGAAGAGCATTAGATACAAAGTCTCAATTTTAATTCCCACTATCTACGCTTGGTAACGCTTTGAATCAGCACAAAAAAGAACTGTAATTTTTTATAGCATAGGTACCTCTTCCAGCGTACTTGTATATCATGTCTATTTCAGTGTTCTCAAACTTAAAATAAGGGTTATGTCAAAAGCGGTTGGTAGCCGAAACAAGTTATTTAAATTCGGTGGCCGCCAGGAGACGCTACGCCTACGTGTGTCGGGAACGAGTCCCGAAGCGAATGCAGACCGTCTTTTTTCAAAAAAATCAGTATCACTATTATACTGCTGAATTGAAATTAAAATGCCTGCACATATCATGCGAATCTCATACAATACGATATCGTGCTAATGTATGCGTGTGACCAATAAAGCAATCATCGGGATGGTTTGACCAATTACGGCCTGGGCGGCTTATTGGTTGGGCTCGAATTTTTATATTTAATTGATAATAACTCGCGAGCTTGCGTCGTTTATGTTATGTGGCTCACAGCGTTTATGCAAAAGAGATGCTAATTCAATTTGCACTTCGAGATAACTTCAACTGTGCAACTACTCAGATTGCGAAAGGTATTCGTGTTCGATAAAATATAACATTCAGTAGTCGGCAAGAAATATTGTACATCGACCTTTAGAATGAGATTTCGGCTTTGTAGAGCGTTGTCTCTGTCACTCATACCTATATGTGACGTTTTGTGGGTCTCAAAGAAAGAGAGAATGCTCTACAAAACCACTATCTCTTTATAAAGGTCGATGTACAATATTTCCTGCCGGGTATTGTAATAATATTTTGAACTGCTACGAAAACGCAGGGTGTCTACTGTATTTGTAAGTCAATTTGAGACTGACCGGCTTTGATTTGTGGCAGATTCAAATCAAATACCTAAACACCTCGCAGCTTTTCCCTCCACTGGCACACGCTGTCGTGCCTACATGCAAGATGCATGAGGGTAGGGGAAAAAGATCTGCAGGATAAGCCCAATGGGCGTCGCACAAGAGTGGCACTGGTGCACGTTCTTTTGAGTTCCCGGAGCCTCTTAAGCGCTGAAGATGGCTACCAAACCAAGGGAATTAGTGAGTAGACCCTGATCCGATCTCTCTCCAAAGAGATTGGATATCTAGATTTTCCTCACGTCTACGGAAAAAAACTTTCACCTCCGGGCTTCAGACAACTGAAACGTACTTAAATGCTCAATTTTGTTCACCATACCAATCTACATCCACACTAATATTATAAATGCGAAAGTGTGTCTGTCTGTCTGTCTGCTAGCTTTTCACGGCCCAACCGTTCAACCGATTTGCATGAAATTTGGTCCAGAGTTAGCTTATATCCCGGAAAAGGACATAGGCTACTTTTTATTCCGGAAAATTGAAGAGTTCCCACGGGATTAAAAAACCTGCCGAAATCCACGCGGACGAAGTCGCGGGCATCTTCTAGTCTAAAATAAATGCATATTATGCTAAAGCAGTAGGTCCTTAGCTAGGTACATGATACCAAATATACTTCGTCCGCGTGGATTTAGGTTTTTAAAAAATCCCACTGTAGGAACTCTTTGATTTTCCGAGGATAAAAGTAGCATAGGTATATCCTTCGTCGGGATATAAGCTATTGTACCTTTCGTCAAAAATCAAAATTGATTAAGCAAATGAACTGCCAAAAACTAGCTGGCAGACAGACATACCTACAGACTTTCGCATTTTTCGTGTACTAATACGGATTTGGGTAGTTCCGAAATAAGGTCACCTCGGTCCATTTTGAAGCAGGTAGGTTATGCCTAAGGCAATTTTATTATGATGGTGTTCTGGGCCTCGGATGAATGACTGCCGGCGCGCGGCGTGGCAAGGCGCGCTGTGCATTTAAATGAGCTACTACAAAAACTCTGAAACCTTCTAGCAACAACAGAAAATATTTGTATAATGTTGACTTTAGTTACCTACAACCATATTATATTATTTCTGTATCTATAAGATCTATCTTAAGAAGCTAAATTATCCATAAGTATAGAAAAAGTCTCCCTGTGTAAGCTAAATAAGGATACTTGTATTTTACACGATGAAACTCGCAATTTACCCTTGGCTATCGATGTTATTTAATGCGACCGGCCAACTAAGAGGTGAAAAAAATAAGTGCCTGGAGAGAATTTTCGAAAATCGATTAAGGTAGACATGATTGAGGAGCTACGTTTTTGTACCCGTACGGGGTCTCTGTAACACTTTAAGTTAAAATGTTAGCATACGACGCCATAAAGCAATCGGCTGGTGAATAATTACATTAGCCCTGGTCCCTCCCATTGTACGCCATAACACCATAATTATTCCCATTCATATGAACTGTCGTCTGACGTATAACATGCGTACATATTTTCGTAGTACAATGGAGTACGGTGTCAACGTACCGTAAAATTAATGCTGCGAATAATTCTGTATTAAATGTATGATTAATAGCCAGGTTTGGTCTGATAACAATAAATTGGAATCGATTCGTTTTCTTCTTTTATCAATGAGATGAAGTATTTTTCTTCTTTCTTACCTCCATACGTGTTTCATAGCCATAGCCAGCCATTGATGTATAAGTAGGTACCTATTTATTTAAAAAAGAGCACAATATATTTTTCACCCCACTCGCTCTAGAATGCCTTAACAGGTCTGTTTAGCTAAGGATAAAGTACGCCACCATAGCTTTATAGATTATAATCTATGAGGCTATCTATGGTGACTATCCCGGCAACAGACAAAAATTAAAATTTTGTAAACTAGTGTTATTGAAAACTCCCTCTAAAACTATCTCCGAAACGTTGTATTGTGGTGTTACCATCGACGCGTGTTACTTATTGAAAATAATTATTTCTTTCTTTAATTTGAAATTAAGATGTCGAGGGAGCAGTAATTTAACATACGAAGATTTTGATTTTATTGTCTTGCGAGGTGTGAAAAGTCTACTATTGAACTTGGGGGGTAATACTGTCTTAGTCTTGGGCGCCCCTATAAAACCCGCGCTTCTCATTCAACACTCTCGCTAGGCTCGGCAGTTACCTACTCTAAAATCCCTCGTTACGCTTGGGATTTATCCCGGCGCCCGTGACGTAGGACACAAAAATACCCCCATGTTGAATAATCCACTATTATTGTTATTTTTTCTGGAAAATACGGACCTAGATACTACAACGTGCCTACAGCAACCTAGGCACTTAGGAAGACAGTGATACCACCTAAGTTTCGTACACAGTAAAAATAAAGAAACACATCGCAGATCATTTAACTGGTAGAAGATAACATTGGTAGGTACTTAATATTAATTTTATCGAATAAATTAAGTCTGATACATAGTACTTGCTACCTATCATTTATTAATATGACGACTTTATTAGAGTACATAATTTGGAATTTTTGCCAAGTTATTTATGACTCTCGTACGTTTTCAGTGCGTTTTAATTACGAAATCAATAATCGAATTGCGAATGCAATAAAATTGATTGTACCTCGATACGGCGGTATCGGAACACTTGCATCGCGACTTTCAATTTTAATTATAATTAATTCTATTAGGTTTTAACGAGTTTCTTACAAGTAAGATTTCATGTTAATAATCGAGATGCGAGAGTTTATATATTATATATATTAAGTTAGTACCTAACTATCTTTTTATTAATTGCACACGCAAAGTTTTAACCTCTAAGGCGCAATGCACATCAGCAGATTGGAGTGAAGCCGTGGTGTGACGTTTTTTTTTATAACGTTGGCATATCTAAAGGTGGGGTTTCTCCCCCCCAGCTGTTACACCGAGTGTCCTTCGAGTCTCCTATGTAAAATGAAAAGAGTACTGCTGAGTTTCTTGTCGGCTCAAGGCCTGCTCTTCTCTGTAGAATTTGTTTTCCGAATCGGTGCTAGAGTGTTGACATAAATCATAAGTGGCACATTCTGTTCTACATGAAATAAATAAAATCATTTTACGTATTTCAAACTCACTATGTAATTTTGTTTTCAGTAAAAACTATTGTACTTAAAAATTTGTTTTAAAATGTTATCTTACTTTAAAAGTTGAAAATACCAATATTTGTTCATTTTTAATTTTTAATTTTTTTTTTAACCTTTTAATTTTTTTCTTGTGATGTAGGTAACCACGAAGTCATAGATTTTGGATTTTTCCTCCATAAATCACTGGATTTATCCGCCTGTATGCGCTGGCGCTAAGGCAACATTTTATTCAATTTGTTTCAAACTAATACGATACCATAAAACACCAAGTTTGTTACCAATTAAAAGAATGTTTAATAAGTACGTTGTACTTACTTGTTTTATAATTTATAGAGCAGTAAAAGTGCGACGGGCGTTCGCTTATGTTTGTTTATAATTGCATGCAAAATTAAGTATCCTATAATTATTTCCTTAGCACACGTTCGGGGCTGATAACACGTTTTATTCCTCATTTTCATGCAAAGTAACTGTTTCGCGACTATTAAATTGCAGTTGTCGTATGACAAAAAGGCTGCCGTTGGTCGCTTGCCTCTCGGTCATTAAAAACGCATCAGCATCCGATAAATAATTTTATTAAATGTCGATTCACACCTTTGCTTCGGGCCGAGCGTGCCTAATGGAGCGGACCTTGGACATGTTTTACGACTGGTTAGTTTGTCGTTGTTATTGTTAGAATTTCGATGTTTAAAAAATAAAAAAACTCGCCGCGCCGCCGGCTAAGCGGTAGGTAGGTGTCTTTTTATGGTCAGCCATTTGAGATGTGCCGCTTTGATTATTATTTATTTTTCGAACCAAACGAACCGCAGTTACCTCAGAACAAGAACAATTAGAAGTAGCCCTGACACTTACTGTTAGAGAGATAGCTAAATGCATTTAAGCTCTTATTAGAACGTGACCCCCCGCCTCATATCCCGATTGCCATCTTGCCCTGTCGCGGACATAAGTACCTAGATATATCGTTATCATTAATTGTGTCTGTGTAAATTTATGGTCACGATCCATAATTTTTTGATAGAAAAGCATTTGAAAAGTGACGACCAATCGTCAGTAACGCAGTTTTTAGTTTGAAGCAAGACTAAGAAAAAAATGTAGGTATAAATACTTACTTATCTAGTTATTCATCAAATATGTAAATTAAGTAATGTATGTACCTAATTGTATATATCATCTCAATTTTCAACATCAACAGGAATAGTTAATTTAAAATATAATGTAATCCTATCGAGCTTCATTTTAGTCATAAGTTTAACCTTTTAAGAATCCAACAAACGCTGTGTTATGTTATTATTTGAATAAAAAATAAAACGAAAATCTTCAAAAATATCTTCAAACTACACTTACGACACACGAGTAGATATTATGTGTGCTTACGATCTGCTGCACTGATCAGCGAATCACTAAAACAAACAATCGGTGGATGATCTCCCACGAAAACGCCTCCAAGGCAAGTGGCATCAACGTTAAATATTTAACAAACGCTTAGTGCTGTAGCCTGTAATGCTGGGCCTACACAAAGACACATTGAGTTGTCGGCATAAATCTCTGAGCCGTCAAGGTTCTCACACGGTGGTCCCATCCTACCTCGTGGCTGGCTGCCAGTAAACACTTGGACAGATATGTCGCGCGACGGCTGTGCTGTGACGCGTGGTGTTCCAACGCCCTGTAAAGGTGGTCAGACTGATTTACCTCTATGCTGTGTATAGTGCGACACGTAGGCCGAAGGTACGACGGCAGCACAGCTTCTAGCTTTCAATGCACGTTTCGCAATGTAAAAGCCTAATTTTTAGGGCCAGCGCGGCAACTGGAGTCGCGGCGCCCTAGGTGCGCGAGTCTGACTCGCACTTGGCCGATTTTTTTTTAACAAATTCTAGGAATTGACACGTTGCTTTTCCGTCGCTGGTTCTGTTTGTCCACACCTTATGTACACGTCAACGATGTATGAGGTTTGAAATAAGACAACTTGAGCAGATAACAATCTGGTTTGAACAAGCGTTTCCTGATCACCGTAATGAGGGGTTGAAAACTTCGGTAATTACAGGTTACAACGCAATGATGATGTTTTAATTATGCATAAAAAGTAAAAACAGTTTCTCGAGGCTTTTTAACCCTTACATTTACATTTGAAAACGAACATTTATTTTTAGGTTATTAGATAGATACCTAAGTTTGTTAGGTATGTGAGTACAATATAAAATATAGGTTCTTTTTTATTATTCTGGAAATAAGATTATTTAATAGGAAGCCAACGGTATACAAAGAAATTATTTTTTACCTATATATCTAAATTAAAAGTAAAAAAAAACAATAGGTAGGTACTTTTGTATTGTACTTACAGTTAGAAACTATTTGCATAATAGGTATTAGGTAGGTATATGTAATTACTTAACTGCATGCCTAAGAGTTCTCTATAATGTTCTCAAAGGTGTGTGAAGTCTACCAATCCGCACATGACCAGCGTGGTATAGACTATGGCCAAAACCCTTCTCTCTGAGAGGAGACCCGTGCTCTGTAGTGAGCCGGCGCGCGATGGGTTGATCATGATGATGATGTGTTATTACATAATTGTCTCTCTAAAAGAGTGCTATGCTTGGAGTTCCTGTACGTGATCAAATCAGAAATGAGGAGATCCGTAGGAGAATCATGTAACCGACATAGCTAAACAGGTTGCGAAGCCGACCGACAGACCGAGGACCCCCACCACTTTGGTGGACAGACGATATCAAACGAGTCGTAGGGAACCGCTGGATTCAGGAAGCGCGAGACTGTGGTGTGTAGGATTATGGGTGGCCAAACCCAACTCATACTCAGAGAAGTCGCGTGCTTTGTAGTGAGCCGGCCACGATCATGATGAGGTATCTGACCACTTACCTTACACTTATATATTGGAACAACAAACATGTAACTACTTGCCTGTAAGTGAGACCTCAATTAAGCTCGGCTATAACTCTTAACATACCAATTCAGAACTCATTCGGTTGAATAGCTAGTAATTAAAGTAGTAATAACAGCTCAAAATTACGTTATTAAACGCAATGAGTGTTTGTAACGTTCAGACATAGACGTGGAATAATTAAGTGGTAATAAACTAAAGTAATAGCAAATTTACTATTGAGCATCTTCATTAGATGCTTGTACCCACGTAGTAGACTTTACCTGTAGGCTGTACCTATAGTAACGTGCTATAAGGCCGCAGGCAAGTTTAACTCACGTAAGTAGCTTGCGTGATTAACTTACAACAAATTTACTAATGTAAACACTCATAAGTCATAATATGTACTTAGTAAAGTTCTCAATTGATTATATAAGGTACTTACGAGAGTAAAACTTACAGGTACAATCGCGACCTAACTTTACATTTACCGTAATGATTTGTTACGGGAGCAATTTTAACAAGTCAGCATTAATTAATAAGTAGAGGCGTATTTAAATATTCCCTATGTTTTTTTAAGTTGAGTAGGTATGTAGTATCGCTTACCTACCTATCATGCAATAAGACTTACCTTAATACACCATAAAATAGAAGGTAGGTAGGTAAATCCGTATATTATGGGATCAAGAGAGTCACAGAGATTTAAAAAAGAGTTTGATAGTTAAATTAAAAGAAAAGGTCTAGGTCTAGAAGATAAAGAAATAGAAAAAAGTAGAAACCACCCTCATATTTTAGAGAAAAGCTCCATACAAAAGCCGTTTTATAATAAGTGGCCGAGGGGAAATTGTACAATCTATGATACGGTAGGTACAAGTAGAAAATCTATGATACGGTCTGTCCAGCGTCGGCGTAGATTGCGATACGGTCAGTGGTGCGCGGGCGCTAAGACAGATTCGATTTGTACGTTTTATGTAGCGCTAACAATTTGTTTGTGAGAAGGCCCAGGTTTACTGTTAATCTCAGATTAATTTTTTAAACAATTCCATGGTTTGTAAATTATGCTAAAACGTAGTCGTAATGATGGGTTTAATAATACCCTACAATAACCAAAGACAACTACTAGGTATACTACTATTACCTCTACCTACTATACTCTAGTTTCTCTAGGCTAGTCACACGACGGTCAGAAAAACCAATTAAATACTTAGATCAAAAACCTACCCGATATGCTGCACTGCAGTGTAACTAATCGTATCCTAATAATAAATATCTGGATAAAAACCGGTAAAATACGAGTAGGACTCTCACATGTAGGGTTCCGTAACACATCTTAGAAGATCTTACTTTTAATTTTTTTTCAAAAGTATATTTTGTTGTTATAGTAGCAACAGAAACTGTGACTATTGTATGAGAATTGCATAGCAGGAGTTTTTAATATCTTTGGACACAAGGTTAAAAAACAGTTAACAGTTTACAGTGTGACCGGGCGCGTTAACAGGACACAATCTATCAGTGGCATCGATTCAATTAGCAGTAGAACAATGGAAACGCCGCGGCGGGAAACGGTCTCGCGTAGAGCGCTCGACCATGCCACGGCATAGCATCAAACCAATTAGAAACAAAAGCCTTTTTTATTACCAACATAATATCTGCAATAGAAATGTACCTAGACCTACACACAACAGATAAATCGTTCTTTGAAAATGAAATGAATTTTACCAATTAATATTTAATTGTAGCAGTAGTTTTGGTTTCTACAGCTAGCACAAACGTCCTACGTTTCTGGCACCCTTCACACATGCTCCACACAAGCACCACGGCACTCCACACAAGCACCACACACGCACCACGCACACTCTATCACACTTACCAAACACGCTTCATATACGCACAACGCGTGCTGCACACACGCTTCACAAACGCACATCACGTGCGCCACACACACACAAACACCACACACGCTTTGCTAACGCACCACGTACTCTTCACACACACTTCATACACGTACCCCATATGCTCCACTCCACGCTCAGTAGGTACACGTTTCACGCACCACACTTGTTCCACACACGCACCACACGCGTTCCACGCACGCGCCGCGCACTCACCCCGCCACGCTCCACACACGCTCTATACATTTACCACACATGCTCTACACTCACGCCACACAACAAATAAGACGAAGTTGTGGGCTTTATCTAATTGGTATAGACAATGGTTACAACTCTTTATAATTAATTAATTGCATGTATTAAAAAAAAAGATATAGGTAACATACCTACTAAGTAATTCTGTCGTTTACTTCTTTCAAATTCTCGACTTTCCTCGTCTGTTGTAGGTAGGTACCTATTTATGTAGGTACATTATCATTACATGCCTTTGGTTAAAATAAGAAAAGTAAGGCTCGTACTTACATAGGATAATTTATATTAAATTCCGTAAAGTCAAGATTATCTACACGTGTATGAATCCGACATCGGCCCTTTGGCGGGTCCAGTTATTAATGATTAGGTTTCGAATCGCCATATATTATTCAGAGCTGAAATAAATTGAGATATCTGATTGGGTATTGATTGAGAATGACGCTGTTTGATTAATTATAGGCTAAATTTCGTTTAATTATAGCGCACAAAGATCACTTGTAAATTGCAATTATTTTCGTGTCACACTCACACAGCATCAGCTCACCGCCCTACCGCCAACCAGGAAGCGACTTGCTATCTCTACTAATCGACAATAATTTTCTCCACTGAAATGGACATAATATTACAACGCTGAAAATGGAGTGCCATACAAAATGTCATTTTTTGTGCTGATTCGAAGTGCCCCACTAGTGCTTCCTGGCCTGTCGCACTCGCTCATATTATGCTCATAGTCCAGCGACAAAACTATGCCAATTAGGTATGTACAATTGCTTCTCACTGATGCTCACTTCTAGTTTGTAGATCAACTCATTTCTCGATAACAGTCGGCCGCGGCGGTTGAAGAACTGCCTAATTTACCCAAAGACCATAGTCACACTACTAAGTAGCACATTCCTCAGATAGACACTATCATCTCGTCTGTTAACTCTTAATAAAAAAATCATAAATTTTCAGTCAATATAGGTAGGTATTACCTAGTCTTCTTTCTGCTTGTAGAATTTAACGGGCATCTAGATACATTTATACAAACCAGTAGATTCCTTCTCTACATACCTAAGCACTTTAACCGATCCCAAATTGGCCGCCTCGCTAAAAATAACCCTACGTAAATAGTCCAAGTTGCGGGCGAATTGAATTAAAATAAATTGTTTATTTTTACTCACAAAGCGCATGTTCATGCCATTATGCTTTAAAACAAAATAAGTAAGTAGTTTTTACAGGGTTCCGTAGCAATTAGGGGATAAGTATATATTTTTCTAACTAGCTTATGCTCGCGATTTCAGCTACGTGGACAACATACATTTCGAACCCCTATTTCACTCCTTAGGGGTTAAATTTTTAAAAATCCTTTCTTAGCGGATGCCTACGTCATAATAGCTAGTTGCATGCCAAATTTCAGCCCGATCTGTCCAGTAGTTTGAGCTGTGCGTTGATCAGTCAGTCAGTCAGTCAGTCAGTCAGTCAGTCAGTCAGTCAGTCAGTCAGTCAGTCAGTCAGTCAGTCAATCAATCAGTCAGTCAGTCAGTCACCTTTTCCTTTTATATATTTAGGTTAAATTTAAGGTTAAATTTATAATTACCTGTTTTAAACTATTTACCTACATACTTAGGAAGCTTATGAATGAGTTAGTCAGGTCTTTGCTCATAAAATTTTCATGTATGTAAACTAGATTCAATAGGTTAAAATTCTTCTTAATCAGGTTAGTCAGTCAAGTGAGATGTTATGTGCATCCAGATTCAAGAGCATTCAATATTTCTCCCTACTACGAGGCATAGTCGCATAGTGCAATAAAATTTAGATGCAGATATTTGAGCCTCATTTATTTACTATCTACTAAGATTAAAGATACAAAACTACATAAACAAGTATTTTCAAAAAGTAGGTCTATTCTCTTTGAAGCAATCTATAAAGTAATGAACGTTTTTGTTTAACAGTTCGCTAGGGAGCTCTGAAATGTTTGTATAAGCCGACACGTGCATTAATGAGTTATCTTAGTCCGGCTTAACATTTCAATTAAGATGATTAAGGAATTAAACATAATGGGCGAACAGGCGCTGATTACGGTGGTTTTGTAAAAGAAAAAGAAAGTAACTGGTAGTCTTTAGGGCCTTTGAATGACATGTCCAGTATAATTATGTTTATTTTATTTTTATGTGAAAGCGTTTTATACTTCAGGTTTCTATGTCGTTAAATGCCTTGGTCATGGGAAACTAAATAGAGTAAGCTCGTGTCTCTACTAAAGAGTAAACTTGCATGTGTATCAATGTGTACCTTACCTTTACTAATTATAGTACCGACGACAACGACCTCCCTGGCGCAGTGGTCTTATAAGTGAGAGGTACCGGGTTCGATTCCCAGCAGGGGTAATTTGGGAATTTATAATTTCTAAATTGTCTCTGGTCTGGTCTGGTGCGAGTCTTCGGCTGTGGCTAGTTACCACCGTACCGGCAAGACCTTGCTGCCAAGTGCCAAGTAATTTTTAGCGTTCCGATACGATGCCGCATAAAAACCGATCAAGGAAAATTCTGCAGTCAGACTTTACCATTGAAATAATAAGAAATAGAATTATATATAGGTAAAAGGAAAAGACCATTGACTGATCTATCAACGCACAGCTCAAACTACTGGATGGATCGGCCTGGACATGCAGACATCTAGGTATTATGGATATTAGACATCCGCTAAGAAAGGATTTTTGAAAATTCAACCCCTAAGGGAGTAAAATAGGTGTTCGAAATTAGTGTACCTAGACCGCGCGGATGAAGTCGCGTTAAAAATAAAAGTGATCATTTTGAACACCCATTTTGATGCTCAAAGGGGCATGTCGGCAGGCATCTCATTAAAGTGACATGAAAACAAGATACTTATACAGCAATCGGTAAAGGGATAGCTTGTTACTTATACTTACATTGTTCGGTGGCTTCGTCCCATACATACTGACTATAATTGGGAGGAACAGACGCATCTATATACGGAAATTGACCAAAAGGTTACGCAAATACCTAATGGCACAAAATAAGTAAATAAAATATATACGAGTGTTTTTAACCTAAAGGCTCACAAACATACTGTGCTTTAGCTGTTTCTATGTACAAAAATTAATTATATGTATATTATTTTAACTATCGTTGATTCTAAAACAAGTCTAACTTCACAATTTATTTTAATTTTAAGTATTTTCTAACAATGAATACAGTTATAGGTACCTAGTTCTTTAATAAATGTAGGAAAATCCAATATGATTTAAAATTGATCCAACAGCAAAAAAATTTAGTATGTAGTGTACCTACCTAAAATAAATTAACTAAGTAGGTTTCTGAGATAATCACTATACCTACAAGTTACAAAAAAGTTTAAAAAATGCTGGTATTTTCGAACTGCCTGCAGATTTTCCATATGCGATGACATTGCAGACTCGATGCCAACAAAGAATGATACAAGAAATAATTACGCCCATTGATCGTAGCTCATTAAAATGGACCAATGACTGTCTTGGACGTGGAAACACAAAAGGAGAATGCGAGGTAGGCGCAATTTGCTCCGGCGCCGCAGCCTGCCCTTTCTTATTGATATAATGCGAGTTAGCCACCGCTGAATTCAATTAGACAACCCGTTACTTCGGTATTTTTCAATTGAATTAACTTTCGATCCCATTATTGATTTTGTAATGTAACTTAACTGAATTCAACTGTCTCATTTACCATCTGAATGGAAATAATAATGGGACATTGCACATTAATTTGTTCGTTGTCAATAAACTGGATTATAAGAACCGAGGTCTTAAATAGGACGACAATTGTTATTACTTAGGTCTATAGAATGTAATCGCGGTGATAGCCTAGTGGTTAAAACGTACCGGCTCTCCTGTTGTTGGGGGTTCGGGCACACGAGTCGGGGTTCGGTCCCGGATACGCACCTCTGACTTTTCGGAGTCATGTGCGTTTTAAGCAATCATAATATATCACTTGCTTTAACGATGAAGGAAAACCTCGTAAGGAATACTGCATGCCTGAGAGATCTCTCTAATATTTCCAAAGATGTCTGAAGTCTGCTAATTCGCACTTCGCAGTTGGCCAGCGCGTGGTGGAGGTGCGACTATGACCAAACTCTTTTCATTCTGAGAGGAGAGCCGTTTTCAGTAGTAAGTTGGCGATAGGTTAATCATCACAAATTTGTACTTATCTTAATATCAAGATGTTCCAACCTAAATAACTTCTAAGCCAAAAGTGCGTATTTATTTTCCATCTGTTTTCATCAGACTTCTCTCTGTCTCTACATCTATCATTAATTTTTAAATGTCATTTATTTTTATAATTATTGATGTTTGATATTTTTATAATGACATCAGCTATCATTGCAGAATTATTGCAGATGGTGTAGTCAAAGTCAAAAATAAAGTCCGCCAAAATGGGAAGAGAAGGAATATTTGTATAGACCATAACCCTAATTTTAGTACTTGATAAAAAATCGCTTACTAAAAATAATGATCAAGAAAATTATTTTTATAAAGTCCAGGCTGCTTTTATTTTAGGAAGAAGTTATGAGAGTGGATTTTTAAGTAGCAAAAAAACAATTTCTGCACTGTCATCAGTATCTTTTCCTGAATCATCCCTGCCACCGCAGCACACACGGTGGCATCCTCCGCGATATTTCACCTTTTTAATGGCAACTTTATCGCTTCCATCGCTTTTCGTGTACGCTGTAATAAGCCCCTTCATGTCGTTATTAATTTTATACCTGTTTTAACCATGTTTTAGCAGCGTATGGCGCTTAAAGGGTTGATACTGACGTTTACTCACCGTGTTTCAGCAGAGCCTTCTCGTTTTAATGACCGCCATTACGCGTGTGATATACTAGAAGGGAACATAAAACGTGTAGCAATTTACGACTATTTTGAGAGAAGTAACTTTCATACTTTATTCATCATAAAAATATTGAGACTCATACCTACCATAAAAACCGTACCACTAATAGCTTCTTCATTTAGATGATATATTTCGGTGTGTAATTTATTTTAGTTACTGGTTTTAATAAACTCAAACATAACTACAGTAAGACTATTAATAAAACGTACCTCTTCTCGTCGATTACTGGACGCCAATTAAGACAAATAATGAAGCTGCTATTAATAATTTCTCCTTCGTAATTGTAGTTCATTACAAAAAGATCAACAGCATCTAGGAGCTGATGCATCTATATAGGGTTGTCAACTGAGCTGATATTAGCAGGATATATGTCTCGATTACAATCATGATTGTGTCTCATTCTCATGTCCTGCCAAGTGGGGTGGAATCAAACCTGCTTTTAAGATTCAATGGAGTTGGCGTGCGATTTATCTTGAATTCTTTCAAATTGATTACTTACGCAAACAATTTATTTTGATGTGCTATGCTGTGCTGATTGACGTATAGCTACATACCCGAAGTAAAGCTTTATTTTACTTTATAATGTCTACTTGGAGCGGTGATAGCCTAATGGTTAAGACGTCGGTCTCCTACGCGGGTGGTTGGGGGTTGTATCCCGGACACGCGCCACTAACTTTTCGGAGTTCGTGCGTTTTACCTCTCAAGGTTGTGTGAAGTCTGTCAATCCAAATTCGACAGGCATAGTGGACTATGGCCAAACTCCTGTTCTCAGTAGTGAGCCGGCAATGGATTGATGATAAAGATGATGAATATCTACTTACTGAAAAGGCTTTTATGTAGAGTCCCAAAATTTCAGTGCTCAACGTTTCAAGAATTAGTTTTTCAAAGATGGCAAACCTAAGCAGGAGTATGATATCTCTATAAGCCACGGCTATTAGCAGAAATTAACTGTGACACCGTATTAGTATTCGCGTCAGTCCACGTCCGGGCAATTGACAGTGCAATTACGGATTCTCATCACCTCGCCGAAACAGAACCGATCACGTCCTTGTCGGGGATAAAAAGTGGTAATGTTAGTTCGTAGGATGGACAAGAGGCCCGGGTACTTTTTGTATATCCCGTATCAATGGAAAGCTGAATGGAGGCGGCTGCGCAAAAAGCGGCGTGCCGCGTGTCGCCATTAGTATGTGCGGCGAGAGCCCAGCGTGAGCATTAATTTATTGGCAGAAATGTATTGAATAATGCACGCACAGGCCAGCCACGGCGCAGTTTCGGAGAGAGCACGCGCTCGCTTTCCGTTTGCGTCCCCTTCAATCTTAGCATAGCCGTACCACATCTCGTGTGTTAGTACTGTTACTGACAGGTTTATTTTGTAATTAAAGATCTTTGCGAAATGTTTCTAAAATAAGTAAGTAAGTAGGTATATTTAGTTGTCTACCAAGTTCATTTTTATCCCCAATTCTGTAAAACTACTGCAGGCGTCTACAGTACTATGTATATAGGTACTTCAAAGACGTGAAAATCAGGAAGATGAAAATAATGAAAATAGGTATAAGGGGCTACATATAATTATTTAAGTCATTATTAGGATAATTATTATGATATTATAATATAATTACAAAATTTTGTATAAACTACGATTAGACAAAAACAAAAGCTTTGTACTAAGATTAAGTACCTACACAAAGTCCACGAGCTTATTGCCTTTTGCCTATTGATCGGATTGAAATTTGGCAAGCAGATAGCTCTTATGACGTAGACATCCGCTAAGAAAGGACTTTTGAAAATACAACCCCTAAGTGGTGAAATAGGGGTTTAAAATTTGTGTAGTCCACGCTACCTGCCTATGATGCCTACGATGCCTACATCATAATAGCTATCTGCATGCAAAATTTCAGCCCGATCCGTCCAGTAGTTTGAGCTGTGCGTTGATAGATCAGTCAGTCAGTCAGTCAGTCACCTTTTCCTTTTATATATTTAAAGATTACATACATATACATCAATTTTGTTGCACCCGGTAGGTCGCATTTTGCATACGCTCCTCAACTGTCAGCGGATCGACAATGAACTCTCATTAAAGTCCTCCTCGTCGAGTCAATGCCTTATGAAATCCGCATTTATTTCTTTAGAATTCTCTTTTTCTTACAATACAATGTGCGTGTATTGAGACTTCCAACTTCCTGTGTAGGATGCAGATACATATTAATTTTGTTCGTTTACAATGCATAAGAATTTTCGGGGAGCATTCTTATTTCGTCGGATAACAGTTAGGTACGGCTGGTTTAAGAAGTGTTTTTATTCCTTAATTTAAGATATTTTCAATAATGTCAAGTTTAACTTTGTGTTTAAGGATTAATTTTCTGTAAGATTATACTAAGTTACTTAGCTACTTACCTAGATTAGCGGGCAGTTTTTTTATTACACAAAAATTAAGGAAAAAAACTACTTATTCGAAAATTGCGAGCATTTATTGATGTCACTTAAATATTGAAATCTATTCTGGACCGCATTAATCTAAATTAAGTTGGTTAATGGAGATTTATTCTAGCACACAATAGATGATGATAACAAACTGCATGTCAGAAGGTCTCCCTCGTGTAGGTATATCAATGTATCGATCAGTCATCGTAATGTTAATGAAGGTAGATACTTACCTATAGCCAAGGGGGACCAACAGAATTTATGGTGATTTTGTTACCAGCATGTAGGTACAAGCCATTGCCATTTTTTGACATGACACTGACGAATGTGCACATTACGGATGTGTTTAACAGCACACCTCTCGTACCTACTTGCTGGGCGTTACTTTCGACATTGTAACTTGATGGGAAAATGCCAAGTGCTGGTTATATGGGTACATAATATTATTACAATTTATAGCTAACTATATCAACTTAGCTGTGATAGCCTAGTGGTGGACGTCCGCCTTCTAATCGGAGGTCGGGGGTTCGATCCCGGGCACGCACCTCTAACTTTTCAGAGTCATGTGCGTTTTTTATTAATTAATATCACTTGCTTTAACGGTGAAGGAAAACATCGTGAGGAAACCTGCATGCTTGAGAGTTCTCCATAATGTTCTCAAAGGTGTGGGAAGTCTACCAATCCACACATGGCCAGCGTGGTAGACTATGGCCAAAACCCTTCTCACTCTGAGAGGAGACCCGTGCTCTGTAGTGAGCCGGTGATGGGTCGATCATGATTCTGATGATGATATCAACTTCTAATTGAAAAAAATACAATTAGCCTAGGGAGGTATGGATCTCAACTCCCAATCATGTCTCTAAATACTTAATAGGTAGGTAAGCCCCTGGATATCACGCGTATACTTATATAATATATAACCTATTAAGTGAATGGTAAACATATATAGCAAAAGCGGTTGTTGAATATAGCGTAGGTAGGTATGTAGGAGCCTTTGTATTAATTGACAGAATTGTAAGAACAATAATAATTATGAAGTACCTACTTGTAAATATTTCGGCATGAAGAAAGAATTAAATTAATTATAATGGTCAATAGAAAAAAGTAACTGCGCAGCTTCAGGACCTTGTAAGCTGTAAGCAGTATAACAGGATAATTATCTGAAGGTAACATACCAACGGCGTCGTCTTATACTCAGTACAATAAGTAATTAATATAACAAGAGCCAGGATCCTCAACATTGCAATGGCCCGAGCGTATCAAGACGCACCCGGTCGCGCAAAAACCTGCATATAGGTACACCCAATGCTGACCAGTTATTTGTCAAAAATAAAAATTATATCAAGATTATTATTTCAAGACGCCCTGCATCCGCTGCAGCGATACGGGCGATAAAGCGACAATAAAATATATAAATAATTCATACCGGAGAGACGCGAGTATTGATTCGTAAGAACGTGTCTCAAATGTTTTATTGCCGCTGGTATTAATAAATGGGGCAGATGTACCCCGTTGTTCTTGCCGCGATCACGTCCCGGTTGGCAGTTCAATTAATAAAAATCAAATAACTCCCAGATGGGATGCATACAAATTAAATAAAGAATGGGATTGCTTGAAGGGAAAACATTGAAGAATGTGTATTGGCTTCTTAATCACCATCATGCAAAAAAATTGTATTGTTTCTTCTTATTGAGGTGGTCGTATTTGAAATAAGTGAGATGTTCAAGTCCACAGGCATTGATATGCCTGTATGTTACGTTTAGAACTTAAGAATAATATAAGTTTAAGTAAACTTAAACAGAAAGTCCCGACTGACTCATCAACGCCCAGCCCAACCCCTTTTGCACCTAGAAAGCTGATATTTTATACAGAAGTATAAAATTTATAATTTAGTCAAGGAACAAGGCCAGAATTTTGAAAATGAGCGGTCGTTATTATTATGTCTACATGCTAGGTCAGTCACTATACCTACTTTATAGGCGAAAGATGTTGTGTATGCATCTGAGTTGCCTAATAAATTAGGGTAAAGACGTAAGACTTCGATGAAAGAGGTAACAATATGGTAATTTATTTGTCAGTTGTATGAGGATATAATTAAAAACAGAACTTAAGTACCTAATTACTTACAGGTTTTCAACACAAACTGAAGTAGATACCATTAGGGAACTATAAAATAAATTGTTATTATAAACCAACATAGGTATTGTATTCGACCACAATAAACCAAAATAATTACGAGCGACAGACAAAAAGTAGTTGAACATGGAATAATTTATTATGAATGCAATTTAAAAAATAAAATATAAAGTATTTTGGTATTCAGCGTAGTAGCAACAGGCAACAAGTTCAGCGTCTTGTATTGTAGGTGACATGCGCAAAAACAATGACGAGAAGAAACAAACAAGTAACCGACTTTACCATCAGCCAATAAGAAGATAGGTTTGAGGTGAACTTCTTTAGAGGCGGATCCAAGTTAACTTTTTACAGATATCAGTTAATAAAATTATGAAAATATTCAGTAAACTTGTTGGTAACCAATAAAAGTTTTGATGTAAAAACGGTAGGTGTTCATACCGATTGCATTCTTAACTTCCCATTAACTCTATTTTCGTCTTAGCTCGATAAATGTAGAGCTACAACAATAATAATATGTAATAGTCGAAATAAGTACCTATAATTGCTTCTCGTCGTTTATTTTGCTCCAATTTCGTTTAAGTATTTGTTAGGTAGGAAGGTACTTATTTCGTTTTAAAAGCTTATGACGGATTTTTCAAATATAGTTACTATGGAAAAGGTGTGAAAATCATAGATCACTTGTTTAATTCAACCATGACATGTCCCAGTTCCTTAAACTTAATCATCGCAGATCCACTTAAAAATAGTAGGTACGTCAATTAAACTTATTTACCTACCAGGCTACGCAATTTATAAACGTATGAGCATCCATCAAACGAGCGATTATAAGTTGAGATGAAAGCCGCCGCGGCACGAAGATTTGCCCCACAAAATGTCAACGAGGGCTCGCGCCGACAAAGACCTGCGCCCGGGCATGCGCGGCCCGCCACGGTTATTTCAAAATAATCGGTTAATTGCGCACCCTTAACGAGTCAGGGAAAATGATTGCCTTGTTGCTTGCACTTTTTTCGACAATTTTTATGCCCTGGCAACATTTTTATATATAAAAATTCTTTCTTAATCTAAAAGCATAATTTTAGGCTCGGCTTGTGACTATTTCTGTGAACAGAAAAAATTACCGGTTAAGACCGACTTTCTCAGTATTACGTATGTTATGATTGCACAAACAAATTCTAATGTAATGGTCAGGTAATGGTTTATGCTCTGGTTTAAAGACAAAATAATATTAAAGCTAAGATATAAGCTCTACTTACCTATACTTTAATCCTACCAGTGCCTACCTATTTACCATAATATTATCGTGATATTATCATTGCCGCAATCTCATAAAATTGTATTAATCGAATTGAATTAGTACTTTAGCGTATTTAATATTCATTAAGTGGATGTTCTCTGCTCTGTCGTAAACATGCAAAACCTGCAACGAAACTGACTTACGAAAGCTATATGAATATTCAATATTGCATATCTGTGGAAGCAATGAGCTCTCATTTGTTGATAAATATTGAAAATTTGCAAGCGTTTTCATGTCGGACCACACACGGAGCGGCACTTTTGAACTGCCCACGATATTGCGCGATATTTTTACGGTTCGCCGCTCACCTGTGACGACACCCACCTGAATATCATCAAAGGGGTTTACGATTATGCGCAAAAATTAAATTAAGCTCACCTAAGTATGGATACCGTCTATACGGTACTATGTTGCAGATTTCGCCTTTACCAAGTCTTATAATGTTTTAGCGAATCTCGAATAGCTCAATCCCTAATAAAATGGTTCAAC
Organism: Maniola hyperantus; assembly: GCF_902806685.2. Taxonomy (NCBI): domain Eukaryota; kingdom Metazoa; phylum Arthropoda; class Insecta; order Lepidoptera; family Nymphalidae; genus Maniola; species Maniola hyperantus. The sequence goes on from NC_048550.1 coordinate 9,388,141, forward strand.
ATTTAGATTAGTTGATAGATTAACGCGTAGTTATTGGTAATAACAGAATATTTCCTAATAAGTAGTTTAATAATTTTAAGGCGTTATTTTTGTAAAAGTGTGACTGCGTTTATGTGTTGGATCAGCCAATAAATCTATTATATTCTATTCTAAAATTGTATAGGACTTATGCGGTAGGGAAAATAACTTCTTGACTAGACACGCAGCTTCAGCTAATGCTGTAGCGGCTCTCTACTCTGGCGTAGTAGATACTATTATATTATTATACTCTGTGGATCTGGGACTAACTGATCCATGAGTACAAAACTACAAACAAACAAGGATAGCTGAGACAGTGGCAGACTAATGGTGGGGCGAAGGAGACTCAGCTCTGAGCCTCGGAGAACTGCGGGGGCCTCCAGACATTGAAAATTTTTGTAACTAAAAAAAAGAAAAGATCCTTTTAAAAATGCCAAATATTTTCAGTAATTTAGAGTAAGTATATATAATATCTGTCCCGGCTGTACTCACGTGTTTAGTCGACGTTAGCCCGACTAGTTACGAACCCATCCGGGGTCCTTTTTCAAAGGAGTCAGTAGTAAACGCTAAAATTTAGAGCAATTTGGAGACCTAAAAAATTATATTTATAAGATTAAGGAAAATATTTCACGCTCGCTTTGCTCGCACTTATATCACATGAGTTGCACACAATGCAGTTTCAGATATCCCTAACCATAGTTTGATTATTGGTCTCTAAATAACATTATTGATTCATTATTTCCTTTAGGGATAAATTCAAATTTCAAATCGACAAAAATAGAGAATGAAAGCCTCATTTAGTGATGCCGCTTGGGCCTATGACGAGCTTTGTCCGTCAGCCGTACCCTTCCTACTGCAAAGGAGGAGGAGTCTCCCTATCATAATCTTCACTAGTTCACTTGTAAAATTCAATTTGAATTATTATTGTTGAAACAGTGCTAACTTTTTTTTCAGTCGCACTAAAAATCTAAAGTTATGAGGCGTACATCGTACAAAAAACACTTATCTTATCTGCGTGTAAAGTAATGTAAATGTACCTGCCCATCCGGTAGCAATAGTGGTATGAAAAATTGTTACGAGCGGCTTTAAAGCTGAACGCCTATTAATTATTTTACACGCGAACCAACTTTTGATGCTTCTTTGCTTATCGTATCGTACACACTGCATATCAAAGTGATATGGGCAATCAGATGCACGATGCCATGAAGGTGCACCGTCAAAAACTCCCGAGAAAATGCTATTATTGACATAGGTACAGTCAAAGATGAGAGAAACTCATCTCTGGGTACAGTAAAAGCAGCGGCAGCGCCAATTTAGTAAATGACAAAAAGAACGACATGGTTATACCATTGGGTTATACAATGTTCGCTAGTCCAGGTTAATGTACAGATAAGTAATAAGTACTTACCATTACATATTAAATCCTCCTGTAAAGCACTTCTGTAATGGTAGTAGTTTTCAAAGGTATGATAGAGATAGGCTACTGATGACGTCACCAGTCACCTATATGTATTTTGACGAGTGTACTTTTTAATATTATTCTTCATTAAATAATAAGACGTGCTCGGCGCAAATGACGCAGACAACGCAGTTTCAGCTTTCAGGTAATGTGCGATCAGTTTTACTTGTACGTTCGAAGTCATAACCTGCCATCCAACCGCGGGATCGAGATAATTAACCCGCCGTTTAAGATCCATTGATAAAGGTTAATTCACCACTAAAACGTGCTAAAGCAAGGAGAAACGTAAGGTAATCTACCTGTCTAGATATGCAAGATAAACAAAGTTTATAATATATTAATTATGCAGAGTAGAGAGCTGTTTTATCGCAGTAAACGACGATGTTTTATTTCAAGTTAGTCATAATCAGTGAAATAAGTAATAGGTCATGAAGCAAGGCTAGCTTTGCTAAGTATATTTTTAACAGTTTATTACATTTTCTCTACTCACTAGGCAAATAGTTTGGAGCTGACTGATTGCCTCCCATATTAGATATAATATGTTATTTAGGTACCTATGTATTTTAGATCAAGCATTCAACAACGCGTACTCTTCGCGTAGGTAGGTTTCGCTTGCCACCTTTCAGTCAACCTCCGCCCCCAATACAGTTTACATATATGGGTTTGCATCCAATTTAACTCCGATAAGTTAGAGGTGCGTGCCCGGGATCGAAACCCCTACCTCTCGAATAGCAGGCGGAAGTTTTAACCAGGTTATCACGGCTCCACGGCTCTATTATTTAAAATAGTTGATTGTTGTGTATTGTATATTAAATCTATTGTAAAATACAAATTGTGCCCAGAGAAAGTGATTGAATTAACTCTTCCATTTTTCAATGCTACAAACGCCACATTGTGTGGACATTGAATTTGTCGACGTCACAGGCTTCCTTCCTTTGTGCCCACAGCGAATGAATGGGACGACAGGAGCTGCTCGGCTATGAGCGTGGGTAGGTTGTTATTAAAGCTTACCGTGGGAACATAACCAATAATACATACATAAGTAAGTTAAGTAGATATACTTACACGTCAAAAATGCATGCCAAGTATACTTAGGTAGGTAGGGAGTGTACAAAAGAGGCACCCGTCATTCAGGGAGAATAATGGAGATGGATTGTCAAGCGAGCCGAAGCTGAATTGACAACTAAAAATCTAGTAGGTATAAGGTATACCAAAACTGTGGTGCCTAAGAAGAAAAAGACCTACCTACCTACTACCTAGTAAGAAGGCCCTACGCATCGCAAGCTTACTACTGAGCGCGGGTCCGTCTTTGAATCAAAAGAACTTGGCCATAATCTACACACACACACACACACTTTTGGGAACATTATGGAAAATTCTCAAGCATGAGATGTGCCTCGGATTCAAATCGGAGGTATGACGTACATAATGTCAAAGAATTCCATTGTATAACTTGGATTTGGATCAGATCGCATTAGAGCGTAAGCAATATCCGAGTTCGGTCCAAGTTTTTTATATCCGTATTTTCGCGGACTCGGATCGGATGCGTAACCGCTCTTAGTATCAAGAACCGATAACCAATTCAAAAGCACTATGATTAAGCAATTTCGCATTATAAGCAATACATCAATTCACCCCACTTGCATCCGGAACACAGAAACGTTCGATTGTGACTTCATTTATCTTCCGAGTAATGAATGCAATCATAATTTAGCGTAATGGGATGCATTTGGTAATGTTCATAAATTGCGTCGATGTACGTTGCCTCATTATGCTTGCACGTCTTCCTGGTACGTGAACAAGTCACTTTAGAAAAAAAAGTAATTGCCTCCAATTGCATTGAGGTAATTAGGTATTTTTGCAAACAAATATCAGCCCCCCGATTGTGTAAGAATAACCATTTCATGGCTATCGCAATCGTCAAGAATTTCTGCCCTTTGATTGGCTGTGAAAAAATGTAAACAGCGAATCAACCAATCAATGGGCAGAATTTCTTGACGATTGCGATAGCCATGAAATGGTTATTCTTACACAATCGGGGGGCAGGTCAGTAAACCATTAACCGATGCAGGTATTCTAAATTAGAGCTACTAATTAGTATACTATTTGGTTTTACCGTAGGTACAATATATTGTCTTACCTACCGATCTACTGGATGTAATAATTAAACATCATCATCACCAACCCATCGCTAGCCCACTAAGCACGAGTCTCCTCTCAGAATAAGAAGGATTTTGGCCATAGTCCATTATGCGGGCCAAGTGCGGATTGGCAGACTTTACACATTTTTCAGATATTACGGAGAACTCTCAGGCATGCAGGTTTCCTCACAATGTTTTCTTCACTACTAAAGCAAGTGATGTTTAATTTGCTTATCATACACATTACTCCGGATGAGGTTTACTCAGAGGTGCGTGCTCGGAATCAAAGCCCCGACCCCACGAATACGAGGCGGGAGGCCGACGCCTTAACCACGAGGCTATCACTGCTATTATAAGAATTACCTAAAGGAGACTTTTAATAATCAGATACGCAATAAAATTAGTTTTACGTTAAACTCAGATTAGGTATATCACATTAAACTTTTTGTTCATTGTATAAGAAAGCTCTTACTTCCCTATAGAAGACATCAACGCGCTCATGGCATGTTTTAAGGTTCCTTCTCAAAATGCTATAAAACGTTTGTGACTTCAGCTGTTTGTTCATCCATCCGTCACAACTGCTTATTTCAGTAACTACTAATGCTATCGACAAAATGTCGAAATAATGCTAATGCTGCTTTTTTATTTATTTATTTTATAGTCCTCGACAGGTCAAGATGGCAATCGGGGAGGGAACGCTCCGCACAGCCTCTGCGCTAACATGGTGCGGGCGCGGGTGTGCGGACTGCAGCGCGTCCGCCCGCCTCATAACCTGATTGCCATCTCAACCTGTCGCGTACCTACTTAGGTATACCTATGTATCTGTAGAAAAATAATATTAAAGAGGCGGCACACGATAAATGATTAATTAATAAAAATCGATGAAAGGGTAGGACATTCGTTGTTAAAGCAACGAAATAATGACAGTCATGAATATGCATATTTGCACCTTGCACTATCTCAAAATATCGCTCGACAATATATTTTTATTGTTACGTTTTTCAATTAACCTTTCACCCCTTTCGCGATATCCGATAAAAACGTTATTGAATAGGTCGGTACTGTCGATAACTTATGAATATGCAAAAATAACAATTAAGATAATCATTTATTTGCTTTAGTCGTGCTATACCGAGTCATGTTTCAGTAATTATTTTGCTTGGCCATCTTTCTTTGTCACTGCCATTTTAGAGGGTTAAAAACATCAATAGCCATATCTAAACTATACACTGCACCTGGATGTTAGTTCCTCTTAGAAACCGGTAGGTAGGTACATAGCGACATTTAACAGGATTTCGGTTTTTTAAAAATCCCGTGGGAACTCTTTGATTTTCCGGGATAAAAAGTATCCTATTCCTGAAAGTTCGGTTGAACACTCTCGCAAGTCCGCGACAGCGATAGGTCGAGATGTAAATCGGGGTATGAGGCGGGGGACGCCCCGCACACCCACACGCTCGCCTGCACCAGGTTAGCGCTGGGGCTGTGCGGGGCGTTCCCTCCCCGATTGTCATGACTTAGGTCACATCTACCGAGTTTACAATGCGTTCGGTGTAACGCCGTACCTTTACTACCCTATGGTCGAGCGATCCCTTCAGCTAGAATTCATTCAATACGACGACGTGACGTTTTGTCGGTCTCGACGATAGAGACAACGCTTTACGAAACCAATCTACATAATTATTATCTGCCGCGTACCTACTGTACTTGTTTAGAAAGTAATAGTGATGAACAACGGTAGGAAAATCATTGGAAATTTAAATAAGAATAAGTTATATTATTTTAAACGTTTTTATTCATAAAATATTTCTTACAAAAATAGGTTCAAAATGCATAAATTTAACAATCAAGTCTTACAAATTACTCATGTCTAGCGCATGTTAAGTCTTCAAGCGTTTATTATGCCAAGTGCCTTCTAGCAAAACTTGCAGAAGCTTTGGCAAGTCACTTGCACTGTGTGAAGACTCGAGGCAAGTCAACTAGAGTTTGACATGATAATGATATCTGACTTCTGCAAGTTTTATTGCTAGTATATACCCTATCCGCGGAAAAAAGTTATAGTCAAAGTTAAATCATTTATTCAAAGTAGGTACTGCAGTACTCTTTTTGTCTTACTGATAATAATTGATTACGTAAAATTAAAACTAAAGCCACGAACGAACACGTCGTAAACGGAACTTTGTTTTCCAATTGAATTTCGAATGTTTTTTTGAAAAAATGTTCGTGATTGGTTGGTAGCTCAATATGGTTAACTCCCACTTAGATCTTTGCCTCTTATCATTTGTATAGGATTACGTAACAGAGAGGGCGCTATGCTAATTTCTTTCCGTAGATAGGGTATAGTGTAGACACTTGGCTTTAGGAAAAAATGAGAACATAGGACAGAAAATGAGTTTATTCCATTATTATGGAATACTTTTTACAGTTTGGCAATCCAATCATGTATGCCCTGCATTTCTATGGGATCATCGTCTTGATCACCCATATTTATGGAACTCTCCAGAACATCCACTTTGCAGCTGAGGTGGGAAAACTCGAAGTCTTTTCCGGCCTTTCCGAGATATGTCATGTTATTGGTCTGAGAAGGATCCACTGACTCCAACTGGCTGGATTTGGTCACACGGACTAGGTTTCTGTAACAATAAAATTGAGGAGCTGGTGAACAAAACCAGAATCATCATCATCATCATCATCATCATCATCATCAACCAATAGACGTCCACTGCTAGACATAGGTCTCTTGTAGGGACTTCCACACGCCACGGTCTTGCGCCGCCTGAATAGTCCTCTTTTAACTCATTTTTAGAGTTCCCTACAACAGGACCCTATTACTACCGCTGTCCGTCCGTCTGTCTGTCTACCAGCAGGATGGACTTCGTGAACCGTAATAGGTAGTTAAAATTTTCACAATTAACAAGTTCAAAGTTTTCATAAAACGTAAACTAATTGAAAAAATCCTATTACAATGTAAAGGATTATTTAAATGATAAGCAAGCTTGGGAATGGGTTGCTTAACGGCTTTGTGATAGTTAATTTATGATTTCTTAAAGGGGTGATAATAAAAAGAATACCCGGCTGAGTTTGTTGTGGGCTCTTCTCAGGCCTGGGCGCGTTTGGAACCCTCGTAGCTTTAGTATTAAGTTTGCGAAATAATTATCACCACTATATCTTACAAATCCAACAACTGACAATCGAAAAGAATAATTTATTACCTATTTTGAATAAATCATTTGACTTTGACTTTGACTAACCCATTTCTTGTAGTTAAAATTTTCAGAGTAACCTATTTCTTATTTTCTTCAGGCTCGCACTTGACCATTTCTTTAATTTTAAGTCAGTGTCTTAATCTAGTTACGTCAACAATGTATTCTTAGTTTCGTCTAGTCTTGTTTGTTTGTGTGTCACAAACATTTTAAAAATCAGTACCCCTACCCATATTACAAATGCGAAAGTGTTTGTTTATTGGTTTGTCCTTCAATCACGTCACAACAGAGCAACGGATCGACGTGATTATTTGCATGGGTATATTTAAAGACCTGGAGAGTGATAGGCTACTTTTTTCCCGGGAAATCAAAGAGTACCCACAGGATTTTTAGAGAACTAAATCCACGCGTACGAAGTCGCAGGCATCAACTGCCTAGTTATTTCATAATGGTATTAGTAAATAATAAACCTCTTACATTTCCTTCTCAAGTAAGCTCTTGATGAGTTGCCCTCCTTTCGCCATTGGTAGATCTTGCTTGTTGCACAGAATTAGTAGAGGGGGGCAGTTCCTCTGAATTACAGGATCCACAAGTATCGTGTACAAGTATCTAGAAATAAACATTTTATGTCTGTAAGATGAGACAAAAGCATGTTATAAATATAATTGACTAGATTAGTCTATATGTACTAATATTATTTGTTTGTTTGTAATCAGTATGCTCTGAAACTACTAAACCAACTTCAATAATTCTTTCAAAATTAGAAAGTTACTTTATCCAATATAAACTTCTTAATCCATACTAATATTATAAATGCGAAAGTGTGTCTGTCTGTCTGCTAGCTTTTCACGGCTCAACCGTTCAACCGATTTTGACGAAATTTGGTACAGAGGTAGCTTGCAACCCGGGGAAGGACATAGGGTACTTTTTATCCTGTAAAATTTAAGAGTTCCCACAGGATTTTTAAAAACGTAAATCCACGCGTACGAAGTCGCGGGCATCAGCTAGTAATATAATATAAAACACAAAAGATGTTTCTACCCAAGTATGTCCATTATAGACTTTGAAATCATGCATTCAACCGATGTGCCCCAAACCAGTTTCATCAGAAAGGCAATAATGCGAAGATGGTTTTAGACAAACAAAAACCAATGCTGTACATTACAGCATACGCATTTTGAGAGGATACCTGTGCTCAGTAGTGAGCCGACGATGGGTTGATGATGCAATTCTACAGTATTATAAAATTTGGTATGAGCTCTTCTCAGATCTGGGCACGTTTGGAACCCTTGCAGCTTTAGTTTTACTTTAAGTTTATGTAATTAATTATATCGCCATTACATTACTATCTTACAAATTCAAAAATTGACAATCAAAAAGTGCACATCATCATCATCATCGTCATCACCCGATAGATGTCCACTACTGGACATAGGTCTCTTGTAGGGACTTCCACACGCCATGGTCTTGCGCCGCCTGAATCCGGCAGCTTCCTGCGACTAGTCTGATGTCGTCCGTCCACCTAGTAGGGGGTCTTTCAACTCTGCGTCTTCTGGTGCGAAGTCACCATTCCAGCACCTTGGGACCCCACCATCTATTATATACGGTTTTACAAACTATGTGCCCTGCCCATAGTGTACAAAGGTACCCAATTTGAATAAATAATTTGACTTTGATTAATGAACAAAAATAAAAGAATTATTTACTCAGCCACATCCCTAATCTCCTTCTGTATAGAAACAGAATCCACAACATATACAATGGCTTTAGCACTGTGTTTATATTGATCAAAGAACTTGTTCCTGAGGCGCTCTTGACCAGGCAGATCTACAATCCTCAGTGTTTTCTGAAAGCAAATGGCAAATATTCTCAGTATGTACCTGCTAATTGTAAAACTATGTATAATGCATACATTTTGAGATCTCACTCACCATTTTAGCTCCATATTGTGTCAACTGTCTTGTCAAAAGTATGGTTCCCTTTTAGATTATGGACTAAAGTCATACTTTCAACATGACGGTAGACACATAGAGCTAAAATGGTGAGTGAGATCTCAAAATGTATGCATTACCTATAATAAGCTAATAGTTATAACACTACACATTTTTGTGTTATTATGCATGTTACACATGTATGTGGTCTATTATGCATATCAACGATTGTGATAGCTAAGCAACATTGACCCAAACCAGTAACTGGATGGGTGACAGATTTTGGACTTTTGATTTCCTCAGAGAGGAGTTAAGTAGTCAGTTATAGTTATTACTAATTCTGAAAATAATAGTAAAACCTAAGAGTTGAAATCTCTTTCTCTTATTCGAGTTGTATGCAAAAGTATCTGGGAACCCAGCACATTTGATTTATTTTTGTTCAGGGTCACAGGTTCAATGACAGCATTTATTTAAAACAATTATGTTGACTACATCAAATATTTATAATAACAGTAGGTAGTAAGTACATGCTCGGAAATATAATATAGTTGTTGATCTGATTTATTTCACAGTGACATTATCTGTTTCTTTACCAAAATGGGGTCCAATAAGTCAATGACACCAGTGCTTGGTGTTATAAAAAACGTACGTTTTTATACCTACTTTTTTAGATGTTACTTTCACTTACATTATTCGATGTATCATAGTCCTCAATATTTTCTTTCATAGACGTGAACGTTTGCCTGAATTCAGAATATGCAAGTCTAACAAACAGGGATGTCTTGCCGGCGTCTGAAAGACCGGTGAATAACACCGACCGACGCAAATGGCGACGTGACGATAAAAACCACCAAAATACTGTAAAAAACAAGAAAGAATTCAATTTTACACTCAATATCAATAAACATGAGATTTGGATAGAATAGTTGCATATTTATCCCTATATAACTTACGGAGAGTAACTAAAAGCACGACCACACTTAGTAAGGTTATGTACAATGGATCTTGTAACATGGGTTCAGTATTGATGGTTTCCTTAATAACATCTTTTTCGGTCTCCATGGTGTAATTACTGAACCTTCTTATTAGAAATTACAATATACAACAATAATTTAAATTTTACCAAATTTTACAGCTACCTATAACAAATTTTAATTTTCAGTGACCCCTATATGTTAATGGTCTGTTATATTACAAAGTACTCTGTGGTGTCAGTGACGTTCACATCACTGACGTGACCAGAGACCGTAGATAGAGATTTTATTTTAGAACCCTTAGGCCGGCAATACACGTCAGGTTTTTTCATCAGGTCCGATACAGTCAGGTTACCTGAAGGCACGGCGATACACGTCACGTGTGCATGTGTACGGAGCAAAAAGAACTGCCGTGTTTCTTGCTGGTTCTTCTAAGGTAGGAAAGGCATTCCGAACCAGTAGGTAGTAGATGCATTTGACGATTCAAAAGAACTAGTAAAAGTTCAATAGAATAAATTTTTTTAATGTGTTTATCTGCCCGAATAGCCTTCATAATAATTATCTATGTAATTAATAAAAATGGCATTTCGCTATGTATATATTGAAATTCAACCAAAAAGTTACAATAAGCGGCTCAATATCATAATTTTTCCATTATCTGAACCACAACTATACGTCCACTCAGAGCCAACGCTAGGATGCAAACTGGCAAACTGGAGGGAAAAACCTGACGTGTATTGCCAGCCTTAGAACCTTGAACCCTAGAACCAGGCGACGTGTATGGTTTACCAGCTATTAGATGGTATTTATTTTTTAATTATAATATGAACGTAAAAAATAGATCGAAAATAATATCATCTAAACCACCGCAACGAGGCAGGGTGCCCAGAACGCTGGTAGCGTTACCTCGTTGAATGGCCAGACTAATATGCTGACCGAGGTAACTGCCAGCCCTCCGGTTTTTTTGTAAATACTCATTTACTTCATATTTGTTCCTGAAAGATAATTTCTGAATTTTCCCAGATTTGCACAGTCTTGTGGTTGACTTCAGGTTACACGCACGGTGTAAATCTTCCATTACTCTCCAATTATAAAGCTAGAATTCAGACCTATTGAAAACTAATAAAATAAAAAAACTCAAATGTCAATGTCAACTGTCAATAAGAATTTTGCGCCAGCGGCAGCGGCCGGAATTTTCAATTTTGATTTGGTTTTTCCCAATTTTGAATTTTCGCAGGTATAGTAGAATTTTCAGAATCCGATCATTATATTTTCTTTTTTATAATAGATTTAACAATTTCTGTAAGTATGTATCTGTTGTCAGTAAACACCTCAACCAGGACCTTTCTTTACACAATATTTACATGTTTAATAAACTATCCACGCCTAAAACTTATTTATGATTTATCTAACTTAATATAAATGAATAATCCAAACGTTATATGCCTGAGATTTAAGCATATTGCATTTGGATTTCAATGACATTATAATACAGTGTTCATTTACGTTTATTTTACGGAACTACTCATTTTAACTGTTTCCACTAGTTGCTATAGTTTGCTAAACAAAGTATTAAGTGTTAAACTAGTCGAATCATATACAAATAAGGTACACACGGCCTGACTATGTGTCATATAACTTGTTAAGACTTTATAACAAGGTTTTTGTTTATTGTATAGGCTAGTGGAAACAGGATTATAAAGTAGAGTGGGCAGCCTATTGTTTACTAAGTATGCCCTCTGTTCATTAATAAATAACATCTTTACAGTTCTTATATCTTAATCAATGATTTCTGTGTAAAAAACATTTCATATTTAGTAATATTTAAGATTTTTTTCAGATTGTATAATGCAGTATCCCTAACAGTCTTATGATACCTGACTTTAAATAATCATAAACATGTCTTTAGAAGATACTGTGAGACAAACATGTTCCAGTTTGACATCTGTTCGTTTCACGGACAGAAAAAAAAGCGCATTCATATTAAAAGATTTCCTTACACAAAATGCTGTGCCTGCGTTGCTAAGCAGCAACACTCGGAAGAAGTCTGGTTATAGTTGGAATCATGTATTTGGTGATATCCATGATTTTATTATAAAGGTATATAATTACTATGTATCTAATATCTATAGACATACAATTGTGTTGTGATGTATTGCAATCAAATATATTATGACTCGAGATAGGCAAAGCCCATACATTCATATTTTAAAATTTGAAGACATAGTAATTATCATATTAATTGTATCACTAGCTGTAGCATCTAGCATTATCCTCTAAGTGGATCTACAACTATGTAGAATACCTATTTTTCATTTTCTTAAATTGGCTTGAATTGTAACCTGTTTGCTTTGTCAATAAATAAATAGAAAAGATACTACTTTATTTTATACTAGCTTATGCTCGCGACTTTGGCCACGTGGACCACACGAATTTCAAACCCCCATTTGACCCACTTAGGGGTGGAATAATGAAAAATCCTTTCTTAGTGGACACCTACACTTTACAAAGAACACATCCTCCAAATTACATGTCTCTAGGACCAGCGGTTTAGGCTGTGCGTTGATATATGTCAGTTATTCAGTCAGGACTTTGAATTTTATATATACAGATTTTGTAGCTACTATAACTAAAGTTATCTATTTTTCCTTTGCAGGAGACTGAAAAGCATGATACAAAGAGTTTTGATAAAGTTACAGTACCTCTTTGTACGACTCTGTTGCATTCATGTGTTGCTGGTGCCAATAAAGGTAAACTATTCGTCCTGCAGCTTGTATTACAACTTACAAGCATACTTATAGGCTGTGATTACACCTGTAAGTTTTACTCACATAACTAATTGGTGAGTAAAACTTACAAAATTAGTTGACAACACCATTGTTCATGTATTTATACAAGTGTTTATAGTTTAAAGAATATCTTTTTGCCTTTCCTTTTCCCTTCCAAGTGAACTAAGTACAAAACTTTTAAAATAATAATCAATTGCTTAAAACACACATAAGTTGGAAAAATTATAGACTCATGCCCAGAAGTGAACCCTGGGCCCCCGAGTATAAGTTGCGGCACGTAAGTCTAGCGCTAAACGAAACGTGGAGGGGATAGCCACGCACTTCCAGTGTACAGTCGCGTTCTGAATTGTATTGCTATTGCTGTTAATTTTTGTTGTTCAATAAATTTTTTATTGTTTTTTAAATTAAATTTGTTGCTTAAATAATAGCCAAATACTATTAATTAATTAAAGTTAATTGTTTTGCGTGCGCAACAGTACCCATGCGCAGCTATCCCGTCCACGTTTCGTTCAGCGCTAGACTTATACGTGCCGCGACTTATATGAGGCAAATGTCTGAGCCACTAGGTGTACTTATGCAGAAAAAAATTAAATAAAACCTATTCCTATTTTAGGTCAAGCTTATATTAAGTGTAAACTAATTATGGATGCATGCTTGCATGTGCTGAACAACAGACAAATGAGGGAAGCTATTGGAGATGCATATTTAAGTTTACTATACAAACATGTTCTGCCTGTTGATAACTATCTGGGTTTTATAGTACCAGCTGTTTGGGAGAGTAAGTAAAATACTTCTGAGATGATAAAATCGTGAAATTCTTGTATTGTAAACATTTTTTTTGCACTATTTTATTTGTTATAGTTTATTTGCACTGTAATAGTTGAAAATTCTCACAGTAGGTATGTGTAGGTTTATCTATTGCTGCTATAAAAACAAATTCCAAAATGGCTGCTGTGTAAATTTAAAAAGCGGGTTTTGTGCATATTATCTAGTTCATTATAATAGTATTTTCAATTTTCAAAGTAAGATAACTATACCAAGTGGGATATCATATGAAAGGGCTTTGCCTGTACATTCTAAAACAGATTTTTATGCATAATCGTTTTTGATTTATCGTACAAAATGGCGGAAAAAATACCCGAGTATGGAACCCTCGGTGCGCGAATCTGACTCGCACTTGGCCGAACAATATTCGGTTGGTAGTCCGGATAATCGCGAATCCGTATAACCGAGGGCCGGATAATCGAGTTTCTACTGTATTTAAAAATTTATCATGGATTTTTTTTAGATTTATTAGATATCGCCATGACCGCATGTCTTTCTAATCGTACTTTGGACGACCTAATCAAAATAAGGCTCCTGTGGCTCGTTGTAAAGAACGCCATCGCCTATTGCCATTTCACCAATGCGCTGCGGGACTCCCTATTAACGCTCAAGAAATGCTGCAACATAGTGTTACTTGACAAAAGAGTGCAAGAGTTTGTCATTAAAATTGTGCTTTCGGTACTTGAAACGGTAATTTTTTCCTTTATTTATATAGTTATAATACTAGATAAAAGCTGTGATAGCCCAGTGGTTAGGACATCCGCCTTCTAATCGGAGGTTGGGGGTTCGATCCCGGGCACCCACCTTAACTTTTCGTTCGAGTTATGTGCGTTTTAATTAAATATCACTAGCTTTAACGGTGAAGGAAAACATCGTGAGGAAACCTGCATGCCTGAGAGTTCCCCATAATGTTCTCAAAGGCGTGTGAAGTCTACCAATCCGCACGTGGCCAGCGTGGTAGACTATGGCCAAAACCCTTCTCACTCTGAGAGGAGACACGTGCTCTGTAGTGAACTGGCGAGGGGTTGCTCATGATGATGATGATGAATACTAGATGATCTTCTGGGATAAAAAAATACCCTATATGCGTCTTCGGGATGTACCTAAGCTATTTCTTCACCAAATAGATGTTTGCGACTTCTGTGTGGGTTTAGGTTATATCTGAAAATCCTGTAGGAACACTTTGATTTTCCGGGAACAAAAGTAGTCTATGACGTTCCCCAGGACGCAAGCTATCGTTGTGTCTTTTGTCAAAATCAGTTAAGCGGATTCGCCGTAAAAAGCTAGCAGACAAACATTTCGCATTTATGATATTATTAGTATGGAAGTATACATTCTTAATAAACTAAATATATTTAATACTATGTTATGTGTGTTGTTTTAAACTTGATTGTTGTGTTCAAACAGCCTTATATTTTCATTTAAGCTATCTACAGAAGTTCGTCTCACAATGTGTGAATTCAGTGAAAGTATTTTACCATCGCTATTGAAGCTGTACGAACCAAGTATGGAGGAGAAAAACAAGGTAAGGTTGTTTTATTTTGCATACACGGAGAGAAGTTAATATAGGGCTCTCTCTGTTACATAATCCCGTACAAATGACAAAGACAAAAAGTCAGCGGGCGTTAACCATTTTGAGTGACCAACGAGCCTAAAGTTTTCCGTACGAAACATGTTATAAGTCCCGCAAATTGCTAATGTGCGTGGCCGTCATTTTAGTGACGTCAGCACTAGACTGAAGTTTCGAGCTGATGGTATATTTTTATTTCGGCTGACGTCAAAATGACGTCATTTCGATGTTAATGAGGCATGGTTCCAGCGCAATAGCAATTTGCGAGACTTGTAGTACGGAAAACTGAACAAAGTGTTATTTCTTATGTTAGTGCTATGTATGTTAGTGTTATGTACGTTGTATGTATGTTAGTGTGTGAGTCTGACTCGCACTTGACCGGTTTTTTTTCTGTTGTTCCAGTCCTTATTATTTAAGCTGTTCAAAACTGCAATAGCCATCCATCAGCCAAGGGGCAGATTACAAAATTCAAATGGCACTTTAGCGTTTAATTGGGACGTATGGAACAAGCATTTGCACAGCATGTTGGAAATTGTCTATTTAGAAGTCAATTACGTGCAAAAAATGCGGAAAAAGAACGAAAATTCGATGAATTGCGAGTATTTTTATCATGTCGCTGCATCGACCTTTTATCAGGTATTTATTACTAGACTAGATTAGCGATGGGCCATTCATTAGAATAACAATCGCATTATTCGATAACAATTGAACAGTCAAAAACAAACGTTTTTTTCCATTGTTCAATAATTGCAAAAGCTGCGCATGCCCCTGGTTCAATTGTTACTTGCCGCGCGGGTCTGGGTCCTGGTACGAATGAATCGAAAATTATATGCGATTGCGCAATTGATTCAGATTTTAGATTTATTTGTTCAAGACTGTAGACTTAGCAATGAATTAATCAAACAATTGAACAATCGATTCGATTTTTATGGGATTTTTTTGTCAAAATGAATAAATCGACAATCGATTGTTCGATTCATTTGATTGTTTTTTTGCAACAATCGCCCATTGCTAGACTAGATGATGTTCACAATTTCGTCAATCCATCCATTTTCTCTACTTTTTGTAGTATCAATCGTCGACTGTAACTCTTTATCTCAAATTCATCATGTTGAGTTTGCTACGATCTGTCTGGATCTGTTACCATCCAAAGCTTTTAAAATTGTATTTTTCCCATAAATAACTGTTTTATTGACATTTACTTTTTGTAGTGTGCTAAAAGTTGAGTACAGTACGCGACAGAAAATAATGTACATCGGCCTTTAGAATGACATTTCGGCTTTGTAGAGCGTTGTCTCTGTCACTCATACCTATATGACGTTTTGTCCGTCTCAATGACAGGGACAACGCTCTAAAAATCTGCAATCTCCTCCTAAATGTCGATGTACTCGTATATTAATTTCTGCCGCGTACTGTATGCAAAATGCTTTACATATTTTTTGCCAAACCATCTGAAAAAATCACCATATGTGTTTTTTTCTGGCACAAAGAGATGTATGGAACAACTTATGTACTTACTTCTTTTACAGATTTTTAATTATACGCCAGAAAAAGAGAACGTAGATGAGGCAGTACCTTCAGCAAAAAAGCTGAGATTATCTTTTAACACAAGTAAATCATTTAATGATCTTATTGAAGATCAGCTTCGGGCTAACCCTGTTCCATGGTAAGTAATATAACATGCCATGAATATTGAAACTGTAAGGGCGGTTACGCACTGCATACGATCCGAATCCGTGAAAATACGTTCCAAAGTAGTCCTAGAACTATTTGTGTGGTAGTTTACGCATTACACCCGACTTCTGTCATCCGGTTTCTCTCCGTCATCCGTGAGTCTCCAATTTGGAAGAAATTCCGACCGAAGTAACCGTTCGTACTGTTTGTACGAACGCTTTCGCATTACCTCGGATAATGTAATAGCGTGGATTTGGATCAGAGATCGGATTAGTGCATAAGCAATATATCCGGATTCGATCCGGGTTTTTTTATATCCATATTTTCGCGGATTCAGATCGGATGCAGTGCGAAACCGCTCATAGGGTTAGTGTGAGATTTTACATCCCGCCAACCTAGAAATTCATTCCACGCACATGCAAACTGTGGAACCAACTCCCTTCGGCGGTGTTTCCACTAGATTTCAACATGGGGTTATTTAAGGGCCGGATCAACAAACCCCTGAACGACCGGCAACGCATTGGCGGTTACTCTGGTGCTGCAAATGTTTATGAGCGGCGGTAATTACTTAACATCAGGTGACCGGCCTGCTCGTTTGCTGTCCATTTTATTTAAAT
The DNA here is from genome assembly GCF_902806685.2 of Maniola hyperantus. Lineage (NCBI taxonomy): Eukaryota > Metazoa > Arthropoda > Insecta > Lepidoptera > Nymphalidae > Maniola > Maniola hyperantus. The sequence goes on from NC_048550.1 coordinate 9,405,339, forward strand.
CTGGTGAAATAAATCTTGATGTTATTGAAAGCATGAATTTTAGATCCATTTTACTCTGACATTAAAGTGTTTTAACGTTCGAATTCGTCTCATAGGAGATATAAAATCTCATACTAACCCTACAGAATAGACAGAGAGTTTCTCTCTCTATTCTGTAGGGTTAAGAGTTAAATAGTCTCAAGAGAGATTCTGGATGTCAAGCGGAAAATGTATATTTATTATTTGGTTGAAATAAAGAAATTTAAAACATTAAAAAAATAACAGTTAACTTTAAAACTACTAACCCTACAGAAGTTCTACGAGAAAAAGATTCATGTCGCCCTAAAACATTTTTTCTAAATACTTTCTTATTTTGTTTACAGGGTTGGAATAATACAAATGTACGTAAAACATTTCGGTCAATCTATTACGTATATCCAGTATTTATCGCTAATAGGTGTTCTAGAGAAAACTATATCAGATACAAAAAAAAATGTGAACTGGGAACGGTTAGATGAGCTAACTTGTTTGACGATAAAAAATATGCTATCCCTATCCGGCTCAGACGATGTCGATTCAGGAAATTACAGTGTTTTCCTACCCCTGTGGAATACGTGTGTAAGGTAAGGAATGTTTTGTACACACTATGAAACCTGAACCATTAGGCCTAGAACACACAACACAAATCAATCACTCGTCACTGATGCATTGAAACCGACTTGCGGTAATTACGTGAAACTAGTTTCATCTTTGGGGTACTTCTGTTGATTATAAGGATGTACCTACCCACAGCGTATTTCTTTTACGCTTCTTTCTGTGTCGCAGATACTGACCGTACTGAGTACTGTGACCGTATCAGCTCTTGTTAACCGATCTATAGGTTTACCCCTTGCGCTTTCATTTTTTCCTTGTGGATTCCGATTAGTATTTAATTTAATTTATATTTAGGTACAGAAGTAAAATTCAATTAAAAAAACACAATTTATTAACACAAAACCAAATACTTTTACAATTATCAAACTTTTAATGATTGGAACAAAATTTAACACGAAAGACACAAAAAGTAAAAGTCAGTAATAAAGAAAAACATAATTCAAACCAGACCACGATGAATACAGCACAAAAATCAGTAGCGAAATGAGCCCAGTGCTCGCGCGCGCTCAGCTTTTATAGCTAAGCTCATTAAGAGAGGTGGCGTGACCTAAGATTATATTATTTTTTCGTGGCACATAGTGTAGTGCATTTCACCTCATTTTCCTATCTTGAATGACAAATATTTATTTCAGAAATGCTGCAGTCACCAGTGCAGCACAAAAAGCCATACATTCAGTTTTGCAAGTCATTCTACATTTAGTGCCATTGAAATATGAAAACGTGAAACCATTACTAGTCCCGTACATTGAAAAAGGGATGCCAGTAAATGATCATACTATAGTAACGCTGAATTGTTTATTCCACAAATTCTACAGGAAATCGTGTTATACAGACATAAGGGAAAAATGTTTTGCGTGGCTAAAATATGGGAGTGTAACTTCTATAGATATCTCGAATTTAAATTCTTTTTTGTTAAGGCTTTTGATAAATGATAATATACCCCTGAAATCGAACTGTGATATTTTAAACCACAATGATGTTTATAAGGTTTTGTTTAATACCACCGATGATAGTATATTGTATAGCGATTTCGAATATAAGATTACTGAAATAGCAAAGGTTGCCACCGAAAATGATGTAGAGAGTGTTGAAATAAATTCTGTTATGTATAATGTGATACAGGTATACTTTGAAAAAATCCTGGCTGATAATACACTACAGTTAGATGCAAATAATCTCAAATTAATAGAGTATATCAAATATGTACAAATTATAATTATATTTTTCGATGCACTCCTAAAGTACAAATTTAAAATAAACACTGAAGTAAAGGAAATGTCGCTTTATACCAAATTTCAAATCGCCTTAAAAATCCTATACGAAACACTAACACGAACTTTAAAAAGTGATGTACAAATACGAGACAAAGTCTTACTTCTGAAAGGTGTTCAAGATATGCTTCTAAAAGAATACGATCCAATATTAAATGTCGAAATTCGTTCCCACATCCGAGATAGTTGCTTTCATTGTCTTAACGACATCATAAAGCAAAATATAAATTTAGAAGATGATTATTGTGAAGAAAGTGAGGACGAATTTAATATAATTGGATTAAAACAGAATTGCATTTATGTGTTGGTAGCATATTGCAGAAAACATTGCAGCTATACAGATGAGGTTCTTAAATGTGTTCTTGACAGGGATTTGTACAGATTTACCACAAATTTTGAATATGCCTTCCATTGTATTAATATTTTAAATGATTCAACAGTGGAACAACCACCTTTAGGTAATAATTTTTACCGTCAAATAATATTCCTAATTCTAAATTTTAATGCTTTTTTAACTGAATAAAACTCTTCGTTGATTGTTAGTCACCACAATCGAATAAATTTGATAGGATTATTTCATAAATTAATTAAATTTTCAGAACTAATATTTGGGTTGATGCTAAATATGTGCAAGGAATTGTTCAGAAACCCAAAAATCACACGGCGTTTGCTTGAAATACTTTCTGGAATGCTCGAGCGAATATGGAGTCAGAATGACGATATAATCCGACAGAATTGTATTATCATGATAAAAAGCTATCTTCAACGGTGCTCCGAGAACTATTACCCACCAAATGTCGCCGCTTTAGTTTACGAATGTTTGGCGAAAATTATCCAATTGAACGGTACTCATGATCTGGATATCATTGATTCCTTTAAACAGACACTTTTAAAAAAAATAGTGGAAAATAGTGAACACAAAATTAGATTGTACTGTTCCCATCTCCTGAGCATATTAGGCCATCATTTTTCCGACTCCGATATATACCTTCTGGCCGAGAATTTGTTGAACATATTTACTATTGACGTGAGTATTTTGAGAAACTAGAATATGTTTATAAATTATTGATTTTGAAAAGTTGTGAAGTTTTATGTCTTTTCTAGGTAGCTGAAAATAATGAAACAGTACTGAAAGACGAAAAACTTAACAGAACATCCACAGTTTTGCATACTTTCTTCATATTAGGCAAAACCAAAAAGTCGGCGATACACAAAATAATATTAAAAGTACTAAAATTTCAAAATGAAAAACCGATGGAAGCTCATATGGTCAAAAAAGTTCTAAACATGCTGACCGAAGTGGTTACAGATAATACTATTGAAGTATATATGAAAAACAATGTATTGCGAATACTACAATATTGGTTTAAAGAAAACATTAACTTTAAAAAATTGCCGTTGTATTTGTTTGGTTTCGACGACATGGATGGCCTGCTAGCAAATCATGTAAATTGGCTCGTTCCTGCCGATATTCTTTGGAGCCATAACGGGATAGTGGCCGATAGTAACGTTTTAAAATATGTAACAGAGACAACTTCGGTGTCTACTGAAAAAATAATTGAGGTAAATTATGTATGCATATATTAAGCATATTTTTTTATAGTTTACCTAATGTGTTCTCAGGCTTTCAATATCATACCTACTATTCTAATGATTTAATCCTAAGCTGGATAAATAAAATAAACTACTCTAATAATGTCAACAACATTTACGCCTAGTACAGTACTAATCTAGTGAGAAATCCAGTCCAGTCCTGTAAATGAATAGAAAGCCGAAAATGTGGACAGCGATATTGTCCTTTCAAGTTCAACGCTAGAATGAAATTACTGAATAGCTATTATGTAAAGCGAGCATTAAACTTTCCTTTGTTTAAGCAAATTAACACCTGACTTCAAGTTGAAACAGATTTATTATTTTTCAGGCATGCTTTTGCAACTTAATCGCCTTGTGCTTGCCTCACATCGTCATTGAAAAGTACAAACTCGAAGACGCGGAACATTTCAGTTCGAGAGAAACAGCGAATGCCCATAGAATGTTTCAACTAACAAGTGGGATTCTAAAGAAAGAGAAATGGAGTAATTTGTTCGCTGAAAATTTGGGTGAAATAATGCTGATATCTGCTACGCATGTGAGAGATTGCGTTGGTGCTTCTGAACTTTACGGCGTGCAGCTTGTCGACAATGCTGACCCTTTTACATATTCTCCAAATGTGTTTTCGGCTATACTCAAATATTTTGGGGTAAGTGAGTTATCCCACTGTTTCGACACTGCGCACTGCGTCACCTCTACAGAAATTTCCCATTCTGGGGTCCATAGTGAAATGCGCTATTCGGTGACCTGCAGTGGTTGATCAAAACAGCCTTGGGTCGTCCGAACCATGAAGTGACCTATTCAGTCAGTACTCAACATGTGCAAAATCACCTTCAAATCAAGCAATTTGCCTGATCGGTATTAATGGTATTCTGCCCCCCAATTGTGTAAGAATAACCATTGGTTGATTCGCTGTTTACATTTTTTCACAGCCAATCAAGGGGCAGAATTCTTGACGATTGCGATAGCCATGAAATGGTTATTCTTACACAATTGGGGGGCTGTTTTGTGTATGTGCTAGTATGTGTATTTAAATGAGCAGACTAGGCCGCAAGAAGATTCAATCCAAAGAAAAGTGGATGTCGCCAAGTCACAAATCATATTAAGATTTGCTTTAAATTCACTGAATCGACACTGTTTTAATAATAAATTATATTGCCGGATTCTCCTTATACTTCTCAACCCGGAAATTGGGTTTAATTCAAATTAACTTAACAACAAATTAAATTACTTCTAGCACAAGTTTTACTTTTAGTTGGAGGGGAAAGGGGAATATTAGCCAAATCTACATTGCTATTTTATTTAATAAAAAACTGCTTCCTGGGATACTTGATATAATTTATCTTGAACCATAAAGATTTGAATAATAAGCTTGAATAATAAGAATAAGTAGGATCTAAGTTCTAGTTCATTACTCTCCCCCCATTGTTTAATTTGCGAGTCCTTTAGCCAAAATTATATAACAAATAATGGTGCCAAATACCTTTTCTTCAAACAATTTCAACATAATATTGGTATTAAACTTAGATTTTACACATCTACTCCTGAACTAGCACATACCTACCTACAAAACCCGGAAAAATATCTTAAAATTTTAGCTCAAAATATTAGATCTATAAATTGCAATTTTAATAGTTTTTTAACACTCTTAAAGCGTTTAATGTTTGATAATGACATCATAGTTTTAACTGAATGCTGGCTACCGTGTAATAATAATCAAATTATACCAGCCATTCAAAACTACTCTACGCGCCACACTACTAAGCACCTTAATCAGAGTGACGGTGTTGTCGTTTTTATTGATGCTGATATACAACATACCATTGAAGAGCCAGATTTTCAACTTTCAGCCTCAGGATTGATTATAAAACTAAACTACGACATTGCAATTCTTTGTATCTATCGATCCCCCTCGAATGATAATATTGATACATTTATTGTTGCTCTTAGCAACATACTTAGCTCCCTTGCCAAATTTAAAACAGTAGTAATTACAGGTGATTTAAATTTGGACATCAAGTCCGGTTTTATAGATTCTCGTTCTCAAGATTACCTTAATACGCTCGCTTTTTATGGCTATTTACCAGCCCACACTTCAGCAACGCGAGGCAACAACTGTCTAGATCATGTCATTCTGCGTACTAAAACGCCAGCTATAACGCTTATTCTTGATACTTCTGTTACTGATCATTTTTCAACTTTAATAGCCCTTGTCAAACATATACGCACATCTTCAGCATACAATACACTTACAAAAGTTAACTACGAAAGTTTAGATAAAGCTATTGGTAAACTAGATTTATCATATATTTATACTATACTAAATCCTGACAAAGCTACTGACTGTCTTATTAAGTCACTGACCCAAGCTATCTCCGAAAATACAACTATCTTAAGACTCCCCAATAAAAAGAGAACCTTAAAACCCTGGATTACCCAAGGGTTATTAAGATGTATGCGAAATAGAGATTCGATGCATAAACAAGTCAAAAAGTTTCCAGATAATGAAGTCCTTAAACTTACCTACAAACGGTACAGGAATTTTTGTTCTAAGGTTTTAAAAAAAGCGAAACGCTTATATGACTCACAAGAAATAGATAGAGCAGGAAATAATATAAAACAGTTGTGGGATACGCTTAAAAAAATATGCTTCACTTCAAAACCTAAACAACACAGCCCACAATTGTTAAGTTCTGACTGTACTACTCTTCAATCTTGTAATGATGCTAATTCTTTCTTCGTAAATATAGCCAAAGAACTTGCTGACAAAATTAGTCAAAGTTCAGCAACTACAACTTTTAGAACAGTCTCGACCTCTGTTAATTGTTTGTCTTCATTTGTATTAGATCAAACAGACACTGAGGAAGTTATTTCTGTTATTAAATCGTTGAAATCTAACGCTGCCACTGGTTGGGATGGGATTCCTCCAATAATATTAAAAAGATACTCACAAATTTTGGCCCCTATTCTATGTTACATATTTAATCAAAGTTTTGCTTTAGGTCTGTTTCCAACAGCCTTTAAAAAGGCAATTATAATTCCAATTTTCAAAAGTGGTGATGAAAAATCTATAAATAATTACCGGCCGATTGCGATACTTACGGCACTGTCAAAAATCCTAGAACGTTTGGTTTGCACAATACTAGTCCATTACCTTGAGCACTACAACTTGATTTCCACCCAACAATTCGGGTTCAGAAAAAATAAAAGTACAAACGATGCTGTTCTCGAACTCACAAATAACGTTATTAGCCATCTAAATAATCGTGACAAAGTTCTAACCATATTCTTGGACCTTGCGAAGGCCTTTGACACAGTTCCCATTCCTACTCTCTTAGTCAAGTTAGAAGGAATGGGTATTCGTGGTAATCAATTGAAATTCTTCCGTAGCTACCTTACTGGGCGAACACAAACGACAAAAATCGATAATAACTTGAGTAATGAGCTACCAGTTTCTTATGGCGTCCCGCAAGGTAGCATACTTGGCCCGACTCTCTTTCTTGTCTTTATCAACGACCTCTGCAACCTTCAAATTCCAAATGCCCAAATAGTCTCCTTCGCCGATGACACAGCAGTTACCTTTCATGCTAAATCTTGGACTGGACTTGAAAAAGCCGCTCAACTTGGTTTCAACACTGTCCACGACTGGCTACTTTCTCATTTTTTAACTCTCAACGTTACCAAAACCAAATTTATGACCTACTCAATACGTTCTAATTCACAGCCTACAACTCCTTTAACCATCAAAGTTCACTCTTGCTCCAATAGGCTAAATGCCAACTGTCATTGTGACTCCATAGCTTCTACTGATAAAATTAAATATCTCGGTATTGTTCTGGATCAAAAATTAAACTTTAAAGACCACGTCGACTTACTCACTAGCAGGGTGCGAAAATTAATTTTTATTTTCAAAAATCTACGAAGCATTGCAAATTCTACTGTGATCCGTAATGTGTATTATGCTCTTTGCCAATCAATAATTCTATACTGCATCACATGTTGGGGTGGCACTGCTAAAACTATTTTAAAGCCCCTTGAAATTGCTCAGCGGGCTATACTAAAGGTGGCAACTTTTCGGCCTATCCTCTTTCCTACTACGTTATTGTATAAGGATTGTGGCGTCCTTAGTGTCAGAAAGCTTTTTATTTTAAATATAATTATACACCAGCACAAAAATACTCCATACAGATATATTGAAAAGCGGCGTCAAGATAAGATCTGCACCTTACGTGCGCCTAAATTAGCCTTTACAAAGCGATTCTACTACTATCTTGGCCCATTTCTATATAATAAGATTAATGCAGAATTACCCATCTTTAAGTTGCCGCTTACTCAGTGTAAAAAGAAAGTTATATCCTTTTTGTTGAATAAATCTTATGACGAAACAGAAGATTTCTTACAATCTATCAGTACATCTACTATATTCTCAATAAATAATAATAACTAAAGTGAATAGAAATAAATATAATTTATTTATTTTTTAATTATTTATTATTTTAATTTACTTACACAACATTACTTAATATACACATAACCCACCCCTACACATTTACACTTACTCACACACACACACACACACACACACACACACACACACACACACACACACACACAAACACACACACACACACCCATAGATTTCCTTTGCAACAATCTAGGTTCATACGTTTATTTAAATGTAAAACGTTATAGATTAACAACTTTCTACAAAAAATTTATTTATTTATTACTTTTTAGATAACCGAGGGAGAGGGCTGGCTATCCTTAACACAGATCTAAAAATCTAGCTAGGATAGCCAGTTCTTGATCTTGTAACATTCATAATATTAAGCACTAATTGTTCAAGATCAAACCCATGTATGTGTGTAACTATATGATTGAAAAATAAACGTTTTATTTATTTATTTATTTTATTTTATTTTAGGCACTTATCAATGAAAATATTATGCAGTATATGTGCGAACACCAACCATTGGTCATTTTAAATATTCTGTTTAAATTGTGGAACAATACGTTGCATGAGCACGTTTTCGAGTTTAAAGTCCTGCATCTTCACGCTTATATCTCTTTCATCAAGAATATTCCCTTGGGTCAAACGACAGATGCCATTTTATGCAATTTGGCCTGTGACAGTATCGCTCATGGCATTAAAGGATCAAAAAGTAAAGAAGTGATCAAAATATTCGTTGATGCACTGATGATGGTTATTACGAAAATTTTAACCGAATCGCCTAAAAGTGTCGATAATATTCAAACGTCGGTTCTGCCTAAAATTGTCTCCATATTAATCATCAAAACCGAGGAAGGATTCGCATCAGAATGCAGATCTTTACTGAAATACCTGACAGAGGATATGAAGAATTATTTGACTGGGAGCGCGGATGTCGTTGATTTCGTTAAATTTATAACTGAATTTAAAGAAGAAGAAAGTTGTCCCAGCTCTTCAAGAATCGATTTTGAGCATAAACTTAAAACTTATACACTGAATTTGTCTAACCCAAGGTAATAAAATTTGTACCACAACGTTATGGCGTTGAAGAAATCTCAATAAGATTTATTCGACCGCGTAGTAACTTTTCTACTTTCTTTTTGTCCAATGGGACATCCAGTAATCACTTTACTTTTTCAGCCACGACACCCTTTCAAGAATGTATAGTTTTTTGAAACAAAACCGAGAGTATGTGAAAGGACTTTACGCAGATATAAATAGAAACGGTTTTTCTGAAATTTGTCAAACTAGTTTAGTACATCAAGTTATTCTTTCTTTGAATAACATCCTGAAAAATGCTACCGAGGAGAAGGTAAATCCGTTTAAAGATATTTATTTCAAAAAAAATTGGTATGTTTTACTCCATAGCGAGCGAAGCGAAGAACTTATTTTCGCTCGATTAGGTTCATATTCCTTTCACTTAAAAAACATTTATAATAATGAATTTGGTCTATTCCCTCAGATCATAATCGACGCTTGTAACTGCCTAGCAGAAATCGGTACTTATGACATCAAAACGCTTGTGACAGTACCACCCATGGATACAACAAAAATTTTAAACTTGAATCCTAAGCAGTATTTTGCGCAAACAGTGATATCGTGCCTCACGGAGCATCTTTTTAACGAGGATCCAACCGTGAGCAATAAGGTCACCAAAGCTTTGTGTTGGATCTTGAAATTCCGCGATGGTCAAGCAGCTTTAGGTGAGTCATTTTACTTCATCGATAATCTCTTCAAACGCTTTTTATACAGAGGCTAGCAGCGTAAGTGTTGCACGGACATATATTTTGACAAAAACGGTCTAGCCTTTTTTCACACAAAAGACGACCGTCTTTTGTACATAAGGGCAGGACCGTTTTTTCCAGTATCTCTATTCATTTCTGTCGCATAGAAAATCGTTCACTAACGAAAAAAGATGGATTACAATTGCCCGCACTCTACGATATTGCGGACGACTGTTGTAAGCGATCTTACTCGCTTTAGCCAACGATACCCCTGAGGGACAGAAAGGGACAGAGACATGGGACAATGCGGCTCCGATGAAGTACGCTAGTACGTGAACTAAATTAGTAAATTAACTTAAAATTTTGTACGCTTTTTAGAACTCATGGATGCCAACACAGAAATTTTGCAATTTCTCGTAACACCGAGCTGCGAAAATTTTGTTGATTACAAAATTAATAATGTTAAATTTGACATATGCAAGTCAATCGATTATTGGATACCGATCAACAACGAAAGTCACTCACAATGGGTTATTCGCATAACTATGGCCTTACTAGATCTATTAGGGTCCAGTGTGAAATTCATTATTTTTCTGCGAGCTTTGTGTGTCCTAAAGGTAAGATCTTGGACATATTTTATTGCTGTTTTATAAGCTTCTAATAATTGGTTCTAATTAGTTTCTCATAGCATATGGCAGAACAGTTGAATTTGAACTCATTCGCTTTGTTTTCATGAGTACTTTTCAAGAAATACAATAACAAGAGCTTTATGATGGAGATGGAAGGTCACTAGGACTCCCTAATAACAGAATAAAATATTATCTAATAAAATAAATTTTAGCCGACAATCTGTGGAAAAATTTTGCCTTCTCTTATGGGGTTAGTACTCGACTGTGCCACCGATACGCACGTGGAAGTATTCGAAAAGCAAATTAATGAAGTCTTCAAGTACATTTGGAACTTAAGCTTCAATGACAGCTTCGACAGCAGCGAAGTTGACGGCGGTACCAAAATATCTACCAAAATAAACCACGACCAGAAGATGATTGTTCAGAACTTGTTGGATGTAGTAGATTTTCTGCGCATGCAGAGAAATCATTACAAGTCTCAGTAAGTCATACAAACATTTTAAAAAATGTTTTCAAATAACCTTTATTACTTTTTTTTTGCATACACCTTTTCTGTTTTATTCCTCTCGTAAACCGATTGTATGCACCGCATGTCCAAAATCTAGGAGGACTTTAAAAAAGGCAAAACTCCTAACGGTTCGGATCGTTTACTGCGAAATTACAACTTCAAACGTCAAACTTCGAAAATCATGAATTCGATAAGCTCGAACCGGCGCTTCACGTGTGATCCAAGAGTTTAACATGGGTCATTTTGAGATGGGACAGTAAAAAAATTCGTAGAAAAATACCCGCGCCACACATCCTACCGATTTGTTAACATTCTGTTGAATTAGACTTATTTTTAAACATAAGAATAACTATGTAAAAGATTATGTAAAACTCTTAACCACCACAGCTCTATCATTGACATTAATTCTGACTCTTTGTATAGGTTTCGGGAAAACATCTTTGCATATTGGAAGTCTTGAGTAGGAAGTATTATCTGTAATCTTATTGATGTTTGTATTTTTATTTTGTCACATATGTTTGTAAATGTTGTATTAACTTATAATTGGCGACTACATTTAGTAAGTAATATTTTCAGAATTAAGTTTTTTTAAAAAATGTATTAGTGTAAGTAGCCGTTAGTTAATTTAATAAATAAAAATAAAAATAAAATAAAATGTATTATCCATTTCAGCACAAGAGGGCGAACAGCAGATACTTTAAACTATCTGAATCTCGATTACTTGTGGGTCTCCTGGGGCGCTGCGGTGACTGAGCGCAGTCTAGCGGCCTTATACTACGGTGAATTATGGGCCTCTGCTAAAAATGGCAACGTGCCACCGTCTTCACCCGAGGCCACTACTGCGCTAGACAACGGGGAACATGTGCAGAAAATATTTAGAAGGGTAAGTAGAGTCCTGTGAGCAATCTTTTTAGCCCCTCTGAACCACGCGGAGAGTTGAATCACCCAATAAACGATCTTGAACTTGCCCGTGCTTGCGTGTGCGGGGATTTCATTCCACTGATACCTGAAATTTGCGTTCTGTGCATCGAAGCGCTACCACATTCAGAGCAGCCATAAAGATTGCTGAGGGCTATACATTCTAGGTTCCAGTATTATTGCTGTAATCGCTATTATCTACAGTATCTAATACTGCAGGTTGCATCTAGATCAGCAGCATCTTCTTCACAATTTTTTTTAATCTTTAGAAATTGCGTGGATTATTTAGATACTAATTCTTGTCAACTATCTTCGATATTTTTGGACGTTTCTAAACACCTAAACATTATGCATTAAAAATTAAAAACTCGTTAATTACACAAACTTCTGGAATTTTGTTATCCTATTTGGACAACCAAAGCAATCTCAGATGTTGTTCAGAGGAGACAATAAAGGTCGGTCTTCCTTGGGTAGAGTTGAAGCATAACCGATAACGATAGTATTCGTTTTGAGAAGAGTTTACCCTCTGTCCTAAAGAAGGGACATGATTTTATGACGATTCAATTTGGTTCCAGTGTTTTGTATCGATAGGTGAAATGGACGCAATAGACGGTTGCGGCAACGCTCACCTAACGAGCGAGCGCGAAAAACGCAAACACCTCATTCACACCGGCCAATTTTCCGATGCACTATTCTTACACGATATTGCCCTCTCGCGGGGAGCTCCCGACGAAGATATCCTTTATGGGGCTATTACTTCACTCCACAAATCGGGCATGCATCACCTCGCTTTGCGATATATTAAATCTTATCCGGAAAATGAGGAGTTGGACGATGTTAAGTACGACTGTTTGTCCTATTTAGGTGAGTTCCTCGAATATGACTTTTTATTCATTTATTCAGATACAAGTTAGCCCTTGCATGCAATCTCATCTGGTAGTAAATGGTGATGCAGTCTAAGATGGAAGCGAGCTAACCTGGAAAGGGTATGGCAGTTTTTATTAAACCCATACCTTTTTGGTTTCTATACGGTATCGCACCGGAACGCTAAATGGCTTGGCTTTGCCGGTGTCTACTGGAAAAGCCGTGTCGCCAAGCCGGTAACTAGTCTCGACTCCTACCACTAACCAGTGACACCCTATTCAAAAATATTAATATGAGCTTTAATAACGGTACTAGCCCGCTATTCTTATGTTGTATGTTGATTAAGGTAGAGGTTCCCTGGTGCATATGAACGCATCACATACACGCTACGTACAAGTACAGAAGTCTAAAACTATTGAAATATAGTGTGCAGGCAGGCTTGTTACGCAGCATGTATGTTAAACTTTCACCTTTAAAGTATCTACCCCGTGCACGTCTTATTAAAGTTTATGAATAGGGGCGTAAACTTTGGTGTAAATAAAAATTGAAACTATGATTTTGATTCTAGAACCTCTACACAAACTTAAATCATATTGTTTTGTATTTCTAGGCGATTGGAGTGATTTCGTTGACACACAAGAGTTAGAAGAAAAATCTAAAAGGGGACTCTGTAGGCAAGATCCTATAATCAAAGCGATACGTTACGCGTGCCTAAAAGATTGCATGAATTTGCGAACGACCATAGAAGCGGAAACGAAACTCGAAAAGCCTTTGAATAGAGCCAAACTGGCCACTGCGAGGTTATGTCGGAGCCTCAACATGGAAAACTGTCAAAACGTGTACCGAATCGTGTCAAATTTACATTTGTTTCGCGATATTGAGACTTATTTTTCTGTCAGATGCGGTAAAATGACCGTTCCAGTACTCTTGAATGAGTGGAGAATTGAGAATCTCCCAACCTTTAACGATTTTAATTATCTCGAAGCCTTAATATCTCAACGGAGCTTGATGTTGGAGCATATTTCCAAAAACGATTTTTCATCTTTGCCCAAAGTTGACGACTTACAGTTACAATATGCGGGTAAGTAAAAAACTTACACAGGCCTTTTAAGTTTGTGGATTTACCTAGGTTATTTGAATTTGAAATAGATAGCGTGCTTGCCTTTTGATTTTTTTTTGTTATGTTGCTTATGCGGCTTTTCCTGAGGGTGCAAGTTAACATAATATTATGTTTTCCCATCATAAAAGTTAGTATAATATTATATTCGCCTTCAAAATGCAGACTACTTTTGTGCCGTATATCAAAATCGTACGATTGTCGTACGATGTGAAAGCCTTTCTTTATAACATTAAGTGGGGGATTTGTGCAGAGATTTATAGAAAAATTGGGTTTTAGAATTCGGCCTATCAAATCAAAGAATTCAAATGGCTCAGCGACTGGTAGCGGCCGTGAAGCATGACGAAACGACGAGCCAAGTTGCTCTATTGGAGAGCCAAATATCGTGGGCTAAAGGACATAAGGACATAGCGCTGTCTTTGCTTAATGAGATTGTTACAAAGGAATCCGAAAATCAGCGGCTCAATGCGATGTCGTTACGGTAACAATGTTTTGCATGATTTAGAAAATAAGCAACAAACTTAATTGTATCTGAAAAAAGTAGAAGTCTTCTTTGACGTTGTGGCATATTAGCTACGATTAAATTATTTAAAACTAAATAAAATTCAAACTGTTATTAAATTTAAATCTAATAATTAAGAGAATCACTAACAAATTCATACACTTTCATTGTCCAAATGCTCAAAGGTTTGTTAAAAATACAGTTGAAAATTCATAAAATTTTAATGCTTCTCTTAAATTTTGATTGGCCAATAACGAGACGTGAAACATCATTTTATTTACCACATACATCACAATTGGGAGAGTCCCTTGTCCTCATTAAATGTTTAAACTTATCTAATGAAAATTTTGTACTTTTGTCTGTAAATAAAGGCAATACGGGCTATGGATGGCGGAATGCAAACGTGAGAACGGCAAAGACATTATACACAAGTATTTAGAAAGCAGTCTAAAGACATTGAGCTATAATGACGACTTGGTGACAAGGCTCAAAATTTACTCCGACATTGCTAAATTTGCTGACGCAGAATACACACAGGTATTTTTTTAAATAATTAATACTACAGTATGCGGCCGAAAATATTGTACATCGACCTTTAGAAAGAGATAGCGCTTTCGTAGAGCTTTATCTCTGTCGTTGAAACCGACAAAACATCAAATAGGTATAAGTGATAGAGACAACGCTCTATTATTATTATCTAATATTTCTTGCCGGCTACTCTACTTACTATATTATAGGTGTATCACTTAACTGAGATCTGAACTGAATAAAACATGATATTCTTTCAGGTAGTTGATTATATGAACTCGTCCGTTTTCGAGAATAAAGTGAAATGTATGGAAAACATGGAGGATACAGCAGCGTCATTGGTGCAATCACAAAACAATCTGACAAGGTACAAATAGCTAAAGTTGTGCAAATTCTATTGGGTCTTACCACCGTCTACCGTACCGTATCTTAGGTAAATCCACCTAGTGGGGCATCTTCCAATGCTGCGCTTGCGGTGCGGGCTCGCCATTCCAACACCTTGGGACCCCAACGTCTATCGGTTTTTGAACTATGTGTACTGCCAATTGTCACTTCAGCTTCATCAATAAGCTCGGTTACTCTAGTTCTCCTACGAATCTCCTCATTTCTGATTTTATCACGTAGATTAACTATTTTTTTACTACAAGTCTATTAGATAATATGTAAATATTATTAAGAGACTTTATTTTGCATACTTTGTTTACTTTATTTTGCAGGGATGAAAAGAAGGCATTAATGACAAGCAACGCATTTAGTCGTCTTGACAAAGCAGAAATCGACAATACAAGGGCTGAAAAAGAAAGCGCTCTGAAGTTAGCCATGAGGTAGGCAATTAAAAGAACCGGACAATAGTGAGTTAGATTTGCCCACCCAGGATACTGTATCTTGCAACGAAATTTGTGAACGGATATTTAGAAATTAATTTACCACCTCAAATAAATCTTTTTTTCTAGAACTGCATGAATAACTTTGTTTGTATTTTTTGTATGTGGTGATTATTTCTATAACTAGAACCTATTATTAGCTTCTAGTTATTTAATTTTTGAGATTATAATAGGTTAAATTAAGCTGTTGGTTTTCCAAATAAAATAAAATAAAATAAATAACTGTTGAACCAGTTACAACTCGCTTGTTTGTCGGAGTATGCCTGACTAGTTTTGAACCCGGCCGTGGTCTTTATTCAATGGCCCAGTGTACGCGACGCGGCGCCCAGGAGGACTGCGTGACGCGCTGGTTGCATATAATAATCATCATCATTATCAATCGATAGACGTCCACTTTTGGACATAGTAGGTCTCTTGTAGGGACTTCCAACGTAGTGCTTTCCGGTGCGAGGTCGCCATTCTACCACCTTGGGCCCCAGCCTCTATCGTTTCTCGAACTATGTGCCCTGCTCATTGCCACTACTATTATAAAGTAAAGTAAAATATTCTTTATTGTACACCAAAACCATAACAATAAAAATATAACAAAGATGTTTGCAAGTACAATAGCCGGCCCTATCGCTAAAATAGCAATCTCTTTCAGTCAACCTTAAGGTAGAGCATATAATAAAAATTAAAGAAAGCGGAAGGGGTGTACTAATTAAATAAAGTAAATACACATAATATACATATGTATATGTATAAAAATAAATATATAACAGTAACTAAGAGAGAGGAATATACGACAGATAAGTGGAATAAAAAATAAAAATAAATAATTAAACACATCCAATTGAGGATAAATAAAATAATTTAATTAAAATTTTAAATATAAAATAAAATTTTGTTTTGAAAATAGATTATAATATTATAATGTAATTCCAGGTACTACCTATTATCTTTATCGCAGTGTGATGAAAGTAATTTGTCGGTATTCCGAGTGATATCCTTATGGGTGGACAACCCTGGCCTCAACTTAGAAGAAAAAGATTCGGATAGCGGTCCCCTCGGAAAACTCCTCCACGCTATCCCTTCATGGAAGTTCATTACTGTACTACCGCAGCTTGCTCCTAGATTGACAAACGAAAATACCTCATTTGCTTGCCATTTAAAGCAAATTATAAGTAAGTTGATCGTATTAATATTTAGAAAGTTACTTTTCATATGAAATATCAAAAAAAAATATATAAGATAAATAAACACTAAGTATTTTCTCTTTGACCATGTTAACTTGTAGATTGGGGACAGCGGGCATTTGTAGGTAAAGAATAATTTTATTACCAAAAAAGATTAGGAATGCCTTCTGCATTCTTAATTTTCGATATGTACATAGTTTCCTAAATGTTTATTAGAATTTATTCCTTTTCATTAGAAACATGTGCGATCCAGCATCCGCATCACACGCTGCCGATTCTTTTCAACCTGAAAAACTCTGACAAAGACCAGAACATTCGCAGCGCAGGCGAAAGTTCCCAAACAAACTCTCAAGAGCCGCGAATACTTGCGGCCACTGCGCTTATTCGCGAGGTGGCGACTGGGAGTGACGAGTTAGCAAGAATTGTTGCGCAAATGGAGCTCATCTGTGATGGTAATTGTTATGTTTGCACATATTAAACCATTCAGCTTGAGTGAAAGCTCGCAATCTTTCAAGAGCCGCGCATACTTGCGGCCTGTGGCGAGTGGGAGTGACGAGTTAGCAAGAATTGTTGCGCAAATGGAGCTCATCTGTGATGGTAATTGTTTGTTTGCTCATTTTAAACCATTCAGCTTGAATGAAAGCTCACAATTTTTGCATGCCAAATATCAGCCCGATCCGTCCAGTAATTTGAGCTGTGCGTTGATAGATCAGTCAGTCACCTTTTCCTTTTATATATTTAGATTACAAAATAATTGATAATTTATTTTCGATAATGTACTCAATGTTTACAGCTACAATAAAGTTTGCGTACTACGTGCCGGAGTCCAAGGACACGAGGCCACAAAACATACCACGGTCTCAATCTATATCCCATCTGTGCGACCTTAACGCCATACCCATTCCCACTGACAATATACCCATTCGTAAGGACTTTGACTACTCCAAGCTAAGCAGTAAGTTATTAGCATTTATTCTTTTGTTTTTAGCAACTTCTAAAAATGGCTTATTACAATATGTTTAAGGCTTATATTTGTGTCTACTAGATGATGATCGTGACTTCCGCGTGGATATAGATTTTTAAAATCCCGCGGGAACTCGTAGCCTATGTGTTAGTAGGGATCATGACTACTAGTCAAATCAGCGACTTTTTATCACAAAACGCTGGCTTAGTAAGGGAGCTTGTACACACAGATGTGACGTCATAAACGTTTCACGTAATTTGACTTACTTTTTTTAGTTAAATCGATAATTTTAAATGGTTAGCAAATTTAAAACTAACAGCGGATGTGGATTCTACGAATTTTGGCAGACTCTCTATTTAATAGTTTCTAAGAAATAATCTATTTTTGACATAGTCATAATCTTAATTCAGGGATAAGCTTTCTCCTTTCCAAAATTTCCCCAAAATCAGTTCAGTCTGTGGCGTGAAGGAATAACAAACATCCAAACCTTCACATTGATAATATTAGAAAGATTATATTAATTTAAGCGATTCATTATAATAAAGTTTTATTAGAAATGATCACTAAAAACCATACTTATTAATATTATTCGAAATTGCATTATTTCCAATTATTGAGAGATTTATTGAGATTTTTTTTGCAACTTGTTTTAGCTCTGTCGTCATTTGATAAGCATTTCGAGCTGGTTGGAGGTATCAATTATCCGAAGAAAATATCATGTCTAAGTTCTGATGGAGGAAAGAGAATCTTGCTCGTAAAGGTATAGTATAGATTTGATTTGATTTGTTACTACACACAAATAAAAGATATGAAATGTCTGGCTCGGGGCCAATTTGAACAGGCTGTGGTGCTGAGCGGAGGGCACAAAGGTAGCAGGACACACTTGCCGCTTTTCACCGCTCTTCTACGCTCCACTCAGTTCCGCGTCAGTGGAAATGCACCCGCACCCGTAGCTATTCCATTTACCCAGCCGTGAATGGAACCCCAGCCTTCCAACTTGTAAGGCCACTGCACTAGGAGATCTTTAATCACAATCCCACTTCTGATAACAAAGTACACTACGAAAGTAATGTACATCGTCATTTAGAAGGAGATAGCAGATTTGTAGAGCATTGTCCCTGTCATTGAGACCAACAAAACGTCATATAGGTATGAGTGACAAGAGAGTGACAACGCTCTACAATGCCGAAATGTCATTCTAAAGACCGATGTACATTACTTTCTGCCGCGTACTATACATATTTCTTCCATTTTGCTAATTTTCAGGGAGAGGATGACCTAAGACAAGATGCAGTGATGCAGCAAGTGTTCAATATCGTGAACTCTTTACTGGAGAACAGTCCTATCACATACAGGAATAAATTGCATATTCGTACTTACAAGGTAAGAATATCTTTGCAGTTTTTGTTGAAACATCATAATCGGGATATTTCTATGTCATAAATAAATTCCTTCTTAGGAACTATTAAATAGAGGGTTTTTCGTAAAATCCACGAACGCTGTTAGTGTTAAGTTTGCTAATCATTTTAAATTATATATGGATGCCATCAATAGATCCTATATTTTACATGCCGCTTTTACAATAGCATATTACTGAGCGATTTATTTTGTAGGTAGTTCCAATGTCTCGTCGTTCCGGAGTGTTGGAGTGGTGCGTGGGAACTATGCCTATAGGAGCCTACCTTGGCACTGCCCATCCAAAGTATAGACCTCAAGTAAGTTTGCATACCTTTAGCTATCCTCATACATAATTTTGTTTTGCAGTTGCTTATCTTCCTTCTTCTATCTACAAAAGGAAAAGCTGACTGACTGGGCTAGAACTACTGGACGGATCGGACTGAAATTTGGCATGTAGATAGCTATTATGACGTAGACATCCACTAAAAAAGGATTTTTGAAAATTCAATCCCTAAAGGGATAAAACAGGGGTTTGAAATTTGTGTAGTCCACCTGGACGAAGTCGCGGGTATAAGCTAGTCTAAACATATAAAAGGAAAAGGTGACTGACTGATCTATCAACGCACGGAGTTCAATTTTTAATATAAACAGATTAATTTCTGCGGGAAAATATCTTTTATGTTGAAAAAATTCAAAACATTTGTCGTTTACGCCTTGTGACGTCATTAATCGCCTACCGTACAGCGTGACGTTAATAATTAATTATGTTAAAAATAACGAAAGAACTATATTTTTTAATCTCTTTAATAATGAGTTCTAGCTCCATAAACTACCGCTATACATGTAGCATACAGGCCAATAATACATACAAACTTACATTCATACTAACACATGTACCTACTACATTCAAGACACTGTCGATGTCGTCTCGAGTCTCACCCCACGCAGTGTGCGTGGGACGGTAATCGTACTGAGGCAGGCAGTCGCAGGCAGTCGGGCTCGAACCACAGAGTACTTTGTAATATATGAAATAGAGACCAAACTTCGAGCCTAAAATTGGAAATGCATCACAAGCGCCCCTAGATTTGAAATTTGGAACTATAGTGATTGAATCTATATCTACGTATATATGTAATATATACGTATATATGTAATATATACGTAGATATAGATATATAGTATATAGTACCTATGGTACTATATACATTTATACGTATAATATAGGTACGTAGGTACTAGGTACCTATATTATCCTACTTTCTTATTATTATTCTAGATTTGGGTTACTTGGCTGATTTTTCAATCGTCAAATAACGATGGATTTTTGATTTTGTGAGTTTTATTTGACGATTGAAAAAATCAGCCCTGAATAAAACAAAGTTATTTTTAAAATAATGTAGGTTATATT
The DNA here is from genome assembly GCF_902806685.2 of Maniola hyperantus. NCBI lineage: Eukaryota > Metazoa > Arthropoda > Insecta > Lepidoptera > Nymphalidae > Maniola > Maniola hyperantus. The sequence goes on from NC_048550.1 coordinate 9,425,941, forward strand.
ATTTTCTATACTTAATGAAAACAAAATTGATTATTTACATCGTAAAATGTTTTGCTGATGACATGACTACACTATAATTTACACTAGAAGTAACTTTAATACACTAAATATGCACTAAAAGTTTAATACAATGAATAAAATACACTGACTATACCTACTAACAAATCCTGTCTAGTGTTCCACGCGCAGAACAAAGACAGTAAACAGTTGCGCAAATATCACTGTAATGAACCTGACCGCATGAACTAAAGCCCAACTTAAAGGCCTCAGGCAAATTCACATTTCGCACGTACCAAAAATCTTAGATTAGGTTATTTAATCCAAAAAATACAACACAACTCACGCGTCCGACATTTTCATCACAGACCAATAACATGATTTTCATTTATTGACTTTTGTTGTTTTTGTCAATGACCAGTGCTGCCAGTGTGATTTAGCAGAAATTCAACTAAATAAAGATAAATTCAAAATATTTTATTTTTAACTTCTTAGAAAGAACTACGAAAAAAGCTATACAAAAAAATTTATACTTAACTTCTTCTTTTTTTCTTCTATTCGGCTCTTTATACCGTCGTTTTGTGATTCGCAAAGATTCCGTCAATGTATATTTAGTAGAGAAACAACGTGATAATTGTTATTTTACTTTTTCTTTTCTTTTGAATACAAGTTAATTACTTTTAATAAAAAATTAAATATAAAATAACGCTTTTAATAAAAGCTACCTACTACTTTAGTTGTTTTTTTTGTGCTGGTATAATCATGGAATGAGACATACCGCCATCTATTGACGACATTGGAAAACATACGCAGCACTACTGCCCTCTGAACTTGAATTTTTGAATTACTTGATTATAATACTGCTAAATTAAAAATACTTGTTAAATAAGTAACAACCCATAATTTTGCGTACTATCTAATTTTGCAGTATAGTACGCAATACATTTCCCTACTTTTTGATCTAAGTTTACGCACCCTGGGCTCGAACCGCCGCACAGTGAAGACGTGGATAGTGAGATGGTCGAGCCGATATTTATACACTATAATTAAATACTCATACATGAGTTACTACAATAGAAAATATCACATTATTTTCTTACTACAGTCCAAGACACTATTCCCGGTACGCTCGGTGAGGCGGGCACTTCGAATGGATACCAAAAATAACTGTCATTTTGTCTGGCACACGTCTTCCAGCGTCAATTTCATTGATAACTGATACCCGCACGCAAGTTACCTAAATATTATGCATATAATATTTTTCAGGACATCACACCATCAAAGGCGCGATTGAAGCTAAAAGATTGCCACGACAATAAAAGGCCCACGAAACGCAAGCTCGAAGTGTTCAACGCCATTCTGAAAGAATTTAGGCCCGTGTTCCACTACTTCTTCACGGAGCACTACCTCGATCCTGTCACGTGGTATGAACGACGACTCGCCTACACCAGAAGGTAACTTATATACTTACAATATATTTTTCCTCAACTAACTAACGGCCGAAATTAACAATCAATCTATCTGTAATCTGTTTCAAAAGACCATACAATTTTTGACAAATAACAACTCGCTACAGTGCGACAAGGCTATCTTGGCGAGTGGCGAAAATCGGAACTAACGTTGCCGTCAAGTGTTCCCTTGGTTCTTGTTTGAATATTCTAAGCCTTTGTTCTCCAACAGCGCCCCCCTGTCAATGTCATTCAAGTTCCAAGAGAGCCTTGTCGCTGTATACTAAACGGTATGTACAGGGCGACAAGGCTCTCTATATATGATGTATGTGATGTCCCCTGCCGTCATGTTGGCACCATTGCTTTACTATAGAAATATTTTTTTAGGGTCACGGATTTATACTAAAGCATAGATCCGTGCTTAGGGTTTATTATTGTGTGATTTGCAATGGTGCCAACGCAACATTATGTCAGGGAAAAGTTATAGTGAACGGTATGTAAGTAGGTAAGCTATCGACAGCAGCCCGATCCGTCAGTCATAGATCATTCATAGTCAGTTGATAGATCATTCAGTCACTTAGTCAGTCAGTCAGCTTTTTATTTTATATATTTAGATGAAATTCTGATACGTTTAAAAAACCAAACACAAGAACGTTTGAAACAAGAATAAAACACGCATAGCTTACGTTTCTCGGAAAAGGTTTTATCTTTATTTAAATGATAAATACTAGTTTTTTAGATTTTATATCTGAAAGTTGTAATACAAAAATAAACAATTCGTTATATATAATTTTATGGTATATTCTCATAATTATTTATTAATAAAATTTCAGTGTTGCCACGTCATCTATGGTGGGATACATATTAGGATTGGGCGACAGACATGTGCAAAATATTCTTATTGACAAGACTACTGCGGAAGTTATACATATTGATTTCGGTAAATAAAATATTAATATTTTTATATGATAACTAGATGATGCCCGCGACTTCGTACTTCGTACGTAAAAATCCCGTGGGAATTCTTTGACTTTCTGGGATGAAAAGTAGCGTATGTCCGTCCCCGGGATGTAATCTAACTCTGTATCTTTCATCAAAATCGGTTAAACTGTTGAGCCGTGAAAAGCTAGCAGACAGACATGTATGGATATACACGGTGCCTATTTATTTCTACACAAATCTCTACAGATGCTTGAAACTCAACGTTTTTCTGTATTTACATTTCGATAAGCCTTTACTGCACGCGCTGTCTCTCTTTCTTTAAAGCCAGCGCGTGCCAGACCTTCGTTATTTTATGACTATACTTTGACGTACGATTTTTGACACCTTTATAACCTATTATCTTCCAAAGCCACCATGTTCCAAACTTCATAGTCGCTGATCGTTCCTCCCTGTGTTGAGGACAATACGCAGAGAAACTTTCAGCTTTTATAAAATAACGAAGGTCTAGCACGCACTGGCTCTTAGTCCATTTTTTACAATGTAGTAAGTACTATCTGATATATACCCATAATTTGGCAAAATATGTGACTTGATATTTTCAGGCATTGCGTTTGACCAAGGGAAAGTGTTGCCTACGCCAGAGACTATTCCGTTCCGTTTGACGCAAGACATCGTTGCCGGCTTCGGATCCAGTGGCGTGGAGGGGAATTTCAGAAGGTACAGTCTGTTACCCAGGATTAAAAAGTTTTCACATGGTAAAAAAGATCGTGAAGCCGTGATAGTCTAGTGGTAAAGACGTCCTCGTCCCGAATAGAGTGTGTACCACTAGGTCACAGGTCTCCTTTAAGTATGACGCGGTGTCCTGCGTGAGCGACGAATACTACGCGACGTGAAAATTCATAATTTTGCTTTTTGACATGACTTTATTATTAATAATTGTCATTTTAATAATTTTTTGTAAGTATATTTATGTTAGTTAGTACTCGTAGTTTAATTAGTGTAATTGGGCTTTATGGCCGTTCTAATTAAATAATAAATAAATAAATAATAATAGTAGTTACGGCAGACTTCACTCACCTTTGATAATATTATGGAGCCGTGCCGCCAAGCGATTGAGCGTTCCGATACAATGCTGTGTAGAAACCAAAAGGCTATAATAAAAACTGTTATACCCCTTCCAGGTTAGCCCGCTTCCATCTTAGACTGCATCATCACTTACCACCGGGTGAGATTGCAGTCAAGGGCTAACTTGTATCTGAATTTTAAAAAAACTCTCAGGCATGCAGGTTTCCTCGCGATGTTTTCCTTCACTGTTAGAGCAAATGATATTTAATTTAGTTTAAACGCACATACCGCCGAAAAGTTGGAGATATGTCAGCGAGCCCTGGATTGTACCCCCGGGCCCCGACTGGAAGGCAGACGTAACCACTAGGCTATTTCAGACACCACTTATCAGTACCCTTATTATAAATGCGAAAGTGTGTACGTCATGTCGTCACGTCGCAACGGTGCAACGGATTGACGTGATTTTTTGCATGGGTATAGATAAAGACCTGGAGAGTGACATAGGCTACTTGTTATCCCGGCAAATCACAGCTCCCTGCATTTCTAAAAAACCTTATTCCACGCGGACGAAGTCGCGGGCATCAGCTAGTAATAAATATCTACCTAAGTAGAGTATTATTATTGCCACGACATCTCCGCTCGCGAGACGTCCGCTTGCCACTACGCCGTCATTATACACTACATTATACTAAAACATCCCAATTATATGAAAAGCTATGTTAAAATTTTACCTAACTAATAATAATATTATCTTCGGTTAATTTTGATACTAGAATGATATGACATCATCTCATATTGTACTCTTAACATTACGCTGGATTAAATTATAAAACGAGGAATTACATGTTATACATAATATTGCAAGCATTACTGAGATTGTGCACGTTACGTGGTTCATTAAAGTACAGTTTAACTTAGAGTTAGGAAGGACGACTTAGGAGTACTTAAAAGACTGTCATCTAAAAACCTATTTTTGGGAACCTTTTTGAAATCCTATTTTGTTCTGTATTTAGGTGCTGTGAGAAAACTTTACAGTTGCTTCGCGACAATCAGGAGACCTTGCTTACAATTTTGGAAGTTTTGCTGTGCGACCCTCTGTACCTGTGGATAGTGTCCACCTCCACCAAAGCGAAAGCCACCAATGCGCGAAGTAAGATCAAAATTAAAAGTCAAAGTCATAGTCAAAACGTTTATTCAAACTAGGTAAAATACGCTTTTTAATAGTTGGTTTGCATATTTTGTAAGATGATGATATAGTGGTGATAATTTTTACGCGAACTTAAAACTAAAGCTACGAGGGTTCCAAACGCGCCCAGGTCTGAGAAGAGCCCACAACAAACTCATTTATTATCACCCATCATCATCATCATCACCCATCACCGGCGCTCTACTGAGCACAAGTCTGAAAGAGAAGAGCTCGGGCCATAGCCCACACTGTCCAAGACTATCAATCAACAGACTTATCACTTTTTAATCCATCCTGATTATGTAGAAGTGATGGAGAGAGCTATGCTTGGAGTTTCTCTACATGATCAAATCAGGAATGAGGAGATCCGTAGGAGAACTGGAGTAACCGACATAGCTCAACGGGTTGCGTTGGAAGACCCCACACTAGATCCAGGCGGCGCAAGACCGTGGCGTGTGGAAGTCCCTACAAGAGACCTATGTCCAGCAGTGGACGTCTATTGGTTGATGATGATGATGATGATGATAGAACTCTCGGGCAGGCAGGTTTCCTCACGATGATTTCCTTCACTGTGAAGGAAAGGGACGCTTAATTGCTAGAAAAGCACATAACTCTGAAAAGTTAGAAATTCGTGTCCAGGACCGAACTCCCGAGCCCCCGAGTAGGAGACCGACAATGTCTGTCACCACTTCATGGATAATTTAAATGCGCTCTATTATTCTCATGCCTATAGGCCTTCCCTTAGTGAGCGCCACCACACCCTATCTTTAGCCGCTACGCTTACTAGTATGCGGTCTCCACTCGGAGACGAGAAGGACTTTTCGGCTTGAACGGCCATCGGAGGGAATATTGCTCATCGAACTTTAGAAAGAGATAACGGTTTCGTAGAGCGTTGTCTGTCGTTGAGACCGAAAAAACGTCACACAAATATGAGTGACAGAGACAACGCTCTACTAAGCTTAAATCTCTTTCTAGTTTGATTTGCAATCTTCGTGGCGAGTACTGTACAAGCATGCCACAAACTGCCACTTCAACTTACAAATGGGGTTTTTGTTTCTGGTTTAGGTAAACTCGCGCTCGGTGGCAAAGCAGCAAAAGGCGCAGCGGCAAGCGTCACCAAAGCGAGCGGGGCTGAAGGCGACGGAGCGGGCGGGCTGGCGGCGCGCGCCGTGCTCGCGGTGCGATGTAAGCTGTGCGGCGCGGAGGGCGGCGCGGCGGGCGGCGTGTCCGTGCAGGGCCACGTGGCGCGCCTCGTACACCAGGCCACGGACCCCGCCAACCTGTGCCGGCTCTTCCACGGGTGGCAGCCATACTTGTAATTTGAGAACTTTAAAAAAACAAGACTAACGGTCTTGTTTTTTTTTCAATTCAAAAAAAAAAGTAAATTTTTAAAAAGCCCGAAAATTTAAAAAAACATTAGTGAACTGTGTAACCTCTACGCGCCGTTAAAATAAAACTTTTTTGAACGAACGAACGTTACCTACTAAGTTTCACCTTGCGAGAACGTTTCCGATAATGCGCCCTAAAAAAAGATTAACTTCTACGAAGATCACATTGTTCACCAAGGGTGTGTATTTAACTCAGAATAAGGACCGTTAGAAGTAGCCCTATTGTGACACTTACTGTTAGAGCGAGATAGCTAAATGCATTTAAGCTCTTGTTAGAACGTGACAAAATGATTGTTTTGTCCTTATCACCGTGGCCACTTTTTTTTTGTTTGTCAAAATGTATTTGTACGTGAGTATTTGACAAACAACGTGAAGTGTAGAAGGAATGACATTTCACAAGTAAGAAAATCTGCTTGAGCGAGAGGGACTGAAGGGGCCATGCTAGTTGCAAATCTGGACATATCTGTGGTATTTAAACGAAATTTAAAATAGTTTTTTTAAAATTGGGTTGCTAAAAGTTAGAACCAAGGAGTGTAGTATGACTCATATGAGTGCAATGCAGTGCAGCCAGTAAGACGTACATATATAAATGAAGACTAATTCTCATTTTAAATTACGTGAAAAATAAATATTTTGGTATTTGATTTATTTGGTGTTTTATTTAAACTAGATAGATAGTAAACCGTGTTACAAAAACTAGCAAAATTTATAATTTTCCAAGATAGAGAGTATTAAATTAAAAATACATAACAATTTGGATAATTATTTTAATCAGTCCAAATTCCAGCTCACTCCGGGTCCAACAGCCACCTGTGCTGTGGAGCATATAAAAATTCATTCCTCTTACAATAGCATTTTTACCATACCTCTGGTCGGTTTCACATGAATGGTTTTTAAAAACAACAATCTGTCTGGCAATGCATGATGTGATTTCTAATACTATTCCGAAGAAAAATTTAAAAAAATAGACTATAATTTGACGTAAGATTTTTTACACCTTTATGGTAACCTTTAACAGGTATGTTATCTCCCAAAGCCACCATGATCCAAACACACGTTCCTCCCAGTCTTGAGGGCAATACGCAGAGAAACTTTCATTTCCAGTGTATTACTTTACTCTATGAACGTTCAGCTTTTATAAAATGAGGAGGGTCTGGCATGTGCCGGCTCTTACGCTAATGGCCAAAATAAGCGAGGTACACGTTACTTTGCCGACACGTTCATTAGCGTGAATCCGAATCAAGGGTAGATTTGGCATTAAAATTTGACTTGCTCTAACAAGCTTCAGGTATAATAATACCTTGTTAGAACAAGCTAGGCGTGAAAAGCTCTGAAGAGTGATAGAGATATAAACACAGTTTTTTGTCTTTGTCATAGTTTAGCTTTTTTTGTTGGGCACGTTGTAGTTTGTGCCCAACAAACCTCTGTGATAGTAATTTATTGCGAATATTACGAGTTTTTCTTTAGTTTTCTGTTTTAAATTTAGGGTATTGAAGTTTGAAGGTGTGTAGAAGCCATTTATGGTGCATTGCTGTGTAAAAGTTGTAGCGAAGGCAAACTATTATGAAACATAACCTTTCATACGTAAGTATTATTTCTTTGGTTGTTTTGTCCCTTTCGGGTATACGCGTCTGACAAGTTTTTTGATTCTTAGTCTGAGCTCAACGTAGTGGTGTAGTGTGGTAGTGGTTATATTATCTTTGGCTCAAATAAGCTAGAACCCAGAGCCGTAAAACCAGTTTAAAAAAATATATCTCATAAGCAATGTGTGCATAAACCAAAGGAGTTGGAAGGTACGTTGGCATAAACAGAGGCAAACAGGGGCTTTCCCGTAAATTGAGTATTACTCTATCTACGGGCTTTCCCCTTGTACGATGTTAAATACCTCAGCCGAATCAACATGAATTAGTCTGAGACCTGAGTTAAATACGAACTGTTTACTGTGTAGAGGTAGTGTGAATACCGGTGGTGTATACGAACTACGAAGTCGTTTTAAAATGGTGTTTGCTGTTTCGAGCTAAATAATTGTAGTATAATATTACTCGTTTTAGGTCTTCGAGTGCAAAATTTAAATTCAAGATTTAAATTTATTTATTTATTGCGACAATCAAAAATGGCTGAAGCTAACGAGGCTAAAACGTCTCAAGTTGCCAAGATTTTGTCCCTAACAGATAAAGATCTTAGTGATTTAATGGCTGCTCTAGATGTTCCTCCTAAGTACCATGACGCCTGTTTGATGGTTATGACTGACAGAGAGATCAATATGTCAGCAGCAATCAGGCAAGCTGTTAAATACAAGCCCAGATTTGCCCGTGGCAGTGTTGCACAAGCTGTACAACACAAGAAGATTTGATGCCCTTGTCATTGCTGCAGAATTTTTCAGAAAGTATGCTGAAAACCCAAAAGCAGATAATGACCGGCCCACTGAAATTTGGAGACACATATCTGTATCAATTTGTATCACACTTATTAATTACATGTAACTATTTAAACAAATAAAAGAGACATTCTCACAATATTGTATTTTATTTAGTTACTTTTAACAATTCCACATTTTTAGTAAGTACTCCCGACTCTCAAGCCCATAGAGCGAGTCCCGACCACAGATACTATTCTATGATAGTATGCTACATCTTTCTCCTTACAAATACAATCCTAAAACCTAAAATTCATAATTATTAATTACGATGAAGTATCATAATACTGCAAATAGTTAGGGGGCCTTATGAGTCTTTTGGGACGTTCATAGTTCTCCAATTTGGTCAATAATTTGTCTGGTGACAAATCTTGTAATGTTTGTTCTTCTAAAATTACACTTTCTTTGATAAACGGTTTTAGTTGAGATGTATTTCTTCTCATATAATTATCTTTATCATCCTTTATTATGAAGGATCTTGGAGAACTATGTGCGCTTACAATATAGCTGGCAACCAAACATTATCTTTCAAAAACATAATCTTGTCCCCTTCTTTAAAATTATAATTAAACTGTTTAGCATTTCTGTCATAGTTTCTTTTATTTATGGAGCCGTGCCGCCAAGCGATTGAGCGTTCCGATACAATGCTGTGTAGAAACCAAAAGGCTATAATAAAAACTGTTATACCCCTTCCAGGTTAGCCCGCTTCCATCTTAGACTGCATCATCACTTACCACCGGGTGAGATTGCAGTCAAGGGCTAACTTGTATCTGAATTTTAAAAAAACTCTCAGGCATGCAGGTTTCCTCGCGATGTTTTCCTTCACTGTTAGAGCAAATGATATTTAATTTAGTTTAAACGCACATACCGCCGAAAAGTTGGAGATATGTCAGCGAGCCCTGGATTGTACCCCCGGGCCCCGACTGGAAGGCAGACGTAACCACTAGGCTATTTCAGACACCACTTATCAGTACCCTTATTATAAATGCGAAAGTGTGTACGTCATGTCGTCACGTCGCAACGGTGCAACGGATTGACGTGATTTTTTGCATGGGTATAGATAAAGACCTGGAGAGTGACATAGGCTACTTGTTATCCCGGCAAATCACAGCTCCCTGCATTTCTAAAAAACCTTATTCCACGCGGACGAAGTCGCGGGCATCAGCTAGTAATAAATATCTACCTAAGTAGAGTATTATTATTGCCACGACATCTCCGCTCGCGAGACGTCCGCTTGCCACTACGCCGTCATTATACACTACATTATACTAAAACATCCCAATTATATGAAAAGCTATGTTAAAATTTTACCTAACTAATAATAATATTATCTTCGGTTAATTTTGATACTAGAATGATATGACATCATCTCATATTGTACTCTTAACATTACGCTGGATTAAATTATAAAACGAGGAATTACATGTTATACATAATATTGCAAGCATTACTGAGATTGTGCACGTTACGTGGTTCATTAAAGTACAGTTTAACTTAGAGTTAGGAAGGACGACTTAGGAGTACTTAAAAGACTGTCATCTAAAAACCTATTTTTGGGAACCTTTTTGAAATCCTATTTTGTTCTGTATTTAGGTGCTGTGAGAAAACTTTACAGTTGCTTCGCGACAATCAGGAGACCTTGCTTACAATTTTGGAAGTTTTGCTGTGCGACCCTCTGTACCTGTGGATAGTGTCCACCTCCACCAAAGCGAAAGCCACCAATGCGCGAAGTAAGATCAAAATTAAAAGTCAAAGTCATAGTCAAAACGTTTATTCAAACTAGGTAAAATACGCTTTTTAATAGTTGGTTTGCATATTTTGTAAGATGATGATATAGTGGTGATAATTTTTACGCGAACTTAAAACTAAAGCTACGAGGGTTCCAAACGCGCCCAGGTCTGAGAAGAGCCCACAACAAACTCATTTATTATCACCCATCATCATCATCATCACCCATCACCGGCGCTCTACTGAGCACAAGTCTGAAAGAGAAGAGCTCGGGCCATAGCCCACACTGTCCAAGACTATCAATCAACAGACTTATCACTTTTAATCCATCCTGATTATGTAGAAGTGATGGAGAGAGCTATGCTTGGAGTTTCTCTACATGATCAAATCAGGAATGAGGAGATCCGTAGGAGAACTGGAGTAACCGACATAGCTCAACGGGTTGCGTTGGAAGACCCCACACTAGATCCAGGCGGCGCAAGACCGTGGCGTGTGGAAGTCCCTACAAGAGACCTATGTCCAGCAGTGGACGTCTATTGGTTGATGATGATGATGATGATGATAGAACTCTCGGGCAGGCAGGTTTCCTCACGATGATTTCCTTCACTGTGAAGGAAAGGGACGCTTAATTGCTAGAAAAGCACATAACTCTGAAAAGTTAGAAATTCGTGTCCAGGACCGAACTCCCGAGCCCCCGAGTAGGAGACCGACAATGTCTGTCACCACTTCATGGATAATTTAAATGCGCTCTATTATTCTCATGCCTATAGGCCTTCCCTTAGTGAGCGCCACCACACCCTATCTTTAGCCGCTACGCTTACTAGTATGCGGTCTCCACTCGGAGACGAGAAGGACTTTTCGGCTTGAACGGCCATCGGAGGGAATATTGCTCATCGAACTTTAGAAAGAGATAACGGTTTCGTAGAGCGTTGTCTGTCGTTGAGACCGAAAAAACGTCACACAAATATGAGTGACAGAGACAACGCTCTACTAAGCTTAAATCTCTTTCTAGTTTGATTTGCAATCTTCGTGGCGAGTACTGTACAAGCATGCCACAAACTGCCACTTCAACTTACAAATGGGGTTTTGTTTCTGGTTTAGGTAAACTCGCGCTCGGTGGCAAAGCAGCAAAAGGCGCAGCGGCAAGCGTCACCAAAGCGAGCGGGGCTGAAGGCGACGGAGCGGGCGGGCTGGCGGCGCGCGCCGTGCTCGCGGTGCGATGTAAGCTGTGCGGCGCGGAGGGCGGCGCGGCGGGCGGCGTGTCCGTGCAGGGCCACGTGGCGCGCCTCGTACACCAGGCCACGGACCCCGCCAACCTGTGCTGGCTCTTCCACGGGTGGCAGCCATACTTGTAATTTGAGAACTTTAAAAAAACAAGACTAACGGTCTTGTTTTTTTTTCAATTCAAAAAAAAAAGTAAATTTTTAAAAAAGCCCGAAAATTTAAAAAAACATTAGTGAACTGTGTAACCTCTACGCGCCGTTAAAATAAAACTTTTTTGAACGAACGAACGTTACCTACTAAGTTTCACCTTGCGAGAACGTTTCCGATAATGCGCCCTAAAAAAAGATTAACTTCTACGAAGATCACATTGTTCACCAAGGGTGTGTATTTAACTCAGAATAAGGACCGTTAGAAGTAGCCCTATTGTGACACTTACTGTTAGAGCGAGATAGCTAAATGCATTTAAGCTCTTGTTAGAACGTGACAAAATGATTGTTTTGTCCTTATCACCGTGGCCACTTTTTTTTTGTTTGTCAAAATGTATTTGTACGTGAGTATTTGACAAACAACGTGAAGTGTAGAAGGAATGACATTTCACAAGTAAGAAAATCTGCTTGAGCGAGAGGGACTGAAGGGGCCATGCTAGTTGCAAATCTGGACATATCTGTGGTATTTAAACGAAATTTAAAATAGTTTTTTTAAATTGGGTTGCTAAAAGTTAGAACCAAGGAGTGTAGTATGACTCATATGAGTGCAATGCAGTGCAGCCAGTAAGACGTACATATATAAATGAAGACTAATTCTCATTTTAAATTACGTGAAAAATAAATATTTTGGTATTTGATTTATTTGGTGTTTTATTTAAACTAGATAGATAGTAAACCGTGTTACAAAAACTAGCAAAATTTATAATTTTCCAAGATAGAGAGTATTAAATTAAAAATACATAACAATTTGGATAATTATTTTAATCAGTCCAAATTCCAGCTCACTCCGGGTCCAACAGCCACCTGTGCTGTGGAGCATATAAAATTCATTCCTCTTACAATAGCATTTTTACCATACCTCTGGTCGGTTTCACATGAATGGTTTTTAAAAACAACAATCTGTCTGGCAATGCATGATGTGATTTCTAATACTATTCCGAAGAAAAATTTAAAAAAATAGACTATAATTTGACGTAAGATTTTTTACACCTTTATGGTAACCTTTAACAGGTATGTTATCTCCCAAAGCCACCATGATCCAAACACACGTTCCTCCCAGTCTTGAGGGCAATACGCAGAGAAACTTTCATTTCCAGTGTATTACTTTACTCTATGAACGTTCAGCTTTTATAAAATGAGGAGGGTCTGGCATGTGCCGGCTCTTACGCTAATGGCCAAAATAAGCGAGGTACACGTTACTTTGCCGACACGTTCATTAGCGTGAATCCGAATCAAGGGTAGATTTGGCATTAAAATTTGACTTGCTCTAACAAGCTTCAGGTATAATAATACCTTGTTAGAACAAGCTAGGCGTGAAAAGCTCTGAAGAGTGATAGAGATATAAACACAGTTTTTTGTCTTTGTCATAGTTTAGCTTTTTTTGTTGGGCACGTTGTAGTTTGTGCCCAACAAACCTCTGTGATAGTAATTTATTGCGAATATTACGAGTTTTTCTTTAGTTTTCTGTTTTAAATTTAGGGTATTGAAGTTTGAAGGTGTGTAGAAGCCATTTATGGTGCATTGCTGTGTAAAAGTTGTAGCGAAGGCAAACTATTATGAAACATAACCTTTCATACGTAAGTATTATTTCTTTGGTTGTTTTGTCCCTTTCGGGTATACGCGTCTGACAAGTTTTTTGATTCTTAGTCTGAGCTCAACGTAGTGGTGTAGTGTGGTAGTGGTTATATTATCTTTGGCTCAAATAAGCTAGAACCCAGAGCCGTAAAACCAGTTTAAAAAAATATATCTCATAAGCAATGTGTGCATAAACCAAAGGAGTTGGAAGGTACGTTGGCATAAACAGAGGCAAACAGGGGCTTTCCCGTAAATTGAGTATTACTCTATCTACGGGCTTTCCCCTTGTACGATGTTAAATACCTCAGCCGAATCAACATGAATTAGTCTGAGACCTGAGTTAAATACGAACTGTTTACTGTGTAGAGGTAGTGTGAATACCGGTGGTGTATACGAACTACGAAGTCGTTTTAAAATGGTGTTTGCTGTTTCGAGCTAAATAATTGTAGTATAATATTACTCGTTTTAGGTCTTCGAGTGCAAAATTTAAATTCAAGATTTAAATTTATTTATTTATTGCGACAATCAAAAATGGCTGAAGCTAACGAGGCTAAAACTTCTCAAGTTGCCAAGATTTTGTCCCTAACAGATAAAGATCTTAGTGATTTAATGGCTGCTCTAGATGTTCCTCCTAAGTACCATGACGCCTGTTTGATGGTTATGACTGACAGAGAGATCAATATGTCAGCAGCAATCAGGCAAGCTGTTAAATACAAGCCCAGATTTGCCCGTGGCAGTGTTGCACAAGCTGTACAACACAAGAAGATTTGATGCCCTTGTCATTGCTGCAGAATTTTTCAGAAAGTATGCTGAAAACCCAAAAGCAGATAATGACCGGCCCACTGAAATTTGGAGACACATATCTGTATCAATTTGTATCACACTTATTAATTACATGTAACTATTTAAACAAATAAAAGAGACATTCTCACAATATTGTATTTTATTTAGTTACTTTTAACAATTCCACATTTTTAGTAAGTACTCCCGACTCTCAAGCCCATAGAGCGAGTCCCGACCACAGATACTATTCTATGATAGTATGCTACATCTTTCTCCTTACAAATACAATCCTAAAACCTAAAATTCATAATTATTAATTACGATGAAGTATCATAATACTGCAAATAGTTAGGGGGCCTTATGAGTCTTTTGGGACGTTCATAGTTCTCCAATTTGGTCAATAATTTGTCTGGTGACAAATCTTGTAATGTTTGTTCTTCTAAAATTACACTTTCTTTGATAAACGGTTTTAGTTGAGATGTATTTCTTCTCATATAATTATCTTTATCATCCTTTATTATGAAGGATCTTGGAGAACTATGTGCGCTTACAATATAGCTGGCAACCAAACATTATCTTTCAAAAACATAATCTTGTCCCCTTCTTTAAAATTATAATTAAACTGTTTAGCATTTCTGTCATAGTTTCTTTTATTTATGGAGCCGTGCCGCCAAGCGATTGAGCGTTCCGATACAATGCTGTGTAGAAACCAAAAGGCTATAATAAAAACTGTTATACCCCTTCCAGGTTAGCCCGCTTCCATCTTAGACTGCATCATCACTTACCACCGGGTGAGATTGCAGTCAAGGGCTAACTTGTATCTGAATTTTAAAAAAACTCTCAGGCATGCAGGTTTCCTCGCGATGTTTTCCTTCACTGTTAGAGCAAATGATATTTAATTTAGTTTAAACGCACATACCGCCGAAAAGTTGGAGATATGTCAGCGAGCCCTGGATTGTACCCCCGGGCCCCGACTGGAAGGCAGACGTAACCACTAGGCTATTTCAGACACCACTTATCAGTACCCTTATTATAAATGCGAAAGTGTGTACGTCATGTCGTCACGTCGCAACGGTGCAACGGATTGACGTGATTTTTTGCATGGGTATAGATAAAGACCTGGAGAGTGACATAGGCTACTTGTTATCCCGGCAAATCACAGCTCCCTGCATTTCTAAAAAACCTTATTCCACGCGGACGAAGTCGCGGGCATCAGCTAGTAATAAATATCTACCTAAGTAGAGTATTATTATTGCCACGACATCTCCGCTCGCGAGACGTCCGCTTGCCACTACGCCGTCATTATACACTACATTATACTAAAACATCCCAATTATATGAAAAGCTATGTTAAAATTTTACCTAACTAATAATAATATTATCTTCGGTTAATTTTGATACTAGAATGATATGACATCATCTCATATTGTACTCTTAACATTACGCTGGATTAAATTATAAAACGAGGAATTACATGTTATACATAATATTGCAAGCATTACTGAGATTGTGCACGTTACGTGGTTCATTAAAGTACAGTTTAACTTAGAGTTAGGAAGGACGACTTAGGAGTACTTAAAAGACTGTCATCTAAAAACCTATTTTTGGGAACCTTTTTGAAATCCTATTTTGTTCTGTATTTAGGTGCTGTGAGAAAACTTTACAGTTGCTTCGCGACAATCAGGAGACCTTGCTTACAATTTTGGAAGTTTTGCTGTGCGACCCTCTGTACCTGTGGATAGTGTCCACCTCCACCAAAGCGAAAGCCACCAATGCGCGAAGTAAGATCAAAATTAAAAGTCAAAGTCATAGTCAAAACGTTTATTCAAACTAGGTAAAATACGCTTTTTAATAGTTGGTTTGCATATTTTGTAAGATGATGATATAGTGGTGATAATTTTTACGCGAACTTAAAACTAAAGCTACGAGGGTTCCAAACGCGCCCAGGTCTGAGAAGAGCCCACAACAAACTCATTTATTATCACCCATCATCATCATCATCACCCATCACCGGCGCTCTACTGAGCACAAGTCTGAAAGAGAAGAGCTCGGGCCATAGCCCACACTGTCCAAGACTATCAATCAACAGACTTATCACTTTTTAATCCATCCTGATTATGTAGAAGTGATGGAGAGAGCTATGCTTGGAGTTTCTCTACATGATCAAATCAGGAATGAGGAGATCCGTAGGAGAACTGGAGTAACCGACATAGCTCAACGGGTTGCGTTGGAAGACCCCACACTAGATCCAGGTGGCGCAAGACCGTGGCGTGTGGAAGTCCCTACAAGAGACCTATGTCCAGCAGTGGACGTCTATTGGTTGATGATGATGATGATGATGATAGAACTCTCGGGCAGGCAGGTTTCCTCACGATGATTTCCTTCACTGTGAAGGAAAGGGACGCTTAATTGCTAGAAAAGCACATAACTCTGAAAAGTTAGAAATTCGTGTCCAGGACCGAACTCCCGAGCCCCCGAGTAGGAGACCGACAATGTCTGTCACCACTTCATGGATAATTTAAATGCGCTCTATTATTCTCATGCCTATAGGCCTTCCCTTAGTGAGCGCCACCACACCCTATCTTTAGCCGCTACGCTTACTAGTATGCGGTCTCCACTCGGAGACGAGAAGGACTTTTCGGCTTGAACGGCCATCGGAGGGAATATTGCTCATCGAACTTTAGAAAGAGATAACGGTTTCGTAGAGCGTTGTCTGTCGTTGAGACCGAAAAAACGTCACACAAATATGAGTGACAGAGACAACGCTCTACTAAGCTTAAATCTCTTTCTAGTTTGATTTGCAATCTTCGTGGCGAGTACTGTACAAGCATGCCACAAACTGCCACTTCAACTTACAAATGGGGTTTTTGTTTCTGGTTTAGGTAAACTCGCGCTCGGTGGCAAAGCAGCAAAAGGCGCAGCGGCAAGCGTCACCAAAGCGAGCGGGGCTGAAGGCGACGGAGCGGGCGGGCTGGCGGCGCGCGCCGTGCTCGCGGTGCGATGTAAGCTGTGCGGCGCGGAGGGCGGCGCGGCGGGCGGCGTGTCCGTGCAGGGCCACGTGGCGCGCCTCGTACACCAGGCCACGGACCCCGCCAACCTGTGCCGGCTCTTCCACGGGTGGCAGCCATACTTGTAATTTGAGAACTTTAAAAAAACAAGACTAACGGTCTTGTTTTTTTTTCAATTCAAAAAAAAAAGTAAATTTTTAAAAAGCCCGAAAATTTAAAAAAACATTAGTGAACTGTGTAACCTCTACGCGCCGTTAAAATAAAACTTTTTTGAACGAACGAACGTTACCTACTAAGTTTCACCTTGCGAGAACGTTTCCGATAATGCGCCCTAAAAAAAGATTAACTTCTACGAAGATCACATTGTTCACCAAGGGTGTGTATTTAACTCAGAATAAGGACCGTTAGAAGTAGCCCTATTGTGACACTTACTGTTAGAGCGAGATAGCTAAATGCATTTAAGCTCTTGTTAGAACGTGACAAAATGATTGTTTTGTCCTTATCACCGTGGCCACTTTTTTTTTGTTTGTCAAAATGTATTTGTACGTGAGTATTTGACAAACAACGTGAAGTGTAGAAGGAATGACATTTCACAAGTAAGAAAATCTGCTTGAGCGAGAGGGACTGAAGGGGCCATGCTAGTTGCAAATCTGGACATATCTGTGGTATTTAAACGAAATTTAAAATAGTTTTTTTAAAATTGGGTTGCTAAAAGTTAGAACCAAGGAGTGTAGTATGACTCATATGAGTGCAATGCAGTGCAGCCAGTAAGACGTACATATATAAATGAAGACTAATTCTCATTTTAAATTACGTGAAAAATAAATATTTTGGTATTTGATTTATTTGGTGTTTTATTTAAACTAGATAGATAGTAAACCGTGTTACAAAAACTAGCAAAATTTATAATTTTCCAAGATAGAGAGTATTAAATTAAAAATACATAACAATTTGGATAATTATTTTAATCAGTCCAAATTCCAGCTCACTCCGGGTCCAACAGCCACCTGTGCTGTGGAGCATATAAAAATTCATTCCTCTTACAATAGCATTTTTACCATACCTCTGGTCGGTTTCACATGAATGGTTTTTAAAAACAACAATCTGTCTGGCAATGCATGATGTGATTTCTAATACTATTCCGAAGAAAAATTTAAAAAAATAGACTATAATTTGACGTAAGATTTTTTACACCTTTATGGTAACCTTTAACAGGTATGTTATCTCCCAAAGCCACCATGATCCAAACACACGTTCCTCCCAGTCTTGAGGGCAATACGCAGAGAAACTTTCATTTCCAGTGTATTACTTTACTCTATGAACGTTCAGCTTTTATAAAATGAGGAGGGTCTGGCATGTGCCGGCTCTTACGCTAATGGCCAAAATAAGCGAGGTACACGTTACTTTGCCGACACGTTCATTAGCGTGAATCCGAATCAAGGGTAGATTTGGCATTAAAATTTGACTTGCTCTAACAAGCTTCAGGTATAATAATACCTTGTTAGAACAAGCTAGGCGTGAAAAGCTCTGAAGAGTGATAGAGATATAAACACAGTTTTTTGTCTTTGTCATAGTTTAGCTTTTTTTGTTGGGCACGTTGTAGTTTGTGCCCAACAAACCTCTGTGATAGTAATTTATTGCGAATATTACGAGTTTTTCTTTAGTTTTCTGTTTTAAATTTAGGGTATTGAAGTTTGAAGGTGTGTAGAAGCCATTTATGGTGCATTGCTGTGTAAAAGTTGTAGCGAAGGCAAACTATTATGAAACATAACCTTTCATACGTAAGTATTATTTCTTTGGTTGTTTTGTCCCTTTCGGGTATACGCGTCTGACAAGTTTTTTGATTCTTAGTCTGAGCTCAACGTAGTGGTGTAGTGTGGTAGTGGTTATATTATCTTTGGCTCAAATAAGCTAGAACCCAGAGCCGTAAAACCAGTTTAAAAAAATATATCTCATAAGCAATGTGTGCATAAACCAAAGGAGTTGGAAGGTACGTTGGCATAAACAGAGGCAAACAGGGGCTTTCCCGTAAATTGAGTATTACTCTATCTACGGGCTTTCCCCTTGTACGATGTTAAATACCTCAGCCGAATCAACATGAATTAGTCTGAGACCTGAGTTAAATACGAACTGTTTACTGTGTAGAGGTAGTGTGAATACCGGTGGTGTATACGAACTACGAAGTCGTTTTAAAATGGTGTTTGCTGTTTCGAGCTAAATAATTGTAGTATAATATTACTCGTTTTAGGTCTTCGAGTGCAAAATTTAAATACAAGATTTAAATTTATTTATTTATTGCGACAATCAAAAATGGCTGAAGCTAACGAGGCTAAAACGTCTCAAGTTGCCAAGATTTTGTCCCTAACAGATAAAGATCTTAGTGATTTAATGGCTGCTCTAGATGTTCCTCCTAAGTACCATGACGCCTGTTTGATGGTTATGACTGACAGAGAGATCAATATGTCAGCAGCAATCAGGCAAGCTGTTAAATACAAGCCCAGATTTGCCCGTGGCAGTGTTGCACAAGCTGTACAACACAAGAAGATTTGATGCCCTTGTCATTGCTGCAGAATTTTTCAGAAAGTATGCTGAAAACCCAAAAGCAGATAATGACCGGCCCACTGAAATTTGGAGACACATATCTGTATCAATTTGTATCACACTTATTAATTACATGTAACTATTTAAACAAATAAAAGAGACATTCTCACAATATTGTATTTTATTTAGTTACTTTTAACAATTCCACATTTTTAGTAAGTACTCCCGACTCTCAAGCCCATAGAGCGAGTCCCGACCACAGATACTATTCTATGATAGTATGCTACATCTTTCTCCTTACAAATACAATCCTAAAACCTAAAAGTCATAATTATTAATTACGATGAAGTATCATAATACTGCAAATAGTTAGGGGGCCTTATGAGTCTTTTGGGACGTTCATAGTTCTCCAATTTGGTCAATAATTTGTCTGGTGACAAATCTTGTAATGTTTGTTCTTCTAAAATTACACTTTCTTTGATAAACGGTTTTAGTTGAGATGTATTTCTTCTCATATAATTATCTTTATCATCCTTTATTATGAAGGATCTTGGAGAACTATGTGCGCTTACAATATAGCTGGCAACCAAACATTATCTTTCAAAAACATAATCTTGTCCCCTTCTTTAAAATTATAATTAAACTGTTTAGCATTTCTGTCATAGTTTCTTTTATTTATTTCATTTCTTTTAACTTGAAACTCAGTAAAATTAGATATGACCCTTGGTATCAATAATTTGTCATGCATTGGTAATATTGATCGGATATTTCTACTCATCAATAGTTGTGAAGGCGAATATGGACTATTAATCACTGGGCTGTTACGGTATTCTAATAGCATTAATTCAATATCTGACTTCACTTCTTTACACTTTTTAAGCATACTCTTTGCAACACCTACAAATCTTTCTATAAAACCATTTGATTTTGGATATAAGGGGCTGGATGTTACCACTGAAAAACCCCATTGTTTTGCGAAATCCTTAAATTCTTGCGAATTAAATGGCATATTATCAGCTCTGAGAATTTTTGGAATGCCATGTGAAGCAAACATCTTATCAGGTAACAAACAGCCATTAACTATTTCATGTCCTAAATACTTAACAACTTTTGGCAAATATTGAAATTTTTTCAAATTGAATTTTATATTTAACTGTCTAGCCCTATCTAAGACTTTTTTTAGATTTACATCATGTTCCTCCTTTGTATGTCCAAAAACCAAAAAATCATCAATATAAATAAATACATTGTCAATCCCTTTAAAACAAGTTTCACAAGTTTCTTGAAAAATTTCAGCGGAAACATCAAGACCAAAAGGTAACACATTAAATTGATAAGTTCCAAATGCAGTGGAAAAAGTACAAATTTTTCTACTAGACTCTGCAAGTCCAATTTGCCAAAAGGATTCTTTTAAATCCAACACTGAAATATATTTTGCATTACCAATCTTAGCTTTCAGGTCATTAATGGTGGGTATCTCAAAATATTTTTTCAAAATACATTTGTTCAAATCACGTGGATCTAAACACACCCTAATGTTATTTTCATCTTTTTCAACAACCACTATCCTATTAACCCATTCAGTAGGAGTATCCACTTTAGATATGACACCCTTATTACATAACCGTTCCAATTCAAATTTGAGCTTTTCCTTCAATTTTAAAGGTATGCGATGTGGTGGTTTAGAAACAGGCACAGATCCTTCTTTTAGTAAAATTTTGTATTCGTTAGGGAATTTACCTGAGCCAGTAAAAACATCAATATATTTATCTATAAGAATCTGTTTTTCTGGGCTATCTGAACTTAGATTTTCCACATCTACGCTACTAACCTGTTTCTTTCGTTCTATAAGGCCTAATATAATGCAAGCATCTTTGCCAAGAGTTGGCTGAAAGCACGAGTCAGTTACTATGAAATCAATGTAAAAGTGCTTATCTTTTAACCTCACTTCCAATAAAACACTCCCGAATACTCTAATATTTGTCTGATTATAGGCATGCAATTTAAATTTACAACATTTTAAATTCAACTTCTTACTTTCGCATAACGAATGAAACACATTATATGGAATCAAATTGACATCTGAACCTGTATCCAACTTAAACTTACAACTCTCTTTATCTTCTAAAATGAGTGTCTCCGTCCACTCAATAGAACAAATATTAACATTTACACTATTACAATAAAATTCATGGTCAGATTCTCCTCCAGAAAACTGACTAAAAGCCACTGTTTTAACTTGCCTAGTACGGCACACTTTAGAAAAATGGTTAAACCGATTACACTTTTCACACTGTTTTCCTCTTGCTGGACAGAGTTGCAATTTCCGCTCATGCTCATCACCACACCATTTGCACCGTATCAACATGTTCAATGTCTTCTTTTCGATGAAATTTTTATTAACTTTATTAACCTGAACATTCGAAGTACCTTGAACTTCAGCAGCATGCTGATTCTCAACCTCCGCCAGTCTCAATCTTTTTATAACATCATCTAATAAAACATCACCCTCCTTGATTAACTTTTTCTGAGTCTTTTTATCTGTAGTACCAAAAACTAACCTATCTCTTATGGCCTCCTCTTCTGAACCAAACTTGCAACCCTTTGTTAGTTTTTTGAGATCATTTACAAACTGGTCAAAAGGTTCTTCCTCCTTTTGAGACCTTTGGTAGAAAAGGTATCTAGAATATAAAACATTTTGTTTTGGCTCAGAGTACTCTCTGAATAAAAATACGTTTAATAAATGTCGTACGTCTAAAAATACGTTTAATAAATGCTTATCTCACATTATTATTGTATTAATTTATTCGCAAAAGGTAGGTACGAAAAGTAGAGTATTTTCCTCGGTGATAAAGCTGTCAGTCTTGGGTGAACTTAAATCCCTCGCTATAACTCGTGATTTAAATCGTCACCCGCGACAGATGACACTGCTTTATCCCCTTGCCCCTTGGTTAATAATCTACTAATTATACTCTTTGGAGTTTGGAGCATAAAGACGATAAAGACCAATGCCCAGTGCCCAGCCCTGTACCCATAGAGATAGTTGTACCAGCGTTGCCAGAATGTTACTTTTGTAAAATTTTACGTTACTTTTGACCCTCTCATGTTACCTCTATGTTACACGACTCAAAATGTTACTTTTACGTAACTTTTAGGACTTCATAAAATTATTCAATTTTTTTCCAGCAAACAAAATATAATTAAAATAAATAAATAAATTGTAAAACGGAACGCATCCAAGAAAGATATATGGTGATTATATTATTCCTTATATTCTCTTTGACTGATGGCATAAAAAACAAAAAACTGAGATAAAAATCATTTGCGTGTTAGGTTTTTAATGAAGTTTATTGGTTTTTAAGATAATGTGGGTTGGCTTTAGTAATCAGCCGCAGGAATTCTGAATTACTAGGCTTGGATTAGATGCAGATTGGCCTCCCATTTTTCTAAATATATGTTTAATCTTTGAGTGAGATGTGTATTTTTTATTTTTTTACACTGGCTTTCTTTTTGGACTCGTAGTTACATTCTTTTTGTAATAATATGCATATCTACCTCAGAACAAATACCTGATGCATACGCATTATACAGATTTATTCGTAAATATTATATCAAAAATTTCGCGCTCGCTTCGCTCGTGCTTTTGTTCTGTATTAGTTAATGCTCACCTGCAACTTTGTCCGCTTTGTTTTAGAGTTCAAAAGTCCCGTAAGAACTCTTTGATTTTACGAGATAAAAAGTCTATTGCATGTTTCCGGGATCCAAGCTTTTACTGATTAAAAAGATAGACCTGAGAAAAAAACATAACACTAGGGTCCATATTTCTGTGCAAACAGGGTAACATAACTAACTATAAAAATTCCACCATCCGCTGTTTAGTAATAAAATAAATAAAATATATTTCAAAAACTAGGAGAGAAAATGCTATAGGAGGATACCCCCCGTCCGGCGTCCCCTTCTCCTAGACCCCCACCCTTTAATTCCTGCGGTTGATTACTAAAGAAAACCCGGTAATGTATCTTTTCACGTGAAAATGTTAGGTACTTTTTGAACTGTCTCATGTTACATTTGACTATCTGCCACTGGCCACACTGAGTTGTACCCATCTCTTTACCACATGACTCTTTGCCGTAATAATAATATGACCATCAGTTGACATATCTATCAAGTTCAACTGTGGTGATAACTACCATCAATGTACTCTGTGATAACTACCTACGTAGTATCCCTATTAATCTGTGGTGATAACGCTTTTACATCGACCAGGGGCCGGAAAGTCGCATAGCATCGCCTATTGTGGTTTTTATTAGCGACATCTATTACTTGGTCACCTGAACTAAATGATTGCTTGCACTCAGAACGGTCAATGTCTAGTGACAGAGATTGCAAATGGCTGCCATTTGTGTTTTGCATAGCACGGTGGTGGTTATTTCTGTTTTGGCAAAAGGGAAATTCAACACAATACAAGTACGTTGAGTCGAGTGGTTTCTCCTTCGTCTTCTCGTTGATCTGCAGTTTCGTCGAGTTGAGTTTGAACATGGTTCCTCGCTTGACGATCAACGCTTGCCGGTCTTAAATCTCCTCTTTTGAATAATTTTAGTTCATCACACTCAATTAAGTCAAATTGTGAAGAAGGTGTTTGTACATTTTTGCAATCTGTAGACTTTTTTATTAACGAATCGACGAATCGACGAATCAATTTTTTATTAACGAGAAATGTGAAGAAATTCCATTAAATGAGGAGCTCCTGAATTTTGACAATGATGATATTATCGTACAAGGCATTGGCCAAAAAACCTATGTTTGTGGTTGGGTTCTTGCTAAATGCTCAAAAATTATAAAGAATTGCAAAAATTGTAAAGCAAAATTATTTGCGTCTAAAAATATACCGGCTCATGCATATATAACAGAAAAAGAATATTGCTCCAAAAAATGGCTATGCTATCCTTCAATAGAATGCATAAAATGTTTTGATCAAATTTCAAATGTCACTACTAATGTTTTAAAGAAAAATTTTAACATAAAAAATGTAAAGCAAAATATCAAAACATTTAATGCTATATTTGTAAATGATAATAATATATTCGACTGTCATATTCACAAGGAAGGTCTTCGAACATTATTCGAAGATCTTGTGATAAATGTGACAGTCTACAGTTGGTGCCGCTCAATTAACCGAATTTTGTGTGGCAAAATATCATATGATGGGGATGATGAAATTAAAATTTGTGCACAAACATATTATAGTAAACATAAACATTATAAAAATAAAAAGTAAATCACAATCAGTGTTGTAATTCCTTTGTTATTCCAATTAACCTATAATAATTACGGTTCTGATAAATAGGTGGTCCTGTTACACTGCGTGCATTAAATAGATAATCCAAAACCACATGGAATTTTGACTTTTCAGCGTTTTATTCTGTTTCTAAATTAATGATTATTGTTAAAATAATAGTTAGAAACACAATAAAACACTGAAAAGTTAAAGGTCTATGTGGTTTTGGATTACCTATATAATGCACGTAGGAGGTACCACCTATATCTATCTATCTATAGGTATGGTAAGTATATATATATGTAGGTATAGGTATGTATACTACACAGTTATAGTTGTAGATTGCCAACTAACAGATGGCGCTAAGTTCGCATTAGGAGTATGGGTGACATTAAAAAGTTACGAGAAGGCTCTCTGCTCTCTATTTCCAGTGTATTACTTTACTCTATGACATCGACATAGGTAATGGGTAGTACTTCCAACTTCTTTGCGCTTTTATCAGTTATCTCAACTTCGAGTCTTCTATGTCAACCATAGATTAATATGTATACCTGAAATAGATGTACATCTCACGTCAAATTTTATTTCTTAGAAAGCAGCGCCATCTAGTGGTCATAGACAAAACTCGATAAATATGTATATACCTACGTACTATATTGAATACTCTAAAAATGTCTACTATAGATCTAATGCAAACAGTGAAAATGGTGGGAAATAAAAAAAATAGGTTGTGACATCGGATTAACTAGGAAAACGTATTTGATACTTTATCCCTAGTTAATCTGGGAATACACAACTTATTTTTTTGATTTCCCACCATTTTCACTGTTTCCATTAGACTGGCTTTATCATTATTATTAATAAAATGGAGGGATCAAGGAAATTAACAAAAACAATAGATACTTTTTATGATTTATTTAACAATAACACTTATGGCTAACCTTACTTCTGGCACTACGCCGTGGCCTCAGGGTCTCCAGCTCCACAGCAAATGAGACAAATAATAATATGTAATTCTCGGAGAGGACACTGCCAATGTTGTGTTCCATATTAAGGGTCCTTCGCTGATTTCAGGGAATTAGCGTCAATCCATCGAGACTCATGCGATCATCCCGAAAGTGCAGGAATAATTTTATGTGGCAAGAAACCTGATTGTATCATTAAGAGACTTGTTTGCTATCTTGTTTTCTGCGCACTTGTTTCTTCAACTTCCTATTTCCTTCAGCTTCAGTTCATTTGGCGTCAAAACTGTAAAAAAAAAATATTTTTTTCAAAATTAAATATCCTGCTAACCGAATTTTGCCTATGGCCATCTTTGCGCAACTAACTCCTGCGAGATCAGGAACAGGACAGACAGCTGTATGTGGTCATCAGAGGTACAGGGGTGTTACACCTTAATTTCCCAACTTTGCTTAAAAATAAATAAAAACCCATTTATGAGAATGTAAACTAAACCCTTTCATATAATGTTCCACTTTAAAGTCGTACATTTTGCAATTGCATTGCATTATTTAAAACTATAGTCATTTCAAGTTAATAGCATAAGTAGATACTGTAATAAGCAGGTGTGACAGACATACAGACTTAGTCATAATAATAAAATATAAGTATTGCTTTTTTACAAATTTGGTACAAAACCTTAACAATTATATTATTATGTTAGTTTCAACCGATAGACTTCCACTCCACAGCTCGGTGAAGGTGAAGCAAAACATTGTGAGGAACCTACATGCCTGCTAATCCGCACTTAGCATTCTGCATGCAATCCGTCGTCCGTCCGTCTGTCTGTCAGTCTGTCACCAGACTGTATCTCATGAACTGTGATAGTAAGAGAGTTGAAATTTTCACAGATGTATTTTTGTTGCTGCTATAGCAACAAATACTAAAAAACAGAATAAAATAAATATTTAAGGGGGCTCCCATTCAACAGACATGCTTGTTTTGCCGATATTAAAGATACTGGTACGGAACCGTTCGTACGCGAGTCTGACTCGCACTTGGCCGGTTTTTTTGACTTTGCTTGCTAAGTAACTTATCGACAGATTACAGGTAGAGTGATTAGGTATTACTTGAGTTCAGCCGTTAATAAAATAAACAATCAAAACATTTACCTTGTCCGTGTATAACAAAGCAATTTGACATCTTGATAATATTTACATACTTATACTTAAATATGAAAATGAGTCCAAAATCTCTAAAACTGTTTGTGCACTGAACTTAACACTAAATAGGTACTTAAATTTAATAAAAGAAGTCCGAAATCTCTAAAACAGTTTGTGTAATATACATATTCGTCCAAGTTTGTGCACTGAATTTAACCCTACGTACTTAATATAAAAAGTAGTTCAAAATCTCTAAAACAATTGGTGCGCTGAACACTTTTGAGGATAGTTCAACTCGACGCGAATTAGCAATGAAATCACACCAAAATTATTAGAAAAATAATCACGGATTACATGATAGCAGATACAAAAACAAATGGCGGCATGGGCGGCAACCACAGAGTCAGAACACTATAAGGCTAAGCGCGCACAGCGAAAATAAATCGTTGCGAAAAAATCGCAAATCTGTGAACCATCAAAATACATTATCATCCACGCACTGCGAAAAAAATCGCATGCGATTAATATTCGTTACTGCGGTGCGATGCGAATTTGATAATAATCAAAGAACTTCCTGTTATATGCACGAAGATCATTATAATAATATCGTTCGTAAAAAAGCCTTTTAGAAGCCTTAATGCTGTTAAAGGATGGACCCAGTAACGTTTTGTATTTTTCTTCTTCAAATTCCTTTTATGTAATATTAAGTAGTAAATTATGCATATTTTCTTTTTTGAATCCATATTTAAATGTTCACTCTATTTGATATAATTTATTAAATGTTCTTCACGTCTTGTTTTCATGGTGGTACAGTAGGTATTCACTGATTTCGGCTCCCTGTCTTTCGTGGTATGCAAATAAATCGTGGTGCGCGTAGGAATAATAATATTGCGATTTAATTTTGCATTGAACATGTGGACAAAAATCGCATCGCAGTGCGCGCTAAGCCTTACTCCTACCGGACAATGGCGGCAGTGGCGATTATGACAATGTGGCCACTAAAAAAATTAATTGAATTTTTAAATGTAGCAACACTTGCAAATAAAAATGTCTATGACCACTAGTTGGCGCTAGTTATTATAGTCCGAAGAGATTTCTTCGAAGATGACATAGCATCAAATAGGTAGGTAACCATAAAATATCATGAAACTATTTCTTTTGCAATTGATAACTTCTTGAATTATGTCTGTTTTTACCTACTAATTTATCTTTAATTAAATGAAAATGAAAATCTTTTTTATTCGTATAAACTTTTACAAGTGCTTACGAATAGTCGGATGCATCTACCACTGGTTCGGAATGCCTTTCCTGCCGAGAAGAACCAGCAAGAAACTCGGCGGTTGCTCTTTAAAAAAAAAACCTACTATTGTACAATGCTTATGTCCTAATCAATAATTTTATTGAATGCATTACTATTTAGTTACCTAATAGAAAGTTAAATAATTTGTGTAGGTAAACTGTGTGTGTAAGCCATAGGCTTAAGAAACAAGGTGTAAGCTCACGAGGCATCTTACTTCACTCAGCTTTGTTATTCCACTTCTGTGAACTGTGTTCCTATTCCAGAACTGATAAATCTTGCATTAGTACACCAGGCAAAATTCTTTAGAGTCTTGCTCTAACAACAACGCATGGGAACGAGGTGTTTACGGTTGTACTTTTATGAAAGTAAATCATTTTCACGCAAAATGAGCATCAACATTGGAGGTACGTTTTCTTTTTTTTTATTGCTAGCTTCCAGAGGCATTCTAATCTAGGTAGTTAGTTATAGGTAGTAATGTGTTGATGACCAAAGTTATTATATTCTAGGTATGAGAATTAAATATAAGGATAAGGATGAAACATTCTTGGAAAAGCATTTAGTAGCAAAAGAACCATTTGGCCAGTTCAAAGCTTGGTTTGAAGAAGCTTGTAGTAGAAAGGAAATTTTAGAACCAAATGCTATGTGTCTTGCCACTGCAACAAAGTAAAATTTATTACCTACCTATTTGTAATTAGAATTTAGAAAATTAATAATAGCCTTAAGTTGAATACTAAAACACCTGTTACTAGATGTGATTTAGGTTTGGTGGGTGGATGGAATGTAAGCTATCTCTGTACCATACATCAAAATCAGTTAACAGATGGGCTGTAAATAGGTAACAGATAGATACACTTGCATTAAATGTTATATAATAATTGTATGGATTCTCTTTTATCCCTAATAAGTGAAGTTAGGAGCACCATAAATAGGTAAGTTTTTAAACTTAGCTGTACAAAATGGTCACTTCATAAGTATTTGAGGGTTGATTAAGTACTTATTATTAGTTGTTTTTAAGGGATGGATATCCATCAGCAAGATTTGTGTTATGCAAGGGCTATGGAAAAGACGGATTTAAGTTTTTCACCAATCATGGGAGCAGAAAAGCTAAAGAAATGGTATTTGTAACTCTTTTCATTATTTTATTTCAAAAATGCAAATAATAATAGATACTAATGATAATTTTACTTTTGTGTTTTTGTTGTACAAGTATGTGGCAGAATTCAGAAAATAATGTACATCAACCTTTAGAAAGAGATAGCAGTTTTGTAGAGCTGTGCCTCTGTCGTTGAGACCAACAAAACGTCACATAGGTATGAGTGACAGAGACAACGCTTTACAAAGCCAAAATCTCATTATGAATGTCCATGTACGTCATTTTCTGCAGCGTACTGTAGGTATATCATATTATTTGACAATGTTATTGAGTTAAGTCTGTGGAGTTCCTACCATTACTTATCTTGTAAAAGTATTGACATGTGGAACCTCCACTACGGTTGAGGCAGGTACAGGGGGAGGGTATGAGTTTCCCCTTCCACAAACCCTGCCCTGTAATTTAAAAAAATATGTAATGTTCAAATTTTTGACCAATATCAGTAAAAATTTACATTATCAGAGGTGCAAAAAGGGCAGCCAGTGGAATAGAGGAGGTATTATATAAATATGTCGGAGAACAAGGGGGAAGGCCGACATCAGAAGGTAGTAATTTCAATTACAATCATTTTAATACTCACTTATCACACGTGGAAACCACTAGCGTAACGTAACGTAGCTAAACCTAACCCTACCTAGCGACCGGCTCCACCATGGCCCCATACCGGCCCCAGACCAACCAGCTAACCTAGCACACCACGATTAGTTCAATTAACATCAACTACAACAATCACGTTTGTCTAATACAAATTGGAACGATACAAATGGACTTACCAGATAAACAGCTAGTGAACACACACTATACCATCATTCACACAATCACATCACTTTCCACAACCTAGTACTTTAACCTTTAACAACTGAAACCACGTTAGGTCACAACAACAATTACAATAACCTACAGTACGACACACATAGTGTCTACTGAGAAGTGCCCTCGGCAAGAGCCACACGAATAATGTGTCGTGACACACTGCGCATCTCATTTTATAATCTCACAATGACGGTGGGGACGATGACGCGATGTTCAATGAGCAAAGTGTTTACAATTAAATGGCGGCGAGCCTACAAATATTAATTCACAAAACCTGTATCTATACTCATATTATCAAGAGGTAATGTCGTTAAGTTTGTTTGTAGGGGGTAATCTCTAGAACTACTGAACCGATTTTGAAAATTCTTTCACCAATAGAAAGCTACATTATTCCTGAGTGACATAGGCTATATTATATACACGCGGGCGAAGCCGCGGGGATCAGCTAGTAATTATATAAAGTGACACTCCAAGGGCATTACTTATCATGTAAGACTTCTTCATTTATCTACTTGATGTCTGTTATGCTCTTCGTTCGCCACCTTCTAAAAATTTATTTTATTTCAGGCTGAAAACCCTAATGTAGCAGCTACATTTTATTGGGAAATATTAAATAGATCTGTTCGCATCGAGGGTACCATTGAAAGACTCTCTGAAGGCGAGTCTACTACTTACTTCCACTCGCGGCCAGTGCCAAGCCAAATTGCAGCCTGTACTAGCTATCAGAGTACCCCAATTGAATCAAGAGATGTGCTTTGTGAAAGAGAAAAGGTTTTGGAAGCAGAATACATGATACCTGGGAAGGAGATTCCTAAACCAACTTTTTGGTAATTTATTTTTTACTAGCTGATGCCCGCGACTTTGTATGTGTGGATTTAGGTTTTAAAAATCCTGTGGGACCTTTTTGATTTTCCGGGATAAAAAGTAGCCTATGTCACTCTCCAGGTCTTAAACTATACCCATGCAAAAAATCACGTCGATCCGTTGCGACCTGATTGAAGGACAAACAAACATACTTTCACATATTTTATAATAGTGGTAGTGACTTTGTCGATGACTTCATCTGTAATCAGCAAGTACATTTTAATGGGTCCCACATAGCTGATTTCTGCAAGGTATTATTGCTAGTGGAGACTTAATACAATATGATAACAATTTTTTATTTTATCACCTGCAGGGGTGGCTACATAATTCAACCCAGGTCAGTTGAATTCTGGCAAGGACAAAGAGATAGACTGCATGACAGGATCAAGTTTAGGAAACCCAAAGAAGGAGAGGTGCTGGATGGTAAAGTGTTACATGAAGGTGAAGATGGATGGATTTATGAAAGACTTTCTCCTTAACATGCTAAAATATTTTAATATAATATTTAAATACTTAACGATATTTTTTCAAAGATTATTTCAATAAGCATTTTAGTAGCTGTTATACCATGTTAATGCTGACTGCACACAGAAGCAAAGCATTTTTCAGTGCTGAAAATGTGGCTTACAGACGAGTAGGTACAGTAGCATTAGTCGCATACATCTAATTAATGTGGGATATGCAGGGATATGTTTTCCTTTACCTAATGTCCAATGTGAGGCTGGCTGTGCTTTTCCAGTGCTGGTGAATGCCATTTTCAGAAATCAAAAGTTGCATACAGTTTGCCTGTAATGTGCAATCAACATAAAAATGTCTTCCGTTTTATATATTAAGGTGTTTTGGTAATGTTATATTATAAATTAAAGATAAAAATAACATCATGATTTGTTTATTTTAATAATTTCTCTCTGTATGCCACTACTTGTTTTCATGATAACTTCGCTTTTTAAATTTGTATTCTCTAGAGCTGCTTCAAATTGTCTGGTACCACCTCCTACACCAAAGTAATAAGTTTTAGCTCCAACGAATACAGTTCCTTTATCACTTAACCTATTATAAAATAGGGATATTAGCTTATCATAATTTTGTTGGTTATAAATTGTTTCTGATGTGAGTATAATATCAAATACTTCTGATTCATCAAGTAATTTATCAAATGATGTCCAATCTCCAGAATAAAATTTACATCTTCCTATTTCTTTTTCTCTTTCCTCCTCGTCTATATTTAAAACAACATTTGGAATTGTACAGTATTCCAGAATCTCCTTGTTCTGAAAATTAAAGGATCAGCTTAGTAACAAAAAAAACAGATTTCTTTTGGGTCTTCGACGTATTGAACCTAAACGAATAAATAACAATACTTACATAGTCTTGAAAAGTCACAAAACATGCTTTTTTCAAAAATGCATACATTCCTAAAATACCAGCACCACATCCCAAATCCAAGACTTTTGCATCTTTAAAGTTTATTACATCAGGATATTTTTCGAAGTACTCAATTAAATCATATGTACACTCCCAAATTTTTAGACCACCTGAAAATTATATTTACATGGCAAACTGGGATTCCATTAGAGGCTGCCTCAACCCTGGAACAAGTATAGATGCTGCCATGGGTTGTGACTTGAACTTCAGTGTCAGTAACGTGTCCCTGCTCAAAGCTGCTTCAGTGTAAGCGGTGTGTGCATTGGAGACTATTGTGATTATACAGCAAGATAAAAATAATGCAGCACAAGAAATAATGTATAGAAATATTCACAGATTAGAGAATTCCTAATCTGTGGATATATTTATTTAAATCTGCTTAAGAATCAATGTGCTAGTTTGTTTTTAGTTACTTTTGTAGCAATTAATTAATTAATAACTATTTAAACTGCAGCACCTTTGGGTGTAGCCAGGGCCATGCCTAGTTTATTCAATTGTATGGCAAGAAAGCGGCTATGATTTCAGCTAGCTGCATTGTATAACATGTAACTTGCTAAAGATGAATATTAGACGCAGCCTGCAGCATGCTCAGGATGAGACTGTTCATTACACATATTATGTATTACAGACTTCAGCTAGATAAAACTACAAGTCAATATAAAAATGATTCCAACCAATACCTTCATATTTGCCAGCAACAAGATCACTATGTTCTTTCTCAGAAAGCTCAATTAAATTTTTCAACCCAGTTTCATTTGAACAAGCTATGTTATTGACTAGAACATGCCCAATTTCTACCTCACCACATGTGAACATTCTAGCACGACTGACTAAGTCATCAAGATCTTTGATTTGATTGCTCGGGACAATTTCTTCACTGCTTAGCCATGTAATATCTGTATTATCTTAAAAGGTAAGATCAAAACTTAATTATTCACGTTTTTTAACATTTATTGAGTACTTATTTCCTTTCAATTCTAATTCAGTATTAACTGTTATACCTTTAGTTTCTGAAATCTCTTCGGTGTTCGAAAAATTAAATTTAAATGAAGCCATAATTTTGTTTTGTATCTTTTTCAATAAGACTACTTGTATCCAACAACAGTTTAAACGTAGACAGAGAAGTTTAAATACTTTAAATAAACTTGAAAAATGAAAATTCAATTTCAAAACAGGTCAAGCACGTTTTTAATTTTTTTCAATGACCTATTTTCTCATTGATTTTTTTTAATTATTAAAGTTCAACTTCAGCATAACTTCAGTCTATCATCAAAGAGAATATAATCACTAGGTACCTACCTACGTTCTTATGTTGTGTCTATCATAAATACTTTTTGGTTTTTTGTAAAACTTGTTTTACGGCTCTGGATTCTAGCCTTTTTGAGCCTCATACTCTGTGAGTTTAGCTCACACCACAGATCACTATTTCTTTCTAGTTCACACTTTACAGAGTAGGTACTAGGTAGGCACTTTTTACATGTTTGGTTTAAACCGTAGATAGTGTAATAAAGCTAGATAAAGGAACCTTTGCTTTCTCATTCCTATTAAAAAGAGAGCACAGATAAAGTTAATAATGTAATAAACAGAGACGCAGCTAAGCTATTTTTTGTTTCTTATCGTGTAACTGGTATTTTCAAGGACTACAACTTTAGTTGCAAAACAAACTTTGAGAATTCGTGGCGTCATTGTATTACTCATTAATTATTTACTTGTTTTCACATAAAAAACGTTTAATACAAATATTGTTGATCGGTTAATACAAATATTG
Source organism: Maniola hyperantus (assembly GCF_902806685.2). NCBI lineage: Eukaryota > Metazoa > Arthropoda > Insecta > Lepidoptera > Nymphalidae > Maniola > Maniola hyperantus. Next base: position 9,460,148 of record NC_048550.1, read on the forward strand.
AATACTAAACAATGGTAATTGTGTTATTCATCGTTACGTCCTGCTATCGCTATCTCCGACGCGGTTACACAGTACTTTAGTCTAGCTTTTTACTCAGTCTACGTCTGTGCTCTACACTCTATAAAACACAGACACAGACCCTAGTAATAAAAGACAAACCAACTCGAACCCCTCAGCCTCATTCTCAAACCTCCTCAAACTAAAACCTATGATTAAAACCACCAACCACCCCGCACCCCACCAAACCAAAACCAAATCCGTCAAAAAATCAAATCGAGTAAAAAGTTGTGCGTGGTTGTGACTTGTGCGCCGTGCGGTTTCAACAATTAACACTGTTAATTCAATAGTATTTAATTCAAGATTACATAGTTAATAAGATATAAAAAGAACAAACATATTTTGTTTACTATAAAATGGCAGACGTTGCAAAGAAGGTAATGGTAATCGTTGATTTTGTATTTCATTTCTATAAAATTATTCAACCAAATTGTCTATATTGTGTATTGCGAAAACCTGTGGTGAAAACTGCGTAGCGCTTACGTTGGTAGAAAGTATGTTTCAAATGTTGAATGTTTCCCCGAATCGATTCTCAATCTGAACCAATAATAGCATGCTATAAGATCAACATAACATAACCTAACTTGATGCGGCCATGGGGTCGACCGTCGATGATGTACTCGGCGGTCGGTTCTAGCTTCTAATGTCATTAAGAGCTATTCTTAGGGAGATCCCTTTGTTCTAGGTTCAGGACTACAAGGATTCCCTAAAACAGAAGGCAGAACACTTAATTATAAAAGGCTTTCCAGAGAAGATAGTAAAGTTGAATGAGCTTCTAGAAACATCAAATTTCCAAAATCGAGATCTTTCAGATGTTCATCAGGTGAATATTTCACTTAGTTTTATTATTCAATAGATGCTCCAAGTCTATTGGAGTATGGATAACTTGTAAAGTAAAATATTCAATTCCAATTCAGTCATATACTATTATCCTTGATCATCATGATCAACCCATCTCTGGCTCATTACGGAGCACAGGTCTCCTGTCAGAGTGAGAAGGCCATAGTCTACCATGCTGGCCATGTGCGGATTGGTAGACTTCACACACCTTTGAGAACATTATGGAGAACTCTCAGGCATGCAGGTTTCCTCGCGATGTTCACGACATTATCCTTGATACTTGAATTAATTCAATGGGGCTAATTTAACATAAATGTAATAAGCTGTTTAAGTGGATCACTACATTTGATTAAAATTTATCATTTCTCATATTTCCACTTGTCTTGTGTTTGAGATAAATAAAGGCCATGAGCTCCAGAGTGGCTAAACTCAATTATTATAGAAGTAATATTATGAATTAAGATTGCTGTAAATCAAGTGTAAACAGTAAGTTTACAGCTCATTGACCATACTGACTTTAAATTAATTTACTACCTATGTTACTCTGGAAAAAAATGATAATTTAGTTTTAGGCCAGTATTTACAGTAATTTTGAGTGGCTATGACTTTAAATTTACAGTTATTTTAAAGTCACATTTGAAAAAAATAGTTAGACTTCTCTGATTCTCATAGCCTGCTTAAAATGTTTTCTATGAAGGAAATACATAGTATGCGATAGGTCGAGATAGCAATCAGGGTCCGGATGCCCCGCACTAAACTGGTGCAGGATAGAGTGGGTGATGTGTAGGTCTGTGGGGTGCTCCCCCGCCTCATACTCCAATTGCCATCCCAACATGTTGCAGATTCTACATAATTTAGTTTTTGTTTATATATAATCCAATTATAAATTATTTCAGGACTTAAACATTCCAGTGCCCCCACCAACTCAGCTCTCTTATGAACCCAATGCAAAAAGACAACGCGTAGATTCATCGGAGGCATCGAGCAACACATCTGTAGAAGGCACGAAGGTGTACGCCCTGCCGAATGGGACTGTGCCATGCAACAAGCCACTCAGTGATCTGATTCATCTTGTCAAACCTCATATTAGAGAGCTTGTTGAGGATTCAAACTTGGTAAGGTGTTATTAAGGTGGAAATTCCCATTCTACTTGTCTAACTCTTGATATGTACAATATTTTAAAGTTTTTTTTAAATATAGAGCTGATTTTTCAAGGAAGTGTGTGGACACACAATGGTTGTTTAGTAATTTAAAAAAAGATCTGCCACTACACTAGCGGCACGCTATGATGGCCGGTTTGACACATTACAATAGTGATGTGGAATGTCAATTTATTCTCGAACAAAAAACAATTAAGTTTTGTTTTTGTACCTGATTAAATAGGTTTAATAAAACAAAAATGTATATGTTTATTTAATTTATTTGAACGAACTGAATATTTGAACGAAAATGAATATACATACTTTATATGCACACAAGAAACATATGAATACAAAAGATACCGAAAAAGGTGCCACAAAAGGCCATAATTAATCAGATTCGTCCATACTACTATTTTCACTGTCGTCACTGCTATCATCACATACATTAATAATTATATGTTCGTTTTCTATAATATTATCTATTTTCACATCTCTTTCATAATCTTCCCTTATTAATTTAACAGTTCTATTCACAACCTTTTCCCAGTCTCCTTTAGTCACATGTTCACAAGCTTCTTCTAATAATTTTAGCATTTTTTTTGTGGTAAATGGGGGTTCTGTATTGTGTCTTGCAGCATATCCCTTAATTTGAGCCCACACCAACTCAATCGCATTATACTCACAATGGTAAGGCGGTAACCGTATAACTCTGTGCCCATGTTCTAATGCTATTTCGTCAATGACGTATCGGATCTTGGTTGGTTTGTTTTCTTTTAAAAGACGTACTAATTCCGCTTTTAACATATTCATGTTTGCATCTACGCCATTTTTACGAAGCCATGCGACGATATCAGCTTTCTTTTGGGATTGGGCAGGTGGCTTGTCAATTTGCATCGAGTGGTATGGGGCGTTGTCCATAATTATAATAGATGGTTCAGGGAGGCTACACAACATTGAGGTAAACCATTCAGTAAACTTTTCTCCATTCATGTCTTCATGATAGTCTCCAGTGGTTTTTGACGCAAAAGCCATGAGAGAACCTTCGACAAACCCGTTGATGGTTCCGGCGTGACAAATTATAAGTCGCGATCCTTTTCCTACAGGAACTTTGGAAGTAGATGCTGCTGTGTCATCGTTCCAAGAACGGCCTACAGTATGGTTAGCATTAAGCCATGTTTCATCCAAGAACACAACATTTTGCCAATTTTTGATTTCTTTCACTTGCCGTAAAAAAGTATACCTTGCCATCGCTATATCAAATCTTTCCATCAATATTTTGCGTTTGTTACATTTTTTGTATCGAAATCCAATGGTCTTCAAAATCTTCGTTAAAGAACTTTCCCCACCGAAGAATAATCCAGCTTCCTTCAGTGAATGCACCAACTTTTTTCTTGTTGGATACTCCTTCTGTAAATAGTAGCCGTAAACATGTCTTCGGATAGCATCGGCATCAAAGCTATCGATGCCTACGACTGGTTTTGCTCGTTTTCTCTTTTTTGGTGTGTGAAGTTTATTTTCTTCTGTGCCAGTCTCGCCATATTTTTTTTTAGTTATCCGTCTAACAGTTCGTTGTCCAATATTAAGCGCATCAGCTACGCGTTCAACCACTGACGTTATAGGTAAAATTGGCCCTCCATTTTGAGCTTCACGATCGAAATAGTTACGAAGGCGTATTAGGAACTCACGTGTCTGACTATTTAGAACAGTTCTCTGCGTACGTTCGGTCATATCGACGAAATCCACAACAAAGGGCTTGAACAGAGTCCAAATTAACGAGCAAGGGTCAACAGTAATGCAGTATCAATATTTGAAATCCAAAGCCAGGTCAAAACTATATCACAATCGCATTGCACTGACAGTTTATACTTTTCGAAGCAACGTCAATTCGAAACTGCTTTGTTTTGCATTGAGCATTGACGCGAGTTTGCCGGAGGTAGTAGTTGTGCTAGCCAGCGATCCTATGTGACGATCGTATTAGATTCCATTTTTAAAAATTTATTGATATTTTTTTGCGATTTCAGAGGTTTGTCCACATAGTGAAAATTGTTCATATTCACAAGTACATTCACCCCTTAAATGGTGCAAACTGATTTTTCTACACTTGTATACATTTAAGAAATCAATTTAATAAATAAATTTTGAGTCCTAAACCTAAAACTACATTCGATAAAATTTATGAATCTCTGCACATCACTATCGTCAATAAAGTAATACAATTATTTCCTTCAAAGTCGTTATCAATTAATACGGAACTTCATGAGCGGACAAACGTCAAACCGGCCATCATAGCGTGCCGCTAGTTTAGTGTAGTTTAAATTTTTTCCTTAATAAAATAAAAATTGATAAGGTTCAATTTTTAATGGAAGTGTTTTAGTGTTGCATGAAGCTAAAAGCTCATAAAGGAGGTGTTGAATGAAGCAGGCCCAGATCGAAGGAGGATGGTAGCCAGCAAAGTGAACTGGCAACCTCTAGTGATTAGGTGAAGCCATCCCTTCATTCAGCTTCACTTACTTGACCTTCTTTTTTTGGAACAAGTCTTCTGGCATAGCCTATTTAAACTATGCTCAGTATTTTGTCATATAACTAGACTTGTCTAGTGAAATGAAGTAATTCTGAGAGAATTTGCGAAAGACCTGAATTCTCATTTCCCTGGCTGCAACACATATCTATATGAATTATTAATTAATATTATAAAGAGGTAAGTTTGTTTGTAGGAAGTAATCTCTGGAACTACTGAAGGGATTTTGTAAATTCTTTCACCAATAGAAAGCTACAGTACGCGGCCGAAAGAAATGTACGTCGACATTGAAGGAGATAGCAGATTTGTAGAGCGTTGTCCCTGTCGTTGAGACTGACAAAACGTCATATAGGTATGAGTGACAGAGACAACGCTCTACAAAGCCGAAATGTCATTCTAAAGGCCAATGTACATTACTTTCGGCCGCGTAGTGTACATTCTTGCCGAGTGACTAGGCACGCGCGAAGCCTAAGTGGGTTGTGGGTTGCTATACTAGTATCAGATAAACTTTAAATGCGATTCTGAATTACAGCTTAAAATGTGGATTTCATTCATGATCCCTAAAATTGAAGACGGCAACAACTTTGGTGTGTCAATACAAGAGGACACCCTCGCAGAGATACAGTCGGTGGAGTCGGAGGCTGCCGCATTCTTTGATCAGATCTCACGGTATTTCATATCACGGGCCAAGATTGTCTCAAAGGTTGCTAAGTACCCACACATTGACGACTATAGGAGAGCAGTGAGAGTGAGTATAATCTCTACTATTATTATTTACTAGATTGAAGGACAAACCAACTAACAACCACACTTTCGCATTAAATAAATAACTCACCGTAAACTTGCCTTTATAATTTTAGGCGATCTGATTGGTCGGAGTAGTGATGTAATGAATATTCGCATTCGCGGATATTCGCATATTTTTGCATATTCGCATTCCGCGAAATTAATACGAATGTTTTGCGAATATAAAAAAAATTGATGTAATATTGTAAAAAAAACTTAAACTCGTAATCACATTATCAGTCTTCTCTGTATCATTTGGTAACGGTACTATGCCGCTAAGGTCACCAAGCAATAGACAAATGGCGCCAAATTTAAACAAAAACTCAATATTCGCATTCGCATTCGCGAATGTTGGCAGTAGATATTCGCATTCGCATCCGCGAATGTCCAAAATATGACATTCGTTACATCACTACTCGGGGTGCGTAGCTAGGCCGGTGTACAACTGTGACTCACTATTTACTAAACCTGAATAAAGTATAGTGAAAACATGGTAGTATAAGTCCCGCAAATTGCTAATGCGCGCGGCCGCCAGTTTTGTGACGTCAGCACTAGGCTGAAGTTTCGAGCTGATGGTATATTTTTATTTCGGCTGACTTCATTTCGATGATAATGAGACATAGTTCCAGCGCAATATCAATTTGGACTTATAATGAGAATTTTTATTTGTTTCAGGAACTGGATGAGAAGGAATATCTTTCTCTTTGGCTTGTGATGTGCGAGATCCGCAACCGCTACTGCTCGCTACACGACATTGTGATCAAGAATCTAGAGAAAATTAAAAAGCCACGTTCCTCCAATACAGAATCACTATACTAGGTCCTAATCTTAATCTCAACTAGTAATCTTAGACCTTGTGAATTTTAAAAGGTTATCTACCGAAATTTATAGGTCACACCAAACTTAATGGCCGGTCAAAAATTAAGGTAGTCACTGATCTGATAGGCGATTGTGATCATCACACTGGCGCTTGCAAATTACGGTGCTAGGGCTGCTGTATATACGTATATCTGGCAACACAAGTACAGTACGCGGCAGAAAATAATGTACATCAGTCCTTAGAATAACATTTTTGCTTTGTAGAGCGTTGTCTCTCACTCATACCTATAATATGACGTTTTGTCGGTCTCAACGACAGACAATGCCCTATAAATCCGCTATCTTCTAAAGGTCTATGTACATTATTTTCTGCCGTGTACTGTAATTGAACATCAGCTATTTCGTTTTAATATCATGCAGTGTATAATGCATACATTTTAAGATCTCACTCGCCATTTTAGCTCTACGTGTCACCTGTCGTGTTAAAAGTACGATTTAAGTCCTTCATTTAAAGGTGAACCGTGGTTTTGAAATGACAGTTGACGCATCGAGTTTAAATGGCGATTGAGATCCCAAAAAAAAAAAATGTACAGTACGTGGCAGAAAATAATGTACATCGACCTTTAAAAGGAGATAGTGGATTTGTAGAGCATTGTCTCTGTCGTTGAGACCGACAAAACGTCATATAAGCATGAGTGAGAGAGACAACGCTCTACAAAGCCGAAATGAGATTTTCTGGTGGGAGGCTTCGGCCGTGGCTAGTTACCACCCTACCGGCAAAGCCGTGCCGCCAAGCGATTTAGCGTTCCGGTACGATGCCGTGTAGAAACCAAAGGGGTATGGGTTTAATAAAAACTGCCATACCCCTTCCAGGTTAGCCCGCTATCATCTTAGACTGCATCATCACTTACCACCAGGTGAGATTGCAGTCAAGGGCTAACTTGTATCTGAATTTTAAAAAAAAAGTCATTCTAAACGCCGATGTACATTATTTACTGCCTTGTACTGTACACACTATAGTTGTTTTTAAGAGGAAAGTCAGTGACAACCTTATAGTTTGCAAATGTTTGCACAACTGTCGAGCGGCTATACAGTTTGGTCATTAACTATATCTTGTTTTTTATTCACTAGTTCATTTCACTGTACATATTTATCTGAAGTCGAGATATCGTATTCCATAGATATTAGTACAAGCACAAACACAAGTGCTATTTGTTTAGCGTTCTCAATTTCAACTGAATATTTTTAGACTGATTCAGATTAGGGCCTGAAACACTTACAACGCGTGACGGAAGTGTACCACGCGGCTCTTAAAAGTCGTAATACAAGGAACTGAACGCCAGTGTGAAGGGCCTCTTAGGAGCGCCCCTATATATGGACAAAATAATAATGTCCAACGTAGGCGATCGTCGAACATATTATGCGCAGTGCAGAGCCGCTCCTACGCGACGCTGGCGCAGCGTTAAGTACTATACAACATACTATATATTGTATTATACAATCGCGAACTATTTGAAATTATTTTTTGTATCAATAAAAAAAAAATCAAATAGTTTGCGATTGTTTTTTTTAAATTATTTTCGATTGTTTTTTAATTTTTAACCGACTTCAAAAAAAGGAGGAGGTTCTCAATTCGACTGTTTTTTTTTGTATGTTTGTTACGCGATTACTCCGTCAATTATGAACCGATTTTGATAATTCTTTTTTTGTTCTGTAGGACATACTTCAGAGGTGGTCTCATTTTAATTTGGTAAAGATCTGATAAATATCTTCGGAGATGGAGAACGGAACTCCTCAATTAATAAGAGTAAATTGCTCGCGATTAGTGTAATAGCTTTGCAAACAGTAGGGTTTTAACCAGGCATAGCATATTTTTAACCGACTTGAAAAAAGGAGGAGGTTCTCAATTCGAATGTATGTCTTTTTGTATGTTTGTTACGCGATTTCTTCGCCAAATATGAACCGATTTTAATGATTCTTTTTTTGTTTGGTAGATCGTACTTGAGAGGTGGTTCTATTTTACTTTGGTGAAGATCTGATGAATATCTTCGGACATGGAGAACAGAACTCCTCAATAGATAAGAGTAAATTGCTCGTGATCAGTGTAACAGCTTAGTAAACAGTAGGTTTTTAACCAGCCATATCATATTTTAGTACGATGGGGCCACTAAAAATTGTGAAATAAAAAAATTTCAAAAAAAAAACCGACATTTTTTTTTAAAATTATCGCGGCGTATGGGCTATGCACATGTTCGACGAACTCTTACGAAGTGACTCTGGCTGCGCTGCCGTCACGCTTTGCTTGTTTCATCCTTAACAGATAAAATGTATTTTGTCAGAATTAACAAGTAATAAGCAATTAAAGGCGACTGTCGAATCTGAAATTAGGAATAGCTAGATTTTTCCCCCATACTAGTGAGTAAAAAATTTGCATCCATCTTATTGCAGTCTTGTAGCAAGACTATTATTGTAGGTAGTGTATGAGGTGCCTTTAGCAATAGGTACTCGGTATTCTATCACTTTGGTTTGCGTTGCCGGTATTATCGGCGTCCTACACATCTCTAGGCACTGTATAGGATGCCGCTCGGTACAAAAATAGTTCGCGCTAAAAAGTCAAAATAGCGTATTTCATTGCTATTCTACTGCAAGTGTCATTAGCAGGGGACTCAAGGGTATTAAGTTTTTAACGGCTAGAAGACTCGCTCTGTCATCCCTTCATTCAGCTTCACCAAACATAACTAATACATTACAGCTTCATTCAGCTCCTTGAGCTTCTGGCTTTGGTGGCACTGGCAGACAAGACTGATTGGTGGAGATCCGTTCTGGACCAGATTCGATCTAATTTTCTACATAATATATGAACTATTTGATGATTTATTTATTTACTAGCTAATGCCCGCGACTTTGTACGTGTGGATTTAGGTTTTTAAAATTCCGGTGGGATCTCTTAAATTTTCCGGGATAAAAAGTAGCCTATATCCTTCCCCGGGATATAAGGTAACTTTGTACCAAATTTCATCAAAATCGGTTGAGCGGTCGGGCCGTGAAATGCTAGCAGACAGACAGACAGACAGACACACTTTCGCATTTATAATATAAGTATGGATTTGATTTTTGTATTTTACCCATGCAATTATCGCTCGGCATCGGCACTCTAACCAGCAAGTCTACGGCAATACGACCCAAAGTGACGACACTTCTATTATTTGTATTATCCTGTGAGACTGACAGTATCAGAAGTATAAAGCCTAGATTCCACCTACATTTTACGCACGATTATCACGCACGGCCGACGACATCAACCCAACCATCATCATAAACATCATTCATTATTATCGTTTTGTGATAGTTTCATATTATGATTTATTGACATATCTATAAGTAATACAAATTGTAATTGGACCTTGGATATTAAAAATAATTTAAGCAAGTGCTATCTGATAAACGTGTGTTTGTTTTAAACCTACGTTTAACGGGTACGGTTCCGACATTTTTAATGCAAAAATTGTAGAATTATTATTTTCATCTGTTGACATTGTAGGTATGTATATTTCTTGACATGTACGACTAGTACGAATATAGTCCATATAAAATGACTTTTCACGCGCCATTTTAACTCTATGGGTCAACTGTCATGTCAAAAGTACGGTTCACCTTTAAAATAAGGATTAATCGTCTTCTCTTACTTTTTACATAAAATTTGACACAAAGCTAAAATGGCACGTGAGAACACGAAATGTATGCATTATACTTATAGTTCTGAAAACCGGTCAAGTGCGATCGGACTCGCAAAGGAAGGGTTCCGTACCACCGTACAAGAAAACACTAATTGACTTTTGACTGTTTTCGGATTTTTCCTTTTACTTGGCTATAAGTAAGCGCCGTTACACGGTGAAGCATAAACTGCTTCCTACAAAAAGTTCGTGATGTTTTGAATCCGAGCCTCGTATGCGGGTCCGCGCCCGCCACATACTGGCATAAATCATCCCTAAGACAGTGCTACCTGCCAAGTTTCATGATTCTATTATATATACCTTATAGGTTTTGATTCCCATGACCGATCTTGACAGACACACAACATAGTGATCCTATAATGGATCTTCTTTTTCTCTGGAGATACGGAACCCTAAAAATTCGGTTATTTTACTGACTTGTATAGCTCTGTAATCTGTATGTTGGTTACTTTGATGTAATATCGAAACCGATATGATGTGTGCGAACCCTACTAGGGTTTTTTTGGTTTATTTGAGTAAAAAGATTATTTTGCAATTAATCTTGCTACAGAACTGTGATTATTATTAGTATCTACATTGTACTATCACAATACTACATGTTGAACCCAAAAAATCCTTATATTGCGACCATTTTGAGATTTCACATTTTGGCTCTGTGTCAACTGTCATGTCATGTCATTAGTCATAAGTACTATTTTAGTCGTTATTTTAAAGATGGTCTACTTTTGACATGACATGTTGACTAGGGCGATTTCGTAAAACCGGCATCAATCATTATTACAATCTCAATTGTTGTGATTGGCTGAATTTGTGCTACTCTTGTTGCAACAATGCATTGTAGCCAATAGTGAGCGAGCGTCAATCTATCAGAGATGATTGCTATCGTGACATTGTAGCTGTCATTCTACCTCAATCGCGTAGCTGAGCTAAAATGGCGAGTGAGATCTCAAAATGTAGGTATGCATTATACCATTACTGTACCTAAGTGCTTAGTGCATCGTATTTACATTTGATTAAAATTAATTTATTGTACTCCCAGTTTCATTTGAGACGTGCCTACAAAGGCGATACAATATTTCTCCCCGTATCGTTACATGTGATTGGCATCAGATGTTCATACCATTATAATTTATGATATAATAATCAATAAAATAATTACATTTCTATGAATGGTGTTGTTTTATTCGAATGGATGTACTTATATATTTCATTATTTATTCCTGAGGATATCTACTTAAAACTAAAACTTTGTATAAATTACAGTCTGAAAACTGAAATGGTTCATTAAAGTAAAGAACAGGAATAGGACTAAATACCTACGTACATACAGTGCCACCAACTGATCTGTTCGTGACAGCGCGCAGCGTCTCTAGTGGAGAATTTGTTAGTGTTATTTTTAAGAAATTGTATTCCAATACTAGCTTATACCCACGACTTCTCTCGCTTGGATTTTGAAATGGCGGTTGACGCAGCCCTAGTTCCAATTTTGCCCACATGAACAAATAAGTTAGTGGCACCATTGGCAGACGAATCCTACTGTCTAGGTATGCGATTAAAGATTAAAACCATAGAGATAGTATACACAATTCTTGAGTTATACTGGCCACTTTTATAATAAGTGACCATTGAGATTTTGATGACGAATGATGTGAATGACTCATTACCTACTTTCAAGTTAAAATAATTGAGTTGTTTTGGAAGCCATTTTATAGCTATTTCTATTTTAATTTATTGACTTCATTTTTAAAAATAGGCATGCGTTTTTATTTTTGACGCTATGGGCAGCGACATCGATAACTTTGGCGATAGCGCTCGCAATCGGTCAAAGTACGAATTGCACGTGAGAAAATCGAACCACGTATTCGATGGTGCTGGCGAAAATGTGCACTACCACAGCGACACTGAGTCTCAAGGGTCTAAGAAGAGTAAAACACGGTACATCAACCCAGCAATTTGTATCGAAACAGTTGAATCTACTCATTCCGCGACATCTTTGCAAACTGATTCTTCTTTCCTCGATGAAGTCACGCCGCATCCGCATAGTTCTTACAGGAGTTTTTCCACCCCTTTCCTGACTGGGCGTATATCTAGTGCTTCATCTGGGAGCGTGAAGCGCAAGTCGTGTCGTCTCGCTTGTCAAGAAGCGTGTTGCGAAGAAGCGACGCCGCGCGAATATCGCACGTATCGCGAAGATGGTTCGGACACGTTTCGCTTGTCCGTCGCCTCAGCTTCGACTACGGCCACGGCTAAGGAAGAACGCGAGCGAAATGAGAGGAAGAAACGAGAAGCGTTTGAGCAGTGGTTGGCACGAAAAGAACATGAGGTTATTATCTATTTTGTACGATTTTATTTTTCAATCGTCGGTCTGCTATTCGGGAGGTCGGGGGTTCAATCCCGGGCACACATCTCCAACTTTTCGGAGTTATCGCGTTAAATGTCACTTGGCATAACGCTGAAGAAAACATCGTGAGAAAACCTAATGTTCTCAAATGGCAGACTATAGCCCAACTCTTCTCATTCTAAGAGGAGAGCCGTTCAAGTAGTGAACCGTGCATGTGTTGTTGATGATGATGATAATGATAAGACCGTGTAGGTATCTCTCCTATAAAATATATAGACCTCGTCGAAAATATCTAATAAGTATCATTATACGATTTGATAAAATCAATTATTGAGTGCAGCTCGCGTCACGATTGTTGAAACTCAAACTTTGAGTTATGTAAATGGACGGAACTTTGTGACGCGAAACTACAGTTTAGTAAATGATCTTAAAGTTGTAATTAAAGACCAATTTTAGAAACTGTTGCATAGGTATATTGGACTAAGCTTTTCATTAGTCTCAGCATACAGTTATTGATCTAGAAACGAGAAAGAGCACGTCTCGAGAAGATGAAGCTGCAAGTGGCGGCATCAACAACGCCCGAACAACGGGAGGAGTCGTTCAAGAAGTGGTTGGAGCAGAAGCGAACGCAAATGGAGAGACGCAAGGCAGAAGATATCATGCGGCAGTACCGTTCCAATGAACAACGCGAGCAAGAATGCAAGAAACGACATAGGGAGAAAGAAGCGAAATTGGCAGAGTGGATTAAGAAAAAAGAAGAGGAGATGAAATGTATGTTCACTGTAGTATCGTTCGTTGTGGCCTAAGCATAGGCCTCTGGCCTACCGTGTATCTGAGAATAAGGTTCGTGAGGTAGGCAGGTATGCTACTCAGTTAAACCGTAGTTTTAAACAAAAATAGTGTATTTTCCTCAAAAACCAGCTAGAACATTTAATTCACTCACAAACATGCTACCTACTGAGTTCTGTAGTTTATGTAGGTAGTCGACCACTGTCAAACCATCTGACCATAAGATAGGTTTGTCCATCTACGACTCGGCAATTTGCGATTGTATGGTTTTAATTTTTAATAAAAAAAAAACGAGCAGGCCAAGTGATTACCGCCGCCCATGAACATTTGCAGTACCTACCAGAGGAACCGCCGCGACCTTTCAGGAATTTGTTGATCCGTCCCTTGAATAAATCCGTTGAAATCTAGTGGGAACGCCGAAGGGAGTTGGTTCCACAGTTTAGAATATTTGGAGAAGCTGTACGATCTTAATCTAAGCTCTATACTTACTGACTTGATCGGCCGCTAGGAACTTGAGATTGCTTGTAGGTTTTATCTATCGGAGATTTCCACTAAAGAATTTTCAGAAATTCCACCTATTCCACACCAGAGCGGAGCGAGAATAGGTCGGCTCGGTCGGCAGATAATATGAAAATATAAGTAAACATCTATTTAACTCTTTTCCTGTGATATCTAATTGCTTATTTGTTAATGCCTAGTAATGAAAACTCGAGCCGAACGCAAGGCTGCACGCGCAGCCATAGAGGAAGAGCGTCGCCGGGTGGCGGGCGAGCGAGCGTATCGCGACTGGCTGCGAACCAGCAAAAATAAACCGCTACCAGTGCCTTTGAACCAGGGAGAACTTAGTGAGTACTGAGTATCGATAACAGCTGTTGAACCATCTTGTAAAATCTTTGCCATCTAAATATACTTATATGACTAGCTGATGCCCGCGACTTTGGATTTGGATTTTTAAAATCCCGTGGGAACTCTTTGATTTCCCGGGATAAAAAGTAGCTATGTCACTCTCCAAGTCTTTAACTATACCCATGCAAAAAATCACGTTGCTCCGTTATTCTGTTACAACGTGATTGAAGGACAAATCAACAAACACACTTTCACATTTATAATATGGGTAGGTACCTACTGAGGTACTGATACGAAAAGTCCTGACTCACTGACTAATAGATAGGTCAGACCTATCAGACCTAGGTTGACCTATATCAACGTCAAGCTCAAACTTTTGGGCTTAGAAAACTGAAATTTTGCATGGAGGTTCCCCTTCTATTGTAGATACGGCCCGATTTTTCGACATTTTTGCGGGATATGGAATAAAGAAGATTTATATTTTTTGCCGAGCGAAGCCTTTGACAGTCGCTACTCGCTAGTTATCCTATTTTTTTAGGTTTGAACATTTGCGCCCGAATACTGAAAAACACCTAGCTGTATATTTAACTTTTACTTAATAGCAACCTAATCAACACATTAGAGGGGCCAACATTGTGGTCTTGCGCCAAGAAAACTAAATGATAAAATTTATTTTTAAGGTCTGCGTGGTTCAGTTTCTCAAATGTATATAAACCCGGTCCCATGGCAGTCTCCAACATGAAGATAAGAAGCTCAACTATGAATCTCCCATACAGATTCAAAAATGTCGGCACCGGTTTTGCATTAGGTACTTGCATAAATTATTATTTTCACTTTGTAAAATGTTACCAAAACTTTATAATTGTAAACAAAATTCTGTAATTTCTGAAATTCTGAAATTCTGTAGGATTTGGCATTTTAGGAGAGTTGTATTTCACCATTGAGTGTAGACACAATAATTACTAATATCGCCAATCGAAATTACGATTCTGGCATGAAACTTACGAGGTAAACTCTATAACTTTTTAAATTTATTATTTTAGATTAAATTTTGAATTTTTAGAACAGCGTTTTGTACCTAACTATTATTACCTAGAGAGTACCATCTTTCTCTTATCATGTTATTTTTGAAGAATAATAAATATAATTTTTAATAATGTGCCTTGTCGATTTACTTAGAAATAATACTTACAATAAAACACATTAAATATTTTTTATTATTTTATTTACGAAAACATTCAAGAGATAAAATATCGGTGTACTATAAGGGTCCCTACAAGTACATAATATTAATTTAAAGCTAATGAATAAGTATTAATTTTACAAAATTGGTGAAAAATACTCTTCTGGTTTCACGATCACTCGAAAGTTTTCGAAAGTTTTTGGGGTTTGATAAAAGTATTCTTAACGGTTCTTTTTAAATTCTGGTTAAGTAGTTACTTATAACGTCTGGTATTGAAGCCTACTTAGCTACCACCAAAGTTACTTTCTATAACAATTTTTAGAAAAAAATTGAGCTACGTTTTACCTAATTATTTAACATTCTACGTTGGTTCAGAAGTTTTAGGTATGCGTATATTTATTTTTATATACTGCCGAACTTTTCCTATTCTAGCATGAAACATCACGCTGGAATTTTATGTTACACCAGCAATAGCCGTCTGTTTTGGCACAATTAAACGATCCATTATTATATTATCCGTTATACCTACCTACATTATTTTTTGATTCCGTATTATGTGAATTTTATAAATCTTTTTATTCATATTCTTTTAGAATGCTAATTTTGCTAATATTATTATCGTCACTAAAAATGCACCGTCTAATTGTACCTACCTGTCTACTTTATAGACTGCGGTACCAAACTAAGGATCTTCAATGAAAGAACTAAATCGTACACCATTTGTCTAGAGTTTAGTAGGTACGTAACAAGAACTCTTTCTTCATCGAAATCTTTAAGAGCGATCACGCACTCTTCCGATCCGAAAGCGTGAAAATACGGATATAAAAATATCTACGTCATTATGTCATAAGCTACCATACAAATAGTTCTATGACTACTTCGGAATGTATTTTCACGGACTCGGATCGGATGAGTGCGTAACCGCCCTAACTCTTTGTATTTAAACCTTCTCTAATAAGCTTCTTCTTCTTCCTTCAGACGTAGTATATCGGATTTATTCATGAAATAATATGATGGTTGACGCCCTTTGAGGTCTTTAAGGACTCGCTTAGCGCCCGCTTGGATCAGCAAGTGACTTAATGATTCCATCTTATTGACTCCCATTGCGTAGTGTAGAGGAGTACGTTCCAGCTGTAACGGAAATAATAACTTAATTTATACTTTCATGGCTAAAGGTTTAGAGACTTCGAAATAATGCCTTTTCAGTCTTATCAGTTGCTTTAACGGTGAAGGAATATATCGTGAGGAAAGCTACATGCATTAGAGTTCTCCATAATGTTCTCAAAGATGTGTGAAGTAAGTATGCAAATCCGCACTTGGCCAGCGTGGTGGTCTGGTGGACTAGCAGGTCTAAACCCTTCTCATTCTGGGAAAGACTTGGTCAGAATGGTGGGACGGTTATGGGTTGAGATGTTGATGATCAAATAAACTCTTAAAAATATATCTTGTTCTTTGCACCTATACAGGTCCTTGGATTCCCCGTATCAATGCGACAGTCCCCGATATATTGTGATAGGTACAAATTTTACAGTTCCGTGCTATTACTTGTGACTGCCAGATACAACAGGACTTTCCTGACTGGAATTAGAGTAGGTTCCTAGGTGGATGCTACGTTTATGCATCTCAGCGATTCAATAGCAGATTATGTGCATCGGAGTCTCGACAGAATCCTGACATATTCTGCAGATATCTGTGCCCTGGAGCTTAAGGTTGTAAAGTACGCGGCCGAAAGTAATGTACATTGGCCTTTAGAATGACATTTCGGCTTTGTAAAGTGTTGTCTCTGTCGCTCATACCTATATGACGTTTTGTCGGTCTCAACGACAAGGACAATGCTATACAAACCTACTATCTCCTTCTAAAGGTCGATGTACATTACTTTCGGCCGCGTACCTACTGTACATGTGTACATAACACTTACATTATCCCCGAGTCGAAGCAGCTCAACGCAGTTTTCAGCCAAGTAAGCCACGATGTCTTCATGCTGGGCTAGTACAGCTACATGGAGCGCGTTTCTGCCGAACGTGTTCTGTGCTCGAGCGAGCGTGCGACCACCTTCAGCTTTCACCAAGTCCTGCACTGCGGCCAGGTCTCCTCGACGAACTGCGCCGTGAAGAGTTTCTCTTGACTCCTGGGTTATACAAAGTACACAAACTATTACAATGATACGTAGTTGCGTAGTTTTTAACGTCTGGTCAGTATTTCATTCTACACATTATATCTTTTCACACATATACTTAGTTTCAACTCTTAGAGTAGGTACCTCCTTATACGGTATTTTAAGGTAGGTTACTGCAGATGGCTGCTGTGGTTTACAATTTATCGTCTCTGGTCCTCATCATTTATTTAAAATGGGTTTTAAATAAAGTTCATGCATTCTGCTAACGAGCTCTTATACGCTCAATCTCATCATAATGGAGTTCCTTTAGAATATCGTTATTCTAAGGAATATTCCATTTCAAGCAAAAAAACGGGGATTCGAGAATTAGGATAGATTTTACAACTTTCATGATGATAAAAGTCAAAAGATAATTGGGTTACTTTTAATTACTTCAAAAGAAGGTATCGATGTTAGCAAGTTGATCATTTCGTCGTCACCGCGCTGCGCTACCACTTCTGATATCGGTACGCCTTCTTCGTCTACCACATCGAGAATATGGTCGTATCCTTGAAGAAGCAGCTCCATTATCTTATCAGTTTTCCCTGTAACATATTGGGCATTCATCGACTGGAATTGTAACCAGAATTTTGAGACGTCGCGTATAATTTTTGCCAAAATTAAGCGTATGTAACAAAAGTATCATCATCATCATCATCATCATCATCATCATCATCATCAGCCTGTGGAGGTCCACTGTTGGACATAGGCCTTCCCTAAAGAGCGCCACCACACCCGGTCCTCAGCCTTCCTCATCCAGCCACTTCCCGCCAGCCTCTTTATATCGTCGGTCCATCGTGCTTATTATATTAAATATATATTAAAATGCTTAGCAAAAAAACTAACAGCGGACGTGGATTTCACGAATTTTGGAAGACCTTCTATTTAATAGTTTCTAAGAAATAATTTATTTTTGACACAGTCATCATCCCAATTCATACAATGAGGTATACTTAGTAGTACAGAGAACTTGAAACTTGGAGCTAAGTACAATATTGACGTGACGGAAATATCCGTAGGACTCTTGTTACTTGTAGGTACCTCTAGCAGCCAGATGCAAAACCCATCGGTCGATTTCAGTAGTGTTTTCCAACACATTGGCTTGTATGGAGACATCTCGAGCAGTGCGGTACAATTCATCTCTATACCCAAGGCTTACGTCTGATTCTTGCAACAGTTGGAATAACGCATTGTTGGTGTGAGTTCTTGCTGCTGCGAAATGTAGCATGGATTGTCCATGTTCATCCTGCATAGAAAAGAGGATAAGTTGTTGAACGATGTTGAAATTAGGTTATTTTCCTTTTTGCACGCAATATTATTATGGATAAAATATACAAGATGAAGTGTCATTTGGAATCAACCTCGATGATAGAAGCCAGTCGCCTAGCTAATCTGTTGGTAATGGAAACACTACCTATAGATGATCAACGATAGATGCTAAGAGCTAACTAGATAGTTCTTGTCAACACTTGTGGAGGGTCAACATTTGTTACGATAAACGCGCACGGGGAGACAATTCGACTTTCTTGTGTAATTTGTCTCGTAACTCGTTATGCTATGAAAGGGCTACTCATAGATTAATTATTGGTATTAAGTACTACTGAAATAAAAATTTCTTTTGGTATTGAACGCCCAAAGAGCCCAAAAATGTCAAATGGGTACGACATGTTGTCCACGGTCACAGCCTTCTTTATGTAAGACAATAAAGAAGGCTGTGCCACGGTCCATGTTATAGCTATCTTCAATTTTGCCTTTTAATCAATTTTGCTATCTTACCCTGTTAGCACTGCTGAATGCTGCTTCTGGCGCATCGGGGCTGGTATCCTGGTTCGAGTCCACAGCAATCACCTCTATGGGCCGCCGTGGACGCGTGGCAGTTCGTGTGACAGTGCGTGCGGCCGTGCGAGCTCTATCATCTATTGCCTTTTCCATAGATGGTTCTTCCACATCCTCGTGATCCAGTGGGAGTTGTTCGTTGTCCGCTTCGGGCGTCTCTTTTGTTACTATTATACTCGTTTCCTATTTAAAATATTTAAAGTCAGTAGTTCGGCTGATAGGCGGTCTAATTATTACAATATCGGATGCCGATCTGATATCGATCATTCAATAAATATTTGACCTTAGTTCGACACGATCGTTATCCCCCATATTATGTAAAGAAAAGACATATTAAATAAACATACGCTAATATTAGTAGAACTTTTGACAACTTTCAAACTAATAATAACCAGAAAACAATGAATAAATAATTTACAATAACAACAAAATATATATATAGGTAATAAAGCGGTCACCTGTGTTCCCAATCGAGTTTTCTCTTGTTCGGGAAAATTATGAAGAAACGTCGCGAGGAAAGCAACTGGATCCTTTGGTTTAACGTTAGCCACTTCGGTCAGACCTTTGATCAAAGGATCGCCGAGTGCTGCAAAAATAGAATTCGGTTCATCGCTCTCGTACTGAAATATATTGTTTTCCATTTTACTTGGTAAAAACTGCTTACACTGAGCGAGGTATCTGCCTTCTTCGGTGTGAAAGATGGGAATGTCCATATGGCCGTTAGCGACGTGGTTCATACCTGAAACTATTTAATTATTCATTAAGCTGGCCTTCGACGTAGGTAATAACGCGAGACGTTCAAAAGAAAGCTCGTGTTTGCAGGTACGTATAGCTAACACCTGCACGGCTCGAATGAAGTGGATATTAAAAACCCCTAAAAATAAATTCATTATATTTTATTTACACTGTGTATGGGATTCCCTACTATATTATCATTACCATCGGAGTTTTATATCATTTATCTACGGATTGCTACGCGTACGTATATTACTTGTGCCCTTCAAGAAAAAAGAAATATAGAAAAAATCATCTTCCGATAACGGAAATAACGAAAAAAATCCTACCTAATAGGTAAATACTGTTGAATTTTGCTGAAAAAAAGAAAAAAATCGTAGCGTACTTTACCAACTCCGTATAAACTACCTGTAAATGCCTATACAGACCTGAACAAAATAAAAGCAAGACTTAAAACAATAAAACTTAATAAGGTGAAACAGCTACGTACAATTGAGAGACAAAGGTGCCTTGTGCTGCATAGTGCTTTAGAATTTACAAAAGCGTTAGCTGTTATAAAATTGACGGTGATGAAGCGATTGCTTAGTAAACACGTCACTCAATAGAAATGTTCACACGAACACGGTAGCTTTCTACGAACACGTAACATTTAGTAGATACTGACCTAAGCTTTTGTTGAATATTTTATTTAAACAAAAGATATCCTTTGGCCGCATATTCCTCACAGAGCACCTTTGTCTTGTCAATATTTCATCAAAAAGTAGGAAAAGAAAAAGAAAAAATATATATAGTGCTTTTACAACTATTACTACATACTATACTTATATAAATATTGTTTAAAGGAACTATTCGTTTTTAATTTTTTATCTTTTCTACGTCATGAATATCAGCCAAGCTGCTTCTTTTTCTTCGGAATATATTGCTCAGCATGGTCGTTATGTGAGCGGAACTTTGCATGGATAAATCTTTTTCTAGGTGTAAAAGATTAGAACTTGCCGTAGCAAAATCGTTGAAACAACTTGATTCGGTTAAGCTTAAGCACTGGTAGTTGCTTATTCTAGCTATATCCGTACTTAACGTTTCTCTGTACTGCAATCCCCTCACAGCACACAAGTGCTTTATATTATCTGTATCCTTCGCCAGCCCTGGAAAGTTTACTATTAGACTAAAACGTATACCAGCTCCTAAGAATGTTGGCCTGTTCGATAAATGACCGAGCTTGTCATGAAACACAAAATCAAGTTTTTCATGTAGATACGTCATAATGTACGATAATTTGCTATATGTGAGACCAATTTCTCCCGGAGCATCAGCCGGCGTCGATGTTACGACCCGTAAATGATCGTGAACGTTAATCCAAACCGCCACAGTTTTATCGTCGCTCACAAATACTCCGCGACCATAAGGCCATTGCTTTCCGTGAAGACGATTGCAATCATCGATTTCATCTCTGTCACAGAGAGGAATTAATACACCCGATGCAGCTAAAGCAGCGCCTATTTCAGATGGTTTTTCCAATATTTCATTAAGAGTATAATAGGAGCCTCCTTTTTGGTCAGATTCGGGGCTTAATTGTTCAATAATTCCAGAAAACTCTTCTCTCATCAAAACTGTTGTTATTATTCTTTCAATATTCTCTAGTTTTCCAATCTTAAGGTTTAACGGCAATTCAAATCCATCTAAATTCCTCGAACACTCCATTGTACCTGATAGTACAAACTCATCGCTTGTATCAATATTTAATTCAATTAATGGTTCAGATGATTCTGACAATGGTGGGTTTTTTACAAAATCTGAAACAGGATGTTGTGGCAAGTCTGATTGAATATTAATATTGTGAAGATCTTTTATTAGCGGTGTCATAAACTCTGTAAACACTTCATACACGTAGTAATCTGGAGCTGTAACTCCACCGGGGAAATCTTCCTCTACAATCTGTACAACGTTTTTGTTATCCGGAATTTTTTTAACAGCTGGCCATATCACATCGAATAGATTATGGTCAAGTTTTGTAATTCTAAATTTGATCAAATCAAATATCTGTCTTTTAAGGAATCTTCCTAAAACATGAGATGGTGTTGCTTTGTTCGATGATGCAGATAGCGGCGTTCGTGTCGGTCTAGCTGATGCAAGTAGCCTGTAGCACCGTTCCAAAGTGTCTAGTGCCTCAGGTATATCCAAGACACGCCGGGACGAGACGTGATCTTCTGGTACTGTACATATTACATTATAATAAAAAGATCTTTACGTAATTTTCAATAACTTTTTAGACATTAAAACTAAATAATTTTACATCACTTTAATAAAATTAATTATTCTATGAAGTACTTACCCTGATCGGAGAACATTGTCTGAGCCTTCTCTTCACTTATTCCGAAATCTGATAATAATTGTCTGAATGGTAGTAGAGACGGGTTTTTGTAATAATCTTCAGCAGAGCGTCCAATCTTAAAATAAACATTTGCAGTTGCAACATTATATATTTATTTATCTATAATTACTGTAAATAATGGAATTATAACAAATGGGAAATGACAAACATGATCTTACATCATCCAAATCTTTAGAATTAGCCCCCAATTGTTGTAACAAGTTGTAATAGTGCCCGTTGTCTGGTAATACTGCTGCAAAATGTAAAGCTGTTCTTCCTTCGAAGTCTACTGCAGATAATGTTTCAGGAAATCTAAAAGGACGTTTATAATTAAACAAATAATTCTAAATATGGCATGATATAATTCAACTTCATTGTAACTAGTTACCTTCCTCCTAAATATTTAATTATACTCGTTTTTCCATGTATCGTAGCTACATGTAAGGGAGTAGCGCCATTGGCTGAAATGGGGTCTCGAGCGATTGCGAATTTTCTGCGGTCTAAAGCTGCTTGCAAATCTCTTATGTTACCATCTCTGGCTGCTATGTGAACTCTATTTATTTTTTGCTGCAATCGAAATTAAATCGAGTATGAATATATGATTTCATTTTTAAGAATTTTATATTATTTTTAGGTACATGAAATATTACCATGTAATTTGGTACATTATCTAAAAAAGCTTGTAACTCAACATTGCCAGATCGTCTGCCAATCAATCTAGCTCCTTCTCCGTTTAATACTAACGTAGCTAACATTTCCATATTTGCTGTATTTATTAAGTCTGTGACTTCCGGATCGATTTCATTATCCTGTGTAGGTAAACATGTGTTAAGTTATTAAAATTCTAAATATTTAGGAAAGTCGTGTGAGGCATTCGCGGACTATGTCAACATGTACTCTAAGAAGCTAGCAAATTAATCTAAGACTTTGAGTGTTGAGGTGTACGTGAGGTATTTGAGGTGCTTTGTTCGTTCTAAACTAATAACACCACAAGGAAGGTTTTTATTGAGTTGACTTATTACCTTTAAATTCATGACGAATTTTGATTTTTTATGACATATTATTGTGTACTTACTACAACATTATTGCTGTGAACTGAGTTGTTTCTTTGAGTTATACTAGCGTCTTGTGTTTCTTGTTCAGCTTCACTGCTAATAATACCTTCTATTAGATTTTCTGGAATATTTCTGCTGTTGGCGACGTTTCCTTAATTAGCAAAACAACCAAAAATATTGAACTAGTTAGGGACCCCCATACACATTATTTTATATTAATTAAAATGTAGTGGTTATATTTCATGTGTAGAGCCAGAAGAGGCATTAGGGCTACCTCTTTTGGCACTGCCGTTATTTTTTTCTAATGTAGCGCTTTTAGTGTAAATGTCACTATGCTCAGGTTGACAAATTCCTTGTATTTGTACATCGTCATCGTCTTCACTGTTATCATGATTAGTATTACCTTCAGATGTATCTCCTTCTTCTTGCTTTGTACATGTAATATTGGCTATTTCATTTCCGTTTGTACTTTTGTCATGGTCGTTTGAATCCTCGAGTTTAACTTCATCATTTTGACCATTCATTTGTTTACTATTATGATCATCATGGTTATTGCTTTCTAATTTTTCCTCTTTTGAATCACTTTCTTTCAAGTTCTCTTCATCTGATATTTTTAATGGACTATTATGTATACTTCCATGTGGTGTTTCTGTTTTATCAATATTTTCTTCTTCGATTGGATTACCGTTTTCATTTTCTTCATGATTGTCTTCACTTTTATTTTCATCTGTATTTTCTGCAAGTTTACTGTTTAGGATATCATTTTCTTTCATTTCCTCAGTTTCAGTACTCTCTAGTGCTGTCTCTTCAGCGTTTCCTTTTGAATTCTTGTGAATGTTTTCTTTTAAAACCCTATTTTGCTCATTATTTTCATTTTTCTCCTGATCTTGCACAGCATTTTCAATCTCGTTTCCCTCTTTTTCTGTCTCAACATTCTCGTTTGAAGTTTCTTCAGGGAAAAGTTCATGTGATACATTTTCTACGTCACCGTTATCAGTGGACACGTGTTTAGCATCTTCAATTTTCTCCTTAACCTTTTTCGTCTCCTCTTCTTCGTAACTTGCTTCGTTAGGCTCAGTGGTTTCCTAAAAGTAAAAATATGATTCATGCAAATGCTTTTTGCTTGAAAGCAATGCAAATCAATTAAAACGACATCCGCAATAGTGTAACATGCGAAGCTCACCTTAGTATTTTGTGTATGATCTTCCCTAGGTTCGTTATTGCTTACATTTTGTTTTTCACTATCATTCAAATCTGGTAAATCTCTAATCAACTCATGCGTGCTACTATTTTTCAGTGATGCTATTTTATTATTTTCTACGCTATCCGTTATTGTACTTGTGTTGTTTTTTGAGGAAATATTTTCACTCGAAACCTTTAAATTTTTCTTTCTAATCTTTTTAGTATTTAGTTCTCCTATGAATTCGGTATCTAATATTTTCCAGTCCCATGAAGGTGGGTACGTACTCGAAGGAGTTCTTGGCGCCTCAGGCAATACTTTCATTAGATTTTTATCAATATCTTGAGTCCTATTGATATAATAAGCTGGGGTTTTATTTTTCTATAAAATAAAAAGTATTGTTACCTCAACCTAAATGCCCAATTATTTCTTAAAAATACTTAAGTGAAGTGCGTAACATTTTTACGTAATAAATATCGTTAGAATCAATCATAAGCGACGATAAAGAAGAGTGTGGATTTTTTTTATTATAGAGTGTGGATTATGAAAAATGTATGCCTAGATGTATTAAACACTAATACACTTACATTATCAACAGCGCTTTCGTCAGCTCCTGCGCCAATAAGAGTATTGTAAGTATGTTGGTCGTCCTTTACGACCGCAGCATAATGCAAAGGTGTTCGTCCATCGTTATCAACATCGCTGATCCCTTGGGGGTATCTTTCTATGATATACTTCAAAATACCACCATGACCCAGGCCGGCAGCCTGAGAAAATAATGGTTAATCGATTTGGGAATAACACCTAAAGCCTACTCATATTTTTTTATGAACAGACAGGATAAGTCGGGCAAAACAGAAGGTTAGGAAGAAACGACATCAGCTGATAGTCGATAAATGATAGTCAATATGAACATGAATTATTTATTTTTACATGAAGTAAATATAGCGTACCTATACAATATCATGCTGCATTGTAAATTTGGCATATCTACTTAACCATCTAGTGCCAGAAGGTATATAAAAATTAACGAAAACTGGTAAAGTGTGTCATATATAGTGGTCTGTGGCAATATGACACGCATGTAGGAGTCCATGGTCAAGAGTCAAAAAGAAAACAAGAACATATTGTAAAAAATCGTTTTTGTTAGAATTTTTGCCTAATATAGGGTGCTGTTTGTTACAATATGTTTACGCAGACCAACTACGTACACTAGGATGTTAATTCTTATTTATCTCACAATAGTCATAATAATTAATTAATTTATAATTTAATACCAAGTGCTAATATAATAATAGTGCAATTCTTCATTTGAGATGATGATGATAGATAGATAAAAAAAATATTTGTTGACGAACCTTTTACAATTAAAAAAAAAGTACGATTAATCGTCAAATAAATAGGGTTTCCCACTCAGCACGAAGCCGCAGCAAGCTGCTGCGCTACTGGTATTCAGGAGGAACCTTAAAGTGTTTATTAAGAATCTATGAACTAAATAATTAGATATTATTTTTGTAATACAACATACTTTGTGCATAGCTGTCATGTTGTTAGCATCCCTGCTGGATAGAGCCTGAGGTGGTACCGGATCGCTGGTTAATTTCAAAAGTCCTTCCAAATCGTTTTGAATAACAGCACTGTGGATGTCGCGTATCGTATTCTGTAAAACCGAGTGGATATTGAAAACTACAGTAGGTAAGGTAAGTACACACTAAAATGTAATTTTTTTAAACAAAACAATAAAAACCGACTCCAACGCCGTACCACAAACACTAAAAATTAAAAATAATTTAATTTATTACCGAATATTATTATGTATACATGTTAAATACCTACTTCTATAATAATATATTTTGGAGTCGGTGCCAATTAGCTTATTAGCTACGCAAATCATCTATACTTCATATTTTTTTTAGACTCCACAATGGCGCACCTTATTGGCACCGACCCCAAAAAATATTATTATATATAGAACTAAGTATATTAACTCTTGTATACATAATATATTCGGTTATAAATTATATTAATCAAAAATTTTAGTAAGTTATTGAAGTCGGTTTTTTTATATAAAAAAAATGTATTTTTAGTGGCCCCATGTATTAAAATATGCTATGCTATGCCTGGTTAAAAGCCCTGTTGACTTATGACTAACACCTGATCGCGCGCAATTTGCTCTTATCCGTTGAGGAGTTCCACTATCTATCTTCGAAGATGTTCATCCAGGTTTTTACCAAATTTATATTACCTGGGAAGTATACCATTTCAAACCAAAAAATATATTATATCCATTCGGTCCAGGCGTCTTCGAGTAATCGGGGAACATACATAAAAATTAAATTAAAAAAACAGAGATTCCGACGAATTGAGAACCTCCTCCTTATTCAATCAATAAAAGGAACGTGCACTAGGAATTCCCTTTTTATTCAACTTCTCTTATCATGGGGCAGTTAATATAAAAATAGTTATTTCTTAAATGAATGATTTACTCAGACTAGAAGACTTGGTGAAATTCTAGTAAAAAAAATAAGCTTTGCACCATGTATCGTGTTATGATTCGACCACTTTAATATCAAAATAATTTTGTTTGCGACAGGTGGACAAGCATGATTCAAAACAATTCCTAAGTCGATAGCATAAGTTATTATTGAAATAAGCAGCTGAGATAGACAGACAGATCACTACGGTTCCTTGTTACCATTTTAGTCAGAACCCTAAAGACCACAATGAATTTAGTGGAAGCTCTTACCATAATATAAGGCACAGCTTCAAGGAACTTCTTGACTACGGGCTGGCTAGATACTTCACTGAGCAGCCTGGCTCCCTGTCCCTCCCACACCACTCGCTGCAAGCGGCCCATGTCGCACTCATGGCACCATATCCGAATGTTGTGCCGCTTGATTACCAACCCTACAAAATAAATATGCATAAACAACATAAAAAGTATACCGGCAGTGTATATAATTCTAGATGAAATCAAACGAGTTGCAGGGAACCAATAGATTCAAGTGACACGCGCAAGACTATTGTGCATAGAAGTCGCTACGAGACATACTTAATGTGTGCACTTTTGCAGCTGTGAACAGCTATCGCCTATCGATGATGACATCGCAATGTAGGGCCCGTTGGTGTAGATAACAGTAGGGACAGACTGAGATATTATCTTAACAATAAATTCGCGGTCTACGCAATTTTTAGGGTTCCGTACCTGAAAAGGTAAAACGGAAACCTTATAGGATCACTTTGTTGTCTGTCTATCTGTCGGTCTGTCAAGAAACCTACAGGGTACTTCCCGTTGACCTAGAATCATGAAATTTGGCACATAGGTAGGTCTTATAGCAGACATTAGGGGAAAAATGTGAAAACCGTGAATTTGTGGTTACATCACACAAAAAAAATTAAATTGTGGTCATGAACTAATAATTAGAATTTTCTATTTTCGAAGTAAGATAACTATGTTAAGTGGGGTATCATATTTTATGAAAGGGCTTCACCTTTGCAATCTAAAACAGATTTTTATTTATTTTTATGCATTATAGTTTTTGAATTATCGTGCAAAATGTCGAAAAATTACGACTGTAGTTATGTAGTACGGAACCCTCGGTGCGCGAGCCTGACTCGCACCCGGCCGGGTTTTTTTTTCTTTTAAAATCAACAGATGTTCAATCAACTAATGATGTTTTCCATCATTCTGTATTCTGTACCGGGCAGACCTGTGTTTTCCTGGTAGGTACTATCAATCGATTAAAAAGTTCAAGGTAAAGTGGCCAACAATAGGGGAAACAGGTGATAAGTAAATATAGCAAACATTACAGATTTTCTAATCGTCTCGATAGACTTTAATTTTCCGAAAATTAGGTAGGTATTAGGCACAAATGATCATAGTTACCAAGTAGGTATCTACTAATTTTTAAGCAAAGTAAAATAATTTATTAAGTTAAATTTTTACGCTTTGTAAATGTTAACTTAGTCAGCACATCTGTCTAGTGTTTCTGCGTCCTATAACATTGCTGAAGGTCATGACCCCTTTCACATAATGATGGAGGATTTCTTGGGGGAATAATGCGGTGGGCTCCATAATCTTTTACGTAGGTCTAATTACTGAAGGAGTAATTTTTTACGAACTATACTAATTTTTCATCGAAAGTAGTTGTAGGTACGTATTTTCAGCATCGACGCTCATCGACGCCATTGATTTCCGTCAATTTGGTCCGCGTCACTCTCGACACATACGATTAGTTGATTGTCCTCGATATTCAAATCGATTCATGTTACAGTTATTGTATAAAGCTGGAGATTGACTTTAACATTTTGGTATGTATCGAGTTTTTGTAACTCAAACCGAAGACTGATTTCTAACGTTAGTTTGTAATGTATCATTTTGTGGTCCACTCGACTGTCGGTTGTTTCGCGTGTTCCCTTTGAGTGTTACAGTACGGTCTGCCATTTTGAGTAAAAATGGAGCACAATTGAGCCAAGAGCACGAATGATAAGTTACAAACATACGCTACAAGTCAGTCTGTGTCGCCGTATTGTACGTTGATCGCCCCTAATGGTACATTACAAACTAACGGTACAAGTCAATATCCAGCTATATGAGGTACAGCTCAAAAAAAACTAGTAGATAGCCAGTAGCCTTCCCTTCCCTTCTGGTAGAAACCGCAAAAGTAGGCCCCGAAAGACGAACTCGAGTAAGTATCACTTTTATATTATCTATGTGGGCAGAGTTTTTAGGTCTAAGTACACTGAGGTGGAACCGGGTTATGATATTATATTATAGTGTTATGACAAAAAGTAAAATAATTCAAATGTCTTTCTGGAGAGGATTTTTTTTAGGTTAGGTTAGGTTTTTAGGTAAGAAAACAAAAAAAAACAATTTGCATAGGTACTTAGCCTTGATAGAATAAAACAAATGCATCGTTGATGCAACTATAGAAGTACACTACTATGATGACCTGTAAATCCTGTAATTCCTAATAATCCGATTGGCTTCGTAGTTTATAGTGTAAGGCTTACGAATACTTGTATCAATGCAAAAAATAAATTATATTATACTTATTAGGGAATCCGTAACTCAAACGGAAAAAGGTACCCTTATAGGATCACTTCGTTGTCTGTCTGTCTGTCTGCCTGTCCGTCTGTCATGTCTGTCAAGAAAACCTATAGGGTACTTCCCGTTAACCTAAAATCATGAGGCAGGTAGTTAGTTCTTATAGCACAAGTAAATTTTGTGGTTACATCTGAAAAAAAATTACAATGTGTTCATGAACAAATAAGCTCTTTACCTGTAGTACATTCCAACAGATTTTTATGCTTTTTAATAGTTTTTGATTTATCGTGCAAAATGTCGAATAAAATACTCAAATAGTCGGTGCGCGAGTCTGATTCGCACTTGGCCGGTTTTTTATTCATAATGTAAGTTTGACTGTCCCTATTCTAAGAAGGGCAGCCATTCGTAAATTTTATTAGGGTACCTACATAAAGGAATTAAAAAAATAAAATCATAAAAACCAAAAGAAAGCCAATGGCTTTTTAATTTTTTTATCAGAATCATGTCACACTCATGTTTGCTTTTTAGATGCGTGTTCTATACAATTAGAGATTTGAATCTAAACTTTGAAGGGTCATTTCATCTAACTAAACCCGAGTGAACTTAAGCTCAAGGTTAGGTCTATTATTAACCTCTTTGATTATACTCTACAAAGCACAGATATATGTATACCTACAGATATGGAACTAACGTGGCCACTATAGTCCCTCTCGCTCAAGCAGATGTACTTGGTTGTGAAATGTTATTCCTTCTATTTTACATTCGCTTCGGCTATTGTGGATTAATATACTGCAATCCACTATTGCACAAAAACTTCAAAAAAAATATGTATTCAAAACCCGGTGTTAAAAAGTTGACGGAGTTACACCACCGCGCCTCAGAGATCTCTCTCCGATCGTGTCGGATTGCCATCCCATTTGACTAGGAGAGAATATCGAGTAGGTACACCTGTGTTTGCTCAAATACTTGTGCACTATATCTTCTGCGGAGTTGACTAGTCTTCGATTGGCTGTCGTGGCTGTAATTCGGTTAAGAGAACATTATCTTTACTATATTATTAAGGCCAAATTGTTGTGCAATGAAGGTCGCAGTCAGGTTACCTGGTGTTCAGACAGACACGTTGTTAATATTTAATGACGCGCCACGGATCGATCGCACATACCCAACAGACCTACACGATAGACATTTATTATCTGGGTATTGACTATTAATTTATGGAAGTTAATAGGCCATGAGGCCTTCAACTGTAGCCGACAGTACCAAATGAAAGTTCTGAATCTGAAAATCTGAATTAGTACTCAGCAGCAATATTTTTTGTTTTATAACAAGTTAGACAATTAAAGCTAGATATACTCGTACCTACTTGTAAAAAGCTTTTTAAAAAAAATATCACTTGCTTTAACGGTGAAGGAAAACATCGTGAGGAAACTGCATGCCTGAGAGTTCTCCATAATGGTCTCTGTGTGTGTAGTCTGCCAATCCCAATCCGCACTTGGCCAGCGTGGTAGACTATGGCCAAAACCCTTCTCACTCTGAGAGGAGACCCGTGCTCTATAGTGAGCTGGCGATGGGTTGATCATGATGAAAAAGCTTTTTAGATATAGACAAATTATATTATTTTGGTGTTGAATAATATTTTCAGAACTTTCAAAAACATTGCTGAATGAAGCAACAAGTTCGCGTGTTTGGCGGTCGGAATTATTACCGCGATTAGCATAAGCGGTTTTCTAAAACACCCAAAACAATCGAAAATGTGCTATCCATCAAGATCTGATCAAATGCTATATTGGATTGAAAATAACTAACAATGTTATCACTTTCTTATTAAATTGAGGTAATATAGGTACTGGGCTAAATTGAATTTTATAATCACGTAGCTCAATACTTACAGCAGTGAAGGTCAACATGATTACTTCGGTACCTACTTTATTTTAATTACCTATTATTTTTAATTTTGACTTATGCTGGATATTAGCTGATGCCCGCGACTTCGTCCACATGGATTTAGGTTTTTAGTTTTTAGTCGTTAGTCGGGGAACTCTTTGATTTTTCGCGATACCAAGTAGTTTAATATAACTCTCCATATTTTTAACTATAACAATGCAAAAATCACGTCAATCGGTTGCTCCGTTGCGATGACGAAGGATAAACAAACAATCCAACATACAAATTACACACTTTCGCATTTATAATATGGGTAGTGATGAATAGCACCCCGTTGGGGTTATTAGGTTAGTCTTAGTTAATAAGGTATACCTACTTATTACCTGAGTGTTAGTAGTTTTAATAAAGAAAACAACGTAGTAGAACCAGAGTCACAGACAAAATCGACAAGGAGAGGCCAATGAGTTGCAACGCGGCGTTTAATTTAATTTAATTTAAAACAACTTTATTGTTACTAAAATTACAGAGAGTAAGAATACAGGATACACTTAAAAACAAAGGGCGACCTTATCACTAAAGTGATCTCTTCCAGGCAACCCATACTTAAGAACTTATAGAACTGTAAGACGGGGAGTCGCAATGTAGTTATAAATATATATATAAATAGATAAATATGTATGCCTATATATATAAATAGATATATAGGCATACATAAACATACACTCTAATAGGTACATACTATACAATATAATGTTATATAGTATAATATAATATATACATATATATAAATAATATATAAAATCAATGTAATGTAATTAAACAATAATACATAGCTAACTGTACATATTCTTATCGCAGAAAATCTACAGTGACAGATAGTGTTTCTTAACACGGTTTTTAAAGATCGCCAGCGATTTGGAGCGTCTTATTTCGACCGGAAGTGCATTCCACAGCGAAGCTGCTTTTACAGTGAATGATTCCGCGTAGCTATGCGTATTACATTTGGTCGCTTTAAGGGGACTCAGTTCGGTGCTTTCTTCATACAAACGTAGGAGGGAAATTACAACAATATTCGATATTGTACGCACAAAACTAAGAATTATATCGATTTATCTCGTCATTATCTAGGTTTATTGATATATAAAACATTGAAAAAAATATTGATTTAAAAGTTACGACGCTCAAAAGATTCCTATTTTAACACTAAATTAATGACAACTTTGGGCGTAAATAAATAAGATTAGGGATATGAAAATTCTAAAACAATTTATCAATAGACGTAGTTTATTTATTCATTAGTTGAAATAACTTTACTTTGCAAACATAAATTCAGCAGTTTTTTCTCAAAAATGCTTTTCCTAAACCCTTTTCGCGCGCTTGATTTCGGTGAAAATCATCGTGCCTCTCAACTTTCTCATACAATGTCAAGTGAAAAGCAAACATGTTATCCACGTGCGCTGCCAATTTCGGTCGAGCGTCCTGCGTCACCTTAAGTCGTAACAGGAACGCAGGCCGCGATTACGTTCAAAGGAGCTAAAGAATTTAAACTGATCTTTAAGGTAGGGTGGTGACCAGGGATTGCAGGGTGGCGGCGTTGCACTTGCATTACGAGTAGATATGGAAGCGGCAGCTTAGAGAGCCAGAGGATGTTGGGATTCTTAAATCTTATATTTTTTTAATTCATTATAGGCACACGTTTGACCACAACACCTGCAGATGGAAAGTGATGATATGGCCTAGGATTTGGCGCGTTTACCTAGAGATGCCTATTCACCCTTGTTTTAAAGATACCCGGATTAATCGCGGGAAAGTATTCCAAACCTTAGCCATGCGTATGAGGAATGGTGAACCAAAACGTTTCGTACGTGTAAATGAAATGAGGTTAGATACTGAAATAGCGATCCTACAAGGAAGACAGAAAGAAGGGAGGACAACTAGATTAGGAGACACGACGTTGCAATGTAACCCCCACTAGGTTGACAGACGGTATCAAACACGGAGAAGAGTCACTCAAGTCTACATCAAGTCAAGGATACAAAAATGTGGATTGTGGAAATCTCTACAAGATATTATGTCCAACTGTGACATCGGTTGAGACGAATGAACAAATGAACTTTCTAAGCTAAAACTAGCTTCAAATCGAAAGAAGAAATATTTAGGTTGGTACGTATGTTTGTAAAAGAAAATTTGTAATTCCGTGGTTCGGAATCAACCTTGAAGGTATAAGCACCTACGTAGTAAAGTAAATCATTGTCCGAAATGAAAAGTCAGTTAATATGACACGATAATGGGCGTGGCGTCAATTCCGTGAAAGGCCGTAAAGTATAATATTCATGACCACGCAACATTTGACCAAGCCTTTGAAAGCCAAGCCTTTTACATGACACAAAGATAAATAACCCATACTTACTAAGTAATATTATAATTACGATAGTGTGTCTATCTGTCTATGTGCTAACCGATTTTGAAAAAATATGTAAATAAGTGTACCTACCTAACTTGTAGCTACACTTATTCTGGAAAATTAAAGGATTCCCACGGGATTTTAAAAATACCCGTCAATAAAAAAGCATATTGGTAACATATTATACCGAAATATGTAGGTATCTGCGTGTAATGAAAAGTTCCAGGAAAATTCACAGAAAAAGTAAAAATTGGCTACGCGGGCTACGCGACGTAGCACTATGCATCGCCTATGCCCTCTAACTTTTCATGCGAGGGAAAAATGGGGAAAAGCGAATAGTTAAATGATCTATATGTCATACAATAAATGACCACTGAAAGAAATAAAAACAATTTAAGTATTATTGTTTCAAAAAAATCTATTAAAAAAATCAAAAAGAAAGACTCAACTTCAGAAATATATTCTATGGTAGGTATGGTATGTACTGTACATACATAAAAAAGAGGGAACTACCTAAACTCTATCAGGCTCTACTACTATTACAAAATACAAACTCTATTATAATCATTGAGAATTAATATATGTCTTGTATATAATCATGCCTAATACAATATGTAAATATAGCTTATGGTGAACATGGTAAATAAGTTTAGTTTAGTTTATTTTGTTACCTAAGTTATTTTGTTATATAAGACTTTGTTGCTGGAGACAAACTTCTATTAATTTATTTATTTTCACTAAAATTTGGAATAATGCCTTTTGTGTAGAATAATTAGAATTTTAAAGACATAAATTAAAATATGTAAGTAAACAGTTAAGTTAAGCACTCACCGGGCGGGTTGGCGTTGGGTCGGGCGGGCATGTCGGCGTCACGGGGCACTGTGGGCAGCGCGAGCAGAGTGCGCGTGGCGCGGTAGTGGGCCAGCGTGCGTCCGCCCGCGTCCCGCGCGCCCCGCGCCGCGCCCGCGCCCTCCAGCAGGGCTGCCGCCGCCGCCTCGTCGCGGCAAGCGGCGGTGTAATGGAGTGGAGTGCGACCCTCCTACCATTTCATCACCATCAACCAATCTACTACACTATTGAACACGTGTCTCCTCTCAGAATGAGAAAAGGTTTGGCTAAAGCCTATCACGCTGGCTAAGTGCGGATTGGTAGACTTCACACACTTTTCAGAACATTATGGCGAACTCTCAGACAATGAGGATTCCTCTCGATTTTTCCTTCTTCGTTAAAACAAGTGCTTAAAAGTTAAAATGCTTCGAAAAGTTTTAGGCGCGTCCCCAGAATCAAGAAATCTCGAAAAGCTGCCGAGACGTCTTAACTGATATGATAATGGAGTCGCTGGACACAAGCGACACAGCGTCGTGTTACATGCCAAATTTTAGCCCAATCCGTCCAGTAGTTTGAGCTGGGCGTTGATAGATCAGTCAGTCAGTCAGTCAGTCACCTTTTCGTTTTATATATATAGACATTACAGAAGAATCCTCACAGAGTCCCTTTGATGCACCAACTGAGGGTAGTTGTCGACGAGCCACGTCACGATATCCATGTAACTGTAGAACACCGCTTTGTGGAGAACACCGACGCCAGCTTCATCGAAGCACGCCACGTACTTGTGGCGATTATGATCGTGGTCTAACAGCTCCTGTATTGCCAAATAAAATTTAATAACATTGCTTATTGAAAAACATTACAATATTACTTAAGTATTATTTTAAGTGCCGTGTGATGACGGCAGATCACAATATTAGTTGTCACCAAACCTCCTCTTCCAGTGGGTGTCGTACGAAGCGACTAGTAAGTAACCAGTTGACAACAATGACGACGATGACGACGGTGATGATGATTTACAATAGACGCTTTTCAATATTATAATATTAATGGGTAAACTAACTGAGACTGAAAAATCAACGTGCACCTCAAACCGCTGGATGTTGAAATTTAAAAAACTTGTAGGTTCCTCTTGCAAATTATGTTGACATATTTTCAAAAAATATGACAACCCTAGTGTTAGAAGTTAGAACATTCAGTAATCAGAACGCCTACACAAGTTCTAACCTAAGACGTAAATTGATGCTGTTGCAATTTAGATGTAATGCTACTGTGAATTGCGGAGAGTATAGAGCGCCGATCCACTATTGAACTGTTTAGGCCACAGCCCAACTACGCTGGCCAAGTGCGGATTGGCAGACATCACACCTTTGAGAACATTATGACGAACTCCACCATGCGGCTTTCCTCCTGATGTTTTCTTTCAAGTGAATATTTTCTTAAAAGCATATAACTTCGAAAAGTTAGAAGTGCGTGCCCGTAATTGAACCCCCTAACCCTCTAAATAGGAGATCGATGTCTTGACCACTAGACTATTACCACTTCTTATACTTAACTACAAAATAATTAAAAAAATGTTACCTACCAATGCCACCTGGAGTTCCAGAAGTGAACCTTTTTCAACGGCAGCATGCAGGGCATCACACTTGATGATCAAGTTGGTCAGGTATCGCGACAGAGGCAGGGCTTCCGCCTCCGCCAGCAGCCGGTGGCCCTGGCCCGCTAGGATCACCCGCTCCAGCTTACAATCTGCCTTGCCGCGCACCCATTGACGGAGCTGGGCTGACGATACTACACCCAACACTAAACAAAGAGTGAATGATCAGACTCCGCAAAAAGTCGTAGCAGCCGAGTCAGTAACAATTTTTTTTTTAAATATTTCAATTCATCAAATTGCCCGTAATTTAACATGTACCTTTTTTATGTCATCACATTATTTTCCTGAAAGATCCGTATTTAAATTTAGTATTTTTCAATGATATAAAAACAACTCAATAGAAATGAAATCAGTCGTTTAAATGAAATCACTGTTCAGTGAGTGCTACGAATTTGCTACGAATCTTCGTAGCATATCGCGCGCGATTAGATATTTTACCGCTCCAAATTATAGAGCCTGTTTTATTGGTTGGGTTGAAGGCCTCTTTATCAGTAATTTGATAAGGCAACTTTGATACAATTAACACAAAAATATTCCCAGAAAAACAATGTTATTCGTATCGAGGACAATACCAGAGTAAGCTTGTAAGTTAGTAGGTAATAGTAAAACTTCTACGTAGCAATAGTCTATCAGATACGTCCACAAAAGATTAGCTGATTAGTTAGTGGGTGCTGTTTCAAGCTTTTCTTTCTGTATTTAGTAGGTTGGACGATATTAAATCATAATTTTTGAAATAGGTAAAAATAAAAGTGCATTGCTGCATGCAAGAAAGCATTGATCAGATTCGCTCATGCAAATATTTTGCAGGAATGGAATTTAAAACCCTTTATTAAAATGAAATTTGGAACAAGTTATCTGTAGTTTTATATTAAGAAATTCCGTGGAAATGATCTCATCTAAATATTTTAATTTGGATGTCTGAAATGTTAGGCAACTGCCTTTGATTTGTAAAATTAAATTATTAGGTAGGGAAAGGCTTTTTGTAGGCGACTATAACGTACATAAGTATTATAAAAAATCATCATAAAAAACTGGGCGGTTAGTGACACAAATCAGGATAAAGATAGCTTGCCCGCCTGATCGTTTGCTTTGTCGGACGCACTGCATCTAAGGGTGTTATTGCATCCTATATTATTGCGAGTCAGATCTGATTTTGTACGCATTATACCTACAATAAATGTAAGATAAAGAATATTTTATCTAATAATTATAAATACTATCTGTCCGTCCGGGATCCGGGAGTCCGCGCACGCGCCGCGGTTTTGCGGCGCGTGCGCGGACGGTCTCCCTTGAAAAAGGACCCCGGATGGGTTCGAAACTAGTCGGGCTAACGTCGACTACACACGTGAGTAAGCCGGGACAGATAGTATTTATAATGGAAATCACTCACGGTAGTTTAAATTTTTATCTAATAATATTTTATATAAATCTTTAAATTTTATTGTAATATTTTCAATTAATAGGAAGATACAAAAAACAAAAATACCAAACTTATTCTAGAACATAAAAATTACAAATCGAAAATTTCATCTAAACCACCGCAACGAGGCAGGGTGCCCAGAACGCTGGCAGCGTTACCTCGTTGAATGGCCAGACTAATATGATGACTGAGGTAACTGCCTTTTTTTCAATTCAAAAAATATATAAAGAACTGCGTTTTATTACCTAAAAAAAACCACCCTGTTTATAGTGTTTTCATGGGCAAGCAACTTCCAGATATAAGATTACAAGATTTATTCTTTAACAGCCGGCAGTAGGTAGCCAATAGCCACACACCTATATGTAAGTATACCTATACATTTGACCTTAACCAATATACGGACTTGCATTATGACTATTGCGTAGAAGAAAGTTCGTGTCAAACGGGCTTTATCAGTACCTTTTAGCGTGGATTTTTATGCAAATAGGTACAATAGCCCACTTGTATGTTTTTTCATCGAACTATACCCATTTCTATTTATTCTCACTATAATTACGCAATGTCCTTCATTACTTGTACCTATATGCTAATATGAACTTAATATGCTACGCTGAGTTGTTTTCTAAAACAAAAAATAATTTACCCCATTTTAAGATTGACCTTGT
Organism: Maniola hyperantus; assembly: GCF_902806685.2. Classification (NCBI taxonomy): domain Eukaryota; kingdom Metazoa; phylum Arthropoda; class Insecta; order Lepidoptera; family Nymphalidae; genus Maniola; species Maniola hyperantus. Next base: position 9,498,443 of record NC_048550.1, read on the forward strand.
TCATACATATTACTACTTAAAACCACCGACTAAGTATGACATCTGTTTATAATTTATCGTATTTGAAGGTAAATGTCGTAAATATAACGCGTAAAATTTAACTTATCACGCACCTTTTCAACTTTTTTTGTCAAATTTCATGCCAAATGTACGATTTTAGTCCTTATTATAAAGGTGAATCCGTGAAACCGTACTTTTGACATGACATTTGACCTATAGAGTTAAAATGGCGCGTGAGGACTGAGGAGTCATTTTATACGGACTATAAGTAAAATACACTGACAGAAATTGATACTTTTTAGATAGATAATCAGAATGATCCTGTTTAACTAATATGAAGTAGAAGATAACCGTGACTTGATCCGGTTGGATTTAGGTTTTTTTCAGATCCCAAGGGATCTTTTCCATTTTCAAGGAGGAAAATTAGCCTATCTATCCATGCACGGGATACAAGCTATCTCTGTACCAAATAGATGATGCTTGCACCTTCGTCCACGTAGAATTAGGATTTTAAAAAATCTCGCTTACTTAACCAGTACCAACTTACGAATGTTTTTTATTGCAAAATAGGCTTCCGCTTGACGACAATTATTATGCGTTATGACAAATAAATGATAAGGTCTAGGTTGGAGCTTGCTTAGAAATCTACCTAACTCGATAGGTAATTATTTCGTCAAACGAATGGGCCGTGAAAAGCAGACAGACCATAGAGACAGACAGATACCTACAATTTCGCATTTATAATAGGTATACTTAGTAAAAAAAAGTAAGTTACAGTAGGGCCTCAGAACGCTCTCGAGGTGTGAATAATGAATATTTATAAAGGTGGATCCGGTGCGGGTTTAATTATTGTCGAACAGATACGACGCACGGCACCATCGGTGACGTCATTGGACCACCATGGCTAGACAACTTACTATTAATTATAGATTCTAAAAGTGTGTAAAAAAAATTATTTGATAGGTATAGTCCGCGAAAGGTCGGGATATAAGGCGAGGGGACGCCCCCGCACCCGCACGTCACCTGCGCTCTCCCGCATTGGGTTAGCGGGATGTGCGGGTGTGCGGGACGTTCCCTCCCCGATTGCCATTTCGAACTGTCGCGTACTATACGTACCTGCTGGTAAATACCAACACAAATATTTCCAAAACCATATATTATATACCTACTTAGTCAAATCGGTGGTTTCTAGGTTAACTAAAGTAGATAATCTTATGTAAAAATGTTCCAAACGTTTTTAAAATTATGATTAATTAATTTAAATGCCGCTAATAAATAAAATTTTAAACTATTGAAAAGTCAATTTGAATAAAAAATCTTTCTATATTATTCATCCCTTACACACTATATCCAAATACAAAGAGTAAGGTACTACGAGTATGTACATGCTGTAGGAAAATACCATACTATAAAAATAAAGATAATAATTTAAACATTTCCAAACAGCCCCTCGAACGTATCAAATATCATATTGTATAGGATAATATAATTGATGTTGACACGTATTATACACTGCAAAGGTGAATACCCGATGGTCGACGAACCTGCATCAATATTGAAACCCGTCATAAATTCCTATTAACCTACCCGTCACGTGTGTACACTTGTACAGCTGGACTAGTAGGATTTTTCATTGCTATTTTACTGCATATTTGAGAATTCTACTTATCAGGCACTACCTACATATGATACCTAAGTAAATATTATGAATAAAAATAAATATAAATATAAATGCTCGAATTTCACTTTACACATGTACCTACTTATAATATTATTATTGTATCATTTTCTCGCAATCAAAGTGAAAAGCAGAGTGCAGAGAGCAGAGTACAACTCGGTCATAAAACCCATTTTATCCTTCGGGTCTGGTAGATAAACGTGTCACGGATAAAATGGCTTGTTTTATGTCCTTTGTTGTACAATCTACTATTTTAGGCATGTTTAAGCTAGTTGTAATTATTATTAATATAATATGATTTAAGAGCATTATTTTTATTTGAGAGCACGTTAGTCACGCTGTCATTTCTAGATACATGATCCCTCGCCTAATAAATACTTTAGATAATAAATTTAGAAATGAACTAACTAGATTTAATTTAAAATATAAGCTAAAATCCTATTATATTAACAAATTGTAATGATCCCCATTTTACATACATGATCCCTCGCCTAATAAATACTTTAGATAATAAATTTAGAAATGAACTATCTAGATTTAATTTAAAATATAAGCTAAAATCCTATTATATTAACAAATTGTAATGATCCCCATTTTTGTATGAAATGTAATGTAATGAGAATTTCTATAAACAATTTATATTGTTTATAGAAACACTATTATTATTATTATGTATTAAGAAGTAGACGGAATGACACACTTTAAACCTTCGTGGTTTTTTGCTGTGTCTAAATTGGATTTGATAAACATTCTCTATGTTGGTAATTAAAAAAAAAAAAAAAAAAAAAAAAAAGATGGATTTTTTATAATAAAAGCTTGTGTAGGTCCTAATTTGATTTTATGCAAAAAAAATTGTTTTCACGCGACAGCACGCTAAGGTCACGTTCACAACAATTTTGTAAATGATGCATAATTTGGATATTAATTTTGTAAGCTGACCATGACCGACCATGAACAATAATTTGAGATCTAAATTCTAAACATAATATTGTACTAACTATATTGTCTTCTACCATCTATTACTTCTGCTGTGATGTTCATTCCCAAATTTAACGTCACGGTTAATTTTGAACGAAAAAGTACCCATTATAGTAGATTATTCAACATGGGGGGTAATGTAATGTCTTACGTCACGGGCGCCGCGCCAGGATAAATCCCAAGCGTAACGAGGGATTTTAGAGTAACTCCCGAGCGTAGGGTGTTACATCTAGAATCCTGAGTGAAGCGCGGGGTTTAGGGCCGCCCAAGACTAAGACAGTATTACCCCCAAGTTCAATACTCTACTTTCACACCTCGCAGGACAATAAAATCAAAATCTGTCTTTAGAAGTTTCTGGGAGCAAATCGTTTATTACATAATATTAAATAAATTACACTTTGAGCTTTAGTAGTTTCCGGAGTTAAATTACTGCTGCTATTATTTATTATACCTACCTACTTATCTTTCTTCTTTGTCTTTTTAGAATTAGTTTATCAAGAAAAATCAGAATTTTTCCTGTATTTTTTAGAAACTATTTAGAAAGTTGTAGTTTTTAAAGCATTAATTTTGTTTCACGTATTTAGATAAGCCTACTTGTAGATCGTAGATATATCTAAATATATTTTTTCTACTTGAGAAAAAAATGTTGAGTAGGGCTACATTCGTAACTTTATATTTCTAGTTTTTATGTGGGTTTTTAGATGCTTTATAATACCGTTTGTTAGGCCCTTTTGGCGTTTCAGTATTAGTTGCTGCGGGTCATTACAACCCGTATCGTTATTACTTGCATATCAGCTACACACACGTTTGTTGTATTTTGTTATACTTAAATTCTATATTGTAAGAAGACGGCATTAAATAGTTAGAGCATTGATCAGAAAACTAAAGCGTTCTTAACTACTTATTTAAAATTATTTTTATGATGTCGTTCACCAACTCGATCTGGCCTCGGCGCATAGGCTATTATCACGATTCACGGCCATGGCTAGTAGGAAACTGGCCTTTTATATTGCTCTTTTTATATTTAGCACTAATAACAGCTTGATCTACGCAAGATATTTAAACGTCCACAACAATGGCCGCCTTATCTTAGGACTCACCTTGATTATTTGGAGGCAGCAAGCGTTTTGATAGAGGGGTTTTGAAAATAAGAAATTAGTTAAAACTTCACTAAAAATGTCTGCCTGAGAGTGATCTTAATGAGGGTACAGACTGTGGTGTCACCCAAGGCAGATTTATATCTACCAATATTATTAATGCATCCTATAATAAAAATAGAGAAGTACGAGTGCAAAGTTAATTTATAAATTAAGCGTCTTCCACATGATGGTCGAAATTTTTATTTTAAAATTTCGATTGATGAAAAATGTACTTTAGATATTTCAAAAGTATGTTTTTATCAATCAAAATCTTTTAATTGATGTTGATCAAACACAGTAGTTTTTAAGAAATCGATCCTGCAAGGTCTAGGGCGTAGCGCAGTCTGCCAGATCTAAAATAATTACCTTTGAGTAATGGCTACGAGTAATATAAGGTAGGTCTTAATACTAATTAATAAAAGGCAATTCACTATGGGGCAATTGTAGCAAAAGTCACGGCATAATATACGCCAACTATCGCGTGGGCGTGCGAAACTAGTCATGCTCGCCACGCCACCACCTACATGGCAGATTTTCTGCTTCGCTTGCTTGTCACCGCAGTTTTTACTTTAATTACCATTTTTTAAATGAAATATTAATGTTCTTAATTAGTTATTTTCATTTTCAGTAGAAATATTAATGTCCTGAGTTAGCTATTTTCATTTTCACTTTGTTCACCCAAGTGTGAAAAAAGTGGTAAACTAGATCATGTCCACGACTTCGACCACGTGGATTTAGGTTTCTAAAAACCGGCCAAGTGCGAGTCAGATTCGCGCACCGAGGGTTCCGTACTACAGTCGTATTTTTTCGTCATTTTTCACGATAAATCAAAAACTATAATGAATAAAAAATAAATAAAAATCATTTTCATATGATATGATACCCCACTTGGTATATTAATCTTACTTTGAAAGTTGAAAATACTAATTATTTGTTCATGAACACATTTAATTATTTTTTTGTGATTGAGATTTTTGAGTTTTTCCTTATGTGTGCTATAAGACCCTACCTACCTGCCAAATTTCATGATAGTAGGTCAACGAGAAGTACCATATAGCTTTCTTGACAGACAACAAAGTGGTCCTATAAAGGGTTCCGTTTTTTTATGAGGTACGGAACTCCAAAAAACCGGCCAAGTGCGAGTCAGGCTCGCGCAATGAGGGTTTCGTACTACAGTCGTATTTTTTCGACATTTTGCAGGATAATTCAAAAACTATGATCCATAAAAATAAACAAAAATCTGTTTTAGATTGCACAGGTGAAGACCTTTCATATATTAGTTTTAGATATTAGTGGAGCGGTCAGTATTTCGTATTTTTTTTGGTCGATATTCGTAATTTAAGCAAAGTGATGTCGAATTTCAAGGTGTTCTTTTTTGTAAAATTCTAAAATTATTTAATTCCCAGGTGATATGGTTCCATTTTTTATACCAGGTGACGTCAACTAGGTGATCAGAGTAGAATATAATAATGAAATGTGATCTTATTTTACAAACGCTCAATTCTAGGCATTAAATATCAGCTTTTGGTAAATTTAAAGCAACTATATTATTTCAGTTAGCACTTTGTCTTTTACAAAACTGTCAGTTCCTTTGTTTTCTATAATTTCTAAAGTATAGTGATAGTCGTGTGTCCGCTTTTCAGGCAGCTTGTCCATGCTAGACACGAACGTTTTGTTTAAACAGGCAGAAAGCTATCACCTTCCTGGGTTGTTTGTTATCACTTTCTTTCCATTTTAGCATCATCGCGTAGACTTCGGGAGAGTTGACGTGCCCCCAAAGATACTATACTAACGTGCAAATGGGGTTATAAATCATTACGATCATAGGGTTGTGAGAATGCCGCAGAAATCGTTATCGATAAAAGATGCCGTTCGGACGCAGGTAAAAAGTATGGACACTTTTTATAACCTGTTATGACTATCGACACATCCTTTTGTTACTGTTACACACAACACCAGAGCATCAAATTCCAGTTCCATATGGCCTGTAAGTGCGAGCGAGAGGTAAAAAAATGATTTATGACCCAGTTCGCACGTTCGTAATAGCCTTAGTATAATTTATTTAGGTGCCACACCTAAAGTACTATATTCGCTCATTCAAAATTCAAAGAATTATGAATATTTACTTTTAGTCACAATACTCGTAGTAGGTATCTATACAGGGTGGAACCAGAACGCTAGTAAAAGCGAAGACAGGTGACAGTTACTGCCTACCTACCTACTGATGATTACTGGTATACCAAAAAAAAAACGCGAAAAAAAACCTATATTTTGTAAAAGTTCACGATATATTCCAAATAAAACATCTGATTAACGCTAGAGGTCAACGATCGCTGCGTAAGTAGGCTACTTGGAGTCAATGCCACGTCGTAGGCGGGACATTGACCCGAATTTTGCGCGCTATACATTGCGGGTTTGAAAGATACTAATTTACTAAAACTACAAAATGAGGCGAATGGTTATTGTTATTGCATTGTGTCTAGGTAGTATAACAATAACGCTAAGTTTTTGCTAGCGTGCTGGTTACACCCTGTATACTTAGAACAAGGAAGTGCTAGAAATCAGAATCTGTCCTTACATTTTGGTTGACTGTAGTGTAGGTAGAGTCCATTTTGCATGCCGTTGTTGCGATCCAGCAAACACTTCTTTGTACTTTCCATTCCAAAAGAAATTTGAATATTACCTAAATAAGTTTTATGAAGAGAGATATATTTAGCAGTAGCATAAAAGACGATAAAATCATCCTAGCCATATCATGATCAAATCATAAAGTTGTATCAAACTGAAGCTTTACTAGGCTAGCTTTACATTATTTTTTATCATACGTTGCATATTTTAAAAGATCTACGCGTTCATACATACATATTTTACGACTTTATTTTATACTATGTAGGGATAATGTGTGATAACCTAGAGGTTAGGACGTCCGCCTCCTAATCACGCATCCCCGGGCACGCACCTCTTACTTTTCGGAGTTATGTGCGTTTTAATTAATTAAATATAATGGTGAACGGTGGTTCCTCATATCGTGAAGAAACCTGCATGCCTGAGAGTGCTCCATAATGTTTTCATAGGTGTTTACCAATCCGCACATGGCCAGCGTGGTAGACTATGGCCAAAACACATCTCACTCTGAGAGGAGACCCGTACTCTGTAGTGAGCCGGTGATGGGTTGATCGTGATGATGATGAGAGATAATGTTGGCTTATATTACTTATTTTCTGTGGTGAAGTCCTGTTTCCCAACATTTTATGATCGTCGAGTGCAAAATGTAGGCTTGGATTAGGACGCGTCTGAAGCCACGAGCACTATATAATGATAGAAACGTGGACCCTCTCAAGCTTCGTACCAGTCGTGGAAGTTAACTTATAAAAAATAGATTGCTTAAGTAGATACAATTGATTACTTCTGGTTTGAAATCTATATACATGCAGGCAATTAGGTGTCTATATCCATAGCATTATTAACATGGAGCCATGGAACGTGGTCATTTCAAACTACTTATGTACCTAGGCAGGCATCAATCGATTTTATAGCCCGTTGGCACGAACGATCGAAAATGTTCCTTATCAAATATTTACCGGTTACCTGCCCGCCCTACTGACACCACTCATTGTATCGAATATTCTCCGTCACAACAAAAATGAACTTTGACCTGAACCTCGCCTTAAATATGAATTAACGCACCTTTTCAGAATACGTATCTAATACAAATGATGGTAGAACTACCACAAGTAATTAGCTTTTAAGGGTGTGTTTGTGATGCTTTGCAAATATGTTAAAAATATGACAGTTTTTCGGTATCTTTTGTGGTTAAAATATACGAAATTATATGAAACCACAGATTGCTAACCATAGATTGGTCCTTTATCTCCAAAGTTGGGTAGTTTTTGATGAAAATCATTATTTTTGATTCTATAAGAACGATTTGCATTGCCTCTTCACATAAAATTAACGATTTAGGGTCGAGTTTAGGTATTTTTCTCTGTTTACGTACTGATTTTATCTTCCACTAGCTTATGCTCGCGACTTCGTCTGCATGGACTACACAAATTTCAAACCCCTATTTCACCCCCTTAGGGGTTGAATTTTCAAAAATCCTTTCTTAGCGGATGCCTAAGTCATAATAGCTATCTGCATGCCAAATTTCAGCCCGATCGGTCCAGTGGTTTGAGCTGTGCGTTGATAGATCAGTCAGTCAGTCAGTCAGTCAGTCAGTCACCTTTTCCTTTTATATATTTAGATTAGCGGATATAAGTATATGTATCTCAAAATGTGGGATAGATAGAATCAAAATTGTACAAATAGTATTAAATCAAAAATAAAATAAATCATCGTGTATAAATTTTTCACGTATTTTGTGTAATAAAGGTTATTTTGATATTGGTTTGATTTCAAAATCATATTAGTGATCAATGACCATACAGTCAGCGCTCAGCAGGGGGTGGCAACTTTGTATGGGGCCACTGCAGACTTTTTTATGGAATCATTTAGAATGAAACAAAGAAATTCTTTGTCTCATTCTAGACTTCAAAGTCAGAGACAAAGTTTCAAACTATAAACAACTGGCAACTATCTACTCTATGGTACGTTTGTTTTTAGGTTGTTGGTTTAAATATGAAAGTTTTCTTTCCCAACAGTTGTGATAAATTTGTATATTTTTAGTTGTATTTCATGTGGTTTAGTGTTTTTGCTTCTATTTTTCTCTCCCTGTTAGCTTGAAGAAACTCGCAGCAGTGTGATTGAGACTAGAGAAAAATAAGGACAGTGACTTATTGTTTGTGACTCTTTTCGTTTGTAAGATTAAATTTATCATGTCTGATAAATATAGAAAGCGTGTTAAGTGCTGTGCATTGGCTTTCGACCCAACACTTACTATCCACTCTTTACCAAGAGCCGGAAAGGCATCTAATTATGCAAGGTAAATATTGTCGTGTCCCTTAAGTACCAGCTGTTCTTTTTGTCTACAAACCGGCTAAAGAAGTCAGAAACGCTGGTGTTTTTGATATTTTGGTTTATTATATAGTATTATTATAATGTTTCAGGCTTCGAATTTGGGCAGAATATTGTTTTGCCAATGTAACTGAGTAGGTGTTGAAAAGCTTGCACACCAGCAGTGTGCCTGGCTCACCAGCAGAAACATTGCAACAACATTCAATTTCAGTGGTATGTACCTAGTAACTATACATTTCTATTGCAATTTGTAAAAAATTCTCAGAAAAACATCAATTGTTCATTTTGCCTTATTTTAGAACCTGTCCTAATGTGCCTATCTTGTCTCTGCCAGCAGACACATCACAGCAACATTTAATTCAAGTGGTACATAATATAGATTTCTATTGCAATATGTACCTACTTAATACATTCTCAGTAGAGAAACCAATATATTGATTGTGTATTTTGCCTTATTCCAGGAACAGTCAGTGTGGCTTCCGCAACCCACTAGGTACCAAATGTGCCTATCTTATCTCGGCCACCAGATACATCACAGTGGTATGTAATAAGATACATCACAGTGGTATGTTATATAATGTTTCTATTGCAATTTTTTATAAATCATCAGTTAAAAAAATGTAATAATTTTGTGTATTTTGCCTTATTTCAGGACCTGTCTGTGCTTCCACAAACCACTACCAAAATAATATGCCTATATGCCTATCTTGGTTCTGTTCATTATTTTATTTATGATATATTGAATAAGTAGTTCTTGCTATGTAACATTCCCTAGTTTGAAAAACATTTCAGTATTAGATCTTTAATAATAATGAATCTGTTTAAAAGATAATAATTCTATTAAGATTTATTACTGTAATCCAACTTTGGTTTAACTTTAACCTGTTTTTGTAATTTCTTCATTATGTATGCTGTGGATTATGACATAGTTGTAATAAAACACTTTAAAAGTACATTTTTTTTACTTCATCTAATAGCTTAGAAAAAAAATAAGTAAAAACATAACTTAAATCTTTGTATGGTTTTCACAGTATAATATAAAAATTTATTTCTAAAAATTATAGCATTTTAAAAAGTTTTTACTTGTTTTATTCCAGTTTTGTTATGGCCGCTTTCCAATCGCCATAAATAATAATCTTTAACTGTGTAATAAACTCCTCGGTTAAAGATTATTTGGCGATTGAAATGCGGGCCTAATATAGAAAAAAAAAAAAATACGGGGTTCGTAATTTCGCGCCAAAAGTTTAATTCTATGGAATCACTAATAGATGGCGTGACGGTGCATAGTCTGCACTTTATTTGTATGTAGTTGGGCTTCTTCTCCTGGAGTAAATGTGTTCTGTGGCGCTCAGCCACATGATTAGAGTTACGCTCAGCCGCTCATTTTGCAATACACCCTTAACTGATCAACTGATCGTCTTGTTTAAAATCGGCTAGGCCGAAGACATCACTGGGTCGACTTCCTTCATTCAACTCACTTTCTCGGCCTTCGTTTTGCTACGCAGGTTTTCATTCAGGAGTCAGGACCTCATTCGCGAGCTTCTGGCTTCGCGCTTTATATAAACACTCTAGGGGTAGGACAGAAAAGACTGCGTGGAGTCGATATAAGATTATTTTCTGGGCTACTTAGTTATGCTACTCCTGCTACGAATGCATACTAAGTATGCGTTAAGAAACTAATTTTAAATGCTTTAAATTTTAAACTTCACAAGCGCTAGGATATTTTTTTTACTAAACGACATTTTATACTGATAGCCAGCTGCGGTTTAAGTCTTTTGTATGTACCTACAATACATATAATATATGTATGTAGGTACTATTATTTACGAGGTATTATTATTTACTTAGTAGGTAGGCCTTTAAAATTATTTGCAGATTTTTCCATCACATACAACTATTTAGATGGCTTTTTCCTTATGGTTTTTCCACACCAAGCACTGTTTAAGGTATGAAGGCAAGCGGATATACTGAACAAAACTACTTCGTCAAGACTACGCTTACGAGAACAATCTACCACGAGTATAATGCGTACACGCTATCCAACAAGTTGCAGTAACAAAAAATGTATTCATGTGTTCAATCATAGATAATTCGCTATTCGCTATTCGTACATGAAACGAACACCAAAATATCGAGACTTCGTCGACGAATAATAACATTTATTCTACCCAGTAATGCTGGTTTACCACTATGATACCAAGTAAGTATAAAGCATTTTGATGAACCTATAGTGGTTTACACCTATGTCATCAAAACATATTTTATCATCAAAGCATTAATGATTATTAACTACCTACTGGCTCATTTTCAGTGGTCGATGATTCGGTCGATACACAGCATGCGGGAACTAAGGCGGGAACAGTAATTAAGAAACGATGCATGACACGAATAAAGAAAATGGATTAGTACCGACCAATGGAATTCACTAGTTGATAGAAACTCGCACTTTGTCGATTATCGACAATGGGTTTCTCTATAGACCAGTGAAAATGAACAAAAAGCTGTAAACCAAGTCTGGGATATGTGATCCCAAAATAATTATATTCAAGCCTCTTAAAGTGTTTGCTATGAATTTTATATGCATAATTCATTTCAACTATCAGGACTTTCTAACAAGCTCTTATCTTGAGTTAAATCGTCAACCTAAGCAAAGATAATATATTAATTTGACCTAAGGTAGGTACTTAATATCAAGCCTGTCCATGACACAGCAACATATTTAATAAAAAACCTAAGTTACTTATCCTTTCATAGAGTCTCCGTTTCATGATTGGCTCTCCATGTACGAGTAAGAATGATTTGAAACTGTTTTATATCTAAAATCGGTTTGGGGTGAGTCTATTGTGTGCATGTCGTAGGAATGAGGTCACATTATTACAGAGTGAAGTAATCAACTTATTAGGAAAAGTAATACGGTGGACACAAAAGAGTCAGCAGGTTTTTAACAAATATAATATATTTCAAAAACTACGTATAAGAACTTATTATTATAATATGTGTTATTATAAATATGTACCTACCTACTTATGACATCACATATATTTTATGTGGCACTGCTCAAAATAGTAACAAATATCAAAGATGTTATTATGGCTGATCAAAAAACAAAGATTCTCAAAAACATTCACGTACACCGTGAATGTTTTATACACCGATATCCTAAATTTATTAATTGAGAGAATTAATAATATAAGTAATATTACTGATCGTGTTTTGAAGATATTATATTGTGTTTAGTTAGAAATAAATATAAACTGATTTGAATTATGATGGTTTTTGGTAATTTCATTCGAGAGCAATTAGTTTCTGTTATTTCTTATTTAGGGATTCTTTGCTGCTTGAAACTGTTACATTTATGTTCAAGCCAATATTTTTTTTCATTTTAAGTTGTCCATCGTTGATTCATCATCAAGTTTTTCTTTAACGGCTGAAAATGACAAGGAATAATTAATATTCACTCACGAAATAAACATATTATTTATATAAATAAAGTTATTTAGCCTCGTGGGTACCTTTATTTAGTTGTAAATTTAGTATTCGATGATATAGTTCACTAAATTTTTTTTGACGCCTCATATTGGATGAAGTTTTTACTACTAGAGTCGGTAATAAAATATAGTGTTCAAGGTTAGGTTCCTCCTTATCTTTTTTTCTTGATGAGTTCTTTTTCACCACTAAGCGAGGATATTTAAGGTGTGTCTTGCCTGTGGTATAACTACTGCCACTTGTAAAATCTTGAGTACTAGTATCTTGATTTGTAGGTTCGGGTTTAATTGTTTGTATAGGTTTACTTGGACTAGATGTACGATAGCAGCATGTTGGTGCCCTGGCAGTGGTGGACCGGGGTGCAGCATAGCTTGGTCCAGGAGAACAATCTTCTTGTCTAAACCGCCGGTCAGGTCGCGATTCTGGAAAGACTAGGCGTTCATAACTTTGGCGGTTTTTAAAAAAACTTCGATCATTTCTTCGTTTATCTGCGATGGTGGTATTGGCGGTGTTATGATCACTAGCAGCTATATCTTCGTTGCCTTGTCTATTTTTGTGACTAGCAACTATAATATCTCCAGTCTTACCGACTGGCCGACAGTTATTTTCATGGCGATGATTAAGCTTAACAATTCTGTAATGACGGCGTTTTCTCCGTTCTACGTGAGCTACTCTTTCCCTGAGTAAGCTGTCAATCAATTGTTGTAAGTCTGATCTTGTTCTATATCGATCTGGATGATGCACCCGTCGCGCAAGACGAGCATTAGGCCAGTGGGTACGGCAAACGTCTTCGTATATTATATCACTTAGTACAGCTTCCCGAGATGGTGTTAATTTAATACCATCATCCCGCGGAGCAAACTCTCCCTGAGCTAAGTAATGAACTGTATCCATTAGTCTATAGTCCCTTACTGGATTGAGCTTGTGTCTTATTTTATGAACTCTCTCTGCAGCCATTTTTGAACCATCGTCTCTTTTACAAGGAACTGATGCACACTGTCGCTTACCTCTCGCTGTAATTCCGTCATACAGTGTAAAATCACGACCGTATTGTTCAGAATTATGTTCTTTTTGAATAGTTGTAGCTTTACTAGCTGATAAAGGCGCTGGTTGTTGAGAATAACGTTGAAACGCAGATGTTTCGGGGATATGACTATATTCAATATAGCTACAGCCTGCCCTTCCATGGCTTGACGAAGCTCTCATTTTATTTTCCTGTTCTTCTTCATCAGATGACGAAAATGGAAGATTAGGGTCAAGAGAACGAAATACCATTTCCTGTTTTAAAATTTTTCTTTCTAATTGTTCTATCCTTTTGTTTATGTGAGAAATATAAAGTGGTGAAGTTTTTTCATCGGAAGGTATTCCTGTTACAATAAGTGTTCCGATATCAACTTTTTTCAGATTTGTTTTGCTGTTCTGAGTAAGTTTATCAACTTTAGGAAGACTCATATTTATTTGTGGTTCGGAGTAAATATAACATTTTCCTGCTGAAGGTTCTTTTGTATCTTTGATGGAAATTTGAGAAGAGTTTTCAGTATTTGACCATTGTGAAAATTCCGTAGAACTTTCTACAAGTAAAGTACTTGTTGATGTCCTTTCGCCAATAATTTCGCTCTTTACCCGACCTTTTAAAACATGGATAGTGCCACAAGGAGCTGAATTAATTGTATTTGATACATTTTCACTGAAATCTAAGAAAATTAGAGAGGAAATCAATTCTAAAATTATATTTGAATATATTATATTCATTGAAATAGGTATATCTATAGGTATGCTTACGTGTTATAAATGATGAATGGTCTCCTATAGCAAGCCTTGAACCTGATCTCTCTGAACGCTGTAATTAAAATTTTTTGTTTGACCTTAATAATTTGAGTAAACTACTTAATAAAACAATCCTGATTTACATAGGTAAATAACTAACATTTTTGGAATGAAATCTATTCTTTTCAGCTATATATAAAGTTTTAATTGCTGGTGTTCTTGGTTTTATTGAAACAAGTACTTTTTTACCTGAGTTTTTTACATTTGAACCTTTTTGTACTATTTCTGAAAAATAAAACATCACACTTAAAAATTGAAAACCAATTAAAAATAGGAATGAACTAGATACTAGATATTTAAATTGATATCTAATAGCAATAAAATTGAGGCATTACAAATTTTTAAACCTGGGGTCAAAATAAACTTTACCTCTACTTTAATATCTATTTAAAAAAAACATAATATAAGTATAGAATTTTTTCATTATATTTGACGCTGGGCACCTATAGTACGCGACCTGGTCGAGGTGGCAATCGGGCTATGAGGCGGAGGGATGCCCCGCACACCCGCAAGTCCACGTAACCCACGCTATGCCGCGCCGGGTTACCGCGGGGGCTGTAAGGGTGTGCGGGGCGTCCTCACCCGGATTGTCAGCTCGACCTGTCGCGTACTATACCTAAAAATAGTTTTTTAGGACGGTTTGATTTTTCAACAAGAGAGTCGTAGTTGACTTCTCGTATTAATTTCTCTTCTTGAATGGATATTATTTTCGTCTTAGACGAAGACTGTTTATTTTCCATCACATTTTATTTTCTTCTTCCCGAGCATATTTATTTCCTGATATGTTTAAAATGTGATTAAAACAATAATTTGGATAAAAAGGAAAATTTTACATCATTATGCCATTTAGACAATGTAGGTATGATTTGAGATGTCCCAATTCTTTCAAAGCGTTCCTTCTTCTTTCTCTCTGACTTTAAGAAATTAAAGTTTTATTTCTATTTTATCTACCTATATATCTTGATTTTCTTTTTGTACTCATAATTTTTTTTTCTTATTCTATACTAATATTAGACAGAGTAGGAATTTTGCGAGTTTGTACATTCGGAACTAATGCACCAAAAATTCTTTCCCCATTTTTGAAAGGTTATTACATTATTCCAGACCGACATAGATTATATACACGCGAGTGAAAATAGGTGGATAAGCTAGTTTTTTTAATAAAAGGAGAAACTAATTTACGATTTTGCATGTAAATCGTAACGAAAACCTAGGTTTTCTCAGATATCAATGGGCTTTCTGCATGTTTTTTAAATGAAGATATTCTCTGTCCACACGGGCAAAGCCGAGGCCGGTCAAAACATCATTTGATTCACTGTCTAGTCAATAATGGATAGAGCTCGTGAGAGTACTTCAGAGCATAGAAATATGAAGTACAAAATATTATATTATTGCAGAGAGAAATACCTATATGCTGTGCTGTCCATTCAGGAATCACAAGGACTTGTGAACAAAGATACATTTCTGATGATAATAAGAACCTTATACTTTTTGAGGAAGGCATTTCAAAAATAGAAGATATTGAAAAAAAATTAATTATCTATCAAAATTGCTAAGCGTGACGTTTCAGTCATTTGTACTTTTCTAAAAATTGTTAGCTAATTTTCTGGTGATAAAAAAGCGAGAGTTAGGGGAAAATTAGACGTATGGATGCTTGAGTTGCTGTAGAGGATGTCCGAACAAGAAAAAAATAGTGGCGGAACCGCCCAGGTAGGCTCGGTTATAATGGTGGAGACGACGACCGGCAGTCGCCACAATAAGCCCTGCCGACCCAACGAGCTGCTCCACGACTCAGACTTACACCAAAAGTACTCAAAGGCACCCGTCATCCCTTGTAAGTAATCTCATCACTAGGTGGATTTACAACAGAAAAATGTTACTGTACAAAAAAAATTGAAAATTCATTAGAGTGCAAGTAAAGCTAAATTAAATCATTGAGGTAGATTTCCAGTTTAAATATTATATTGTACCTATTTAGACTAAAATCTGGCGCGTAGATAACTAGTTTTATTATTAAAAAACTATGAACTCTGCTAAGATTTGGATACAAGACCAATTAACTCACAAGTTGTAAGCCAACAAGTAAAATGTTTCAATAATCACAAACGCGGAACTTTTTTTAATATAAAAGATACATCTTTCAACAGATTTTTAAATCCACCCTGCTGAATGTGTTTTTTTAAATTCATTGGATCGTTCTTGCATGTTTAGTAAGTACCTACTTACATAAATAAAATCAATTGCGTATAAATAATTTTGCCACCCGCAGCCGAAGAATTGAAACATGTAGCCGAAAATTCAGCTGGAACAGATAGCACAGGAATTGAGGAGCAAAAGGAGTGTGAACATGGTAATCAAGATACCTAATATGATTGCATAATTAAATTACTTCTAGTGAAAGGAAACAATCAGTTTTATTTCAAATTATTTTTGTTTTTACAGCGATATCTTCTGCTAAGCACAAGCATAGCGTCGCAAAAAAATTATCATCTAGTACTAAGAAGCGGGAACCTTCCTCCGAATCGATCACATTAGCAACGTTAGAAGTTGTTAGAAAGGTAAAAAACATACCTATATCAGTTTCTAATTTCTACTAGCTTATTCCCGCGAATTCATCCGCGTGGACTACACACATTTCAAACCTCCATTTTACCCTCTTAGGGGTTGAATTTAAAAAAATCCTTTTTTAGCGGATGCCTACGTTATAATAGCTATCTGCATGCCAAAATTCAGACCGATCCGTCCAGTAGTTTGAGCAGTGCGTTGATAGATCAGTCCGTCAGACAGTCAGTCAGTCACCTTTTTCTTTTATATATTTAGATAAGCGATTGTCCGCGATTTCGCTTGGCGAAAATTTAAACATCATTTTTATTTCCTATTCCATGAGCATTCCAAAAATTCGGACTTCATGTATTCTTTATCTAAAGGGAATCTCGCATATTATAACGCGGTTGTGTTTCGACGCTTGAATTCTATCAACGTTGGTGAGATGGTGAGGTATAAAATCTTATACTAGAGAAAATAATTAAAAATAATTACAAATTCCCAATTGCCTCCGATACAAATCAAATCCAGGGAGAGACCCCCTACTTAATGGATGACATCAGCGCTCATCACTGCGCTAGGGAGGTTGTTAAAAGCTTTATAAAAACAACAAAATATGTTCACGCGATGCGCGTGCTTTTGGTCAATTTAATAGATAAGATATGCACACTATCCTAAACGATAAATTGTAAAATTGTGACACATGGTATTTTAAATAGACGATTGTAACATGGTCTGAAATTGCGCTGGGATTTTTTTAAATTCTTTCGTCAGTGTTGATAGGATATGAAACACTAAAACAAAAGTTCTAAAATAAGTCATGACAATTTTTGAATGTTAAATCTATATATACATATATATATAAAAGAATAGTTGTCTGAATGTTTGACTAACTGACTCATTGATCTATCAACGCACAGTTCAAACCACTGGACGGACCAAGCTGAAAGGCATGCAGATAGCTATTATGGCATCCGGTAAGAAAGTAATTTTTAAAAATTCAGCAACTGAGGGGTCAAAGTAGGGGTTTGAAATTTTTGCAGTCTACGCGGATGAAGTTGCGAGCATAAGCTAGTCTATATATATAAAAAGAAAAGGTGACTGACTGACTGACTGACTGACTGATCTATCAGCTCAAACTACTGGACGGATCGGGCTGAAATTTGGCATGCAGATAGCTATTATGACGTAGGCGTCCGCTAAGAAAGGATTTTAGAAAATTCAACTCCTAAGGGGGTGAAATAGGGGTTTGAAATTTGTGTAGTCCACGCGGACGAAGTCGCGAGCATAAGCTAGTATTAAATAAAACATTAGATGAAAAATTTATGATTGAATGTAAAAATATCTTGTTACAGAAAGCCATACCAGATGTACAGTCCGATTCTATTGTTAAAGAAACGAAAACAGCAAAGAACACATCAAAGGAGGATGACAACGACAGTATCTCGGATGAAATTAAAGAGTTGCAGACTCCAGAAGTGGGAAAGGAACATTCGGAATTGGTAAAGTAAAAATAGTCTCTTAAAGATCACACAATAGATGATGATTAGATGTTGTAACTTGTTGGATGATTTAATGATCATCGTCCTCATCGTCGCGGCGGCGTCGTCTCAAATCGATAAACATATTATATAACCCGTCGGAAATATCTGATAACCTGGTTCAATAGCATCATGCAACGTGCTTGCGTTGGCAACGGCTGGTACTGGCAACGGTACTGGTAGAACGTAGTGTTTATATACTCTTTGGGTACTGCCATAGGCGAAAACGGGCGAGCTGCAGGGAAGCGCGATGGGAAACGCATTCCAGCGAGGCGCTCAGATATTTCCGACGGGTTCAGTCCAGTTGAACAACCAAGAGAGTTCTCTTAAACGCATTTCTGCAAAGCACGGTCTTATGTACGAATTCGCATACACCACGATTTCGTGACACTTGTGGTCTGCAGCGGTGCGTCTTTAGTTAGAAAGACATTATACTTACCTTGAGACCTCATTGAATGTTTTTCATGTTGTTCATTGACCTTTGCAAGCCCCAAAAGGTGCGCGGCAGCCCGCTTACTTAAATACCTACTTAGGTACTTGATTTATCGGAAAACAAAGAGTTACGGTTTAAATCAATGTCAAATTATGATAGTCGTTATCACATCGTAATGAATTCCGTTTGGTTGATGATTAGGTAGACGATAGGTTCTGCTTTAGCCAATTCCGTTAATCATAGGTCAGTGGTGAAACATATTGTCTAATGGACTCCTTAGGAATATAGGATTTCTGACTACTTAACATTTGACACATCGTGCGTTGTGACGATTCGTGCTAAAAACCCGGCCCACTATCCGTTGTTAATGAATCTTATTTGCAATTGTTGTAGTCGGATGACGAAGAGGCAGGCGGGCTGCCGCGCACCGACTCCCGGGCGTCGCGCATATCCCGCACCGTGCAAAAGCTGTTCTGCTGCGGAGTGGCATACGAGGCCCCCTCTGAAGAGAACGTCTCTACGCACCGCGGCTACCCCATATAGACATGCCTCTACACATCATTCAACGCACCCAGTGTGCTTGATTCCCCGACCATTATACTAGCTGGCCATTTTTGATTGCCAGCTTACGAGTAAGGGCTTCCGAGACGGTCAAGTCTCTTGCCGTCAAGCACGTAGTTTTTTTTGTCAAGCAGCTTGAGCCAGCAAACGGCGCTTTTTTCATATCTCGAACACTGTACGAACATCGCGTCAAACAAAAATATAAACAATACAACACATCAATCACCGTCAAGCACGTAAATGCTTGACTCAAGCATCAAGCAAACATTTTAAACGGTCAAAATGCTTGGCCCAAGCATAAATCTACGTACCTACTTGACTTGACGTCAAGACGCTTGACCGTATCGGAAGCCCATAATTAAGATCATATAAAGGTACGTGCGTGAATTCTGTTACAGTTAAGTTTTGGCTGGGGAGATTGATGGACTTCTGTAACATGCCTTAAATCCATTAAAGTGAACAGGTATTTAAATGCTGGTGGTTAGGAATGGCCAGCTGGAATCATGAATGTGGCTGTGAATGTGTGTGTGTATTTATTTGTGTACATAAAATTATAATATTAAAAATGATCTTTCATTGCCTTTAACACAATACAGGGTGTAACCAGAACGCTGACAAAAACGAACACAGGTGATAGTACTGGAGATTACTGATATTCATGATTCCACAAAGAAAAACGTGAAAAAAATATTAAACTCATATAATTTTGTAAAACTGTACGATATATTGTGCGTAAGTAGGCCACTCGGAGTCAATGCCACGTCGTAGGCGGGGCATTGACCCGAGTTTTGCACGCTATACATTGCAGGTTTGAAAAATACTAAATCCCTAAAACTACAAAATGAGGCAATTGTTATTGGTATTGGATTGTGTTAGAGTGTGGTAGTATAACAATAATCCTAAGTTTTTACTAGCGTTCTGGTTGTACCCTGTATATCGAAATGAGTGCGTCTCACTATTCCCGTAATGAGCTTTCCCATTGACGGTAATGCTGATACTACTTGTATCATTATTCCCGTTGCGTTTTTATACCGCGTCTATTCGTGACCAAGAAAATGCTAGTTTATTTCAATAATATTCTTGACTCTTTCATTTTATTCATATTATCAGACTCAGATTATCCACTAGATATTGTTTCATTATGTCTAGTTGTGGCTATATCTATAAGATATCGTCAATTTAAAAAAACAGACTTAAAAAAACGCTCTAAATGGGAATACCGAGACAGTAGGAGGACACGAGTTTCACTACTTCCATTCGTCGTTAAACCAACTCTACTCTGTTATTAAATTATTAATAATTCTTATCCTAAAGACTACTGATTCTCCTGTCATAAAGAAGAAAGAAATCTCTTGGAAAGACAAAGAGTACCAAGATAATGTTATTTTACAGGTAAAGTGCTTTTCCAAGTAAATGATGCCCTTTTATAAGATACTAGCCTGGACTACACAAATTTCAAACCTCGCCCCTTAGGGGCTGAATTTTCAAAAATCCTTAGCGGATGCCTACGTCATAATAGCTATCTGCATGCCAAATTTCAGCCCGATCCGTCCAGTGGTTTGAGCTGTGCGTTGATAGATCAGTCAGTCAGTCAGTCACCTTTTCCTTTTATATATTTAGATGTCACATATAATTAATAAGTGTACAATAGTTTGTTACCCGTGGTATTCGGTACAGTAATCGTCGCTTACTTGGGCTCTGTGTGGCTCCGTCGACGTATAACACGTAAAATTTAACTCCTCACGGATCCTCCACAAGGATTTTAGTCCTTATTTTATAGGCGAACCGTACTTTTGACATGATAGTTGACCCATAGAATTAAAATGGCGCGTGAGGAGTCTTTTTTTACGGACTATAGCTGTATGTACCTTCACGAGTAACGAGACAGGAAACACCTCGGTTGTCGCAGGGACTGCTTCCTATTTCGTGGATGCTTTTACGCCCAGAAGACTGTATTAGCATCCAGGAAACAAACAGCGGAACAGGTACAGGTAATTTTGCTTCCTACCCAGACTCTAAACACTTCATATCTTCCACCAAATAATCCAAAAATCAAGCTAATGCGCTGTTACGTGAATCACCAGTGACCAAAGAAGAATTATTATTAACATTTTTTTTCAATTCAATGTTCTTATTTTTAATAGAACTAATTAATAATAGTTATTATTATTATTATATTTTTAATAGACTAAGCAGCTTTCGCTAATGCGTCTATATCAGAAGTGCTTCGAGTTTTCCAAATGTAATTGTTTCTAAAAATAATTTTAATCTTAGGAAATAGGAGCAAGAAGTGAAGCGTGGATGTTGGATCGCAAAGCTTCGGTGGGTCCTTGCTATAGACCTGGCTTGCCCTTCGAGGGACCTTCAGGAATCATGATTAACTTACCAAAGGTTACCTTGAAATTTGTATCCTTAGAATCAAGACAAAAATATTTTGGGCCTGGTTTACTTCACTCGCTGGCACTGGCGAACAGCGCAGCGCGTAGGATACTTAGCTAGTCATTATCTGCTGGTCAGTGTTATTCAAGAACACTTATACCAAAAAACGTGGTAATTTTCAAAAACATTCATTTTTGATACATTCGTTTTTAAATTCCCATATTTTTGGCGCTCATACAATTATTTTTACCAGTTGACGTTTCTTATTTCCACGGAAATAGTGGGATCCACCTAAAGGCTTTTAAATTCAAACACGGCAGTGTTGTCAACTGCTATGTAGTTGCATTTTAAGATGTGAATTGCAATTTTGAATTCAGCTTGCAGTCCAACTCCAGACAGTCTGTCTAAACCCTTACATTTTATCTTTTACAGAAATCTTTCAAGTCTGTAAATCAGCCATCGGGGATTAGTATTAACATATCCAGGGTACGTTGTTTTCTTTATTTGTAAATTTAAGTATTTTCAAGTATATCTACTAGTTAGTTACTTACTCATGCACCATAAACTTTTTATGTCCACAGAAATGTTTAGTAACCAAAACGTCCAATGTGGACGAATCCAAGCAGCCGAGAGATGAATTAAACTCTGAAATTGTAAACAACTCAAGTGTAAGTGTATCTTCTAGTCTAGTTAAACAAAGGCACATTTTTCTTGGTCAATAGATAACGGAATCGGTGTGCGGAAGTTTTTTAAGATTTGCCATTTGGCTGCATTGTAAATTCCTTTCGTCGCTATACCGCATGTATGTCCCGCATACGGCGTAACGGAGAGCGGGTGTTCGACCGGCTAATTTCACTAGCCCTATACGTGAGTCCCCGAGGAGCAAGTTATCAACCAAAGAAAATGAGCCTCTAGTTTTCGAAGCTTCGGAAAAAAGGATTTCTTCTGTTACATTAGCAGTTCGAGATGGCAATCGGGGAGGGAACACGCCCCGCACAACTACACAGTCCCTGCACTAACCCGGTGCCGGCGAGCGCGGGAGGTGTGCGTGTGTGCGCCGTCCGGGGCGTCCCCCCGCCTCATACCCCGATTGCCATCTCGACCTGTCGTGCACTATACATAATTATACCATTTTGCTAACCAAAATCCCTTTAAAAAGTAATACACATCTGTATTATTAAATGTATTATTTTTGTATGATTTCGTTGCTTTCCGTTTTCACTTTCAGGGCAAAAGCGAACCAAAAATAAGAAATTGCATCAGTAGCATCAGGGAAATGCTATACAATGTCCATAGTAAAATAAGAGGCGTTTTTCAGTAATTTTTAACAATAAATTATATGTTTGTTTTACTTTTACATAATTAAATAAATAATTTAATAACTGTCTCTTGTATTATCACAAATTATTTTACTGTTTTATTAATAAATCTTTAGATTTGAATTTAAAATAAAAAACTGAAAATTACTGTCGATTTTTTTTTTTCACAAAAACTTCAAAAAGAACAAATATAAACAAATACACGAGTAGTTAGGTACAACTTATAAGATCACAAAGATTGCGTCGAAGCCTGAAAGCTCCATATAGTTACTAAGTACTTACGCGACTCAGAATTAGCAGCCCACCGCATATTGCTATCCCAATACAACTTCTACTAGTACCTACGGTTGGTTTTCTTGTCACGCTGATTGTAGGCGTAGGCTGACTAGCTTATGTACCTATTGCTAGGTCAGGTGCACTCATATACCTATAGTATAGTAGAAACACTTCATATCCCTATAGTACGCGACAGGTCGAGATGGCAATCGGGGTGGGGACTGGGGACGCCCCGCTAACCCGCAAAGCCCCCGCACTAAACCAGTGCGGGATAGCGCGGGAGACGTAGCCTCACTACCCCGATTGCCATCTAGATCTGTCGCGTACTTATACATATTAATTTACAGCGCCAACGATAAGCGTGAGAAGAAAACCTTAGTGTTAGTAACAACTTAGTGATATAGGACAAAGGGAATATGATGTACCTAAAGAGAGATGGATGAAAAGTTAGAAACCGCTCGATGCTCAAGAAACAGTAGTGGTTGGCGGCAACTTCAAAGTGATATCAGATAGTTTCAAGATTTCTTCACACAATCTCTATAAATCTTCTCGATTCGGATGCTTTTAGGCACATTGCACACGTTGCAGGCGGGTCCCTTTAGCGGCATCTGATGCTTCAAGTTGAGAGCTCGCGCGGCGTCGAACTCTCGGTCCCGCGGCCTCCAGCACAGCTCCGTGGAACCGCACACGCAGGTCATTTCACGGCATATCTGACACAAGTGGAATATTTATTACGATTTTAAAACCCCACGATTGCAAATCCTGGGCTCTGGAGCTGTAAAATGTCTGAAAATTTTTCTGCGATGAAAATGATGCATTTATGTACCTGTATGACAAAATATGTACCTATTACATTCTTGGCACCATTCCAGGCGGGCATGATTTGTATAGTAGGTAATTAGATAAGGCTAGCTTTAAGTTTTATTGTAATACCTAGCCACCCGCCCCGGCTTCGCATGGGTGCAAGTTCCAACGTAGATACTAATGAGGTGTCAGATATCTACTCGTGTGGTGTCAGTGAGGTATAGGCGCCGAGACACCGCCGTAAATCATAAAATTGAGTATTGTGAGCCAACCTTCAAAGATACATGTATGCTATCGCGGACTTTTTTGTAAAACTTTTTAAGACGAACAATTTTGAATATATATTGTTTTCATGTAACTTTGACCATTTAGGCAGCGCACGCCTCGGAAACTCACAAATGAGAGGATTTTTTCCGACCTAATTCACACTATTTCAATTTCCCTAGGGATCTCTAATTTTTTGAGAATTAAACTATACCTATAAACCTTCCTCTTGAATCACTATATCTATTGGTGAAAACCGCATTAAAATCCGTTGCGTAATTTAAAAGATCTACGCGTTCATACATACGTACAGACGCGAGAAGCGACTTTATTATTATATTATTATGTAGAGATAAAAAAAAAATACAATTGCTAAATATTATGTACCTACCTACTGGTACGCAATACTAAAAAAATATGTGAGTACATCTATAGTACGCGACAGGTCGAGATGGCAATTGGGGAGGGAACGCCCAGCCTCATACCCCGCCTCATACCCCGATTGTCATCTCAATCTGTCGCGTACTATAACATTTGCAACTGAAAAAGAACTCACCGAGGCAAGGTACTCATCGCGGCAAGAGTCGGGGTAGTCGCACGTCCAGTTGACGGGCGGCGCGCACGGCACGATTGGCGGCGTGCAGCACGTGCCCGGGTGTGCTACGCACGTCGAGCAGCAGCAATGCTGGCACATTGTATACACCTGCAACAAAACTTTTAGTGTAAGGCCCGAGTGCCAGCTCTAGTCGAGCATTAGGCATGGCTGGTGCAGCGTTCGTTTCAATCACATGTTTATCAGGGGTGTTACGGATATTGGCATCCGCATCCGCAAATGCGGAACATTTGCATTATTTCAGACATCTGCATCCGCATCCGCGGATGTGTGCTTCTAATAATTCACATCCGCAGCCACGGATGTCAAGATGCACCTGCGACAACCCTGGTTCATAATTATATCCAAGGATCCTGAGCCTTAGCGGTAATGGTCCAGACACTATATGCATAGGTAATCAGCGATACGCGAAATGCTAGTGCTGTGTAGCTGTGGCCTTTGTAGGTGATAAATAGCACTGACTAAAACCTACAGTATAGTACGCGACAGGTCGAGATAGTGCTGGTAATGTGCGGGTGTGCCCCCCCCCCCTCCCCCTCCCCCCACCTCATACCCCGATTGACATCTCAACCCGCCGCGGACTATAGATACCTTCAGAATTCAGATAAAGATCATGCTTATAGATCCTACCAGCCATATCGCGCGAGCGATTTCATCCCGTACGTAAGGCAAGCAGTTGCACAGTAGACAGCACTCAAACTTCGATAGTTCTGGAATGCCCAAGTTTTTTTCTATGCCAGCAGGGCCTAAAACAACCTGAAATATTTAATGTTGATTAAAAACTAACTATAACGAATATAAGGTAAAAATTGACCCTCTAACAAATAAACCTGGAATAGCGGTGGAATAGTTATACTCTGTTTTGTCTTTTTCCTTCAAATGTCAAATTACTGATGACAGAGAAAGACAAAACAGAGTATAACTATTCCACCGCTATTCCAGGTTTATTTGTTAGAGGGTAAAAGACTATCCTCACAACATCAAAAATCCGAGCTCCACCTAAAAAATTACGATTTTTAAAATCAGATTACTTAGCGATTTTTTTCACTCATGGTAAACCTGCGCATGGCTGGTCTCATGTATGATAGGAAACAACAGCGGTTAGTCTTAGAAATTGTTAAGTACTTAGTTGGAAATATTGAAGAAATATTATAAAACTAAGGGTGTACATTGAGCACATGGATGGTACGTGCCACGGGCCACGGCGTAGGCGCCAGCCAGGCAGGGCGTCATGGTCATACAGCCCTTATCCTAGCAGACTCCTTCCGTGCCACTCATGACACATTCAGTAGGATACCTATATATCCCTATCTCACCTCACTCGCGAAAAACTGACAGTTAGGAGCGCAAGTGCCGAGCCTGTCCACATACGCGCACTGTATCACGTCCTTGTTCCCCTGCAGCCCCTTGACCACGTTGATGGCGGTACGCGCCACTGCGTAGGCGCCAGCCAGGCAGGTGTCACGGTCATACAGCCCTTATCCTAGCAGACTCCTTCCGTGCCACTCATGACACATTCAGTAGGATACCTATATATCCCTATCTCACCTCACTCGCGAAAAACTGACAGTTAGGAGCGCAAGTGCCGAGGCTGTCCACATACGCGCACTGTATCACGTCCTTGTTCCCCTGCAGCCCCTTGACCACGTTGATGGCGGTACGCGCCACGGCGTAGGCGCCAGCCAGGCAGGGCGTCGCGGTCGCACAGCCCTTAGCCTCACACACTGCTTCTGTGCCACTCATTATGCACGATGTTACGCACTCCGTCTGAGATTTAGAATAAAGTGAAATTTTAAGGCACTAAAAATACTTGTGCTTATAATAATAATACCTATTCGGTATGCAATTTAGTTTAGACATTGTGTATAATCAGATGTAACCATTACCTGTTCTTGCGATAGTTTACACGGATGTACAGCGGCCGAGAGCACCGGCACCATGGTCTGAGGCGTCGCGCCGCCAATAACTGGCACGCGGACGGATTCCGGCGGAACATGCAGGAAGTCAGCCAGCACGGTGTTCGCACGGACACAGTTCAGCTCCACACAGCCTAGGAGCTTCCGCGGGTTATACACAGCACGCAGACGCTGTATCTCGCTTACTATGGGGACCATACTTTCTACTGGCTCCGTTGCTACTATCGTGAAAGCCTAGAAAATAGAAATGTGATATTTTCAATGAAAAAGCGGTGATAGCCTAGTGGTAAAGACATCGGTCTCCTATATGTGCGTTAAATATCACCTGCTTTAACGGTGAAGGAAAAGATCGTGAGGAAACACTAAGTTGGCGTGGCGGACTATGGCCTAGCCCTAAGCCATTCTCATTCTGAGAGGAAGCCCGTGCTCAGTATTGGGCGATCATGATGATACAAGCTAGAAGTTAAGGTCGATCTAGAGATTTTAAACAGAAAAATCATTACCGAAGGACATGTGTTGCAAATCTGTAGAGTAATTTCAGTTATGATAGGAGCGCTGTTCTCGAAGGTGTCGCAATTGTTCCTTGCAACTATTATGACAACTCTTGCACTCTGTTAAATAAGTAAATGTATAAGATTAGTTAACAAGCAGACATTTCTAAACCCACTTAGACCCAATTTCACCAAGCATTTAAACCCCGTTTAGTTAAACATTTGTAATGCTAATTGCTATCCCTTTTTGGCAGATAACATACGCAAATTTTCAAAAAGGAGACATTTGTATGTCTCTAGAATGTTAACTAAACCATGATTAATTTGCTTGGTGAAATTATGCAGTAGTCGTACCCAGTCGTGGACAATTGTATCAACGTGCATTACGCCGTACGTGCCCACGACTTATTAAAGTTTTAGGTTTTTTAAAAATCCCATAGGATTAGGTGTTTTAATTATGCCTGATAAAATATAGCCTAAGTATATTAATGTCCAGGTGGTTGGTTAATTGGATATATTACGATTGCATCCATGCAAAAAATCACGTCATCCGTTACCTACTCCGTTGCGGCGTAATTGAAGGACAACCCAACAAACGAACACTTTCGCATTTTATACTATTAGTAGGATTATTAAATACTAGCTATTATTATTACGCTTATTTAGAAGTTAGAACAAACGGCGAGATAATTTACTTACGCTGTATTTAGCTGTGTCATGGAAGTGTGTATGTGTGTGTGAATGACAAATCCGACATGAATATAGTACACGACAGGTCGAGATAAACCGGTGCGGGATAGCGCGGTTGAAGTGTGGTGTGTCCGGGGCGTGCCCCTACCTCATAGCGCGATTGCCATCTCGACCTGTCACGTATACTATAGGTATCCCTCACCTTAAGAGCATCGCAAAGCATGTGACGGCCGGAAAACGAAGACACTTTACACTTGGTGTCAACATGGCTTAGTTCCATGCCTTGGCCGCAGGTGGCGCAAATGTCATACAGAGCTATCTCGTCTAGCAAGGGGCATTGCTTCAAGAGCAGCGCAAGAGGTTGACCTGCAAAAGAAGTGTACAAAATAGTAGATAGACTGCGCGTAGACTCCAATGACATCATGTAGCGTAGAGTTGTAGCTGATAGTCGTATCTCGTAGCAGAACGCCGTAGCAGATCTACGCTGTAAATCCGCTACGGGATAACATCGGACAACTACGAATTACAGAAGAAAGCCCTAGACATACTTATTTGATGTAATAACATCACCCCGAATTCTGATCCGTCAGGGGTTCTCAACAAACCAACAAACAAACACACTTTCGCATTTAGAATAAGGGTACTGATTATAAAATATACCCTGAGTAATTACATATTTTACGTTTACTAGCCAGCTTAACATCGTTGCCAATTGCCATAGTTCACTCTGTCGCTGCGAAGTGGTGGCTGGTGTTGATAATGTATTCTCTGGTATTCTCTTAATAGTATTACTTATTTGACTTCATTTGTAAACACATAGGTACCTGTGCAGCCAGCAGCTCCACAGATAGTCACTTTCATACCATCAGGACAATTGCTGTAACCACGCTTCGTAAACCTATTGTAAAATCTTGGTAAACTCAGAAGCGTTCTCGTGTCGACTACTTTTATACGATTTATGAACAATCTTGACATAAAGAATTTAGAAAACATGTTGTTTTTTTTGAACTAGTTTCGTTTTATTTCATTTTTTTATAATTTATATATTGGTTTTTATACTAAAAAAATTTTGAGGTCCATTTGGCAAATGAAATGGCAAGTACTAGCACATGACACAAATTTTTATATTCTTTATGATTCTTTCTCTTTAGTCCTTGTTCTGAGACACTGGGTAATGTATGGGTGTCCATACAAAAGAGATTTTATGTTGCAAGGTACTGAACTCCTAAGCCGTAGGGATTCCGGAATTTCTGATGGTAAATTGATATATTGGGTATCAAGCAACGGCTTCATGTTTACACTCCAAGTCCGAACTCCTCAAACCTCATCATGCATGGCACAGCACTCCTAAAAGATAGAGATTCAGGAACTGTTCCTGGTGAAATAATATTGTAATTGATAAATGCTGAGCATAGACTTTGTTATTGAATTCCAAGTCCCAACTCTTCAAGCCTAATGCTGCAAGGTACTGAACTCCTAAGCCGTGTGGATTTGGAATGTTTTGCTGGTGAATTGATATTTTAGGTACCAAGCAATGACTACTTACACTAAAAAACTTTAAAAAAAATATATAAAACAAACCGACTTCCAAAACCACTACAAAGTAAGAAATAACTTTTGTTTCTACACGTGTATGTATATATGAAGTCGGGCGAGCATAATAATAGAACCTAGAAATCAAAGCGTGAAGCTCGCCCGACTTCAACATACATACATACACGTGTCGAAACAAAGTTATTTTTTACTTTGTAGAGGTTTTGGAAGTCGATTTTTATCTTGAAAAGCAGAGGATTCATACGGGATTTTTAAAAATCCAAATCCACGCCTGACAAAAGCGAAGATGACCGCGACTAATAGTTATAATTTTATGTACAAACCGACAGTACAAATAGAGATAAGTAGTACTTTTAAACCTTTTTCGTTAATAAAGGTGAAAACCTGAAAACCGCATTGGAAAGCTATAATTTCGCGGTTATTAGATCTCGTGTTGCGGCATTTTGGTCCCGCATCCGCGATTTTCAAAACGAGGTCCTCAGGGTATGCTCCGAGTGCCCTGAGAATCCCATACTGAAGTACTGGCTTGCCGTACATCGTGACAATAACCGTAAATAAAGTACGAACCTTCTATTTGGGGGCAATGTCTAATTTTAATTTAATTTAAATTTTATTATTGTATATTTTGTAACTTTATTATTTTCATTTTTTTTTTAACAATCGTACATTTGTATTTACTTTTGTGTATGTTCAAATGGGTTCAAGTTGCCTAAATAAATGACTATTTATTATTATTATTATTATTATTATTTATATAAGAAATTAATGGAAGCATAGAGTATCTGTACGCTAAGTCTAAGATCTTACGTCTCACCAACGTTGCTAGAAATCGAGAGCCGAAACACAATAACGTCAAAGTAAAATGGACCTAAAGAGCCTTGAATTGAAGTAAAAAATTCAATACCACTGATTTTAATTTCGCAACGTTTCCGCTTGGAGCGTTGGCTGTAGATGTGTAGACAAACTTGAGCTTTAAAACAAGGTAGGTTAAGATCCATTTTACTATAACACTGAAGTGTTTCTACACTCGAAAAAACTATCAACGTTGGTGAGAAATAAAATTTTGTTCTAAGCGTACTAGCAATGCATGACGTGATTTGTTATGCTATTGTGAAGAAAATATAAAAAAATTAGACTTTATACTTTGACGTAAAAATTTTCACACCTTTATTACCTGTTATCCTCCAAAGCTACCATGATCCTAACAAACATCCAAACAAACGTTCTTTCCAGTGTTGGCGACAATACGCAGAAAAACTTTCAGCTTTTTAAAATAAGGAGGGTCTGGCACGCACTGGCTCTTAGGACATATGTTATATCGACCATCGTGGGAACAGCTAAAGTACATCCCATAACGACGTGGAACAATTATAAACGAACTAGCTCATGCCCGCGACTTCGTACGCGTGGATTTAGATTTTTTAAAATCCCGTGGGAACTATTTGATTTCCCGGGATAAAATTACCCTATGTCACTCTCCAGGTCTTTAAATATAACCATACAAAAAATTACATCAATCCGTTGCTCCGTTGTGACGAGATTGAAGGACAAACCAACAAACAAACACACTTTCGCATTTTAATATGGGTAGGTACTGATTCATGAACATTAAAATGAAATCACGCTACACATGGAGCAACATCGACACACTGTGTAAAAGCTTGACTGTAAAAGCTTAATTAGCGGATTGCGCCTTTATTTACTGCTAAAATATGAATTTTTTATAACATAAATACGGTCCATTATACGATAAACACGATTTACTTAGTATACAAACGACAGCAATTTTTTTTAATGTACCTACCTAACTACTTGCGGAATCAAACGCTAGGCAATTTTCATCCATGCAGTACGTTTACTTTCTCGTAGTTGTACTGTACCTATTATTTCTTTTAAAATGTTGAGATTTCTTAAAAAGCGTTGCATTTCAAAACCGCGAGAAAATAAACTCCTTATACAAGAGATCGTGAAGCCGATATACATTGTCGCATCATTTTTCGGTCTATTTCCTTATAGGCTAAAGTTCCAAAAAAAGACGAATCATTTCGTAATAATTCGTAAATCCGTCTACATCAATTCGCTAAGTGGAATATCGGTAGTAATGCTTATTTTTGCATTTCTAGCATTGCATATTCAGAACGTGTTTTTGTCCAGCGAAAATACTTCAATGACCGAAGTCATTATGACGCAAATGAATTACGTACTAGAATTGGTCTTACTTGTTACCTTTTGCGTCGTTACTTACACCTGTGTTTTTCTACACCGTGAATCTTATTTGAAAATATTAAATACAGTGATCGCCACTTGGTACGGATCGCCACCTAACAGAAGAAACCAAAGTATCCTCTCCCGTCTACAATTTCAAGTAAACTTTATAACTATGGGCAGCCTCTTTGCAATTTTACTCATGCAAGTTGTTGTCAACTTTACCCGTGGGAGCAGCTTGTGGAAGATGATACTCGTTGCTTTAACTTTTGATTTACCGCAAATAATACAGTTTGTAACCTTAGCTCTATACTACGTGCTTGTTATGATGGTAGTTGCCTTGTTAAAAAACATCAATGAACAATGCTCTGAACTTGTAAAGGATAAGAAAATTCTCTCTGATGGGGTGATTCAAGTCAAATCTAAGCAACTGTTTACACTGCGTCAAATGGAGTTAGCTTACGTTAAAGCGTTTGAAATAAAAACGTATATAAATGAAGCATTTCAAGGGCCTATCCTTGCTTCCGCCCTACAGTGCTTCCACTCGATGGTTAGCGAGGCCCACATTATCTACCACGGGGTCGTGGTGGATCAAAATCTCAATACACACGACGTTATCAATTGCTCCATTTGGATTTTCTATCAAATTTTGAAAATTTATTTACTAGCTTATGCTGGGAACTTGCTAAAACTTGAGGTATCTGATCTACCTACAAACTTGAGTTATCCGTTTTAAAACCCATTCTTCCATTCTAATATTATAAATGCGAAAGTGTATCTGTCTGTCTGCTAGCTTTCACGGCCCATCGAACGGCCCTTCATTAACCGATTTTGACGGAATTTGATACAGTAATTAGCTTACATCCCAGGGGACGGACATGTGCTACTTTTTATCTCGGACGAAGTTGCGGGCACTATCTACCTAGTACTTAATGACATATCTATTAACGAAGAAGAAGCGAAGTAGACACCCTCAATATTAAATACGTGTACCTACCTATATATGCATTCATTTTTCAGGCGTTGAAAATTGGGCAAACTCTACACAACATTCCAACAGAAAATCAAGATTTAAGATGGTTATTGGAGGTATCTAACTACCTAATTATTTTCATTTTATTCCAAGGTTCACCCGCCCCGGCTTCGCTGAGGTGGAATGCCAAATCTCAGCTCTATTGACATGTCAGTCAGACACATATCTATATGTAGGAGAAATCCGGGAGACTTGCCCAGGTAGTCCTAGAGTTGAACTACCTTGAAAAATTTATGAAATGTCAAAACGGTCATTGTTCGCGGCCAGAAGGCCAATAACAAGCATGTCACCGTTCTGCACAATGGCTGGTTTGTTTAGCTGTCAGGTTGGTAAGATGTGATTTTGTGACTGCGGAGTAAATTTTATTAAAAGTAACCAGTAACTTTTTGAGATTACGACCATATTTTATTGTCGTAGATACTAATACTTGTGTACTATTACTATAGAATTGTACCACGGTGCATGCGGGAGACTTGATCAGTCAAGACGTGTTTTTGTGCCGGCGGAGTAAATTTTATTAATCTGAGATTAATAAATTCTTCTGTCAGCCGCCTTGTCGAAGTTGTTTCTACCAAACTGTATAATCTAGCCGACGACGTATATTCTTGAACAACTTCGATTAACATTGAGGCCATAAAATCGACTCCACTCCATGATTAACTCCAGGTCATTATTTATTTGAGTAATGGCTGCCGGAAGAATGTCAAGAGTTGCTTGAATGTAGGACGTCATCTGTATGCACGTGATAGAGAGGAGATATTGAGTTAAAGAATTAATGAAAATAGAAAAGGGTAACGGGGATAGCACGCCACCCTGAGGCACACCAGCAGTAATATCGCACCAATCGTATCGTAATAAATGTTTCGGGGCCTACGTCCAAAGGTTGTCCATCGCCGTTCAGCGTGGCAATAGTGCCAGCTTAATGGGCACCTTTGGCCCAGGGGCAACCATGGGCGGACTTTTTGACGACGTTTAATTTTAAGTAGGTAAGGTTTATTTAAGTTTATATGTTTTATTTTAATATTTTTAAGTACTTTTAATTTAGATTTAAGTTTATTTAATAGAATTGTATGCTATTATTATTTTAAGGTAATAAATTGTTTAGTAATTATCAAAAAAAATACAAATAATAATATAATACAAATGTATAATTTTGTGTAGTAAATAGATTTTTATTCTATTGGATAAAAATCTATTTATTTAAATTAAGCTACTTACCAACGTGTAGTTGATTTTCCAAAAAAAGCACTTAACTTTCAGATTCAACATTTCTCATCGCTCATGTCTTATCAACGAATTGAAATGACTGTGTACGAGTATTTCCCACTTGATGCCACTTTAATGTACAATGTAGGTAAGTTTTTAGTGATTATAAGTAACTAGCTGATGCCCGCAACTTCGTCCGCGTGGAATTAGGTTTTTAAAAATCCCGTGGAAACTCTTTGATTTTCCGGGATAAAAAGTAGCCTATGTCACTCTCCAGGGTTTTATCTATACCCATACAAAAAATCACGTTAATCCGTTGCACTGTTGCGACGTGATTACATGACGTACGACGTGACGTGAGGACAAACCAACAAACCAATAAACCAACAAACAAACACACTTTCGCATTTATAATAAGGGTACTGATATAAGCTCCTAGGTAGTTTAATAGGTATTAAGTAGGTCGTTGGATTCCCGCGACTTGGTCTACGTGGATTTTGGTATGTTAAAAATTCATTACGAACTCTTTGATTTCCCGGGATAAAAAGTAGCTATCCCTGAGATGCAAGCAGCCGTCTTATTGAAAATCCAGAAAATCAGATATTTATTCCCAGAATTTAAAAAACCGAAATCGTACCGAAAATTACTTATAATTATAATAATCTCTAAATATAAAAATGAATGGCTGAATGTGTTGCTGATCGCAAATCTCGAGAACAGCTGAACCGATTTCGCTAATTCTTTTTTCAATATTCCTTGAAATACGAGGATGGTTCTTACGGAGAATTTTTTTTAAAAAATTACTGTTAGGCGGTACAAAGTTCGCCGGGCCAGCTTGTTACCTACCTATACATTTCATTAGAAAATTTCAAATAAATATTTTAATTTTCAGATGCTTGCGTCCGCGACGATGTACTTAATCATTTTAGTGCAGTTCGATAAAAAAGTATAAATAAATAAATAAACGGCGAGTTCCAACCTTCATTTGTCAATATTTTCTACTTCCAAGTGCTTATTTTGTGAGTGTGATTATAATATTATTCGAAAATGAGTGACCTTTTCTATTTTATTAGACTAGATTCCGACTTCCGTACCTACCTGAAAAAGAAAAAACGATAACCCTATAGGATCACTTCGTTGTCTCATGTCTATAGGGTACTTCCCGTTAACCTAGATTGGACCATACAATCCATACTATCATACTATAATATTATAAATGCGAAAGTGTGTCTGTCTGTCTGTCTTTCTAGGTAAGATTTCACGTCACCCCTAGCCTAATATTTCACAGATGTCGATTTCACGATCAAACCGAGAGTTTCTTCACTCTTGTTCACTCTGCAAGTAGGCACCATTACTATTTGCTGCATGTTAGCAGTGGTTTAGAATATTGGACTCCCGTATCCCAATTAGTTCAAAAAATATAACTCACGCGGGGTACATTCGTAAAGTACGAATCCACCCCACTCCTAACTATACGAAAGTACCCCAACCAAAAAAATCAAACAATAAATTCAAAATAAAAATAACGGTGAAGGTTTTTTTTTTTTAATAGGTTATCCCAAAATTAATATTTACACATTAATCTAAGGCACTTATTCAAAAACTACCTATTATATTATGTTACTTTAACAATTTGAGCTAAGCTTATTACAAATTAATATGTTCAAAGATGAGTCGAAAAATTATTTTCGTGGTGTGAAAACACGTTTTGACTTATTCTAAAAAACTGACTGTTGTAAAGTCACTGCACTTAGCTGTGAGTGGCGGTGAGCCTATGAATATGAGCGTCCCCGCTCCTTGGAGTAAATGTATTCTGTAGAGCGGGCCTCACATATACACAAACGCATCACCATGTAGTATAGTGTAGATATGACTGCAGCTGTACGAATGCTCCCTCTGTACGAATCCTACCTGCTTTCCCCTACTTACCAACAAAACTGTCTTTTATTTATAAATATTTAGCTCTCTTTTCTTTTTTAAAGCTATTATATAAACAGTTTAACTCCTGCTACAAGTTAAACTTATCTTTTACTAATCAGGTAAATTCTGAGGGTAGTGGTAATACTAGTTTTCAATTTCCCTTTTTTTTAATTTATTCTAGCTTTGGGTTCTAGTACCTGTTGAGAACTTGAATACATTGTACACCACACCGGCACATGTTTTTGTGGCTTGCGCCGTATATATGCACCATTATGCTAATTATGCTTTTGCCATGATGTTGCCATTTATAAAATTTTCTAAAAAATGGTAGTAATTTCTAAAGTTGGAGTGAAGTTGGTTGGAGCATAGTTGAAAAAAAAGTCATTGAAGAATAGTTGAAAAATATGGTCGTTGGAGTAGACGTATGGTCACTAAAAAAATATTTCTGTTATAAGTCCCGCAAATTGCTAATGCGCGTGGCCACCAAGTGACGGCAGCATTAGACTGAAGTTTCGAGCTGATGGTATATTTTCAAGATATTTTCACTTAAATATACGTCAAATAACGTCATTTCGATGTTAATGAGACATGGTTCCAGCGCAATAGCAATTTGTGGGACTTATAAATACTAAAGTCAGCACAGGACATTGACTGAATAATAAAGTGCCACTACGACGAAATACATGGACAATTTTACAAGTTACAACACATCAATTATTTATTTTCGTATGTATAAATACATTCAACAATGAATCTATAATTTCAACACGCACGAATCATAGTCTACCACACTAGTGATTGACCTCGGTAAATTATCAGTATTACCACGGGAACTTTTAATTCAACGTTGAGGCTTCGACGTCACTGGCAGGTATTAATAATGTTAGTACACTTGATGCAGGTAACCCTAAATTAATCCAATTTTTCTTTGATTTAACGTCACCATAGCCTAATATTTGATATAATATCGTCAATTCATTAACCTATTTTCTTCTGTATTCATTTTAGACATAATATAACGCATCTTTTTTTTACATTTAAATTAGTATTTTATATTGAACTGGGGATTAAAATAATGAAAGGTAGGAAACATGATAGATATTCTTTCTTAATTTTATGATCTGGCAACATTATCAAATAATATAGGTAATTTCTTTTGACGAAGTGCAAGTGGCACGGTTGATGCTTCGTTCTCCGTTAATTTTTAGTTAATTCTCAAGTTTTGGTGAATTCCATTTAATAATTTCAAGGATATCTCATCCAGTCTTATTTTAAGCTTCGTGGTTTTATTAAAGTTGCAACTGTGGATAGATTACATAAAATGGTGAGTTACGTATTTTTCATGCTTTTCACGTATAAATGTTCGTTTCATTGCGTATCCCACAATATATATAGATGTCTGAATGTAAAAGTAATAAAAAACTCATGAAAAAAGAGAATATCGAGCTAGTTTTCTGATAGCATCATTGCCGGCATGCCTGTGGCCATTTTGAGAACGACAGATAATGGCCGGGCGGCACCGCCATGTCATTGAAATCACATGTCTCGAAATAATTGGTTATCCTTCTAATTTGTTTGAAATCTACGAGTAGTCAGTAAATCTATCACTCTTTGTAAACCAAATCATATACTTTCCGAAAATAATTTCAATATCAAAACCAACACGCGTTCCTAATCGGTTGAATCGATTTTCGTAATCAATAACCAAGCAAAGTATTTAAGATCATCAGCATCTATTTCTAAATCCAGGCTCGAAGTCTCGAAGACGGGACAAAGGGCAGGCCCTAATCTTCCCCGAAGCGATCTATCGCCTTACGCTATAGTTTACCTCAACTGTAAGGTGGATTTTGTTGGCCTCATCCAGAATTACACGCCGCCGCTAAGTTTACTTTGGCTGTTCACTTTCTTTACACGTGGGTCCTCCAATCCAAGTTACGTCAGTTTGGATACAGGCTCGGGTGCTTGCAATGTCAGAGTCTACATGTTGCAAATCAGTAGAAGAACCAAAGTGAAAAAACATAGCTCAACAGATTGCAAAGCTGAAATGGCAATGGGCTGGGTACATAGTTCCGGATATTAGGGTCCCAAGGTGCTGGATTGACCATCTCACACCAAAGAGGAGCATTGGCAGAGCTAGGTGAACAAGTAGCATAAACAAGTCACAGCTAGCTACTGGATTCAGGTGGATGTCTATCTGTTGACAATAATGAGTTTGCTAGTTTCTTGAGATTAGTGGCCTGAAATGTACTGAAAGGGGAATGCTGACATTTGGCCCAAAAGTGCCCAGCATACTTATTCTCATTGTGAAAAAATGATACAGTGGAAACTCGATTAACCAGACTAATTGTTGTTGTTAGGGATTCGGATAATCGAAAATTCCGATAATCGAATGTATGAAGAAAAGCGGGTTTTGTGCATATTATGTAGTTCACTATAATACCTAGTATTTTCAATTTTCAAAGTAAGATAACTATACCAAGTGGGATATCATATGAAAGGGCTTTGTCTGTACATTCTAAAACAGATTTTTATGCATAATAGTTTTTGATTTATCGTACAAAATGGTAGAAAAAATACCTGAGTATGGAACCCTCGGTGCGCTAGTCTGACTCGCACTTGATTGAACCATTTTCGGATGGTTGTCTGGATAATCGCGAATCCGTATAACCGAGGGTCGGATAATCGAGTTTCTACTGTATAATATTTGTTCAAAATTTTTCAGTTTTTGATACTAAACCATACTAATATTATAAATGCGAAAGTGTGTCTGTCTGTCTGCTAGCTTTTCACAGCCCAACTGCTCAACCGATTTTTATGAAATTTGGTACAGAGTTAGCTTATATCCTGGGGAAAGACATAGGCTACTTGTTATCCCAGAAATGGAAGAGTTCCCACGGGATTTCAAAAACCTAAATGCACGCGGATGAAGTCACGGGCATCATCTAGTCACTAGATGATGCCCGTGACTTCATCCGCGTTTAAATACATATATCATACACTAGATTCTAGTGTATGATATATGTATTTAAAACCACTCATCAAGTGACAAAACCTTACAAAATAGTTTGTAACATTGAAACCCTTTCTTTTTGAAATCCAAATTTTACCAATCAATTGCTGTGTTATATCTGGAGTTTTATAATAATATCTTTGATGTTTAGATGGATGGCGGTGTGGTGCACCCCCACCCTGGCGTGGTCCACGGTGGCGTGCCGGGCGTGCCAGGTGTGGTGCACGGCATGCCGGTGCACGGCGCGGGGCCGGACGGCGAGCACGCGCCGCACGGCCCGCGTCGCCGCTACCAGAACCGCACCAAGCCGCCCAACAACCTGGAGCGCCTGCCGCTGGACGAAGCTGCCAAGAGGGTAACTGTTCTCTATAGATACAACCCTCAGGTCAACCAACCGGGTTGCTCAAGCACCAGCTTCATATTCACTCTGGGCAGGTTTCCACTCTTAGTCATTTCCATTTGTATTGTAATTTCACTTTACTGCCACTGGCCTACAGTTACTGCTACAGAAAAACCTTTGACAAATCAAGTTAGTCTCGTGAAATTAATTAGAATGAAGAGTGAAAGTCTTTCTCTTTCTATTTTTTGCCTCAAGCGCAATTCACAAATATAGTCTTAGTTGACTGCCTCACCTTTGCACTGGTATTTAGAGTTAAAACAATATTAAACTATATGTATAAACCTTCCTCTTGAATCACTCCTGCATTGAAATCCGTTGCGTACTTTAATAGATCAAAGCGTATGTACTGACAGTTAGAAGCGACTTTATGTTACACTGTGTATTTTGTATGGTCTTTTAACTTAGCCTAGCTTTTAACTAGCCACTTGCAACAGGAAATGGAGTCCTTGCCCATGAAGACGCCAGTGTCGGTGCTGCAAGAGCTGCTGGCGCGGCGCGGCAACGTGCCCAAGTACGAGCTGGTGCAGATCGAGGGCATGATCCATGAGCCTACCTTCCGCTACCGAGTCACTGTCGCTGATTTAGTGGGTAAGGGAGATTTTGGAAAAGAGAGTCCTACAAAGAAGTTTTCTTAGCATTTTATTTTTCTACTTCTAAAGTCTATACTAGATGATTCAACCTTGACTTGACTTGTGTAGATTTACCTAATTTTCAGTAAAATACGTGTTTTTTCGTTATCAATCATTGTTTCGTTTCAACTCAGGCTGCGGTGCCAACGCGCAATCAGGTGGGCTCACGTGGTGGGCTCAAGAAATATATCTAATGAGATGCTCAGCTGATCTCTTGATAAATTTGCTTTTGTTTGCAGCTATGGGTACTGGAAGGTCGAAGAAGGAAGCCAAGCATTCAGCTGCCAAAGCCTTGCTTGACAAGTTGACTGGAGCCACCCCGGCTGATCAGTCTACTAATGGAACTGTGCCAGAAACGTCAGTATCTATCTATGTAGCTTAAATGTTTATCCATATTATCCATACCATTTTTTTCCATTAAGCTTTATAACCAAATAGAAAAATATAACATCTATTATTATTTTTTGCAGTGGCACTGTGGTGTCCTCGTTCGAGGACAAGCTGATGGGCAACCCGGTGGGCTGGCTGCAGGAGCTGTGCATGTCGCGCTTCTGGCCTCCGCCTTCCTACCACGCAGAGAACGATGACAACGTGACTAGGCGTGAGTTTGTACCTTAACAATGCAGTTATATTACTGTGGGGTCCTCAGTTGAGGACAAGCTGATAGGCAACCCGGAGCCTAGCTACATTAGCTACACCACGATGACTGGGAGTTCGTATAGCCGAATTTAGTGCCATCACAGAATACTTAATACAGGTACAGAAGAATCACTCCGAAAAGTATCTCCCCTTCGCCCTGCCCCCTCCCCCATCCCTCCTCATCCCCAACTCCCGTATCCCCTTCCCCCTTCTTTTTCTTTGGCAATATTAGTGGAGCTATCAATCAGAACCGTAGTAGTCTACTGACTGTAAAAACTGACTACGATTCCATTTTTAAGATCTTTAGTACCTATTGGACTATTTCAGTTATGTTTAAAAACACATTGAGGCAATTTCATTATTATTAACCGACTTCAAAAAAAGGAGGAGGTTCTCAATTCGTCGGAATCTTTTTTTTTTTAATGGTAATAATGACAGAGATGAACATAATTGAATCAAGACATTCTGTGTTCTGTGGTTTTTTATTTGCAAAGTGGTTGAGTTGAAGTGAAACTAAATCTAAACTGTTTTCCATCAGGTCTGCCTCACGAGCGCCAGTTCACGATCGTGTGCACGCTCCTGAAGCGCCGTGAAGTGGGTACGGGCAAGTCTAAGAAGCTGGCCAAGCGCCAGGCTGCTTACAAGATGTGGCAGGCGTTGCAGGACAACCCACCAGAATCTTTCCAGCCTGACGAAGAGGTATGTTTGTTTTATGGTGACCGATCAATTGACAAAAAACAAATGACAAAGTTTCATTTCCCAAACAAATTTTGGCAAAATTATGAATCGTTTTATGATCGTTATAAAACTTATGTTTCTACAAATAATTCACTTGATAAAACAAATTGCCAGACAAATTGTTATTTCATAAAATATCAATTGACAAACAATTGATTTCTTTAATCGTGTTAATTAGTAAAACAACATATCGCACTTTTTTTTGATAAAATGAATTGTTTGATAAAATGAACTGTTTGATAAATACTTTAAGAATTCACCAAATATTTTATATGTCGACCGGGCCGACGGAAGAGACCGCTTACTATAATATAATATAACTCTTTTCTTCCCCCCGCTCCCACCATCAAGAGCGAGCGAAGCGAGCTCGGGACTTGGGGCACTCCGACTCGGAACGGTTAGGTTAGAAGGGGATGGCGGGGTCTGTAAGACCCCGCCATCCCCTTCGTGGGTTATTTCTTTTTTTACGACCTAGAAAAAAGGAGCCCCGCGAAGCGGGGCTCCGTCGACGGGCCTCGGTCGACGAGAAGAGACCACCACCACTATGGTGGGGGGTCTCTTTCCTCCCTCCCGCTCCCACCATCAAGAGCGAGCGAAGCGAGCTCGGGACTTGAGGCACTCCGACTCGGAACGGTTAGGTTAGAAGGGGATGGCGCCATCCCCTTCGTGGGTTATTTCTTTTTTACGACCCAGAAAAAAGGAGCCCCGCTTCCCGTCGACGAGGAGAGACCACCACTATGGTGGGGGTCTCATTCCTCCCCCCCGCTCCCACCATCAAGAGCGAGCGAAGCGAGCTCGGAACGGTTAGGTTTTTTACCACCCAGAAAAAAGGAGCCCCAAATTATTTGGTGAAATAATAAATTTTTAAATGATATTTTAACATTCAGCAAATTTGCAAAGTAAAACATTTGTGAATAGAATATTTGTCAAATGATCTTTTGTAAAATGATATGTTTGCGGTACACGACGTTTGTGATTTGATTAGTTTTTCAAAAGTTTTTGGTGAACTGATAATTTGTCATACGTTTTTTGTCATTCATTAGTGAACCTTGTTTTATTTTAATACACGAGAAATCAAATACATTTTACAACAGTACATTTTTAAAAACAAGGAACTTTTGATTTTTGCTGCAGTAACTAAATCATTTGTTTACAAGTACGAATCCATACTGAGAATTATTACAAGTAATATTGTGATGTAATAAATATTTGTCCAAAATTCGGCTAAATTGTATGTTGGTGGTACTATAGTGGAAAACTTTACACAAGTGTCAACAACAACTGTACAAAGTTTCAACTCAATTGGATGAACGATGCCATAACACATAGGCGAAAAATGAAGATGATCTTTAATTCTTTTTATATTATACTTGTATGGATTACAAAAGATATTCTGCAATTAAATGATGCTGATTGCAGGTGAAATGTGCAGTCCATAAGAATTTTAGTATTTATAATGGGAAATATGCTCATAATTATTGTTACATCACAAGTACTGACATAATAATACAAATAATCCCCGAGTGACTAACCAGCCATGTAATAATATTTGTTAAGTGGCTCTTGTGTGTTGTTCCCGTGAAAGGTCGAATAGCACTTGGCCAGGTGTTTTTACTATCTTTCGGTCGGTCACTAGTCACTATGTCAGCGGAAGGTATCTTGTCATTACTGCCGTCTTTTTCTAAACAGCGGCTAACCCCTAAAATTAGATTGTGACTTATCGCCACAAAACATGGAAATTTAGAAAAACAAAACTTTGATACGTTGGACCAAACTAAAGCCTTGGCCCTACCACAGAGTATTTAATAGTACCGTTACAGGTATAGGAGGCTCACTCTGCAAAGATAATTGAATAGACTCTTGTTACGACGCAATAAAGTGCAATTCAGCTTGCACAGCACTGCAGTCCAAAATTTTACAAAATGTAACCTTTACTATAGTGTAAATTCTTATATATCTCTCTCCCTCTTTGCTCTCTTTCTCTCTCTCTGTCTCTCTCTATCCCTTTCTCCCTACACATACTCTTATACATCTCGGGTCGCGTGACCAAATGAGTCCAGCCTGATCCTACGTAGCATTCTTCCTTTGAAACAACGAAAACGTAAATACAAAAAAAACGTTCCGTACCTCAAAAGGAAAAAATTAACGCTTATAGGATCACTTTGTTGTGTCTGTCCGTCCATCGTGCCTGTCAAGAAAACCTATAGTCCGCGACAGATTGAGATAGCAATCGGGGTGTGACGCCCCGCACACCCGCATGTCATCAGCGGTCGCCCGCACTGGGTTAGCGCGGGGACTGTGCAAGTGTGCTTGGCCTTCCCTCCCCGATTGCCAATTCGACCTGTGGCGTACTACTATGTTGGGTACGTCCCTTTGACCTAGAATCATAAAATTTGGTAGGTAGGTAGGTAGGTAGGTAGGTCCATAGAGCAGAAACAAAGAGGAGTTGGCCTAAGCAACTGTGCACTGTGATTTTCAACTAGGTCCTGACGTCATCACTGTGGGCGGGGCCTTAGTTAGTATGCTGTCTGCGTTCGTCAGGTTCACATATATTGAGACTCGTATTATCGGTGTGTTTTCGCGTTTTTAAGAACAAAAGGATGAAGTGTTGTGTTTTATCGTGTCAAAGTTATTCAGACAGACGTTCTGATGCTATGAATGGTATCACATTTCATTTGTAAGTAATTTTATACGTAATTTCTACACTTATTGACATCTAGTGTGAGATAGCTGAACTATGTAGTGACATCAATATATCGACGTTAGGTCGCTAAGCGAGTAGTTTTGCTACTAACCCGCAGATGGAAAATTGAGAAGTGGGCGGCGTTCCACAACCCCTCACCCCGCAAAATGTCACTCGATATTTCATAGGGAAATCTTAATACAACATCTCCTCTTTGTTTCTGCTCTATGGGTAGGTCTTATAGCACAAGCAAGGGAATAAATCCGAAAACCATGAATTTGCGGTCACATCACAAAAAGAAATCATTTACTAAATCGCAATATATAGATGGCACTGTTGTGATTAACTTAGTGTTGCACATAACAATGTTAATATAATTGTACAATAGTACGGAACCCTTCGTGTGCGAGTCCGACTCGCACTTGACTGGTTTTTAGAAATAGAACGGCAGAATAGTCGTGTCGTGTTGTGACGTTGGTGTTATTGTTCTAGGGCGGCTTGGCGGCCCGCTACGCTGACCTGAAAGATAGTAAAATCTCCACACTCACCACCAGCCACAGCCACAAGGTGTCGCAGTTTCACAAACATCTCAAACAGTCTGTCGGCCCCAACCTGGCCAAGTTGCAGGTATGTATGTGTATGCTGCATGCTTGTGTTCATTGCACGTCTGACGCGCTGGCGACGTCACAGAACAGAGACGTGACAAAGTCCACTTTATACAACATGTGATAACAGCATACTTAATATTTTTTTGTTTAAGACTAACTTCACACAAAAACTAATTAAACAATAATAAATACACTAAGGAACAAAAACAACTGGACTGTCTCCACAGAAATTAGCCATCTGTGTCAGAAATATAGTGCACAAAAAATTTGTGTGTGTGTGTAAAAGCACAAGACCGACGACATTACGTGTCCTACATCCTTCACTATTAATTGGTCCGACCTGGAAATCGAATCTAGGACATCATTATCCGCAAGGCCAATGAGGCAGTCGGCGCTTAGTATATGCACGTGGTTTTTTTTTAAA
This sequence comes from Maniola hyperantus, assembly GCF_902806685.2. NCBI lineage: Eukaryota > Metazoa > Arthropoda > Insecta > Lepidoptera > Nymphalidae > Maniola > Maniola hyperantus. Next base: position 9,543,384 of record NC_048550.1, read on the forward strand.
TTTTGGATTTCACTTTGAGCTGATATCGCATATTGTATTGAGCGGAAATTCTGTAACTTTTCTGTTTTGAAGTACTGAGCTTAAGCATCATTGTGATAATCACATTGAGAATATCACTGGATTTGTGTTATTCTTGCCAAAACTGCATGTTAGTCAATAGTGGAAAGGTGTCGAGTGTGAACCAATCGGAAGTAATTGTAGTGTTCTAGTTCAGTTTGACAGCTAAAATAACAATAGTTGTAGCAGAAGGAACATAAATTCAGCCAAAAACAATTATTGTGATAATGGCAATTTCAATGGATAGGGGGTTGCCTGTGGAACAATTACTAGTATGCTAATGTAGATTGTTGAGTGGTACCAAACCCAGTCCAAGAGACCCGCGATTTGTAGTGAGCTGGCGATGGGTTGATCATGATGATGATGACGAAGGGATAATTTATGCCAACACGTGGCGGCCGTGGGGCGTGCCACGTACGAGGCGCGGCTCGTGCTCGCCACGTGTTGGCATAAATTATCCCTAACATACATATTTTTAACAACTCAAAAGCATATTTATTAACTTAAGATAATAATTGCCTTGGTGCTAGGTTTCAGGTTTCTTCTGATTTATTTGCTAGATACATCTATGTACATTTCCACTTTGGTGTATATGGACGATCTAAGGTGCGATTTGCGAATGCGCAAAGACTGTTTACAGTTGCAGTACTAACCGATGTCCCTCTCCTTTGCAGGTCACTCCATTGAACAACAAGGACTTCAACTTTGTTCAATTCCTGCAAGAGATCGCTTCCGAACAATCGTTCGAAGTGACTTACGTGGATATTGAGGAGAAGTCCATGACTGGACGTAGCCAATGCTTGGTGCAACTGTCCACTTTGCCCGTGGCAGTGTGCTACGGCTCCGGCCTCACCAGCAAGGACGCCCAAGCCTCGGCCGCCCAAAACGCGCTCGAATACCTCAAAATAATGACAAAGAAGTGAAACGCCTCAAAATCTCGCGACATCAATCGTTCACGCCTAGTGTCGACCTATGCAATGTGAATTGTTAAGTGTAAAAAATAAATGGCCACTTATAGTTCTCCTAAAGAATTACTTTCACAATGAGGCTCGGACTACACCGGTTTGTTTTCTGCAACATGTCTATTTTGCACCATGAAAATTAAAGTGAGTTGAGTGACATGAGTTTATCAAAACTATCTGAAGTGCAAGGGATGAAGTTAAGTTTTAACTTACAATCAATACATCCCAAACATGCGTAATTGGCAATTTTTGACAAAATCAAATGAAAGTATTGCCATGCAAGTGCACACTGTTCCATATTTATGATGTACACTGTAAATGTTCTGACAAAACCTAAACTTGTGTTGTGCAAGGTCTCTTGTAGGGACCACACACTGTAGTCTTATACTGCTTGTATGCAATGGCTCCCTAATTCTCCATCCACTTAGTGGAAGGTCGCCATTCCTTGTAAAATTTGTGTAGTCCGATTCTAAGTTTCAGTCGACGGCGTAGAGTATTCACGGGTCTGTGGTTGATGTCGCCAGGTCTCGAGTCTGTACTAATCTTATTACCACTACCCATTTGAGCGGCAAACTATTGCCAATGTGCTGCAGCACTTCGGGCTATGCTGTCTATCTGGCACATTTGCAGTGTGCTTACTTGTGAATTTTAAGGCTCTTCCAATACAAATAGGTTTTCTAAAACCATGCCAAAGGAGGATGTCCCATTGATGGGCAGTATCGCTAATCTCCCTTTAACTTTACAGTTTTAATAGTTTATTTTTCAAATGACTGTGAGTGTGACATATGGACAGACAGACTGGACGAAACTATAATGGTTGTTTGATTTACTATGTTCTTCACTAGTGAACCGCCCCGGCTTCGCACGGGTACTACAATTTTCATAGCGATCTCTATTTATTTTTTTGAAAATAAAATATAGCCTACATCACTGTAGCTTTCTATTGGTGAAATAATTTTTAAAATCGGTTCAGTAGTTCCAGAGATAACTTCCTACAAAGAAACTTACAAACTTTACCTCTTTATAATATTAGTATAGATTACAGAGGGTTGTGACTCCTTCCAATAATTGATTACAATGATAACAGCTTTTTTGGGGAAATAATGTAGTGGGTCCCCAGGTCCTTCCGCTTGTTTGACTTAACCTTAAGAACCTTAGAAACTGAATATCAGAGTTAGTTTAGGAGTTTGCGTACATTATTGTCCAGGCCCGAAATAAACCAATTTAAGGCCGAATTATTATTGGAAGGACGAGGCGAAGCAGAGTATTCTCTAAGTGATGACCCCTTTGCATAGGATTTAACTGAGTATAAGACTTCTACTCAGGTTAACGATTATTATCGGATGTTAATGATAGTATCCGGGCCCGCGGCTGCTTCGTGATTCGGAAAACAATTTTTTTCCGAGGCACGAAATTCAGACTTCCGAAGTCGGTCACCCATTTATAACTACGGTTAACGTTGAATAATACGTCCACTTACTATAGCTCCACCACAAAGCAAAACTGAGCAGCCAAGTGATTTAGCGTTCTGGTACGATCCCGCGTAGTAGCCATTTAGAGCCATTGGTATAATAAGAAGTCGGTTAAAACTGACATTCCCCTTGCTAACTTGGCTGCTAGTAACTATGCATAAGTGACAGTTACAAAATAGTTCTGGTTCTTTTTGAATTAGCCTTACATGTAAATCACAAGTACCTACAAAAAGAAACATCTTGCATGTTTACTGTAACTGCTAATGTGCGAGAGTAAACAGCATAGCCCGTAAACATAAAAGAAACAATATGGAGTGGTCATATAACAATACAAGCTATACTTTGCATAGAATTAGTGTAATTTTCCCAGCGTGGAAATTACTCAATAAATAAAAAATTAAAAAATACAAAAAAAAATATAAAAATAAAAAAATACAAAAAAAGTGTGGACTATAAATTTCCAGTTTAATATTCAGCATTACTTAGGCATGTTTTTGCATTATATTAAATAAAATGAAATCATACTTACCCAAAATGTTAGCTTTTAATGTATTATAATAATTATATTGTACTCGAAGGATAGTAGCCTATCGTGGTGTTGAGTTAAAGTCACTTTAGTTTTATTTGATTTTTTCTTTGTCCGGTGTGTTAAGGATTTTTCTAGCATGCTGAGCATTAAACGGAAAAATATTCTCAGCTGGTGCAGTCTTGTTGACGAACTGCCGACCTTTGCTTTGTAGTTCTGCCGTTCGGTACAAAGTGCAAGGGTTGGAACTCGCGGGCGCCACGCTCCGGCCGCACTCCGGAGGCAGGCGCCGATCGACTTTATTTCAATTTTACCAGTGATCGTATAGGTTTTCTTTTTAAAACATGACGGAAAACTTTGCAGGGAAGCTGAGAACTAGGTGTTAGAGTGAGGAATCTCACTGGAATCAATGGATGCGAAGTTAGGATCCCTTGCCTGTGAAAATGGGCATTATTTTAATGCAAAGTATAGAGGTTGTAACAATTATACCGTACAGCGTCGCCGCCGGGCGCCGCGGCGCGTCGGCGGGGGCTCTGCACTCACACAGTTTCTTTTAAATTGAATGGTGTGAGTTCGACCTGCCCTTACCATAACATCGCACTGTTCAAGTTAGAAAAGACTTATTGGAGTAAAGGAATGGAGTTCTGTTCAACCAAGACCAACTAAATAAAATTATAATGTCCGACCATCGGGACATCGAAGTTCACTTGTTATATTTTTGTGTTTAGTCAGTCTTGGTTTTACTTTAAATGTAATAAACGTATACCTAGATTATTGACACGGTAGTAAAAGCTTATCAAATTTTTCTCCCTCGCATTAAGTAGTTGTTTCTTTACAAATGATGTATTTTTAATTTGCTATGGATTCTGCTCTTTAACTTACAATAAAGTTTGGTGTTTGCTTAAAATTATTCTTTTATTTTTTCCTATTTCATAAGATATAGCCTAAATGGTAAAGTACGTGTAAAACACAGGTATCGGCAGTAAATATTGCACGTAGACTGAAAAGATTTCTGCTTCGTAGAGCGTAGTCTCTGTCACTCATACCTATGTGACATTCGATCTCAACGACACAACGCTCATAGTAAACCGTTCTCTTTCTAAAGGTCGATGTGCAATATTTCCTGTAGGCTACTGTAGTTCAAGCTGAAGTCGGTTGCAGCATAGTGGCTTGCTTTGCACTGGTAACGCGATACATTTGTTTTTGTTCAATGCGCAGTCATACGCCTTCGTGTTCAGATTGGGGCTACTTGATTCGAGTGCACTATTAGGGCCGATTCACACTGGAACGCCAGTGGTCGGAAGCCGCCGACAGCGACGCCAGCCGCGGCCTTATCAGAGCTTTCATGGAGAGTTCTTTCATGAGAAATACACTTGCTCGACTTGACGGGGTACGTACCTGGCTAGACGAATTTTAGTTTTCAATTTGAAATTCAAAGAATTCCCACGGGATTCTTAAAAAACTAAATCCATGTCGACGAAATTACGGGCATGAATAAAAAAGCGCGAGCGCGAAATTTTTGATATACGAAAAAAACTAGGTACCTACTAATATTATAAATCCTGACTAGAAAATAGTTATTTATGCAACTGTTGTATAAAGAGGGGCATTAAAACACGAAAGTCGGTTTATAATAGTATTCATACAAGACTTTATCTACACTCATAATATTATGAATCCTCTATAAAAGATTCTGAAACAGTTAGCTTATTGCTAACATTAAAACACCCAATATCTTAATAACCATAAAAGCATCCAAACGAGTGTTATAATGTTGTACTGAATTTCATTATAACACTCCTGTGAAAAAGAGACAGCGCTATACTGCTGGCATAAATCTGTCTCGTTATGCCTCGTTAAGCATGGGTGTATAGATAAATAAACTAAAACACCTCGCCATATTGCGGAAAACCAGTGCAACTAATTTATACAATAGTGACCATATAGCCCCCAGCCCAGAGCAAGTTTTTTATATTTCTCGTCAGCCTATAAATGCGAAAGCACGTCTGTCTATCTACCTATCTGTTAACTTTCAATGGCCAATCTTTTTAACCAGGTACAGAGAAAGCTTGCATCCCGGAGACATACTGTAAAAGCTTTTTGTCCCGGAAAATCAAAGAGTTCCCTTGGTACTTGTGCCACGGAAGTACAGTGCGACAAGGCTATCTTGGCGCGCGGCGAAAATCGGAACTAACGTTGCCGTCACGTGTCCCCTTTGTTCATTATATTTTGTTGTTATTCTTTAGACTGTGTTCTCCAACAGCGCCCCCCTGTCGAATGTCATTCAAGTGCCAAGAGAGCCTTGTAGAGTTTTATAATAGTTTAGTGTTTAGCTGAGTTTAGTCAGAGATAACTTATTTAGTTAAGTTGTAGGAATTTGGATAAAAGCAGACATTTATGACTAGACCTGGGTTTTAGCGGGACTAAAGTCTTTGGCGAAGTATATAACACAGTCTTTAATCTTCTCTATAAATAAAAAGGAGTCGGTGAATGCGTTGCTAAGCGCAAATCTTGAGAACAGCTGAACCGATTTCGCTAATTCTTTTTTTATAATATTCCTTGAAGTACGTGGGTTGTTCTTACGGCGATAAAAATTTTAAAAATTGCCTAAAAAAGTCTATAAACAACACTTTTCTATATTCCCATACAAAAGATTCGTAATCATACTTAAAAGTCAATTTGAACAATACCATACCATAAAGGTTATGTGTTAGTGGAGGGGTTCCGGGAAGACTGACCCGGTGTCCCGAATAGCAGAATGAGTATTACAAAAAAATAAAAAAATAAAGAATCAACTGTTAGGCGGTACGAAGTTCGCCGAGCCAGCTAGTTGATAATAAAATGATAGATTTCTGAATTGAAAAATATTTTATTTACAAATAATAAATATGCAAATTAATAATTGGGTTTATTATGCTTAAAATTATACATTAGAAACGAGAGTCCATTTACCACCGCATCTGGAAACAGAAAATGAAGCATTTTATTCACATGCATAATAATTTAAACAAAGACAGTGATCCCAAACCTTCTTATTCTCAGAGGAGACCTGTGCCTAGTGAACCAGTTGATAATGATGATGATGAAGTTTGACAGCGGAAATGAATAGGACCGGGGTCAAACTTAACTAGACATAACTTAAGATAAGGGATCACCCTTATCTTAAGACTGGTTAAGTTTGATCCCAGTCCTATTCATTTCTATTAACTTCTATTTTTATTGTGTATTGTTTTCCTTTTGTGTTTCTTTTTATGATAAAGCATATTTCATTCATTCATTTATTTCTCAAAATCTGCCATACCCCTTCCATGTTAGTACATTACCTACTACGAGTATCTTAGACTGCATCATCACTTACCACTAGGTGAGACCGCAATCAAGGGCCAACTTTTAATGGAATAAAATAAATAAAAGAATAATGGTCCTACCTGCAGGCGGCTATGAACCGTCCGTCGTAGGCTTTCTGTAGCGGATGTCTGGCGGGTGCGGCGGCGGGCAGCGCGCGCGCACCGCAGCGCCCGCAGCGTCGCCAGCGCGCCGCGCGACGCCCACCGCCCAGGTACATGTACCTACATTTACACACATCACATTAGCAAAGCGAAGTCCCAACAAGTCCAAAGTTTTCATTGTGGCGGTCGCCACATTCGCAAGCAGATGGCGCTTCTCACTCATACGAAGAAATCAATCAGCAATCACTGGATACGAAACAAGCCTGACTACTCACGACGCTCTCACTAGATGGCAGCACGGGTACCTTCATCGGAAGTGAAAGTCCAACACGCAAATCTGAATCGCACTAACAGAGTGTTTAGGAATCTGCACTATATTATATAGAAGTTTCAAAATACAACCGTCGCCACAGCTGGCGTCACCGAGCAACACTAACCGCTCAGCGGGAGAACTATTGTTACGGTCGAGAACACACACACAGTTTCCGCTACTATTTTACACATATAATTACATTTTTGTAAAAAGTCCATGTCCGTAATCCTGGATTTGAAAAGAAATGTCATTATCAAAATCAGCATCCTGGAAAAGCTTGAAAACGACACCTATTTCTATTTTTGGTAAAAATTGCATTTCCGCCATCTTGGATTTGAAAATAAATGTCAATCATCATTATTATTATTTATTTATTTTATATCTTATTAGAACGGCAGTGCCACTTACACTAACTAGATGATTAATAATAAATTTAAATACAAATAAAGGTACAAGAAAAAAGACATAAAATATAAAACTATAAAAGACCAAAGGATTTTGAATATGTACTATGAGAACATTGAATGACATATTTATGTAATGCTCTCAGCGTACTTCAGTAACTCCCGAACCAGTATTATAGACCCATCATGGGTCCCATCGAGCATTATTGTCCAAAAGCGCGTTGAACGATCCTAATGAAGTGACATAGATCTAGCAACAGTGCGATGATGTGGGACCACGAAAAGTTTATTTTTGAATTATTAAAAACGTTACTATTGGATTCAGGGATCATAAAACAAGGTTCGCCTGGTACCCTATGATTGCTCCATCTAATCATCTTTATTGTCTGTTTATCGTATGCAGTGTCTCTTTAAGCTGTGACATTAACAAATGAAGCAAAAAAAGTACCTTATTGAGTCCATATCGAGAGTAGGCGCCATGTCGGATTGTGCGTACGCGGGAGGCTCGGGCAAGTATCGCAGCGACTCCGGTTCCACGCCATATTCAAACTAAACAAAAACTGTTTATGAGTATCCGGTGCGCACGGCAAACAAATGAAACTGTATCTCTTTTCAAAAATCTTCGCCATTTTAGATTTTTAAAATGGTTAGCATTTTGGGTCATAGTCAAGCAAGTCGAGTCGGAAATTTTGGTAACATTTCCGACTCGACTCGCATTAAAGAAAAAGACGTACAACTATATTAACTAACATAGAATAAGTTACTAAATATATATAATTTATTATTTATGTTTATTGTTTACTAGCTGATCCCCGCGGCTTCGCCCGCGTGGATTTAGGTTAAGATTCCGTATAGCCTATGTCACTCAGGCATAATGTAGCTTTCTACTGGTGAAAGAATGTTGTAAATCAGTTCAGTAGTTCCAAAAATTACCCCCTACAAACAAACTTAACGACATTGTGGCTAATTCCTTTGTACACAATCTCTAAACTAAACTAAAATATCACGTCTAAATCTATTGCTATCCCTTTCATAATGTTGCTTGCGGAAAAGGAAAGCACTAGATTTAGACCTGTTAATTTAGTTTAGTTAAGAGATTGTGTACAAGAGAATCGGCCCCACTACCTCTTTATAATATTAGTATAGACTAACATACTGTTATCAACATAATATGTTATCATCATTATTTTTAATAGACTAAGCAGCTTTCGCTGATGCGTCTATATCAGAAGTGATTCGAGTTTTCCAAATGTTTGTCCAATCTATTCTTGAACTGGTTAACAGGACTTGATATAAACACATACTTAGGCAATTTATTCCATATTATGTTGTATGTTGTAAAACACTTTCTGAACAACTCTGTTGATCAGAAAGTGTTTTAATGGATTTGACAATGGCAATTGATGTTGTAGCTTCATATCGTGTCCCCTAAATCTAGGATTGCTCCTTCTCGGAAACATGCTCTCAAAATTTGGGACATTATAATAATTATTTAGTATTTTGTAAGTTTCAATTAGATCGCCTCTTTCTCGCCTGCCTTTGAGGGTGCTGAGTTCAAGTTTTATAAGTCTTTGTTCGTAGGGGATGTTGTGGATTGTTGTCTGAAAATAAATAAATAATAATAACTTGTTTAATAGGAAGTCTTACATATAGAGGCCAGCCTTTAGCGTGCGGCGCGGCGAGGCAGCGGCGCGGCAAGGCGTCCCACACGCGCGCCGGAAACTGCGCGCACACACACGCACACTCCTCTACACACACACAAATCACTTTGTACAACTCTTGCTAATAAAGAAACGAATCAAAACATAATAATAAAAAAGCAGTCCGTCGGCACTACCTAAAAATTTATACCTATGAAATAACGGTGGTCTTTTTTTTTGTATTTCCAAATTATTTGTAGTATAGTATCGAAAATTAAAACCATTTACATTAGGATATGTAAATGGTAAATTTTACTCACGTAACTAGAATTTAGTATTGTACCAACACAAATTATCTCAAAATCGCTCAAGCCATAAGAAGTTTCGTTTCAACAACAGTATAGAATTACTGAAATGTAAATTCAGATTTAAACTCACCTAACAAGTCTGTTTTGGGCGGCGCGCCGGCCGCCAGTCGCGCGAGCGGGCGACTCAGCGCCTCGCCGCCGCGGCCGCACGCGCGCGCGACCACCACTAGCTTCCGCAGCAGCGTTATAGCTGCGGGGTCCGACCACAGCTCATACCTACAACGCGGATTTTACTTTATAAACTATGCGAAAAACGGTCGGTTTTGATTTTTGTTTGATTGGCAATAATTTAGTATATGTTCCGCAAATTGCTAATGCACGTGGCCGCCATTTAAGTGACGTCAGCACTAGACTGAAATTTCGAGCTGATGGTATATTTTTATTTCGGCTGACGTCAAAATGACGTCATTTCGATGTTACTTGCCCATTATGATGTTGCAACTGGTGTAGATTGGGCGGCTGCAACGCAGCTAGCGCAGTCAACGCTGTATGCAGCGCTCGTTGCAGTGGCCGCCTCAGAGCCTGCAGCGGCTGCAACGCTTGAAGCGCTCCTTCACCCGACAGTTCCGCTTTCGCTTCTAATGCTAGGAGATTCTAGAAAATGAAATCATATACTTTAAGTTGCCCATTATTCCCATCGAGATTGAAATATTATAAGTCCCGCAAATTGTTGATGCGCGTGGCCGCCATTTTAGTGATGTCAGCACTAGATTGAAGATTCGAGCTGATGGTATATTTTTATTTCGGCTGACGTCAAACTGACGTCATTTCGATGTTAATGAGACATGGTTCCAGCGCAATAGCAATTTGCGGACTTATACTTGGAGCCTTTCTGTCATATATTGTATCTACGACATCCATTGCTGGACAGCTCGTGAAGTTTAAAGTTCCAGCGAAAAGAACAAGAAAGAGGGTAGTTCGATACTACCCATAGCAGCTCGAACTTAATCTGTCGCAGCACTGCAGTCCTGTCTTGACCACAACCCGTGCAATTGAGTCGAAATATCGACAATAAAATCGTCAAATTAATCGTTGTATGTACCCGTTATCTACATTATAATATTATATCTATATAAATAAAAGAAAAAGCTGACTGACTGACTGACTGATCTATCAACGCACAGCTCAAACTACTGGACGGATCAGGTTAAAACTCAGCATGCAGGATGCTTTTACACGGATAGCAATAGACGGAAACGTTCAAGCCCGGAAATCTGCTCAGAAGAAGGAAAAAAGAAAATTCCCGAAATTCACATGTTATCACGCTTACTTTATCGTGTTCAGGCAAGGATGGAGTGTGGTCGTCCAGCAGGGCAGTTAAGGGCGCGATGCAGTCCGGCTTGTCGTCACGCAGCGCGCTGCTGCAGGCGGCCCATGCGGCATAGCACAGCTGCAGCGACGTGAGCGATGCGGCACTGCTTTGCCATGACGGGGACAAGCTGGACCAAATAAACATTCATAAATGCCAGTTGCGACACAGGCGGTTACCGTTAACATTACATTTGACCACAAAAAAACCGACAAAGTGCGAGTCAGACTCGCGCACTGAGGGTTCTGTACTACAATCGTATTTTATCGACATTTTGCACGATAAATCAAAATCTAGTATGTCTAAAAATAAATAAAAATCTGTTATAGAATGTACAAGTAAAGCCCTTTCATATGATACCACACAAGGTATTGTAATCTTACTTTGAAAGTTGAAACTAGCAATATTTGTTCATGCAGAACACATTTAATTTTTTTTCTTATGATGTAACCACGAATTTATTTTTTTCAGATTTTTCTCATGTCTGCTATAAGACCTACCTTCCTGCCAAATTTCATGATTCTAGGTCCACGAGAAGTACCCTATCTTGACAGACCGACAGACAGACAGACAACGAAGTGATCCTATAAGGGTTCCGTTTTTCCTTTTGAGGTACGGAAACCTTAATAAAAAGAGTAAACATGGAATTTGTATTGATTCGATTTTGCGATGGAATGTGCGTGCAACCAATAAAATCGGCCAACCTGAAAACATCAATATAAGCGCAGTTACCTGCACAATGCTATCCTCAGTTTGAGCCAACTATGGAAATAGTACTGCTGGAACGACTGCGGCTGTCTTTGGAAGCTCTCTGTTAACCTGAAATTTCAGAAACTATAATTCTTTTTAGTTTAAAAGCGAGCAAACGAGCATAGCTGTATATTTTTCTCATCTGTCAACCAAACGAAATCATCATCGTGATCAACCCAACCGACCTACTATTGAGCACAGGTTTCCTCTCAGAATGAGAAGGGGCCATCCGCCACGCTGGCCCAGGGCGAATTGGCAGACTTCACACATTCTCTTCTTCTTTGAGAACATTATGGAGAACTCCCAGGCTTTCAGGTTCCCTCACGATGTTTTCCTTCAAGTTTCAACGTTAATGCAAGTGATATGTAATTGCTTAAAACGCATATACCTAACTCCGAAGAGGTGTGTGCCCAAAAACGAACCCCAGACCTGCCAAATAGAATGCCGACGTCTTAACCACCGTTATCACCGTTTTAACTAGTATCACCGCTCGAACAAGTATCACTGCTCTAACCAGTATCACCGCTCTAACCAGTATCACCGCTCTAACCAGTATCACTGCTCTAACCAGTATCACCGCTCTAACCAGTATCACTGCTCTAACCAGTATCACCGCTCTAACCAGTATCACCGCTCTAACCAGTATCACCACTTTAACCAGTATCACCGCTCTAACCAGTATCACCGCTCTAACCAGTATCACTGCTTTAACCAGTATCACCGCTCTAACCAGTATCACTGCTCTAACCAGTATCACCGCTCTAACCAGTATCACCGCTCTAACCTGTATCACCGCGCTAACCAGTATCACTGCTCTAACCAGTATCACTGCTCTAACCAGTATCACCGCTCTAACCAGTATCACCGCTCTAACCTGTATCACCGCTCTAACCTGTATCACCGCTCTGATCAGTATCACCGCTCGAACAAGTATCACCGCTCTGACCAGTATCACCGTTCGAACAAGTATCACCGCTCTTACCAGTATCACCGCTCTAACCAGTATCACCGCTCTAACCAGTATCACCGCTCTAACCTGTATCACCGCGCTAACCAGTATCACTGCTCTAACCAGTATCACTGCTCTAACCAGTATCACCGCTCTAACCAGTATCACCGCTCTAACCTGTATCACCGCTCTAACCTGTATCACCGCTCTGATCAGTATCACCGCTCGAACAAGTATCACCGCTCTGACCAGTATCACCGTTCGAACAAGTATCACCGCTCTTACCAGTATCACCGCTCTAACCAGTATCACCGCTCTAACCAGTATCACCGCTCTAACTAGTTTCACCGCTCGAACAAGTATTCGATACGGTACCAATAGAAAGTAGGAATATAGAAACAAGAAAAACGGTCAAGGTCAGGGTTGTCGCGCTTCAAAGTTTCACCTTAGCAAAAACAAGCATAATATTGTTATTCACATTCAATACCTTTCGTAGACAGCCTCGACGATGTTGGTTTTGAGAGTCATCAGTACATCGAGGCAGTCGTAGCCCGACACCAGCGAGTATTCCAGCAGGGATGTCACGTGCTGCACTGATAGCGGGGTGGCTGGGTGAAAAAGTAATAACATTTTACTTGACTAATTCTCCCGATTTCTCTAGCCGCCGTACTCAGAGTCGCTAATGGTTACTTAAGATTGAGTTAAAACGAGACAGATTATTTATTAAACTTTAATTATAGATTAAACGAGAGAGATATGTGAGAGATATAGCTCTGTCTCGTTTTAACTAAACTTAAGTAACGATTAAGCGACTCTGAGTACGGCGGTAAGTCTATTTAGAGTTTTAAAAATACTGTGGTAAAAAACTGTTATCAAGGAATAAATATCCTTTTGGATACAAAGTTGTGCTGTGCCAAAATTCGTTAAGAATCATGTCTCTCTACAGGTCTCACTGGGTAAGAAACACACATCCGCTTAGACACACTATAACATATCACATTGTAAAGTAATATTTTTTTAGTCCTCCTACTTCTAATTCTTTAATTTTTTTAGTAGGTAAGTAATAATTATGTATTTCTATTTTACACCTAATAAACCTTGTACAAATACTTTTGAAATTTCGATTAGAAAATAGTATAATAAATACAATACCAGTCATAGGCAGCTTATAACGGAGACATCTAACCAATCCTGATTCCCCGAACGGCAGAGGTCGGCAAAACAAACGTTAATTGTATTTTGTTTGAATTATAAAATACGGTGACAGCCCTAGATGACAGCTCTTCTGCAGCACACCAAAGGTGACGAGTATATAGTATATACATTTGCAGTGAGCTTTAAGTAGGGTAACCAACTCACGTATGTCGGGCGCGGGCTGGTGCAGCTTGTACACGTGCAGCTGCGAGTGCGTGTCCACGGCCACCACCACGCCGCCTAGTGCTGACATTTCTACGCACCACACTGTGGCGCAACTCGCTCCACTCTACAAATCAAATGTTTGTATTATATGTATCGCTTGACTAAGACAGCTACAGTTCTTGCAATTCACGAAGGTGAGTGGACTTTACTTTTTTTTTCAAATCTTCTTTACTTGCGTAAGTGTGTGCGCATGTTGGACCAATCAGTCGCGAGCAAGCGCTCGCAAACGCACACATTCAGTGTACCTTACTTATACCGATACGACTTAAAAACAAGCATGAGCCACTCGGCTTCGTGAATTGCAAGAACTGTACCGGGTAGTGGGGTAGGGTGCAAAACATTTCATTCAAAACGGGCCTATTGTATTTTTACGACTATAGTGGTCCCTATTTTAAAATGACAATTGTTAGAAACGCGCTTTCCATGCTTTATCGTTCCCTGGTAATAGGTAGTACTTACAGGTAAGGAGCCGGGTCCATACTTGGGTTTCTTTGGCGGTGTGCCCGCGCCCGGCGCCGCTTCGGCCGCTCCCGCGCCCGCGCCGCTTGTCACTACGGGCCGTGACACCAGCTGCCGTAGCCAAACACCACGGTTATGTTACAAGGTGCACACGAGCAGTTAGTGCTGCCGCACACAAGTCACGCTCGCCACCACAAGGTCCAGAAACTTTACACAAACATGTCTGACCCCTGTCAAATACTATGGACGAAATGGACGATGGATTCTAGCCACTAGTGGCTTCGACTGGTGGTTTTGTCTCGTGGCTTAACTTAACCACTAGTGGTCGTGTTTAATAAGGGCGTTACACAATTATCTTAACATATTATAGAGCCTCAATAGCTCAACCGGTAAAGGAGTGGACTGAAAACCGAAAGGTCGACGGTTCAAACCCCGCCCGTTACACTATTGACGTACCTACTCCTAGCACAAGCCTGACGCTTAGTTGGACAGGAAAGGGGAATATTAATCATTTAATATGGCTAATGTTCTTTGAAAAAATAATAATTGTATGATAAGATAGAATTTGAGTTGGGAGCACAATAACGTCAAAGTAAAATTGACCTTAAGCTTCTTGATTTAAAATCAAAAACTCAGTACCAAAGATTTTAATTTCACAAGATTTCCGCCTGGAGCGCTAGCTATAGATGTACGGACGAACTTGAGTTTTAAAAGAAAGCAGCTTTAGAAGCATTTTACCTTAACGCTATGTATCGACGCGACGCTCAAATTCTATCAACGTTTTTTGCTTTCGATAGAAAAAAAATCTATCGACAACGCCAGTAGGTTGCTTGCTGCCACGCCTGTGTGGTCTCTGCTTTATACTCACATAGTGATGGGTATCCCTCGCCAATAGGTGCAGAGCTCGCGGAGTGGACAGTATCGCGTGAGCGCCTAAAGGCAATTTAGCTGCTGATACGTGCGTCGCGCTGTCACCTCCTTCCATCTGCCACACGGCTGCCTGTTGCCACGCCTGTGTGAAATCAAGTGGGTTCATCATCATCATCAACCGATCATCATCATCAAGTGGGTTAAATAGAAAGATTACCTACTAGAATCATGCCCACAATTTCCTCCGCGTGAGAATAAGTTTTAAAAAATCTTGTGGGCGCTCTTGGATTTTCCGGGACAAAAATAACCTATGACGGCTCCAGGTTACAACTTGTCTCTGTATCAAAATAGACGATGTCCACGACTTCGACCTTAGATTTAGATTTTTTCAAAATTACCAAGAATTTTTTGTTTTTTTTTTTTATTTTTCGAGACAAAACGGATGTAAACTAACTCTGTACCTTTCGTCAAAATCGGCTAAACGGATGGGCCGTGAAAAGATCGGAAACAGACACACATTTGCATTAATAATATTAGAATGGATATGGATTAATAAAAACTAAAACTTACAACTGTGTTGAAACAATCTGCAGCTTTAGCCCCTCCGCCAGGTGTTGTACTGCCTTGGACAGGCCCTTTTAAAATAAGTAGATTACATAATATATTTATTAATTTATGAGTATGTTACTATATATTATATACTACTTTATTAATAAACAATAGGTAAATATTGGTAGACAATTTTTACGGTTATAAATATTAGGTGATTATAATGTAAATCATTCACGATAGTTTAAAGGAAAACTTTTTTAGGGTACTAGCATTATTACTTATTACTAAGCCTCCGCTGTCCGTCCATCTGTCTGACAGTCAGCGGGCTGTATCTCATGAACCCTAATAGGTAAATTACAGTGTATTTCTATTACCGCTATAACAAAAATAAAAATTTCAAAATAGCCACCATGCTAATTTAAAATAAATTAATAATACATAGTAGTGTTTTTTTTTAAATTTATAGACTAGCTCTTGCCTGCAATCAGCTGGTGGCAAGTGATGATGCAACTTAAAATGATGCCTTTTCACTCTTGACTTGAAAGTACTATATTAGAATTGGAGGAGAAAAATCATGCTAGAAGGGTGTTCCATATCCTAGTGTTATATCTTGTACGATGGTACGGAACTCATCTGCGAGTCCGACTCGCACTGGACCCGTTTTTAGGGTTCCGTACCTCAAAAGGAAAAACGGAACCCTTATAGGATCACTTTGTTGTCTGTCTGTCTGTCTGTCGGTCTGTCAAGAAACCTACAGGGTACTTCCCGTTGACCTAGAATCATGAAATTTGGTAGGTAGGTAAGTCTCACAGCAGACATTCGGGGAAAAATCTGAAAACCGTGAATTTGTGGTTACATCACACAAAAAAATTGTGGTCATGAACAAATATTGCTATTTTTAACTTTCAAAGTAGGATAATTATATCAAGTGGGGTATCATATGAAAGGGCTTCACTCGTGCATTCTAAAACAGATTTTTATTTATTTTTATGCATAATAGTTTTTGATTTATCGTGCAAAAAGTCGAAAAAATACGACTGCAGTACGGAACCCTCAGTGCGCGAGCCTGACTCGCACTTGGCCTGTTTTTCAAATCACAATGGATTTGAAAAACTGGTCCAGTGCGAAACAAGTCCATATGTATAACACCTACCTTTGGATAAGAGTTTGTGTACGGGGTAAGCGCGTTCCGTCATCTTCCACACTGTGAGATTGGTCCCCGCGATCAGCAGCGAGTCGATGTCATCCCGCAGCCACCACGATATTGACACTGAGTAGAAAAATGCCCATAAAACTTTGTAATAATTTTAAATTGGTTTAGAAAGTGCCGAAAGTATTTATTTCCTTTAACAATGCTCAGGAAAAAACTATAATTTTTTTGTAAGTTTTATAATTTACATAATACATAATGTTATTTATAAACCTCATAAGGAAGCTCAGAGTCACTCAGCGGGCGATGGAGAGAGCTATGCTGGGAGTGCAGAAATGCAGAAATGAGATCCATAGGAGAACTAGAGTAACCGACATAGCTCAACAGGTTGCGAAGCTGAAGTGGTAATGGGCAGGGCACATAGTTCGTAAAACCGATAGACGTTGGGGTCCCAAGGTGACCCCCACTAGGTGGACGGACGATATCAGACGAGTCGCAGGGAGCCGCTGGATTCAAGAGACCTATGTCCAGCAGTGGACGTCTATCGCAGAGCGCGTGGGCCGCGACGCGGAGCACACTGCGCAGTGCACGCCGCGCTTCGAGCCGCGACGCCAACCGCCGCTGTGAGTAGATCACTTACTGGGTGTAACGTCGTCGTCTAGCAAGTAAACAGTGGGCAAAGGCTGCAGTTGTATGGACACCGGCGCAGAGCGCGTGGAGTTGGGCCGCGACACGGAGCACACTGCGCAGTGCACGCCGCGCTTCGAGCCGCGACGCCAACCCGCCGCTATTAGCAGGTTGCCATCTATATTAAAATGGAAAAAATACTAGTCATGAAAAAAAAAACTCACGAACATGATATTAATATTAAAAGGTTGATTAACTTTGTAAATACGCTTATGAAATAGGCACTATTCATTTTTAACCGACTTCAAAAAAAGGAGGAGGTTCTCAATTCGTCGGAATCTTTTTTTTCTCTGAAAAACTAACAACGATTTCAAAGATATTATGAACAAACAATCTCCTAGCTAAGCGATTACGATAAAGTGAAATGTCGCATCGGAAAAGGGATGTACTGAAATTGTTTAATTATTTCTTTTGCGATACGAAGTATCATTTTACCGTAATCGCCCAGCTGGTAGTGTATTCATAAATCTTAATTTTAACTAGATTGTGTGCTGGATTTTTAAAATAAAATTAAGAGATACTCACTCTTGTGAGCGATTGACGCTGTAGCGATGTGGCTGCGTACAGCGCGAAGGCAGTCAGTAACGACGTGCGCGCGCGCAGCCTCGCCTGGTGTCACCGCGCCCACCAGCCCCGTGCCCGTCACCACGCACAGGCCGCTTCGAGCCACCCCACTGTAAATGATGGCGCTTCTGTGTCAATAATGCTAGCGCGAGGTCAATACAATAAGGTGGATATAAGATTTGCGTATAGGATCACACTGGTCTTATGCGTGGGATAACGTACGAACATCCTTTCTGACTTGGGCTTGCATATTATCCACGTCGCATATGACTGTGTTGCATACTATAATATATTTTCATTCATAAATTAGTAAGTACAATTTTATCTTGAATAATAATTAATTAGTTATTAATTTAATTGCGCATCTGGCGGACAGAAAGGTGTAGTTATACTTGAATTTCTTTTCTTCTTAAAATATGCTTTAAATCTTACCCAAATCCTTTTAATGTGGGTGTGGCTCTTAACATTTGGATCCTGTCACTGATGGGTGCATCAGGCTTTTTCTCCAAAACTATTACCCTTCGACCATTGTGGAAAAAGGTTGCCTTTTTTATTGATTCACCTAAAATAAAATTGTTTGGTTTTATTTTTAAATAAACAAAATACTTTTAATATCAAAAAATTATATTTTATAATTAACTAGATGATGCCCGCGACTTCGTCCGCGTGGATTTAGGTTTTTTAAATCCCGTGAGAATTCTTTGATTTTCCGAGATTAAAAGTAGCCTATGTCCTTTCCTGGGATGGAAGCTATCTCTGTACCAAATTTCATTGAAATCAATTAAACGGATGGGCCGTGAAAAGCTAGCAGACAGACAGACACACTTTCGTATTTATAATATTAGTATGGAAGTATGGATAACAATGCCATAAGAAACATTATAGTTTTTAGACTACAGCTTAGGAAACTAACAACTGTTGCCTATGTCAGCAATTATTTGTTACATGACAGTATCTGCTTATCTAAAAGTTGCCCTCTTTTACTCAGCACACGTATGTATATTGTTAAACTGTATGCTTGCTAAGCTGTGGTTGTACTTATTAAAGGTCTATACAAACGGACTGCATTTGGACTGACCACAGTCCGCGCGCAGTTCATACTGAGTAGTGAGTGCCCATACAAGAACTGCATAGTCAGTCGGAAGTTGCGATGCAGTTGTGTAACTGCAATAAAACTGCATCCCAACTGCAATTTTGAAGTCAGCTTGCACTCCAAATGCAGTCTATCTGTATTGTAGATAGAGCTATATAGAGATTGCCCGATATCCCTATTTCATTCCCACGAGAAAGAGATGTAGTATTGAGACAATGCACAAGTAAGAAAAGGAAGCTAAACTCAAATCATTTATTCAGATTGGGTATTATTGTATACACTTTCTGT
The DNA here is from genome assembly GCF_902806685.2 of Maniola hyperantus. Lineage (NCBI taxonomy): Eukaryota > Metazoa > Arthropoda > Insecta > Lepidoptera > Nymphalidae > Maniola > Maniola hyperantus. Next base: position 9,562,665 of record NC_048550.1, read on the forward strand.
TTGTCACTTGCCGAATTTGCAATATATATGCTATTATATTTCTATCCTTCAGTCATATCTTGTGCCGTAGATAGAGCAATGTAATTCTATGCTATTTACTATCCCTTTCCGTGACACGCTTGTATGCATTCTTGAGGATTGTAATTCTATGATCTGTATAGACCTTTAGAGTTGCCTTATTTAATAATTTAATTTTTACCTGGAAAATTAGCAGTGTATAAACAAGTCCATTCATTTAGCAAATATTCTTTCTGTCCATAAACTGATACCTCTCCAACTGTGGTAGCTACTAGCAACTGTTTGCCTTCTCCATCCCATTCTAAAGCTGATACCTTGAAACAATTTTTTTTAAATGTCTTATAACTTATAAATGGTTGTGATAATGATTGACAACAAAAACTGACGGACAGACAGACAACAAAGTGATCCTATAAGGGTTTCTTTTTTCTTTTTGAGATATGGATTACGGAACCCTAAAATACTTAATTATACTCTTCATTGTTGCTAATTCTGTTACACACATTGTACACAATCTCTTAACTAAGTTGACAGTTTTATTTATATTGCTATCCTTTTCATAAAGCTCCCTGTACTCAAAACAGACAGAAACGTTAAAGTGCGGAAACCAGCCCAGAGCGAAAAAGAAAGCTCCCTGTGGAAAAGGAACTTTGGACCAGTCCATTTAGTTCAGCTTGGAGATTGTGTACAATGGAATTAGTCACATTGTGGCTAATTCCGCTGTACACAATTTCTAAACTAAACTAAAATGGCATTTCTAAATCTATTGCTATCCCTTTCAAAATGTTGCTTGCGGAAAAGGATAGCACTAGATTTAAACCTGTTAATTTAGTTTAGTTTAGAGATTGTGTACAAGAGAATCTGCCCCAATGACTTACTATAATAGCAAGAGACAAAGGTACTGATTCTGAGCACAACCAAATTTTAGAGTATTCGCATCCGCTTCTTACTAATGTAATATGAAAAGGACAGACGCAGTTTGACAGTTTTAAATTTAATTTTTAGATAGTAAAACCCGTGATTTCAGCGCACAGTCGCGAGTCTACTGTTTAAATTTGTAGCGTGCACTAAGTCTTTAAATGTAAAGTTCTGTCCTTTTTTAGCATTGTTAAAAAGAAAGGATGCAGATACTCTAAATTTAGTTTAGAGAAAGACAACAGAATCTGTGCCAAAATCATGCTTGAAAAGTATCAAATACAAACAACCGTGCACCTTAGTATAATAATAAATAATGTTGAATATTGAGTCAATTATTGCTACAATTTGCATCAATTATTGTCGGTGTGACACAACATGCAGCCATTCTTGATGAAGTGATTAGTAAGTACTCTTGCTTTATAGTAAGTTAATAATAATGTAATAAAACAATTTTATTTACAAGTCCTAAATAAGATAATGACTGAGAATAAGATAAAGGAAAACAATCAGTTTCTTTCAGTCGTGTTGTTTATGGTTGTAGGTCAGACTAAGAAGTACTTTTACAATGTTCAATGCATTTGCAGAAGCAGATTTTTAATCATGCTAAAATAACAATGAGTAGGTAAGTCATTTAAATAAAGCTCCAAAAATAAGTTTAACATACTGGATGCACTGTGCTGGTAACTTTATGGCTATCCCAAGGTGTGTCCAAATCACACACATACACATGGCCTCCCCATGTTTCACCATCCGAGTCTGTGAGCTCAGTTAACGAGGAGAAGGCTATAATGTTGCATGTAGATATTGTGCATATTGGCCTCACTACTTCTGGATCTGTTGTACTGGAATCAGGAATGTAGTAGGTATAAAGAAATGAAAGATGATTTAAAATAGTTTCATCCCTTTCACAATGTTTTCTGAAGGAAAAATAGCACTAAGCACTTTCAGACCAGTAAAATTAGGTTTAGTATCAACTGAATTGAAACCTGCATAGTTCCTCTCATAATGTTCTCAAAGGTGTGTGAAGTCTGCCAATACGCACTTGGCCAGGACTATGACCAAACCCTTCTCTTTATGAGCATTTACCCAACATTTTACACCAGTGCGCGAAGTTGAGGAGTTTCGGGTCAGATAGTGATAACTTACTCCTACACAGATCTATGCACATTTTGAAATCGTGATAACTTTTATACCGAAGGATACTTTTGAGTTTTGTACAACATACCAGGACAGGCAAATTCTAGTTCATTTTATTGCAATTTGTCAGCATTTACTATTAAACTGAGGTAGTTACCCATCAAAATGTGGCGGCTCGCACTTCAGAGGCTTACGTCTCATTGAATAAATAAGCTCCATTTTCTTTTTGTTAGACAGACCATACCACCATTTAAATATATTAAAACTTAATTTTTAAGTGAATAAGTGGCCAATAAAAATAATAATCAACAACATAATAAACAACACATCAACATCATTGTAAAATCTTAGTGTAAAGGTTCGTACGCACCTGAGCGGCGCGGCGCGGCGCTTCAGTCCGACTGCAGAACGCTTCACCTCAGGCCGCTCGACGGTGCCTACCGCACTACAACTTCAGTACGCGGCAGCTCGCGTCACTTGCGCGTCACTTTTACACCCGTTCGCGTACGAGCAACAACGTCGCAAGATGAGCGACAGTGAAGAGGATTTGATTATTATTTCTTTGTTGTGCAGAAGAAGAACGAATTATCGAAGAGAAAAAACCGGCCAAGTGCGAGTCAGGCTCGCGCAATGAGGGTTCCGTACTACAGTCGTATGATTTCGATAATTCAAAAACTATGATGCATAAAAATAAATAAAAATCTGTTTTAGAATGTACAGGTGAAGACCTTTCATATGATACCCCACTTGGTATAGTTCACTCACTCACAGACAGACGGACAGACAGACAGACAGACAGACAGACAGTGATCCTATAAGAGTTCCGTTTTTCCTTTTGAGGTACGGAACCCTAAAAAAGAAGAAGAAATGGATTGCTGACATACCAAAGTCACGCTATCAAGAAGGATATCACATTTTGTTTCCTCGCCTTCTTAATGACTCTGTACCATTTCACATTTACTTCAGAATGTCGAAGACAAAATTCTTTATGCTATTGCCTAATAGTTTTTGTGGAAATTACATTAGAAACAATAGGTATACCACACAGGTTGGTAATATAATCCTACAAGAAACCTATGTCCAGCAGTGGACATATCTATCGGTTGATGATGATGATGATGATGATAGTTTTTATGGAAATTATAAAAAAATATTTATGCATATCCATACTTATATTATTATCAACGCAAAAGTGTATTTGTCTGTCTATCTACTAGCTTTTCACGGCTCAACAGGATGAAATTTGGTACAAAGTTGAATTACATCCCGGGGAAGGACAGGCTACTTTTTATCCTGGAAAATGAAAGAATTTCCACAGGATTGTTAAAGGCCCATTTATATGAAGTTTGGACCAGAGGTAGCTTGCATTCCGGGAATTGACAGAGGTAGGCAACTTTTTATCCCGGAAAATCAAAGAGTTCACACGGGATTAAAAATCTAAAAAAAAATGCAACTAGATGATGCCTGCGACTTCGTCCGCGTGGATTTAGATTTTTCTATAGGTGAGCACATTTCCGGGAATTACCTACTAGTACCTATATACCTGAGATAGATTATACCCTGTAGGATAAAAGTAGCCTATGTGTACCTACACATAGGCTAGTTTTATCCCGAAAATCAAAAAGTTTCCACGGGATTTTTAAAAAACCTACATCTACGCGAACGAAGTTGCGGGCATCAGCTAGTCCCTTAGGTTCTGTGGAAATTACATTAGAAAAAGCATTTTCGCAAAATGTCTTTGTTTTATGTGCAATAGATATAAAATAGGCAGGTAAACACAGGTACATATTATATCTAAATACCTATATAAAAGAAAAAGGTGACTGACTGACTGATCTATCAACGCACAGCTCAAACTACTTGACGGATCGGGCTGAAATTTGGCATGCTGGCTAGCTAACTAGCTAATATGACGTAGACATCCGCTAAAAAGGGATTTATGAAAATTCAACCCCTAAGGGGGTAAAATAGGGGTTCGAGATTTGTGTAGTCCACGCGGACGACGTCGCGGGCATAAGCTAGTATAATATAAACACAAGTACAACAATAGGTAGGCATATTTCCGAAACTATTAATTCTACCTAGATGAAGTAGGTAGGTATAATATGTACATAATATATTATAGTTATTTAATCAGGATTATTTTTACCATTGATGTTTTCTCATAACGCTCGGAGAGACATTTTTATACATTTAGACACTGGGAAGGGGGGAAGCCGACATCCTAGGGGTTGGGACCTTTGAAGATATACTTCTAAGAGCATGAGGAACACGTCATGTGTCAAAAATTAAACCTACGTTATTTATTTTGAGGTCTATCTTGCCGATTCTTGCCTGTACTTTAAATACCTAACAAGATGCGCGTGTATCTTATTCGAGCGACGTACGCATACTGAAGCGCCGCGCCGCGCCGCTGGGTATGTCGCACTAGCGTCACTGCACTGCGCGTCGCTTCGGTGCGCTTCAAAATATTCTCTCCAGCCGTGCCGCGCGGCAACGCGCGGTGAAGCGCCGCGCCGCGCCGCTCTAGTGCGATATGCGCCATACAAAATGATAGAAATGATATTTTGAAGCTCTGTGCCGCGACGTGAAGCTCACTGAAGCGCCGCGCCGCGCCGCTCAGGTGCGTACGAACCTTTAAATAGGAAGCGGTCTGTGTCATTTTTTTTTTTTTTTAATTTATTTTACGGCCCTGGGTCTGTGTCATTGAACGACTAAACCACAGAGTACATTATATACATAGAGTATAATTATTGTTATGTTTCTGTGATTATGATGATTTTTTAAATAGGTACCTACTGGAAATGACTGGAACTGAACCACGGGACTGCTGAACGTACAGTGCGACAAGGCTATCTTGGCGTGTGGCGAAAATCGGAACTAACGTGACCCTTTGTTCTTGTTTGAATATTCTAAGACCCTTCATACATTGCGATCATAGATTATCTACTATGATTGCGATAATCGCAAGAAATTTTAGAAAGGATTTTAGAAAAAAAAAACAAAAAAAGAAAGTGGGGGTATCATATGAAATGCCTTTACCTGTACATTCTAAAACAGGTTTTATAATGTACAAGCATAATAGTTTTTGATTTATCATGCAAAATGTCGAGAAAATACGACTGTAGTACGGAACCCTCGGTGTGCGAGCCTGACTCGCAGTTAGCCGGTTTTTTATGATGGCAAAGATATTTTCTATTGTATTATCCATATCCATACTAATATAATTGCAAAAGTGTGTCTGTCTGTCTATCTGCTAGCTTTTCACGGCCCAATCCGTTTGACCGATTTTGATGAAATTTGGTACAGAGGTAGCAGAGAAGGACATAGGCTACTTTTGATCCCGGAAAATCAGAGTTCCCAGTAGATTAAAAAAAACCTAAATCCACGTGGACGAAGTTGTGGGAATCATCTAGTTCTTATTAAATCAAAGTTTGCAGAATTGACTCCATAGATATTAAAGTGTGTTAGACAATAGGCTACTTGACAATTTTTTTAAGTTGGTCTTAAATGGTTAATATTTGTCCTATTATATCAAAAAAATTAACACTATATTTTTTTGCGCCCTAAAAACCGTAAAACTTTAATTTAAAAAAATATTTTTCTTAGACAGGTGAAAACACTGTCGGCCATGTTTGGCCGATAGATTATCTGTGCTCTGACGTCATGCATTTGTAAACAACAGTATAACCCTGTGGTTATACTGTTGTTTACAAATGCATAACCCTGTGGTTATACTGTTGTTTACAAATGCATGACGTCAGAGCACAGATAATCTATCGGCCAAACATGGCCGACAGTGTTTTCACCTGTCTAAGAAAAATATTTTTTTAAATTAAAGTTTTACGGTTTTTAGGGCGCAAAAAAATATAGTGTTAATTTTTTTGATATAATAGGACAAATATTAACCATTTAAGACCAACTTAAAAAAATTGTCAAGTAGCCTATTACCTAATTCTTTTATACATTTCAGATGTACCTTTGGCGAAGGAACACACAATCATGAGCAACTCAAAAATTGATGAAACCTATTCAGTAAAACAAAACTGCTTCTACCACGACCCAAGAACACAACAATTAATCATCAATACTTATAATAAAACTGTAACAGGTCAAATTCTGTATAATAAAACTGTAACAGGTCAAATTCTGTACATTGAAGATATTTTGAAATTTTTTTTTCGAGGGCACTCTATAATCGATACTGAACCCAAAACTGTAATTTTTTTCATTTTTGTCTGTCTGTCTGTCTATCTGTCTGTCTGTCTGTCTGTCTGTATCACGGCCGCGCATCACGCTGAAACTACTGAATGGATTCCAATGAAACTTGGTACGATTTGAGGTCATACTATGAGGAAGAATATAGGATACTTTTTATCCCGAAATTCAGCATGGTTCCCGTAGGAGAGGGGATGAAAGTTAAAACGTATACTGAGTTGTAATTCATTAACGCGTAGTCCGATTTCATTCATTCTTTTTTTGTTAGAAAGGGGATATTTTAAAGATTGTTCCGTAAATATTTCAAGGTCATCGGTTCTTAACCGACTGTCAAAAAGGAGGTGGTTCTTTTTTCAACATCGATTTTTTCGAGGTTTCTGGACCGATTTGCATTTTTTTTTTAAATCAACAAAAAAAGTTTTCGTGGTGGTCACATTAAAAATTCTGGATTCAACTCCTTAATCCTGATGCTGCAGGGTTACTGCCCGCCTGAGTTATCAAGATTCAGGAAGTGTTCATAGTGAATTCATATTGTAGGTACCAAGCAACGACTTTATTCTAAAACTTCAAGTCCCAACTCCTCAACCCTGATGATGTAGGGTACAGCACTCCTAAACTATAATGTTTCAGGAACTGCGGATGATGCAAAATTAATTTAGGTACCAAGCATAGGCTACATCATTGAACTTCGGATCCTAACTCCTCAATCCTGATGCTGCAAAGTACTAAAGTCCTAAATCGTGGGGATTTTAGAATTTCTGATAGTGAATTGATATTTTAGGTATCAAGCAACGGCTTCACGATGACACTCCCAGTCCGAAATACTCTAACCTGATGATGCAGGGTGCAGCACTCCTAAACCATAAAGATTCAGGAACTGTTCCTGGTGAAATAATATTGTAAATGCCAAGCATATACTATGTTATTGAATTCCAAGTCTCAACTCTTCAATCCTGATGCTGCTGGTGAATTGATATTTTAGGTACCAAGCAATAACTACTTACACTAACAAGCTTAAAATAAAATAAAATAAAAATGTTAAAAAACCGACTTCCAAAGAATAAGTTTTTGTTTTTACAGTCTACACGTGTATGAATGTATGAAACACAAGTTATTTTTTACTTTGTAGTGTTTTTGGAAGTCGGTTTTTTTTAAATATTTTTATTTTTGTAGTTTAGGAATTACAGACATTACAATCATCAATATTAGGTACATTTAACTTGAAACCCGGAATGTACAGGAATCTTTGAACGTACAGCTCAGCTTAAGCTGGCGTGTGCGATTTATCGAACTTATCTAGGCATAGATGAATAGACATACGGTCTATGATCACGGCATCGTACCAGAACGCTAAATCGCATAGCGGTACGACTTCGCCAGTGGGGTGGTAATTAGCCACGGCCGAAGCCAGACTAGACCAGAGGAAATTTAGATATTATAAAATTCGTAACTGACACTGCCGGGAATCGAACCTGGACCTCCCATTGATAAGACTACAACATTACCGTGCTACAGCGCTTACCACAGTGCCAGGGAGGTAGTCAAAATTAGAATTTATAGGTAGGTACACTACCAAGCAACGACTAGATATAGTACGCGGCAGGTCGAGATGGCAATTGGGTTATGAGGCTTGGGGACGCGAACGCCACGCACACCCCCACACCGGCTTAGCGCATACCCACCCCGATTGCCATCTCGACCTGTCGCGTTCTATACATGATGAAACTTCAAGTCCCAACTTCTCAATCAGCTATTTTAGGAATAAAAATAATCAAATAAAATATAATCAAATAAAATAAAAATCTTTTTTATTTGATTAAACTTTTACAAGTACTTACAAATAGTCGGATGCATCTACCACTGGTTCGAAATGCCTTTCCTAACGAGAAGAACCAGCAAGAAACTCGGCGGTTGCTCTTTTCAAAGAATAGTCGATGTTGAATTGGTATAAAAGTTACGCTTAGAATAAACTATCTCTGGCTTACGTACCTACCAAGCAACGACTTCATGATTCAACTCCATATCCCAACTCTTCAACCCTGATGATGCAGGGTATTGCATTCCTAAGCCACTGTTGATTGTTAAATAATATTGTAGATGCCAAACATAAATATACCATTATTGAATTTCAAGTTCTAACTCTTCAATACTGATGCTGCAGGGTACTGCACTCCTAATCTATGGGTTTTTAGGAACTGTTGATGGTGAATTAATATTGTACCATTTACTACTTATTGCACCAAACCACGACTACATGATTGAACTTCGTTCACAAAAATCCTCGCACTCCATCGAAATCCTATTCTATTCCAAACTTATTCGCCAGCGAGACAGGAGTGGAGAAGGCGGATAGGGACGTGTGGGGGGTGAAACGGATCAACGTGATTTTTTCCATCATCATCAGCCTGCGGACGTCCACTGTTGGACATAGGCCTTCCCTAAAGAGCGCCACCACACCCGGTCCTCAGCCTTCCTCATCCAGCTACTTCGCGGTCTCCACTCAAGGACTTTCCGGCTCCAACGGCCATCACCTCTACGACAGGCATGACCTGCCTTCTTTTATCCCGGAAAATAAAAGAGTTCCCATGGGCTTTTGAAAACCTACATCCACGCGGACGAAGTCGCGGGCATCAGCTAGTATTAAATAAAGTGACTGACTGATAACCGTGACATGAACAGAGAACACAGTGCGCAGCGCGGTAGTGTAGCGAGGCGCAGGGACACTCATCCTGGCGAGACACTCTTCTCTTGTAACCAAAGTGACTATAAAATATATTCACTAGCAAGTTTTAAGAAAAAGGCACATGATAACTCGCACTGGAAAAAAGGCTTTCTTTTGCAAGCACTGTGATTATAAAGGTTCGAGAGCAGATTGTCTAAAATCCCACATGAGGATGCATACCTACTAGAATAAAACACCATTTTGACCTTTGTGACTATCAATGTTTACAAACAAGTAAACTTAACATACGCATGAGGACTCATACTGGAGAGAAACCATTTTTGTGTAACCATTGTGATTATAAATTTTCAACAGCGGGTACTCTTAAAAGGCGCATGCATACTCACACTAAAGAAAAACCTTACCGTTGTAAGCTTTGTGACTATCAATGTTCACTAACAAGTAAAATTAACATACACATGAGGACTCATACTGGAGAGAAACCATATTTGTGTAACCATTGTGATTATAAATGTTCAACAGCAGGTACTCTTAAAAGGCACATGTTTACTCACACTGGAGAAAAACCTTACCATTGTAAGCTTTGTGACTATCAGTGTTCACAAGCAGGTTATCTAAAATACCACATGAGGACTCACACTGGTGAGAAAATATTTTCGTGTAATCATTGTGACTATAAATGTTCACAAAAAGAGAATCTAGCAACGCATATGAGGATTCACACTGGTATAAAACTTAACTCTTGTGAGGTATGTGACTATAAATGTTCGACAGCAAGTAATCTAATATCCCACATGAGGACTCACACTGGTGATAAACCGTTAGGAAAACTCGTTAGTTTGCAATGAACCGTTCATTTGAAGTGATTTAGTAAGGCATGTGAGGACCCATTAGTACACGTTCTAGTTCCTAGTAGACTATAAATGTTCGCAAGCAAGTTTATTACAATCCACAATCCACATGAGGACTCTCGCTTAGAGTGAAACCTTACGGCGGCGTAAGCTTTGTGACGATTAATGTATGTTAAAAAAGTTTGTGAAAACTCACATGTATGTAAGCTGTATATGACGGTATTGTATTTTATAAATTTTTAGTAACTTAAAGTAAATTAAAGGTTTAATTTATTTCATTGTTAATTTATTTATATGTAATAGTAAGTAATTCCTAAGTATCAAATTAGGTTATTCCAGGTCTGTCATACTAATTTCAGAGCTGCCATACTGATATTTTTTAAATTTGCCGCGCTTTTCAAGTCATCTTTCGTTAGCCAGACTCTTTAAATAGCTGTAAAACTCGAAATCTCGTTCTCGAGTTGTAAGCTTAGAATAACTTTGAAAGTATGCGGACTGGGGAAGGATAGGGCAACCCTCCGCATTATTGAAATTTCTTACCATTATACCTGCTGTGATTAATAGAAAACGCGTCATAATCCTCAGCAATGAGGAATACAACGCAAAGAGTATAAAAACGCATTTCTCATTTCTGAGGGTTCGACTTCGCTTAATGGAAGGAGGTCACATCTGAGAGCCCATTGCATTATCAAACAAACAATCCTTCTTGATAAAATAATGCGGTGGGCACCCAGATTTTCCTAGGGAAAATAAAACACTAACAAATGGGTACAAAATATAAATTATATTTTCTTATACTGACATTTACGGTCAAACTTAAAGTAAGATAGTTTTTCTTGACGTGCATCACGAGGATTACGTGCATATTTGTGTGATTCACTGTTGTTTTCAGTACAATTTTTGCGCAGAATAGTATAAGTATTAGAAGAACGACCAGAGGACGACATATCATTAGAATTAAATAAGCTATTACCAACATGTTCTTGCGATAGTGTCCAAGTTTCAACTTCCTTTGAAGGTGTTAAGTCAACTACAGAATCATTGTCAAACACGTTTGTGGTTTCGAAAGTGTCTTCATCATTTTGTGTGTAGTCTTTATAAACTTGAGAAGTAATTTCTTCAGAATTTTGATTGCCTGTAGTATAAGTTGGCGAATATGTACTCCTATTTTCATCACTATCATCACAAAATCCATTCGGGCTTATTGTAATTTTGTCCTTATCCATCGTATTCATACATTCTAGTAGAGTTTTAGGATTTAATATAGTCTCATCTATATTATAATCATCATCAGGAGAAAGTATTTCTAGAGCTTCATCTACTGTATCGTCATCAATATTAATATCACATTCAGATGTTGAATAGTCTTGGATTTGTTTATTATTATCGTTTTGTGGGCTCTGTTGAATTTCATAATGTTTCGCATAAGCAGCTTCTGCACTCATATTATCTTGTTGAGTTATCCAGTTTTGGGATGCAATATAATGTTGATTGATCATCAATTTTTGAGATGCAGAATTATTATTTTCAATAATAAGTGACTGAGGTAGAGAAATTTGGATCTTATCAATGTCCCTGATTTTCCATTTTCTACTATTCTTGGCCGTTACAACTTTTGTACTATTATCGGAATATTCATACTTATTTATTTTTGATTTAAATTTAATATTAGTACTGCTTGGTTTCTGCCTGAAAAGCACAAAAAAAAATTAATATAGGTACTACTAGGTATCATATTTTCTTCAGATTAACCAATGAGACAGTTAAAAAGTCGTTACTAACATTTTGAAAATATTGCTGTATTTTTGTAATATATCCTTAACAGAATCATTATTTGATTTATCTTTAGAGATCATCGTATCTTTATCATCATGAAAGTTATTCACATCCAGGATCGTTTCGTTATAGTCAGAGATCGATTTGATATTTTTAACCTTATCCAGTGTTATATTTGTTTTCTCAGACAAATTAGGTTTGTCTGATGAATTGTTAGGTTCTAATTTTTTGTCATTAAAATAATTGTCACTGAATGTTGATGAACTCGTTGTATTATCATCGCAAAACTCTGGTGGTGGTGGTATAATTTCACCACTGCTTTGATTTACGTCAAAGTCAAGGGTGGAATTTAACCCACTTAACATAACACCAAGAGTCCGTATTTGTAGATTTTCTTCTTCAATATTTTGACCAACATTAAAATGTAGTGATTCACTTTCTGTAGAATAATTTTGAATCTGTTTATTTAAATTTCGCGGTTTTTGTTGAACTTCGCAATTGTTTTCGCTAGTAACTTTTTCCATCAAGTTGTCTCGTTTGGATATTGCTTTTTGCAATACGTTATTCTTTTTCGCAACCGTTAGTGACTGTTGTGAAGGTATGTGTACATTATCTTGGTCCGTGACATTATACTTTCTGCTGGTCTTGGCTATAAGTATATTTGGGTTTTGGATACTACAACTTGTAGCTCTATTAAATTTTTGTATTTCGTAAATACTATTGTTTTGCCTGAAACAGGCAAGTGTCTAAATACTTGATTTAATTTTTCATAATATTCATTGTGCAGAAAGAACTAAGGAATGTAAAAATCTAAATCTTTAAAGGGAGTTTAGAAATTGTACTCAATCTAAATGACCGTAGGTTCAAATTCAACTCGACCAGTTGAAGAGGAAAGGGGAATGAAAGGTATCCATCTATCTAGGTATATATTTTATAAATTAACAAACTGACTAAGTGACAGTGTGGAAGTGGGAACTTGAGATTTTGCATACAGGTTATCTCTAAAACGTAGAATCCCACTAAGAAATTATTTTCAGAAATTCTATCCGTGCGAAGCCGGGGCGGGTCAGCTAGTCAGCACCCATATTATAAATGCGAAAGTTTGTTTGTTGGTTTGTCCTTCAATCACGTCACAACAGAGCAACGGATCAACGTGATTTTTTGCATGGATATAGTTAAAGACCTAGAATGACATAGGATACTTTTTAACCCGCAAAATAAAAGAGTTCCCACGGATTTTTAAAAACCAATTCTACGCAGACGAAGTCGTGGGCATCAGCTAGTGTTCAATATAGGAGAAAATTAGTATAACATCCTTTTTCAAAATAAAGCTCATAATTCTAACCTTTTGATAGTATTGCCGTATATCTGCAATCCATCCATAACAGATGTGTTTTCTTTATTATCTCTAGCGATTATGTATTTGTTACAATATTTATCGCCATTTTGTAACGGTAAACTATTTTCACAATAATAATTATTTATTTTCGGATAACTTCTCTTATAATCAGTATTGGATTTTATAATTTGAACGAAAGTGGAATTCCTTTTTGCTTCATTAGACAGACAAGGATCAAAAAGCCTTTTGTATGCTGTATTTCGGAGTGATGTAATTTTATTGCCACTATCCTTGTCTAAAATTTTAGAGCTAACTATTTTCGATTTTTCATTAGACTTAGTGTTAGTATTAACTTCATTTAACTTAGGCGACAGCTTGTCTCTTTTATAAACTATCTCAGTAACATCTAAATCTACTTTAAGTTTGCTTATAATCTGGACCTTTTGTTTAGAAGAATTTTCAGTACAAATATTAAATTTCTCAGTTTTCCCGAATGTGTACGTATTCATTTTCTCAATGTTTTCTTCCAAAGTCGGCATTTCAGAAGCGTTTGATTCAAAATAGTAATCATTATTATCATCATCTCCATGATTGTGAAAATTATTTGTATTTTCAAGAATGAGTGCCTTTTCAACGAAATTTGGTTGATTATTTGACGGCATAATTATTTGAACTTCACTCTTATTAACTGAAATAGGCAATGTATTAGATTGTGTGACGTTAAATCTTGGTAAAAAGGTAGTTAACGAAAATTTTTTATTTTCGTTTTGTCCTTTTTGCTCAACCATTTGATCAGTATCTTTAAGTATTATTTCTTTCAAGTTCTTTTCTTGGAGTTCGGTTGATTTAGCAATTTTACTTGTGGCCTGGTTACAGGGCATGATTTTTAAATACTGTTGTGGTATAAGACTTGTTGAACTTTGTAAATTCATTTCATTTTCCTGTATTGCTGCATTTAAACTAACAGTAGTTTCTTTCTCTGCGTTAAGTTGAAGCTGGTTTTCTTCACTATCGATAGAGTTAGAAATCATTTCATTTTCACAAACTTGTAATGATTCATCTATTGTTGAGCCTATCGAGTCTTTTGTATTTTTATTGAATTGATCTGCCTCTGCGTCAAGGTGATAATTATTTTTATAATTCACGACAGAGTTCAAACTTTGATCATTATCATCAGATTCTGTTTTACAATTTTGTGATGGTTCTGATTCATCTTTTGTTAAGTATATCGAGTCTATTGGACTTACATCCTTGACTTTTGTGTTTGAAGTGTCTGCAATTTCCAATAAAATCGGGTGTTTAATCTTAACTTTGTTTTGTGCTTTTTGCAAATATTTTTCTATTTGTGATTTGACGGTTTCAGAAAATTCAGTTTCACTTTTTGTTTCTGTAGCATCATTATCGTCATTTGAATGTTTTTTCTGCAACATTTCTAGAAAGGTGTAATTATTTTTTGTGTTTAACTTTCGACGATTCGCCGGTGTATGCATGTTTTTATATGTTTCAGCTTGCCTTTTGTAGTTATATCTCACAGGATCACTTTTACGGAAATAAGAAAATTGATCATGCTTTGATGGTTTAGGTTCTGCTTTTAATCCTACAAAATTAATACATTTCCTATATTTTATTTCATTCTCTATTTCACCCAAAATTCCCTTATATTGTTCCTCATCTACATCTAAATCTTCCATATCAAAATCTTCCGAAAATGCGTTCTCAAGTGATTGATTTTCATATTGATCATCTCTTACACGATTGAGTGATATTGTTGCAGAAGAATTTTTATTTAAAGGTTCTTTTGTTTTTGTTAAATTTTGCAATAAGTTATTAGATACATCAGATGTTGTGTTAAAATCCACTTTGATTTCATCTGCCGTTTTTTCTAAAGATTCTTTGAGGAATTTAAATGAGTCTATTAAATTATTATCCCGCTTTCTTTTTTCCTTAGATTGCATAGTGTCAGTCTCATTAAAAATCTTTCTTTTTCGCTCTTTGAAAACATTAGCGATAGTTGTTTGATGCATGTGCTGAGGATTTTCCAGAGTTTTATGTACTGAGAAGTGATTATCAGTTATATTTACTTCAGGTAAAGGATTTATATCCATGAACGAATATTCGCACTTTTCATCAATGCCAACTGTAACCAAAAAATTACCTTGTACTATTCATATTCAAGGTTTCTAACTTTCTAACAAGCGTAGGTAGGTGATTTAGACAAAAAAATCCAAAATATCAAGTTACCTAAAGTTGAACTAATGCAGTGAGCGAATACTTTGTGTTCATCAGTTTGTTTCCGGGTTATCTCAAACGTCATGCATCCGTCGTAAACGCTTATAAGATCAAACTCCCTGTAGATAATAATACTCTTATGTTTAACAATGCAGCAGCAAATATATCTTTCAATATGTAGCTGGTACTTACACCAGCTACTTAATGCATATTGATACAAAAATGTAATGTAAAACACCCTTAAAATAGACGATAGAACTCACACTCAACCAGTACATTATCACATTTGCAGAGTGGGGCGCGTCATCATGGATTGAACTATCTATACTTACTTGAAGGTTGTGAAGTATAATAGATAGTTTTCCGAGTCTCCCACAATAACATAACTCTTATGATTGCCACCGGCCGTCAGGTTGTCCATATTTTCAGCTAAGTGCGCATGATTAAGTAATATTAGTTGAATGCGCACAATCTTCTCGCTGACGGGTGTCATAGTGAGATTGTATTTTGGAAGTAGACTTATTTGTTTTCTGAGTAAATTACCGGCGGGAGGACCTTTGTTCATTATCTGGAATGTTGGATAAAAGAAGGCGTTACTTTGCGGAAGTCCATGATGAGGAATTACTTTGAGGAACCACAAGTTCGTTTTTATTAATGTGAAAGTGTCATTGTTTGTTGGTTTTTTCTTCAATCACGTCGCAACGGAGCAACGAATCGACGTGACTTTATGCATGGGTATTGGGTATAGTTTAAAACCTGGAAAGAGACATAGGCTACTTTTTATTCCGGAAATGCAAAGAGTTCCCACGGGATTTTTAAAAACCTAAATAAACACGTACGAAGTCGCGGGCATCAGCTAGTTTGCTATAATCCGCCAAAATAGACAAATCAATATGATACTACGTGCAGTGCACCGCCGGCCCTCCCACTACTGTAGAAGCAATAAAAGCAAGTAATACACACCACCAACATATAGCAAGCACTACATAAATCTTCTAGAACACACACAAATGTGCATTGTGGAGTCTATTTATTCATCTCCTGAGGAAGCACCGGTGTCGGAATGAAACGTACTTTGAGTGTGTTCTAGAACATAATATTTTGTGTAGTTTTGTGTGTTGTTGGTGTGTACCTATTGCTTGTATAGTTAAAAGACGTGGATAGTGCCATAGGCTACTTTTTATTCCGGAAAATCAAAAAGTTCCCACAGGATTTTTTAAGTCTGAATCAACGCGGTCGAAGTCGTGGGCATCAGCTAGTTGCTAATATAAAGAATTGTCAAAGAACTAAAAGATATCTTAAGATCATGGATTTAAAAGGAAAAGTGCATTTTTACTTCAGTAAAGACATGTAAAATTTATCCTCCAACAATGAAATTCTTAATCTCTTAGAAATCTAGATTCTAGATTAGGTAGGTCAAAGGTTTCCAGTCGCATTTCACTCGTGCCTTGACACTAAACTTATGACTATTATTTTGCTCATACGAAAGCACATACCAAATCAAATTCTGCGTTCTCACCACACCTTTACATTCTCACGACACGTCACACGATAGTAAAAAAAGCCGGCCAAGTGCGAGTCAGACTCGCGTACCGAGGGTTCACTACTACAGTCGTATTTTTTCGACATTTTGCACGATAAATCAAAAACTATTAGTATGCATAAAAATAAATAAATAACTGTTTTAGAATGTACAGGTAAGTGTCCCCACACGAGTAGATATTTGTGGTCTCCCTTTGCTCGTTAGTGGCAAAACACATATAGGCGGCAATACTTTAAAACCCGTCGTCTATCTTGAGACAACTGTAACGTTACTGCCAAGGATGCAGAACCACCTTAATAACGAAGCCAGACTCTCTGAGTCGGTGATCCGTTAATGGAACCATTAACGGATTGACCGCCTATGGTACAATGGGTTACTCATCAACTCGATAAACTAAAATAAATTATTTATTTAGAATTCAACCACAAAACCGCAAGTATGGTGCGTGTGAAAGTTTACTGACAATCTGCATTTAAAATACTTCAAAATGACTTCAAAATCCAACATACCCTCTCTAAATCTCTGGGATGACTTTCCTCCAAGACCATAAAGTTGGTTTTCCCGGCAGACGCAAGCAGAGTACTGTAAGTTTGTCCTATTCCCTTCAGTTGTCGACACACATAAGGCGAATTCTCCCACAGATGAGCGGATATGCATTTTGCTAATATCAATGAGTTCAGAATTGCCGTGAAGAATTTTGGGTTTTGAGAAATTAAATTGGACCGAGTCACGTATGAAACCAAACCTGTAAAAAGGAAATGTTAATGTAGGTATAAGTAGATAAGTACCTACTAGGTGACCCACCCCGCTTCCTATTCCATGGATAATCCATACTATATACTTAATATTATAAATGCGAAAGTGTGTCTGTCTGTCTGCTAGCTTTTCACGTCTTACGTACGTTACTTTTAACCAATTTCAATGAAATTTGGTACAGATATAGCTTGCATCCCGCAGGTTACTTTTGATCCCGGAAAATCAAAGAGTTCCCACGGGAAAATCCACGCGGACGAAGTCGCGGGCATCATCTAGTACATAATGAAAACCCCGTGATGATGGAACCCGTTATGAATTTTACTGAGAACTTATGACAAAAGCTATCTAATAATAAATAGGTACATTGGAGCTTGGTATCTAAAAACAACTGACATTTGCAAACCCTTTCGGCAATTCTCATGATTTTCATAGCTTCTTGGCTGAGTGAAGGATCTGGGATAGGCAGGCAACCTAGGACAGCTTGGATGACGCTGGAAGGGATGTTAAAGAATTAATCAGGTGTATGTGTTCTGCCTAAAAGGTTTTTAAGGCTCTCTTGGCACTTGAATGACATTGACAGGGGGGCGCTGTTGGAGAACAAAGGCTTAGAATATTCAAACAAGAACAAAGGGGACACTTGAAGGCAACGTTAGTTCCGATTTTCGCCACGCGCCAAGATAGCCTTGTCGCACTGTATATGCGTTTAAGTACCTAATTATTTGACTTGATGAACCAAAATTTCGTAAGAAAATCGGCATGCTCAGTAGTGAGCCAGCGATGGTTTGAGATATTATTATGATGGAAGAATATACTTAATATGAGTAGGTATCTATGTTTCAATAAAATATCGTCTCTGCCTTCGCATACTAAGTCATGTAGGTAATTGACGAAGATGATTTAAGTACTTCCGCATGATCAGCGTACCTATTCTGCGGCATTTTTCTGATCATTTTGCCATTTATAGCATATGGTAATGTATGATGAATTTACAACCCGATTAAAGTCATTTTCGCACTTGCAAACATATTTTTTATGCATGGACTGCTGCTATATTAAGATTTTAAGTGGTCATAAATTCCCCACACACCCTTGAATAATTTTTGAAGAGTAGATAGTATATTGGCAATATATTATTAAGGCATCGCAATTTAGGAAAAATCTCAAAGACCCTTTCATCAAAAAAGCCTTAAATAATATGTTCACTTTTATAGGTATTGCACCCGGTGAGTGGGCTCCTAATTTGTCTACGCGGAAAATTACATATTCAAATTAGTGCTGAGTTTCGCATGTAACGGTAATCTTACCAGCTGAGTTTCATCTGGCGACTACTGTTACTGTTGTTGATCTTGCCCTTCATCGGGAAGCGTATGGTGGCGGGGCGCAGTTTCTGTTGAGCGCGTTGAGACAGCGCCGCTCGTCCACGCGCAGATAAACATCCAATAGCTTTGTCTTTCTCATATCAGAATACTATTATAATCTCGTACCAATGTAAGTTTTATCCGCCCACTACATAGTATCTAGATATTGCTTTTCGGCAAAAAACCTTACTAAAATTTTATTGAAACTTAGGTCCTACCTACTGAGTGGTTACAGATTTGTCTAAGTACATTATCCAAATAAGTCGCGGCTTTCGCTAACAATCTATTAGAGACGGTAAAATCTAGATGTTTGTCTACCCTGTAACGGTAATCTTACCAGCTGAGTTTCATCTGGCGGCTGTTGATCTTGCCCTTCATCGGGAAGCGTATGGTGGCGGCGGCGCTGTTCCTGTTGAGCGCGTTGAGACAGCGCCGCTCGTCCACGCGCAGATGCATATCCGCCAGTTCGTGACTCTCGCATACCAGCCATAAAAGACGCTCGAGACTCTCCGTGCCATCTAACTGTATACGATGTACCAAATGTATGCTGTTTTAAGTTGCTACTAGTCGTATTACGAAGGTTTTTACATTTAATTTTGTAACTTGCAAAGCTGCAAAATTCACTGGCAAAATTATTATTTTTATAATTTTAATTTTTGTAATTGTGAGTAGGTATAGTAGGTATCTAACGTGTCTTTTTATTACAGACTTCGCATGACCACGGCAAAAAAATTCATGGTGAAAAGTAACCTTTTAAACGATTTGCTGTGCATACTAAAAGAGGTGAAAAAATTCTAAACTGCAAGAATATTTTGTCACGAATTAATCTTACGGATTTTACAGACATTATAGAGTAAGTATCAGTAATTTCTGATGTTAGGTATACCTATTGACTCCAATATGAAACTTTTTGTTGGCAGTTAAGTTCTAAAATATTCCGGAAGTTGAACCGATAAAAAGGTTACGCTATAGAGAGAGCCAGCGCGTGCCAGACCTTCGTTATTTTATAAAAGCTGAAATTTTTTATGCATATTGTCCCCAACACAAGGAGAAACGATCAGCGACTATGAAGTTTGTGGTTTTGGGAAATAGCAGGTAATAATTAGTGTAAAAATCTTACGTCAAAGTATAAAGGTATTTTTTTTATATTTTCTTAAAACTACAAAACAAATACCATACCTTCATAATGAGCTTCATAGTCTCCAAATCTAGGTAGTACAACGACATCAACCGTCCTGCTTCCGTCGACTGTATACAGCAAACTTCGTCCATAGTAATCAGCCCGGCACTAGCTAGGCCGTTCATTGCCCTTACACAAAGCTCTGAAAGGTACAGGTTCATTCAAAATAAACTGGCGTGTTTCCAATTGAGACCGTCATTAGCAATAACAATGTGATTACATTCGACATGCCACGTAAACAAAAGGGGTAATAAACCAAACACTTATAGAGCCTTCATTTTTAAAGGAGCCGGTTCAAACTCATAGTGCTGATACTTTTGAATTCACCCGCCACGACTTAATCCTATTGTTATTGTTAATGACGGTCTCAAGTGGAAACACGCCAGTTTACTTTGAATGCACTATCCTACCTGGTACAGTTTTTCTTATAAATAGCGGCAAACATGTAGATTGTACGCGGAATAACTGGTAAAGTCAGAAATGAATATTTGCAGCATCAGAGGAAACTTCCTATAGTGCAAATGCAAAATGGTAAAGCGAAAAACGCGAATTGACTAACGTTTGTTAGGCAATCGAAGTAGTCATTGAGAAAGATTTATGTCCAGCGCTGGACGTCTATCGGTTGCAACGGCGACATAGATGACGAAAAAGGTAACATGACTCATGAGTCCCCTGCATTTAACCCACTTAGGGCTGAAATTTCGAAAAATCCTTCCCTAATGGATACCTACTCTTCACACACCCTCCCATGTCTCAGACCAGTGGTTCAGGCTATGCGTTAAATATATAAGTCAGTCAGTCAGGACTTTGAATTTTATATAATATAGCTGATCCCCGCGGCTTCGCCCGCGTAGATTTAGGTTTTTAAAGATCCCGTATAGCCTATGTCACTCAGGAATAATGTAGCTTTCTACTGGTGAAAGAATTTTTAAAATCGGTTCAGTAGTTCTAAAGATTACCCCCTACAAACAAACTTAACGACATTACCTCTTTATATAATATTACTCGTGGATAATGTAGCTTTCGAATGGTGAAAGAATTTTTAAAATCGGTCCAGTAGTTTTTGAGCCTATTCAGTACAAACAAACAAACAAACAAACAAAGTTTTCCTCTTTATAATATTAGTGTAGACAACGGGCCGTGCAGCAGAAATCGTAATATTTTAATTTCGCCATAACTTCAAAACCAAACGTCCAATTTTAATCATTCAAAGACCAAATATTATCTCCATAAACTGTTCTTAGTGATGAAATCATTTATTTTGATAAGGATTAATAGCATGAGTAAAATAAACGCGTTTAAATGTAGTCCAAAAAAAATTCAAGATTTTTAAATAAAAAAATGGTTGCTGTGCCTCACTCGACATAGATGGGTATAGTGTGTCGCGGACTTTTTTGTAGATATTTATAAGATCTACAATTAATTAGAACATTTTATGGTTCTATCTTTTATAGTTTAGGCAGCGTACGCAAAATAAGTAACTTTTCTGGTTGATTTTTTACACCTTGTGTCCGAAAAACCCAAATATCTTACGGAACCCTATTTTTTTCCAAAATAAAATATAGCCTATGTTACTCGTGGATAATGTAGCTTTCGAATGGTGAAAGAATTTTTAAAATCGGTCCAGTAGTTTTTGAGCCTATTCAGTACAAACAAACAAACAAAGTTTTCCTCTTTATAATATTAGTGTAGATGTAGATTATGTATGTATTTAAGATAGAACATCATTCAATATAATATTATGGTAAATACTTAGAAGCTAATGACTGGCCCATTTTATTTGCATATATGTCAACAATAATGTACAAAATGCGATGAATTTGTTTATAGGTATACCGTATACAGTAGGATGAGTGGCGTCACATTCCTGTGAGCAAGGTAGCTGCGAGTGATGTTCGCGCTGCACAATGAACATGCGGCACTCATTAGGTGCATCAATGACATTTCCAGCGTTTATGGCCAAAGGGCATGCAATAGGGAGATGATTAAGAATATCAAAAGTCACGCTAGGTTTAAGCGGAGAGCGATTTTGTCGATGATAGAAAATAATCACTACCCAATACCCAAGTTATAAGTACGAAAGTTTTTTTGTTTGTTTGCTTTTGGTTTGTTGGTTTGCCATTCAATCACGTTGCAACGGAGCAACGGATTGACATGATTTTTAAGGTTCCATACCTCAAAAGGAAAAAAAGGAACCCTTATAGGATCACTTCGTTGGCTGTCTGTCTGTCTGTCAAGAAAACCTATAGGGTACTTCCCGTTGACCTAGAACTATGAAATTTGGCAGGTAGCTAGGTCTTATAGCAGACATTAGGGAAAATATCTGAAAACTGTGAATTTGTGGTTACATCACAAGAAAAAAATTAAAATGTGTTCATGAACAAATATTAGTATTTTCAATTTTCAAAATAAGATAATTATACCAAGTGGGGTATCATATGAAAGGGCTTTACCTGTACATTCTAAACCAGATTTTTATTTATTTTTATGGATAATAGTTTTTGTCAAAATGTCAAAAAAATACCCGAGTACGCCCTCGGTGCGCGAGTCTGGTTCGCACTTGGCCGGTTTTTCTGTATGGGTATAGAGACATGGAGAGTGACATAGGCTAGGTACTTTTTATCCCAGAAAATTAAAAAGTTCTTAGAGTAATATTACTAGGAATAGATTAGGTAGATATTTATTTTATTTCTCAACGAGCAGGCCCGCCTCTGCTTCGCTCTTTCCCATGAACTTTTTGATTTTTCAGGATAAAAAGTAGTCTTTTCCCGGAAACAATTTACAAGCTACGAGTATCACTGTATGCCGAAATACCAAATAGATGATGCCTGCGACTTCATATGCGTAGGTTTTATTGTTATGTCGCGTTTTCTTTTAACTTTGCGCCATGCATTGCATTGTGTGTAAACTGCAACGGCAGCGCGGTGTAACGAGTGCTCAAGACTCATCCATCACGATCCGGAACCTACCTACTTAGCAAGGTCGTTGGAATCATATGGTAGTTCTTCATAGCGTTTCTAATTTACCTACAAAAAATCCGACTACAAAATTTTACTACTAAAGGGAATTCTGGTATGACGAAAATATATCTAAAATACAACCTTTTGAAACGTCGATATTTAAAAAAAGCGGGTCGATTTGAGAACCGCCTCCTTTTTGGAAGTCGGTTAAAAATTAAAACTAGGTAGCAGTGGTGTGCACAGTTTTCGAAGTCAGGGTAGACCTTTATTTCATGTAGGACAACTTATGTCACTCGTGATACCTAGACTAAGATAAATTTCTCTAGGATCCTATTTATTAGTAGGTCATAATGAAAAATACACATTGAGTTTTTTTAACTAATTAGGGTATGCAGATTGCAGTGCTTTAATGCCTTAATCTGCACGCCACTGATAGGTATAGTAAGCGACAGGTCGAGATGGCAATTGGGGTATATAGCGGCTGGGCGCAGTGCACACCCACACGTTATCCGCGCTCGCTCGCACTGACTTAGCGCGAGGGTTGTGTGGGTGTGCGGGGTGTTCCCTCCCTGATTGCCATCTCGACCTGTCTCGGACTATAGGTATTTTATTTCTCAACTTGCAACGCGGCTCAGCTTCGCTCTTTCCCGCGGAAACTTTTTAATTTTCCGCGATAAAAGTAGCCTTCTGCGGGATGCAACTTATAAACTTTGTATCTCTGTATACCAAATACATGATGCTCGCGACTTCATATGCGTGGATTTAGGTTTTAAAAATCCCGTGGGATTTTCGGGAATGAAAAGTAGCCGGTGTTCGTCTCTGGGACGCAAGTTCATCTATTAAATTTTGTCAAAATGGGTTTCACGGATGGCCCTTGAAAAGCTATTAATTATTAATCAGTGACAACCCTGCTGAAACAATGTTACGGTATAAATTATAACACAAACACGATTAAACTCGATTATCTCGATTAATTAAACTATAATACCTAAGGATGAAGTTTTAATCGGAGGCATAATATATTAGTTAGAGTAGTTATTAAGGATGGAGTAGTTTAATTAATTATGGATTAATCAAATTGTCAGCAAGTCATTGTTTTACAAGAAATAACTTCATACCTACGAAGAGTACCTAACCTACCGACTTCTTGTTTATTTTTTAATATTCTTTAAGTACCTACCTATCTACTCTGATTTTCTGGGATGAAAAACAGACAGAGAGACAGACAGACAACAAAGAGATCCTATAAGTGTTCCTTTTTACCTTTTGAGGTACGGAGCCCTAAAAGAGTAAGTATCTTATGTAACCGGAATGTAAGCTATCTCTATATACTGTCAAAATCCGTAACAAATAGACAGACACACTTTCGCATTTATAAAACTATAAAAGTATGAATTAAAAATTTATTGCATGATAAAAACCTACCTTATCATTCGATTTAGAATAATAAGTAGGTAGACGCTGACCAAAATCGTCAGGCAAATGAACAGGAATATAGAATGAAGAAATTAATAAATCAATTTATTGATTCATAGTTCAAGGGGTAAACTATCAAGTCTTAAAGGATATTAGGTAGGCACATACCTTCTATCTTCTTAGAGATGAGCTCTGCGGGAGCAGCGGGCGGTACGCTGAGGTACCTCTTCGGATCACGTGCAGCCCTCACGCTGAAGAAGGTAGAGTTAACCCATTGCACACATTGAGCCACGTCACCCACTGTACCCAGGGCAGCTTCACTATTCAAGTTCTCTGCTAATCGCTTGTGCAAGTAGCTCTGCAAGGCCTCGCAACCTCCTACTAAAGCTTGATATCGTGTCTGTGGGATTGATAGTTGTATTACTGTGTGATCGAAAAAAATAACAGCGCTAATATTATAGATAATTCTTTGGTAAAGACATTTACAGGTCCATGGCGCAGTCCTAATACTATGCGATCGTCGCAAGTTCGCGCGAATTTTACTCGTACAAACGCGCGATAAAACATACTGATCTCGAATATGCGATGATCGCGTATTCTTGTTCTTTTTGACACAAGCACGCGATGGTCGCATATACTCGGGCGATGATCGCGTATCCGCACAGGCCAACGCCGCTTGATTGAATATGCATTCGTGACAACGCCTTACAGCTGCTGGTTGGCTTTTAAAATTAAAAAATAACCGGCATTTGACTTGTGTTTGACGTTCTACGTAACGGTTTAATTTATTTTGTGTAGCTTTGCTTTTTTATACGATTTATATTATTGTACGTTTAATAAATACATTTCTTGTTCATAAACATAATCATGGTGTCAAAAGAAGATAAGAAAGCAAAGAAGGAAGCAAAAAAGTTGGAGAAACTAAGAGCCGAAGCGGAGTTACGAAAGAAGCTCAAGCGACAGGAACTCGAACGTGAGATAGCAATTCAAGCACGAAAGCGCGGTGATCTAGACAAAAGTTGGCGCGACTTGATGCTCAAAATAAAAGAGCCTGTTTTCAGACAGGAGATCCAAGTTATGAGCCATGTTTTCGAAAGAACCTACGACAAAAAAGATTACTTTATAAAATATACAATGCAGTTAATGGACACAGCCGATGATCAGTTTCAAAGAACTGTGGCTAGTTTTTGCGAAACAATAGATACAATGATCAATAAGTTTCTCTCGGAGATGGAACAGCTGTCGAAACTCAACGACCTTAGAAAATCTCGACTTCTGAAGGCCGGGGAAGATGAAGCAGCTCGTATTACAGCGGACCACAATACAGCTGAGACCCATCTTCAACTTTTACTCTATCACGGACACACAACTGCAGATACATTAGCTTGGACAACTAGAGGTGAAAATTTAGTGAAGGAAGACGAGGATCGTAGTAAATATACTAGTGAAATTGAAAATTTACGCTCCTACCTCGAAAATATTTACAGCCTCATGTGGGACGAATATAAAACAGTCCTCAAAGCTTATATTATTGAAACCTCCGAAAATCTAAAAAGAGTACGACGATTGCGACGAAAAGAAAACTTAATGGCTGATATTATCGCATCTCAGGCTAAAAAGATAGCTAATAGTGACGGATTACTTAAACGTCTGCGAACAGAATTAGCGGCATACGAATCTGGTACGAAGCAAGCAGTTTTCCGAGATCGCCGTAATCGTCATCGTGCTGCGTGTTTTCGTCTGAAGAAAACATTGTTGGATGGATGCGCTACTGATGCAAAACAAATGGCAAAATTAGTTCGAATGTCAGACGATGCAACTGAATGGCTTGAATCGGCTAATAAACAAGCTGAGAAGATATTACGGATGGCTGCTCTCTGCCGAAAATTTGAAACGCAACGGGAGAAGGTTATGCCGTTCGGTTCAAACGAGTCCCATTTACCAACGGAAACTAAAGTTAGCTTACGGCACCAGCAATCGAATGATTCGTTACTCGGCAATGCTATTGCATCTACTGGAGGTCTCACCAGGCTATGGCAGAGAATATCCAAAGCTGACTTATCCAGGAGGGCATTAATTCGAGAAAAAATGTTATTAGAAGAGGAGAACACACTCATAATTCAAAAGATACAAGAGCTTAAAGAGAATAACATAACTCCACACACAAAAAAATGCATGTGCAATACGAATTCAAAAACTAGTGTACCTCATCCAGTAGCTATCGATGGTGTATTAGAAGTCACTAAATACCGTTAGTTTGTTATGGTAAAAAATAATTTTGTACAATTTATACCTACTTGTTCAAAAATATTGTTTGGCCTATATAAATTTACTATGAAATTATTTGTTTCCTTATTGAATTTTCCTGGGAGTCCTCGAGTTTCATAATTTTACGTATTTTGTCATTTTATAAGTATTACGATTTACGACAGTGTCAGCATGATGCAATGACAAAAGACATATATAGCACAAGGCGCAAACGATGCCATTTTGACCTTACCTACTTCTACAGGTTTGGGGCACGGTACAATCGAGTGGCGGTTTAACATACCCATCTGTTTGTTCTTCTAAATCTACAATTTGACAACATTCGTAACCATCAGTAGACAAACCTATGAGTCAAACACATTGAAATTGAAATGAAAGGAATTGCAGCCAGTATTCTTTGGCAGCATTCCACATGGGCATGATTTGTATGTGACACTGATTTGGTAAAGCTAGCGATAAGTTTTGTGGTAACATTCTAAAAAAACCGGCCAAGTGCGTGGCGGGCCACGCGCAGTGTAGGGTTCCGTAGTCACAATTAACCTCGAAAAACCACGGAACAGAAAAAACATTCTGTTCCGTGCGAAAAACAGATATAACTCCTTAACCTGTGAAAACAGATATAACTCCTTAGCCATGATAGTTTTCCTTTAAAATTGATTATATATACTACTGCTGTGAATTTTTCACGTTCCTATATACTACTATTTGACTGATAGGGGGGGAGGGGGGGGGGGGTATATATAATCTCACTATACCTACCTAACCAAGTACATAAGTAGATAGATAGAGATTTAAACACGGCATTACAATGAACAAACGGTACCTAATCGCTACTTACAAAATTCCGCTTTACCAGTTTTCCTCTTATGTTTCATACCACTAGTTAAAAACGAAGAATATAATTTTTTGATTTATCATAATATTTTGCCATTGAATAAAGTTGTACCTAATGCGAACCTACGTCATGATTGTAAATCATCTTAGTACACGACAGGTTCATATGGCAATCGGGAAGGGAACGCCTCGCACACCCGCACAGCCTCCGCGCTAACCCGGTGCGGACGAGCGCGAATGACGTGCGGGTGTACGGGGCGTCCCTCCACCTCATACCCCGTTTGCCATCTCGACTTGTCGCGTACATGGTACATGGTATGCTGCAAAATTACTGCTACTTTATCATGAATCTAATTTAAAGTACGTTAGTATATATTATATTCTGTGTTTAAAGGTAAACCTAAGTTACAGATGAAATCTATTTTGGTAGAGGTAGATTTGGTGAACATTAAAATCAAGTTTTCGTGTCATCTGCTCAAACAAAGGCCCGTTAATTACCAACGTATTTTGAACTTTGGACACATTAGTCTTTTTATTTGAATTAATCTTCAACATTAATCTGTGCAACGGTAAGCTTCAATTAATTACGAGATAAGTCAAAATTACACCGGCAGCTGCTGCACCTTTATGTTTTTTTTTTTACAAAATTTTAAGTATAAGTAGTACGCGACAGGTTGAAATGGCATTCGAGGAGGGAAAGCGCCGCACACCCGCACTGCCCCCGCGCTACCCCTGTGCGGGCGAACGCGGGTGACGTGCGGGTGCTAATAGTAATATTAAATACTAGCTTATGCTTCGCGACTTCGTCCGCGTGGACTACATAAATTTTAAACCCCGATTTCACCCCCTTAGGGGTTGAATTCTGAAAAATCCTTTCTTAGCAGATGCCTACGTTATAATAGCTATCTACATGCCAAATTTCAGCTCGATCCGTTCAGTAGTTTGAGCAGTGCGTTGATAATATATCAGTCAGTCAGTCACCTTTTCCTTTTATATATTTAGAAGATTTAAATGAAACATATAATTACTAAGTATTATCGGCTTCGCAAGGGTAACTTATTACAATTTTCGTAAGTATCTCTGCGTAATAAATACAATATATCATATTATGTCACTTAGGAATAATGTAGCTTTTTACTGGTGAAAGAATTTTCAGGATTGGTTCCGTTCAATCACGTCGCCATGAAGCAACGGATCGATGTGATTTTTTGCATGGGTATAGTTAAAGACCTAGAGTTAAATCAAAGATTTCCCACGGGATTTTAAAACCTTAATCCATGCGGACGAAGTCGCGGGCATCAGCTAGTACAGAAATGATTCTTCTTGCGTGATGTAATTACAGAGTAAAATGACTATCGCATCTCGCATATCGAACCATGAATGGACGAAATCGCCAAAGCCTAATTGAACCGCCATTATGAAAATGACTAGATCATTATGAACAAAACTTTGAACAATAAAATTACCGAGCGATCACATCGCCACGCTTCACCAACAAACGCACAAGATGAATATTAATTTTCTTAATATAAGTAAGACTTCAGTTTCAAAATCTATAGCAAAAATCTCAAAATCGGGTTTAATAGCTTATTCCTAGAGCTTTAGGTAACATAAGACTACTCTATCTATCACAGCTAGATAATAATATTATGGATAAATAAAATATGAAATATGAATGTATGAATTGTTATAATATCATGTGCTATTAGTATGGAGTGGGGATATAGGATCTGTGAGTGACAGGTATATATATATATATATATATGTATATATAGAGAGAGACAGCGCGTGCCTGACCTTCGTTATTTTATAAAAGCTGAAAGTTTCTCTGTGTACTGTCCCCAACACTGTGAGGCAACAGGTGGCAATCCCCTGCCAGACGCCCTTCAAGTTTAAAAGTTTGAGGGCATCTAACAGGGAGTTGCCACGATACAAAGTGTCTGGCCATGCATGATGTGACTTCTAATACCTACTATTCCAAAAAAAAAATATTGACTTTATACTTTGACGTAAGATTTTTTACACAACTCCCAAAACAACCCTGATCCAAAGTTCATAGTCACTGATCGTTCCTACCTGTGTTGGGGACAAAACTTTCAGCTTTTATAAAATAAAGAAGTTCTGTCACGCACTGGCTCTTAGTCTAATATTTTGTATCTTTGTATTGTACGAGTACCTACTTAGGTATCATCAGTGCAATGAATTATTATACGTATGAGACATCTGAATTGCGTTGATACCTACTTTAACAGACTACGTCGCTTTCACCGAGTTTGTGGTAAAGATAGCTCAAGTAGGAAGAGGGCCGCTCTAGATAGCACAATGAACTAGATTATAGGTACCTGTTGTTATGGAACTCATAGAATGCGTTATGGAACTTAGAATTTAGATTAATTCTCGTCTCCACTTATTTAAAGGAGGCTTGCGGCTTGCGTCACTCGGCAAGTAAAATTATATTCTAGTATCACGACTCGCATTATGATGAGCTTTTGGATTTGTTTGAAATGAGTTGTTGCTAAAATGTTAATTTTTTGGGTATAAAATTCACAGTAAGTAGGTAGGTAGGTAAGTAATGTTACAAAATGCGAAATAGAATCTGTCTGAACAGCTGAATTGATTTTGGTGAGGCAAACAGATCTTAATAATAATGCCCTTCCTATCGAATTTCGGCCACGGCGCAGCGGCCAATCTCCACAGAGATTTAAAAAAAAATATGCGAGCAAAAGTGCAGCAAAAGTGTGTGTGTGCGCAACCACAGGTGGCACTCTCTATTCGCTTACCTACGAAATCTGACACGACCCGGGAGAGATCAGGCACTCCGGGTTAGAGCATATCTATCTATTTTCCCGACCCGGGAATCAAACTCCAGACTTCATCATCCATACTCGAACATGCCAACGAGTAACGACTAGACCACAGATTAAAGAAAGCTAATCTGTGGACTAGACCAACAAGGCAGTGGCAAACAATTTAACCTTTACTCTGGAGATGGAACTGGACATTCCTCAAAATAATTATTTGGTATACTTAGGTAGTATATAGTATAGTATATAGTAGATACGATATTTTCAGTAGATGTCACGAAGCCGTAAGTAGAAATGACATACGATAAGCAAACGATAGATCAAATTTTTGCGGTTTACGTCGCAAACAAAACGTTCCTACATCCTACGATGGAATTAACTTTTTCTTCGATAATACTTACATGAATTAATTTATTGCTTATAATTATTTTTTAAAATGTTTCTTTGACTTAATTATATAGTTTTTGTTCAAACTATAAATAAACAATCAATTATGGAACAATTATCTTTTATTTGTGGAAACGTTTAGGTGATTTTTTAAGAGTCGAGGCTTTTCCGACCACGCTTCCCTCACGACGAGCCTATCAAATACCTAGCTACCTACCTATCATAAAGTTTAGTTAAGTTTACATTCACGGTCATTTAATTTACCTAATTGGACAATAATATGACGAAATATATGACGAAATATGCATTTAACAATACAAAACGGCAGAATCATTATTTATTGTCTATTGCGAAAACAGTTTTACAAAAGTTTACGATTGATGTTCATCAATTTTAGCTTTTCAAAGAACTGTCTCAACTTTGTTGACTGAACGACAATATAGGTCCAAAATGTAATGCTACAATCGATCAGATCGTATACCATGGTCTTATATAGATGATCATGAGATGAAATAAGAAAAAAAAAGTCGTGTACAGAAGAATCGGGGAGCCCACCGCATTCTTTCAAGATAACCCTACCATCGACCACTACGGGACAATCGAGAGTCAATTTTCGGTTATGGATCAAAGTTTATAGGATCTGACCTCGGGGACATTGTGGCTAATTCCATTGTCCACAATCTCTAAACTAAACTAAAATGTCACGCCTAAATCTATTGCTATCCCTTTCATAATGTTGCTTGCGGAAAAGGATGGCACTAGATTTAGACCTGTTAATTTAGTTTAGTTTAGAGATTGTGTACAAGAGAATCGGCCCCATTATTCTATTAAAAAATAGCCTAAAAGCATGGTTTATCTTATGCTTTTCCTTATGGAACTTTTTATGTAGGAAGGATACTTATCCTGTTTAATAGACACTTGTCTATATAGGAAAACGGATACCGAATATGTACAACATAGGTAAAGAATTAATAACGCATAAGAATAGTTGGACAATGGCATTTAGCTGAATAAAGTTATTGATGCATTATCAACCGGTCATGCATGTGTGGAGCATCCATCACGATAAGGCGGCATTGCAGCATCTTCCTAAAGAGTTGTGGGGTGCGTATATAAACGCAGACGAGGACGGGGTGCGACACCAGTTGATTTAAGGCACTCTGTCAGTCAACGTCTCCGTACCATTGTTGATTTGTGTTTGTGTGTGACTTAGTACAAAAAAATCCATTCATACTACAGTAAGTTCATGCGTACATACCTACATAATTCCAAATTCAGTACCTAATTACCTGAAAGACATGTCTAGTGTTTTTGGACTCGTTGATTTATGATAACGTTATAAATTTGAAGGTTTACATTTTTAGCGATTTAATTAATTAGATAATTTTAATTAGAATTAGATCTCATGCTCGCACTGACCTTGTGCTTAGTTTAGATTCCCACATAAGAAGCCGCGTGTGAGAATTTTATTAAAATGCATTAATTGCATTTAGTTTTAATTAATAAAATTACTTAGACTTGATAAATACTATTGCTTTGTCCATTTAAACAAGTAGGTATTATAAAACTATAATCCATGACCTAAATAGGAATCTATTATAGTCAAGGTAGGTATAGATGCATAGTCCCGAGCAACCAGACGATTAAAAGATACTGTACGTATCTAATTAAATTTAGAGTTGATACGATAGCTATAGTCCGCGACAGGTCGAGATTGCAATCGGGGTATGTGGCGGGAGGACACCCGCACGTCACCCGCGCTCGCCCGCACCGGGTCAACGCGGGGGCTGTGCGGGAGTGCGGGGCGTTCCCTCCCCGATTACAATTTCGATCTGTCGCGTACTATAACTAAGGTTTTCTTTTTTATTTTGCTTAGTTTTTCCCAAACGTTTATTAAGACACACCTATAATAACCCTGTACCGATTGATAAGTCAAATCAACCCCATACTCAAGATAACTTTCTTTAACTTTGCCAAAGGAGCTGCTGATTGAAATCGACAATTTTTTTTGTCAACGTCATTACCACTCCATACAAAAAGGATCACGCTAAGTGCCATTTCGCATGCGTGG
The DNA here is from genome assembly GCF_902806685.2 of Maniola hyperantus. Classification (NCBI taxonomy): domain Eukaryota; kingdom Metazoa; phylum Arthropoda; class Insecta; order Lepidoptera; family Nymphalidae; genus Maniola; species Maniola hyperantus. The sequence goes on from NC_048550.1 coordinate 9,595,411, forward strand.
GATAAAAAAATATAGGTTTGCAACCGTGCATTAATCGTACTGAAATCCGCAGGTAATTATGTAGTATTTGTTGCCGTATTGAGATAGGAATCAATTGCTCAAATCACTAAGCCAATTGTTCGTAAGCGTCGCTCGGCAAAAAGGTGTGAATATGGGTCATTATTACGAGAATGCTCACTTCTGTCGCACACTCGTCACCCGTGCCATTGAAAAATTAGATAGAAACGTTGACATTGAAATATTTTTGTGCATTGTCTGTTTTTAGGGTTCGGTAACCAAATGGTTAAAGAAAAACCCTTATGGGTGCGACTTACGAAAAATTTCTAAAAATAGACCTTAACTCGGAAGTTATCAAAACGAAAAAATCAGAAATTATTTGAGTTGTATAAATTACCTGTAGAGCTAATTGAGGTCAAGGGAAATATTACATAAATATTGCTAATTTATGGAAAACAGCACAGTTTTTTATAAATTAGTCTTAACTAACTTAGGTACATGATCCCAAACAGAAAGGATTTTTTTGAAGCGGTAGATTTTAACTAAATATCTATAAAGACGTTTCTTTAGAAGGGGCGGAACTCCGGTGGCGTAGTTTGACTCGCACTTGGTCGTTTTTTTTTTCAATTAGAATAGATAAGGATTATTTATGTGAGCTTTCCATTATTGCTGGTGCATAAAATGGATAAAAGTTCTCTTAGGACTAATGTTGTTCATCTATCTTATCCATACCGTTATACGCGCTTTGGTCTTTTTGGGGCACATTTTGACCAATATACGGTTTGCATTTTCACGGCGCATTGAACGCAAAATAATGATGCACAGCCTATAGCTCTGCTATACCTAACTAATAGTAAACTTATAAAATATTATTCTAGACTAGCTGATGACCGCGGCTTCGCCCGCTTGGATTTAGGTTTTTAAAAATCCCGTGGGAACTTTTGATCTTCCAGGACAAAAAGTAGACTATCCATAGTATGCCGTCCCCGGGGGCCGATGCGATATTTGTTGATTATGCAGTTTATTAATTTATTTCAGCGACATCCCTCCATCAGCTAGGTAGTTACTTATATATAATTTTTAAATCAGGTCAGCGTATTTTTTAAGTTTAGGGACAGTAATTTAATGGAAAAACGCTCGCGAAAATTTTCTTACCTTCAGCGTCCGCGCCGATATAATGGTGTTTATATTTTTTATGATAGTGTTGTACCTACACTTCTAGGAAATTTCTAAAAATTATTTAGATATAATAGTACCTACTCTTTTATTTAGTCACGCCATGATAACGTTTCGCACGTACATTAAAGTTCTCAGAATTTTGAATTAATTAATTTAGCAAAAAGTAAGTAAGTAAATAAAAACAAAAAATACCACAAAACATGTTTTTAAATTAGAGCTCGGTAAAGTAACTTCCATCGATAGCGCTTCGGAGGCTTCGAAGAAATGCACACAGTATTATTATGCAAATGAGTAGAGTGAGCTTTATCGCACAAAATGAACAAAACTTCAGCATGGCCAGCGGCCCCATGTCTAAGGCGCTATCTCCACGGACGAGAGAATCGCGGCGATAGTCTCGCCGTGCCAACAAATTCGATACTACCAGAGATAATTTATTTAGTAAATTATCTCTGATACTACTCACCTATCTCAGGCGATACTATCGCGGCGATAGTATATATCGAATACTGTTCCACGGCGCGGCGGCGAGACTATCGCCGCGATTCTCTCGTACGTGGAGATGGTGCCTAAGGATACGTACACTGACTAAACTTTGACGTATTTGCAGGTAAGGGCATGTAGAATGTTATCGTGGTTGATGATGATAAAATAATCTATACATGTACCAAGTATCTGAAGATTACTTAATACACTCACTCTTTGTCATCTCTTTTCACTGGTCAGCCGGGATCTAAGCTGACTTGAATTATCTTTTAACTATAACTTATGCTTTATTATTAACTTTGTTTTACCCTAAAGGCATGCTTATACGAGTAGGTACTTATCTACGTCTTAATAGTTTATGATCTGCAAAACGAAAAAGTCGCTTTGAGTGGTGATTGGTCAAAAGATTGAATGAATCAATCAATCAATGAATGAATTAGTGAATTTTATTTATTTGCACGCGACTTCTACGTTACTAAGGAATGACGTCAATCAAATTCTTTTTATTAATTAAAAACCACACAAGTAACACATTAAAATCTTACAAACTGGTAATTAGTTGCATTGTCTTTACATGTGTGCAATACTGTTACTTAAGATAGACGACGCGAATTTTCCCGCAGGAATCGATCACGCAAGGCCAAATTAAACTTAATTAAACACTGTGGCATACAGTACCAGATTTTTTATGCATATCTAATATTACAACTAAATTTTCCGTTAGGTATTGTGTATTTTAATTGCCTACTATTATTTTACACTGTTTTATTGATATTTTAGGTTGATTATGGGTGAATTAAGTATGACCTTCGATCTCCACGTAGCTTAGAAATACGCGCAATAAACTTTTATGGGACTTACGACGTACCTACCTACCTACGTTGTTTGTATGTTATCTAGGGGCCGTGAAAAGCTAGCAGACAGACAGACTTGATTGCATTTATAATATACCTAATAGGTTTTAGCATAGTACTATTATATTATATTCTGTGGTACCTATTAGTATGTATGCATATCTATATTATAGGTAGGTACATATGCTAAGTTCTATTGCACGTATAATAATAATCTGCGATGTTATTTATAATAGTAATGAAATAGATCGATACCAAACCGATTTGTCATCACCTTTTAACAACCTAGTTGTACTGAGTAGGTACTATTTTATATATTATGTGCTAGTTGTTTTACATGAGGGCATTTAAGATGTTGTAAAACTATGTAGGTATGATTATAAGTGCATTCCACGATATTTGCAATTTTAATTATTTATTTAATAACTGTGACATAGGTACTTAATAAATCTTAATTCTTCTCATTACATGTAATTATAGAAGAATCAAAGAAACAAGTAAGTAGATTATTAAGTATCTACATATGTAAAGCTTTCGTGTTCATTGATAATGAAAGGTTATTAGGGGAAAAACGTAGGCATTTACTTAATAATTACTTAATGGAAATTTCTTAATTAATGGATACTTGTGTTCTCCACCACATGTACCATTATAATATAATTTAATTAGGTACCCATGTAATGCAATTTTTGTGAGCATATTACAGTACAAATAAACAACAAAAAAAAAAGGAAAAATTAGGAACATTTAGGTATTTAACAAAATGAAACCTAATTATTTGTAATCTGTTGAAATTATTCTTTGTCGCGTGAACTACACCAATTTCAACCCCCTATTTCACCCCCTTAGGGATTGAATTTTCAAAAATACTTTCTTAGCGGATGCCTATGTCATAATAGCTATCTGTATGCCAAATTTCAGCCCGATCCGTCCAGTAGTTTGAGCTGTGCGTTGATAGATCAGTCAGTCAGTCACCTTTTCCTTTTATATATTGTCTTGTGAGTCTGTCTATCACGGCTTAACCACTGAACCAATCTTGTAGTGTAGAGAAAGTTTGCATCCTAATATTGGATAGGTACTTTTCCGTGATCCCGGAAAAATAAACTATCCCCTAGAATTATTTCTTTTTCCAGGATCGAGACGAGGAAAGACCTACAGCCACGTGATCGAAATCGCGGGCAATAGCTATAGTAAACTCTATAAATGACAGTTGTTTGTTATCATAGTTGTTCCTCATTGAATGATGATTGATAGAATCGAAATGAGGAATTGGGACGATGACTATGTCAACAATAAATTATTTCTCAGGAATTATTAAATAGAGGGTCTTCAAAAATGTCCATGTCCGCTATTAGCTTTAAGTTTGCTAACCATTTTAAATTATCGATCTGACTAAAAAAAAAGAATTAAGTTAAATTTTATGACGTTACGTACGTTTATGTATTTCATACAAGCTCCCATACTAAGCGAGCGTTATGACGTCTGATAAAATGTTATTGATTTGACTAGCAGTCATCATCCCTATTTTCTTTCTATTTTATTAAACAAACAACGTTTTTGTTGTATAATAACTTAATAATAATAACAAAATTGTATTCAATCAGATGTCGTCAATAACGTGGTTGGCGTGCGCGCTGGTACTGATGTGCGCTAGCATGCAAGTGTCGCCCGCGCCTGCGCCCGCACCGCAAGAAGAAAATTATCCGCCAATGCCAGTGAGTATCAATTACCGTGTCTGAATATAGCTGTTACAGTCAGAACTCATCTCTATATATAAAAATGAATCACTAATTGTGTTGCTGATCGCAAATCTCGAGAACAGCTGAACCGATTTCGCTACTTCTTTTTTTATAATATTCCTTGAAGTACGAGGATGGTTCTTACGGAGAGAAAAATTAAAAAAAAACCACTATTAGACGGTACGAAGTTCGCCGGGGCAGCTAGTTTCCGATAAAAACTACTTTTAACTGCAAAAACAGCAAAAGATTTTTTATTTATGGAGGTTGGTCAAAAGTAGTCGCTAGAAATATTGATGAATAGTGCTTTTGACTGGAAAATATGGGGCAAAATGGTTTTAAGTCTGAAATAATAGGAATGGAAATTATATAAGCCTAACCTATCGCTTTGTCGCGACAGCTGACTTGGCGAGTGGTATCGGTTTACGGGGCCCATATTATATCAGAGGATTATAGTTACGTCTATGTCTGAAATATCGAAAGAATAACAACAGTGAACGACAAAGCATAGAAATATTACCGGTTTATTATGGATGGCGTAGCGAAATCTCTACCGAGGTGGGCGGTGCATAAATAATATTACCTACCGCACGCGTCTTAAATTTGATTGTAACTTCGTAACTATCACTTGAGTCGCCCAATCACTCTTAATACGAACCAATCAAGAGTGATTTATTTGGTTGAAGTTACTTGTTTAACAGGCTTTAGTTTGCAGCCTCTATTTTTGAATGATAATTGTTAGAAACGCGTTTGTGTTTCTATGTTTTGTCGTTCACTGATTTATAATCCTTGAAGATAGTTATCAACTTTTCGGGGTCGGATTCCAGACAGTACAGCACGGTTCATTATTGGAAATATATTTACCATGGGAATTAAAGGTCTAGAGCAGTTCGCAGAAGAACAAACAAAAGTCGTACCCATTCATATCGCACTAATCTTGCACCTCTTTGCTATCAGAAGCATCTCAGGCATTATGCTAAATTGCTAACCATGTGAACGCGCGTGAACCGCCTAATTAGCGCCATTGCGTCCAACCGCCTTTGTGCTAGCTCTTTGACCATTATCTTACACTATAACGCAATTATTCCTAGCATTAAATAATAATTAATATAATTATATTATACTTCGAAACGACTACAAATATAAAATTTTCACATATTATAAGTAATACACATACCTACTTAACGAAAATTAATTGGTATTTTTTTATGCATAGTATTTTTTACCTACATACCTTGATCTTACACGTGTACCTACCTAATAAGATTGATCAGCAGATAAGTAGTAACACATGTTTTGTCTAAATCTGATCAATATTAGGACCTTGGTGTTTTTTTTTCGCAACTGTAGGTACTCGTAAGGAGCTACAAAATTAAAATAAGTTGCTTTGTAATAAACGATGTTACTTTACAAAATCATTATGTATTTATAAAGCCATTATCTTGTTCAAGTTAGGTAGGTATATTGTACTTGAATCATCTTGAATAACCTTTAGCAGCGATTGAAAAAATACTTAGTTACAAAAAGATTTAAATGCTGGTTTATTTGTCAAATGTATTAACAATTTATAATTTTACTCAGGATACCTACTATTTATAGAAATATGCACACATCCTTGACCTCCATTTTAGAAATAATAATATTCATAGTGGTAAATGGTAATTCATAGTTGCTTATATGTACTTACTTACTCATTAGTCTATTGTTATTAGTTTGCATACCAATAATTATCTAATACCTACTGCAACTATTACTTAATTAATTTGGGTTTTGTCAAGTAAGACGAGTTTGGTCTTAGTCAAGTAAGAGTAAACAAAATCCACTTTGAAAAAAATACTTTTTTGCAAACCTTATTGTACCTACACCGATTTCTCCAAGGTTTCTGGACCGATTTGCAAAATTTTTATTTTGTATAATTTCAGTACGAATACAAATACGATGTAGAAGACCAAGAAAAATTGCTTTACTTCGGAGCGAGTGAAGCTGGCGATGCACAGGGCAAGGTTATCGGCAGTTATAAGGTCCTACATCCTGATGGACGACTTATGACGGTCGAGTACACCGTGCAAGGTGACAGTGGCTTTGTACCAGTAATTAAGTTTGAAGAAAACGCAAACCCCTTCGGTAAAAGGAAGTAGGCTAATGATTATGGAGTCACGTAGAGAGCAATTTGTGTAAATATTCATGTATTTTAATGACCTTGTTCTGAGATTATACAACTTTTAATGGTTGTTATCGTCGCAATCATTATCTGCTACTGGCTTAAGTATTACTGTTGCATCTTAGTACTCGTCTCTATTATCGTCAATAACGTCTCGATTACGTGATATCTGTTCCGACATCATATTAATTATAATTCATATTCAAATTCAAAATTCTTTATTGCGAATATATAAATATTGAATTTGAATAAAATCAGCACTAATAGTATTTTGTTTCAGATTTTAGAATGTTTTTTTTTTTACATAACTTAAACTTTAAACAATTTTATAGGTCATGCCATGTCATGATCTTAGTAAAATAGTGCAAATTTTACAGCGGGTCTGGAATAACCGATTTATTTGACATAGAGCTAAGACGTTTAAAGTTGGCTATTCATAAATTTTATTAAGATGTAATCTGAACAAGTATTTCCAAAGGGTTTTAAAATTTTATTAATCCGTGACGACGAAAACTCATCTTAGATATGTCTTCCTTTACGCAACCTGTTTTTATACTTACCCATACAACTTTAAGTCCTACTCTGTTGTCCAATGCATCTCAATTTATAAAGTTTTAGGCCAATATTGGGCATTGTGTAAAATAATATCACGAGTCAGATAAAGCCAATGAATGTAAATGCCATCAATCAGTAAAACATTCCGAGCACTAAATTAACACATTTAACAAATAACTAAGTTAAATGGAGCAATCACTCGTACGTTTTGCTATGAAATAGGTAGCTAAGTAATATTTTTAATTGATCATAGGTAAGCTAAGTAAGTACTAATATAAATATTTATAAAGGTAAATGCAATATTTTGCAATTTAAGTCTTGTCTAGATAGAGCTTCAGGTTTTGCACTAAATTATTTTTGTAAAAAAAATTACATGATTTTCTTGTTTTGTTTTCATTTATAAAAATAAATAAAAATAAAATAAAATAAAATCATTTTATTTCAGGTTTGGGACCCATATAAAAACATGTTAAAATTAAAAATTAAAATGCGTATAAAAATATTTAGTTAAAATCATTTGAAAAAAATGAATAGTCATTTTGCGTTCGGGATCTGGTGTACCCTTAGCCAGTGTTTATAGAACACATTGTCAGGGGATACCTGAGCGACGACTTTGATCATTTTATTATTAGAATTACGGACGGTTTCCCAGAAACCCGCAATTCTATTTCGTATAACGGCGTAGTAGTCCGGGACTCCAGCGTCGGCAGACATGCCCGACGCGCTACAATACCTCGGCATTTTTAATAAAATGCGAAGGGCATCATTATATTGTACCCTGAGGATGTTAAAGGATCTTTTGGTGTAGTTGATCCATAATTGTGAAGTATAAAAACTCATACAATAAGCTTTAAACAACGTAACTTTAACATCCTCAGAGCACCGAGCGAATCGGCGAGCGAGCATGTTGCACCGTATTGCCAGTGACCTTCGCTCTCGTTCTATGTCAAAGTCGTCACTCAGGGACCCCGTCAACATATGTCCGAGATACCTGAACTGTTGCACAACCTGAACTGGTGTCCCATCTAATAAAACTGGTGGTATCCTCTCCGGACCTTTACCAGCTCTAAAAACCAACATTTCTGATTTGCGTACATTGTATTTTAATCCATGTCTCAAGGCGTAACTTTCGCAAATCGATACCAATTTACGGAGACCATTTATTGAGGGGCTAAGTAGCACCATGTCATCGGCGTAGCTTAAGTTGTTAAAACAAACTCCGTCAATATGACAACCGATGCCAGTACCACTTAGCTCCCCAATCAGGTCATCAACGTAAAGATTGAACAGGTCCGGAGAGGACCTTACAAAATAAATTAAAAAATTGTTCTATAAAATGACTTTCCTTTTTCTATTAATAGAGACTCTATCTCAACATATTATTCTAGTGTATCATTAAAATGTAACGTTTTCTTTATTATTTAAAATTTAATTTCGGAAATAAATCAAAAGTTACCAATTCTGTGATTTGTCTTAAGTTTAAGTTCATTTCGTCATTATGCTTTAAGCTTATGATTCGTTTTAGATTTTGCAAGTGTAAATAGTGAAATTACTCAGTGTCAACTTTACTTTTTATACGTTGTGTAATAAATAATTCGTACTTATTATGAAGAATAAAATATTTTTGTACGAATTTTATTGTTTTATTTCCTAAACTTGCAGAACATAAATAATAAATGTACCTTAATTTATCATATTACATTATTTAAATACACCAACGTATAGGTACCTACTTTAGATTACACTGACAAGGATTAAGACACAAAAAACCCAAAAAAAAAAACCATCATAACAATGCACACAATGTTAAAAACCTTACAAACACTATAAGAATATATAAGTACCGACGTTGTTTTTTTTTTAGATATTTTTAAAAATAACGTTAATAGCACATTTATTTTATTAAAATTATAATAAGCACTAATTTAGAATTTAAGTTGAACCAAGATATTTTAGAAACTCGTTAATTTGCTCTTAACGACTTCCGAGAGTCATCTTAACAATTTGGCTTGTGTTTTTTGTTCACTAAAATTGTTCAGATGTTTGGAAAAAATATTAAAAACGTATCTATAATAATTGCTTCCCTGTGCTGCTTCCCTACCAACTAAGGTCCAGTTACACGACAGCTAGTTAAAATTGCATTATGGTTGTCGTTAAACTTTAATCGTTCACTCCGCAATAAAGTGAAATTTAGCTTGTACATCGCTGCTGTCTAAAATTTAACAAATATGTCTCTTTTCTATCACGTAAACTCTCTTTCGTTTATGAGGCAAGATTTACGTGGGAGCTTTCGAAGAAGCGCGCTGTCATAGCTATATTTCTCGGGTCAAGTGACCAAGACTCAATCATAGAGGTATGAATACTGACTTGTGTAACCAACTTTGCTTTTTATTGATGTTTTAAGTTTAACCTTAACCGTAATTTAACTTTAACCGCCTGTCATGCAACTGGACCTAAGCGAGTTTAACATGTCTTAGAACTAGGTACTAGGCACTTACCTTATCCTGTTGTCTCGTCATAATGACTGCGGTGGCTTCGGTGTCATATTGCGGCCGGCCTGCGCGACCAACCATTTGCAGAACCGTACTGATGCTGTATTCCTGGATAGGGAAAAATTATTCTTATCCCAAATTTTTTGAAATAAATGAAAGAGATATAACGGCATACGTTATAAATCTTAAGACGAATGTATATATATATAAATTATAAAGGTATTAAACTACAAATATACACACAAACATTAACCTTTATAATATTTAGTGTGATTCGAATCGATCGAAAGATGTTAATAAAGTTAGGTATACAGTTACACCCGCAGATCGTTTGCGATTTCTATATTTATCGTTCGTTTCAACATCGGTGATATCGTGATATTGAAAAGAATTTATCAGTTATCATTATCACATATGAAATTTAAGCCGTAGTTAAAAACTATATAAACAAACCTGATAAGCTCCGTTCACGTATTGCTGAGTATTCTTTATTATTACGAGATGAGCAGGTAAATTGACACCCATAGCTGTAAAAAAATATTTACTAAGTTTATTTTTAGCGTTCCATACCTCAAAAGGAAAACGGAACCCTTATAGGATCACTTCGTTGTCTGTCCGTCTGTCGTGTCTGTCAAGAAAACCTATAGGGTACCTACTTGCCGTTGACCTAGAATCATGAAATTTGGCAGATAGGTAGGTGATAAAGCACAAGTAAAAGAAAAAATCCGAAAACCGTGAATTTGTGGTTACATCACAGAAAAAAAAATTAAAATGTGTTCATGAACAAATATTAGTATTTTCAATTTTCAAAATAAGATAACTATACCAAGTGGGGTATCATATGAAAGGGCTTTACCTGTATATTCTAAACCAGATTTTTATTTATTTTTATGGATAAAAGTTTTTGATTTATCGAGCAAATGTCGAAAAATTTGCCGAATACGAAACCCTCGGTGCGCGAGTCTGACTCGCACTTGGCCGGTTTTTTATTTCTTATTCGTGACGTGTGGCTGTGCGGGGCGTCACCCCGCTTCATACTTCGATTGCCTGTCCTGTCGCGGACTATAACTCCTAGAAAACCTGCATGTCTGAGAGTTCTCCTTAATGTTCTCAAAGGTGTGTGAACGCTGCCAATCCGCAAGTAGTTAGAGTTGTGGACTATGGCCCAAAACCCTTCTAATTCTGATAAGAAACCCGTACTCAGTAGTGATCCGCCGATGGGTTAAGACTTATGATGATTATTGATTACTATAAAAATCGTGAAAATACGAAATTATTCTTACGGGAATCTTTTCACAGAACTAACTCGATGTTACAAATTATTTGACCTAGGTAGATTAAGCTGTGATAGCCTAATGGTTAGAACATCCGCCTTGTAATCGGAGGTCCGAGTTACGTGCGTTTTAAGATAGGGAACCTGCATGCCTGAGAGTTCTCAAAGGTGTGTGAAGTTTACCAATCCGCACATGGCCAGTGTGGTAGACTATGGCCCTTCTCGCTCTAAGAGAAGACCCGTGCTCTGTAGTGAGCCGGCAACGGGTTGATCATGATGATGATGACCTAAAGATTTGGTTTGCCAAGATTCAAGAATATTTCAAAACCAACATCATGTTTCGTGGATCTCCGATCTCGTATAGCAATTTGATAAAAACGCACGTGTTTTTTTATAAACAACCATCATTTTTGCACGGTGAAAGGTGTTACGATTTGCGAAATACGGAAGCTTACTCCTAGGAATTCAAAAACAACGCATACGTATACTTACTTATTTATAATTTTTACAGGGTGTTTTTAAGCACATCAAATTCTGTGAAATAATATATTTTGGTGTGCTATGGTGGCCCATCCGTGTAACCGATTTTGACGAAAGGTACAGAAATAGCGTGCACCATTTGCTACTTGCTTTGCTAATCATGACCGACAATGCTCCCTATCTCGTAGGGCTACACAATCCAACCTTATCACAGCGTCTTCGCCGGCGAAGACGAGGTCCCCGATTTCTAACGTCACCCGGACGTGGGCTCACGCCACGGCCTCGGGGGCGTACGGACTAACCAGTAGTCCAACAACTCCACCCATCCCAACGTCATCCTAAGCCGTGGTCCGAGCCTCACAGGAGGCGCCCTTAGGAGGACGTTGCCCCCCGACCTCTCGAATTATTTCTTCGAGCCCTAGGGCTCACCCCCAGGCGGAGCTTCGCGCTCGCCAACCCCCCCGGTGACGCTGTAGCGGCCAGTAGGGCCTACGCAGCATAGTCAATCCGAAACAACACACACAAAAAATTGCTACTTTCTGTTCAGGAAAATCAAAGAGTTCCCATAAGATTTTTAAAACCCCTAAATCTATGCAGATGAAGCTGCGGGCATCATATTGTCGTAAATAAAACATCCTGGTGGCTGTAGGTACCTACCTAAGTACCTATATCGAAGCGCGACATGAGAATATTATGTCTTTGTGTGCGCATAATAATAATCGGGAGATCGCGACGTGACGGGCGATATATCTTCGTACGGTATTGTATCCTATCAAAGATTCATCTTTGAACACTAAGTTGCTTTTTTGGTTCGTAACAGGACTTGGGATAATAATAATCTGTTAAGTATTAATGTTTTATTGCATTCATTTTTCAGAACATATTTTACGCAGATAACATAATCCCTTATCATAAATGCGAAAGTGTGTTTGCTTGTTGGTTTGTTGGTTTGTCCTTCAATCACGTCGTAACGGTGCAACGGATTGACGTGATTTTTTGCATGGGTATAGATAAAGACCTGGAGAGTGACATATAGGCTACTTTTTTATCCCGGAAAATCAAAGAGTTCCCACGGGATTTATAAAGAACCTAATTTCATGCCGACGAAGTCGCAGGCATCAGCTAGTCCCTAATATATGATTTTTCTTTCTGCATCTGGACTTCGTCCGCGTGGATTACACTTTCAAACCCCTATTTAACCTCCTTAGAAGTTGAGTTTTCAAAATTACTTTCTTAGCGAATGTCTACGTCATATCGGGTTGAAATTTGGCGCGCAGACCACGGAACAGAAAAAATAGTTTTTTCTGTTCCGTGGCGCAGACAGCTGTCCGCGCGCCAAATTTCAACCCGATCCAAGGAGTAGTTTGAGCTGTGCGTTGATAGATCAGTTAGTCAACTGACTGATCTATCAAGGCACAGTCAAAAGCTGACTAACTAGTCAGCTTTTCCATGATCAACCCATCACTGCTGACCCACTACTGAATACGGGTCTCCTCTCAGAATAACAAGTGTTTAGGCCATAGTCCACCATGCTGGCCTAGTGTGAATTCACACATATTTGAGAACGTTTAAACGCTAAAACGATGATATCATCTAGATGATGATCTAGGTAAACGCGACATCTTAGGCCACATCACCACTTTCCATCAGGTGTGATTGTGGTCAAGCGTTTGCCTATAATCAATAAAAATATTATGATACAGTTCAATTTTATTTATGTAGACTTACCTAAAGTGGTAGTAGTGACGAGAATTGGAAGGTCTCTCTTTCGGAAGGCTTGTTCGATATTCGTCCTCTCTTCGTAGAGCAACCCAGCGTGGTGGCATCCAACACCGCACAGCACGAGGGACTATACGACACATAAAAAAATGGTGCCTAGAATACTGGCTGCATTTCCGCGCTGGACAGCCAGGCTGATCCGTAGCGCAAAAAATGAGCCCAGCCCTTCTGTCACTAGACGAGGCTATTAATCGCGGTGAAATGTCTCGTAATTTTTTTTTACTCAGACTTAAGTGTTAGTTAAAAAGAGACAGATTTATGTAAGCGATATAGCACTGTTTCGTTTTAACAGTGTCTTAAGTCTGAGCAAAGTCTAAGCACGCTCTATAGATTTCAGCAGAAGACTCCATGGCCCCAGAGTCTCCACGCCAAACGGAACAAAAATGTAACTCTCGATAAGAGAGGCAATACTTGCGCTTTTTTTTATTTTTAAGAATATTAGCCATATTAAATGACTAATATTCCCCTTTTCCTCTCCAACTAAAGAGGAGCTGTGCTAGGAGTAGGTACGACAATATAGTGCAACGGGCGGGGTTTGAACCGTCGACCTTTCGATTTACAGTCCACTCCTTTACCGGTTGAGCTATTGAGGCTTCGATAGTGAAAATGGGTTGAATGTAATTTTGTCCAACCTAAGTATAAGTCCCGAAAAATTGCTATTGCGCTGGAACCATCGAAATGATGTCATTTTGACGTCAGCCGAAATAAAAATATACCATTAGCTCGAAACTTCAGTATGACTTCAGTCTAGTGCTGACGTCACTAAAATGGGGGCCACGCGTATTAGAAATTTGCGGTACTTAGGCTTACCTGAATTTTCTTATTTTTCAATGTTGAAGCCAGTGCAACCAGCGCGGCCTTCTGTTCCTCGTTGAAGTTAATCGTAATTTCCCGTGACAACGTCTCCGCTGTGAGCGTAACGCCTTTCCGAGTGTTACAAAATATCTAAAAACCAGCCAGGTGCTAGCTGAACTCGCGTGGAAAGGGCTCCTTACGATGAATAGACATTTTTTGACAATTCATCGTAAAGAACCCTATATTATAGCATTTTCCATGTACTGTTAAACTTATGAACCTAAATAAAATACCATATAAAGATCAGAGATTAATAACATGTCACCAGTGACTTTTAAATATGTTAATAAGAAAAGGTCTTAAAGGAGTGCCTTGGTTAACAGTTACGGCGCAAACCTTTTTTAGCTACATAATAATTACGTATTACTATGTACATACAGTTGTGGCATTGCAGATCTGTATTATATATAGATTTGCAATCTAGATTACAACATGGGGTTATTCAAGCGGCGGACCAACTAATTCCTAAAAGGCCAGCAACGCATCGGCGCGGCGGTTCCTCTGGTGCTGCAAATGTTCATGGGCGGCGGTAATCATTTAACATCAGGTGACCCGCCTGCTCGTTTGCTCACTATCTCAAAAAAAAATTCAAAGTCCCGACAGACTGGCTTGTAAGTATATCAACGCACAGCCTAAACCGCTGGTCCTAGAGACATGAAAAGAATACACCCTCCAAAGGGTCTGTAAAGAGTAGGTATCCACTGAGAAAAGATTTTTCGAAATTCTACCCCTAAGTGGGTTACATGGGGTTTTGAAATATATGTAGGTAATCCACGCGGACGAAGTCGCGAGCATAAGCTAGTATAAATGATATCTCGAATGATGTCGATGTTTACGAACATGCCATAGAGAAAAATAAAATAAAAGCAAAATAAAAGATAGAAGACCATAATTATGAATTATGAATCTAAATATATAAAAGGAAAAGGTGACTGACTGACTGACTGATCTATCAACGCACGGCTCAAACTACTGGACGGATTAGGCTGAAATTTGGCATGCAGATAGCAATTATGACGTAGGCATCCGCTAAGAAAGGATTTTTGAAAATTCGACCCCTAAGGGGTCGAAAATAGGGCTTTGAGATTTGTGTAGTCCACGCGGACGAAGTCGCGAGCATAAGGTAGTTAGTACTATAAAATGAAAATAATTATTACCAAAGTAGGTTTTCCGTTGTGATACTTCAGAATGATTGGCCAAAGTTTATAATTGAGGATGATATCGAATTTGAAAATACTGGTGCCGACTGGACAAGGGTAACCTTCCACCACGCGCTTTAGTTTCACTGGCCTGCATTCGTCTCCAAACCTAATTAAATAAATTAAAACAGAAAACAATATGTATTTTGTGTCTTTCCTCGCATCAATGAAATAGAGTGAATGACAAATTTTCAAATCTAACTTTTCTTCGATGCCTTAACTTTTCATTCATAAATTCTATAGGTATAGAATAAGCTTTTTTGCTAATTCTGACCAAGTTTTAGATATATCTTGATATAGCATCATCATCGTCTTAAACCATCGCCGGTCTACTACTTGGAACGGATCTCTTCTCAGAATGAGAAGGCTTTTGTCCACCATGCTAGGCAACTGCGCATTGGCAGATTTCTCACACCTTTGAAAACATACATGCTGGCATATAATTAATTGCTTAAAACGCACACAGCTCCAGCAAATTAGAGGTCCATGCTTGCGAACCCCGGATCCCTCGAATGGAAGGCCGTTAAGTCTTAATCACTAGGTTATCACTATTTTGGTTTAGCGTACTCACTTGTAATAAGCAGCAGGTTGTTCGCTACTTCCAAGCCAGGCTGCCACGTCTTCCGGGTTGCTGACTGTAGCCGAAACAGCTACGAAACGTATCCTAGGAGGAGATTCTTGGCACTGTACACCCGCGCCTTGGAATTGGGCTTGCAATTGTTCTATGCGGTGCGCCGATTGCACTGATGTCTAGACAGTGGAATGGTTGACGAGAACTCGGTAGGAACGGCATGCCGAACCAGTGGTAAATTAAAACTACCTGACTATTCATAAGTACTTGTAAAAAGTTTACATGAATAAAAAAACATTCTATTCTATTATATTCTAGAAAAAGATTTAAGCAGCTTAACTTTATTTGTCGTAGGTACTAACGCTGAAATTGCCTTAATTTATCAGATGTGGGTATTTTCCAAAGTGTCCTCGCGGTGCGTTTTTCCACAGTCGCGAGAACTTTTTGAATTCATTTCAAGGATATTAGAAACGTAAGAGTATTAAGATAGAGATAGTTAAGATAGAGAGAGGTGTAATTTGGTTATTATGGATCTGACATAGTCACATAGTGATTAAAAGATCCCAAAAAATTCAGAATAAATTCTCCCTCTTAGATTCCACATTTTCTATATTTCCTAAAAATTTTAACGTTATCCACATTAATGCGCAAAGTATCCCTTCCCATTTCCCTGATCTCCTATCCTCTTTCGATAGTAAAAATATCCACGCAGTTCTTGTGTCCGAAACATTTTTAAAACCATGCTTACCTTCAACCTCATATTGTCTGCCCGGCTTCCATCTTATCCGGAATGATCGTACGGGCAAGGGAGGCGGAGGAGTAGCTATTTATCTCCGTAGCCATATTCCTTTTACTATTCTTGATCAATCTCCTTCTTTGTATTCAGAATCATCAGAACACCTTTTCATACAGGTGCTGTTCGGACACCTAAAGCTGCTGCTGGGTGTAGTCTATAGCCCTTCCCTTCATATTGACTATTTCCATCATTTTGAAAACCTACTTGAACAATTCTCCACATCTGCTGATCACACGATAATAATGGGAGACTTTAACACATGCCTTATTAAAGATGATCATCGAGCGAGAAAACTTAGGGATATAATCAATAGCAGCAATCTCCACATACTACCCACGAATGCAACCCATTATTCCCCTAACTGCACACCATCTCTATTAGATCTAATGATAGTCTCTTCCCCTCAACACGTGGATAATCATGGGCAATTTCCCGCGGAAGCGTTTTCATACCATGATCTGATATTCACTTCCTACAAAATTAGGCCTCCAAAAGCTAAACCAACAGTAGTAATGCGCCGCAGTTTTAAAAATTTTAACAATTCGTTATTTATGTCTGACCTAAACAATATTGACTGGGCTGCCGTATTTAGCGCTAATACAATAGATAATAAGCTGGATGTCCTTAATTCTTTACTGACAGGGCTTTTTGATGTGCACGCTCCCCTGAGACCCGTCAAATTAAAACACCTCCCTGCTCCGTGGTTAACACCAGAGATAAAAGCCCTCATGAACAAACGTAATAGAGCAAAAAGCAAATATAAACTATGTCCTACAGTTACTAACCGTGAAAAATATAAAAAGCTTCGCAATCGGTGTAGTAAAGTTTGTCGCGATGCCCAGCGTAATTTCATTTGCAATTCCCTTAAAGACTCCAATACCTCCAAAACTTGGAGGTTTCTGAATACGTTGGGCATTGGACGCCAACAAAAAAAGACTCATCGCATCCCGGACCTTGACACACTTAACCAGCATTTCACGACTGCTGGGACACTGGATGGTCAAATAAAACAAGCGACGCTCAATAATTTGAGGTCCATACCTATACCTAATTACCCTCCTTTCCAATTCAGCGACGTAACTCTGGATGAAATGAAGAAACACGTTGTGGCCATAAAGTCGGATGCAATGGGGTATGACGGAATCAGTCGGAGGATGATCCTACTGCTCCTTGATAGCATCGCTCCTATCCTATGTCACATTTTTAACTTTTCTCTGTCCTCGTGTACTTTTCCTTCTGAGTGGGGGAAAGCCTTTGTTATCCCAATACCTAAAACCTCCAATCCGACATCCCCCACACACTTTCGACCAATCTCCATTCTTCCTTTTCTGTCCAAAGTCCTTGAGCGCATTGTTAACAAACAACTGAGTCTCTTCCTTACTAAAAATAACATCCTATCTTCATTTCAATCTGGCTTTAGACCCGGCCATAGCACAGTCACTGCGCTAATTAAAGTCTGTGATGATATACGGAAAGGTATGGATAACAAGTTAGTCACTGTTCTCATTCTCCTCGATTTCAGCAACGCTTTTAATAATGTCGACTTCGACCTACTTCTTGCGATATTAAGTTCCCTGAATGTATCCTCTGACGTAATTAATTGGTTCAGATCGTACCTAAGCGGACGTCAACAATGTATCAAAATCGATGGCAAGTGTTCCACGCTCTCACCGCTCTCTGCAGGTGTCCCACAGGGTGGGGTCCTGTCTCCTCTTCTCTTCTCTATTTTTATTAATACAATCTCCTCGGTTATTTCATCTTCCTTTCATTTTTACGCTGATGATTTACAAATTTACACTTCAGAAACCGTTGAGCGCATTCCAGCTGCAATTAACACACTAAATTCAGATTTGGCCAAGGTTTGCGAGTGGTGTAAGTGCTATGGACTTGCGGTAAATCCGATCAAATCGCAAGTAATCATTATTGGTAATCCCAGAATGCTCTCTAAGCTACATAATCTACCTGCAGTCCGCTTCGATGGTATAGCATTGCCATACAGCAATAAAGTCAAGAACCTTGGCCTAATCTTGGACAATTCTCTCTCTTGGGGTCCACAAGTGGGGGAGGTGGGGCGGAGAATCTTCGCCACTATTGGATACCTAAGACGGTTGAAAAATCTTCTGCCAATAAAAACTAAGATTACGTTAGCTAACACACTTTTGTTGCCAATATTAGACTACGGTGACTCTTGTTATCCGGACCTGACACAAGAACTTTTAAACAAGCTGGAAAGACTACAAAACATGTGTATTCGCTTCATCTTCGGCCTACGAAAATATGATCATGTATCAGAGTTCCGTGCTAAACTAAAGTGGCTGCCAGTATCTCGGCGGAGGGAGATGCACGCTTTGTCGCTCCTATATCGTATTCTGTACTACCCTCAAACACCATCATACTTAAAAGAACGGTTTTCCTATCTTGGTGAGAACCATCAGTTCTCCCTCCGCTCCAGCACCGACAATAAGCTTATGACTCCACACAGCCGCACGGTATACTATGGTAACTCTTTCACCACTAACAGTGTCAAGCTCTGGAATTCTCTCCCAGCTGAAATACGTCAGGCGAAATCCTTAAACACCTTCAAAAATCGTTTGAAGAACTATTATTTATCTATGTAAACAGAATTATGTAGTATATTATAGAGATATGTATATGGGTATATATAATTATATTTATTTGTGTATTATTTGAATGTACTGTGTATGTAGTCTAATTTATAATAATAACTAGGGCCATTTTCGGCTGCCGCACCAACCCGTGCTTTCGTGATTCCTTTCGTCAAAGGTTGCCTGGAAGAGATCGCTTTAGCGATAAGGCCGCCTTTGCATGCTACATCTATTAGAATAAGATCCTGTATTGTGTTTTTTCAATGTTTACTTTGTGTTGTGTGCAATAAAGTGTCAATAAAAAAAAAAAAAAAAAAAAAATAAAATAATAAAAAGTTTATCTGCTACGAAATAACCATGACCCTTTTGCTGCTGGCTACCGCGTTTACCTAAAAACTAAGCCGTGAGGATTCGGGAATTTCTGATGGTGAATTAATATTTCAGGTACCAAGCAACGGTGTGGCTTCATGCCGTTCACTCCAACTCCAAGCTCGTCAAACCTGATGATTCAGGGTACAGCACTCGTAAACCATAGACTATACAGAGATTAAGGAATTGTAAATGCCGAGCGTAGACTTTCTTGTTGTGTATTTTTACTTTGTAGTGGTTTTGGAAGTCGGTTTTTTTAAATAAGTATTTTTTATTTTACTTGCTAACTAACTGTTATTTGTTTGCTCAGACCTAAAAAATATTTTTATTGTACAACAGGAATGAAAGAGAATTTAAAATAACTTAATTATGTGTTGATTAATTAATTTATTACTTGTGTTTATATAGTTTTATTGTTTTTGCACCTTCATATTATCAAGTTTACTTGGCGCAAAAATCGCAAATGTTGTGTTCACTTGTCATCGATATACATTATCAGTGTGTGTTATAGTTAGAAAGCTTATAAAAGAAAATATAAGCCTTTTTAAGGAAATAGCAAAAAGGTTAGTCGACATCACAGGAGACCGAAGAGCTGGCAGCTACCTCGGACAAAGAATTAGCCTAGCTATTCAAAGGGGGAACGCTGCCAGTATCTTCGGAACCTTGCCTAAAGGGACTCCTTTTAATAATATATTTTTGTTATAATATCATATTTTTTAAGGTTTTAGTTTTAGTTTAAATTTTTAAGAGGATTAAAGTAATGTGAAGTTGTGAAATTAATTATAATAGTTATGTTAGAAAGTTATGTGGTAAATATAGAATATGTATAAGATTGTAAGTGTTCCTTATTAAAATTAAATTAAATTACTTGAGACTACGGTATTATAGCTTCACTAAGTACTAAATATAGCACTTACTTCGATAGTCTTCATTCTACTAACAACTGCTTCTAATACGGGTCCCCGTGTTTCATCGTTCAATATGTGCACTTCGTCTATCAGAAACAATTTGACCACTTCAACTAGCCCCCTGTGATCTTTCCACCTGCGAGTGAGCATGTCCCACTTCTCTGGCGTTGTTATTATGATCCTATCAATTAAAGGGACAGCTGGTAGCCTGATCAACTCAGCTCAAAAATAGGGGTAAGATTACAATAATTCGCATACAGTTAAAAAATCGGCCAAGTGCGAGTCAGGCTCGCGCACCAAGGGTTCCGTACTACAGTCGTATTTTTTCGTCAATTTACACGATAATTCAAAAACTATGATGCATAAAAATAAATAAAACTCAGTTTTAGAATGCACAGGATAAGCCCTTTCATATGATACCCCACTTGATATAGTTATCTTACTTCGAAAATTGAAAATACTAATGTTGTTCATGACCACAATTTAATTTTTTTCTTGTGATGTAACCCTAAATTCACGGTTTCAAGATATTTCCCCTAATGACTGCTATAAGACCTACCTGTCAAGTGTCAACTGGAATTGCCCTGTAGGTTTCTTGACAGACCGACAGACAACAGTGATCCTATAAGGGTTTCGTTTTTCCTTTTGAGGAACGGAACCCTAAAAATTGGTACGAATGTTGAGAACACCATTATAAATTCTATAGTAATACTATGCGAAAGTGTCTGCCTGTCTGCTAGCTTTTCACGGTATAACCGTTCAACCGATTTTGATGAAATTTGGTACAGAGGTAGTTTACGATAGGTTATTCTTTTTATCCCAGAAACCACCTCATACCCCGATTGTTGTCTCGATCTGTCGCGGACTTGTCTACTTAAATGGTGTAAAGCAGGATTAAGCCTACGACTTTTCGAATTTCAGGTTTTTTTTTAAAAATAGATATAGCGAGCAAACGAGCAGGCGGGTCACCTGATGTGGTTAAGTGATGACCGCCGCCCATGAACATTTGCAGCACCAGAGGAACCGCCGATGCGTTGCCGGCCTTACCTTAGGTTACCTGTTATACCATTAAACTAAGTTAATACGAACTTGTAAGGCTGTAATTGTGGAAACTCGACGTCTGTGTCTCCTGTCACTTCAATACAAAGAAGACCAAGCCTCGTGAACTTGGAGTGCCATTCAGTGAGCCTCTCTGTACATAGAGCTTTCACTGGCGCCACTAAAAAATATACAATTATTTTTTAATGTATTTTAAATTAAGTATCATGCTATTGAATCTTCGGAACTAATTTCTGAACTGGTAGATGCTATGGACACAACTCATAATTAGTGTATATTGTATGTGCAATAGCCAATAGGGTCTTGGACTGTATCTAGTAATAAAAAAATATATAAAAAACCGAGCTCAAGCTTTGATTTATTATGCTCGCCCAACTTCATACATACGAGTACATACACGTGTAGAAACAAAAGTGTAGTGGTTTTGGGGTGTCGGTTTTTTTATTTTAATTTTAAATTTTTTTTAAGTTAAAAAATTGAAAAATGTTTGTCGTTTACGGATTAAAAATAATCCGTAAACTTTCCGTGCAGCGTGACGTTAATTATTGTGTTAAAAATCATGACCCTTTTTTAAATATCTCTTTAAGTACCTAATAATGATTTCTAGCCCCATAAACTACCATTATACAAAAAAATCACAAACTTAATTTTATTACTACAGTCCAAGACCCTATTACCGGCACATACTGCATTCTCTATTCACTCACTTACATAGTCTGAAGGGTCGGTCGGCAATCATACACCACAGAGCACGAGGGATCAACCTACGCCGCAGGACCGACGGCTTTATAGGCTTTCCGAGTCACGGGAATGTACCTATAGTACGCGACAGGTTGAAATGGCAATCGGGGAGGGAACGCCCCGCACTACCGGACAACCCTCGCGCTAACCCGGTGCGGGTGTAAAGTGTTAGTAAAGCTATTAAATGTAAAGTTGACGTACTGTATATAATTTTGAAATCACCCGTATAGTTCCTGTCTTCTAGCTCCATGAGCAGCTGAACTATAGCCATCTCAAATACCACAGTTTTCCCCGAGCCCGTGGGCGCACACACTACTATCGATTTGTCTGTCAAAGAAAATAAACAATTTAGCAAAATAAAGAAATTATATAGCAAAATCATCACATACGTAAGTACGTGACAGGTCGTGATGACAATCGGGGTATAAGGCAGAGGGACGTCCCGCACACCCGCACCTCACCCGCGTTATTCTGCACCGGATTAGTGCAGGGGCTGTGCTGGTGTGCGGGGTGTCCCCACCCCGATTGCCATGTCGACCTGTCGCGTACTATAGGTACCTATCTACTAAGTAAGTATACCACTTTTATAAGTCGCATCGGCATTTAAATACATATCAAAAATTGCGAAACCGGCAGGATTCGAAATTCGAACCTGCACGGCCAAGTGCCGTCTCAGATATGTATTCTTACCACGGAAGAGAAAGAAGAAGTTTTTTCTGTTCCGTGATTCTTACAGTAGGTACTCAAGCGACTGTTAATGCCATCTAGTAGCGAGTAGCGACATGTCGCAGGTGTCGCAGACTACAATTGACGAAACTACTTTCTAAGGCCTATATTTCAATGTAGCTCTTTGAACGAGAAATATGGGCCTTGGCCCTTAAGAATAACATTATAAGAATTGATTTTGGTTGATGAGAATAGAAATCAGAAGCTGTGATACCCTAGTGGATAGGACGTCCTCCTCTAAGTTTTCGGGCGAGGCCACAACACTGCGGTGCGACATCGCATCGCAAAAACGATGCCGCATCGCATCAAGAAAAACACACACAGGACAGAATGGCTGGAGAGAGAGTTAGAGAGGTGTGGAGTGTGGACACAGATTGAACGGGAATACGTCATCACATCGCATTTTGTACGGTGCGGCACCGCATCGAAATTTGCAATTTTTACGACCCGACGTCGCATCGCAGTGTTGTGGTATCAGCCTTCGGAGTTATGTGAGTTTTAAGTAATTAAATATCACTTGCTTTAGCGGTAAAGGAAAACATCGTGAGGAAACCTGCATGCCTTTGAGTTCTCCATAAAGGTGTGTGAAGTCTGCCAATCTGCACTTGGCCAGCGTGTCAGAGTCAGAGTTGAGAAGGGTTTTGACCATAGACTATGGCTAAAACTTTTCTCACTCTGAGAGGATACCTACCCGTGCTCTGTTGTCTGACTGAGAAGAGCCCACAACAAATTCAGCCAGTTATTCTCCCTTCTTATAAGGATATTATAAGGATATAGATGCAGTTGAACTACTGGGAAAAAAGTGTCACTAGTTCAATGGCCGAACTAGTCAGTAGCGGGTTTTTCGGTCTGTGCAGCCGCGTTGGATAAGCCGCACGTCACTACCGCAGTGCGTTGTGACCTTAAATTGTGGGTACTTACTTGAATACAATGCATCTTCTATGACGCCCGACTGGACTATGTTGAAATAACGATACTCAAAGATATGTTGATATTTAGGATCTGTTGAAACAAAAAAAGTGATCTAAAATAATATCGTCATAAATAAATTAGTAGTGGGCATACCTATAGCACGCGACAGGTCGAGATGGCAATCGGGGCATGAGGTGGGGAGACGCCCAGCACACCCGCAGAGTGCCCGCGCTCGCCCTCACCGGGTTAGCGCAAGGGCTGTGCGGGACGGGAACACATGAGAAGCGAAGCTTCTTCGCATTGTAATATACAATCTTTCTATCTCACTCACACATATGGATAACAAATGAGTACCTACGCGCTGTCAAACCAATGAGGTGCATGTTCGTTCGTTCAATAGTAAGTTTATGAAAGTATGCAAAAAACGTCGAGCCTCGATAGCTCAACGGTTAAAAGAGCGGACTGAAAACTGAAAGGCCGCCGGTTCAAATCCCACCCGTATGCACTATTGTCGTACCTACTCCGAGGGGAAAGGGGAATATTAGTCAGCAATTAACTTGGCTAATATTCTTTACAATTAAAAACAAATGCGTAAAGAAGTAGGTTGAAAATATTCAAGTCCTTCAAAATATAGCTACCAATTTCTTCCACACTCCGAAAGTTTCCACTCTTCCCGGTGCCCTTTGCTGGTCGATATGATTTCGGTAAAGGATCTTCTTGTGGTACTGGTGTGTTATTTGACGATGTGAGAGATAGAGGTTGCGAGTCACATATTTCTAACGGTTGTGAGTCGCATATCTCGTCAAGGACATCGGTAAACTTTGATCTGTAAAAATTAAGTAAAGATGTTCATCTTTATTCTAAGTGGTTAGTGTCCTAGTTAAACATAATTAATCTTAATTTAAGTCCCGCAAATTGCTATTACGCTGGAACCATGTCTCATTAGCATCGAAATGACGTCATTTTGACGTCAGCCGTAATAAAAATATACCATCAGCTCGAAACTTCAGTCTAGTGCTGACTAAAATGGCGGTCACGCGCATTAGCAATTTGCGGTACTGATAAGTATTATTATGTTCGCATAATATAATAACACTACTAAGGACTAAGCGCTATTTCGAGAATCAAAATGAAAATAATATGATGCATTAAAAAGTACCTACTTAATTAAATTGTACCTACATACTAATGTATTCGGTTGTATTTTAAAAACATTCCTTTCATAAATATTTTATTATATAGTTAAGTTAGGTATCAACCAAGTATCAACTTATCTAAATATAGGTATAAAAGGATTTACTGACTGACTGATCTATCAACGCACAACTCAAACTACTAGACGGATCGGGCTGAAATATGGCATGCAGATATGGCTATTATGGCGTAGGCATCCGCTAAGAAAGGGTTTTTGAAAATTCAACCCCTAAGGGGGTGAAATAGGGGTTTGAAATTTGTGTAGTCTACGCGGACGAAGTCGTAAGCATAAGCTAGTCACAATATAATTGTTTGGTACTTGTACTTACAAATCTTCATTCATCTTTTAATCCTCTTCACTTATCATTTCGAGTAGGTACCTAAATAAACAAAGTTTAATTAAGTACTTAAAAGTTCGTTGACTTGCCGCGCAAAAATACTTTGAATCACAGGCGAACCATAGATAGTCAAAATAATAACTGTTGTTTTTTTTTTTTACTTGTTTTCAGCTGTGGTTTTTAGACTTCTCGCTGGAAATTCATAGGTATACCAATCTTTAAGTGGAAGCTGTTGTGTTGGACTTTTCGATAGAATTCAGGGCTGTAAAGAGTCAAAAATATAGATTATTCAGCTAATAAACTAGAATCCAAAGCTGTGATTACATTAGATAAAAATATCATTTTGTCTCCGGTTTACTGCTTTTTAAAAATGGCTTTACGGCTCTGGATTCTAGCTCTTTTGGGCCTGAGCTTCTCAATGTCATCTGCTGGTCGATGGTTCTCAGCACCGACCAGAAAAAAAAGGTTCTGTCTCTGGTATATAGACTATATAGTGTGTTATCTATGTCTTTGACCAACAGCTGTGGCCCTACCGCGGTTGTTTGACAGCTACAATGTCACGATCGCAATCATCTCTGATTGGTTAATGCTCGCTCACTATTGGCCACAATGCATTGTTGCAACAAGAATCGCACAAATTCAGCCAATCAGAACAATTGAGATTGTAATAATGATTGATGCAGGTTTTAGACAATCGCCCCGCTGAGCTAACCTGACAGCTGTCCATTTATTAATTTCTTTTGGGTTTTCCTTGAATTTTGCATTTGTATTTTTGTGTAAAGTTTATAAAATATAAATGGCCATAAAGCAAATTAAGAAGAAGAAAATATAAATGGAATTTTGTTGTAACTTTACACTGTGATTAATAATAAATCTTACAAAGGATTGTAACTATACAAAATGTAAGTAATTTGAGGACAATATTATCAATAAATAAGCACTTTTGGCTAAGTCGTGGTATTAAAAATAACTTATGATTGTGATTCCAGGAATAAAGACGTGGATTACCACAATGCAGATACAATTAGTGTGGATACATTATATCTTGAAGAGAAGCTTAGGGAGGATAGATTAAAGGAAATGACAAAGTTAAAAACACTTGGTAAAACTGTGTGCAATCTCCATACAAATATACTATACTACAGAAATGGGTCTACTAAAAGAGGTGCTGTGTGTTATGAAGCCTGGAAAAGCCTTGTAAAGAAGATTGGAGGTTCACCCAATACATGGAGAGAATTGGGGAATGCTCTTGGTGTTGCACAGGATGACCTGAATGTAAGTTTAAAGTTTGTCTTCACAAGACACCGTAGCAAGAGTAGCCATACACAGGCAGCTTGAATAGTTAATCAGCTTGTACAGATAGCTCGAGCTATCATTGACAAATTCCTCATGCAGTCTGGTGTATGAGACTGAAAGGAAATTTGTAGTTCAAGCTGTCACATCTTGAAGCAGCTAATTAAAGCTACCAGTGTATTAGGTATCATTCTAAGCTTAAAAATGGATACTAAAATCCTTGTACTTTATTGCTTAAAACTGGAGCACTATGAAATTCTTATATTTGAATTAATTATCAAATCAAAAACTTCATAAAAGTTTTTGATTTGGTAATCAACTTATAACAATTTTTTTTCAGTATATAGGAAACTCAGTGAAAGAAGACCCAGCAGATATAGTAATAAAAGTGTACATGCAAAATGAGTCAGCAACATTAGACAAAATAGTTGATGCTTTGGAGAAAATGAGCAGGTATGATATTCTCAAAGCCATTGAAGAACCTTTTTGCAACTTGAGCCAATATTTCAATAAAAAAGATGACAGTGGCTACCAAAGTGATAGTAAAACTCCTGGGAATAAAAGAATCTTCTTTACAAACGAAATAGAGAATGACCTACCGGCAGCTTTAATTAAGAACTATGTTATAAAAGATAAGGAACCTAAACCCAATCAACCAATATTTAGAGCAGCTCCTATAGATAATACAGAAATTGACGATGATAGACCAATTCTGTTTTTGACATACACCGAAGATGGTCTTGACACAGCTATAAACATTCAGCATTATATTAATGCCTGGGAAGGCCAACAAGTCACAGTCTTAACACTGTGTAATAGAAAGGAACAAGTATATCAAAATCCAGAGAAGTTTATCAGGAAATATTTTGAAAAGGTAACTACTCAAAATCAAATAATAATTTGGGTTGTTTTTATATTAATCTAGCTGATGCCCACGATTTTGTTCGCATAGATTTAGGTTTTTAAAAACCCAGTGGTTCCCACTGGGTTTAATTTTCCGGGATATTAGACTTAAAGTGTCTGTCTGTCTGCTAGCCTTTCACGACCCATCCGTTCAACCGATGTTGACGGAATTTGGTACAGCGGTAGCTTGCATCCCAGGAAAGGATATAGGCTACTTTTTATCCCGGAAAATCAATGAGTTCCCATGGAATTTTTAAAAATCTAAATCCACGTGAACGAAGTCACGGGCATCATCTAGTAATATTATTCTAGCTTAAACTTCTACTTGTTATTAATTTCTAAATCTAATTGACAGTCCAATAACTGGGTTTTTAATTTGTAATATTTGTATTACAGGCTGACTTCATAGTACCGATAATAACACCAGGGTATCTGAACAGTATAAATCCACTATCACCTCATGAGCAGAGCGCAGATGATAATTTAGACTACAAATATGTGAATTTTATCTACAATTTAATTATCAATTATTACATACATGCCACTGGATGTCTGAATAATAAAGTGAGGAGTGTACTACCATATGGAGTTAATATTAATGTACTTAAGGAAATCACTATGTACCCTGACTTATTACCGTATACCTATGAA
Source organism: Maniola hyperantus (assembly GCF_902806685.2). Taxonomy (NCBI): domain Eukaryota; kingdom Metazoa; phylum Arthropoda; class Insecta; order Lepidoptera; family Nymphalidae; genus Maniola; species Maniola hyperantus. The sequence goes on from NC_048550.1 coordinate 9,623,521, forward strand.
TCTAATTTCAATGAACATTTTAAGGTGTTTTTGAAGAAAAAACTCTCACGTTGAAGTATCTCAAATGAAAGGTGATATTAATTTAGATGTATGTACTTTAAAACTTGTCTTTGTAATGAAAAACATTATATTTTTATTCAAACACAATATGTATTTTATTTAAGAAGTAGCTTATAACACTAAGTCAATAGTATTGAAAAACTCAGTCAAAGATATCTTAAAATTATTACTAATAGTTAAACGAAAATATTGCATATTCAGATAGTGCAGTTTCTAACTGATTTTGAATAAAGACAAATAATTTAGCTCTAGTTACTTTTAGATTATTAGTAGATTTTCCTTGTTTATACTCAAATAAACTATAGTACCATACACAGGAAAGTATACAAATGATTAATAATTCACAGGTATAGTAAGGTCCCTAGAATCGATACTACCAATAATTATTAAAAAAAAAATTAGTAAACACAACATAATACTGCCTTTCTAGTTACAAAATTAAACTAACAAAAATCATCTTTAGATAGAATTTAAATACATAAAGTGAAAAGACTTACTTATGCTGGTTTACACATTGTAAGCTGCTGCTTGGATCTATTATTATTGATTGATCATTATTATCCATACTAATATTATAAATGCGAAAGTGTGTCTGTCTGTCTGCTAGCTTTTTACGGCCCAACGGTTTAACCGATTCTGATTAAATTTGGTACAGACGTAGCTTACATCCCGGGGAAGGACATAGGATACTTTTTATCTGTTATTTATATGTTATATACTAACTGTTGGCAATGGTTTATCTAAAAATTGTGAATTGCATGGACTTAATATGAAAGAAACATTGAGACTTCCATATAATGTCTCCACCACTCGCCCTGTCTGTAAATTCAGAGGTTTGACAGAGTTGTTGATGCAGTGCAATCGTGCAGTAAGTGTGGCGTGAAGGAGCACCCGAACTGACCAATATTTCACTCTCGAGACTCTTTATACTGTGCTAGTAACTAGCACTTAGTCTCTGGGTGAGATCTATAGAACGCACACTGACTTAGCTTATACTCAAGACAGAATTAAAACGAGACAGAGCTATATCTTTTACATAAATCTGTCTCGTTTTAACTCAACCATAAGTCTGAGCAAAGTCAAAGTGCGCTCTATAAATCTCAGCCTAAGTACCAGCTACCAGTATTTAAGTAATACCTAAGACTACAAAAAGGTTACAAGTTCCAATGGTACCAAAGTACCGTTTACCACATAATATTGTAACTAATGATTTAAAATTTATTTCGTGGTTTAACGACATAGTTGTATTGTATAATCAGCAGTTAAAATATTGTATAATCACCTAATTTATCGTGGTATGTACCCGTTTTATACAATACAATAATATTGTGCCAATGGACACGAATTTCATACTGCTTTGAACTCCACTACATCTGTCCTTAGCTTTAAGCTAGCTAATAATAGCTGCACTCCAGTAGCTGGTCCTTCCAATGCTAGCTAGCTGTGCAAAGTGTAAACCAGCAATAATTATATTTTATATTCAGCTATTCAGCTTCTTTGGTTGCGTCTAAATCTGTTTCATCTGCAGAATCGTCTGCAGCATTGTCGGCTACACTATCATCTGCTGTGTCGTCTGCTGTGCTGACGTCATTAACGTCAATACCTGTATCGTCAGTAGGGGAGTTGGCTAACTCCTCCTGTAAAAGATAATGTGTAATTACTTTTACATATTGTACAAACTGTGTTGTTTCACTATGTGATCAAATCAGAAAAGAATAGATCCGTAAGAGAACCAGAGTTCCTGACAGCTCAAGGGGTTGCAAAGCTGAAGTGGGCACATGGTTCGAAAGGCAATGGGCAGTGCACATACTTGTTCATAATACTAATAGACGTAGGGGTCCCAAGGTGCTCAAATAATGACTTCACACTGGAAAGCACAGTGATTGAGTGAGTTAGCGCAGTGGAAAACCTGCCACTAGATAGACAGACAACATCAAACGAGTCGCAGAGTGAGTGAAAGTTAGTCAGTCAGCAGTGGGCGTGATGATTCGCGCGCCACCTATTGTATCTTAAAAGTACTACGCCAGAATGAAATCTTTCCACAAATGTCAACAATAATTGTACAAAGTATCAACTCAATCAGATGAATGCATCGGTAACAAACAAACAAACAGCACCACTATCACAACAATTAGTGTGAAAAACAACATGCTGAGACTACTTTTCCACCAGGGACTAATAAGTACGGAAATACATACAGAAATGCATGTGTTTGAAATCCACTATGTACATATATAGAGCACACAACTTTCTTATTAAATATATATATTTTTAAATAAGGTAAGTTTATTTTATTTATATTTATTTATTACTTACGGCTACTTACACTAATACACTAAAAATAATACTTATTCAAAAAATGTTACTTACTAAATGTAGTGGCCATTAGTGCCATGGTAAGTTATATGAAATAGTGAGATTTACCTTTATAACTTCCACAAAGCTGTTAGCTTCGTCCAGCATTTGTTGGCTTTTAATAAGCTGTTGCTTCAAGTCTTCAATTGTCTCTCTGAGTTTTGCATTCTCCTCTAAACTTTCTTGCAAGGCAACTCTATTCCAAAATAAATGAATAATCTTTACTGGTATAAAAGTGTGTATATTATATTAGTCTATCCTTCACAAACTTGTCTCCTCTTGTTCTATCACAAAACAGTGAGAAACCATGAATATTGGCACCTTTATGTGATTACTTTCCAAAGTCCTGACTGACTGACTTATATATCAATGCACAGCCTAAACCGCTGGTTGTGACATGAAATTTGGAGGGCTGTGTTCCTTTTAAAGAGTAGGTATCCACTAAGAAAGGATTTTTCGACATTATACTACTGAGTGGGTTGAAATGGGGATTGGAAATTTATGTTGTCTAAGCGGACAAAGTCAATATCAACACAGCCTAAACCACTGGTTGTGACATGAAATTTGGAGGGTGTGTTCTTTGTAAGGAGTAGGTATCCACTAAGAAAGGATTTTTCGACATTATACTACTGAGTGGGTTGAATGGGGATTGGAAATTTATGTTGTCTAAGCGGACAAAGTCAATATCAACACAGCCTAAACCACTGGTTGTGACATGAAATTTGGAGGGTGTGTTCTTTGTAAAGAGTAGGTATCCACTAAGGGCCGGTTGTTTCAACAAACTTTGACGGACACGTAACCTTTAAATATGGCGCTAACGAACGTAAGTAAAGAAAAAGCGTTGATTCAGCATCTATTAGCGCTAACGTTCGTTAAAAAGTTACGTTTACGTTAACCAGTGCTGGCGCCATTGGTGATCGTCAAATCAGTTCGTAACTTCATACTTCTTACAAACGGAATATTTTATTTACAAATTATAATGGAATCAATTTAATTCAAAGCTTTTAATGATAGTTTTTTTGATGATTTTGTAAGAAAGAAAAAGTGTTTAAAATGCGAAGTAGCAATATTAATAACTATGTATATAATTTAATATACTTAAAATGAAATAAGAAAAGGATACGGAGAAGTAAGTTAATTTTTAGGGTTAGTTTCGCAACCAAAATAACAATGACGAACAGTTTTTTGTACAATGAAGCAACGCACTTAAATTAACAGATGTTAAAGTTCGTCTACGTCCGTTAAATTTTAACGAACGGATCTTACGAAGACCAATGGTTTGAAACAACCGGCCCTAAGAAAGGATTTTTCGACATTATACTACTGAGTGGGTTGAATGGGGATTGGAAATTTATGTTGTCTAAGCGGACAAAGTCAATATCAACACAGCCTAAACCACTGGTTGTGACATGAAATTTGGAGGGTGTGTTCTTTGTAAAGAGTAGGTATCCACTAAGAAAGGATTTTTCGACATTATACTACTGAGTGGGTTGAATGGGGATTGGAAATTTATGTTGTCTAAGCGGACAAAGTCAATATCAACACACAGCCTAAACCACTGGTTGTGACATGAAATTTGGAGGGTGTGTTTTTTGTAAAGAGTAGGTATCCACTAAGAAAGGATTTTTCGAAATTGTACCCCTGAGTGGGTTGAATGGGGATTGGAAATTTATGTTGTCTAAGCGGACAAAGTCAATATCAACACAGCCTAAACCACTGGTTGTGACATGAAATTTGGAGGGTGTGTTCTTTGTAAAGAGTAGGTATCCACTAAGAAAGGATTTTTCGACATTATACTACTGAGTGGGTTGAATGGGGATTGGAAATTTATGTTGTCTAAGCGGACAAAGTCAATATCAACACACAGCCTAAACCACTGGTTGTGACATGAAATTTGGAGGGTGTGTTCTTTGTAAAGAGTAGGTATCCACTAAGAAAGGATTTTTCGACATTATACTACTGAGTGGGTTGAATGGGGATTGGAAATTTATGTTGTCTAAGCGGACAAAGTCAATATTAACACAGCCTAAACCACTGGTTGTGACATGAAATTTGGAGGGTGTGTTCTTTGTAAAGAGTAGGTATCCACTAAGAAAGGATTTTTCGACATTATACGACTGAGTGGGTTGAATGGGGATTGGAAATTTATGTTGTCTAAGCGGACGAAGTCGCAAGCATAAGCTAGTTTCTGATAAAAAAAGCTGTGGGAATGCTTTTCTACATAAAAGTCTAGTAAAATTGGAAAACTCGAAGCACTTCTGATATAGACACATCAGCGAAAGCTGCTTAGTCTATTAAAAATATCTAATAATAATAATGATAATAAAAATTATAACTGCAAAAGTTAACTTTAACTATCCATCCACTTAACCAACTTTGACGAAATTTGGTACAGACTTGCATCCAAGAGATGGATATAAGCTACTATTTATCCCAGAAAATAAAAGAGTTCCCATGGAATCTTTAAAAACCTAAATCTACAAGTCAAAGTCACTGACATTATCTAGTAAACAAATTAAAAATACAAAAGATATAAAGCAAAGCTCCTACAACACTTACTGGCGCCTCTCAGCTAGCTTTTGCCAATATTTTTCAGAGGGGTCATTACAGGTCAGATCTTTGGCTGTAATTTGATTTTCTAGATTGACCTGGGTTTCCTTCTCTTTGGATACATTCTTCCTTTTTACTTCAACTTCACTGGAAACAGAAAAAACAAAGATACACAAATCATAATTAAACTGACAGACTAATCACTACCCATTTATTATTATAAATGTGAATGTGTTTAATTGTTGGTTTGTCCTTCTATCACTTTGCAATGGAGCAGTGGATCGACGTAATATGTTTGCTTGGGTGTAGTTAAAGACCTGGAGAGTGACACAGGCTACTTTTTATTCCCAAAAATCAAGTAATTCCCACAGGATTTATAAAAATTTAAATCCACGCGGACAAAGTCGCGGGCATCAGCTAGTTGTAAATAATATATTAGAGTCAGATTTATTATTAAGGAGACAGAAGCAGAGCCAGAGGATAAACAAATCTTCAGCGATCTTCAGAGAAACTAGACTGACTGACATCAACACGAAGCTCAAAATTCATTCTTCATCTTATACTACGGAAATATTCAAAGAAACTTACACAGGAGTCTCTTGGGTCAGTTGATGTTTTAAATTTTTAGATGGTCTGCCCACAAGATTTTCTGTATCAGCAGCAGTGTGCTGTAGCACTTTAAGCGATTTTCTTGTGGTTCGCGGCATTTCTCTCTGAAAGATAAAGGAAAACAAAACTTAACCTCATTTCATTTTTTGTTTTGCTAAGCACAAAATGGTAGGTAGTACTCGTAGTACTGAACTTACCTTTGTTATTGATTGATTTATTAAAGTAGATATCTACGACGTAAATTGATGGATGTGAACACCGACAGCAATTTTTTATTTAGTTGAATTTGTATTTAGTTGTGATTTCAGAAAATTACACAATTCAAACTAAACGAAAATCAAAAATCTTTGACACTTCTGTGAAATGAAATGACACTTGACAGCATAGAAAACAATTTCCCGCCAATCGTTTTACCATAGATAAAACAACAATAATGCTATTAACAGACGCCCCAACTTGCCAAACAACCAAACCTCCCACCAAAACCTCCAACCAAAACTCAATCACGGCACATCACGGTGTAATACCGTGTTGTACTACGAAGTAGGTAGGTAGGTAGTACTTAGAAATTCTTTGACACAATCTCAGTGCACGATATAACAAAAAATGTGCAGGAAGGTTTATTGTTGGCTAAGCTTTAGCAAGATGTGATTGACAGTTGGTCTGTAGTCGTACTCTGTGGTTTCTTCAGTCAAAAATTTACTGCGGAATCGGAGATGGTCGCTTTGTATTTACTTGAGAATTATCCACGAATTATCTTATCTTTTAGTTTGATTAACACTATTAATTGAATTCTTTTATTATAAGACATATTTGATTTTATGTAATCAATTTATTAGTTATAAGTGAACTTAGAACCTATACAAATGGATACCCTTAGGTAATTATGATACACAGTTAATTGGTTTTATAAACAACCTCGGCCTTATACACCTGATTTCTAAGTTTCCTTACATTATTTAAGGCAATAATCTACGTTTTATCGTTACCAGGTTTTATTTCGTGACCTGGAATGTAGCAACTAAGTCTCCAGGTCAAGATCTCAATTCGTTACTGGATTTTCCTTCTCAGTTTAATAAGAATAAGCCATTACCAGACTTTTATGTTATCGGGTAAGTAAACTCCTAACATTTTATAGTTTAGATATAAAGAATTTATTTTCTCAAAAAGAGCAAAAGTTCACTTGGATGAGAAACGTAGCAAACATACTATAAAGGTATGGTGACTTTATACAACTTTATTCAAAAATATTATGTCAAGTTATAAGTATTGTATTGGACAAGATTTTGATTTTATCTTTATAGTTTGAAAAAAAAATTCTTCAAATAAGCCTTTTGGCTAGCTAGCCATTATATAGTAGTGCTACCTCAAACAGTATAGTTTTCGAACCACTATTTTAACCCCCAAGCTTGTAAACTAATTAACCAATTTTGATTTAGTTTTGTTGTTTGAAAGGTGGTTTGATCAAGAGTGTTCTTAGCTATAATGCAAGAAAATCTGTTTAGCTTTTTGAAGATTATCAGCTGTTTTCTAGTTTTCTTGTTAGTATAATAAGACAGGTTATTACCTACTATCCAAACAATACATTTATTAGTATGCAGCCCAATTCTAATAAGGCTAAATTCTAATACTGCAACACACAGTATAGTACCTATATATACAGTGTGAGGCCAGAGGCTACAAAAGGAATCTTTTTTACACTTTATTTACTGCACGCTTGTTTCATGAAACTTTTTTTATAATGTAAGTATATATAGATAATGTTTTCAGGCTGCAAGAGGTGAAGTCACAGCCACAGAACATGATAATGGACTCCCTATTCTCAGACCAGTGGACTCAAATGTTCAATAAGATTCTTTGCAGACAAGGCTTTGTTGTTGCCAAGAGCATCAGGCTGCAAGGCATAATACAGCTTGTTTACACTCAAATGAAACATTTACCCCATTTGAGGGAAATAGTGGCACAGTATACCAAAACTGGTCTAGGCGGACTTTGGGTGAGTAAATTATTGCATTTACTTAATTTGTTTGCATTTGTTTTTCTTTTCGCATGCTCCTTGTATTTAACCAACAAACCTTACGATCCGTAATACAGCCATGACATATTCACAAAATCTTCCTTTTTTCCTGAATAAGAGATTAAGTACTCTTAAGGTAGGACTCAGGCTGCCTGTCCACTGGTGTGGAGAAGAGAGGAGCGGAGCTGATATGTGCCATTAACCAATAGAATTGCATAAAACTCCCGCGCCGCTTCAGTTGACAAGGATTTGCGTACTAGTTTTAAAAAATCATACATTTTAACGCGGACCAGGGAAGCGGATATTTTGCGTATCAATTGCCCGCCGCCAGTAGCTCAAATGACTCGTCACATGCTTGCAACTCCGCTCCGCATTACTTTCTCGTTCTGCTACCTAGCTCCGCACCAGTGGATAGGCAGTCTTAAGCTGGACTTCCAAGACTGGTGGCTGACAGCAGAAACTGTAGATAGCGTGATGCGACCGTGCTGCCGATTATCCGGTTCCTATACATTTTCTATGACTTGTATGAAGATATATTCCGAGTAGTCTGTAAGGGACAGTGTCGCCGTGCCGTATGGGGAACAGTAGTGTAGCCAGCAGTCGGTGACATGGTTGTTTGGCGCTGTCGCCAGGCGTGGTCGCTTGCCGCCGCCGGTCTCGTACTCGAGCCTCCAGAATCGCGTCGTGGTCGCTTACCTCAAATGCCCTCTACACGTCTTTGTATCTTTCTGAATGAGAAGGGTTAACCCGTAGTCCACCACACTGGCCTCTTGCAGATTTCACACATTTTGGAGAACATTATGGAAAACTCTCAGGCATGCTGTTTTCTTACACTGTTAAAGCAAGTGATATTTAAGTGCTCAAAACGCACATAACTCTGAAAAGTTAGAGGTGCGTGCCCGGGATCGAACCGCCGACCTCCGGAATAGAGGCTGACGTCTTAACCACTAGGCTATCATTGCTTTTGATAAACATGACTAAAAACACATAAAATAAAAAAAACCATTACATATTCAAGTGTTTTTTGAGCAGTACCTATGTAACATGGTCTTTGTGAAACAAGTTACAAGTGTATTATGTAAGATGACTTTTTGTAATAATACTTGGCATGGTGATAAATAAAATGAAAGTAGGTAAGTATGTCTTATAATAAGTCATTATAATTCAACCTACATAGATGTATACTGTTAAACTTTACCAATGTGTTATTTAATACTAGCTGGTGCGCACGACTTCGTACGCGTGGACGCGTGGTTTTTAAAAATCCTGTGGGAACTCTCTGATTTTCCGGGATAACAAGTAGCCTTTGTCACTCTCCAGGTCTTTAACTATACCCATGCACGTCAATCCGTAGCTCTGTTGCGGCGTGATTGAAGGACAAAACAACGGCTTGATGGCAAGCACGTAGATTTTTGCTTGAGCAAAGCATTTTGACTGTTTACAATGGCACCGATTCTAAGCACAACCTAATTTTAGAGTATTCGCACCCTCTTCTTACTATTGTAATATGAAAAGGACAGAAGCAGTTTGACATTTCTAAATTTAATTTTTAGATGGTAAAACCCGTGATTTTAGCACGCACTCGCGAACCTACTGTTTAAATTTGTATTGTGCACTAAAATTTAGAGTCTTTAAATGTGAAAGTCATGTTCCGTTCCTTTTTTAGCATTAGTAAAAAGAAAGGGATGCAGATACTCTAAATTTAGTTTAGACAGAGACTAGAGAATCGGGGCCAATTGTGACTAATTCTCTAGTACACAATCTCTAAACTAAACTAAAATGGCACGTCTAAATCTATTACTATCCCTTTTATAATGTTGCTTGCGGAAAAGGAGAGCACTAGATTTAGACCTATTAATTTAGTTTAGTTTAGAGATTGTGTACTAGAGAATCGGCCCCATTGTTTGTTTAAGTCAAGTATTTACGTGCTTGACCGTGATTAATGCGATTTTATATTTTTCGCTTGACGAGTCGTTTGGACAGTGTTCGAGAAATGGGAGAAGAGCTTTTTGCTGGGTCAAGCTGCTGGATGGACGTATCGAGCTGCTTGAGCAAGCATAACAAAATTACGTGCAATCAAGCCATTTGACCGTTTCGGAAGCCCAACACAAAATGTAATGAGCAGAGTATCCTGCGGCACGCGCCCGAATTTTTCTGACGGGCAATTTCTGTTAATATGCGGCTGGCTTCATATATACTTACTAACTTATGCTCGCGACTTCGTCCGCGTGGACTACACAAATTTGAAACCCCTATTTCACCCCCTCAGGGTTTCATTTTCAAAATTCCTTTCTTAGCGGATGCCTACGTCATAATAGCTATTTGCATGCCAAATTTCAGCCCGATTCGTCCAGTAGTTTGAGCTGTGCGCTGATAGATCAGTCAGTCAGTCAGTCAGTCACCTTTTCCTTTTATATATTTAGAAGATTTGTTGTAGGGCAACAAAGGAGCGGTCAGTGTGCGGTTCAACATCTACGGGTGCTCGGTGTGCCTCGTGAACTGCCATCTGACTGCCCACGAGCACTTGCTGGCTGACCGAATTAATGACTACAACACTATCCTCAAGGAACACGCCTACCAAGTCAGCGAGACCTCCAACATTCTGTTTCATGAGTAAGTATTAAGAGTGCTCTCAATGGTCATTCGGTAGGAAAGGCATTTCGAACCGGTGGGTGGTAACTGGTAGATGCATTTGACGATTCAAGTACTTGTAAAAGTTTATTTGACAAATATTTTTATTTATTAATTCCAAATCGAGTGTGAGCCATACTTTCCACTATTCAGGTTTAGGTTTAGGTTTTTCAAAAATCCTGTGGGAACTCTTTGATTTTCCTGGATAAAAAGTAGCCTATGTCACTTTGCAGGTCTTTACCTATACCCATGCAAATAATCACGTCAATCTGTTGCACCGTTGCGACGTGATTGAAGGACAAACCAACAAACAAACACACTTTCGCATTTATAATAAGGGTACTGATGCATATTATTCAAGAGTGAGGTGCGCGATGTTTGAACAAGGCGAATCAACTTTTGGTAGCACGTTATTTTTATGCAAACTAATCAGTATTTTTAAACGAATGACTTATGAAATTATTATTAAGTAAAGTATGCCTAAAATTCGTTTTTGCAATTTCGTAGTTAATTATACCTATAGTTTATGCATGACGTTGCCTCAAAATTAGCTCTAAAATGTTTCAAGGGTCATAATCAGTTCCAAAATAAATATAATTTTACTTTGATTATTTTATCAGACATAGATAATGGAAATTGGGGAGATAAATTGATATCTGTCTTAGTTTCAGATTTAGATCAACAAAAAAGATTACTCACGATAGTTTAAACGCTAAAAAACGATTAATTAGAAATCATTATATATTACTACTTAATCCTATGAAAATTTATAACACTTTTAGCATCGAAAATTGGAATTTTGATCGCTTTGCAGATGCTAAAAGCTGTGATTGAACTTTCACACATTATTGGTTATTAGTAGGAAGCATGCATTTTACTCCGACATAAATTCGAACGCTAGTCGCAGCTATCTAATCATTCACTCAACCAATCTAGTTAAAGTGAGCCAGCTGGTGGGTATATACCTATATACCCACCAGCTGACGCCCGCGACTTCATTTGCGTGGATTTAGGATTCTAAAATCCCGTGGGAACAGTTTAATTTTCCGGGATAAAAAGTAGCCTGTCACTGTCCTGTCCTGCGATTGTCTAAAACCTGCATCAATCATTATTACAATCTCAATTGTTCTGATTGGCTGAATTTGTGCGATTCTTGTTGCAACAATGCATTGTGGCCAATAGTGAGCGAGCATTAACCAATCAGAGATGATTGCGATCGTGACATTGTAGCTGTCAATCAACCGCGGTAGGGCCACAGGTCTTTGACTATACCCATGCAAAAAATCACGTCAATCCGTTGCTTTGTTGCGACGTGATTGAAGGACAAACCAATTAACCAACAAACAAACACAGTTTCGCATTTATAATAGGGATTAAAGAGATTCTATAGTGTATTGTGCAACTGTTTAGCTATGATACAGTAATCGATTCCTTTATCTAAAGTCTATGTAGGTATATCCATTCATTGGTGCCCCCTATCATATCAGATTACGATATTAGAATCCCTTATTTTTATTCTACACAAGCGTTATCTTTTTGATATCATCATTGTTTTAAAATACAATAGGTACATTTGTTCATATCGAAATGTATTAAAAGGCTATGTTGACTAATTTTAAGCGATCTGGACCAACAATGAAAATGTTCCAGTGTTAATTTTTGAGCTTAACTATAATTTCAGCTGATCGAATTGTGTTAATGTGTTAAACAAATCGTGCGAGACTATAAGTTAGGTAAATAAAAGTCAAAGCAGTTAGCATATTTACCAGTAGATATCTGCTATTTAGGCTGCATAATCATTTAGCTCCTAGACTCGTAGCTGAAAGTAAAATCCGTCATATTATTATTGTTGCCTATAACTTCGGTACCTATGGCATTTTTCCATCAGGTAATCTTTTTGTAGTGTAAATATAGTCGTGCTTGCCTAGTTAAATTAGAGAGGTCGGGCACGCATCTCTAACTTTTCAAAGTCATCTGCGTTTTAAGCAATTAAACATCACTTGCTTTAACAGTGACGGAAAACTTTGTGAGGAAACCTACATGCCTGAGAGTTCTCCATAATGTTTTCAAAGGTGTGTGAAGTCTGCTAATCCGCACTAGGCCAGCGTAGCAGACTGTGGCCTAAACTTGTCTCATTCTGAGAGAAGACCTGTGCTCAGTAGTAGGTCGGCGATGGGTTGATGATATGATAAATTATAAATAGTGTTTGTTTGTGTAAAGATAAACGTGCTATTCTGTGAAGGGAGTGCTTAATGCTTATCACTCGGCCGGTACAATATCAATCGATATCTACTATGTAACATGTAACTATATATAGTGAAAAGCGGCACTGAGTCTATGTAGAGGAATGTCGTATTATGTATGTAATGTGTGCCTACCCATACACGCATATTATACAAATGTGTATTTGTACAACACGCGAAGCAAATAAGGGTCTTGATGGCCTTTTTGGCGCAGTGCCTTAAAGGTTCTTTCACAATAGGTACTTGCGATACGATGTCGCATCGTAAAATTCTACGGCAACGTATCGTGGGACTTTCTATGGGAATCGCATTGAGGTGCGACATCGTTCTTGCGATGGGGCGTCATACCGCAAGTCTTGTGGAAGAGCCCTTGCATCTTACAAACAGAAACCACGATAGGTTTTACTATTTTTGATTGGCTGAAGCAGAGTGAACTAGCCGAGGTTTCATGTCGCCAGACCGCCGCGCCCTACTGAAATAAGACTCTAGGGGTACCTAGTTTAGACATGGCGCATCTTACATAACCCGAAAATTTTCTTGAATAAAAATTTTATCCGGGAAAGGAAGAGAAGGCTCAAATTCAAAATTAATTTTAATTTATTATTTAAATCATACTCATATTATAAATGCGAAAGTGTGTTTGTTTGTTGATTTAATGGTTTTTTGGTTTGCTTTCATTCACGTCGCAACGGAGAAACGGATTGACGTGATTTTTTGCATGGGTATAGTTAAAGATCTGGAGAGTAACATAGGCTACATTTTATCCCGGAAAATCAAAGAGTTCCCACGGGATTTTTAAAAACCTAATTCCACGCGAACGGAGTCGCGGCCATTAGATAGTATGGTATATTTTTTGAGTAGGTACAAACTCAGGAATAAACCAAGAAGGTAGATATAAGCTATGGAAAAAGCGTATGTTAATTTCCTATAATTAGCTATAACTAACAGGAAAACATTGGCTTTGACAACAAACTGGATTTTATTGACGCCACAATGTAATGTTAGTTAAAGAATGAAAGTGACCTATATAAAAATAAGTAAAACTGGTAGAATCTATCAGTCACATCTGATGTGGTTTACAAATGGTTAATACCTACAGAAATGGTGTAGGTATAATAGAGATGTGACGCCAACACAAAATGTCCTTCTGACTTTCGAATCAAGTCTTAGAAGATCAATACTAAGAAATATTATTTTTTATTCATCTACGACCCGGAGGGCGGTTTGCCCCCTCCGCTCCACCCTTAGTCCGCCTCTGGCTTCAAATAATTAACCAAGCTAACCTAACCTAAATTTTTTCTAGTTACGTATTTTGGATCGGCGATCTAAATTTCCGAACCGACCACCCGACGGGTAGCAGCCCAACTTCTGAAGAAATTGTGGCGACTTTACAAAAGGTTGAAAAGGACAAGTTCACGTCTCTACTAAAACACGACCAGTTGCTGGCGGTCATGGACAGTGGAGAAGCGTTCTCGGAGTTCTCAGAACCAGAAATCAGATTTCCACCGACGTACAAATTCTTGATGGGGAGCGACGATTACGATTTGAAGTGAGTGACTCAATCGATAAGTAGTGTTAATACTAGATAACAATAATTCTTTCTGTTGCACAATGAATTATTGTTTTAATAACACGTAATTTTTTGCGTAATTTTTTAGAATATGTATTTGAAATGATTTTGTTTGTTTTGAAACCAAATTTTGTATCGATACCTTTCAATAAGTTTCGTTTAACATCGATTTTATTCAAGCGATATCTAATATAGTCTTGGTTCCAATAAGGACTATAGGCACGATGTTGAGAGAGAGAATATTAATGTTTATTTACTCTATGAAAGTGTGACTTTTATGGGTGCTAAATGTAGTTAGTAGGGTATATGTTATGCTTATATTCAAGGCACATAAAATACGTGCTCGGTGATGAGTAAAACAGAAGATAAAGCCACGAGAATAGAAGAGATATCCCTCTACAAATGCGGTAGTTTTTCTTCACGTTAGATGCGTATGTCATCGCATGGGGTACAATCTGTGGGAGAACATAATAATTATGAAACTGACACTTGAAGACAGTGCTTTTCAAATCTCGTCAACTCAACTTGTCCTTATGAGCCCAACACAGGGAGGAACGATCAGCGCTGATCTATCCTCCCTATATTGTGGATAATACGCAGAGAAACTTTCAGCTTTTATAAAATAACGAAGGTCTGGCCCTCGCGGTCTCTCTATTAACACAAAGTATGAATTTTGGCTATGAACAGAAAAAATCTCGTATCAAGTAGGTAGAATCTCAATAATGGAACTACTTGAATAAAATTGAAAAAATCATACTAATCAACATTTTTTACGTTATAATCATGAATATTTGAATATAAAAACATAGCAACAAAAAACAGTAGGTAAATGTTTATAGAATAATATGGGTAAAACATGCGATGCTTTGGTGTGGAGAACTGATTAAACTTAACAGTATAAACGATTTTAGTCCTTATTCTAAGGGAAGACCGTACTTTTGACATGTCAGTTGACACATAGAGCAAAAAAAAAGATTCCGACGAATTGAGAACCTCCTCCTTTTTTTGAAGTCGGTTAAAAATGGCAAGTAAGTTCTCAAAATGTATGCATTATAAAATACATTCTTCAATCAAATCTGTCTAGAAACATTTAGTACCTACCTTATTTTTTTGTATGACCTCCCTACATTATAAATACAATTTTGTCATAATGAACAATGTTGGATCAGATATCAGACATTTTCAGCTTGCTGAAACTACGTTCCGCGGGCCGTAGAGATCGCTAATCAAAGCAAACATCTTTGATTAAAAAAAAGCTATTCCAGTTCAACGCTCTAGAGCACTATCTTAATAGAACACCAGTGGTTGCGCAACCAGGTCGCGCTATATACCCTGAATAGAGCAGTATACATTTTTTGGTAGCGCGACTTCCACAGGTATCCTAGTGAGATATGGTACTAAGAGGATGGATAAGAAACTTTAGTGACTCATATAATATGAACCAGGGTATATAATACTTGTATTTTGAATCTTTCTAGGCGAAAACCTTCGTGGACGGACCGGATATTGTACAAAGTGATAGCGAATAACTATGAGAACATCACACTTAGGGCTGACTTGATATCTTACAACCATATACCTCACTACACGGTCAGTGACCACAAGCCCGTGGTCGCGCAATTTAATATTAAGGTCAGTTACGTTTATATCAGCACCTTATCTGTTCAAAATTATCACACCACACAACTCTGCAAACTAAACCCTATTTACATGTATTTAGAATACACTTTTGAATGCATGAATGTTAAAGAAAAGTGACCAAAGAAAGTATCCAACTTAAGTAACGTCTCGTATTGCAATGTAAAACTTATATGGCTATAAATAAAGTATATTTTTATGTGTCGAAAATTGAGGTCTATCTGAAAAAGTTTATAAAAGGCATCTTCAATGTCAACACTGAAATTGTGTGACGTCAGAACTCAGAATGAATGATTAACGATATGGCTGAAGTTGTTTGCGTCAGAATTGTGATGTTGAGGTCAAGGTCGAAGGTTGTAGTTATATGGTGTTGGTTGGAAGTTGTAGCTATGTAAGATGTTATCAGTTGATGTTTTAGAAGGAAACATACTTTTAACACCAGAAGCTGCTGATTCTGAGCACAACTAAATTTTAGAGTACCTATTCGCATCCTCGTCTTACTAATGTAATATGAAAATGACAGACAATTTGACAGTTTTAAGTTGAATTTAGAACTGTCAAACCTCGTGACAGCTGCCAGTAGGCGCTTCTAGAGCGTACTACAATTTAGAGTCTTAAAAATGTAAAATTCATGTTCCATCCTTTTTTAGCAATATTAAAAAGAAAAAGATGCAAATACTCTAAAATTTGTAGAGAAAGGCAACAGAATCGGTGCCTTTATCCAGAAAACGTTAATGTAGTAAACACACTTTCTAACACCTGATGCAGCGCAGTCAGTGTATTGATTCTGGTCATAGAAAATACCATGACTTGTTTGACTGAACAAGCATGGCGTTTCATCGGATCGCGTCGCTTGTTAGAAGTATGGTTCCGCCCTTAAAGTAGCTATATTTTTGGTTTTTGGATGTGCACGTATAATATTTATTTTTACAAATTTTACTAATCCACAGCTTGCCTGATTTACGCCAAAAACTAATACCTATAACCTTACACTTTTACAAAGGTTTGATTTTACAGACGTTGATTATTTAATTAATTACTATAATTTTAAAAAAGAGTATGTATTCGCATCCCGTAAAACTTACTTATACGTTTTTCATCCATTATGTTGGAATTGTTAACGGATTTAAGAATAAAATGTCCTTTACTCAGCACAGAAGAAGGAATATTTTTATCTGTACCTGCTTCTCCTATTTTAATTTAACATATTGTAAAGCCAGTTTGTCATTGCGTTTTACCCGTTTTTTGGCATAACAGAAACAATTTGATGAAATTTTGAATAAAATCAAGTTAGTTGTATCAAGATCGAAGATAATATTGATTCTATTCTCTTCATTGTTTTGTTATAAAAAAAAAGGTCATAACTTCTATAAAATCAAACCTTAATTGCCTTAGATTCGGCCAAACCAATCAACACCGCCTAAGGCCGCTAGAGCAAAGATACGCATGCGATCGGCAATAGTCACGCCTGAAGCTACGCACGGATCGGATATCGCTCAGCCAATGGCTGCATGCGCTGAACTGTTAGAGCATGCTGAAACTTTCGCGGTTGTACAGGATTCTGATGAAGCGGTTTGTTCCTTTCTCATTTTTCTCGATCAAAGAATAAAGACAGCTATACTTACGCCCGGTGTGTTTGACTTCTAAGTGCGTCAGGTGAATAAGCTCATAACTAAGGATCCTGAACGAGTTTGAACTCGTTAACCAAAACCGTACGTAAGTATAGCTAGAGCATTAATATCCAAACCATCTAGCTAGCCATGGATTTGATATAGCTGAACCAATGGCTGCATGCGCTGAACTGCTAGAGCATGCTGAAACTTTCACGAGTGTACAGGGTTCTGATAAAGCGGTTTGTTGCTTTCTCATTTTTTGTCCATCGAATAATAAAGACGACTTTATACTTACGCCTGTAATTTTTGGCTTCTGAGCGCATCTCATAGCTAAAAACCCGTTCGCAAGTATAGCTATAATACGCGACAGGTCGAGATGGCAATCGGGGTGGAAACGCCCTGCACAGCCCCCCTAACGAGCGGGGGTCCCCCAGCTTTATACCCCGATTGCAATCTCGACCTGTCGCGGACTATACTTAGTCCTACGAGAATCTTTCCACAGAACTACCGACAACCTGTAGCGTACTATACAGCACTAATCCAAGCGTTCTGCGATAGTTATTAGTCACGCCTGTACCTAGCCATGGATAGCATAAGCCTGAACTGAAGCTGCATGCACCGAAGCGATAGAGCATGTTGAGATTTTCGTAGTTGTTCTGGATTCTAATGAAGTGTCATGTTTCTTTTCTAATTTCTACTTTTAAACTTCAGTATAACGTATACTTCTGACCGAATCTTGGTCACGGCAACCAATCTATACAAGATATAATATTATAGTGCAAAAATACAGGTGCAATAGAAACCGAAAGATGTTTTGTTATATGTACCTATATTAATAGTCAAGTAAAACTACTAGTTCGGAATGCCCTTCCTACCGAGAAAAACCAGCAAGAAACTCTAGAGGTGCAGGTTCTTTCTTTCATTCGTCGCTCTGGGCTGGTTTCCGCACTTAAACGTTTCCATCTGTTGTGCGTAGAGGTGTAGGTTATAAGACTATCGTTTTCTTGTAGGTGTTCGCAAACTTTACGGTAAAGACAGTGGAGTTCGCCCCAATAGTCCGCATCTGGTACATCGGCGACGCGGACTTCCGCACGCAGTGCACGCTGTCACCTGACGTCGAAGTCAACCCTAACGATTGGATTGGCATTTATGACGTAAGTTGCAAGCGTTTTGACGTTTGATAAAAAGTTGTCATCATCCCATTTTTTTTAAAAAAAAAGGTGGTCATCATCCCTATTCATTGTTCTACGGCTACCCCGACTTTGTTGGGGTAGAATTTCTGAAAATTCGGAATCAGCGTTATAGAGAGGACCTATATCGCAAAATCTCAAGTTTCTAGAGGTTTAAGCTGAACGTTGATGTGTAAATCAACCAGAAGGTTAAATTTTAGTGCATCTACAAATTTAAACAATAGGCTCGCGATTGGCAGTTAAAGTCACGAGGTTTAACAGCTCTTAAGTTAAATTAAAAACTGTCAAACTGTGTCTGTCCTTTTCATATTGCATTAGTAAGAAGAAGGATGTGAATACTCTAAAATTTAGATGTGCTCAGAATCAGCACCAGTACCAGTACCTACCTCTGGGAAGTTACTACAATCAGAAGGAGAATTAATATTAAAGATTGAAATAATTTTCAAAGATACGTTAAAACACACGTTATTAATTTTTTTTACCATTACAGGCCTAATTCAATTTTTTTTTCTTTCATTACAGGCAAACTTCCACAGCTTAGACGATTACATAGCCTACGAGTATTTGGCTAAAGTGAGCCTGCCCCAAACTCCCCCTCCGGCCGGGCAGCCGCGCACCATCACACTGAGCTTCCCCGTCGGCAGCGGCGTACGCACGCCCGGCTTCTACCGGTTCATATACTTCAGCCAGCCCAACACCGAAGTCAGGAGTGTATTGGGTGAGTATCTGGCCACAGTGAGCTTTTCCGAAACTCCCCCTCCCACTATCACACTGAGCGTCCCCATCGGTAGCGCCGTTAAAATTGATCGCTTACAACTGCATTGAATAACGCACACAAGGGACTAAAATATCCCGTACAAAAAGTACCCTGAATAGCCGAGGACACTGACAGACCAGACCGCACAAAAGTACGAGGGAGTCCTCGAAAAAAAAAACTAACGTTCCAAGGCGCGTCAACGCACACAGCGGATTTTAGTCCGCTTCCATAGCGTGTGCTTCACTTAACTTCTGGCGAACAAATGATCGTACACAGTTGAGTCGGTGGTAAGTTCTCGGCGAACATTTTATCTACGCTTTGGGGATTGTTGTTCTCTGCGGACAAACGTCCCTCGTCTGCGCAGGCCAAACTGAAAATGAAAGTCAAAATATTTCATTCAAAGTGGATACACCGTACACTTTTTGAATGTCAGTAGTTTGAATAACAGAACAACTAAGTAGAAGCGTAGTAGGTAATAATTATTTACATTAACTTAAAAGTTAAAACTAAAGCTAAGAGGGTCTAAAACGCGCATTGGTCTGCTCCTAAGCTTGGGATTTTTCTTGCACACACTGCTCTCTGCGCGCGTGCATCCGTGCGCGTATGTGCATGTGTATATGCATTATGCATGCGTCCGTGCGATGCGTGCGTACATGAGTGTATCCTTGCGTGCGTGCGTAGGTGATGCTTGCGTGTGTATTTAAGCAGTATTGTTCACACTAAAAATCCCGCTGTAAGCATTGAAAATTTCAATTATCAAATGGCAGCCATATCATAGCATTAAATCTTCCACAGGTATATCAGAACCGTTCGAAGTGAGCAGTAAAGAAGACAGGTTAGTATCCCTTGATCCTTGCGAGGAGGCCTCATGCAGCACATCCCCCGGCCGATCAAAGCCCAGCACCGCCACGACTGACATCTTCACAGACTTCACCGGCCTCGATGTAGCCAAGCTCTCGCGTCACTTCTCAAACGAT
Organism: Maniola hyperantus; assembly: GCF_902806685.2. Lineage (NCBI taxonomy): Eukaryota > Metazoa > Arthropoda > Insecta > Lepidoptera > Nymphalidae > Maniola > Maniola hyperantus. The sequence goes on from NC_048550.1 coordinate 9,643,731, forward strand.
CTGAGCATTGACTGACTAAAAAGTTACATGCCCGGATCGCCGGCGACTAAACGGAAAGACGGGGTCTAGTCTAGGTTTGTAGTATAAAGATGTGAATGAACTGTTAGTAATGGTAAAGGTACTTCAAGTGATGATTGTGCCATCTTTGGTACTATGTGATGCATGTTGAGTCAAATAAATCCGGCCCCATATTATCAGAAAATTTCTGTCTCACTCACTCAGTGAAAATATCAGAAGCGTATAACCGATTCAGCAATATTCGGACAGTCTGCGGCGTTATACTGGGTCTAGTACAAAATGTACGAGCGGAATGCCTTCCGGTTGTTTCTGATAACATGCGGCCGATCTATAAGTCAGGTGTTTATAATAATGTTTTTCTGCTCAGGAAATATATGAATTAACACGCGTGGCGTGACGTATGGTCATTGGTCAAGCGAATAAGTTTTTTTAAATCTGTAAGGGGCTTTTACAGATGATCTATATGCCAGCCCCATCGTTACAAACTAAATTAAAATAAAACTACATAGTTGAACCTAAAACTATAACAATTTGAGAGAATCACTAACAAATTTATACACAGGTGAATAAGTTATAGTGGGTTCTTGGAGCTCACTTATCATCTGGGGGCACGTTGATAATATAAACGAGCGAATGCTGCTTTTATCCCCACTGTCAAATTCTCTTTAGATAAACTGACAACTTACAAAGATTTGTAGAGTGGGGATAGAATGCGATTTCGCTCGTTTATTCGAAACCCACCGGTTTATAAATACTTCAAATAAAAAGGTAACCATAATAATTTGTGAAGCGTTTCTTGGTCAAGTATCCATTGAAATAAAATCACTTGTTGCACTTGGGTTATAGAATAGAGGAAGCTTGAAAAAGTGTTCTGATGTCACAAAATAGGTTATTTTTAAACTTCATACACGTAATAATATTTCCTTCGTAGAAAAAAAGTAACATAAATATATTTTAGAAAAAAAAAATTTAAATGAAATTATAACCTTATATTTACTTAAAATCATCGTTCAAAATCTGTTGTGTACAGATCATCGACCTATTTATTGTACTTAAGTACATCATGACAGTTCTTTTTTATATAGATAAAGGTGACTGCTCAAAAATCACCCAGCGTCGATTAATTTTATTCTTTATTATTATTACAGTAGTACGTGCTGATGCTCGCGACTTTGGCCACTTTAGGTTCTTTAGGTTTTTTGAAAATCCTGTGAGAACTCTTGTTTATCCGGGATAAAAGGATCCTTAGTCCGTCTCCAGGCTGCTAGCTATGTCTTTGCCAAACGTCAAGGTCAGTTTATGGATTGAGTCATGAAAAGCTAACAAAAGGACGAGTTACTTTCGCATACATTCGTATGGATAGTATGGATGATAGTGCATGAATGAAATCACAAACTCTAAACTAAACTAAAATGACACGTCTAAATCTATTGCTATCCCTTTCATGATGTTGCTTGCGGAAAAGGATAGCACTAGATTTAGACACGTTAATTTAGTTTAGATATTGTGTAAAAGAGAATCGGCCGAATTGGCTACACCAAAGCGATGTTTTGGGAACAAACAATATTTTAATATCTCAGGCATCAGTGGCTCGACCTAATAATAAATTGCACCTGTTGTAGATCAATGTGGCTAATTCTGTTGTACACAATTTGTAAACTAAACTAAATCTAGTGACATCCCTTTCCGCAAGGAGCGTTATAAAAAGGATAGCAATACGTTTAGACTTACCATTTTGAGATTGGGTACAGCAGCCGGCAAGAAATATTGTACATCGACATTTAGAATGAGATTTCGTTTTTGTAGAGCGTTGTCTCTGTCACTCTGTCACCTGTGACGTTTTGTCGGTCTCAACGACAGAGACGACAGAGACAACGCTCTACGAAAGCAGCTTGGTATCTCTTTCTAAAGGTCGATGTACAATATTTCCTGCCGGGTACTGTACAACAGGATTCGCCACAATACAAATAAATAGATAAATAGATTTTGATTTTTGGATAATACATAGATGATTTTTTATTATTTTGCACGACACTGCGTAACACTAAACTGCGTTAATAATCGAATTTTCGCCGAAATTTGGATATCGTTGAGATCCTGGCCGTTTGGGCTTGTTTAGGAAAGTATTTTGTGCACCACTTGGCCTAAACATTATGATAGTATCATAATGTTTCATTAATAAATTATTATAAGGTGTATTATATAGTTAAGTTAATTTGTTGAATTATTTAATGTTGATATTGTGTATATTTACCATTTATTTGAGATTATGTCACGTATAATTCATATAGGTATTTCTCAATAGCTTTGTTTTTCAATACGCTCTCACCTACTAAAATTACGAAACATTTTCATCAGCTTTCAATAAATTATATTCAAGGGAAAATTAATTTTCGTTTCGTTTGAGCAGAATAAAAAACAGTAGGTAGGACATCGATTGTTTAATCGGATGGAAGGATTATACTTAGAGACTACAGTTACCAAATACCTATTTATTTCAAAACTAGCTGATGCCCGCGACTTCTGCTGCGTGGAGTTAGGTTTTTAAAAATCCCGTGAGAACTCTTTTAATTTTCCGGGATAAAAAGTAGCCTATGTCACTCTCCGTCTTTCTTTGTCTATACCCATGCAAAAATCACGTCAATCCGTTGGACCGTTACGACGTGATTGAAGGACAAACCAACAAACACACACTTTCGCATTTATAATAAGGGTACTGATATACCTATTTATTTCATATTTTATGTTTTCTAATGGCCTAATGAATACAAAAAAAAAACCTGCATTCTTGAGAAATAACAACGTTGTTAGGTAACTTATCGACATATTTATAGATAGAATTGGATATGGATAGGATATTATTATTCGGCCGAAAACGATAGATAATGTGGCAAACCTATTGTACACACTCTTTAAACTAAAATGGCAGGTTTAAATCTAGTGCTATCCTTCTCCGTGAGGAGCATTATAAAAGAGATAGCAATACATTTAGACACATTAATATTAGTTTAGTTTGATTGTGTATAACAGAATTAGCCACAATGTATATTTACGACAATTTCTTTCTTCCTCGGAAAATTTGCCGTGTTGTTATGTTTATCCATTTCGAAAATTTAATGATGAGTGCGATTATTTTTAAAATAAATATTTCCTAAAAATAATCTAAACCCCTAAAACTTACATTTGAGGGGAAAATAAAAGCATTGAAAGTTGACGTGCTCATGGTATTATTTAAACATCAAAATCAGTCACTCTATATTTAAAGTGGCCTTATAAATTAATTTCAGTGAAAGTTATATGAAGAAATTGTAAAATATAGGAGCCTTTGCTAGTTATACACAGGTATAATTATGATAATTAATTCAGTCGTTTTATAAATAATGCGATCTAGATAAAACCTCGGGTAAAACGAATACACTGCCAGTATGAGCAAGATAAAAACCTCTACCCTGTAATGCCGGATTACAGAACAATAGTGAATGCCTCTGACGATTATATCTTTAGTCACAACAATTGCTGGCGTGTTTATCCTTTTTAAGGTCTAAATTGAAGTATTTTTCGGCTCAAAATAAATCTTAGTAGATATTATAATACTAGTTTATGCGCGCGACTTCGTCCACGTGGTTTTAGGTTGTTTAAAATTCCTGTGGGAACTCTTTGATTTTCTAGGATAATAATGTATCCGTTTCCGGGATATAAGCTCCGTATCAAATAGATGATCCCCGTGAATGCCTTTATGTGGATTCCGGTTTTTTAAAATTATATAGCAACATTTTCCGAACCAACGACGACCTCCATGGCGCAGTGGTAAGCACTGTGGTCTTATTAGTGGGAGGTCCCTGCTTCGATTCCTGGCACGGGTTTGGAATTTTATAATTTCTAAATTTCTGGTCTGGTCTGGTCTGGGGGTAGGCTTCGGCCGTGGCTAGTTACCACCCTACCGGCAAAGCCGTGCCGCCAAACGATTAAGCGTTCCAGTACGATGCTGTGTAGAAACCAAAGGGGTATAGGTTTAATAAAAAACTGTCATACCCTTTCCAGGTTAACCCGTTTTCACCCTAGACTGCATCATCACTTACCGCCAGTTGAGATTGCAATCAAGGGCTAACTTGTATCTGAAAAAAAAATAGCCTTTCTCTTCTTCGGGATCTAGGGGGTAGACTGTGCCCGGGATGCAAGCTATTTCTGTACGAAATGCTTCAATATCAGTTTAACAGATGGGCCGTAAAAAATTAGTTGACAAACAACTGCCAACGCTGCACTTTTGATGCGAGGTCGCCATTCCAGGCACTTTGGAAGCCCGACGTCTATCGGTTCATCGATCTATGTGCCTCGTCCATTTCCACATAGCTTCGCAAACTTTTGGGCTATTTCGATTACTTTGGTTGTTCTACGGTATGTGTTCTGAAGTTTTCAAAATTCTGGAGATTTCACTCATAGGCATATCTATCTATATAAATATAAAAGAAAAAGCTGATTGACTGACAGACTGATCTATCAACGCACAAATCTAACTACTGGATGGATTGGGCTGAAATTTGGCATTCAGATAGCTATTATGACGTAGGCATGCGCTAAGAAAGGATTTTTGATAATTCAACCCCTAAAGAGGTAAAATAGGGGTTTGAAATTTGTGTAGTCCACGCGGACGAAGTGAGCATAAGCTAGTTTTACGCATAATATGTTAGCATGAAGTAGGTAAATGTAACCTGTAAGTTATAAGTGCTTTGTCTCCCTGCGTCTTCAAGCCCCTTTATACAGAGCTGTGGTGAGCCAATCGCGTGTTTAATTAGAGCGAGTATCTGATATCAGTATACAAGGTGCCCGAGATGTTTGCTTTGTTTTGCTGTTTCTCTTAGCCGCGTTTTCTATTCAGTACCTTGAAAGGGAATATGGCTCTTGTGGTATTATAGGTGATATTCCATGTTTGCTTTGAGAAATCCGATGAGAAATGTGGGCACATACTAGGTTAAAGGTCCACGGACAGTTTCACTGAGGAAAGTTTCACAGGAAAAACTTTAAATAAAATAGCCTTTTCACAGAAAAAAATTTGGGTAACTCAAATTAGTGATCGTTTCTATATTTCTCTTTTGACAAGAATTTCCTCAAAGAGTGCCACTGCCTAATTGTTCGATTAACGAAGACAGTGTTTTGGAACTGATACAGTACGTTACGAAGTACATTATTATTGTATCACTTTTTAACCGACTTCAAAAAAAGGAGGAGGTTCTCAATTCGTCGGAATCTTTTTTTTTATAGGATTGTTTAGGTACATTATTTAAAAAAAAAAATATAATCTTTTTGGAAAGTTCACGTTAGATCAAAAATTGATGTATGTCAAGATTTAACCTCAATAGCCCAACGGTTAAGGGGCGGATTGACACCCAATATGATCATAGGTTCGAACCCCACCTATTGCACATACGGGTACTTAGTCCTTATGTGAATCTATACTCAATACATTAATATTATAAATGCGAAAATGTATTTGTTTGTCATTCCTTCATGCCCTAACTAATCAACCAATCGACTTGATTTTTTGGCATAGAGATTGTTAAAGGACGGAGAGTAACATAGGCTTTTTATCCTGGAAAATCAGAGTTTTTAAAAACCTAAACTACGCGGACGAAGTTGCAGGCATCAGCTAGTGGAGAATATTTAGAAATATGGTTCAAATATGCCTAAAAAATATTTTTAAAGAATTTTCCAAAGAGGGATAGCGCGGAGGCTGTGCGGGTGTGCTGGGCGTCCCCCACCCCCGTTGCGATCTAAATCGTTCGCGTACTCTACCAACATTATTTTATACCTGTTATTTTAGTGTAGAAACTGTACAGCCGAATAAGATAATCGAGTTATAATATATAAACAGAGTTTACTAATTAAAAGATGGCTTGATTACCAGACGCGGTAAATTAATGTTCCTAGATCCTGTCACCAAGATATCACCCGACACCTATATGATCGATACTTTCGAAGGTTAATTGCGTAAAAAATAAATTAGGTGCCTGTAATCAATGTTGAAATTGACAATGGTGAATTAAAAGTATACCATATTTACGGGTGCGTTGCTTAATGTACTAAATGTATAAGCATATTTTTTTCTATACCTATCTAAATTCTAAACTCAATAAGAATGATCTACGAGTACCTATCTGCCCTTATTTTTTTATTTTTTTGCGTATTGTGTTATTTTACAGGTTAGGTACCTACATTAGATTTTGCATATTTTGGATTTTTAATAAGATTTTTCAACCAATCCCTTTCAAAAGCTCACTCTGTACGTAAATAGTAACATACAGGGTGTAACTAGAACGCTAGCAAAAAGTAGTATTTTTCAAACCCGCAAAGTACAGCGTGCAAAACTCGGGTCAATGCCCCGCCTTCGACGCGGCATTGACTCCGAGTGATCTACTTCCGGAACGTTCGTTGACCTCTAGCGTCAGTCAGATGTTTTATTTGCAATATATTATCGTGAACTTTTACAAAATATAGTTTTTTTTTTGATTTTTTCGCGTCGCGTCGATCAGTAGTAGTAGCCTTCGTTTTTAGGGTTCCGTACCTCAAAAGAAAAAACGGAACCCTTATAGGATCACTTTGTTGTCTGTCTGTCTGTCTGTCAGTCAAGTAACCTACAGGGTACTTCCTGTTGACCTAGAATCATGAAATTTGGCAGGTAGGTAGATCTTATAGCTGAAATTTGGGTTAAAAATCTGAAAACCGTGAATTTAGGGTTTAGGGACACAAAAAAAATTAAGTGGTCATGAACTAATAATTAGTATTTTCAACTTTCGAAGTGAGATAACTATATCAAGTACCTATCATAATATGAAAGGTCTTCACCTGTACATTCTAAAACAGATTTTTATTTATTTTTATGCATCATAGTTTTTGAATTATCGTGCAAAATGTCGAAAAAATACGACTGTAGTACGGAACCCTCATTGCGCGAGCCTGACTCGCACTTGGCCGGTTTTTTTTGCTAGCGTTCTGGTTACACCCGGTATAGTTACGTAATATATAAATATAAATATATATAAATACGTAACGTATCTAAAGTATGTAGAACTAATTAAAAGGTAGGGTTGGTTCGACTTGAGTATGTGCGGTGTTGTCGATCTGTCACCATGATAACCGATTCTGTGATCGATAGAGCTGGAGCCGCTCGAGGTCAGTTATTGTGTACGAAATACTTCCGTAATTCATGTCGCAATCGAAAAATATTACTGTTCTACTGTTGTACTGTAATATAGGTAGACTAGTTTATGCCCGCGACTTCGTCCACGTGGACTATGCAAAATAACCCCTATTTCGCCCATTTAGGGGTTGAATTTTCAAAAAGTGCAGTAGTTTGAGCTGTGCGTTGACAGATATCCATCAGTTAGTCACCTTTACATTTTTTTCAATAACATGCAGTCGATTCTTCATATTTTCGGGAACAGGTTCCCGTAAATATTCCGCGAATCATAATCATTATCATCCCAACACGGGATGATCGGCGGCTCACTATTTAACTGAGCACAGGTTTCCTCTCAGAATGAGTAGCTTTTAGACCATAGTCCACCACGCTGGTCAAGTGGTGCCAATAGGGAATGGTATTTTTGGGGTTATAGGAGATACGATCCAGGTTTACAGAATAATTACTGAAGAAATACACTGAATTTGGTGTGATACAATTTTCTGAAAAAGTGGAATGAAAAAGAGACTTTTGTGAAATGAAAAGAGATGAGAATACGCGCATCGCTCCTTCATGTATTATGTACTTACTACCCATATTATATTTTGGGGATTAAGTTGATTTTATTTTGGAATATTTTAGAAAAGACGTTTCACCTCGCTTTGTCTCTTCCTCAATGTTTACCTTTATATTCTACTAGCTGATGCCCGCGACTTCGTACGCGTGGATTTAGGTTCCCGTGGGAACTCTGATTTTCGGGGGTAAAAAGTAGCTTATGTCACTCTCTAGGTCTTAAACTATGATCACGTGGAGTGGAAGTTGATATTGATTGATAACAACTCAAATTATTATTAACCTTTAGCATATAACTGTGCGGCGGCATAGCCCGTGCGCGTCAGGCCCGGGCACCCGGGCTCGTTGGGCATACTCGTATGTGCCGATTTCACCAACGTCGAGTGACGTTTAATCGAGGAATAAATTGGGCGTAATGACCGTTTTTATACTGATAATATGTCAGAATATCAATTTTATTCTCGGACAAGACTTATTTTACGTTGGTGAAATCGGCCCTAAGTATACCAAATTAAACTGTAGGTATGACAAAATACATAAAGCTGTCATTAGGTTATTATCAAAAACACTCCTCCACTCCATTCCGTCTGTATGCTTTGACCCTTAAACATCGTTAGGCGATTGAAAAATGGGCCCTAAAACAAATTGCTCATTTTAATTCAATAATAAATGATAATAATCTTGTATATTATTATATGAATATTTACTATTTTTAATGAAATATTTTCACAACCTTTATATACCTAGCTAGTACGAGTAGCTATAGTTTTTTAAATATTGGGACATGAAAATGTTTGTAGGTATTAAGGTATATTATTATATGTACCTAAGAGTTAAAAGTAGAATTTAGGGAGCATTTTTGTCACAAATAGTATAATATGTAGGTAGTTATTATAGAAGGTATTTAATGATTTGGCATTTTAAAATATTTGTTATAGGTACACATGTTTATAGAAAAAGTAACCTATTGTGGTTGTAAGGCAGATTTATTTTCAGCTTATACTATTTATAGCAATTGATATCGCAAGCTGAAATGTTTTATCGCAAGTTATAAATTAATTGCTTTTTAAGTATTAAGTCTAATTAAGTAAAACTTGTTTGTATGAGCAATATTTCGACGACCTCTGTGGCGCAGTGGTTGGCGCTGTCTTATAAGGGTGAGGTTCTGGGTTCGATTCACAGCTGGGTCAATATGAGAATTTTTGATTTCTAAACTGGCTTACCCTAGCTGATCTAAGCTATATTACCAGGATGGTAAAGAGCCGTGGCAAATGTGTGACACCAAGCCATACCCCATCCAGGTTAGCCCGCTTCCGTCTGACTACATCATCATTTACCACCAGGTAAGATCGCAGTCAAGGTCTGACTTGCAGAATAAAAAAAGAAAAAATATTATATAGAATTATGCGAATGTAAAATATAGGTATAGTCCGCGACAGGTCGAGGTGGCAATCGGGGTATGAGACGGGGGGATGCCCCGTACACCCGCACGACACCCGCGCTCGCCCGCACCGGGTTAGCGCGGGGGCTGTGCGGGGCGTTCTCTCCCCAATTATTATTTCAACCTGTCGCGTACCTACCTAAGCATATTGATATATTGATTTTGCATTTAATTATATTATTAGATATACATCATATAGATATATATATTAAATTGTATGATACTTATTTATTTATAGCGTTTTTGTTACCTGCTAAACTAGCATTTCTACATTATGACAAAGTAATAGTTATAAGGTTTCTGGTAGGGTGTGAAGTGAACTGACCTATGTTACATAAGCGTAAATTGATATGTTGGCGTAATATGATCGTTCACTAGCAGTAATTAATAGCAATGGGTATTCGGGCGTCACACTTGCCAGGAAGTCGTATTGACCAACGTTTACTTCTTATTTTGATCGCACTTTAAGGACAGCTGAAAGCGCCGCACGTTCTGATCGTAAAGCTTTTCTGATATATTTGATTTCTTTTTAGCTGAAATAAAAAGTGAACGAATCACAGGTAATTTCACGCTATAGCCGTGAACAATAAAACCGTGGTATTACCATAAATTAAGAAAAAAACCGGTCAAGTGCGAGTCGGGCTCGCACACGAAGGGTTCCGTACAAGAAATAACACTTAGTCACAAATTCACGGTTTTCAGATTTTACCCTTTGTGCTAACAATGCTACCTGCCAAATTTAATGATTCTAGGTCAACGGGAAGAACCCTTGATTCCCTTGACGAGTTTTGATAGACACGACTGGAAGATAGACAGACAACAAAGTGATGCTATAAGCATTCCTCTTTTCCCCTTGAGATATGGAACTCTCCCAATTTCAGCCGTGGAAAATGCGTTGCGTTTAGAGCGTGCGGCTTGTTCGTAATGTTTGACCTTTATATTATATCATGTCCAGCTAAGTACCACCGATATAACATGTTACTAAGATAATATTATATATTATAGTAATGACAAAATATATAGCTAAAGGGAGAAGGGGGTTCGTCTGCTATACACCGGGATGTGCCACGGTTTCAACACTGTTGACAGTGATTTATATAGATTTTTATTAGCCATATTAAAAAAAAATATCCAATTAAGGCACTAAAATTTGTATTGAGTGATTTGATAAAGATCGGTTTCAGCGAATGATAAAACAGAAGAATAGTTAGAACCGCTTCTAACAATTTCAATCAAAAATATGCGCCATACTCTCACGTCTTCTTCTTCAATCAATTAAATTAAGTGTTGTAAATTGTCCCGCTACCGTGATTGGTCGATTCAAAGTGACAGTTCCAATCGAACTGAAGACGCGTGCGGTAGAATATGCACCGTTCACCACGGTAGAGTTTTTGTTATGCCATAATAGAGTGTAACGAATACTTCTATGTTTTATCATTCGCTGATCGTACTAGTATTCGTTTTTAGGGGTCGTTTTAGTATTTGCGTACAGGTTGTTATACTTTCAAGAGGTTGTTATTTGCAAATGCTAGTTACGGACAAACTTTTCACGTGGCATTTACCTACCTATTAAACTGTGGCATTTTCCTGTTTACAGAGCGAATTATTTTATATGTTACTTACCTATTTTGAAATATTTTTAGTTGACAGAGATTGTTAAAATAAGTGTATTTTTTTGTATTATAGCCTGTTTTGCCTTTGTTAAATTAGGTACTTATAACGCTTGCCATAGATATTAAAAATTGTATAAGAATAGAACGCAATTTAAGAAGTTTTTTGTAATACTAATATTTTAATGACTAAGGGGTTTTGTTCAAATTATATTGTACAATGTACTTACCGTACAGAATAATATAGATAGATTTTGTTTAGAAAATGGGTTTCAAATCAAAATGCAATTATTGATGTACCTAATTTTTATCCTCGCTATACGAGTTCAGTGTTGTTATTCCAGTACAAATATAATATTTTGTTAGTTAATAGTTAGTCCGCAATAAACTAATTAATGTGGTGACGCATTTGTTTTATTGATCTTGGATATCTACCTACCAAAAATTAATAACAACATAGTCCCACGTGCCGATGGGTGTGATCATTGTGATGTTAGCGCTTATCAAACAAATCATGACACGATAAGCGATGTTTATCTTGTCCGAAGCGAGCGAGCGCCGCGCGAGGTGCGGCGTTGATGTCGAATGCGAGGGCAGTGCGTAGCTCGTAGCGCGTTATCGGGAAAGCGCGGGAAAAGCGGCGGCTATCAGTTTCGTACCTCAGTAGGCTCTCGCCCGCCGCTGGAGATGGACGGGACCGCGCGTGCTCTGTTTCTCGCACTCGCGGCAATCACGCTCGCGATCGTGCGCGCCCACATGTCGCCCGCCTCCCACGACAACATACTCCGAATACAACTCTGGGACGCGGAAGGACTGAGCCGGGAATCCGCATCTACGGAACCTACGTCCACGATCCGCAATAGACATCGCAAAGTTAAAGTTAACTTGGACGCCTTGTACGATGCGATGATGGGGGATGAGTATCACGGTGGTGCAGAAAGATTTGCGAGGCATAAAGTTAGGCACAAGAGGCGGCGGCCCCGGCAGAGCGGGACCGATCTGCCGTGGAGGTTCCACTCTGGCTCAGGGTCACTGAACGTGGCGGTGTTCGATGACGACGTACCCTGGGACGTTATCGAGGGGAGAAACTCTGGAAGCGTGAACGCAAGTGCTGTGAGTGATTCAAGTGCCCCAGTGAATGTGGAGCGAGATGTGTCCCCGCCGATGACACTGCGTCAGGATGAGGAGGTAATGATTTAGGGCAAACATGCCTCATAATACGCCATTCAATCTTATAGTCGCCTCGAGGTGGTTAATAACTATTCAATGCACATACCTACATACCCAGTGCTAACACCGCGAGCTCTTTTATTCAGGCCTCCCTTACAGTTTAATCCTTGAGGGGCGATGCCTTGATAAAGGTGAATACCCTTCATTGTTTTTAAAGTATGTTTTTCTTGGTGAATGCAGATGGTATCGCGCCGGCCGGCGTCGAAATGCTGTGAAATATTTTTAAAGGGAAATTCACTTTTATCAGCTGATTTATTTGTGATTACGAGAGAATTGAATGTTTGGTATGAAAGATAAGACCTCGTGATATTTTCGTAGTCTGTTATCGCATATTGAGTAATAAATTAAAGGAAATTCACGGAAGTAATGCTTATCAATGATCTTCACTTGATAGCTGTTAAGTATGTCTGAGGCAATCCTGTTAAGTTTGAAAACAATTTCAATTGCCTACAATTCATAGCACCAATGATATTACTTCTAACGCCTTTCTATTTTATTAAATAAAGAAAAGTAAATAATATAATGTGTTTCATAAAAAGTATAGACTTTTTATGAAAAGTATAGACTTTTTATGAAAAGTATAGACTTTTTATGAAACACATTATATTATTCATAAATAACCCGGTACGCGTACGCGTATCCGATCTCGTAGCAAAGTTTTGGTGAAAATTTTGCGTAGGTAGACGTAACATTGAATAGGAAAATTTTGAGTGCGGATATAGAGCAAAGGCTTACCTGCCTATGTATGTCCTCTACAGTAATAAATAATGATACTTTACCTATACCTTATTATCTTTTGCTTATGAGTTTATACTAGACCTATTGTAAGTTGGTTCCAAATTCCATACTCTAATACTGCTTACAACTACAATTTTCTAATAAATAAAAGTCAAAAACCAGCCAAGTGCGAGCCAGGCTCGCGCACTGAGGGTTCCGTACTACAGTCGTATTTTTTCGACATTATGCACGATAATTCAAAAACTATGATGCATAAAAATATATAAAAATCTGTTTTAGAATGCACAGGTAAATCCCTTTCATATGATAACCCCACTTGATATAGTTATCATACTTAGAAAATTGAAAATACTAATTATTATTTCATGACCACAAATTTTTTTTTTGTGTGATGTAACCCTAAATTCACGGTTTTCAGATTTTTCCCCGAATGTCTGCTACAAGACCTACCTACCTGCCAAATTTCATGATTCTAGGTCAACGGGAAGTACCCTGTAGGTTTCTTGACAGACAGATAGACAAAAAAGTGATCCTATAAGGGTTCCGTTTTTCCTTTTGAGGTACGGAACCCTAAAAAGTAAATAAAAATATTCATATTGTTCAAGGTAGGTATTAATTAACTACAGGACTGTATTCTTGATACCTAAAAGGTATTAGATAACTTATCACTGCCTTATAATAACGATTATCAACGATTCAAGTTGTGGTAAGACTAACTACGCGATTGATAAAGAACAATAATGCTACAGCTATTAGATTAAGATCCTGTATTGTGTTTTTTCAATGTTTACTTTGTGTTGTGTGCAATAAAGTGTAAATAAATAAAATAAATAATTTACGTAACGTAGAAATAGAGACCTATCTAATAGTACCTAATAACTAAAATTTAGTAGTGGTAGCCTAGTGGTTAGGACGTCCGCCTTCCAATCGGAGGTCGGGGGTTCGATCCCGGGCACGCACCTCTAATTTTTCGGAGTTATGTGTGTTTTTAAGTAATTAAAATATCACTTGCGTTAACGGTGAAGGAAAACATCGTGAGGAAACCTGCATGCCTGAGAGTTCTCCATAATGTTCTCAAAGGTGTGTGAAGTCTGCCAATCCGCACTTGGCCAGCGTGGTAGACTACGGCCAAAACCCTTCTCACTCTGAGAGGAAACCCGTACTCTGTAGTGAGCCGGCGATGGGTTGATCATGATGATGAGGAACTAAAATTTAATGAAATGAAATAGTTTAGGTAGGTACTTGTTTGTTTACTGTACCTAGTAGGTATTTAACTATGTATTTAGAAGATTCATCAAATGTTTTTAAATTCGTCCGTAAAATAATGACCAATTATTTTACTATCCATATAGGTACCTATCCTACGTTTCATTATTTATTATACATGTGAAAGAATTCAATCTCGCCGCAGCCAGCAGAGCAAAGGGTAGACGTATTTTTTCCATGGATAACTACAGAAGACCTGCAGAATGACACAGGCCACTTTTATCCTTAGGAAACGGTTTCTCCGGGATGGTAGGTATAGGTTACATTTTTCACATCTTTATCCTTTAATCACGCACCATTGAATCAACGCGATTTTTCGCATCGGTTATACCTACTTAGTTAAAAGTCTGGCAAGACCTAGACTACTTTTTATCCCGGAAAGACAGAGTATAGGTACCTACCTAAGCGATTTAAAAAAAACTAAATCGAAGCGGACGAAATCGCAGGTATCATTTAAAAAATTAATTTAAACGGACAATTGAACTATCAACTAAAAAATAAATTAATGGTAATTAATTTTTTATTCGATGTTGTTACGAAGTGTGATGTGAGTATCTGCTAGTTTGTTTAACTAAGTAGTAGGAACTCGAACTCATAGTGCTATTTGCATTTCCAGACCGACAGTAGACACTATGTACCTACCTACCTACCTACACCGCAACATCGATACAAGCAAGGAATATCTAAGCAACGCAAGGGTGTAACTTCTGTGACATTCCTAGTGTTTCAAGATCGTTTCAAGCCAAAGCTTAGGTATATCTACCTACCTACCTAGGTGACTGCGTGCATGACCAAATATTATTCGCTCTCGAACGTGAGAATTAACCGGACCGGACCGACCGAATTTTGATAATATTTTACAGGTAAAAATTTTAGTGGTGGAAAAAACTGCTTTTTCATGAATAACATATACTTATGTAAATAAAGTTTAGGGAAATTTTAAAGCGGCAAAGGTCCATGTGTCTACTAACCCTATCTTATCTACTATGAAAATTTTATAATTTTCTAAAATAATTTCGACTAAGTAATGTACCTAGATACTAAGATCACTTAATACAGGGCAATCGACTAAGAACCTAGTTACATAGAAATCGTTTCAACATAAAAATACTTATATCAATATGCGTACATAGTGTCGGGCACACTTTAGTTCTACGTAACCTAAATAAATCTTAATATTTTAGCAGCGCCAAAAAATCCAATTAAGTATAATGAGGCCGTAACGAAAAAGAACTACATTACTACCAAACAGCGTAATAAATCCGCCAATCCTGTTTATGTTTCCATGTCTACAGAGTTAATACATGGAAACGTTAGGGGGACGTTCTAAAGTTAAATAGGATATAAGAAGAAGAAGGAAAATATTAGGTTTTAATGAAATGTTTATTTCAACGACAACTCGTGCCACTTTTAACTATGATTTATCAAGACTATTCGGTTCGGAAAGCAGTTGCTATTGAGGAGAGCCACCAAGAAACATAGACAGATAGATAGGTCCTTCTACCTTCCTAATAAGCCGTGTATTAGTTTTTGTAAATTGTAGTTTATTTTATTTTATTTTAATAAGCTCTTATTGAGTTGATTTTAAAAATTTTAACACATTATCTATACCAGTAATAGATACCTAGTAGGTACCTACCTAGACAGCTATGCCACTATGCAAGTCCGCACCGCATACAAGCGTTAGTTAGTAGGTAATTTACTATTTCCGTCGAGTTCCTGTCATAACGCTTTTAAAACAAGCTTTCAGCACCTTTCAGTGTCCATCTCTTGCTTGACTACTTTGATTACTTATTCAACGTCGCCCACTCTATAGTTAGTTCACTTCACTCTGATATTGTCACGACTCACGAGATAGTGTTGCGAACCCTTTACAGTTTTGACGTTCGACCTTTAAACAGATTGTTAACCCTATTGTAGCAATAGGTTTAACTTCCGAATATTATAATGAATGGTCATTTTTTATTCGCTTTCATAGAACGGAAAAAAATTCCAACAAGTGTCCATTTTCTTTTGGGTAAGAGGTCGAATATTTTTAAATTGCAGACACATCTATTGAACACAGGGGGGTTTTAAAAATAAAGCTTTAAGGTCTTAATAATTAATCACATAGGTAAATCATATCGCTGTTTAGGTAACATGGCCATAAAATTGCTTTTGCACCCTACATTAATTAATGTCGTTTGCACTTTGCACATCATATCCCTACAAGGCTACAAGGTCTATTTTCGGCATACTTAGGGACAAGCGAAGTTAGGGACAAGTGGCTTACTGTAAGTTGTCAAAAATGGCAAACCAATTTTATGGTCGACTATAACGGGAAATCGATACTGACATTTCTAAAATGACCAACTCATAGTGAAAGGCACCATAACTTATTGATTATTAAAAAATCATACCCATTAAATAGATGCAATCATCGGCGGATCAATTTGCCCTTGGCATTTAAAGGGTATCGAGAAATGAGAGTACGGACGTCCATTAAATAATGAAAGTAGACTTATAAGAGCTTGATCCATCGAGATAAGTGCGTCAGTTAATGTGTTTAACAATACAATACTCGCAGCTGAAAACAAAAAAACTTTGCGCCATAAAATTCATCAGTTTATTGATTAAAAAACCGGCCAAGTGCGAGTCGGACCTCGCTCTTTTAGGGTTCCGTACACAATAATATATGAATAACTTAAACATATTTTGGGTACTAACTACCTACATATAAAAGATAAACTATTTATACAAACCAGCTGTTTTCATTAAGTTATAAGTACGATCTCAGGTCTCATGAATGCCATAAAACAAAACTACCTAAACATAATATTTCCATCGATGTAGAGGTACATAATATTGCATTCAACCAGTTGTAAATTAATTATTACTTTATTTTCTACGTCATAGCAATACGTTTTCGGAAAATAATAATACATGCGTTAAGTAAATAATATGTGAATTTTGTTAGAGATAGTATATGGTCTGTGAATTCTAGAGTGTAGGTCATAGTAGATTCTAGTTTCAAATTCGATTTCCCGAATTCAAAGTTCAAAGAGAAAGAGGAAATCAAAAAAAGTCTTCGAGTCACTGGGCATCGCAATATGATTGGGGATTCGATTGGCTATCGGGTTTATCGAATATGTATCGAGACGTCTGGTCTGGTGTTGTGTAATAACTGGTCGGCGGCAGCCCTGACCGCGTGCACGCCCGCCGCCCGCAGGGCTGTCGCTAGACGCCCGATCGCCCGGAAATTAGGCACAAATCAATAATTTCCCTTGCTACGGACGATATAAAACAGCAAGGCTTGGGCAGACGTAACGCGCCACGGTATCGTATGAACATCGGGCACGCCGCTCCTGGAACGACATACCTACAGGTAATTTGTAAAAGAGAGTTCACTTTGTTAAGCTCGTGTAGGTAACGGGTTGCTGCTGTCGTTGACCTAGAAATGCGCAAAGACTTTTTAAAAATGTTTTCAAAAACATTCGAAATGAAACTAGAAAACATAGTTTTGTTTGTGATTGGTTGGTAGCTAACTCAAAATGGTTAGCGCCCACTGAGATTTTTGCCTCTAGGTATCATAAATTTTAGCCATTTCAGTGTGAAGACCTGCCGTATAGTTGCCGCGGCGCTTCGTGTTTGCCCCAACTTTAATTCCCTTACTTCGGGCAATATGAAACACTAATAGTGTCTGATTGAATCGCTCACCCTACGTGGATTTTGTCCGCGCGAGTTATTTGCGCTTAACTTCGCTTATATTATGAAGTACTTATAGGTACCTACTAGATGATAGATTTAGGTTTTCAAAAGTCCGGTGAGAACTTTGATTTTCCGGGATAAAAAGTAGCCCATACCCGTCCCCGGGCTATAAGCTAACTTGGGACCTTTAATAAATAGTTGAAACTTTTAATAAACGCTTTCATATTAAAAATTATTTCGAGCTTTTGTCCAATTCTTTTGAGCTTTATTACTCTCAAAAATGTCCTGATTCAGATTCTTATTAAGATACACAATATTTATCACCGACCGTAAGCTGCACGTTAAGCATTATTTGCCTATTTACTCTGAAATTGCCTACTTCATTGTAACAGACAAGTAATTTGATTTTATTGCCACGATAATGAAGGCTGTATTTTAATTAGGTTCAATGAAACGCGTTATTGTTACTGACAATAAGAGTCTTGTTTCAAAAATTTATTTAACGTGAAAGTGCCTTTTGAATTGCCTAATTGCCTACTTAGTCTTTGGGAGATCCTCAGGATCTTAATTTTTGTCAAAGGAATTAATTTGGAGTTAAAGATTAAGTTTCATATTTTGCTATATCAACCTGGTTAAAGTCTAATTCCAAGGTTCTTTCACTATGACAGCCCCTGGATCCAACAAGTTTTACTTACAATCATGCGAAACGTGGTTCCGAAGCATTTTCATCACTGTTAACCTGATAAGAAAGTCAGTTACTCTGATGTATGCTCAGAGTATCCCTGCGTGATAATTGAGGAAGTCTTTAAAACCAAAGTAACTGACATAGCTACATGAGTCGCAAAGCTAAGGTAGCGAAACTCGTACCTAGCTCGAAGGGTAGGTAAAGCGCACTTTGATTTAGCTCAAAGTTAAAGTTTAGTCAAAGTTAAAATGTCACAGATTTATGTAGAGATATATACGTAAATCTGTCTCCTTTGAACTCTGTCATAAGTTTTTTTTTAATTTATAGACTAGAGCTTGGCTGCAATCAAGTCTGAGCCAAGTCAGAGTACGCTCTATGGATCTTACTCTAAAAACCGATGAAAGTTGGGGAACCAAGGCGCTGGATTGGCGACTTCGCACTGAAAAACCCAGCGTTATTATAAGTCCCACAAATTGCTATTGCGCTGGAACTTTGTCTCATTAACATTAAAATGTCATTTGACGTATAAGTATTTAAGTAAAAATATACCATCAGCTCGAAACTTCAGTCTAGTGCTGACGTCACTAAAATGGCGGCCACGCGCATTAGAAATTTGCGGGACTTATAGTTGTTCTACTCGCGGCACAAGACTGTTTTTTTTTGTCTTTGAAGAAGATCTATTTCCAGCGCTCGAAACCGTCGGCGTCGGTTGAAACGGCGACATAGCGACCGAAAAGGTAACGTACAGCAATATCATACAACAATAATTAGATACAAGTATTTTGGACTTTCTGGTCTGACACCAATAAATAAAGTAGGTAAATGTGACTGGGAAATCTTAACCCAGTATTTTAATTAAAAAGTTAGGCATATACTTACTTAAGTGCTGGTATAATTAAACGATTTACCATATTGGCTGAGTACAGGTTTGCGTATGGTATTGCTATGTGCAAGTAGCTTCTTTAACCAGACATGTCGTCTGACTAAAAACCGCTGCGGCTTGAAATGCCATTCCTTGTGGTACCAACGTATGGGTGTAATTATACTGACAGCGCGATGTTTTTTTTTCATAACTACGTGAATTTTTAATCATCCGTGGAACAATGAATGTATTCTTGAAATTTTTGGATCTATAGGTAAGCGAATTTATTTTATTACCTATACTAGATTTTGCCTGAGTCTCTGTGCATTTTTTTTTGTCGTAAAGTTCTGACACCGGTACTTTATACTACCATTACAATCTAGCCGTGCATGATACAAAATATTATATTATATTACTTATTTATAGTCTAAGCATTTGGAGATAATGTAGCTATTTATCTATCTGTGGAAGAATTTTTGAAATTAGATGAGTAGTTTCAGATATTATCTCTTACGTCCAAACTTACAAACGACACCTCTTTATAATTTTAGTGTAGATTGCAATCATCATTAAATCTTTAAACATTAATATCATCATCATCATCATCATCATCATGATCAACCCATCACCGGCTCACTACAGAGCACGGGTCTCCTCTCAGAGTGAGAAGGGTTTTGGCCATAGTCTACCACGCTGGCCATGTGCGGATTGGTAGACTTCACACACCTTTGAGAACATTATGGAGAACTCTCAGGCATGCAGGTTTCCTCACGATGTTCTCCTTCACCGTTAAAGCAAGTGATATTTAATGAATTAAAACGCACATAACTCCGAAAAGTTAGAGGTGCGTGCCCGGGATCGAACCCCCGACCTCCGATTAGAAGGCGGACGTTCTAACCACTAGGCTATCACTGCTTCTACTTCTACTTCACAAAATACATATTTTTTTTTTATTTTTTTTTTTCCTTAAGGTTGAGTGCCAATAAGCTACTCAATTATATTACGATCTAGCCTAATATATGACTAATAAGTAATTTTATTTTAACCTAAACTTATAAATTATCTTATATACTAAGAAATTGTCCACTGACGCATCTTAGTCTTTCTTGGTTAGAGATACACTTTGTTCACGTGTTCTTTCAGCACATTACACTATGTACACTATCACTTATCACTATACACTAATTCAAAAGGTTTGGTCCTTTTTAGTCTTTTCACTGTCTCCGTTACGTCAAGCAGCTGGATTGCTTCAACGTTAACGTGGTGGTGAAGCCTATAGTCGTGGGCTTTGGCAAATTTGGTGATAACTTTATGGACGTATTCAATTTGAAGAATACATATATGACTACTCATTAAACAAGGAACAACAGCCATTTATTTTAACCATGAATTACCAAGCTCACGACCAGCGGCGGTTGCACGCAAGTCCATTTTAATTAATAATTACACACAGGGATCTAGGGTCTAATTTAATAATGCCAGTCTTATTGCAGCTCAGACTAAGTGATGGGCGATGTGGCGTGCACAGGGTACAAAGCCAGGGTAGGCATTTGTTAAGTTGGTACTTATTTATTGGCAGGTCATAATGAAGAATAAGTACTGAGCTAGTTCTACTAGGGTAAGCAGTGATTTTATGCCTCTATGACCTGCACGCCACTGCCGATGGGCGTCTTGAGCTTTTATGTAAATCGATAAATAATCATAATAATTCAAATAGAGAGTGTTGGTTAAACATTGTAGGATGTGTTAACTTAAAAACCTACTATAATAATTTTCGCGAATAATTATCTAGGTAATACCAAGAATATTTTTCATAATGATAAGGTTGAAGAAAAGAAATATAGAGTCTCAATGTTTTTAAATGGGTATAATTTCATTTACCATAGAGAAAACTTCGGGGTCCTACTTGGAAGATAAGGTCCGATGTGCGTTTAAACTTTAAAGCAAATATCACTTGCTCGGAGAAGGAAAACATCGTAAGGAAATCTGCATACCTAAGCTAAGAGTTGTCCTTCTCGGCGGTGTGTGACGTGCAATAAAGTTTGGCACCCTTTATAAATCTAAATTGAATTTTAATTTAGCAAAAATTTTTGATTAACGGCAAAGTAAATATTATATTTAATGTAAGTGTTCAGAACGTGTGCATATTATGAACGGGTGAACAATATGCACAAGAACATCCAGCGTGCTGGATTGTGACCTAAAACCTTCTCATTCTGTGAGCAGACCCGTGCTTTGTACCAAGTCGGTGTGCAGCGATGGGTTAAGAGGATGCCGAAGACCCATGATTATCCAGTGTTAAATTTTTTATTTGGTAATAGTAGTTTCCTCTCACAATAAAATACAACTAAAATGGCTCTAAAACACGGTTGACTGTTCTGGTAATAGATAACTTAGTTATTCTAGACTTTTTTCCAATTGGGTACTTGAATAGTCGACTTAAAATCGATATTACTAAAATTCGCCGTCCTTATAAGTATTACACGCAGAAAATATCGTTTCGAGCCATGGATCGGCGTCGTATTTCTATTTTATCTCTCCATCAGCCAAATTACATGTAGCACTTGACTTAACTTTCAAGTTCAAAAATTATGATGTTTTCGCGTGACCCATAACTATGAAAAAATGTTCCTCGTGCTTAAACTTGCTTATTAATTTTTATGCGTTTTTTTGTTTTCTTTCTCTTGATCTTGATTTAGAATTTGTTAGGTGTAATATTTTGGGTCGTTTATTTGAACAGTACATGATTTTTTCAAATTACACTAAGTAGGTACTTAATTTATGTTAGCACCAAGTGTTATTCACACCCTTGGACGATCTAACACCGAATTATTATAGCTGCCATAATTAGAAATTGTTATTAATACAATAATTTTAAAAGAAGGTGACCCATAAGTTTTAGTTTTTATAATTTTTTTTTAATTTGTAGACCAGCACTTGGCTGCAATCAAACCTGCTGGCAAGTGATAAAGTAATGCATAAAAACTTGGACAGACAGACTTCATACAAAACTTTATCCTAACATACCTGCGGACCACTGATACTGAAGTACTGTTATTATATCTTTTGCGATACTGATCATAAGCAGTCGTGTTTTTCCTGTGGTTAAACACATTTAATATTAATTGACTCTAAAAGAAAAAGAGTCAGATAAAATGATGATACCTTCCAAGTACTCTGTATGAGTAGGTATTTACTAAAGCGTATAACATTTATTTATTGCCTGTCTCTACCATCATAAGCGAGCAAAAAGACAATGCTTAAAATATTTTTACACGATTACAATCGATTCGCATAAAGAACGTTGCGTCGATAATAAGTTGAAAATATGTAAAGATCTCCGATAGCGACTGTTCGTCGAATCGATTCGAGTTTAACTTCGAGTCACGTAGATAAAAATCTCGTTACTCGTTGAACATCTGGACCACTTTTCTTTAAAGAAAGATCACATAAATACCAACTTGAATACCTACCTTAAAAACGTTAGGGAACGAAGTACTTAATTAGTTTTTATAAAGGAAATTTGGCGAGATACAGACATTTTACGAGATGGTAAATGTTTTCTATTTAATTTTCGCACTCAAATTATCATCTGACCAGGTTTCAGAGACCTTTTTGTTGCAAGTTTCGTTTTGAAAAAAGGTGCCAATGTAATGATGGATGACCTTATGATTTATTACGACTAGCAGTTACCCGTGATTTCGTTTGCGTTGAATTTAATTTGAATAAATCAAGCATATAAACCTACCTCGTGCAATGTTATAATAATGATGAACTGCATTTAAATAATACACATAAAAAAATATTATGATAATAGGTAACAAATAAGGTAGGTAATGGAAAGGTAGGTAATAGGTAGGCAAATACTACAACAGCCTTTGATTTATACAGGGTTACAGGAAAACAGGACACGATCCCGTTAGGGGGTTATAGTAGTTAGCTATCAAACGAGCCCTAAAGTGCTTATGCGAAAGTGTATCGTTTTCGAGTTATTCATTTTTTTCTTGATAAAGGGGTGTTTGCCACTTTGAAAATTAATAAAAAAAAGGAACAATGTATTTCATCAGATTTTTTTTTTATTTCTTGCTAGTACATATCCTTGTTAATAATAAACAGTTATAAAACAAGAAGAATCTTCAAGCATTTTAAAATTACAGCCCAAAAACTGTACAAGTTTTCGATTTTTAAATTTAATTCTTTGAATAACTTGCAAATTTTCTGTAAAAATTACTATGGCACTTATCCTGCGGATTATTTTAAAAACTTCTACGTTTCGTTAGCTATCCATGATATATATCCATATCCCCTATGATCGTGTCCTATTTTCCTGTAACCCTGTATATACTAAGTATTTAAAAAAAGAGCAAAAAAATACTTAAGAATAGAAGGAAGAATTTAAGATGGAAGGTGACCAAATAGACATGGATCGAGAACCAAATAGAGATAGAGAGCCAGTGTTATTGTACAAAACTATGCCTTGAATAATAATCAAACCCTAAGCGAGGATCAAATCTTATACTTTGACATGCATGGTAACATGCGTATTGTAGCAAGCAATTTCGATGTCAGACGTTTAATTTGCATTTAACTAGGTACCTAGACTAGCCTAAAGTTTTATATTACTCATGAGGTAAGCTGTTAAAAATAGACATTTTGTAATTGAGATAACAGTCCTTTACTCCTTTGATTCACAAAATGATTACAACGTGATTTCAATGAACGTTTAATTTTTTCGACCTCGCAACAAGTTGGTCGTGCACGGCAAATTTATTCTCATTTGAACAGTCACATTGTCGTTAATCATTATTAAATCTGTTAATGAAAATGTATCATTTTGTACACTTTTTTAAAGTAATTAATGAAACATAATTTTATTATTTTTCGGACAGGGTCGGTTCGGGTCAGTTTGCCGGCGGTGCGAGATACCATTTTGTTACCTCTCAGGCCCAATTTTTTTTTCATTTAGGTTTTTTTTAAGATCCTCATATTATTAAAATGTACCTACCTAGCAAAAGTTGCCTGTTGGAGAATGCTTTAAGCAATAAGGCCACTTTTGCATACAATTGCCCTCAGAATAAATATATGTGTCGTATTGAAATGTTAGGGAACTGCCATATCTGCGCGGACAAGACGCCTGCCGCAGAAAAACTCTCAAGTCTTGAAAGCTCTTACGCCAATTCAACAGCATACCTAAGTAATTTTACTAATTTACTTTATTTATTGTAGACCTCGAAGGGCTTGGTCAGGGAGACGCGTTTTGCATTTTCTCCGGTTATGGAGAAGCCGCGCACGTACAAACGCAAACTTATTGCTAAGTGTCGCTAAGAAGACGCGTGGCGTTTGTGCGGTGCGGTGTGCGTGGGGAACATAGACGTGGGGAACAACGATGTCTTCCGCGGCGGACCGACTGATGTGACCGCCCGACGCGACACTAGAAGTGACGCGTCGGGCGGTCACACTGACGAAGTCGTGGACTATCAGCTACTCTTGAATAAAGCCTACGCATTCAGAAAGCTGAATAACTTACCAATAAGCGTAAAGCGTTGTTTAAGAAGCAGATCGAGTTACGATTATTGCTTGCCCATTACACGTGCAGTAAACGTTTATTGCATTGTTACCGCACGTTTATGAGAAGGCTTTGAAGATACCTTTATTCCATATAACTGTAGGAGTAGATGGTAACTTTAAATTAAAGTTTAAATTCAACGTTTAACCCATCTTCTAAAAATAAATTTTAAATTTTAAATTTACAGTACAGATTTTTAATTCAGTTTCAAAGTCTTTATAGTGGGTAATAGGTATAATTTCTTTGTAAAGTCAGCTGCGGCTAAGCGTTTGGTGGAAATCAACTCAATTATCTCTCACCGACCTCCTAATTACGTAAAGTAATGGACCGAATAATTTCTTTAATGCCTTAAGAAAAAGTTATTTGATTACGCGCCCATTTTTCAATCGCTAAGTGTTTGGCTAAGGAACAAAATATTCGACAGATTTTGTTTTGGAAATCCGTCAAAATGTCAAATTTAGGGAAGGCCTACCTAATAGGCTTGTGAGGGCCAGACTTATTTTATCTTATCGTATACGACATTTTATAAAAGCTGAAAGTTACTCTGCGTACTGGCCCCACCACGGTCGAGGAACGATCAGCGACTATGAAGTTTGAATCACGGTGGCTTTAGCAGATAACAGGTAACAAAGACGTATAAAATCTTTCGTCAAAGCATATAGTCTTTTTTTTTAAATATTTTCTTCATGCATCAGTACACTCAGTATCGTGGCAACCTCCTGCCAGACACCCAAGGGTGTACTTGATTATTCATTCAAGATCAATTAATTCCTTCGAGTTTCGTAATTCAGACTTCCTTTTCTTTAAAATTTTTCATGTAGATAGGTACCTACTGTCTGATTTTTGGCGGTTGCATGTTGCATGTGATAGGCCTTAAACCAAAAAAGCCAAAGCTGATCCTTGCTAATTTCCCGCGAATATGTAGAGTGCTGCATGTTTGACGGCATTGTCTTCAGTGTAACTCAGTGCACGGTGGCTCCAAAAGTAAAAAAGTAGCTGTTTTCTAGCTTATATGCCGTTTGCTTTGTATGAAGTAGGTGTCGCATTTTCGAGATCACTCTGTTTTAGTGTGAACCCACTACGGCTTCGCACGAGCGGAATTTTTGAAAATCAGTGAGGAGTCAAAAATCCTAAAATACACGACACTTTTTCATTTTTTTTATTAACTTTAAATCGTACCTACTTAGTGTGATTTTCTCAGACTTTACTTTGTGGTAGATGTTAAAGTAAACTTTGATTTTGTTTAAGTCTGAACAAAGTCAAAGTATCGCTTTATATATCTCAGCTTTAGACTACATCCCATTTAGGATACCTATTTTTGGATAAGATCATAGTCATGAGCTAACTTTTATCATGTAAATAAAAAACCGGCGAAGTGCAAGCCAGACTCGCGCACCGAGGGTTCCGAATTCGGGTATTTCTTTTGACATTTTGCACGATAAATCAAAAACTATTATGCATAAAAATCTGTTTAAGAATTTACAGGTAAAACCCTTTCATATGATACCCCACTTGATATAGTTATCTTACTTTGAAAATTGAAAATACATTTTAATTTTCTTCTTGTGATGTAACCACAAATTCACGGTTTGCGGATTTATTCCTTTACTTGTGCTGTAAGATCTACCTACCTGCCAAATTTCATGATTCTAGGTCAACGGGAAGTAGGTACCCTATAGGTTTTCTTGAAAGACACGACGGACAGACAGACAACGAAGTGATTCTATAAGGGTCCCTTTTTTCCTTTTGAGGTACGGAATCCTAAAAAAGTATAATTTGTACAGCAAACAATGTTAAGAGTCTGTGAAGTAATAAAATTATTGATGAGTTCCATTTAATTTACGAGTAGAATATAATAAGCCTCATAAAACTGTTTGCTTAGAATTTATTAAGTTCTTATTACAATAATCAATAAAAGCTGGCGGGTACGTTTATTTTGTATTGAGTAATAAACTAGTGTGCTATACATACCTATGTATTACAAATGACTTTTGATGATTATAATTTTAATTTACTATTACGAGTAGGTAGGTTTAAAATGTAATAATAACGCTATATCTTACATTACCTAATTATTATTTGTGGTATATCCTTTTTTATCATTTTCTTATCTTTTACCTGAAAGTATGAAGCAGTTTAGAAACTAATTGTTTCTTTGATATTATTAAGTGGTATCTTATAATTGATATCCCGGAGGGATAAGATCCGAAATGAAGAGATCCGCAGGAGAACCAAGGTCACTGACATAGCCCACACTATTAGCAAGCTGAAGTGGCAGTGGGCAGGCCATGCCTGTCGTAGAGGCGATGGCCGTTGGAGCCGGAAAGTCCTTGAGTGGAGACCGCGTTTAAGCTAGCGTAGTGTGGGACGCCCTCCACCACGAGCGATGGACCGATGATATAAAAAGGCTGGCAGGAAGTGGCTGCGTGAGGAAGGCTGAGGACCGGGTGTGGTGGCGCTCTTTAGGGCAGGCCTATGTCCAATAGTGGACATCCTCAGGCTGATGATGATGATATAATTGGTAAATAGAAAATTAATTGTCTTTAAATTAAATATATACCATTTGGACGGCGTATATTTTTTGTAAATATAAATTTTTTAGTGATAAGTTTTTCTGTATGTTTTATTGTTTTAAAATTTTTATCATTTTGCCAACTAATTTTGATGTAGTTAATACCAATAAAAAGCTTTTATAAATTAAATATTAAAAAAATTCACTTGTTCACTTTACTGACTAACCCTAGACCTAGAAAGCTGAAATCTTGCACAGAGTTTCCCTTTATAATAGAGAATAAGATTGGATGTTTCGAAAAATAGGAATTTTTATTATCGTCGAGCGAAGCCGCGGGAGGTTGTTAGTTTTTGATAACAATAATGTCACTACAAAAGATTTTAGTTAAGTACATATTTATCGATTTCTAATTATTGCAACCGCACTTATAATATTACTAGAAATATATCGATAAGTGACATAACTGATATCATATCAAATTCCCGTAATTTAGTCCCTGCTTCACTGTTACCTCTGGTACCAACTAGCCCGGATTCGAAATTGACCCTGCAGTAGGTAAAGTTGAAGCAGCCTGATCTAAGATTCTATATCTTATCTCTATTAGTTTGGGATGAGTAAAGAACATTATACCTAGTAAGATGAGACGTCATAGGATGAATTAAACCTAATAGGATGAGGCGTTATAGGATGAATATAGGATGATGACGGAACAACCCTCCAAATCCAGCTCTCGTATAAGAATGAAGTTTAGTCCATCCCTGGAATATTATGGTACATTCTATTCAACTGTATACCATGGAAGCAGAGTTTCTTCACTATGCTAATACTGACTTTTGTTTACTGGCAATACATTACAATGTATCTAAACAGGCTCCGAAAGGATCGCGTTCTGATGGCAATCTTTATTACTAATGAAGGTAATTTACAGAGCATACGTTAACATGTTACGAAGATAAGTAATATTAAAAGAACCTATTATGCTTATTAGAAGACGCACGCACGTCCGTGCTAGACAAGTTTTTGTAAACATTACCATATTCATTTACATGTGTGTTCCAAACAGCCCCCCGATTGTGTAAGAAAAACGTATTCATGGGAATCGTAATCGTTAGCAAATTCTGCCCGTTGATTGGCTGTGAAAAAATGTGAACAGCGAATTCAACCAATCAAGGGGCAGAATTTTATAACGATTACGATTAGGTACGATGAATACGTTCTTACACAATCGGCAACCTGCTCTTATAAATCATCATCATTATACCAACCGATCATACAACTGGTACATATCAACCGATAGACATCAACTGCAAGGCGATAGGTCTCTTGTCAGAATTTCCTCACGCTACGGGTCTTGCATCGCCTGAAATGAACATAGATGAACATTTTGAAATATCATTTTGCATGCGTAAAAATAATATAAAAACTAGTGATCGAAGCCTAAGCTGTCAAGGCAACAAGGCACATGTCAAGTCTTTGTGGACAAATCGCTACCTACAAATGTTATTCGCTTTACGAATTAAATCACTAAAGAAAGGGTGAAACCTATCTCTATGGGTGAAACGCTATGACAATGACAGTAATTAATCAACTGAACCTAAGTGCATTCCGGAAACATTCGAAGAACAATAACATAATTAGTCGCATCATAACGCAAGTTATTTATTGTCCGCTAACAATTCCAATGATTGCGAGTAACCACCCAAGTTGGACCATAATATTATAGTCCGTGCTTATGACGTCACTCTATCGCGTATCGCCTACTGCCTACATATTTGAAGCGGAAGAACTTAATCAGTCGCATCATAACACGGATTATTTTACTGTTCGGCAGCAATTCTACTGATTATGAGTTGCACTTACCAAAACATAAATGAAACTGGTGAAACTAAGCCCTGCCGCACTTTTTTGCGACGCACTCTTTCCTCAATCGCATCTGTCATCAATTTAATACGCTTCATCAGAAAGATCGACAGCTAAATATTTTTAATTCTACGACAACCTGCTTTCGTCGTAACGTCATTATCTCCCTACGAAAGGGAGCTAATTAATCAGTTTGTAATGAGACTTAACCGATTTAACGTGCTAATTCCTTATTACATTTTGCTTTACTTTACTGCCTTTTAAAGTCATAACATCATTGTACCTAAATCTTTTGTACTAGCCAGTTGTTAACGTTTATGCTATGTGTCCTTTAGTTATAAATCCTTTTGTATGTAAATACTTGTGTATGTGTAAATGTTGTTGGTTAGTCAAATAAAAAAAAAATAAAAAAATAAAACCGGACTGAATAGTCTGGGCCTGAGCTGTCACCACCCACATGTTTAGAGCACAAGAATTTAATTAGTCGCATCTCAACGCAGGTTATTTATTGTCCGGCAACAATTCAACTGATTGTGAGTATCAACCGAAGTTGCACTTCCCAAAATGTATAAAACCAGACAAACTGGACCGTGTAGTCTGGTTCTAAGCCGTGACTCTACCGCCCACACGTCCATAGCACAAGAACTTAATTAGTCGCATCTCAACGCAAGTTATTTATTGCCCGGCAACAATTCAACTGATTGTGAGTAACTAACCAAGTTGCACTTCCCAAAACGTATGAAACCGGAGAGACCCGACCGTGTAGTCTGGGTCTAAGCCGTGACTCTACCGCCCACACGTCCATAGCACAAGAACTTAATTAGTCGCATCTCAACGCAAGTTATTTATTGCCCGGCAACAATTCAACTGATTGTGAGTAACTAACCAAGTTGCACTTCCCAAAACGTATGAAACCGGAGAGACCGGACCGTGTAGTCTGGGTCTAAGCCGTGACTCTACCGCCCACACGTCCATAGCACAAGAACTTAATTAGTCGCATCTCAACGCAAGTTATTTATTGCCCGGCAACAATTCAACTGATTGTAAGTAACTAACCAAGTTGCACTTCCCAAAACGTATGAAACCGGAGAGACCGGACCGTGTAGTCTGGGTCTAAGCCGTGACTCTACCGCCCACACGTCCATAGCACAAGAACTTAATTAGTCGCATCTCAACGCAGGTTATTTATTGCCCGGCAACAATTCAACTGATTGTGAGTAACCACCCGAGTTGCTTTCATAATAAGATAAATGTATCTTACAAACGAGATGAATGTAATATTGGTCATCGATTGGAGGAATAGACGTTTTTATTGAACTAGACGTAAGGAGTTGTTTGAATAGTTTGGTGTGCCAGTGTAATTTTATTCGTCTGCTTTTTGCATTCAATCTGAAGCCCAGGATTCAGGAACGTATGAATACTATGTTTTCTTTAAGGTGATATCAGACGGTTAATTTCTCTGTTGTCATCAATTCTTCATACTTCATTCGAAAATAAATGAACTATCTGGACACAAAATGCACCATAAACGTGGACGTGGACGAGTATCACCATAGATCATTTTAAAGTTAAAAAATCGCCTTTTGCAGAACGCCTAGCGACTAGCGACTACATAATTATTATCATACCTACCTTAGCCAAGATATAAAAATGCATCGTTTGAATATA
Source organism: Maniola hyperantus (assembly GCF_902806685.2). Lineage (NCBI taxonomy): Eukaryota > Metazoa > Arthropoda > Insecta > Lepidoptera > Nymphalidae > Maniola > Maniola hyperantus. The sequence continues at coordinate 9,674,621 of NC_048550.1, forward strand.
CTTATGTCTTGTGTCTATAATTAAATACCAGTTTAATTTATTCTGACAGATCATATTTTAAAAGTTCATTTTAGTACGACCATAAAACCATGATTAAAACAAAACGACTTAATTTCCCTTCAAGCTTTCAATGCTAATTTCAACATTGGAAATTAAAAGAAGGTATTTTATGGATGGCCGTTAAAGTGTATAGGAACGAATTTAAAGCACTGTCATAAACATGTATCCATTTATAATCTGTACTTACGTGCAGTGCTACAGACCTCCTGCAAGTGTGTACAGTAACGATCTTTAATCATAGTCATTCTCAACGTAACAACGTACAAGTCGGTACACTCAGCATCAAATATTATGCCACAGAATACTTAATGGTAGCTATCTTCAGCGGGGTGACACGCTAACTCAGTAAATGATAGCCACCGAGCTCATTCGACATTGGCTGGTTCTACACTGCTGTTTCACTGAGTGAAATTAAAATATTTTTTCGCAGAAAACCTTCAATGGATTAAAAATAAATGGTTCACAATCAATTAATACTTGAGGTACAAAATACGGTTCTTCACAAATCTCAATAATTGAAAAATCTATAAAGAATAAGGAAGGTAGGTTAAGGAAAATAGGTATGAAATTTAGACCACTCGGATTAGGTTATGGATTTGTTATTACTTGTTTGTTATTATATACTCAATATTAATTTTTATTCAGCTAACTTTTTAACATAATAATATGAAAATTGCTGCGAATATAACTACAAAATTCAACAAATCTTCTATTAATTGTGTAGCAGGCCCATTTAACGTATTGGCTAGCAACAAATTACTAGATATTTAAAAAGTAAAAACCTAAAATTCTAAATAAAGAATTGATTAAAATATTTAAACAATAAAAATAAAATGTCCTTTGAGTTCTTACAAGCAGTGCATATTTTATGAACTTCACATGATTCTGCAGCCGACTGTATAAAATACAAAGTGAGAGATAGGACCTGCTTGATATTCCGTGAGACCAAACAATGTGCTTACCGAGCAATTTGTCACACGCATGTACATGACGATATGGAAACACCTGTGTTAAAACACTTAGTTTTTATTGCCATCGGAACATGGTCGAGAATCCAACAAAGAATAATACACTACCATTATACCTACAACACTTGTCAAGAAGTAAGGCCGTAAAGTGAACACGATTAATAGTATGTTCACAAGTCTCTGAATGTAAATATGGAAGTTGTATCGTATTTTAGTTTATGTAAATTTAGGACTCTATATTTCATCAGATAAATTGAATTCCTACATACATTGTGAGTACAGTATTTTATGGGAGCCATTGCATTACAATTCTTGTTATTGTCTTCGTATTAGGTACAATGCCAAGTATTTTGCGCGTCCGATAAGTTTAATGTCATGGAATAATATATATTTTCTTCGTATCAGTCAGAGGCCCTTATACAAAACAAATAAATGCGACTTTTATATTGTTTTCATCTCACTAACTTGGAAAGGCTTTCTTTGTCCTTCGAAATCTGCGTGGAAAAGTCCATTTTAACCGCTAGCGTGGAAAAGTCATTTAAAATTCGAACGTCACAAGCTATGGCCTATGGACACCCACAATCCACATCTATTGTACCTACGTAGGCACAATAGATGTCGGTGCTCATGGATGGCGTATCTAACTTTTTTCTTTCTTTTAAAAAATACTTACCACAATCTTGATAGAGAACACGGGCGCTACCATCAAAGAACATAAGTGACTGCTTAGTACCTACCATCTCCCAAAATAAGATGATTGAAATACTCATGCAAGGGGATAAAAATTGCAAAGCAAACAAAGCAGACAAGTAGCGTGGCGGGTAGGACGTCGTCTCGTCACTGAACCACACTGAACTAACAATTTATGCATGGGCCTAATGGAGCGCTCGATCGCTGTTTGCCCGGCTTTGTATGAAATTTTATCCGCAAATGTAGGCTTCTTGTCTTGCCGTAATTTTATCATATTTTACGTCATGTCAATATATACCTTATTAGGTAAGTTATTTGAAACTATAAACGGCTACCTTCTTTAGTAATATTTTCGATACTTTCTTTCTAGCATAGGGCTGCCATAATTGCTGAGAGGACGACCGGGACATCCATTCATATCATCATATGCATACTGATACTGAAAATTCGAAAGTGTCTGTCTGTTTGTTACAGTTTGTTGTGTTGGTAATGTTGTTGAAACATGAACCCTAAAAACATTACACTCTTTTTTGGTCAGTCGTTAACAGTTTTTTAAATCGCAGAAGTGGTCAAACAAGTTAGGTATCTACTCATGCAATAAAAATGCGACATCATAACCGACCAAAAGTCTAAAAGATCTCATAAAACTTTATTAAAATTCTAAAAGCTGAACTATTTTCCTTCATCCATGGTCCTTAATGTTAGGCTGCGACTCTAAAGAAACTCCGGCACGCACTCTCGTTTTGTGAGGACCGATAAAAGGCAGAAGGGATTCTAGTTATAGCATTCCGAGTCCCCGAATGTTCCCGACAATAGCTTTTACTCGCCATACTGGGATAGTGAGCTTCTAAGCAGAATATTTTTTTGGGATCAATTTGTAGTGTTGAAAATAAAGGACAATGAACTTTATTAATTATTAGGTTTGGTATTATTATAAACTTAGAAAAATATTTAAAGCTGCGATAGCCCGTCCGCTCCTAATCGAAAGTCGGGGGTTCGATCCCGGGCACACACCTGTAACTTTTCGGAGTTATGTGCGTTTTAAGTAATTAAATATCACTTTCTTTGACGGCGAAGGATAACATCATGAGGAAATTTAAAAAACCCATCTCACTCTGAAAGGGGACCCGTGCTCTGTAGTGAGCCGGCGATGGGTTGATCATCATGACGATGAACAAAAATACCTAACACCTACCTACTAGCTTTTCCCGCAACGTTGGCCGCTGTTGAAAAATATTATAATTAGGTATAAATGTAACTTAAGGATTTAAAAAATCCGGTTTTTTAAAAAAATCCTTTGTTCGTTATAGAGAAAATCTATACAGTAGGTACATGTAAAACCCAAGTTTCTAGACCCAGAATTTGAACTGTATATACCTACGTCGTTGATATGTAGTATTTACTCGTAGGTCTACTATCTCTTTTTATTACTATTATAGAAATAAAAAGATTTTGTTCCCACTAAAAATTTATCTAAGGAAATTTTGATCAGGCCAAGGGTAAGTAGGCCCGTACCTATTTCGATATTGTATCATGAACATAGGTATGCCATATCATCAAAGGATTTCGAATCGCAATATTCCGAATACCAATAGGCAAGGCACCTACTGTAGCATACGAGCAGTACATATTTGACGTTTCACAAAAACCACTGCATTCTCCATCGAAGCAGATTAAAAAACGCCAACGTCCAAGAATGCAATAAGCGGTCCACCTTTGACTGCTGCGACCTTAACCGGCAAGACTTCGTAAACCACATAAAAACACCATAAATTTCATGGTGACTTTATCGACGTGCTTCAGTATGACCTTAAATGTTTTCGTCATATTCCCATGGGCGCTTTTTATGAAATAATAAGGCCTGCCTACGCAAATGCCTATTCAAGTAATTTATTGAAGCAGGTATCCTACGCGACAGGTCAAGACGGCAGTCGGGGAGGGAACGCCCCGCACATCCGCACAACCCCCGCGCTATCTCGGTTCCGGCAAGCGCGAGTGACGTGCGGGTGTGCGAGGCGTCTCCCCGCCTCATGCACAGATTGCCATCTCCACCTGTCGCGGACTATACCTACTTCTAATTACTATGTAGTTAGAGTGCTCTTTAGTTTTGTTAGCGAGTAGTATCCAAGGTGTTTGATTAGATAGGCGGATAGATTAGATTACAAGGGTTCTCTAAAGCAGCGGTAGTCTGTCTTGTAAGAAAGATATAGCAGATTGAACCATGAAAGAAAACCCTTATTAAAGACTGGTTTTTTATCGAAGCAAAAATTGAGAACATGACGTCTAGCTAGCACATAATATATAATAGTATCTACTGCTAGTAGCTACTTCGTCGGAGTCTAACGGTTGTCTTATAATTCATGACTTTATGTTAGGTTTCCAGGTGTTGTCTATGTTTTTATGTCCACAGCAGCTAATTATTGAAAGTGTGGATGTAAAATAGAACATTATCTCTAATAGAAAATATACCTGGAGTAGAGCATGTTCTATATTACGTCTAAAGACGGTTTGTTTCCACGTTTTACTTGCTTTAAGATGAGCGAGTAAAATCTGGGGGACAGACTTCCCATGTTATGAATATTATGGGTACCTACTAATGTCTTAATATTATTATGAAGACATAAATTCCACTAACGTTTATTATATTTCACTTTTCATAAAAACCCCCTAATGCTCCCGGACATAATCATTAGCGCCAAGAAAGTTCATACATTTTTTCCTCGTTCTAAGAAACGCTACAAAAATAGCATTAGGCCATAAGCTACCTAATGTAATTTGCTTCACAAATGTTATACGTTGTATTAAGCTCAGTCGAGACTCGAGACTGAAAAACACAACCTCATAATGTCTGTAATCCTGGTAATTTATGTTACTGTGGGTAGGTAATATAAGCAGTTTAACGATCTTTGAATATTAGGTACACATGCGCGAAGAATAGTTAAAATAGGGAGAAAAGGCAAAATGAAATAAGTTTAAATGAAAGAGTGTTTTGTGTTTAAAATTGTATGCAAAACTCAACCTTATAATGTCTGTAATCCTGGTAATTGATGTTGCTGTAATATAAGCAGGTTAAAGATCTTAGCATGTGCGAAGAATAGATAAACTAGAGAGAAAAGAGAAAATAAATAAAATAAGTCTAAATTAAATATTTTAGTATATTTTAAATTGCAAGCAATTTTTCTTTATTTTTATTTTAACTGACACTTATACGTTAAAATAAAATTGGTAGCCGGTGATTTATAATGAAGTAGTTGTAAATCCATTTGTCTTCATTTATAAAATATCTCATTCTTTATTATTCTGTGATGGTAGCAATCAAAATCAACGGAAGATAAATAAGCTTTTATTGAAATGAAAATGATAAACAAATACCTACTTGGACGAAATGAGAACACAAGCAAGTGTTTTTAATTTTGTTAAAGTACGAAATCATTTTTCAGGAGAATGTTTGTGGTTGGAGCAATTTAAATTTGGTTAATATTACTGGTATTTTTATTTATTCAATACTATCGACCTGGCTTCACAACTCTACTACATTGGTTTCGTGTAACTTTAACCTATTTACGCAGCGCAGGTGACGAAAGCTCTTATATGGAGCGAATTTTTTCCGACTCAATTCGTAATTATCATCATACTGGTAGCTTATGTTCACAAAAAGTTCATAATTTACAGCTTACTAGATGATGCCCGTAACTTAGTACGCGTAGTTTTAAGTTTTTTTAAATCCCTTGGTAACTCAGTGACCTATGTCAGTTTCCGAGATGCAAGCTATCTCTGAACCAAATTTCATTAAAATTGGTTTTACACATGAGCCGTGAAAAGCTAACAGACAGACAGACACACTTTCGCATTTATAATACCTATTGAGTATGGATATCCTTCTTAGATAATTATTCTTTATATATTGCCAGACTTGTTCTAAAGTGCTTGTATTGCTAGTGGACACTTGGCCTTAGGTAAGATTCAATCGGAATTTGGAATGTGATACAGAAAGGAAAGCAAATACAAAGCTCTATCAATTCAACTCCTTTTTGGGTGGATGTAATTCTAGTAGCTTGTGGTATTAAATCGCACCGAAGTCCTACTCAGATAACCAGCGAAAGTTTATTCATGGGACCTATTTCTGAGAAAATTATATTATTGTTAAATGAAATTTACGAGCGCTATTGGGTGCCTATCTATTCATGTTTGCTACTCTACCATCAGTTTCTTATTTAAATACTTGACGATAATATTATACGTAGGTACTGTGGAAGTGTATATGTGTATAGTATAGTGAAGTGAGTTTTTCGGTGTTTTTATTTTGATCCATTTACTATTTTCTATGTTTGTCCTGAGCTTACCCAATGTAAAATTCTGTCAAAATTTTCATGGACAGCTTTTTTCATTTAAGTAGCACAAAATTTATTTTCGAGCATCTCATTTGAATCAATTAAAATATACGCAGTGGCGTCCAAAAATATTTTATAGAGTAAAAAAGCATTCATTTTAAATGCAAAATAGGAGAGAGCTGATATTTAAGGAGAAAAATCCACAAATTGGATTCAAAAAGTCGCAAATAAATGAATGAAACGTGAACAAGCGAAACTTTTTTTGTAGTCGGTGAGCTGGCAAAAGAATTGGACTGTCGAAATGAAGAGCGCCCGAATTAAGGAAATTAACTTTTTTTTTCATAATAAAGCGGGCTTTGCAAACGACGTTCAATTAATTGTTTGAGATCATTACGTCGAGGATTGTTATTCAAATTTTGTTTTGAGGATTTGCTGGACCCGGTAGGAAAGTAATTGTAAATGTGGCCGATTGATATTACAAACAACGCAAAAACAGAAAATACAGACTTATTATTAAATTTATTACTTAACAACGGTCTTTCTACGTCCGAATACTAACAAATATTTTCAAAATATATTTTATAGGCAGACTAGCTTATTCCCGCGTCTTCGTCCGCGTGGACTACACAAATTTGAAACTCGATTGATTTTACCGCTCTCATAATAATAGCTGCCTGCATGCCTTACAGCCCGATCCGTCGAGTAGTTTGATCTGTGCGTTGATAGATGAGTCAGTTAGTCAGTCAGATTTTTTTTCTAAGTGCTCTGATCCAGTTAGAATCCAGACTGAATCCAAGAAAATAGATCTGAATTCTGTGTCTGTGTATGTAATTGTAGGTATTGCACTAATATTGTAGCTGATATACAAGTGAAACTATAAATAATATTTATAAATGATTATTAAATAATATTTATAAATGATTATTTATTATAATAGCTGAGATAGTAAATTATGATGATTTATTCGTGAATACAAATTATAATAAATCGTTTCGTTTGTCAATAAAATAAATGACAGCGGTTGGATAATAATTAAACGTTCAATTAAACAAGCAAATGTAACTAATTCGGTTTGCGGTGAGACCAAATTCAAATTAGAGGCCTCCATCCGAGCGTACTTAGTCGCTTCAACGACTTTATTTTGCTGAACACTATTTATGAATAGAATTTCAATTAATTTTCATTATTTATCTGTAGTCGGCGACATGTTGAGATGGCAATCAGGGTAAGAGGCGGGGAGACGCCCCGCACACCCGCACGTCAATTTTCTTCATTTTTTATATTGTTTAATTGAATTCTACGCGTACCTTGTACCGGAATACTAAATTGCAAAAGGGCTTTGCCGACCGAGTGATAACTAGCTTTGGCCGAAGCCTCTCACCAGACCAAACTAGAATCAATTTAAGAATTACAAAAATTAGAATTACAAATTTCCTAGAGGCAATTCGCGAGCACCCGAAAAACAGCGGAAATTTCGATTCGATTTTGCAATTTTAGTTCGGAAGATTCACACAGACGCGTTTTGTACACACCGATAATATCACGCTCTCTTAAAATTTTCAGGTACCTACAAGAATTTCAAGCGGTATTCCGTGCGCGTTTTTCCGCAAAACTGTCTAGATTTTAAAGTAAAATTTCTATATTTTGTAAAAGTATGCATAGAATGATCTTAAATTTAACTTAGTTATATAACGCATGCTTTATGGCTTATCTTTACAGACATATTATAATATTGCAATTTAAATAAGTAACTGTATTACAATACTTAGGGACCTACCTATTTATTAAAATCTATATAGGTAAAGGTACGTAGATAAAGGAAATTTCATTCTTCACGCATAAATCTTCTAAAAACGAATATCGCGTTTACGAATCATTTATTGCGTTAAGAATAGAAATCATGAGCATTAAATTTTTTACGCATACCTTCCCTTTCATTAAAATATACCGAGTACGAAGGGGGAATTCGTTATACCGATTCCGCGTCATTTGCCAGCGCTGTACAAATTCCAAACCCTTTCCAAACCGTTCTCAATAGGCCCAGAGACTGTTCTGAGAATTGTTTTGAAGCAAATCCTGAAAGTATTCATGTAGGTACAAAACCTAGGGTTGATAAAGTTAAAGTATATTGTCTTTCAAAAGCTAGGGTCGGGAGTCAAATTATATCACCGTATTAACTAATACTAACTAATATTATAGATGCCTGCTAGTAGTTAAAACTAGAAACATTTTCTGAACATGAAAAGTGAGAGTCGAAAAAGTATTAGTTTACCTCGTTAAATAGGTATTTCGAAATCAATTTTCGGATTTCTTAGATAGTTTTGAAAATAAAAGCTAAAAATATAAGCTAACCTTTTAAGAAATAACTGCCAAAGTTTTTAGCAACTCGTGTTCTGACTTCTGAGATGTACTTGACCAGCTGTTATTCTTTATGTATTCGATCTATCAAGACCATTCAGTCAACGTGTGCAATTTTTAAGCCATTTTTCTGCCTTATATTTTGTTATACTCACTGCATTTCCTACTTTAAAAACTTGTCTCTAAATCTCACAGTCGTCTCTCATTCTAAAATAATAGAAGCCTGTGCTCAATACCACAATAACTCACTGCTATGAACAAGCATAAGCCCACCACCTCATAAATTATGAAGCGGTGACATTCAGATTCGAATTTCGAATGAAGGCATTTAGCTACCGGGGTGCCGCGGAAATACGGCGCGAATTAAGAAGGTATTAGCATTTGTTTGGTCTCTTTATAAATGACTTATCAAGTGTGAGTGAATGAGGGCAAATATTGTGAGAGTTGAAGGTCTTGTTGAATAACTTAGGTTAAATATTAAAATTGAGGTCGTTCGGATGGTCGTAATCCGTTCAGTTCACAGGTTGTTTGATATAAATAATAGTAGCTGGTGCCCGTGACTTCGTACGCGTGGATTTAGATTTTTAAAAATCCCGTGGGAACTCTTTGATTTTCCGGTATAAAAAGTAACCTATGTTACTCTCCAGTTGTTGAACTATATCCATGCAAAAAATCACGTCGATACATTGCTCCGTTGCGACGCGATTGAAGGACACACCAACAACCAACAAACAAACACACTTTCTTATTTATAGTGTTTATATGGGTAGTGTAGTGATTGTAAATCGTAATATTAAATAACACTTCATCATCATCGTCATGATCAACCCATGTCATCAAAACTGTTATCCGCAGTGAAGCACTGAAAACTCTTATTTATTTTCTAGTAGGTACCTACCTATCTAGGTACTTTAAATATGATCTACGAATTTCTATCTCCACAGTGACATAAAAATCTCTAACATTACCAACTTTGGGGCTGTAAGTGGTTGTAACTCAATTTTGCTTTTAAAAACGTTATTTCGTCTTTGCACCAAAAAAAAATTAACATTTCCATAACAATTTTATACTATACTTATTACTTACTCTATTCGCTTTCAAATGCTGCTGTTTTGATTTTATATTCCAAAAGGACGCCTATCTGAAAGCAGAATCTTTCCGCGATTCGTTTCAAAACGTGAAGATGTCGATTTCATAGAAAAATAGGCCGTGTCAAGTCGAGTTAAGAGTACCAATGCCCTGCAGCCGTGACGATTACATAACGAGTACCGGCCCTGGCTAATAGGGTTGTACGAAAGGATTCAGGTGACTTTGTAATTCAGGTAATTTGTATGAATAGCTGATGTCATTTGCATGTTATAAGCCAAATCTTGTGATTACCTACTAATATGCACTATATTGTATTTTCCTATCTACGTTTTTTAAAACTCAAAAAAAGCTAAATAGTCTTGGACTGAAATCCAAAATGATTGCACTAATGACGTAACTACTCATATCTAAGCTTTCAATTTAGTCGTATGGGAAAAATATATATTTGCTAGGTACTAGTAAAGAAAGATCATTCCGCAAATATGTTTAAACAAATAGTGACTCTTGTAACGACAATATTATAAAGTGCATTCATTTGCACGGCGCTGCGGCCTAAAATTTAACAAACGCCTCCCTTTCTATCGCATAACGTCTTTTATATCTATCTTTCTTTTACGCGAATGCCTTCATTAGGCTGAGCTGCCCTAGTTCCGGGTCACGTGATTAGGTGAGCTTGGCCATGAGGCCATATCAATGAGTCACGCTTTTTTTCATATCATATTGTTGATGTAGCGCTAGAATTATTTATCAATGTATTTGAAAAGATCTAAGTAAATAAGTACCTGACATATAAACAAAGTTTTCTTAATATTATAGTTTTGTAACGACCCTAGTAACGTAGCACGAGGGTTGTGACTCGCGACTCGACGACCCTTGTCATAGAGAGACACGTCCTACATTTGTACGAGTGACCGAGACCGACTCTTGATAACGCTGGAAACTGTATGTTCTCAAACCAAACCAAACCTCCCGCGTATGTCCCTAGTTCGTCCGTACATTCTAAATACTAAGGACTAATTTGCAATAAAGTATTTGTTTAAAAAACAAAGATCGTGGTGTAATATTAATTAATGGGTGGCATTTCCAGTCACATAGATAGTTTCATTTGTTAGCATAAATAAAAATTTATAATAATATAATATACTCGCTGTATTATTCCGTACAATATTATGATCAACGATTTCTTATTTATTTAATTGCAAAACAACCATGTACTTAGTTTAAACATCGATTATAAGTTGATGTCAGGTCGTGATTTCATTCACTAGAATTTTTAAAGCCCCGTGGAAATTTTGTTTTTCTGGGATAAATACCTAAGATAATATCGTACATACAAATCATCTATGTGTGCAAAATTTTATCAAGATCGATTAATGTGATTGTGTCGTGAAAACCTATAAAAGACAGAAAAGTGTGGATGTGGACTAGAAAATTAAGCTCAAAAAATAATACTGGAGAACATAATAAAGCTAAGTAATAGCAACGTAATCGATCATGACTTTTTTAATTCTTCACATTTTTTCGACTAGTTAGCACTTCAGTTGAATGCGTAGTATTTAAAAGGAAAGAGGGACAAGAGGTGGCAGAACTGGTTCCATTTCTATCCACTTGTTTGCTTTTCTTCCGAGAAAAAAAGAAAAAATGCCACTTATTTCTCCTTTGTTAGAAGGCACTTAAAGTATCAAAAGCTTATGATTTTACTTTATATATCCATTCAAACCCTAGAAAAGGTAATTTTTTAAAGTGAAAACTTCATGAGGTGCGTTGGCTTATTTTGGGGGTGAGTAAAAACTTCAAGGTCACGTCACCAATATGCTACGGTGCTTGGAGTGTCGATAAATGTTAAAATTGAACTAAATGTAAATGGTTTTAATTTGCCAATTATGAAATTCAATTTTTGATAGTAGGTGCCTGTTACGGTTCACGAGATAGACAGACGGCTGACAGACAGACGCACGGATGGACAGCGGAGGCTTAGCAGCGTCCCGTTGCTTTGGGTCCGGAACCCTAAAAATGGTATTTCGTGCTAATGTGAGTAGGTTTAACATTCGTTTTGTTGGGAACACCAACAAATTTAATTTGCTATCTGTGACACATTCAATCACTCAGTCAATCTTTTCACTCTTACATTCGCACTGCCACAGTAACTAGATGTATACATCGCTTTCCATTAAATAAATCAGTACCCTTATTATAAATGCGAAAGTGTGTTTGTTTGTTGGTTTGTCCTTCAATCACGTCGCAATGGACGCAATGGTCGCAAACGGATTGACGTAATTTTTTGCATTTGTATAGATAAAGACCTGGAGAGTAACATAGGCTACTTTTTATACCGGAAATTCAGAGATTTTTAGAAATCTAAATCAAAGAGTTCCCACGGGATTTTTAAAAATCTATATTCCACGCGAACGAAGTCGCGGGCAGTAGCTAGTTTTTTATAAGTACATAAGTAGAATTTTGCCTCAATTATTCAGAAATGTACGTGATCAAAGTGGCGAATATATCTGCGTATTTACAACAATGAAAGCGATCCGCCGCGAAGCCTTTGTGCTAATTTCGGATAAGCCACGAGTTAATTAGGTCTTCTGATGTTATTGATCCGAAAATCTGCTTTGTCTCAATTGAAATTCTCTCTTTTGTGAGATTTCTTTCCTTTCCTTATACCGTCTACCTTTATATCGACAGGAAACAATATCGTGATTTTATTTCCATTTTTTAAATTTCCATAAAACACTGATTTACTGCTTCGCTTGTGGGATTTCGTAAAGTCCTGTTGGTGGGGGTCTACCTATAGAGAAAATCTATTTCATTCCAGCTCCCCCACTCCCAAAACCCTCATATCCTTGGAGAACCACATCGTCAATCCACAGACCTCTAGGGTCACCCTCGGCCTCTACGGTCCTCTGGTTTGCTGTCCAACTATTTTGCCTGGATTCTTGTGTCTGCTCTGAATTGTTGTAATTGCTAACAGACTGAAGCTCCGCAGATACGTGGATTCCACATGAACAGACAACCTTTAGTGTCAAGGTGAAAGACGGTCTGCCGGCGAAATTCATATTTAATTTGGTTTGTCGCAAAGTAGGCTTATGACATTCAAATTGAGACCCTAGCAGTATCATCTTCAATTACAAATTAGTCATTATTTTGACTAATTTCTTAAACTGGACACTTTCAAATAAAGAATCTATATATATAAAAGGAAAAGGTGACTGACTGACTGACTGATCTATCAACGCACAGCTCAAACTACAGGACGGATCACGCTGAAATTCGACATGAGATAGCTATTATGACTTAGGCATCCGCTAAGAAAGGATGTTTCAAATTTCAACCCCTAAAGGGGTAAAATAGCGGTTTAAAATTTGTGTAGTTCACGCGAACGAAGTCGCGGGCATAAGCTAGTTTTATATAAACCTGTGAAGATGATATTGCTAGGGGCGAAATTTGATTGCCATGGCAATAAAATCTAGTCTACTTTGTCGCATTAGTTTACAAATATTGTGAAAAACTAAATAAAATTTGAATTTCTTGGGCCTTACCGAAAGACACTCTATCTTTTAATAAAACTTGAGTAAAATCCGTTCAGTACTTTTTGCTCTTCCACTATTGGGACTTTAGTGATCATGACTAACATGAAACATGATGACATGAAAAACTACTGACCCAATGAAATTGGGTTTTTATCAAGTATAATATAAATAAGTTTTATCAAGATCTGTTAGCAGATATAGAGATTAGAGATACCTTTTAAGTTCCCACAATATCTATGTTATCAAAGTTATTAAAAACTATGTAGGTATGAATCGCTACGTAGTTACTACTAGTACTAGGTACGTAATTTTGTGGTATTTCCCTACCAGAGCATTTCACTTGATGACGCATTACATACATCTAAAAGGAAAAGGCGACTGATTGTCTGACTAACTGATCTATCAACTCTCTGGTCAAACTACTGGACGGATCGGGCTGATGCAGATAGGGTTGTAGTAGACATCCTCTAAGAAAGTGACCTCTCTCACTATTCGAAACTGTTCACGCTTTTTGTATCTTACACACCCTCTCTCATAACACACATACACACACATAATATAACAGACATACAGAGAGGTCATATAGTATGTATATATGTAGGACTGTAGGTATATATATTACTTCATATTGATGTAACCTAATGTCAAAAATGTTTTTGTTTTGTATAATATTTTTCATTCCTTTATTGTTTTTAATATTCTAGTCTGTAAGGGGAGAGCACTGATGCCTATAACACGAGTGTACAACTTATTTTAGGCATCGGTGGCTTAACCTAATTTTGGTTGTAATTTTGGTGAAACAATAAATTATTTATTTATTTAAGGATCTTTGAAATTCAACCTCTAAGGGGATAGCTAGGCACCTATATAATTACCAATTTTAATGATACATTGATTTAGGTTGGTAAATCGATGATTAAATACATGAAATTCGTATAAACTTTTACCGTAAATAAACCAGTTTATAGATTAATTTGACGCAGTTCCATCTCGCGTATAAACACAATGCTCGTTAACCTTGTCGAATTAGCATTAAGCTCCATACATCAGTCTTACGTCTCCGGGCTTTGCAGCGACATGGAAATTGAAATCATACGTAAAACATGGTGTATTATGTAAAAACATGAAATGTATTTTTATTATTGTGAGGTAAAAAAAAGCGAAATCATTATCCATATTAAAAATGCAAAGTGTGTTTGTTTGTGCTTCAGTCACGCCGCAACGGAGCATCAGATTGACATAGGCTACTTTTTATCCCGGAAATTCAAAGAGTTCCGCAGGATTTAAAAAAAAACTAAATCCACGCGGCCGAAGTTTAAGAATATTATTAAAATAAGAAATTGATAATTAATTTTCCAGTTTCAGCTACATACCTACTTTCAATTGTACGATAGTTGAAATTTTGCTAACACGAGTGGTTTAGATGACAGTATATAATAATTATAATACCACTGGGCGTCTCTGATGATGGAGGTGTGAGAGAAGTTGAAACTCTAATAATGACATAATATGGCATGACAGTCGAGTTGGATTAATATTTTGGTTTTTTGAGTACCTACCTACCTGAAAAAACATGATGACAAGAATCTGATAATAGAGTTGGACGGTGGGAACTAAGGACGAATTAACTCTCTTGGCATAATATGGCGGGATAGTTGAGACATTGTGGAAATTTGATTGTTCTAACTCGCCTCTATTGGGTGACTCATATTATTGTTCTTTTAAAGAAAACAAAAAACACAGAAGCAATTGCAACAATTTTGATTTAAGATTTCCTGGTTGAGACTGTTAATGGGTGATTCACGTTAAAATTCAAAGAAACAAAAATTATATAATTTACAACTTTGCAAGTCGCAGGGGGGCCGCTGCATTCAAGCGGCGCAAGATTGTGGTGTATGGAAGACCATACAAGGGACCTATGTCCAGCAGAGGCGACGTCTATCGGTTGACGGTGACGACCACGACGATGTGAGATGTCCCGGGATTGATTCCCAACTAATTAATTTGGGAATTTATCATTAGACTAGTTTATTCCCGTGACTCGTCCGCGTGGACTACACAAATTTCAAATTTCTATTTTACCCCGTTGGGGATTGAATTTCCAAAAATCCTTTCTTAGTGGATCTACGTCATAATAACTGCACGCCAAATTTTAGCCCGATCCGTCCAGTAGTTTGAGCTGTGCGTTGATCCGTCAGTCAGTCAGCGTTTCCTTTTATATATTTAGATAAATTTTCTTTAGTCTGGTCTAGTTCCAACCAGGCTTACCAATCCAGACCAGACTAGGCTTTTTTGGCTGTGGTTATAGTTACCACTCTACCGACACAGCCATACCGCCAAGCTACTTAGCGTTACGGTACGACACACAAAGAAACCTATTAAGTACATAAGAACTGCCATACCCCAGTTCCTACTTACTTCATCATCATCATTATCAACTGATAGATGCCCAATGCTGGACATTCAATTTACACGGCAATCAATTAAGGCTAAGTTTTAATCGAAAAAAGAATGATTCACATCAAAATTCAAAGAAACACAAATATAATCCTAAGAATAGTTCTAATCATATAGAACTCGTAGAAGATAGAGGGCGAGCCGCTCCGTTATCATTACGATTACGTTGGTATGACCATGAATTGGACTTGAGTCATGAATCATACCGTTAACAATAAAATTAGACCTCGTTTGCACTGTATTTACATGACTGATGTTTGTAAAGCAGTTTCCACACGATTTTAATGAAATGTATGCAATCATGCATATTTATCTCGTCCGTACATTATAGTCATTATCATCATCATCACTCAATAGACGTCCACTGCTGGATATAGGTCTCTTGTAGGGACTTCCACACGCCACTGTCTTGCACCGCGCCCCCCTGAATCCAGCGGCTTGTTGCGACTCTTTTGATACCGTCCGTCCACCTAGTCCGCCAACGCTGCACTTTCCAGTGCGAGGCATTTTAGCAACTTGGGACCCGAGATTTAGGTTTCTTAAAATTCTCGCAAAATTTTCTCAAAGTAATTTTTAGGGTTCCGTACCTCAAAAGGAAAAACGGAACCCTTATAGGATCACTTTGTTGTCTGTCTGTCTGTCTGTCAAGAAACCTACAGGGTACTTCCCGTTGACCTAGAATCATGAAATTTGGCAGGTAGGTAGATCTTATAGCTGATATTTGGGGAAAAATCTGAAAACCGTGAATTTAGGGTTAGATCACACAAAAAAAATTGTGGTCATGAACTAATAATTAGTGTGGGTTACCTGAGCTTCAGGCGGTCACTGGTGAGTGGGATCTGCTCCTTGCTGATGATGATCTTTGGGATGACCTTCCGTTGCACTTAACTGCACTGATTTTAATTAAGGGGTTTCGATAGCAAGATTGTTTAGCGATAATATGTACACGTCATAGGTTAATTTTGCACTTTTTATAGGTACCTATTTTGCTTGACGGTTTGTTCAGATCACTTATTTTAGCGGATTAATTAGCGTTTATTTATTAGTTGCGGTTTTCACTTGATTTCGCGAGTTTACACACTTTTTGAACTTTTATCGTGTTAAAACGGTAGCGGAGCGGAGCGGGTGTTATAAATTGCGTGGCACATTCGTTGTGCAAAACAGGAGCGGTTTTCAGCGTGCGTAAGCGCCAGAATGCGGAAGCGGACTGAAGGGGAATTTGAAAGGAAATGTCATTGCGTACATGTTTATGTGTGAGTTTGAATGTGCGTATGTGTGTATATAATAGATTATTTGCAAATATAATAAATGGCGTAAACAACTCCCCCGGCCTAGAGGCAAGCCTCTAAACAGAACGAAAAGCGTGATAAAATTAAAGCGTAAAAAAAAAAAAAATTAAGAATTAAAATTAATTAATAGAGTTAGTAGAATTAATAGCAGCCTATTGAGAAGGTAGAGGGCATATCCGTACTACTGGTCTGATGTAGTTTCCGGAACGCGTTCTAACTTTGACTGCTCGAACTACACTGTCTTTCCCTGGATAGAGTTCTTCTATAACTCCTAAAGGCCAGCAAAGGGGATGAACGTTAGAATCTTTGATAACAACAACAGCTCCAAGACCTACAGGATTGGAGGGAGTATTCCATTTCTGTCTGTGTTGTAGAGAAGTTAAATATTCTTGGCTCCAACGTTTCCAGAAAGAACAAGTGATTTTAGTTAGTAATTGATAGCGCGATAAGCGGCTGTCGGGAATATCTGATAAATCCTCGACAGGTAAATACTTTGCGGGAGTGAGATTGAGAAAATGGTTAGGCGTTAGCGCGGAAAGATCTGACGGATCAGAACTTAGAGTACATAATGGTCTACTATTTAATAAGTTTTCAATTTGAACTAGAACTGTATTCAATTCTTCATAAGTAAGGATTTGTGTCCCTATAACTTTATACAAATGAGTTTTCACACAGCGAACGTTAATTTCGCTGAGGCCATTGAAATGAGGGCCATAAGGTGGACTATGCTTAAACTGAATACGATGTTCTGCGAGACGATTCTCTATGAAATTTTTATGAGCATTGGACTGTATGAGAGTGTAACATGTAAACCATAGTGCGCAGTAATTTAGACCAGCTAGAAGAGCGTTCGGCTAAATTTTCAATGGGATGTTGAGCGTCAGAAACAGAGGTTTCAACTGCTAAAACAGTAGTTTTTGATTCTTCAAGATCTTGATTGTGAGCGTTTACTTGAAAAGGCGTAACGGGCCATTTCGATATAGGATGCGTCGTCCATTGAGGAGAGTTGAACCAGAGTTTGCGTTCTAATAATTCTTTAGGCGTGATTGGACGAGATATTATGTCAGCGGGATTTTCGCATCCGTTGACGTGAAACCAATGTTCAGAAGGTAATTTTGAATTTATTTCTGTAATTCTATTAGCGACGAATGTGTGGAATTTATATGCGGGAGAATGAATCCATGTAAGAGTTACTGTTGAGTCCGAAAAAGCGTAAATATTATTTATTTTGCAGCGTTTACTAAGAGTTTCGCGTACCAAATTGATTAAATTGGCTAATAGAAGAGATGCGCAAAGCTCGAGGCGAGCGAGTGATGTCTTCTTAAGCGGTGCGACTCTAGATTTTGAAGCGAGTAAATGAACAGTTCCAGGCGAATGTTCATCTGGGCTCACACGTATGTATACGGTGGCTCCATAGCATTTTTCACTAGCGTCAGAAAAACCTATAAGCGTTACATGGGATTCAGAGTTCATACCAACATGGCGAGGAATTTTAATTTTTTCTAAATGCGGTAGTTCTTCACAGAATTGTTCAAATCTTTGAGCGATCGAGCTGGGTACTGGTGTATCCCAGGCGAGATTTAATTTCCAACATTCTTGGACGAGAAGTTTCATAAAAGCGGTAACTGGACCTATAAGACCAACAGGATCAAACAGGCGAGCGGTAATAGAAAGAATTAAGCGTTTTGTATAATCGCGGGGACTCTCATTAGCGTTGATTTTAAAAGTAAAAGTATCGAGTTTAGGATGCCACTGCATACCTACTATTTTCGTAACATCTTGAGCATCTGAATCAAAATGAATTGCTTGCGGATTTTTATGAGAGCTAGGAATTTCACTGAGAAGTTTGGTGTCATTGGAGATCCATTTCGTTAAATTGAAACCACCTGCGTTGAACATATTAACCATTTCATGATAGGTTTCTTTGGCTTTCTCAAAACCATCGATTGAGTTTATGTAATCGTCCATATACATGTGATTAGTGGCTTCATTAGCTGCGAGCGGGTACCTGTCAATGCTATCTTCAGCTAGCTGACGCACTACTCTCATGGCGAGATAGGGTGAGCTAGATACTCCAAATGAGACGACAGTGAAATTATAAGTGTCGATAGATTGATCAGTGTCAAATCTAAAAAGAATCCTTTGAAAAGCATGATGCTCGGGCGTTAAATTTAATTGAAAATAATGTTTTTCAATATCTGCGGTTAGTGCGAATGAGAATAATCGTAGATTTATTAAGAGTTCAAATATATTATTCTGTAAGTTAGGACCTACATATAATAAATCATTAAGCGATTTTCCGGATGTAGTCCGACTGGAAGCGTTAAGAACAATGCGAGTCTTAGAAGTCTGCTTATCAGGGCGATAAACAGCTCTGTGAGGAATATAATAACAATTTATATCGCGTGAAGGATTATCTACTTTTGTGAGATAACCTTTGTCAATGTATGACTGAATGGTTGCGTTATAATCTTTTCGAAGAGCGGGATTAGCGTTTAATTTCTTCTCTAATTGAAGAAGGCGGTGTTTGGCAATCGAGTACGAGTCGCCAAGTTTAGCGGGGTCATCTTTAAAGGGTAAATGAACAGTATATCGACCTGTTTCATCGCGTGAGTAAGTATCTTTAAAGATGCGTTCACATGCCTCATCGTCTGGGCTTATGTGAATTTTATTAGGTACGTTTTCTAATGACCAAAAGCGTTCAGTAATTTCTTCGAGTGAAGGTGCGTCTACATTACATAAAAATGTTTTATCAGCGTTAGAGTGGTGAGTTGAGTGGCGAGGTTCACAATCCGCTTTCCCCATGAGAATGTAACCTAGCGTGCTTTGAATTGCAACAACAGAAGAATTAGGTGAGACTACTTTGTCACATCCAATTAAAAATGGAAACAATTCGTTGCCTATCAGGCAATCGATTGGTCCAGGAGTGTGATAACTATCGTCAGCCATTGGTAATGAGTGCAAAAATTTCAACTGGGAGACATCGATGTGAGCGTTAGGTAAGTGGTCGGTAATTGTGTCTATTACCCTAGCGGTAATAGTATAAAAGCAGCGTGGATCAAAGCGAGAATAAATTTTAAAAGTTACAAATCCCAGTGATGTGCTTTCTGTTTGACCAATGCCTTTTACGACTGACGGAGCGAATTTAATTTTTAAATTTAAACGTTGGCAACATTCTTTTGATATAAAATTAGTCATTGAACCTGTATCTAAAAATAAGCGGATAGGGTATTGCGTATTGTTACTATATACATGCATTGTGGCGGTAGGTAAAAGTACGGTCGTATTTTTTAAATAATTGCCCGAGGACGTGGTCACCGACAGTGCTAATTCGGTAGGACTAGTTGTTTGAGTGTGAGACGCGGGGGGCGGTGCTGTAATTTTTGTTAAATCACTAGATCTCTCGTTCTGCGGTAGCGGCGGCATCGGAGCGCTGCTATTATTCGCACCATAGCGGTTCTGTGAGTAAGAGGGGGCTTGCGACTGTGAGGTCCCAGGTTCGTACCTAGATCTAGAAAAAGAGCTACATAAAAGGCTGTGATGTGAGCTAGATGCACAATTTCCACACCTTCCCTGGCTTTTACAGCGGAATTTTAAGTGAAAACCTAGGCAGAATTCACAAAATCTATTTTTCCTCACTATATCTAGTCTAGTTTTTGCGTCTTGACTTTTAAAAACCTCACACTTATAGAGCGGATGAGCGTTCTGATTTTTGCATATAATGCAAGTGCGTTGAGTATTTTGCGAATTTAAATTATAATTATTGTTGTTGCCGACTGTACTTGTATACGTTTGAGTTTGCGATTTAGGTTTGTATGAAATAGGTTTTTTATTGGGAGTTTGATGGACTTGTGTGTTTCGCAAAGTTTGTATTTTTAATTGTTCTTTTAAAAATGTATTTAAATCAGAAAAAGTAGGAATTTCAACGTGTTTATGCGTCTGTTCGAACAATGAAACAGTTTCCTTACTTAATTTCGAGAGTGCGATATGCGTTATCATAAAATCTGACAAATTCTTAATAGGTAAACGTGTCAAAGCTGCTTGCGCAGAGCAGAATTGATCAACAAAAGATTCGAGCGGTTGATTTTGTTTACAATTTAATATTGTATCAATATATTGAGCTGCCTGTACCCTCGTGTCTTGATACTTTTCTAATAATGCGTTCCATATAATAAGATAGTTTTCAGATGTAGGCGGGATTCCTGAACAGACTAAGAGCGCCTTATCAGTTAAACAACTAATCAAGTATTGAACCTTCTGTATGTCAGAGAGTCTGTTGTTATTATGAATAAGATTCACAAAATTTTCATAAAAAATTGTCCATTTTGAAGGGTTGCCATCAAAACTCTTCAAATCTATCGGAGGTAACTTTTTGTTTAACAAACTGTATTGATTATCACACTGAGACAAAGTGGTGGACTCGGTCTTAATCTCATTAAACGTATATTGTATTTGACAGTATAAAGTATCAAACGCGCCAAGAGCGGAGTAGTTCGGAACATACTTAGGGTCAGAGTTTAAATAGGCTGAAATTAATTCATCTAAATTCGTAGTAAAATCTAGACGTAATTTCTCCAAAGATTGAATGCGGGACATGAAAGTCGTTCTGTGTGCGTGGTCACTCACCTTAAGTGACAAATCATAAATTTGCTGAACTGATTGAAATAAAAATTCCTTTTTTGCTTCCAATTTAACGATTTCTACATTAGTCGATTCCTTTGTCTTAGCCATTTTGACTTTTGATATACGATAGTAAGCGTTATTTCAAGCGAATAAGGTCGATTATAATTATGGATCAAAGAATAATTTATCGAACGGAATGCAGGTAGAATTAAAAAAAAACTTAAAACCTAAAATACTGAGAAATACATGTAAATAATTATATATAATGCGTTAATATAATAATATGCGATGATCTGAACACAAATATGCGTAAATATACAAAATTTTTGTATATTTTTTAATAAATTCGGTACTCGATGTATGAAGCGTGATTCGATTCTTACCTATGAAATAAGTATTGGAATATATAAATAGCGTTTTCAGTGTTTTGTTGTAAGTGTTTTTTGAGGGAATATGGAAGGTTTAAAGGTCAAACGGGATAGTTAGGGAACAGATTGGATCCAGGACGATGGGAACAAAAGGATCGGATCCCGGTCGATGGAACAAAAGGATTAAATCCGGTCGATGGAACCACAAGGATTGTGGGTTACCTGAGCTTCAGGCGGTCACTGGTGAGTGGGATCTGCTCCTTGCTGATGATGATCTTTGGGATGACCTTCCGTTGCACTTAACTGCACTGATTTTAATTAAGGGGTTTCGATAGCAAGATTGTTTAGCGATAATATGTACACGTCATAGGTTAATTTTGCACTTTTTATAGGTACCTATTTTGCTTGACGGTTTGTTCAGATCACTTATTTTAGCGGATTAATTAGCGTTTATTTATTAGTTGCGGTTTTCACTTGATTTCGCGAGTTTACACACTTTTTGAACTTTTATCGTGTTAAAACGGTAGCGGAGCGGAGCGGGTGTTATAAATTGCGTGGCACATTCGTTGTGCAAAACAGGAGCGGTTTTCAGCGTGCGTAAGCGCCAGAATGCGGAAGCGGACTGAAGGGGAATTTGAAAGGAAATGTCATTGCGTACATGTTTATGTGTGAGTTTGAATGTGCGTATGTGTGTATATAATAGATTATTTGCAAATATAATAAATGGCGTAAACAATTAGTATTTTCAACTTTCGAAGTGAGTACCTATCATAATATGAAAGGTCTTCACCTGTACATTCTAAAACAGATTTTTATTTATTTTTATGCATCATAGTTTTTGAATTAAGTATCGTGCAAAATGTCGAAAAATACGACTGTAGTACCTACGGAACCCTCATTGCGCGAGCCTGACTCGCACTTGGCCGGTTTTTTAGTGGGGCTTTACTTTATAAAGTGAATCTACTTGCCAAATGTCGAGTTTTTACACCTACCTAGTGGTTTGAACTGTAGGTATAGTCCGCGACAGGTTGAGATGGCAATCGCGGTATGAGGCGGGGAGACACCCCGCACACCCGCACGTCACCCGCAGGTAAAGAAGAGTCTTTATAGGGTTCTAAAATAGGAATAATATATTGTGTGTGTTCTCTATTTTGGGTGGTTATAAAATCCGCCTAGCGTTAACAATGTACTAAACTCGAGGCGCGGTTTATTGTGTTTATTACCTACAATTTCATGATAATTAGGAGAATTCTACACGATGATGTCATACCACATTTTCCATATTCTGGAACTGTAGTGAAGGCGCAGTAAAGGTAACTTTTAAACATTGAGATGCCAGTGAACTCAACTATAGAAAGAAGATAATTTTTAAACAAAAACCGTGCTCTATGAAGCTGTAATAGTTATTTATGCAACTGTTGTATAAAGAGGGGCATTAAAACACGAAAGTCGGTTTATCTATAAATCTGTCTCGTTATGCCAGCAGTATAGCGCTGTCTTTTTTTCACAGGAGTGAAATTCAGTACAACATTATAACACTCGTTTGGATGCTTTAATGGCTATTAAGATATTGGGTGTTTTAATGTTGGCAATAAGCTAACTGTTTCAGAATCTTTTATAGAGGATTTAAAGCATGGGTGTAGATAAAAACTATTCTGACACAGGAGTCAGGACATAAAATTTTAAGCAAAAAAAAACGTGTTGCGGCCCGAGCCCGCTTGGATTTAAAGACTGCAGTCGCAACATTTTTGATTAGAATGGCTCAAGGCTCAAATGTGGTAGTACCTATAACCTACTATATAGAGGGCAGAGGCCATTGCTTTTAATACAATCACCGAAAATGTTTATAAAGCTATTACATGACTTGCCCCGGGTTTCGTGGAATTTGAAAAATCTATTCTTCGTCTGGCGTTATCAAGATGAAAATAGGTAAGTATCTACATGCAAAAATATTTAATTTAAAAGTCATAAGTCAAATGATTTATTCAAAATAGGTAATTAATAACTCTTTTTGATGGTCAGATGTTGGATTTCTAAGATATAGTGGTGATAATTATTACGCAAGCTTAAAACTAAAGCTACGAGGGTTCCAAATGCGCCCAGGTCTGAGAAGAGCCCACAACAATAGTAAAAAATTTACTAGACCAAACTCTTTGAGCCTTGAGGGTTGACTGTGCGTTGATATCTATAAATAGCCAATCGGCAATTTCTCTCCTTATACCTTTACATATAAAGATTAAATAAATACTTATCATTTAAGACAGCCTAGCATAAAGGTTTTTATCTATTAGAGTAACATTTTAAGCTGCGAAACTTAAAATTTATGCGTCGAAACTGGGTTCCCTTTATTTTGTGTACCTAAAGAACCTAAATGTCTCTTTAGCAACTTTCGCTGCTCCAATAATCCTGTAATTTAATAAAGTGTCACAATAATGAGAATGTAGTGCCCTGGGTCTACCAGACTAAGAGCCAGCGCGTGCCAGACCTTCGTTATTTTATAAAAGCTGAAAGTTTCTCTGCGTATGTAGGTATTATTGTCACCAACACTGGGAGGAACGTTTGTTTGGATTATGGTGGCTTTGGGAGATGCTAGACACCCTTAAACTTTTAAACTTTAAGGGTGTCTGGCAGAGGGTTTTCATGATACTAAGGGTCTGGCAATGCATGACGTGATTTCTAATAGGTACTACTCCAAGGAAAATATTAAAAAGAAAATACTTTATACTTTGATGTATGATTTTTTACACCTTTAGTAAGTACTTGTTATCTCCCAAAGCCACCATGATCCAAACAAACATATAAAAAAAACGTTCCTCCCAGTGTGGGGACACACGCAGATAAACTTTCAGCTTTTATAAAATAACGAAGGTCTGACACGCGCTGGCTCTCTCTCTATACCTACCAGTGCCTTTGCGACCCGTTCGGCCGAATTGACGCTAATCCGAAGCTTTGAAACGGTCATTTGCTTTTACTGTGCAGGATTTGTATGTCGTGTTAATGGTGTGCTTAATTGGCGCACTATCTATATATACCAGGTCATTCGGAAAAGGGGCTCTCACCTAAAAAAGGTCGTCACCGACACGACGTATCTACTCATCGTTAAAAATGTACTATGGGACTCATCGTTAAAAATACACTATGGGACTGAGTGATGCCAAAGAGCTATGCTCGTACACATTACTTCGAAATCTGGCATCGAAACGTGAAAACGCAATCTCTCGCTGGCTCTACATTAGTAGCCTGCAATTTTTTTATTCGGAATAACCATCTAGCGGTAGTAGTATATAGACATTGGGCAAAACTGACAGCAACGCCTATCATTAGATTCCAATGCACTTCACTTGCCCCGTGAATAATCTAATAATCCCTTTTTAATACCGTATTGAAGAAAATATTCGAGTCGGACTAGTGCACAGCGCTCTTACACAATAATAATAATAATATTATTTGAAAGGAATTTTGATGTTCAGTCTTAAGAAAACCGTCGCGGTAAATTGATAAAAGACTCATCTATTCGTCCCTCCTCGAGCGGAAGAGATTAACCTTCTTAAAGAAACTCGATGTAGATAACCATTCTTAATACATTCATTATTACCTTAAGCTCGTCTTATTATGCAAGATTAATTATGATTAATGATCTATTAGTGTCGATCCGGGTTAAGTTAACCAAGCCAGAGCGTAAAGACCAATCTGTGCGACAATGCTTTCTCGCAGCTATGTTCGTGAGTCATATCTTTTAAGGCGAAACTGGCGAAATGGGATCACAAATTCTACGTGCTCTGTTACCATAAAATAACACCGTAATCGCTTAGTGTATTAAATGTTGAACGTAAATACGAAATTTTACTGAAATTGGTTTTATATCAATCGAATAAAACTGGGGTTTCTCGTGTAAAAAATGCGTATTTTGGAGAAACTTTGAAGATTTTTTTGTATCGAGCCAAATTGTGCCAATCATGTTTTGGCTCTCGTAATTCACTAAAGAATATCTTTAATTTTAATAATATTAAAAATACATAAACAAATTTGTTGTTTTTGAGGCCAAAACTTGATTTTTTGAACATCCGATATGTCTTTTGGGACGCATATCGCCTTAACATCGAAAAAGTTTTGCAAAAGCCGCGAGAAAGCGGTGTCGCACTGATTGTGCTTGGGCTGTTGACAATTGACATTAGGTTTTGTCTATTGTAACGGAAAGGACTGTGCCCATGGACAGTAGGTACTCTCATAAGAAGAATTGTACCTTAATTAATTAATTTATTTATTTATTAAAGCTAAAATGAAACATGATTTCTCAATAAGTTTCATGTATATTTGTTTTAGGATTAAGACATTTGAAACTGACTGTTTTATTAAGCCTATAAAGACACTTTTTTACTTATTCTAGCTGAACCTAACTTCATAGTATTGACATTTTTATCTACACTAATATTATAAAGAGGAAAACTTTGTTTGTTTGTTTGTTTGTTTGTTTGTTTGTACTGAATAGGCTCAAAAACTACTGGACCGATTTTAAAAATTCTTTCACCATTCGAAAGCTACATTATCCACGAGTAACATAGGCTATATTTTATTTTGGAAAAAAATAGGGTTCCGTAATATTATATAAAGAGGTAATGTCGTTAAGTTTGTTTGTAGGGGGTAATCTTTAGAACTACTGAACCGATTTTAAAAATTCTTTCACCAGTAGAAAGCTACATTATTCCTGAGTGACATAGGCTATACGGGATCTTTAAAAACCTAAATCTACGCGGGCGAAGCCGCGGGGATCAGCTATGGTTAATATAATATTTGAAATGCGGAAACTGTTTTCATTAATTTTTTCTACAAATATGATGTCACTGAACAGATAAAATTTGATTTGATGTTGATACAAAAATCTTCAAGTCAGTATACATTTGTTCATACTTGAATGGCCATTGTCTTTTCTAACAGCCTGACAGTGTAGTAGTAGATAGTACGGAAGTGGTGTACTTGCGGTGGTACACTAGGTTAGCTAAGTAAAATCAGCCCAGAGACGGTTGCCACGCAGTTATAGGTACAGTACAAAAATTTAAATAGGTAGCTAAGATTGCAAGGTTTCCTTTTTTATTCATCCTGACATTTTGTAGATCGCCTTATTATAAAAGATTAATTATGATTGATGATTTTCATTAACGACGAGCGTTCACTGCCTAATGGAATGGAAAAAGATGACAAATTAATGTTATTTATCATTTTTAGGAGACTTTAGTGGAGACTTAGGTACTTCATGCTTAATATTCTACCTACATTCTACTTCTTCTATTCTACCTAGTTACATGGATATGTAACTAAGTAGGTAGGTACATAATAGTATTAGTATATTACTACTAATTATGTTGTGCTTAAATAAGTACTTAGGCAAAATGCTATAACCTAATCATACAAGCCATACTGTTGCAGTCTCGCAACATCAATATCAGTTCCTCAGTCATCAGTTCATTCAGTTAATTTTTATAAATCGTTCAACCGTACGCGCTTTGTTCTTCAACAGCGCCCTCCTGTCAATGTCATTCAAGTGCCAAGAGAACCTTGTCGCACTGTAGGTAAATCCATTACGTCAGTTGCATAGAATACGTGATAGCTGATACGTCAATGAAAGTGATTCGACGGACAACTATTTAATCTCTTTTTCCGCTAAACCTTCCGCGTAGTCTCAGCCTTGGCCGGATAATAGTTTCAATGTTTCATGCCTTTAGAATTAGTCATTTTGTCAGAATTGGTAACTTCTTTAGCCGTGTTGGGCGATTTACAAAATCGCCCAACACGGCTAAAGAAATTACTGACAAATGATTACTATGATTTTGGGATGAGTAAAAACTTCAAGGTCGCGTCACCGACATGCTAATGTTAATAGTGCTGGGAGTGACGGTTTTAATTTACTAATTACTTTATTAAATTTAAATTTTTCATATTACAATAATTTATTTGAAAATCCAAAAATACGTGCTGTTAATTCATAGTTTTGAGTTTTCAAGTCAAGTCAATTAGTGTGAGCCCTACTCGCACTTGACCGGAATTTTTTCTTTTTATTGTATGCTGACAAACGGTAACAAGAATATTTATGGGCTGAATTAAATATGAATGGTTAAATAGAATAAAATATAATTTATCTAGCCCTAGTTTGATGTATCTTTTATTAATCTATTTTCCTTGGTAGCCCTCGGTCGATTTAAAAATAATCGCTCGTTAGAATTACAGAATAAAATACCGAGCAAACGTTTCGCAGAACTGTCCTTACAGTTAGAGCTGGTGGCAATTCAGGTACCTGCAGTATTATGTCGCTGTTGATATAATTATTTAAGTATTATAAAAATATTAATATAGAGCCAATATCTAAACGAACCAAATTAGTTGTGAAATGAAATCCTTACTAATTTATAAATGCGAAAGTGTATAGCTTATGTGATCTACAGATTGTGTATGTGACTCAACCGATTTTGACGTGATACAGAGGGAGCTTGCATCTCAGAGGCGGAAATCAGCTTCTTTATATTCCGGAAAATCAACGAGTTTTTACGGTATTTTAAAAACCTAAATCCATCCGGATGAAGTCGTGATATCATCTAGTGTATAATAATAATAATTATTATTATTTCATGTAAGCCAACTTATGGCGCTTGTAATATGAAAAATTCAAACTCTAATATCATCGGAAGATCTTACAAGTTTTACGTTGTTTATAAAAAAGTACTCAGTACGAGAGCTCCATAGTACATCCTTCCAGTGGGTGTATCTGTACGCTTAGTATAAGATTTTACGTCTCATCAAACATTGCTAGAATTCGAGAGTCGAAACACAGTAACGTCAAAATAAAATGGACCTAAAGAGCCTAGAATTGAAGTCAAAAATTCAATGCCACTGATTTGAATTTCACAACGTTTCCGCTTGGAGCGCTGGCTGTAGATGTGTAGACAAACTTGAGCTTTAAAACAAGGTAGTTAAGATCCAGTTTACTATAATGCGGAAGTGTTTCGACACTCGAATACTATCAACGTTGGTGAGACATAAAATCTCGTACTAAGCGTACTGTGCATAAGATAGACTAAAAAGACCGTTTATTTATTGTTTAAAGGGGTAATTTAACGAGCTAGCTATTCCAATATAATGTCTGCTGATCAAATCGCTTTAAAATCATTGCAGCCAGCTCCTTGACTATAATCGAGTACTGGATAAATTGCTCCGTCCGTCTGTGGCGATTCTCCTTTGTACTGCGGTGGAATAACGCGTTCTCTTTGTTTTATCTCCCCAGCATTTGTTGTGGCATTTTCCTGGTATGCCACAACTGCTTATGATTGGTTTCTCCAGATCCTTAATCGTAGAGTTTAAAGTCGATTCAAATAAAAATGTCTTCGTTTATTAACAATTAACAAATACAAAGATTTGCACTAATTCTGAGTGTTCCAGACTTCCAGACCCATACATTTCCAAAAAATTATACCTACTGTTATCAAAAATCTGCTGACTAAGAATTAAATGCTTACGGCCGATTTTGAAATAGCTAAAATAGTCTGAAGAATTTTCACGTTTTTTATACAAAAACTGCCTTATCATTATGACCCATTTAAAGATTATATAAATGTGTTTAATGATTTGGCTATTGAATAAACAGCCATTGTTGAAATGCTTGGTTTATCTATCTGAGTATTATAATATTATATTATGTCTTCAGTACATATTGTATTACTTAGTGTTTCGCTATTTTATTAGAGTGACTAAATCGTAAACAAACCTTACTTCATTAAAAACGTGTGTAATCTCTGTTAAAGATTCAGCTACAATTTTAATCGCATTTCAACTATGCATCTACCTACTATAATAATAAAATAAAATATTACAATGCATAGAAGTATGCGTCATTCATAATACCTATCTAATTCTTCATTACATTGTGCAAATATAAAAAAAATGCGCCACGGGCCACTTAAAACGTAACTGTATCGTTTCAAACGAGGTGGCGCCTCTATGACAGCTTGCGCTAAGCATTCAATTATATTGTTATATTAATCAATATACTTATAATAAAACTGTAACAGGTCAAATTCTGTACATTGAAGATATTTTGAATTTTTTTTTTCGAGGGCACTCTATAATCGATACTGAACACAAAACTGTAATTTTTTCATTTTTGTCTGTCTGTCTGTCTGTCTGTCTGTATCACGGCCGCGCATCACGCTGAAACTACTGAATGGATTCCAATGAAACTTGGTACGATTTGAGGTCATACTATGAGGAAGAATATAGGATACTTTTTATCCCGAAATTCAGCATGGTTCCCGTAGGAGAGGGGATGAAAGTTAAAATGTATACTGAGTTGTAATTCATTAACGCGTAGTCCGATTTCATTCATTCTTTTTTGTTAGAAAGGGGATATTTTAAGAATTGTTCCGTAAATATTTCAAGGTAATCGGTTTTTAACCGACTGTCAAAAAGGAGGTGGTTCTTTTTTCTACATCGATTTTCGAGGTTTCTGGACCGATTTGCATTTTTTTTTTTAAATCAACAAAAAAAGTTTTCGTGGTGGTCACATAAAAAATTCTGGATTCAACTCCTTAATCCTGATGCTGCAGGGTTACTGCCCGCCTGAGTTATCAAGATTCAGGAAGTGTTCATAGTGAATTCATATTGTAGGTACCAAGCAACGACTTTATTCTCAGACTTCAAGTCTCAACTCCTCAACCCTGATGATGTAGGGTACAGCACTCCTAAACTATAATGTTTCAGGAACTGCGGATGATGCAAAATTATTTTAGGTACCAAGCATAGGCTACATCATTGAACTTCGGATCCTAACTCCTCAATCCTGATGCTGCAAAGTACTGAAGTCCTAAATCGTGGGGATTTAAAAAAAAATTAAAAAATTTGAATCGACTGTTAGGCGGAACGAAGTTCGCAGGGTCAGCTAGTTTATAAATAAGTTTAAAAGAACTGAAAAAGCATTATGAATTACTTTTAATTTAACGTTATTTTTTTCATAACACAATCGTTTTTAAAGTAAGCTACTTACTGAAAGTGCGTTACATTCGGCGCGTGCGGCATTGCGCCTTTCTTGTAATCTCCGATCAGCTTTAATAAAATACTGATGACTTTTAATATTATGTAAATAGGCAGACTTTATCCTATCTGACGGATACGGATACGGTGACAAGATGACAATCTCTGTGACGAGCAGACAACGAATATGGGCTCGACCGCTGTATGAATAATAATTATGTTGCGGTTGACGTCCGTCGCGTAGGTGTTAACAAGCTGTCGCGTGATGACAGATTAAAATAACTGGCTCAAGTGCAAGTCAGAACACGCATAATGTAGGAACTACGGAACCCTAGAAAGGCAGCGTCTATACAGACGGATTGTAGGTAAGGCAAAGTTTTACGACAGAAAACGGGGTGATTACGAATCTCGCGACAGACTTGCGACAGGTGTAAATCTCACGATCATTGCTGTCAAACGTCACACGTAACAGCGGCTACAGAGAGACAGCAATAGCCACAAAGCAAAATAAGAAGAAGAAGAAGAGAGACAGCAAATGAACTGTCGCAATGCTACTGCTGTCGCTACTGCAACATTTTACGTAATCACCCCGCGGGTCTCTTCTTAGTATGAGAAGGATTTGGCCATAGTCCACCACGCTGGCCAAGTGCGGATTGGCAGACTTCACATACCTTTGAGAACATTATGGAGAACTCTTAGGCATGCAGGTTTCTTCATGATGTTTTCCTTCATCGTTAAAGCGAGTGATATTTAATTTCTTAAAATGAACATAACTCTGAAAAGTTAGATAGTCGAGATATAAATCGGAGAGGGAGCGCCCCGCACACCCGCACAGCCCCCGCGCTAACCCAGTGCGGGCGAGCGCGGGTGATGTGCGAGTATGCGTGGCGTCCCCCCGCCTCATGCCACGATTGCTACCTGTCGCGTACTATAATAACTTGGGTGCAAACAGTTCTCTTGCAAGATAGAGAAAGTACAAGGACTGAAAAGTTCGCAGTTGTTTTATGTATGAAAAGTTATGCGTACTTTGCATAATACTCCCGACGTAAAAACTTGTTTGTCTCCTGTCGGGGGAAAACTTTCCGATATATTATAATTTTAAAAATAGACTCCAGTTTTTGTTCTTTTGTTTTTGTTTGGACAACATTTCCGTTTATTATTTTAAATTCAAACTCGCTCAGCGAGTTAGGGAGAGGGCTAAGTTAGGAGTTTCCTTTTCTGAAATAAGGAAATCCATAGGAAAATCAAGATGATTGACATAGCCCAAACGGTCAGGTTATTCGTTTATCCCTCTAAAATCCGCCTAGGGTGTTTACTGGGACACGTAAATTCATTTATCCCCCCATGGTGTGTGTGAAGTCGGTTACTCCAGCTTGGCCTAAGCCTTTCTCATTCTAAAAGGAGATCCATGCTCAGGAGTGGGCCGGTGATGGGTTGATCATGATGTTGGATGATGATCATGATGAACTAATCGGGTGTGATGTCCAGATTAGGTTCACCAAACCTAGCGGAGTTTCGAAAACTTGATGTGTTATGTTTATCCGGGCCTGGGATTCCGCTCCACAGATTCGTGACAAATCTGAGTGGAATTTCAGTTGCCATTCAGTGACGTTGGTACAGGAGTGACATACAGTTACACTTAGGTTCAGTTGCAACTTGCATAGGCAGTTAAAGTCCTTAACGGTAACCTTAACGTATTTTTTTAATTTATAGATTAGCGCTTGGTTGCAATCAGACCTGCGGGCAAGTGATGATACAGCCTAAGATGGAGCGCGCCTATAGAAGTCAGAAGATGCCTATTCACTCTTGACTTGAAGATACCCATATTAAAAGTTGAGGGAAAAACTGACGTCGGAAGTCCATAATTATCATAGCGGTTCGAATTAGAAACGAGGAGGCAAATTGCTTCGTACGGATGCAAAACTGTGAAATTTACGTCATACCATTAGTATTCAGAATGTTCTCTCTTTATTATCGGTATATGAAGACATTTCGGATGAACTATTAAATCACATAGGTACCTACTCGTTTCGATTGCGACTGTTGATGTCATCTACCTATCGGGAAATGCGTCATGAATATCTAATGCATGTAGAATTACTAGGACATATAGTACGTGACAGGTTAGAATGGCAATCGGAGAGGGAACGCCCCGTACACACGCACAGCCCCCGCGCTAACCCGGTGCGGGATAGCGCGGGTGACGTGCGGGTGTGCGGGGCGTCTCCCCGCCTCATAACCTGATAGCCATCTCGACCTGACGCACTTGCAATTATCTTCAAGCAATTTAGCGTTCCGGTATGATGCCGTGTAGTACCGACCTATCTAAGGACTTGGACACATACTGAGCGATGCGTGGTTAATGGTTATAAATTCACGGCAGGAAGTTTAATTTATGGTACTAACTACTTGATACTTTAAAAATCTTCGATAAAAATGGCATTCTCAAACAACTGTTCTATTTGGTGGATATAAAGAAGTTTAGTTTTATTTCACAAACCCAAGAAACAAGGAACGATTTAACAGACACTGTAGAAAGAAGTCGGTAAAGAAGTTGACATTGTGTTACGTAACAGAGTTCGCTGTAACGCAAACAACGGCTCCATTAACGCTAATTGTGTTAGCCGGGATGTTTGCTCGCCGACACTTTCGCGCTTTACTGCCTTACATCATTGCACCTAAAGGCATAGCTGGATGGGTTAATGTATTTAGTTTGTTTGAAATGTGAAATTTAGGTAAAAGCCTAATTATTAATGAACATAATCCATACTAATATTATAAATGCGAAAGTCTGTCTGTCTGTCTATCGTCTGATGGCTTTTCACGGCTCAACAGTTTAACCGATTTGGATGAAATTTGGTACTGAGTCATACATCCCGGGGAAAGACAGGCTTTTTATCCCGGAAAATCAAAGAGTTCCCGCGGGAGATTTAAAAACTTAAATCCACGCGGACGAAGTCGCGGGCATCTAGTATTGTATAAAATAAAGACGAGTTGATAAAGCCAACGTTCACTTCTAAAATCATGTAACGTCTTGATGTCCTTGCAATACATAATCACATAATCTTTCAGAATACAAAAAAAACACATACCTACGCGGCTCCTAGAATCCTGACACAAGGAACTGTACACCTTACGTCCACACAGTGCCACTAAAATGTGACATTGCCGTGCGCGATTGCCATCGCAACTTGTGTGACCAAGCCTTAATATCTACTTACCTATTTTTTTTTGTTTAAATGTTTTTCTTGACTACTTTTGTATTGTTACAATATCAGCCATAGTTTTCTCACATCCAAAATTTACGATTAGGTCAACCCATCGCCGGCTGACTACAGCACAGGTCTCCTCTCAGAGTGAGAAGGGTTTTGGCCATAGTCACACACCTTTGAGAACATTATGTAGAACTCTCATGCATGCAAGTTTCCTCACGATGTTTTCCTTCACCGTTAAAGTAAGTGATATTTAATTAATCAAAACGCACATAACTTCGAAAAGTTACAGGTGCGTGGCCGGGATCGAACCCCCGACCTCGGATTAGAAGACGTACGTCCTAACCACTAGGTTATCACAGCTTTTTACTACTACTTTGATAAAGTACCTACATAATAAAATAAAATAATGTTCAACATGATTCTTAGGTAAGCACATTTACTCACACTCAATCAGAATGCAACTGAATCAGAACATTATACATGGCAATCCTAAATCTAGATTGCGTAGGTTCTTAGTTAAATACATGTATTTAAATGTTTGTTTTACAGTTTATACACGTATCCTCCCTCGCACCTGTCTCTATTAAACCTCTTTCCGGATTATTTGTGTTCTTGAGCCAATGTTTGCGTATTTGAACAATCGCGTCCAACAAATATATCTGCAGGATTAGTACGAGTTTGCACATCCCGACAACAGTGTATTTCGATTTCGAGTATCGAAACTGTATGACTTCTGGGTAAAGTGGACTTGAACCTTGTTTAAAAATCGTACACTATTACCGATTTTTGTTTAGAAAGAAGATATCAAGGAAAAACTTTTATTTAAGAGCTGTTTGTTTGCTTGTTTAAACTCTTTATCGGACATAAAAAATAGAATGTACAAAGGCAAACTTAATACCTATAATAGATATTAAGATATTTTCTTCCAGTTAATGTTGGTAATGGGGACGGGGTGATAGAAACAGTGCGTGGATAGAGTAAATGAAGTAAAAGAATTAGGAACCATCTTAATCTGTGAATCCGTCCTACAGATAATTTTACATTCCTTTTTTATTTTGCTATTATCATTTCAAATTTTAAAAAATGCGGACTGCACCTTGATTTTGCTTGTAACTTGATAGCAGGAGTATAATTTTATTATGGCAGCTTTATAGAACACGATATTTATATTAGGAATGACCTATCTAGTGCGTAGTGTACCTATAGATGTTGTTGCGATGTAAAGTATATATTTTTACTCTGACGCTATAGTGATTCGATACTCGAAATCTATCTACGTTGACGAGATGTGCAAATTGGTACTAGAGGTACTGTTGGCTGCCGTGATTTATTTCGCTTCGGATTAAATACATAAATCTCACTAACATAAAGCAAAGTTTACGATGCATTGAACGTTTACTATGTGACTGCCGAAACGTTTTATGCCTTAGTTGTCTATGTATATCTAACATAAGTATAATAAACATAATTTATCTCAATGTTGTTGGTATGCTGAATAAATCTACGAGTAGGTATCTTGATTAAGATGTTTGATGAGGTTTAAATTGTTCAGATCTTCTGTTTAATGCAAATATACTAATACTTTAAATCAATTTGGATTACTAATTGTGGTTTGTGGAATTTGACAATTCCTAGAGTTTTTACATATTGTTTTTGGATATTGGCTCATCCCGGAACAGAATATTTTGTAAAAGTGTCCTTATTGATATTGACTAACTAACATAGAAATGTCAAAAATATGCATAATATTGTTTTTTTTTAAATAGAGACAGCGAACAAACGAGCAAGGTGGGTCACACGATGTTAAGTGATTATCGCCGCCGATGAACATTTGCAGCACCAGAGGAACTGCCTGAACTGAACTTTTAGGAATTAGTTGGTTAGCCCCTTGAGTAAACCCATGTTGTAATCTAGTGGGAACACCGCCGATGGGAGTTGATTCCACAGTTTGTTGTTCTTATTCCAACGTAATGTGTCTTACTTTATTACTAAGTATTAAATACATTTCTAATGCAGTCACAGGCTAGCTAGCTCTTAACTGCAAATCTCATGTTCCTGGTAGTAGATGACCATGCTGGAGCGTAAGATGGAAGCGGACTAACCTAGGGGGTATGTCAGTAAAATTAAACCCTCGGACCTAATCGGTTTCTTCATGGCATCGTCTCTTAACTAAACCCTTAACTTCAGTTGCGTCATAAATGTCTTTTTCTTTTGGCTCAAATGCAAGTAGGTATCTCCTTACAAGAAATATAGTATAGGTGCCGGTCAATTTGAAGTTTTGTGGTCTGATAATCTCGTAAATGCAACACATTTGTATCAATACGGACTCAAACGGTCTCTTTCCTTTATCTGTTTCACTTTATCTGTGGAGATAAGTCTCGAGAGTCCGCAAACACTATTGGCTGATAGCTTTCTGTTTGCATTGCTGATTATTTCGATACGTTTATTGTGTCGTCTATATTATTAGTTTGCTTTTGTTATTTGCAGATACATGAGTTTTTACTTAAAACAAGATTTATTACGGTCTGTTTCTTCGATCTAGCTTATGGACATTAATACAGGATGTGTTAGGTAATGTTGACTTTGTTTATCCTTCTTTTGTATAAGGCTGCCTTCAAATTGAAGCACGATCAATTCGTTAAATCAATAAAACTTGAGCGACACGCGCACCTCTGAAGCCCTTTACCTTACTTTGCTCGACCAGACGCTCTTATGGAATCAAAAATAAAATACGAACTTGTATTAACGCTGAAGGACGTTGTTTAATGTGAAATTCAGTCCATGAGACTCCTAGCATTCGTTCCCAGCACCACATCTCCAGAGCAATAATTTTCTTCTTCTGCGACTTTAAGAAGCTGGCGGGAAGTGTGCCATCTTGACCTGTCGCGTACTATACTTATGTTATAAGGAGTAAATTCAGCCTGGAAATTTTATTCGTCGTTACTATTTCGTAGTCATTAGGTACAAGAATAACGTCCGTCGCTGAAAATTGTATGAAACAGAAACTAATAATATTAAATTATAGGGCAGGCTATGCCATTGGGACTTGCACGCCACTGAGTCTAGACATGGCATCATAGAACTAACGTTAGGTACACATGCTTAGACCCATGTCCCTAATAGGGATGATAACTACTAGTCAAATCAGCAACTTTTTATCAAACGTATTAAATACCTACAAGATGAGACGTCATAAACATTTGACGTACTTTTTTAGTTAAATAAATAATTTAAAATAGTTAGCAAACTACAAACTAACAGCGGACGTGGATTTTACGAATTTTGCAAGGCCCTCTATTTAATTGTTCCTAAGAAATAATTTATTTTTAACATAGTCATTATCCCAATTTTCCAGACTATAATATCTTGTTTCAACCGCGGTAAAGTTTTCATTAAAACTAACTCCATGATGGAAACTTCTAAAAAGTAATTAAGTATCCAGTAATTTTTAACTAATTAAGGTATTCTTCATATTATTATCTTCTCTTTCAATAGGTTTCAACCTTTAGTTCAGAAGGAGATAGCAGATTTGTAGAGCATTGTCTCAGTCGTTAAGAGCCCTCGCCCACGGCGACTTTTTGTAGCGATGCTGTCGCGCGTTTACTAAACACACGCCAGCATCACTACTAACGCGTGTTAGTCGCATCTGCAACGTGCTACTGCATCGCGACTGTATCGATGCAAACGCGCGACTTTGTCGGATGACATCGGGGGAAGAACGGAGGGAGGGTGGCGCGTGAATAGAGAACCGAGCATCAGTGCAACATTTTTTCTCGTTTGCATCGACACAGAAGCGTGACAATATCGCATTTGCATCGCGACTGAATCTGAGACCGTGGGCGAGGGCACACAGCTAGCGACCGCTTCGCGACTGTATCGATGCGGACGCGCGACAGCATCGCTACTGTATCGCTACAAAAAGTCGCCGTGGGCGAGGGCTCTAAGACCGACGAAACTTCATATAGGTATGAGTGACACAGACAACGCTTTACAAAGCCGAAATGTCATTCTAAAGCCCTGCACTGTACTGTAATTTGTTGCTGACCGGGAATTAAGGTATTTCAGAGCATTGCATTGCATGTAAACTAGTTTCGTCTAATTTTTTATGTCTATGGACTCCGTGAGAGAAAAAGAAAACTCCAGTTTTTTTTGGCCGAGATGTCTACGCTACCTAGCAAGAATTAATAGCCCTCATTTACTTGTTATAGGTCTACCTAAAAATGTATTATTATTATTTAGTAGTTAGTTGTATAGTGTACCTACTGTACTTATATTTACCTAGGTACTTACTTATAAGTTATTTTTTGTTGCAGGTAATACTCTTCTACGGTAATCCTACTAATACCTACTATATTATCTACTAATAGATGAAGCAAAAGTGTGTATGTCAGTTGGTTTGCCCCTCAATCACGCCGCAGTCCGCAATGGAGCAACAAATCAACGTAATTTTTTGCACAGATCATTTAGGTAAAGATTAATTGGAATACGATTACCTTTTATCTCAGAAAATCAAATAGTTTCTACGGGATTAAAAACCTAAATTCAATCAGACGAAGTCGCGAGTATCGTCTAGTATAATGAATATGGCTTAAAACTCAATTACTGATACGAATATAAGCTTCATCTTTAATTAAGTACACGGATTAGATTATACGAACGAACGTACCTAAGTAATTGAATAGGTATTTTCAAAAGCCTCCCATAATGATAATTCCAAAAGCCTTATTACCAACGTAGGTAAGTATAATCGATGTAATCGGTATAATAAGCTATCTTTAGACGAAATTTCGTTAATCCCTACGGTTCGATATAGAAAATAATTTTATTTCTGATATAATTTTACTCAGCTAAGCCGGCTTAAGCAATGCTACAACAAGTTGGCTCCAATAAAAGTAAAGCAGTCAAGAGTGGTGGTGGTGGTGGTGGTGGTGGAATGTTAAAGATAATTTACACAGTTCAGTTTAAGAAAGTACAGTGGTAGATTCACTAGATGATTCAAAAGCGCTTGAAAAGTTTACTTCAAAAAAGAATCTATTTCTATATTTCTATCGATATTTACAACAAAATATGAAAAAAAGATTTAGATCGTGAGAAAGTCTGCATGCCTGAGAGTTCTCCATAATGGTCTCAACGGTGTGTGAAGTCTGCCAATCCGCACTTGACCAGCGTGGTAGACTATGGCCAAAACCTTCTTCACTCTGAGAGGAGACCCGTGCTTGTAGTGAGCGGCGATGGGTTGATCATGATGATGATGACAATAAAAAAGAATTAATAGCTAACCGTAGACAAAGTCTTCCACCAGATGAATCAACTAAGAAATTATAAAAACTTAAATACTCAAATTGACTCAGTTTGCAATGGAAATACTGTTTTACAATATTTGTAGTAGTAAACTAAACTTACTTAAACAAAACTTGTAAAAATAAATTATTTTGCCCTCCAAGCAATCAGGTTGACATCGAACAATATATAATTTCCTTTCTTCCAATCAGAGCGAACAAAAATGATTAATATCAGACGAAATCTCTCAGGACGCTGAAGAAATTGTACAGTGTGCTTAGTGTGAGATTTTAGTCTTTACATCTCACTCAGGTCAATATAATTCGAGCAACGAACACTTCAGCCGTAAAGCAAAATTGAGCCTTGAGCCTCAATAGCTCAACCGGTATAGGAGTGGACTGAAAACCGAAAGGTCGACGGTTCAAATCCCGCCCGTTGCACTATTGTCGTACCTACTCCTAGCACAAGCCTGACGCTTAATTGGAGAGGAAAGGGGAATATTAGTCATTTAATATGGCTAATATTCTTTAAAAAAAAAATGGAGCCTAAAAGCCTTGTTTAAACCGGCTAAATCTACAGCAAGCACCAAGCTAAATAAAACCTTTTGAAATTAAAATCGGTGTTAGGTACTGGATTTTTGACCCTACCAAAGAACTGTAGACCTTACTCTAAGGTTATTGTGATTCAACGCTCGAATTCTATCAATGTTGGTGAGATGTAAAATCTCATACTAAGCGGACAGGATTATGTTGTATTAAATATTAAATACTTCACAATAAAATTTCGCTCTGAACTTTCGAAGCCGGTTCTTGAACGTTTTAATTAATCCTCCTACTTGGATTACCTAGTCCTGAGGCGCAATTATGTTTCTATTACGTGATTCCACAATGTCGGTTATAAAAGCTTTGAACTAATTGAAGCATTGATGTTCGTTTAAATAATTAAACATACTAATTTTGAAGGTACAAATCTAATTTATATCAGACTGACTGATCTATCAAAGCTCAAGACGAAATGAAATTTGGTACCTAAACTATGTAATAAAATGTAAGCATCCGTTAAGATTTTCTTTTTAATTCAACTCCAAATGGGCTCAAATAAGGAGTTAAAAATTAAATATTATGTGTAAGTATATGAGTTTTAAAGTTATATCCATAAAAATTAGGCTTTCCGTTGAAAATGAAGAAAAAAGTAAGTGTCTAAAGTGTTTCAGAATTTTTGAAAATTCCACCCCAAGAGCAAAAACTCTGCTAGTGTACTTACCTACTATATCATATTTAAAAAACTTGCAATTAATATACCTACCGGGTCATAAAGTGTTTTCGGAAACGGTTCTGATCATTGATGTTGGAATCCATTTATTATTCTAGGGTTCTGATCAACTATTTATTTACCGTCATCATGAATGATTTCGAAATCAATAAAACATCTTTATAGATTGAAATCTATTACTTAATGTAATCGATTTAATCTTTTGGGAAAGTTTGTTATCAGAATATTTTTAATAAATATTTTTCGTCTCGGTTTTAATGAGGGAATCAATTAGTAATTCGATACTTTTCTCGTTAACTATTTAAATAAAAGCTTAATTTGACAGATGGTTAAATATCCATTTTAAATCTAAAGCCGGAAACAAACTATCGGACGTGTCCGTAAGCTGCGGTTGACAGCCGTGACAGATTTTGTCGGGTTGCACAGTTGTTTGGGACGCGGCTGGCCAGAATTCTATCGGACCTCCGAGCGCTCAAGGATGGCCCAAGGTTACGTCCACTACTAATTACGTCCGATAGTTTGCTCAGTTCAGTGTACATTTTACTATCCAGATCATATTTATAAGCCACAGCAGTCATCCGCGTCATTCAGCGGCGTCCGATAATTTGTTTCCGCCTTTAGAGAGCGGAAATAAGATATATACGCGGGGAACCATGAACACGGACCGCTTGAACGAAGTTTTATAAAATTTGTTTGGTGTATGTAGTATGGCGATGGTGCGTATTGCTTGCTTTTCCTACATTAGTAGTAGCGGAAAAGAGTACGGTACTTATCGCATGTTGCATGTTGTGCCATATAGATTTAGCGTATTAAAGATGATTAAAGACTTTGTCTGCGAAGAATTAGCTTTTTTAAAAATCACATAGGAATCATCAGGTGACCCGCCTGCTCGTTTGCTCGCTATCTCTATAAAAAAAAAAGGAAATCTTTATTTTCCGGGATCAAAAGTAGCCTGTGTACAAGGCTAGTCTACGGGATTAAAGCCACCTCTGTACCAAATTTCGTCAAAATCGGTTTAGCGAATGGGCTGTCGAAATGTAACGAATAGACAGACAGACACTTTCAAATTTGTAATATTATTTGTCCTTTTATTCCAGCAGTAGGTGTTCGAACTTTTTCAGTTCAAAAGCAGATAGAAAGAAATATACCTGCTTTCAAACTGAAAAAGGTTCGTCTCAGTTGATCTATAGTTTTTTGCAAATTGTTACAATTTTATCATAGAATAGTGACGTCATTGATAAGAACCTCTTTTAAAATTTGCATACTCATATAATTTAAATGCAAAATAAATTAAAATCCTGCACACTTCGTTATTGCTTTCCAACGTCTGATACATATCAGCCCATAAGTCGAAGTGATTAAACAAGTCCCCGGAGTCGACCCTCGATAAGACGATAACGCAATGCAAACACTGAAGATGAAATAAAATGAAATGGGACAGGACGGGTTGGGCAAGTACTCCTACCCAGCCACTGAAATAAACATAATATACAAGTATGCTGGAAGAGGTGTGCCGTTCAAAATGACAGTACGCTTAGTACGAGATTTTATGTCTCACTAACGTTGATAGTATTCGAGTGTCGAAACACTTCCGTGTTATAGTAAACTGGATCTTAAGAGCCTTGTTTTAAAGCTCAAGTTTATCTACACATCTACAGCCCGCGCTCCAAGCGGGAAGGTTGCGAAATTAAAATCAGTGGCATTGAATTTTTGACTTAAATTTAAGACATTTTAAGTCCATTTTACTATGACGTTATTGTGTTTCGAATCTCGAATTCTAGCAACGTTTGGTGAGACGTACAATTTATTTTTTGTGCCGATCTGAAGCGACCCTTCGAAACGGTCTTCGGGTTTACACTATGTTGAAATATGTCTCATCATGAGCATTTAGTTCCAAGTACGCTCACGTCATGACCCTCATTGCTGCTTTTTAGCGACAAAATGGCGAAAATCAATTTGCTTCAAAAACAGGTCAGCAATTGCAAGTCCAGCGTACTAACTTATATTTAGTAGAGGTCAGTGCTATTATGTTAGCTGTCTGTTTAGACAAGACAGGTTAGGATAAACATGGGATAAACATAGTGGTCATTTTACCGTTATAAGAAACATAACAATTTTTAGGTAAATAAAATATGGGCTTTTAGGGTTCCGTAGCCGAATGGCAAAAAACGGAACCCTTATAGATTCGTCATGTCTGTCTGTCCGTCTGTCCGTCTGCCCGTCCGTATGTCACAGCCACTTTTTTCCGAAACTATAAGAGCTGTACTGTTGAAACTTGGTAAGTACATAGATGTATTCTGTGAACCGCATTAAGATTTTTACACAAAAATGGAAAAAAAAAACAATTCCCCATACCTACTTAGAACTAAAACTCAATTTTTTTTTAATCAAACCCATACGTGTGGATCTATGGATAGGTCTTCAAAAATGATATTGAAGTTTCTAATATAATATTTTTCCAAACTGAATAGTTTATTATTTATTATGTTCTAACTCGTCAAAATTCAGTTGTGTAACTAAAGCCTTTGGGAGAATAAACAGAAACAAGACACGCATTTTTAGAAACAAATTTTGACAAACATGGGGAGATGGAATGAAATGGGACAGGTTGGGCGAGAGCTAGCTCGTTCTATTATGTTGGACGTCTGTTTAGATAAGACCGGCGCTAGGACAAAACTGTTCTCATTACACGCTATTATGCGTAAAAATGTTGATGTTTAAAAAAAATAGATAAATAATAATCTTTAATATCTTTACAAACATGTAGTTTAATAAGCTTTAAGTGTAAGGCCCTGCCTCCTGAAGTAGTGTAAACTGTGTTTCAGGAGGCAGTGTCTTCTCATAATCATAATATTATTTATATTAAACATTGACAACTACTTGAAAATTAAAAACAACTAAGTAGGTACTTATAATTACTAATATATTTTTTTTAATGTCGTATACTAAGAGCATTTTTTTTTGAATTGCAAGTTTGACTCACGGACGAAGGGTCAAATTTATTACACACTAGCTTATGCCCGCCATTTTGTCCGCGTAGACTACATTTGTTGCCACTAGTACCATTAACAGTTCCATGACGGAATTATTGATGTTTTTTTTTTAATCACTAGTTCCATTTTAATAGGAATCTGAAAAGAATGGAACCAATGTTAGTATTTTTATCACTAGTTCCACATTATTATTAACAATTTTTTTACACTTTCAAACTCCTATTTAAGCCCACCTTAGGGGTTGCATTTTAAAAAAATCCTTTCTTAGCGGATTTTTACATCATAATAGCTATCTGTATGCCAAATTTCAGCCCGATCCGTCCAGTAGTTTGAACTGTGCGTTGATATATCAGTCAGTCAGTCAGCTTATCCTTTTATATAATATTTTAGAAGATTAAATATCCCTTTCATCGTACCAGAAATAACACTTGATTTTTTTATGATGTAACCACAAATTCAAGATTTTCAGACTTTTCCCTTTACTTGTGCTATAAGATATTGCTATTTGCCCATGAGTCTAGGTCAACGGAAAGCACCCTATAAATTTTCCCTTGAGGGGTCTTGATAGACACGACAGATAGACAGAGAGACAGACAATGAAGTAATCCTATAAGGGTTCCTTTTATTATCTGGAGATACGGAGCCCTAAAAATTAAATATATAGTCTCCTCTACAATCCAGATATTTTTAAACAAAAATAAATAGTGCCGGTAAGTTCTAACTCCAAGTAAATAATTTTTTGGCGGTTTTGAAATTTGAAACTGAAGAAACTGCCAATAGAAACTAATGAAAGAAAAATAAAAAGTAACAGCGCGGCATCTATCTTATCTTAAGCATTACGATCATTTTTTACTAAGCGAAAAGATGACTAAGCGCTTGCTAATAAATAATAATAAAAAAAAACAGAAGACCAAAATTTTGCCTCGTACGTTTGGTTTGGAAGCTTGGCATCTGGATCACGGCATCTTGGCCGCGGATGTCTGGCGAATTCATATTATCTTGACAATAATACTTTACCATCGTCAAATCTTTTTCTTCAACACAGATTTTTAATGCGAAATCGTCTCGTACGGGATAATGCGAACAAGCCGTCACGTTGTAGAAGCTCCAGCAAATATTTACCTTCCATTATCTTTGCGCGACCGGCATCTTGACGGGATGGGTGCCGGCATCGCGTGAGTATGCCGATG
This sequence comes from Maniola hyperantus, assembly GCF_902806685.2. Classification (NCBI taxonomy): domain Eukaryota; kingdom Metazoa; phylum Arthropoda; class Insecta; order Lepidoptera; family Nymphalidae; genus Maniola; species Maniola hyperantus. The sequence continues at coordinate 9,719,349 of NC_048550.1, forward strand.
CCAGGCGAATTCATTTTATCTTGATGAAAATTTTTTGATATCTTCGATAAGGTACTGCCGGTACGTAGGCTTCATTAAGTATGAATGTTGCTTGACGCCTCGCCTGTAAATTGTATTTGCGTGTGATAAATGAAGATATTGGCTGAAATTATTTGATTAGAGTTTTGTTAAATTCATTTCTTAGAAGGGTTTTAGAGAAATGTTGACATGGAGTACAGAGTTCGCCGTTTAGCTAAATAAGCTGATTCTCTGTTGTGTGGGTTGTGGGGTTGTGTTATATTCAAAATATTGCTTTTTCATATATTTTTTTGTTTTTATCGATAGTAACTTGACGGCGATCTTGCCTGGTGATACATTATGATGCAGTCTACGGTGAAAGCAGGCTAACTTGGAAAGGGCATAGGTATGTCAGTTTTATGAAATCCATATCTATCCCTTATCAGTTCCTGTGCGGCCATTCCAAAATGTTAAATCGCTTGGCCCTGCCGGCTTTGCCAGTAGCCAGTAAAATAAAAAATAGATACGGTGGAATAATTAAGTTAACCAAATTGCCATTGCAAGTAATCAAACCCGGAACTTCCCACATCACTCAATACTGCACCAGGAAGGTCTGCATAACATTTGGTTTTGTTTAGAGTAAGATATGTCAAGTCGTGCGTAGTTTAGAGGACACTGGACGGATTGCTCTAGGCACTTACCTAAAATTACGAAATAATTGCTACAAAAAAATTACCTTTCTGTGAATGGTTGTTAAAAGTTGCATTCCACTTCTCTATAGTGAACACCTAGGCGTGAACGTATAAATAATAATGAATCCATTCCAGATAGCGCAACAAACTCAATTTATCGACGTCAATTATGTAAACGTTCGCAAGGTAAAATTAAATGCAAAAATATCCTATAAAATGTCGTCGGTGTACCAATAAGGAAACACTTCAGCCAATACATAAATTACAATTATAGGTTTCATAACTTAAGCCGCCTTATTTACGATTTGCCATAGCGTATCAGGGCAGGGAAATGCATGGAGAGCTGCCTCAGTAAATGCACAGTCGGTACGGTATGGCGGAATTCTCCGGCATTCTCTGGCATTCGCTCCGGCAATCTCTCGCCGGCAATCACAATGTTATTGAATTCCGTTCCGCCTCCAACGGGTTAAAGTTTAGTCAATGGTTTATGAAGCAACAGAACTTTTTTTTTTTTTTTTTTTTTTTTTTTATTCTAAATTTTTTGGGATCTTTCAATCACCACGTGACTATGTCAGATCCATAGTACCCCAATCACACTTCTCTCTAATTTAACTTAGTACTTACATAATATTCTTACGTTTCTATTATCCCTAAAATAAATTTAAAAAGAGCTCTCGCGGCCGTGGAAAAAGGCACCGCGAGAACGCTTTGGAAAATACCCACATCCGATAAATTAAGGCAAAACCGAGTCATCATTGCGGCTCGCATTTCTTCACTCCGCACACACTCCACCAATAGATGGTGGGTATCTTCTATTAAACCACAAGTTGAACAATTTTTTGAGTCTACCTTCTTCATTAAATATTTAAAGCTATTTAGTGGAGTGTGCCCGGAACGTAGTCTGAGAGCTACCACTACCAATTTTCTACGCAACTTAACATTAGCAAACCAAGGTATACGAGGAGGTTCCTTTTGTATTGTTTTGTACCATACTCCCTTTGATATTGATGTTTCGTTAAAATATTTTTTCCAATTATTATAGATCTGTAATTTATATTCTAATAGTACTTCTGTGTGATCTGGAATAACAAATACTTCAGTTCCCGATAAAGTAGCACATTTGGCTACTCTATCGACCTCCTCGTTACCTCTCACATCGGTATGAGCCGGAACCCATTGCAATCTCATAGACAAACCACTGCTAGAAAGCTGTAGGAATTTCCTAATAATATCATATGCTATCGAAACACCTCTTACACCAGAGGAGGCGCATCGAGCTATATGCTGCAATGCACTTTTGCTGTCCGTTAAGATAACGAACTTTCTTAGTCCTATCTTAGTAGCATATGAAATTGCTTCCGAGATTGCAAAGAGCTCGGTGGACATAATTGTGATATCGGATGTTATTTTAAACATTTCTTTCACCTTGTGACCAGGATCAAAAAAAGCTGCTCCAAGCCCGTCACTGGTTTTAGACCCGTCTGTGTATATTTTATGCCACCCATTATATTTAGTATGTAACATATACAGTGTTTTATATTTTAAACTATTACTACAAGTATTCTTCTTAGACTCTGTTACGTCTTCAATTTCAGTAGATATAAAATTTGTATCAATTTTTGATGTCCAAGTATTTAATAAAAACATAGGAAGAGGATTACATGGATAAACTTTCTGCTCCCTAACATTATTATAGACTTTAACCAATAAAGGTTGTTTCTTCCTCTCCCAATAAGCTATTTGACAAAAGTTGGATAGTTCCTTTAGTAAATCAATAGTAGTATTATGAGACTGAGCTCTAGCTTTCAAACAGTATTTTGTAGCTAAATACTGACGACGTAAATAAAGTGGAGGAATGGATAGTTCACATTCCATTACGTGAATTGGTGTAGTTTTAATAAAACTACCAATAACACGCAATGCGGCATTTTGTACTCTATCTAACTTCAATAAATGTGTTTCAGCTGCATTATCAAAAAGAAAACAGCCATAATCAATTCGACTACGGATTAATGCAATGTATAATCGTCTCAAATGTTTAGGATGTAACCCCCACGACGCGCCTGCTAATATTTTTAATAAATTTAAGGTCTTCATCGTTTTCTCTCTAGTTTCATTGATATGCTTGCTCCACCGTAATGACTTATCGATCCATATTCCCAAATATTTGAGACAATCTACATATTCAATCCTAAGACCATTAACTTCTAATGTAACATTGGCTATTCTTCTTTTTCTAGTGAATACACAATATTTAGTCTTACTAGATGACAATTCTAAACCAATTTGTTCCAATTCATCCACTATATTTGTGAGAGCATTTTGTACATTAATATTGCTAACACTTAAGTTATCATTTTGTGCATAAACAACATAGTCATCCGCGTATTGCAAAACATTTACATTTTTTATTCCTGTGCATATTTGAGAAGTGACTATGTTGAAAAGCAGAGGAGATAAAGGGTCTCCCTGTGCTAATCCTCTATTAGCCCACCTTATAAAAGATGTCTCCTTTTCACTGTCATCCTCTATTTTTAGGTATCTTTTACTTAAAAACTCCCATAAATATCTACATATCTTTGCACCCACTTTTAGGTTATCTAGAATCATAACTAGCTTATCAATAAGGACATTATTATAAGCACTTTCAATGTCTAAAAAGCAAGCCAGTGTGGAAACACCTTTTGACATCCCTATCTGTATATGTGACACAAGACGGGTCAGACAGTCCATACATGACTGACCTCTTCTAAAACCAGTAGTCGATGATGGTATTACTTTCTTGTTTTCGACAAACCACTCCAATCGTTTCGTTAACATCAAATGATAAATTTTACATATACATGAAATTAATGAAATAGGCCTCAACTTCGGAGTTAAATTAGGATCTCGATTTTCTTTAGGAATAGGAATAATTTTAATACTACGCCACTGTTCTGGGATAGAAGCTTGACCAAGAATTAGATTATAAATTTTAAGTAAATACAGCTTACCATTTAGAGGCAAATTGTATATCATAGAGTAAGTAACACCATCATCCCCCGGGGCAGTGTCCTTTTTTTTTAAACAATGCCGAAATTCATTAATTGAAAAATCTTGTTCCAATGTAGGGTTATTAGAAATCAGTAAAGGCGGCGGACACTCCACAAAATCTGGAGCTAAAGAACGTAAAAGTTCCTCTTTTTTGTCACTTGGGGCCTGATAACGACTGCTTCTTACACCCTTAACCCAGCGCATTTTACGCCACATGGTCGGACTATCTGTAACTTCATCAATTTCTCCGCAATATCTTTGCCAGTCTTTAGCTGCGGCACGTTTTATTAATCGTCGCACTTCTACTATTTTTGAAGTTAATTTATCGTAATTACTTGGAATAGGATTACGCCTAAAATTTTTCAATGCTAATCTACGTTCAGCTATAGCGCGTGATAGTGATGGATCCCAATAGGGTTTAGGCTGAAATTTTTTTAAAGGATCCGCACATATTTTTTTCATGGGAATACTTTTGCTAGCTGCGTGATTAATCTCATTAACAAAGTAGTCATACATACTTTGAACACAGCTACGACTTTCAGGTGGCTGATCAAAACTATTCTTTAAAGCAAGTCGATATTCTTGCCAATTGGCTAACTTAAAATTCCTTTGTTTTACAAAAGTAGCTCTACTTCCATACTCCAAACTATACTTAATAAAAATATGATCACTACCTAAATTTTCATTCGTGATTTGCCATTTAAAATATACAGCAATATCAGCAGTAACAAAAGTGATATCTGGTGAAGTGGCTTGTAGAATATTATTAACTAATTTGATCCTAGTGCTCGCACCATTATTTAACGAAATATAATTATTGTCAAATGATGCATCATATATCTGAGATCCCCTAGTGTCGTTTTTACAAGACCAATTTGTGTGATGCCCGTTGAAATCCCCCGCCAATACTGATTTACTCGGGAACCTTGAAAATATATCATCCCAGTCACTTTGTGATGTTAAAACGGATGATGGACAATATATCGATGAAACAACTTTTAAACATTCACAGTTTAAAATTCTTACCGAGACAATTTCAATTCCTGGATTACTGACATCAATTGGGATATTTTGACTTTTTATAGATTTATGTACTATTATAGCAACTCCGCCATAACAATCAGATCTGTCTTTTCTATAAATATTATAGTCCTTAAGTTTAAACAATTTATTTGATTCTAACCAAGTTTCACTCAAAATACAAATGTGGATATTTTCGCGATTTAATAATAACTCCAAATCCTGCTTTTTTGGTGACACACTTTGTGCATTCCATTGCGCTATATTAATCACAAAATTCTTGAAGGTTGTACTACCCATTAAACAAACCGTTAAAGAATTTACTAATCATCTCTCCGTTACTTACTACCTCACAAATAAATGATGCTATCCACTCAAAAAATAGTTTCACTACTGAAATAATCTTCTCATCTGTCGACTTTTCCCCCAGCAAAATGTCCTTAGTTTTGCACAAAATAGATATGAATCTAGGTTTTTCCTTTGTATCCCCATTAGTTATGTTACTTTCCTCAGATGGCTGTTCAGTTCTTCCTTCGTTTTCTTCAAAACAGTTTTGTGAGTTTTCTGCCTTCCGTGTCTTCTTTTTATTTTTTTTATTTTTTGGTTTCCTATGTAAAGGTGTATTCAATATAAATTCTTCTGAACTATCATCTTCGCTCTCTTCTGTTTCTTCAGCCTTTTCATTAAAAGTATTTCCATCTTCATGTGTCCTCTCTTGACTTTTAAATTCATTTTCTGCGGTAGAATAAGAATTATTTTTTCTGGAGTCTTTCTTATCATTGAGGTATAAAGACAACGCCATTTTGTATGTACAGTTATCTTTGCTCATAATTTCACGGATACGTTTTTCTTTTAAGTAAACTGGACATCTCTTATTAAACGCCATATGGTTTCCCTTACAATTCACACATCTATATCTGTCAATATCACAATTTTCATGGTTTTTTGCACATTTGGGACACACCTTACTTTTCTGTGCGCAATTCCGTGTCAGATGCCCGAAAAGCCAGCAATTTCCACATTGTGAAACCGGAAAAATATACGGTTCTACTTTAAATCTTCCTCCATATCCATAGACATACGCCGGCAAAGTAGAACCCTTGAAACAAAATCGAACAGTTTCACTAATTATCCACTTACCATCATCTGTCATCTTTTTGAGCCTTCTTACAGAGATAATCTCTGATTGACATGTAATAGTTTCTAGTAGTTCTTTTTCTTCTATTTCAATCTCAAGGTATCTAACCGTGCCATAAGAATAACTTACTTCATTTGTCAAATGACATCTATATCCTAAATTCATAATCCTTTCACTATTGAGTAACTTATCAGCTTCCTCTCTTGTTTCAAACCTTATAAATACTTTATACGGGCTTCTGTATTTAATACTAGTTATATTCACCAAATTTTCCTCCTTCAATAATTTAACCAAGCCTATTTGCTTAGGTAGTACTTCAGTGGACGTTAAACACACTTCATAAATATTTTCCACCGGCTCTTTGACTATATTTCGTCTATGATTATCATTATCATATTTTCGCGAATATCGCTTCGTCTTCCTTTGCACAACAATAAACTCACCGTCATTCTCGCCATTCTGCTCATCATTTTGGGCTCCGTCTTCACTCCAATTCCTTTTTGTAGGTCTCACACTGGCACTCGAAACTAAAGCCATCTTATAAGTCTTTTGACTTGACTCTCCACACTCAAACTCCTGTCCACAATTCAAAGCATTGCTCTCAAACTCTTCTACACTCATAGCACTTCCATTAACCGTATTTGGCTCTGTTAAAAGAGCTAAACTTTGCATTTTTGTCGCATTACGTAGGTAGATTGAAAAAACTTTACCAAGGCGATACGTGCGCTCACCAGACACTACCGCGCGCGACTGGTGAACAGAACTTATAAGATGCTATTGAAATAATGCAAACGAAGTGTATTGTTCATATAAATGGAGCGGTCACGATCTTTGGACGCTTCAATTTGTTTATGGAGCAAGTTACTGTATAAAATTATTACATTTCTCATCACGAAAGCTGATCCTGCTCGATATTATCTGAGGTATGGATGCGGACGCTCTAACTAAGCTAACTAACTTATATAAGTTACAGAACGGATTTGGAACTGCCTATTTTTCCACCGGCTGTTTTTTTTTTGGATTAGGTTTTTAAAAATTCAGTGGGAACTTGATTTTTCGGTATAAAATGTAGCCTATGTCACTCTCCAGGTCTTAAACTATACCCATGCCAAAAAATTGCGTCGATCAGTTGCTCAGTTGCGGCGTGATTGAAGGACAAACCAACAACCAACAAGCAAACACACTTTCACATTTATACTAAGGGTATAGTGATGCCTTCATATCCAATAATCCCCTTTTGCCATCCGTTGGGTATTATATCGTGGTAATCGATATAGTTATGTCTTGGTTATTTATATCAATATTGTTAACAATAATGCCACTATATTTTTATTTTTATGGTTAGTATAACAGTAGATAAATAATTAATTAATTGGAACAATCAATGCAAGTAAGATTTCTCTATTGATGTTTTACTTCCTATTAAGTAACTACATACCTACTTTGATTTCAGTAAATTCTTGCACACACACGTCTCATCTTATATTAACTACTTTGCTGAAAATGAATACGCATGAATATTTGTACAATTTCAATAAATATCTACATAATTAATCAACATACAATTTTAATTAAGTCAACTTAACTTACATATAAAATTCACATTTATTTATCAGAACTCAATATTTAACTGCGTTTGGAATAAAATTTTCACTAAATAACATATTTCATAAAATCAATATCAATAATATTTAGCAGCTGTAAATATAAGTTTTCACTACACCTAATCGAAATGATTTATAGAGAATAGTTTAATATTATCGTAAGGAAATGTTCTAGTTTGTATCGTAATCCGCTGCTTGTCGCTTGTCGCGGCCCGTGGGCGCTAAATCTACAAACGTAGGGACGACAAACTAATTTTATACCGTTTGTAACTAAACCAGTACATGTTGATGTACCTAGTCTAAGCGCTGTGCTAAGAGCCTATCTTAATTTAATTTTAATTATCTTCATTGCTTAATACAATCACAAATAATAAAAAATACAGGATATACTTAAAAACAAAGGGCGACTACAGTAAGCTTATGGGTTCGATTGAAGGACTTATCTTATATGAGTTGAAAGACTACAGTTTTTATTTTGCCCTAAAAAGCCTTTCGTTATAGCCTTAGTTTTTATGAGGTGACCAATGAACGTTTTAAGGACTAATAAATTATTTTTGTTGCTGCATTTCTGGTACCTACCTATCTTTAATTTCATTAAACCTACTAACCACATAGTACATAATATATCTCTTTAGGTATACTGTGTCCTGTGTACTATTGGTGACTGCTATAATATTCGCTCTGTCATAATCACTTTGTTTCCTAAGCTAGAATCAACATATTTCTTTAAACATTGGTTGGTCGTAAAAAATAATTTATTTTTACTATTCGACTACAAGTTACTCTTAACTGCGATCTTACCTGGTGGTAAGTGGTGATATATGTTAAGATCTATAGAAAAGAAACATTAGCCTGTTTCTGTGGAAGTGATATTATATCAGTTTTTTTGAAACCCATAGGTAGGTACCTACTGTTTATCATTTTTCACACGTCATCGTACATGAACGCTAAATCGCTTTAGCAGTACGTCCTTGCTGGTAAGGGGTAAATAGCTACGGCTGAAGCCTCACACCAAACTTGTGTAGAGACAGTGATGGAGGAGGGAGAGCGGGGACCCTGAGATACAGGTTTTGCAAACTTACTTCAGGTTCCCTGGCACAATTTTAAAAAGACCTTTTAAAACAAATAAATCATTTCATTTCAATAAATCATTTCATTTCATTTCATTTCAGTGTAACTACAGAAGTTGACTTGACAAACACTTAGTATAATATATTATATTTTGTTGTAGAATATTGTAAAAGTTCGTCTGTAGTTTACATCAGGGACTCTTCCACTATTAGGATTGGAGTCGTCATACGCCTCCGCTGCCTCCGCAGTTGTACGCGGTAACAAACGAGCGTCGAATACTTGCTACATGTTACTTTTTTATGGTTGACAGGTTTACGCTTGACTAGCCTTTTCGGAGCGGGCAGCGTGGCAAGTCTGGGATAAATTTAAATTTAATAAATATAGAAGTCCTGTTGAAAACAAAAATTTAGCAGATTCTCTGTAGTACTCAAAGACAAATATTTCCATATAAAAATTATGTGCCAAGTCAGAAATTTTAGTATTAAATAATTAGTTTTAGACTTTTATGTTAGCTTATTTCAAGATTTTATTTGATCGAGTTACGGTGTGATTGAAGGACAAATCAACAAACCAATAAACCAACAAACAAACACACTTTTGCATCTATGATAATATGGGTACTAGTGATATTACAAAAACTGCAAACCCGCTGAAATTCGAAACTATTCGTTTTGATTTTCAGAAGCGCTTCCATAATCGTTAAGATAAAAGTTAACTGGTAAACTGTAGTACCTAGGTACTGTGATACTCGTCCGTAGAGTTCTTTGGTTTTGCAATTTACTTTACTTAATATTCATTTTATTTTTTAATCTACCTTTAGCAGCTTTTACTTTGGTTTCTCTAAAGAAACCATCAATTGTGCGATTAAATAAGTGATTTTAATCTGTACATTCATGCGATATAGTAAACAAACACCCTCTTAACAATAATGAAGTTCAGAAAGGAGCAACTTGATAAAGCTACCTAAAACATTCAGTAATAATATTTTTATTCATCATCATCATCATGATCAACCCATCACCGGCTCACTACAGAGCACAGGTCTCCTCTCAGAGTGAGAAGGGTTTTGGCCATAGTCTACCACGATGGCCAAGTGCGGATTGGCAGACTTCACACGCCTTTGAGAACATTATTAAGACTCAGGCATGCAGATTTCCTCACGATGTTTTCCTTCACCGTTAAAGCAAGTGATATTTTAATTACTTAGAAATGCACATAACTCCGAAAAGTTAGAAGTGCGTGCCCGGGATCGAACTCTCGACCTCCGATTGGAAGGCGGACGTCCTAACCACTAGGCTACCACAGCCAATATTTTATTACACTAAAATAATGTAAATACCTACTTCGGTGATAGCCTAGTGGTTAAGACTTCGGCCTTCTCTTCGGGGGGTTCATGGTTCGATCCCCGGCACGGATCTCTAACTTTTCGTGCGTTTTAAGCAAAGCCGTACCGCCACGCGATTTAGATGCCCAAAAGGGTGTGGGTTTAATAAAAACTGCCATACCCCTTCCAGGTTAGCCTGCATCATCACTTACCACAAGGTGAGATTGCAGTCTAAGGCTAACTTGTATCTGAATAAAAAAAAAAAAATTGCTTCTTTAAAGGTGAAGGAAAACTCAAAATATTGTCAGGAAACGTGCATACTTGAGAGTTATCCATAATTATCAAAGGTGTGTGAAGTCTGGCAAATCCGCGTTTGGCCAGCGTAATGTACCAGCCGAAGCCCTTCTCATTCTGAGAGCTCCGTATTGAATAGATACATGGGCCAGATGATATTGATGATGGTGATGATGGATGATGATGATAAGCTAAAACGGCAACAGAAAGTAGCTGGATGGAATCTCGGGTAAAATCGTACTAATTTAATCCTAAAACAATAAAGCGGTCATTGTACCTATCGTATTTTCTTGCTATGCATTTCCCATAGGTACCTTTCTAAAGTAAACCACAGGAGAAATTCCTGGGATACGTGCAATATTGCATATAAAATAAGATAAGGTGTGTATTATGTAAATGTTGTGTCTGTGAACATAAAATACGTTACTAATTAACATACTAGCGCTAAGTAACTGAAGAAGGACTCGGGTAAACATCGACAGTATAGTTTTATATTACATCTCACAGCATGACTAGGGTCAATGATACGGACACAAATTAGCATAACGCGTTGCAGATGCATTTACCGACGCGACGATGCGCGATGCGTGGGCGAGCACGAAAAAAAAAACCGGCCAAGTGCGAGTCGGACTTGCACACGAATGGTTCCGTACCAATGGGAGGACAATTTTTTACTTGTTTAAAATTATTCGATCGTCTGCAAAAAGATTGATTTTACTTGTACTTTTTAGTAATTTAATGTCAAAAATAATGTGGATTAAAGGGTAATCAAAATCTATTTTTATTAGAATGTGTTTAAAATTTAAATAATGACCTTTAATAACTGTCAAATGACCTAGTATGACCTAAAATTACCGAGAGGGCTCGATCTCTTTTGCAATGAAAATAAAAATATTGAAATAATAATTGTTTAACTTTTTTATTGTTTTGTATCATTTGCGTTAGGCATTAACAAAACTATTTTCATATCTCAAGCTAATATCTACTAAGTACCTACCTAATATTGAAAAATACTGATACAAGCGGCTGTGATGCACCATGGGTGTTCCTTCTTGACCATTTCGGTAAGGAACCCTAAAAGCTTTAACCGATCATATTTCAAAATTACGACCGTTCAAAGTCATATTATTTTATTTATGGAGCGTTCGAAAATAGAAATTCGTTCAATTAGCCATCGTTCGAAAACGTTGTCGAGTTGTGATTTATAAGCCGTCCGTTGTTAGTTGTGCGTAGGTGTTTCTTATCTGTGTACTGTCACCGGCGAGCTACCGGCTACGTCGGTATCTCGTCATGTCTCCAGATAAGTCAATACACGCTATTAGATGCACGTTTTATGGGCGCCGCTTTATGATCGCCGTATCGTCACGGAATGGTTACACGGAAGATACTGTGGTATTGTTTCACAGCAATTCCATTAAGGCGGCGTTAACTTAGCAGCTACTAGAGGTTTCATCCGCGCGGATAAACTTTGCTTTTATGATTAAGATTCCAAACCTACTTAGTAGTGCCATTCCTTGCAACGTGTTCATTTACGTCAAAATAGGTTCATGAATCCGTTTCAAAACAGATAAGTAGACAAAATGGATGAAAATTTTAAATTTAGATGTGAGATAATTTTGATAACGTTGGGGGTCATACATAATTTATTGAGGTTTTATTACATACATACATTTTTTTATATTATAATGGAAAATTGATAATCTTAAGTATGACCTGAAAGTGCCTTATACTTTAGGTAGGTAGATGTAATATTTTAGGACATAAAGATTGTTCAAATCTTCGATTAAGAAGGTTCGAATTTAGGATTTAATTAAAAGCCTGTTTCTAAAAATGACATTTTCATTTATCAAATCCAAATTGAATCATTGATTGTATCGTGTCGTAAAATGCTAATAGAAAAAAGAAACATAATACTGTAGGTATATCGAATTAACTAAAGTCTGAACCCTTTTCCAATGATAAGAAAAAATATATTAAAGCAAACAGTAAGTACTCCAGTAAGTAAACCATCTTTGAAGAGCTTTTCAATTCAAAAGGCTTCTGATACTTACTTCTTAATAAAAATAAACATTCTTATTAAGGCGAATTCTCTCCGTTCCTATTTCTTACCTAATGTTGACTGTAAACTCGTTGAATAAATATTTTGTTCCGTTATTCGGTTTTGATTTTAAAAATACTTATTATTTCATACAAGGCTTATGGCCCGGGCACTCTTGCACCACCTACACGAAAACTCGCGGAAATCTCTCGCGATAGTTTAAACGCTAAAATTATACCGCTGCTCAAACTTGCTTTGGGTTTTAAAATTCAATTAAGAATGTTATAGAGTAGCAGTATTACACTACAGATTAAAGATTTAAGGCGCTTTAAGGTTGTTTATTTTGAATTGAACCCTTTAGAACACCTTTACGATTTTTAATGAGATTGACTGCCGTTGAAGCAATAACTGTGACAGATGTCACTCGTATAGTCAGATTAAAAACAAACTCGAGGGTACTCCAGTCTCCGACCAGTTCCTAAACGCATTGTGGAATGTCATCCAACATAACTGATGTCACATTTTCAATTCCAAATTGAAGTGCTTCGATTAAAGTATGCTTTCGGAATAAATTTTAATAATTTTAATTAAACCATCTCAAACTGGTTCTTTGAAACGACTTAACTAGCTTTCGTGCGCGGGTTGTAATTGGTAATTCTGTAGCATTGGTTATTGGTAATAGGTTATTTAATAAAGAAAGAGAGGTTTCATAAAGTTAAAAATAATAATTAGGGGATAGGCAAGTCTAATTACCCTATGTTAGAGTACCTAAGATACACACCCAACAATATTACTAGTGCTTAGCTAATTTTAATGATCGAGTCGAGACAAGTGTCAGTGAATAAAGTCTGAATATTACTGTTTTTAAAAAGATTTGCGTACTTATAGAAAACAAATGCCAAATAATTTTATCAAACATACGATTGTAACTCCAAGCCTGAGCATGGAATACGACCAAAAAGCCAAGCACAACATCAACTTCAAATTAGCACCGATAACGAATAATCGTTTTTCACTGCAACCCTTGAGACTTTAAGAATAGTCGCAGATAGACAGCAAGAAACTTTGTGAATCGATTGCTTAAAAAAGAACAGAGTTACACAACAATCCAATAAAACTTAAAATATTTTAGTTGAAAACGCATGTAGAGTGAGCGTGGCCTTAGAATCAGAGATAAAACTTTCTCGTATGAAAAATGGTAAGACCACAGAAGGCAGAGGTGTTAGGTATTACCATCACTTTATCGGTGGCATCGAAATGGCACCTCAGCACAAAGTTGGTCATTAGCCTTATCCACAGGCACTCCAGCCTTATCAATAGGTATTACGTACAACAGAATCAAAGTGATAAGTATTTTGACAAAGGCTGTGGTGGAAATATCAATATAATATGTTGAATTGATTTCGAAACAATAAAATTCAAATCAAGACAAAACTATATCATCGAAAATGAAGACAAATGAAACAAGAAAGAAGAATAAAAAGACTTTTGTGGTTGGAGTTAGTTAATAAACGAAATATTAAGAGTTTTGATGCATCTATGTATTTATTAATACCTCACATGTACTCTTTACCATCAAGAGAATGCGACCAGAATAAAAAGGATGCATATTGCAACAAAACAATCAAGAAACGTTCAATTTCAAAAGAACAAATAATATATACTTAATTATGTTTGTAAATAATTGTGTTCGTTTTATTCGTTAAGAGGTGAGAGAAGCATAACGATTGTAATGATGTGCCTGCCGTAAGTTGTTAAATATGCTTGGCACCTAATAATGTTTTTAATACAAACCCACTATCATCATGTATTATATGACCTACATCACACCATCATCACATCTCACCGAGTCAGAAGACAAATAATGCAATTTACATGAAGGACATTTCCAGGACCTTGGGCTCTATCTCAGAATAAATAACTAATAAAGTCCGATAAGGCACAGTTTCTACGGAGGCCACTTAAAGAGATTGCCCTGAGGCCTCCACGCACTGAATTTACTTCCACGAGATAGAATTCTCTTAATATGAGTATTCTCTCCACAAAGATACTGCCCAAAGTGCCGAAATAAATATCGCTAAGTACGAACACAGCTGTCTGCAACAGAAAATGCTAAGCGATATATATTAGTAGGGTGGCGAGATTGCGGCGTCAGATAACCAGAAATAAAAGAAATTAATTTCGCCTTATCTGCTATTCAAGTGCATTTGCACGGCGTCTCATTAAAATACTTTCTTGAAATACGCGAGCAAAATCATCAAGGTTAAGTTAAGTTAATTAAAAAGCCGATAAGTGACGCAGGGCAAAAAATGTGAATGGTAGTCTTCAGATGCCTGATTTTTAAGTTTGACGCTGATGCGATGACGCAAAATGCCCTAATAGGCCGAGGCCATTTCGAGGCAGGGTTTTTTAAATACAATTATTTACAGTTTAAGTCCTCGGTGGCTTGAAAATTTAATGCATATTACACTAAATACAATTCCTTAAGTTAATTTTTTTCTCTCTTTGCAATGATAAGCATCTTTTTGGAGAAGACGGTTGTGATTCCAAGCAGTTATAATATTATAACACAATTCTACCACTCGTTGTATTTACTCCACAAATAGAGTATGAATTTTGATTTTGCTTTACAGATTAACACAAGACTAACATTACTAGATATAATATATCGCAGAAACTTGTATGTATTCAACAAATATTTGCTTTCTGTTACCTAGCACGTGCGTCATCCCCAACCCTTTACTTGATAAAACGACTCCTGCATTATTCGCAGCTTAATCTATCTACTTTAGGATAGGTACCTACTACTAAATTATGTACCGTTTAGGAGCTTCGGGCTATTTCCTTATTTGATGACGTGCAGTGCGTCTAATATTTCCTCTAGAAGGATAAAAATATGGATATGAAGCTTTAGTTATCCGATTAAGATACGCCGAGGGTCCGTAATGAACTGCAGTTTTGTAGCTTTGTTTACTTCCAGTTTTTCTATCTTTATCTGCAATACTATCATAAGCTTCACAAGGACTTTGAGTCTTATAATCATTTACGCGTAATTTATTAGGTGAACCATTTCTAATTTGTGATATTGATTATTCTACTATCAATTACATTATTTATATATCTATGATAAAATGGATTGATTTGGAATTATTGTGTTCTGTCGCTAATCGTTTATTAAGTGTAGGATTGGAAATCATATGGTTATTGATAAAAGGTCTGTGAACTGACCTAATTTGATTGGATGGATAATTATCTTCGAAAAACTCGCATGTTCTTCGATAACTTAAATTATTTAACTAATGGTTATTTAATTACAATACTCACAGTTAAAGTGAGTTGTAGTTATAATTAAGTTTTCGTAGAACTAATAAACATTCATTTATCACATTGAAATGTAGGAAAATCTATGTCCAAACTCTTGCAATTGTCAGCTGGATTTTAATATAATAATAATAAATAATTATATATATATTAATATCTATTATTTATGGTGTGCAAATACTGACATTAACATAAGCTATCGAAGCGAAATTCAGCATAAATCGCGTTGCTTTAATTGAATAATTATTTCGGTAGAGTAATTAAATTTTATCAATGTCTGCCCAAACAGATTTATTGACTTGCGTGTATTTATGTACTTGTCTAGCTTCGAAGTTACAGTGAGAAATAGAAAGGGTTATTTCGATTATAGGTACAGTTCATATAATTGATAGTTAAGAAAATGTTCGGTTTCAGTCGAGTGGAGGTTTCTTAACACTTTGATTAAATTTTCTGCTAGATAGGTACAATATATATTTGTTCACGTTGGTTCGACTTTGGAATATCCATTGAAATAAATAGAGTAGGTATTGTTAGTGTCTGACCGAAGATCGATTTCTAATAACCCAAAGAAATTAAGTTCAAGACTGGCTAAAAGTGAATGAAATAATAGTTTTTCTTAATTTTATGTTGTCTTGTTGAACTTGCCATAAATAATAACCCGTCGAAATAATGTAACGCAATATGATCGCCATCACGCGTTCGTCACTTCTCTCAGTGCGTTCTCGCGAATTCGTAACATTTGGTTCAATTTTGACGCATCTTGCTAGAAATCTTCGGCTTGGGTGATGTTTTTGGGCCAAAGTTGGCCGAAGCCAAAGCCGAAGGTTCGATTGGACACTAATTAGTAATTTATTTAGAGAGATCGATGGATGCTTTGAGGCAAATAACTTGTACTGACCACTTATCTAAAAGTGTTGTATTTACCAGCTATTTGTTTGAGACAAAGGAATAATCTGACTTGAGGTTGTATCAAATAAGTACTCCGTTTGTCTTAAGACTTTCGACACTGTTTTCCCGTTCCCTTGTTATCCTACTTATTCTGGCATATCTGAAACGTGACTCGGGTGTATGAGATTCTCTTATTAACTTCCCACGTGCGGTGTGATGTTCATTCAAATGCTTAGAACTCGAAGGTAGATCATTCTGGTTATTATGAGTTTTACATCTTACCAACGTTGATGGATATCGAGCGTCGAAAAAAATAACGTCAGAGTAAAATGGACCTAAAATTCCTCGATTTTAAGTAAAAAAATCAATACCACTGATTAATGGTGTCCGCTTGGAACGCTATCTGCAGATATATCAATGAACTTTCTTTACAAAAAAGTTGTTAAGGTCCATTTAACACTGACAAAAAAGTGTTTCGAATACAAATCTCAAATTCTCTCAACGTTTTGGTACCTTATAAAATCTTATACTAAAGCTTTTTAGTAGGCTTCGGTGAAATTACTTGGAGCGCAAGATTTGCCTAATAAAAGCAGGCACTTACTCATTTGGTGGAACGGTTTTATAACTGAGACGTTTATTAGTACAATTTGGGAACTGCGTGTTTGAATTACGTAATCGTATCCTCGATTCCAAGCGCTATCTATATAAACCTACCTGTGTTTCGATTTCGCTTTAATCGAAGCAAATACTTTCAGATATAATTTATTCTAAGACACAAGATTTATGTATACTAAGATATAGGTATACTATTTTATTTTATCATTACCTCATTTGTGATGAATATACCATCAGAAATGAGGAGAATCGTAGGAGAACCAGAGTAACCGACATAGCTCAACTGGTTGCGAAGCTGAAGTGGCAGTGAGAAGGGGACATAGTTTGAAAAAAGGTAGTCGTTGGGGTCCCAAGGTGCTAAAATGGCGACTTTGTACCAGAAAGCGCAACATTGGAAGACCCTCCACTAGGTGAACAGACGACATCAAACCAGTCCCAGAGAACCGTTGGATTCAGGCGGCGCAAGGTCGTGGCGTGTGGAAGTCCCTACAAAAAATCTATCTCCAGCTGTGGACGTCTATAGGTTGAGAATGATGATAATGATCCATCCTTGAAGTTCAACTTACAGGAGCTATTGCAGGTGTATTTTATTTGGATGTATTCAGAAAATAATTATTTGGAAAATACGGGATTTAAATTACATAAAACAGGCTGAGAGATAATTAAGTCGCAAGTTTAAGCTAAAAACAAGATCGAGTAAAGTAACTATACTTTGTTGAATTCATTAAATACCTCGGGCTTATTCATTACGTTTGTTGGAGAGTGAACAAATTATGCTCACTGGAGCACTCAATTATCAACGCCGCTAAGCCCGACTCGTTGGTACAGATAATGTGCCCAAAGAGAAGTGAAGACAAATCTAGATTACGGATCCGGAAGCTTTGATGAAAGGTTAGGGTGGCCAAATAACTTCACTGAAATTTATCGCTAGGTAGTTTTTATTGTAAAATCAATACTAATTTATTAATGGGAAAGTGTGTCTGTCTGTCTGTCTGCTAGCTCTTCACGGCCCATTAGTTCAATCAATTTTGACGAAATTTTGGTACAGAGATAGGTTGCATCTCGGGGAAGGACATAAGCTACTTTTTATCCCGGAAAATCAGAGTTCCCATGGGATTTTAAAAACCTAAATCCACGTGGGTGAGTTCGCGGAAAAATAAACGACAAAGTCCTACAACGCATCGGTAAAAATAAAGACCTAATTTTGACCAACAAACGCAGAAAGGTCAGTTATCTGGGGCATGTTCTAAGACATGACCGGTACCGTCTCCTTCAGACCATCATGATGGGCAAAATTGAGGAAAAGAGAAGCGTCGTTAGAAGAAGAAAGTCGTGACCTAGAGACTTCCTAGTGTAAACTCCAATAGTGGAGAGGCACAAGAAGAAGAAGAAGTCTTCATTGTATCTAGATGTTGTTACATATTATAATTTTTTAACTATACCCTTCTTACATTTTTTATTATCTACATAGTAAGTATATCACAGCATTAAGGATTGTGCTGCGATGTGTGACACTTGTTTCTACGACAAATACTTAGATACAAAGCACAACGGCAAAGTCGAATTGTAAATTGTACTTATTTTGGCTTGGGCCTAAAATTTTAGGCACACCTAGGATAGACTAAAAATTTGCTAGCATTTTGTATTTGTGTGTGACACTGCCATCCAATGAATTCATTTTCTTTTGTTTGGAGTATAACTTAGCAATCTTGGTCTGTGGTTCTTAAGAAAAGATACCCAGAGTATCTTTTGGGAATTCCAATGATCAAAAGTTTTGTAATAAGTACAGGAGATGTAAAATGTAAAACGTCCCGGGACGATCCTGAAACCTGAGAAGAGCTGGCATCTTCAAATGAAACATTCTTGAATCTTAAGACTATTGCGAGGTCAATCCCCGCTTTAATTTATGAGTCGGGTTAGGTAAAGCGCTCGTTTCTTACGGCTTCATTGCAACGCAAATGGCTGTCTTCAAATTTAGCTCTAGAACCATTTGATATTCCGTGTCCATTGTGCGCTTCTTAGAGTTCTTTTGGAATCCTTTGGATTACCATTTCAACATTAAAAATCTAAGTCTGAACATATTTATCTCAATGTTATGATGATTCAAGTATATAAATTATTGTATACTGATCAAAATATTTAAGGTGAACGAGATGGTTTGTGAACCATCATAGCATTGTACCAGATGTTTAAATTACTAACTAAGTTTTTTGTGGGCTCTTCTCAGACCTCGCGTTTGGAACCCTCGTAGCTTTTAAGTTCGCGTAATAATAATTATCACCACTATATCTTACAAACCCAACAACCGACCATCAAAAAGTGTAATTTATTACCTATTTTGAAAAAAATATTTGAAATTGAATAACTGTAATCTGGTAGTCGGGGGCAACCTCCAGCAAGATGGACTGACTATCTTAAATGGCGGGAAGTTGCTGGAAGTGGGTGTTGTGGTGCTCTTTCGGAAAGCATTTCAGCAGTGGACGTCCGCAGGCTGAAATTATGAATCTGATAGAGAAGTGGCAGATGTTCAAATGTATTAATCACATAAAAATGCATTATTACACACCAAAAAATGCAGAAGGATAAAAAAGTTAAAAGTATAAAAAACTCCAAAGATTAAGAAAAACTTAAAACAATCGGTCTTATCCGTCAGGAGCTACAGAGCTAATTGTTTTACTGTATTATGGAGACAAATTAATTTAACTAAATTAATTTCATGTAAGGACATGAAATTAATTTAGTTAAATTTATGGCAAAAGTATAATAATGTGCTACATTTATTATATCCTAATAAATGTTTTTGGTTAAATGCATCTAAATAGAGGGAAGAAAGACTTGAAAACAGAATGAAAGACTCATGCGTTCACCGCTTTAGTGAAAATGAAGGAGACTTGAATTTGACTTAAATTTCTTTTGCCTTTGTGGTTTTGCTCATTTTTTGTCAAGAGCGACTCGCTTTCTGTAGCGGAGAGCCTTTGAAATGACTTGTATTGTAGTCTCTCCAGATTTTTTAATTCCCGAATCTGGTTAGTATCTAAATAAAACATCTTTTTTGGTATTTAATCTCAACCACAGCTTAATCTTTTGTACTATGTCCTTTTTATGAGTAGTCTCTATTATAAATGCTAAAGTGTGTCTGTCTGTCCGTCTGTTTGTCTGTTAGCTTTTTACGGCCCATCCGTTTAACCGATTTTGATGAAAGGTACAATGATAGCTTACATCCCGAGAACAGACATGGGCTACTTTTTATCCACTCACACGGAGTATTTAAGGTGACGCAGGACGCTCGATCAAACCTATTTGCTTTTCACTTGACATTGTATGAGAAAGGTGAGAGGCACGATGATTTTCAGCAAAATCAAGGGTTTAAGAAAAGTATTTTTGAGAAAAAACTACTGAGTTTATGTTTGCAAAGTATAGTTATTTCAACTAATGAATAAATAAACTATGTCTAATGTTAAATTTCTTTAGAATTTTCATACTCCTAATCTTACTTATTTACGCCCAAAGTTGTCATAAATTTAGTGTTAAAATATGAATCTCTTGAGGCTCGTAACTTTAAAATCAATATTATTTTCAATGTTTGATATATCAATAAACCTAGATAATGACGAGATAAATCGACTTAATACTTAGTTTTGAGCGTACAATATCAAATAATGTAGTAATTACCCTCCTACGTTTGTATGAAGAAAGCTCCGTCCTGAGCCCTCTTAAACACCGAAATCTACGCTGACGAAGTCGCGGGTATCGTCTAGTATTATATAAAAAGGTATACGTAAGCCTTTCAATGACCTTTAAATATCTTAATTGGTTTCGACAGTTTTGAGAAAAGAGTACGTAAATATTTTTTAATAATTTTTCATTTACGATGTTTCCCGTTGCGATTGTTTCCGCAGTTGACAGTGACGTCACGAGCTCCTGAAACCCGCAGTGAATATTTTCGGAAAGGAAACCGTATAAAACAAATTGCCTCAACGGCAAAGGTTTCGAGCGAAGTTGTGGACTTCGCGAGGCACTTCGTATTTTCTGTCCGGTGTTTGCGTCTGTTGACTTTTGGTAACTTCGTTAGTTGTTACACGTCTCTGGATTTTGTTACCGCACAGACTTTTTGAATTGAAAATAAACTTAATTTTATACTCTAACGTAAATATCGTTGTTTTTGGTAAAATTAAGAGGAAGTTATACAGAATCTCTAAACTAAACAATGTTTTAAAGTTTTATACCAAAAGCTAGTTTAGTTTTAGTGTGTAGTGCGAACAGCATGAATGATGTAAGACACCGAATAAAGTTCGAGCTAGGTCGGTAGCAAAATTATATTGTGATCATCATCGACATAGGATAGCCACATCACTGGTGATCATGGTCAAGAACAGACCTTGAAATAATAAATACCTAATAATTGTTACGTATCTACCTACCTCTTGTTGAAGTGACTTGAATGTCTGATCTCCAATATAGAAAATGGGACACAATTAACCTTTGCGTACTGTCTACTAACATAATTTTAGTGTACGTGTTAATGGGTTAACTACGGTGAATAGTCTAATATACAGGGCAAGCTATGTCACTCAGGGCCCTTGTTAGGGACGTGCCCATGACGACTAATGAGATAAATTGATGACAGGATGTAGTATAAGGACGTTTCCTCGGTTTATTCTGGGGAATTCTGATGAAATTAGGTGAAGTGACCGACATCTTTTGTACCTACTTACCGTAGGTAGGTACTATAGATGTCGATGGGTGAAGTGAGGAAATGCGGTTGTCCAATGTGTAAACCCCTAATTTTTGACTTTGAAATGTATTGAATCCATGGATTTAAGAAGTAATAATTCTTGAATCATATCTCTGAACTCTGAATAGCCATGCAATGCTTACTGCAAATATGTGCCAACACTTCTGTCACCTAAAGAGGCAAAATATCTCTTAAAAACTTTAACGGTTAACGGTAGGTTCGGAATATTGTTCTTACCAAGAAGGACTAGCAAGAAACTCGGCGGTTGCTCTTTTCAAATATTCAATTTACAATAATATTATATTGCAATAATATTATATCTCTGTGGTAAACGAAACAAATATTTTACTGTAGGTATTATCGGTCGGTTTTTATTTTATATTTATTTAATTTCTGGAAAGATGAAATATATTGTCCCGTTACCTTATTCAAATTTGTAATTTAAATTAAATTGTCTTAGTGTGAGATTATACCTACTTAGCTACGAAATACATATTACGTTGCGATTTCAAAAGAAGTGGTTGCTTTGTGTTGATCCCTACTGACTACTTGACTTGCGTTAACAAGAAATGACTTATTCCATTTTAATAATGAAAACACTAGCAAATAGATAGGAACACTAATGACTTAAATTTGTGAAATTAGTTTTACCATAAATTTTAGCGTCAATTGATAGTTAGTTGGTAATTTTTATTATCAAACAAATGCAATCAGTAATGGTACAAGAGAATACACGTTTTGTCAGATATTACAGGACATTTTGAATATTCTTTCCCTTAAGGAATCACACTTCTTGTTTTTCTGAACAAATATTATAAGCGTAAAGATTCGTTTCCATTAAAGCTGAGCTGAGCGGATACGTGTGTTTTAAACCATTTAGTTTATTGTGTGATGTCCTGATTGGTCTATTGACCACGTTTCCGCTTATGTCAGCTTTAGTGGAAACATACCCTTAGATAGGTACCCACTATCGTTTATGGCGGTAAATCCGAGAAGAACGACTACGATGGCAATTCAGAATATGATTTTCGGCATTTACGTGACCAATTTTAGGCGCAAACATTGCGTCAGCTAACCTCAGTCAAATTTCTTTTACGAATACATCAAAGTTCAAACACTTGACTTGAATTCTGATGAGGCACTTGTCATATGATCCGTGCCATACATCATTCTCGAAATGACATCCAAATTAACATGTCCTTTTCGTAAATTGGCTCTTATAGCTTTAACCTAATTTGCTATGATGAACCGACGCATCTTCTGAATAAGAATATCTTCTAATGAAGTGAAAACTTTAAAAAAAACTTAGTACCGTTGTGATTTGAAACTCGATGAAACGTAAAAGCGACACTAAATGCGTGTTTACAATTGTTTTATACTTTAGTTACCTACCATAATCCTCTGGTGTCATTTGTTGAAATTAAAAACTTAGAATCTTTATAATATGTAATAAAATATACGACATCAAACAAGTCACAGGGAGCTAGTAGATTCAGGCAGCGCAAGACCGTGGAAGGTACAAGAGACCTATGTCCAGAAGTGGGCGTCTATCGGTTGATAATGATGATGGTGAACAATTTTATAATAAACTAGCCACCCGCCCTAACTTCACACGGGTAGCTTATTATAATTTTTGTAGCGATTTCTAATTTTTTTTAAAATAAAATATAGCCTATGTCACTCAGGAGTAATGTAGCTTTCTGGTAGTAAAAGAATTTCAAGGTTCAAAAAGGTTCAGTTGTTCCAGAGCTTACCCCCTACACACAAACTTACAAACTTTAACTGCTTATGATATTAGTATAGATAAACCCTACAATTATCCTGCTCCCGACAATCTGCGTCTATTCCCTCAAAGTTTCCTGAAGGGATCAGTGTGAAACTACAGACATATTTTTTTGTCAATAGGACGAGGAAGTCAAGAAACAACTGCCCGTCGTGCCGAAATGCTGTGCGAGCGGACAAAACTTAACGCTGACTTTAGTGGACGGCAAAGTCAAATCCGTTTGCTCGCGGTCTACGCTTACCTTCCAACCGATCTTCCATAAAGCGAACGAAACGCACATTTGGAGCTATGATAGCAACGTTTTCGAGACAATTGTTGGCAATCCCTGCAGTTACGACAGGTAATTGTCTCCGTACGACGCCGTAACGTGTTCTAAATTCTGTTTAAGACTCGTTTCAAAGTTTCTTTTGCAATTTCTGTTGGAAATTCTCGCTCTACATTAACTAGCTTAACTCTAACAAAGTTTTCTGAACTAAATACATGTGTACGGTTTGTTACTACATTACGATCCATTTTAGAACTTCTAGTGCAGACATGTTCTAGATATATTAGATAATTTTATTTTGCAGATATAAATTGGAGCCAGACAAAGTTAGTGAAGATGAATTCTATCTTCTATTCAATGGATCACTTTTTGTGCCATTTAGTCAACCGCCTCTGCTCGGAACAAGGGACTTTTGTATGGAGACGTTTTGGAATGAATCCAATCCAGCTGGAGTGACTCTTCCATTGGTGTGTTTTCAAACACCTATAGAGGAAGCGAATACATCGGCAACCCTTATAGCGTATGCTACAGGTAAGCTCGCAATAAGTTTATAAAAAGGTTATTAAAAGTTTCTTTCTACAAGGAGCTCTGCTCTCTCAAAATAGCTCTTAAAATCAACGACTTAAGCTCGTGAGGCTCAGAACTCATTGGTCAGAACCAAAATGTCGCATACAATGCATGCATATTTGTCGTATAAATGCACGCATCGACTGAATCTAAGGGATTTTGCTCGCATGCTTCCATATCCATACTAATCCTTACTTCCATACTAATATTACAGATGCGAAAGTGTGTCTGTCTATCTGTCTGTCTGTCTGTCTGCTAGCTTTTCGCGGCCCATCCATTCAACCAATTTTGGCGAAATTTGGCACAGAGGTAGCTTGCATCCCGGGAAAGGACATGGGCTACTTTTTATCCCGGAAAATCAAAGAGGTCCCACTGGATTTTTTAACATCTAAATCCACGCGAACGAAGTCGCGGACATCATCTAGTTGGAGATAAAGTTTTGTTTATCTTAGAAAAGACGCATCACTGCGCTTCGATTCTACCGAAATGTGCCTTGAACATAAGTAGGTATTTAGTCTGTACCTTATTATTATCTACTAGATGATGCCCGCGACTTCGTCCGCGTGGATTTAGGTTTTTTTAATGCCGTGGGAACTCCTTGATTTTCCGGGATAAAAAGTAGCCTATGTCCTTCCCCGGGATGCAAGCTATCTCTGTACCAAATTTCGTCAAAATCGGTTGAACAGTTGAGCCGTGAAAAGCAAGCAGACAGACAGACACACTTTATAATATTAGTATGGATTCTATTATTCCCCATGTTATTGATAAATTGAATCAAAAGCTTATGTGGCACAAAAATACACCGAAAGTCCGACTGATTTATCATAGCGTCAACTCTTTGGTCTAAAAAGTTTGCAGAGTCAGGATTCTTTCCTTTATTTTCAGTTTTTCCTCGTGGCGTAGGCAGCCTGTGAAAAATACTTTTTAATTTCCAGCCTTCAAGGGATAAAATATTTTTCAGGCAAAACTAGTTTGCTAATCACATTACTGCGTAGCGTTTTGCGTTGGTACTAAAATTTTATAACTAGTATTTTTAGTGAAGTTTATGCATTTTTAAACAATTTTATTTACGTAACGTACGTAATTTTGTCTTGATTTTTTTTTGTGCTTCACTTACGTAGGTATTTTTTTTTAAATCTTGTGACTTAGTACTTAGTTATTTACTACCTATAGATATGCCGATTGTAATAAGATATTTTAAATACCAAATAAATGACTGTCGTTGAATTTTACATAAGTATAAACAGAGGATCTATCGAATAAGTAAAATACTTGCAGTTTACTAAGGCTGATTTTTTATTCATTAGATTATCTAAATACGGGATAAAATTGTTCCTATCCTACAACTGCCAAAAAGTTATTTCCTGTAAAAGATTTTAGCACATATTAGCGATTGAAAAATCTACTCTTACAATTTGTTAACGCATTTTTAATTGCAGGTTTGATAATATCGGTGCCGTTTTTGCTCGCAACGGCTACCATCTACACATTTATCACTGAACTGAGAGATACACACGGCAAAGCATTAGCATGTCACTCGATTTGTCTCGCAGTAGCATTTAGCTGTTTAGCTGCAACTCAGTTGGCGGGACACGCCTTTCCTTCTCCAGCTTGCACTATTATGGGTAAGCACTTATTTGTGTTCATTCTCTCCCCGCATCGTATATCATGTCGCATAAGGCGTCACAACCCTTATAGCTGAGGGTCATGACTCCTTTTCCATGATCACATAACTGTAGGGGTTTCTTTGTATAATATTGCAGTGCAAACCCTAAATCCATTTCCATGTGCGTCTACTTGAGTATAGGATTTGACTCTTGCTCTTGCAGCTTCACGTGCTCTAAAAACACAGAGGAAATAAAAAGCAAATTCAGGCCACTCAAGTCTTTCTCCCATCCAATTACCAACTTGGGTCAACGTTGCTTACTCAGAACAATCGATTAATAAAATATGCACTGTCTCAGCGCAACCCTCAAATATAAACCCAGTAAAGAGTTTGATAAGAATTAAAATTTATTGTTTTTGATCTAATAAAATAATTTATTTTGCAGCGTACCTCATCCAATTCTCGTTCGTATCTTGCTTCTTCTGGTTAAACGTCATGTGTTTCGATACTTATCTGAATGTACGGTAAGTGTTATTTTTATAATTTGCACTTACTTAGTAGACTCAGTTTGATTACTGCTAAGCCTGGCTAATTATTATTATAATATTATCTAGACTGTACGGGAGCGGTGTGCAGGCTCGACCGTACCAAAGGGGAGATCTCCCACCGAGCGGTTGGTTGTGCTCGGTAGCGCCAGCTGGGCCGACGGTTATGTCTTGAAACTTCTATATATAGTCCAGATTGCAGAAAACTCCGTTAGTGCGATTGCTATCGGCGGTACATTTGTTCGGGACTACGTCATCGATTGAACAGCGCCATCTAGTTTCTATTGTGGCAACCGCCACATCACTCTCCTCCGAGATGAACGCGTAGTGTGAAGCAGTGAAGAGAGGTGGCGTTGTAGCGTGAAGGCGTGTGAAGGAAGGGCAATGGCTGCTAACCAACCAGAGAAGCGGTGGACCAGGACGCTTGTAGCTGGTGATGGAGTGCAGAGCCATTGTGCCCCGAAGCTGTGCCACATCCGTCTTACAGGCCTCGATGTGCTTGCTGTTGCTGCTTGTAGAATTGGAGTTGGAGGAGACGTCGGCTTGCGGTGTGTGATCCAAAGGTGTTGCGGTGTATGCGGTCACCCTTGATCACGTTGAGTGCGCAGTGCGGAGTGCGGCGGCGTGCGGTTGATCTTCGATGACGTCGGCTGTTGTAGTGTGCGACCATTCTTGATTTCGTCGGTTGTTGAGGTGTGCGACCGTTCTTGATCACGTCGGGGTCACCAATGTACGGGAGCGGTGTGCAGGCTCGACCGTACCAAAGGGGAGATCTC
The DNA here is from genome assembly GCF_902806685.2 of Maniola hyperantus. Lineage (NCBI taxonomy): Eukaryota > Metazoa > Arthropoda > Insecta > Lepidoptera > Nymphalidae > Maniola > Maniola hyperantus. The sequence goes on from NC_048550.1 coordinate 9,746,661, forward strand.
CCACCGAGCGGTTGGTTGTGCTCGGTAGCGCCAGCTGGGCCGACGGTTATGTCTTGAAACTTCTATATATAGTCCAGATTGCAGAAAACTCCGTTAGTGCGATTGCTATCGGCGGTACATTTGTTCGGGACTACGTCATCGATTGAACAGCGCCATCTAGTTTCTATTGTGGCAACCGCCACAAGACAATCGCCAGGCAGACAAGTCTTTGGTACCCTTGATTAAATTTTTGGATGGAATCATTAAAAACATTTTTTTTTTGTTAATAACTGTTTTATTTCTTAGTTTCTTGTTATTTATATTATGTAGTTATGTTTGTTTGAAAATAGCTTTATCTAAGATTTGTGATTGGCAAATTTTTCATCCAGGCTTTAAAATAATAAGTACTTGTGATTATATTTTTCTTGCACGGGCCCTTTACAAATATTTTGTACAAAAAGTAATTACAAGCAGAGCTTGAATTTAAAGGTTTAAAAATATATAGATGGTCTGATTTCTACATGTTCTAGTAAATTAAATGGTGCTTTTTTTGCAGGCGATACATCCACTCATCAGTCAGCAGAAGAAGTATGAGACGAAGGTTTGCGTGGTACTGCGCGTACGCTATTTTGTTACCAATAATATTACTAATAGTGACAATCACTATGGACTTGTCACCAGCCGTCCCCAGTACATATTTGAAACCAAACTTTGGTGTTAAAGGCTGTTGGTTTAAAAGTGAGTACTTTAAAAATAGAGCGTTTCTATTTATAAGCTTCCCTATATTTCTTTCAGAAGCCGCGTTGTCACGTGCGTGTCTTGCGCGTCATTGCCACCACTCTCTAAACTTAGGGTAGGTAGGGACATGGTGTTTCTGTCTAGATTTAAAGAAAATAATTAATTCAGTATTTTTTTTTTCTTATCCACCCTTGACGCACTTTTGACATCGTAAGTCTGACTGCATCCATTGCATCATTATCAAATGTCGTCTTCCACATACATTTTTGTCTATTCCAAGCTTCTGAAGTATATAAAAGTTGCTGTGCAGTGAAAGTATTTTTAAGAAAGCAACATTGAAATTTTTATTATGCACAATTTGTCACTACAACGTTATAATTAACTACACAAAAAGGCATGTTAAAGGAAAACAAAGGCTTTATGGCTTGCGCAAACAGCATACAATTTTAAAACAAAAGGAAGAAATTCTAATTTTTCCCCAAATAAAAATTTGCTCTTTAGAAAAGATTTTTCATTAAGTTCCTTCATAAGCTAATTAGATTTCCTCTTTCAGCGGACCAGGCAGCGTTGCCCTATTTCTACGGGCCGGTGGCGGTCATACTCTTTAGCAATCTCGTAATTTTTTTATTAACCTCAAGAGCTTTTGCCAAGCATTATGATAAGCTTAAGGATGTCACGCGTAAGTTTATCATTTATTTCAGCATTTTTTTCTAATTCTATGTTGCTAGTCAACTGCTAGACTTGCTAGTTGAGGAAATAATCAAGAAAAAACGCGTGCTGAGTTTTTCATGGCCATTTTGGGGCCATATTGTATCGGAATTTTGTACGCCGTTTTCCAAATTCCATTCGAATTGTCTCTGGACTTAACAGAATACTCATAAAATATATGATTCTTTTGGGGAGAGCTTTTATCGATCGAGGATTGAAAACAAAAATAAAAATGAACGTTACAGTTAGGAGCAAAAACATGCAATTGCAAGTTTTCGCTAGTGGATAAATAGGTCAGCACGTATTTAAACTTTTGATAAAACTGTCCATTTATTGAGGTGAAAAATTCACGATAAATTAGTAAAATAGATAGCAGCTTACAATATATTTTGTCAAAAACTAAAGATAGATAGTAGGTAGGTACATATTGTACAATTGATCGTCTAAATATATGAAAGAGCATTCTACCGTGGTGGTACAGATCGCGCGGCGAGAGTTTGGCTTTGACCTTCGGGTGGAGGGGATTACTGCGCATGGGTACTGTCACGCACACAATACTTTTCCTTTTTTATGTACCAGGTTGGATATTTGAGTGGGTCAAAATTCATGTACAGTGGTAATAATGCTAGAAAATAATACGAAATAGATAAACTTCTTCATTTATTAAAACTATTGATAGTTATTTTACTTATATAAAATGTTTATTTCCTTTTAAAGTTTACAGAGACAGCGATGAAAATTCTAAATAATTGTTTTTTAATAAAATTATTTATTCCAAGATACATGTAAAATTGGTACATACAAACAAAAGAACAACAAATAATAACAATCGACAACAATAAACAATTAACGAAAATAGCAATTCACTTGTGAACGTGATTGTACAACACGAGTGCGCGGTACGTCGTATCGATGCGAGAGGCAGGGAACGACTGGAGCAGTGGAGCGCCAATCAGAGCACCGCGTGCGCCTACACACCCGCCCCGCACCCCACTAATTGCCCGTTGATACCCAATTTCTGATTTCTGCGCAATAACGGTCAAAGCCAAACTCTCGCCGCGCGTACTGTATTTCAATAGAATAGGCTTTTAGTTCTTGTTCTATATATTTTGACTTGAATTTTTTAGCACTGGACATGGCACACTCAGACTTCAGCACAGCGTCAGACGACTGGGTGAGACTAAGCACGGTGCTGGGTCAGCCTCTACCAGTGCAGGAAAGGTCATCACCACCTCCGCGAGAGCCACAGATCAACTATAATCAGCGGTTGAAGAAATATAAAAAAATGTAAGTACTATATCAGACGCATTCAACCCAAGCTTTAGCATATCAGACGACATGGTAAAACTTTGCCAATGCACGAGAGCTTGTCAGTTGTCACCATCTCCGCGAGATGGTGACAACAATAATCAGCGGCTGAAGCTGAAAAAATGTTTGAGTTCTATGCCAGGCACACTTAGTAACCCGGACACCTTTACCTTAGATTACGAGTAGAGTTGGTAATATTTTGCGCCGATTTTTGTAGAACTTTTTTTTTTTCATTTGAATCTACATTCAAGTAGAGAATGTCCTGTGTACCTACTATTTGCGACGAATTTCACCATTTATTTTTTGTTAGATTCCGGACATGCTGCATGCTGTCCGTAATCATGGGCCTGTCGTGGGTGCTGGAGGTGGTGTCGTGGGCGGCGGGCGCGGGCACCACCGTCGTCTCCGTGTGGTCGGTGTTCGACCTCATCAACGCGCTGCAGGGTGTCGTCATATTCGGCATCTTCGTACTGCAACAACCCGTCCGCTCTGTTGTTAAGGTATAAGACATTATTTCATCATCATCATCGGAACCCATTGCTGACCCACTAATGAAGACGGGTCTCTTCTCAGTTTTAAGGACATAGTCCACCACGCTTACCAAGTGAGGATTGGCAGACTTCACACACCTTTATTATAGAAATGTTTTCATTCAACGTTACAGCTAGTGATATTTAGGAGACCAAAAATGTAATAACTACCGACTTGCGCCCTCGCAAGAGCCGATTGGCGTGAAGTGGCGAAACTCAAGTAGTTTCTAATGGCTGAGCTTAAGATCCTCTTTGGGTCATTGAGCCAGTGAAACCTAACTATAATTTGTGAAGTAGAAAAGAATTTCTGCTGGCTTAGCCAAAATTATTTTAATCGTCTGAAGTATTTTATTAGGTACTTTATCATAGACCCAGTTTGAAACATTTTTTTACCTGGTCCTATTATTTCTTAGCTACGCTAACAGACTTAGGTTAGCCTAGCTAAGAAATAATAGGACCCTTGCTGCCTGCTGGGTTTCCTGAAATTATTTTTCCGCGAAATATGACAGTAATAACGTGAAACATGACAATAATAAAACTCCGAGCGGAAGAGCCGCGGGTGATAGAAATACTCGTAAAATTTATTTTCAATTGTGCGATTCGCTCCTTTTCATCTCCTCGTTTGTATTAACCCTTCAATTTTTCTTTCCAACAGTTCTCAAAACTTTGTAAAGTGTGCAGAAGAAAAAAGGACGGGTCAGAAGTGTCAGTAGTAAGTGATAGAAATAGCATCGACTGCGGCCCCGGCCGAAGGGACTTTGTGTAGTTTGTGATCAACGTGTAATGAGTAATGACCCTTTGTGTAATATATTATGACAATGACATAATATACGAGTATGACGTAATAGTGTGACACTGAGACTGATAATAGTATTACGCTGGATGACTTTTAGGAGGATATTAGGACATCAAATGCAGTATTGGAATAAGGTTTGATAATTTTATTGTTCTTGTTGTGTTGAATATGGTATGAAAATGTATTGCAGCGTTTGGACTGACGAGTCATAATCCTCTCTCAAATGCTGGCTCTAATATCGATATGATAACTATCGGATTATGTCTAGATTCCACCAGAATTCTGGTCTGAAATTTTACAGATACAGTTCAAGATTTTGGAAACTTATGTTGACAGTTCAGACCATACTTTGGTCACTTCATTAAATCTTCTTGTATACCTACATAGTTCGCTCGCAGCAAATTCTTTTTTTTTTGGTATGTTATCAACTGTTTTCATAACGTAAAAGTCCCGGTAGTAAAATACGTTATATCTAGCTCGGGGTATTACATTCTGTGCTGGGAACTAACAAGTTTTGCAATGGGCTGAATTTTTCTTGTGCAAATATCTATTGAGTTGTAATTAATATGTTTTAAAAAACTAAAAACTTTTGGATTAGTTACATACTATGTGTTTCAAATAAGAAGAGCATCATTCTGTATATTAGCAACAAATATTTTCGTTTAATTTTATTTATCTGTAATTATTTTTATAATAGATAGCTAAAAATGTAAGAATAAAAAATAATAGTATAACTTTACAAACGTTGGAGTAAAAGTTTGACAGGAATTCGAGCTGCGGAGTGATGTTTTTATTTGAAACGCAAAGTTTACTGAAAAAGGTGTGGAAACAAAAATATATAACTTATTTTCTTCGTATTCCTGTGATAGTGTCTTAAATTATTTATTTGCAAATTCACCTTAGGTACTTTCTCGATTACTGTTTTCGCAAAGTTTCGTAAGAAATGGCCCAGAAGGAGAAAAGTTTGTGATATAGCGTTCTGTTCCTCTGAATAGTAATGTATGTGTGGGACAAACAATGTAGATACGGCAGGTAAATGGACCTACGGTGAACTTTATGTTTGCTTTTCCGTAGGAAATTTTGGAATTGTTAAAAAATAGTTTTCATCAAAATATTTTCGCTTCGCGTTTAATTTGCAGCCATATTATATTGGGCGGTGTAGGTAATTACATTTTATTGTCGTTGATAAAACTGGGATTTAATTATTTTTTGACATATTACGTTTCATTTCTGTTCAATTAATTTTTGGTCCCGATGAAGTTAAACATTAATCGGGGTGGTAGTAAATTGATTTAAATATATTAATTATAACTTGCATTTTATATGGAAAATACCTGTAAAAGAATATAAAATATGTTTGGTATATCTTCATCGCAGTGTTCACAAAATAATATAAGACAAAATGAAACTGACTAATAAAGTACCTAGATGAAAAGTTTGTTTTCGTTAAATACTACAAAAAGTATACCGACGTCGTATTCGTTAAGGCTTACTCTAGGAAGAAAACGGAAAACTCTAAAAGCTTATTTTCGCAAAAACTACCTAGATTTATACAAGCAAAAATAATATTCGTGTGAAGTGGACGAAAAAAGCCGACAAGTGCTGACTGGATATTACCTCAGAATTTTTGATCTTCCGACATAGCGTATTACCTGAATATTATTTTGTTGAGCTTTTATTTATAAAAACAAAATATGAAGAATCTTACTAGTGAACAAGATTAACTCGACCAGCAATGTAAATAATATTGTTTGTTTTAATTTACTATTATTATCATCGTATAATTATTATCAAAATTCAAAGAGTTGTAAAAATATCAAATCACGCCTACCTCGTTTTATTTCGAATGCATTTTATAGGCATAAAAGCTTGTAATACAAATCATATCAAAACCTTCACAAGATGCGCTGCTGCAGTAATACATCACTGTTGCTCTGTGCACTGTAACAGTTTTTTGTATTGCAAATTGTACACGCATACGCGCGCGCTCAGTTTGATGTCCTGCTTTAAACTTCCCATCGCGCTTTATGTGGATCTATCTGCCTCTAATCCGTACTTATTTGGATTTTTCTTTCGTGTTGCATAATCAATCCGTGGAGTTCCTTACCTATTTCTGCAAGCTTTTACTGGGCCTTTTTCTTTTAACGTGAAAACAGTGTAGTTATTACCTACTTAGTAGGTACCTAGGCTTATATTGCCCGTGATTTTATGCAAAAATGTGGAAATATTTTCTTAGATAATAACAGTTTACTCATAGGAAGTCTATTATTGTACGTCTTCACTATAATTAATAAAGCCACATATATGCATACCTATCAGTGTTGATGTGTGTTGCGATGCGACAGCTGATGGCGATCGGAGTCATAATACTTATTATTATGTTACAGTCAAAACTCTTATCCGTTCAAAACCCATTTAACTGGTAAAACAGTCAAAACCACATTTAACTGCAAAAACAGTCAACTAGTTTTGCCTAACTATCTTAGTCAAAAGTATTTTTGGTCCTCCTTCGCGAGTTTCTAGCTTCTGGCTTTACAAAAATACTCTTAGATTAGGACAGACAACATTTTGTTATTAACGATTCGATATAGTAGGTACATTCGACCAGCATGCATTTTTTATGAACTTAGTGACGATTTATTTCAGCGAAGAGTTTTGACTTGAATTTCAGTTAAAATCACTTTTAACCAACTTCTATAGTAAAGTAAGTAGTTTTGACTATAACATAATAATAATTATTATGTCATTTAATATGAAGACGTCAAATAGTTGCCTGGTAGAGATCGCTTTACAGCGATAAGGCCGCTAATTGTATGTTCTTCTTTTACATGTTTTTTGTGTCTTTTCTTTTTGCCGCTGGAACGGGCTCTGATTGGTCGCTTGTTGTGCCAGTTTCGTTGCAACTTGCAACACACCACAACACATACAAGTATCTGCGGCATATCTGTGTTACTATTGTACTTTTGTTCCTAAATCTGTTACTAATACAACACATGCACAATTTAATAGATTGCTTCGTCAAAGTATTTAGCTAAATTTTTAGTTAAAGTTAACCTTTAATAATAATATTATGATTGTTGCTTTAAGTTTGCGGCAAACTCAGGCGCACTATTAACGATTAATTAATACAAGTCCCGCAAATTGCTATTGCGCTGGAACCATGTCTCATTAACATCGACATGACGACATATTGACGTCATTTGACGTATATTTAAGTAAAAATATACCATCAGCTCGAAACTTCAGTCTTGTGCTGACGTAACTAAAATGGCGGCCACGCGCATTAGCAATTTGCGGGACTTAAACAATGAATGCAATGCCATACCTACAGTTTAAATAATATTTTGTGTTTCATTTTAGTAGACTAAAATTTATTAGTCGTTATCATCGATCTGTTAGGTTTTGATAACATTCACTTTGATACGAATTGAATTTTCCAAACATGGCATAAGTTCTAATAAGAACCCTATGATACGAATTGAATTTTCAAAACATGGCATAAGTTTTAATAAGAACCCTATGATACGAATTGAATTTTCGAAACATGGCATAAGTTTTTTTTTTTTTTTTTTTTTTAATAGATATAGCGAGCAAACGAGCAGGCGGGTCACCTGATGTTAAGTGATTACCGCCGCCCATGAACATTTGCAGCACCAGAGGAGCCGCCGATGAGTTGCCGCTTTTAGGAATTTGTTGGTCCGCCCCTTGAATAACCCCATGTTCCTAATCTAGTGGGAACACCGCCCAGTTCTAATAAGTACCTACTTCTAATATATTTTATGATAATAACTTCCGATAAAAAGACAAAATGTATTTTATTTTGTTATTTTTGTTTATTTATCAAAGAAAATAAATGTGCGCCTCAGTAGTCAGACTATAAAGCTTGTAATGTTTGTTAATATTAATATTATAATTATTATTATAAGAAAAATCATATTTTTATAAATAAGTACCCGTGACCAAGACGTTGATGGTTGTTGTATTTAAGAAAAAAGTCCTTCTAGATATTAGGACTGTAAGGCCGTGTTCAGACTTGTGTAATAATTTTGTAATGCGTTGTGTATTGTAATGCGAATTGTAAAGGCAGCCCTTATTCTTCGTGCATTCAATTCAAATGAGAACTGCAGGCACATTATATTATTTGTCCACGTAACCGACACAGGATACTTTATGGATCAACGTTATGAACATTGTAGTTTTATAAGTATAGTGCTCACTAATGCTACAAGCATAACGCATAACTGAGTAGCTTGCTGCGGTAGTTGAGCGAGAGGAGGTGAGATGACGTGACGCAAGAGCTCAGTAATTCGTGATCGATTCGTGTGTAACTTGTGACAACTGTCACCCTCCCGCACCGCTCCACTACCGCAGGAGCTTACTCAGTTATACGCTATACCTAAATCTACTTACAACTGAGATTGCATACAAAGTTACAACCCGTCGGAAATATCTGCACACCTCACTGGAATGCGCTTCCCCCCTCGCGCTTCTCCCGCAGCTTGCCCATTTTCGCCTATCCAGTACCCAAAGAGTATATAAACACTACGTTCTACCAGTACCACTGCCAGTACCAGTGCTAGTACCGTTGCCAACGCAAGCACGTTGCATGACGTCATTAGGCCAGGTTCTCAGATATTTCCGACGGGTATTACACGATATATTTTATTATCCGTTACACTCGTCTAAAACCGGCGTAAGAGAAAACTTTAGTGCCATAATTATAACAAAAATAGATTACTAGAAAAATGTATGGTGCGATTAATTTCCTTGATGAGAACTAGTCATAAAACTGTAATAAATTAATTAATTATATAAGAATTTATAGACGTAAGCTATTTATTTATTTTTTAAATAGGTATAAAAATTTCAATGAATATTATTACCTAATTAGTTGTTTTATTTTATTATTGAATACTATTATACGTCTACTAGTTTAGAAAAGAAAAGAACATAATTATTATCATTATTATTATTGAATAATGTTTAAGTACCTATGTATGTTATGTTGGATTTATATGCATGTACCTAAATGATAGCTACCTATGATGAATGGTATCTACTATTTAATTTGAAAGAAAAAATAAAAAACTAATAATATTTGGTACTTTTCAGCTAACGTAAACATGTTATTACAAAGTATTACTCATAGGTTCGTTTCACAAACAATCTCGATATTTTAGGAGATTTCTATATTTTGGTTGTATCTTAGATTTTAAGTTCAACGTTCCTTCCTTTGTTTTGTAAATAAATACAAAAAGAACGCTAAATGACAATAATTAGACTTGTAACTTTGTAAAGCGTTACATTTTGAGAGTTCAACAAGAAAACTGTGGAGAATTGTATTTATTTCATTAAAAATACTTAAAGAAATGTAAACTGACTGACAGGAGGAGGACAAATTAGAATGACCAAAGTCTTTATTAAAGTGTAAAAATAAATAATTAGACTACTTTTAGAATACTTATTAGAATACTTTTCCCAATACCTTCCTTCATAATATATTTCTTGGGATCTTAACCTATTATTTCATTTGTGTATTTAAAAGTATTCAGTGTCTAATAAAATTCAATTTATATGTAAGATTATCTATAAGAAATTTGTAAATTCTTGTTTATTAATAAATTATTATTATTTCCTCATGTAATATACGTAAGTGAATGTACTAATAATTAAAGTGCGCGTGTAATATATAATTGTTAAATGTTGCGGAGTTTTTAAGTGAAATGACGATTAAAATGATGTATATTTGTCTATTTTGCAAAACATGACGTTAAATAAAGAAGCTTTATAATAAAGACGTGACTGGTTTAATTTTGTCCAATCTAAATATATAAAATGAAAAGATGACTGACTGACTGACTGACTGATCTATTAACGCACAGCTCAAACTACTGGACGGGTCGGGCTGAAATTTGGCATGCAGATAGCCATTATGACGTAGGCATCCGCTAAGAAGGGATATTTGAAAATTCAACCTCTAAGGGAGTAAAATAGGGGTTGAAATTTATTTAATCCACGCGGACGAAGTCGCGACCATACGCTAGTCCAAACATAAAATCCAATTTATTTTGGAACACAGAATAAATTATAAATTATTAATGTTCAAGACTATTTCATACGTCTAATAAACCTGACATCATGTTATCTACTTTTCTGCTCCAACATTAGACAAGGTTTGGTCTATGGTTATTGAAACTTTAGTTCCTCTGACTACCTCACTTTCTGTTCCATTATCAGATACTGCTTAGCTTTACTCACTGATGTTAACCAAATTCATATAGAAACTAAATCGATGAACCAAAACACGACACATTTGCTACTCTTATATTAAAAGTTGTAGAGAAGTCGGATATTCGGCAGATTTTGCTCCAATGGTTAAATACCAAGGTATTAGTGAATGTAAATTCCAAAACGAAACATGAAGCGCAAAAGCCGATGTAACGCATATTCAGTTCTTAAAATACCTCTTGCGGCAGCGCGATCAGTTTATATTACCTACTTAAGTCTGAAGACCGTCTCATATACTATCCTCCAGTCACAAATACATTATATCTACCTAGGTCCTAGCAGTTGTTCTGTTTCCGTAATTCTTAACGGGCATCTTTGAGCCGGGTCAAGGCGAGAGCTACGGTTGGGAAGGCAGCAAGGAATAATACATTAACGTTAATTATGAATGACTAGGTCGCCGGGACGGCCTTGCGAGGCAGAAAATAAATTTTTAAATAACCCAGGCTAGGTAGCTACTGAAGAAATGCCTTTGATGAATAAAAACAGATGGGTAATGTATACCTTATTAGACACTAATTGTCCACTTTATAAGGCCGTAAATCTATATATATAAAAGGAAAAGGTTGACTGACTGACTGACTGACTGAATGACTGACTGACTGACTGACTGACTGATCTAACAACGCACAGCTCAAACTACTGGACGGATCGGGCTGAAATTTGGCATGCAGATAGCTATTATGACGTAGGCGTCCGCTAAGAAAGGATTTTGGAAAATTCAACCCCTATGGGGGTGAAATAGGGGTTTGAAATTTGTGTAGTCCACGCGGTCGAAGTCGCGAGCATAAGCTAGTCGAATATAAAAGCTTAAGTGGGACAAATAAGAATGACATAGAGATCTATTGTACCTACTTACCTAGGTACAATAGAAGTCTGTAGACATAGTAGTTCTACCAAACCTGTCATCTCCCAAAGCCATGATCCAAACAAATATCCAAACAAGCGTTCCTCTTAGTGTTGGGGACAATACGCAGAGAAACTTTCAGATATTATCAAATAACAAAGGTCTGACACGAGCTTCCTCTGTCTCTAATTGCAAAATATATAGCAACAGAGTAAAAAGTAAATTACCATAGTTTAGTAATAATTTTATTGAAAACCGATAGTCTTTGGTGCCTTCCCTAGAATAAGAGATAACCAATATTCTAGGAATGCCAGCACTGATTACCTACGTTCAGGATATTAATGAATGTCATCCGACATCCCAGCTGGTCGCAACGGCATCCCGATCATTTAACGTCTCTGTGTCGGAATGGGATTAATGCGACTGTCTGCGGTCGTATGCATTTCTATCTCAAAGTTACTAATTTAATTAAATTGCAAAATATATGCATAAGCCTCTATGTAAAGGACAATAGGATTTGGATATGAATTTATTGGAAGATCACCGCATTATAAAAGCCTAATCTACCATTATGTGATTAATGGCAATGATCACGATCAGCAATGAAGGGAGATCATTGAATTTTTATATACTAAAGTTCAGATATATCAACATCATCATCGCATGCCCTCTTCAAAACGTAGTTTGTAGGCCATCATGCGAAAAGCTTATCTATTTAAAGCCGCCTCTTTTAACTTTGGGCAACTAAGCCCTGTCCACCCACTTATATCGTCCAACCATATGCGTCTTTGGCGACCTGAAGCCCTTTTGCCATTAATTCAAAACTAATCTTGGAATTTAGAATTGGGCTCCTCTTTGTAAATGTCCAAAGAAAGCGAGCTTCCTTCGCATGATAGTGGACATAAGTTCTTGTCTTTGTGGACCATTTCCAGTGCCTTAGTGTTCGGTGTAAAGCTGTTTCAGGTTATCTTGAGCATTTTCCTGTAGATCCACATCTCAAAGCTGCAAGCGGTTATTTGCTTCCTTTTTATGAACCCAAGTTTTACAACCATGCTTAATGAATTAAGACCATTACATATTGAAAATAGGATTTGAGAATAAACTGCGGTAGGATCTGAAATCTGAGAGCCCACTACATTGTCTATATTATTCTAAGAAAACCCACCAGAACATTAATGGAAACGGGTCATGCCTCGTAAGCAATGAGGAATGATGTTAAGAGAGATAGAGAGTAGTAGCTTTAATCATGGAGGCTCAAGTTTAGATGGCGCGCTTCGTTGAATAAGTAGAGCTGGCTCACCCGCAAACCTAGAGGTGTCATCTCACTGTATGTACTTACGCTGTAGTAGTAACACACGAGTAGAATATCTACTCGTGTGGTAGTAAGTAACTATAGTTTACCTGAATTTTATGAAATACGGAAATAAAATTCCAAACTCGAATTCAAAACGGCGAATTTTGACGACCTCCCTGGCGCAGTGGTGAGCGCTGTGGTTCTTATTAGTGGAGGGTCCCGGGTTCGATTCCTGGCAGGGGGTTTGGAATTTTATAATTTCTAAATTTCTGGTCTGGTTCTGGTGGGAGGCTTCGGCCGGGGCTAGTTACCACCCTACCGGCAAAGCCGTGCCGCCAAGCGATTTAGCGTTCCGGGTACGATGCCGTGTAGAAACCAAAGGGGTATGGGTTTAATAAAAACTGGCCATACCCCTTTGGTTAGCCCGCTAATCATTTTAGACTGCATCATCACTTACCACCAGGTGAGATTGCAGTCAAGGGCTAACTTGGTATCTAAATAAAAAATAAAATAAAAAAAGTTAGCAACACTGTAGGTACTCTGTGAATATTCTATGTACATAGTAGGTACTCTGTGGTGATTACTAAGTACAATGTACATAGTATATTCGCAGAGTACAGTGTTGCTAACTTTGGTATTTCATTCATGAGATTCTGGTCTACCTATACGTAGTACATATTACATACTGAGATAACAATAGAAAAATAAAAATAATAGACCACGTACTTCATTGACGATCCGCTTCATTGTTATGCACGATGGGGATGGAAAATTGAAAAGAACATAGTTAATTCAGACGACAATCGACGAATCCTGCTCATTTTTATTCCGCGCCCATCTCTTTTTGTGAATGCTTCTAATTAATTACGTTACAGAGATGAAAGTAGGAATTTGTATCTATTAGATTTATAATGAAGGTTGCGGGGGCGGGTGAATGAGGAAGGCTGAGGGCCGAGTATGGTGGGTCGCGCTCTTGAAAAGGCTCCAGCAGTCATGGACGCATACAGGTTGATGATTAGGTTTATAATACGAATACAATGTAGGTACTAACCACCTTAGCACGCCAACGTTTTTTGACGACTATTTGTCAGCAGTCTGTATTTCATGAACCGTTAAATACGGTTCATGAAATACAGTTACAGTAGAGAGTTGAAATTACGTTATACATAACAACAATATATAAAAAAAAACAAAATAGCCGCCATGTAAATTAAAAAAATTAAAAAGTACATATCTTGTACGATAGTACGGAACCCTTCGAAGTGCGTGTCCGACTCGCATTTTTATCGTATCCTTATTATAAATGCTGAAAGTGTGTTTGTTTGTTGTTTATCCTTAATCACGTCGCAACGGTGCAACGGATTGACGTGATTTTTTTTCATGGGTATAGATAAAGACCAGAGAGTGACATAGGCTATATTTTTATCCCGAAGAATCAAGAGTTCCCACGGAATTTTTTAAAACCTTATTCCACGCTGGACGAAGTCGTGGGCATCAGCTAGTTTTTACTATAACTTCCACAGCTGAACATTGTATGTCTCTTGCAAGGATTTCTACAGAACCACGGTCTTGTCCCGCTTATACAGTGGATCCCAGGAACTCGTTTGAGATCATCCGCCAACGGCAACTAGTCTAGGGCTTGCTTAGTGAAATGTTTGAAAAACAATGAGTATGACCGGTATTCATCTGGTCACCAAGCCAGATAGTAGGCATTTCGACAATTTACCGTTCGTCACTGACTCGGAATGCTATAGACGCTCGAATTGCTAGCGAGCGCTTTGAATCTAACATGCGATGGATTGCTGAATAATTGGACGAATGTGATCGAGTTTGTATGAGAAAAACCGGCCAAGTGCGAGTCAGGCTCGCGCAATGAGGGTGCCCGTACTACAGTCGTATTTTTTCGACATTTTGCACGATAATTCAAAAACTATGATGCATAAAAATAAAGAAAAATCTGTTTAGAATGTACAGGTGAAGACCTTTCATATTATGATACCCCACTTGATATAGTCACTCACTTCGAAAGTTGAAAATACTAATCATTAGTCATGACCCACAATTTCATAATTTTTTTTGTGTGATCTAACCCTAAATTCACGGTTTTCAGATTTTTTCCTAAATGTCAGCTATGGATCTACCTACCTGCCAAATTTCACGATTCTAGGTCAACGGGAAGTACCCTGTAGGTTTTCTTGACAGACGGACAGACAGACAACAAAGTGATCCTATAAGGGTTCCGTTTTCCTTTTGAGGTACGGAACCCTAAAAATGGACCTATAGAATTATGTTCGAAATAATCTTCTTATCATCATAATCAACCCATTGCCGGCTCACTACTGAGCACCGAGTCTGTTTTCAAATGAGAAGGGGTTGGCCATAGTCTATACCACGCCGGCGCTGGCCAAGTGCGGATTGGCAGACTTCACTACGCCTTAGAACATTACGTCTAATTTTTGTACGCCATTGGAATCACACGTAGAACGCGATTTCAAAGAAACACTCTCATATCTATGGCCTACTATATAGATCACCAAACTAATTTTAAATAAGCTTTTATTGTATCTGATCGCAAGTTTTTCTATCAAATAAACAAAATCACGCAAAATAGTCCAGAGATCTCTCAGAAATCACCATAAAAACCATAGCTATGTATCCATAGGTATATCTACATAAAAAACGCACCTAACTTAGAACCTCTCCTTTTATGAAATTGTTTAAAAAAATTTCATGGTAGGTTCTATTTTACTTGGAAATACCTAACTAGGTAGCCCTCACGTAAGGGTGAGCTGGAGGGAACTTGTTCGTTGAACAATGAGAACAAAATGGGGTCATAACATACCCATAAGTTGTGAGTGGGTATGTTATTCAGTGATGGCAATTTAATCCCCACTCAAATCAGCCATGAAAAACAGCCCCGAAAAGCAAACATGCTTATAAACTTAGGGTGGCGTGAAATAGTGCCTGCTTTTCCATCACCCTAGTCTGTTAGAGCCTTTTTATATTATCCGATGTGATATCGTATATAAAACATCAGAGCGTGTTAGGAAACCTCATATGTTTAGTTATATAAATACGAGTATTATATGTTGTGAATTTCAAAGATTATCTTAAGATTTATTGTTCCAAAAAAAAAAACGATTAATAAAAATTATGGAACCGGCAGGATTCAAACCTCCATCTTTCTGGCTATCGTGTCCCAGAGCGCCTTTAAAACCGCTAGGCTACGAATTCGTTTTGCGTTTAAATACGTTTGATTTTACGCTGATCCAGGTAGAACGTAGGCTTAAAATTTAAAATTGTTGTATATTTCCATTAAATGATTAAAGATTTTTAGATGCAATTTTAGTATAGAATATTAACACATTAACACCATAAAATTTACACAAATGTCAGGAGGAACTCACATACAGCAGACACTACGTACTAATTTGTAATCTAAGTTTGTAAGGGATCGTTTTTAAATAGTTTACCAATACGACTTTTAAATTGGAGTCGTACTATGAGGGGTAGGTACTGAAAAGAATTCGTGTCGCATAGTATAAACCTCTCACACTGTTTATAACGCAAAGTGTGATTGATGTTGCTCTTATCTTGTCAGACAACGGACCCCCTACCTTGAAATATGGACCGACAATGCATATTCTCTGGAGTAGGTAACGATTGCGAGGCAAGTGTTCAAGGAAGGGGGTGAAAGATAAATGGTTTTCATACTGGCCTGAAGCCTGAGCTGCCAAAATGACGTATGCTTGGTGCATCTGCTAAGAGATATGTGGTTTATGAATTGAGATGGATGGCCTCGTTCATTTGCGTTCAGAGCTCATGTGGTATGTTGAATTAATTTTTTGAAGAGAAATGTTTTGGGGGGAGATCTAACGTTATAGAAAGTGAAAAGTTATGAACGCGGCAATAAAACATTTCTCATCGGCTGGGTAGTGTATCCATGTAACTGATATACTGAAGTAGGCGTGAAAAACCTAATTAATTTAATTAATTTAGTTGGGAACCAGAAAACAGATTTACGAGATTTGCAATCCGTACCCTTATATAAATGCGAAAGTGTGTTTGTTTGTTGGTTTGTTGGTTTTGTTGGTTTGTTGGTTTGTCCTTCAATCACGTCGCAACGACGACGGTGGGCAAACGGATTGACGTGATTTTTTGCATGGGGTATAGATAAAGACCTGGAGAGTGACATAGGCTACTTTTTATCCCGGAAAATCCAAGAGTTCCCACGGAATTTTTAAAAAACTAATTCCCACGCGGACGAAGTCGCGGGCGTCAACTAGTACATTATAAAGTCTAACCTAATTCTCAATCACTTATTATTATGAGAGAAATGCAACAGGCAGTGCATTTTATGTACAAAACTTCGCTTCTGTCGGTCGGCGGGGTACACATGACAGATATAATGAGTTTTAAAAACATAAACATTCACAAATGTTTAATATTTTTTGCTGCAAGCTCAGCGGACTTAACTGAATATCATAAAAACGTGGTTATTCCACTTCCCCATCGGCTGTCTTATTTGATCATACCCCTTTCACTCGCAATCAATGAGTGCCAATCTAATTAACCGTAGTGAGTCGATAGTAAATCAGGGATTAGATTAATTACGCAAAATGAGGAGCACAATCGATTTCCCCTCTCTGTATCGGCGGATCGTATTAACGGCTTTGATAGCATTCAATACATTAGAGATATGGATTATCATATTATTATTATAAACTATTACGATATACGGCCGGGATTTTGTTATGTACCTACTGAGTATTGCTTGGTTGGTATATGATATTTTTTCGTATTTTCTCTTTATTTCTTTATTAATTTGTAAACTTCTCGCAGCTGACTTAGTTTTTAACTTAGAATGAAAAACGTTTCTATCACACTAAATAAGTACGTTTAGAAAAAATAATATATAAAGTAACGTTACTTTAACTAGAAATATAGACGATTAAAAACAGTTAAGTATACCTAATCATGGCTTTAGAATAGGCTATCTAAAGGTCTAGAGACCTGCCCTAGAATTCTTTTTCAGCCTTGCCCAGACTCATAATCTCCAAGATCACGATATCTTTTTTGAAAATATACTTAAATAATTCTATTTCATTTATTTCATACTTATTTTACTGATTAAAAGCCTTCAGAGTTGGGACATAGATATTCAAGCGTAGTACATTCAGTAAATATTACCATAGAACCTTTTTAACACCGCGCCGCCATAATAGTAAATTTTAATCAAGTTAAAAGAACAGGAGATCTTCAGGTAAAGGATAATGTCTAGGCCAATCAGCGATCCCTTAGTCATAGTAGCTGTAGGCTTAGTAAGTGTGTTACACATTATGGTAGCTATGATAGATTTCGAGTAAGTATCGAAAACTTCAAGTGGAATAAACCTAAATTGCATTGAGCTCGTCTGTATAGGACTCCAAACGGAAACTTTGCAAAATATAAGTAGATCGGGATCATCGAATAAGAATCCACTGCCTCGAGAACTCTAGCATTGCCACTACCAGCGCGGTATGCAAGTGACCACAATGACGTCACAACGACGACGTGAAACATGCCAAGACACGACACTAACTTAGCGCGATAGTAAGCCTATTGCCTGCAGAACACTACCTGATTGATAAATAGGTACAAGCAAGGTATATAATAAGCCTCAAAGTGGGCCCTAGCTAGGTGCAAGAAACCGGTTAAGGACCCACCACCGGGAAAGCATGACTTTCCTTCGCCATACCTTTAAGGCGGCTGTACTGCCAGGCTCGTACCCTTGAGCCTTCTGCCAATCAATCCGCACACAAAGTTTTCGATATTCGAAATCTATCACCGTTCCGAGTTGTACATACTCGTACTAAGGGAATGAGTACGGGCACATTATCTCGATGATCCTTGAAAGAAAATAAAAATATGATTCCTTTGAGGCTCCTGGCTTCTCTCATTAGGTTAATTGGTCTACTTGCGCGGTAAAACGTTCTTATATAGCTTGTAAAACCGGCTATACCACGTATAATTGCTGGAAATATTGCTGAAAACAGCCCAGTTAAAATTTTAGTGTATTATTTGTATTTTTGTATGTTTGTAACGAATAAACTCAAAAACTACTGGACTGATTTCAAAAATTCTTTCACCATTAGAAAGTTATATCATTCCCGACTAACTATAAATGTGGCTATTTTTTCCCGAGTTACTATTGAGTGACTATTTTTTAATTAGAGATCCACACGAAAATTGTAATAAGCTACCCGTGCGAAGCCGGGGCGGGTCGCTAGTAGTTCATCTAAATATATAAAACGAAAGAGTGACTGACTGACTGATCTGACGACGCACAGCTCAAACTACTGGACTGATAGGGCTGTTTAGCATTCAGATAGCTATTATGACGTAGACGGATGTCTAAGAAAGGATTTTTGAAATTCGACCCCTAATGGCGCGTGGACTACACTTTCGTATAGGGGTTCGAAATTTGTGTAGTCCCGTGGACGAAGTCGCGGGCATAAGCTAGTAAAATATAAGGCGCTGTCCTGTTCATTCAACCTAGCAATCTTGTAATTTTTTGCTTCACGTAACTTTATCTCGAGGCTCAGATTTTTACACTACAGTATGGATGGATGCTACCAAATTAAATGGTTTATAGTTGACAACTTATCAATCTTGTTCATGTACGCTCCACTTGGGTATTGACTGACACACTGAAAATTGAAGAGACTTTTCCATACTTTTCCCGTAGCTTAGCTTATGGGTTTAGTATAAACTGCCATAACCCCTTCCAGGTTAGCCCGCTATCATCTTAGACGGCATCATCACTTACCATCAGGTGAGATTGCAGTCATGGGCTAACTTGTATCTGAATAAAAAAAAAAAAGCTTTTACACGACTGCCCAAAAAAGTGTTTTCCAGGGCTCATGTAAGTTGTATGTTTCTTTCTTCCACCATAACTTCTAATTACCTGAACAGAGTAGGATGTATCGTTAGAACACTTAGATCATCGAGGTTTGTCGACCTCTCTGGCGCTGTGGTTAGCGCTGTGGTCTTGTTAGTGGGAGGGCCTGGGTTCGATTCCCGGCAGGGGTTTGGAGTGTTCATGAACAAATATTTAGTTTTTTTTTTCAATTTTCAAAGTAAGATAACTATACCAAGTGGGATATCATATGAAAGAGCTTTACTTGTACATTCTAAAACAATTTTTTATTTATTTTTATGCATAATAGTATTTGATTTATCGTGCAAAATGTCGAAAAAATACGACTGTAGTACGGAACCCTCGGTGCGCGAGCCTGACTCTCACTTGGTTTTTTTTTGTAGCTAACAGCCACACTCAGAGTCGCTGCCTTAAGTAACGATTAAGCGACTCTGAGTGCGGTAGTAAGTAATTTTTATTTACGAGTAATATGTTTCACTAGCTTACGCTCGCGACTTCGTCCGCGTGGACTACACAAATTTCCATCCCTATTTCACCCCTTAGGGGATGAATTTTCAAAAATCCTTCTTAGCAGATGCCTACGTTAGAATAGCTATCTGCATGCCAAATTTCAGCCCGATCCGTCCAGTAGTTTGAGCTGAGCTTGATAGATCACTCAATCAGTCAGTCAGTCAGTCAGTCACCTTTTCCTTTTATATATGTTTCATATCAGTATCAACACTGTTCATTGTTCGGTATTTCAGCTGGCTTGCAATAAAAATAAAGGGAGCTAGCTTATTGAAATTGAAGGAGGCGTACTTCTGATGAAAATATGCTTCACTAAGATGCGAGAAGATTGAAAATGGAAAATAATCATTGCCAACTCGGACTCCGCGTTACAATCGATATTCTTATTCGTTTTTATGCTAGGCTCGTTCTACATCTCCGAAGTGATTAGCTACTGTACTTTATATTTATTAGTGCATAATATAATAGAAAATATAATATAATAGAATAACTATAGGGGTGGGAGCAATACCCGGTTTCCGGCGCAAGCGCCCGAACAGGAAATTGGTACCATTGCCCTTCTCCCGATCAACATCCGGTATGCGAACGCATTAATATCTAGATATTTTGTACTCATGTGGACCCTTGGAAATCTTATTATTATCATCTAAAACAATAACATAACATAACTACGAGTTACGAGTACCCAATCTCAAGTCATTAGAGAAAAGTAGTTAATACACATAGTCCGTAAAAAATGACTCTTCACGCGCCAATTTAACTCAACAACTGTCATGTAACAAATACGGTTCACCTTTAAAAATAAGGACTGAAACCTACCTACCTATACCTATTTTGACATAAAAAATTAAAATGGCGCGTGAGGAGTTCAATTTTACGCGTTATTATAATATACCTACTTAC
Organism: Maniola hyperantus; assembly: GCF_902806685.2. NCBI lineage: Eukaryota > Metazoa > Arthropoda > Insecta > Lepidoptera > Nymphalidae > Maniola > Maniola hyperantus. The sequence continues at coordinate 9,767,475 of NC_048550.1, forward strand.
TCGTCTGTTACTTCGCAATATTAATTCTTTGTTATAATAATAGGTAAAAATAATGCGTACAAAACCAGCCGAGTACGTTCCGTACTGCAGTCGTATTTTTTCGTCATTTTTCGCGATAAATCCAAAACTATAATGCATAAAAATAAATAAAAAACGTGTTTTAGAATGTATGTATGTATGTTCTTTACTGCGCCACAGAGCACAAATGACAGGTTACCAAAAAGTAATCTTAAAATGTAGGTACAATAAGGCGGTCTTATCACATCTATATAAGTTTTATCTACACTATAATATTATAAAGAGGAAAACTTTGTTTGTTTGTTTGTTTGTTTGTTTGTTTGTTTGTTTGTTTGTTTGTTTGTTTGGTTGTACTGAATAGGCTCAAAAACTACTGGACCGATTTTAAAAATTCTTTCACCATTCGAAAGCTACATTATCCACGAGTAACATAGGCTATATTTTATTTTGGAAAAAATAGGGTTCCGTAAGATATTTGGGTTTTTCGGACACAAGGTGTAAAAAATCAACCAGAAAAGTTACTTATTTTGCGTACGCTGCCTAAACTATAAAAGATAGAAACATAAAATGTTCTAATTAATTGTAGATCTTATAAATATCTACAAAAAAGTCCGCGACACACTATACCCATCTATGTCGAGTGAGGCACAGCAACCATTTTTTTATTTAAAAATCTTGAATTTTTTTTGGACTACATTTAAACGCGTTTATTTTACTCATGCTATTAATCCTTATCAAAATAAATGATTTCATCACTAAGAACAGTTTATGGAGATAATATTTGGTCTTTGAATGATTAAAATTGGACGTTTGGTTTTGAAGTTATGGCGAAATTAAAATATTACGATTTCTGCTGCACGGCCCGTTGTATTATATAAAGAGGTAATGTCGTTAAGTTTGTTTGTAGGGGGTAATCTTTAGAACTACTGAACCGATTTTAAAAATTCTTTCACCAGTAGAAAGCTACATTATTCCTGAGTGACATAGGCTATACGGGATCTTTAAAAACCTAAATCTACGCGGGCGAAGCCGCGGGGATCAGCTATATTATATAAAGAGGTAATGTCGTTAAGTTTGTTTGTAGGGGGTAATCTTTAGAACTACTGAACCGATTTTAAAAATTCTTTCACCAGTAGAAAGCTACATTATTCGTGAGTGACATAGGCTATACGGGATCTTTAAAAACCTAAATCTACGCGGGCGAAGCCGCGGGGATCAGCTAGTTTCTAATATAAATACTTTGTCAGCTTTAATAAATTTTTCAAACACATTTATTGTGACTGAAGTAAATACGTGAAATATTGTGAGCTATACTTATAAAAGGGGGATGAGCGTGAGTAAAAGGACGTGAATGCGAACATTGTAGTCCAGGAACTAACATTACAACTCATATCTCCTTCACATCACTTTATTTTTGTGCTAGCTGCTGCTCGCGACTTCATCCGCATGCTTTTTAAAAATCCCATGAGAACTCTTTGATTTTCCGTAAAACACGTCCACGTTAAACATCACATCGATCGTTGCTCCATTGCGACGTAATTTAAGGAAAACTTATAAAACAATAAATTAACAAACAAACACATTTTTGCAGTAATTATAATATGGGTAGGTACCTACTAGGTAGTACTAAAATGTTGAATTGATTCACTCACTCTGTCCGTGTGTCAATTCACTTTGTCCGTGCATGAACGGGAATCCCTTGTTATTCATGTGAAAAACGTGAACTGTTTAATATGTAATATGTTTTTTATTATTCAAAATAAAATAATGTTCTGTGTTATATAAAGGATAGAGAGTAAACTAATCGATTTGATTTTTTAAACAATTTTAATTAACCGGCAAAAATGTATAGAAAAACATTTTTCTACTTTTTAATTTCATTAATTTTTCGCTCTAAATTGACTGTTACTGTCTTTTTCGCTGGACACGTTGTGAACGCGATAGCACTTCTTCTAGAACTGTTAAATGAAACAAAAACGTATTTGTAACATATTTTGCTGCTTTCTCTTGGCCTATGCCGTTTCCATTTTTCAAATAACATGCTTGCAGTCTGATCCGGCGTATGTGACGTGCAGGATTTTATCCTAGCTTTTCCCTTGTCATAGTGTAACTCTTCAACTTTTGACGCAAACGTCCGAAGGAATTCGGATTTCCCAGCTCCTTGTGTTTGCTGTACACAATAAAATTTGACTTAGGTACCTTTATGTTATTGAACAAATATTCTGTAATGCTACTTTAAGTTTATTTTGTAGCAGTTCTCTTTTTTCTCGTTATTTTTAATCATACGCTATAAAAGGAACTACATTATAAAAGGAACCTGCAAAATTTCAGTCTTGTAGCATCAATAGTTAGGACTATGAGTGAGTCAGTCAAAAGACTTTTCTTTTTATTACCTATTTTGATAAGAATTAATATTTATGCCTCTTTTTCACCAAAGATTGCCTGGAGTTAGGTACTGCTAAGTACTAAAGACCACTATTCCGCTATAAACCCTAATCCTAAGCACAGATTAGATAGGTATTAAGTATTTTTAAATTACTTAATATACCAGTATTTATAATACCTGTCAAAATTTAGGTATATCAGTAATTAAGTAGTAAAATTTAACTCCTCTCGCGCCATTTACCTTTTTTTGACAAATTTTTATGTCAAAAGTACGGTTCACCTTTAAAATAAGGATATTTTAAAGGTGAACCGTACTTTTGACTTGATAGTTGACCCATAAAGCTAAAATGGCGCGTGAGAAGTCATTTTGTACGGACTATAGGTAGGTATATCAGCAATGTAAGTACATTTATAGCTACCACTAATATCTATAGTTGATGGCAGAAAACATTCAGAGAGTTACGCTTAAGCTGTGCAGCTTCGCTGGGTTGAGTGCGATAACACCCTTTTAGTATTATTGTCTGTACGTGGCATGAAATACGAATTCGCCAAGAGTGATAGAGTCATGCATAACACGATTTTTTCGTTGGATAACAATTTTCGCATCAAGCAAGAAAATAGGACGAAACAAAACTGGAAAATGCATTGACTTATATGTTACTTCGTATGGACAGGGTTATTGAACAAACAAAATGGCACCGACTCAGTGGTGCTTTAGCACCAATGCAACCTCAGTGACGTCTGGATTTCAAACGGGTCGTTCATTAGTATCTAAGAGGTGGCACTGATTTATTCGGTTCCTAAACCTTGAAAAAATTTGTTCGCTTGACCAATCTTGTCATTTATATCGATGGGAAAATTACAGATGACAAAGTTTTGCTCTTATCTCAAATTTTCACGGATCACGGCTTCAGTAGATACTGTGCCCAGTTGAAGATCGAAAGCTCGCATTGAACTTTCAAGAGGTGCATAGCTAATTCAAAATACAGATTCGTTGCAATGCAATATGCACCATACAACAATCTATTCTAAGTTTACTTGTTAATTATTAATTAAGTAGAACAGTTTTTATCCTACTTGGAATGTCGCTGAAAGTATCATGGCAACAATATTTTCTTTTATAAGTTAACTACATAGGTAGGTAATAGGTATAATAGAGCCTCAAAAGCTCAACCGACAACCGGTAAAGGAGTTGACTGAAAATCGAAAGGTCGACGGTTCAAACCCCGCCCGTTGCACTATTGTCGTACCTACTCCTAGCACAAGCCTGACGCTTAGTTGGAGAGGAAAGGGGAATATTAGTCATTTAACACGGCTAATATTCTTTTTTTTTAAATTGTTTAGATATTAGCTTGTCGGGTCTGGACGTCACTTTGTAAACCTTTTACTTACCTAGGTATACAAATTTTGCATATCCTTCGAATAGACTGAAGAGCCGAACGATGAAGAAAGCCACATAATTACTCGAACTTTAATCTAGGTCATATGTGACTTAAGTTTCTTAGGTGCAATACAATATCATGATACTGGTACGTGTAAAATAAGCTTTGCTTTTACAGCGGAGTGTTCCAAAGTTTCACACTTCAACGCGGAGTAATGCCTTCGGCTAAATTTGCACACTCGTTCACAGAGTGCAGAATTGTCTTCAACCAAAATTTCCATTTGCACTTCGTGTGCAACATGGAAGACATTATAATATGATGTAAGTTTACTTAGCTTCGTGAAAATGTAGCACACAAAAAGAATGAAAAATAATTTTAAACCAAACTGCTCTTATCAAGAAGTGAAGTACGAAAATGTCTCCTGGTAAGTAGATACATTATGCATTACCATATTATGAAGTCTTAACTGTGGCTACTTATCAGATTCCTAAAAAAAAAAAACCAGTTCCATTATTTATCTGCGAAGATCTTCTCCAAATTTATATTGGGACCACTTCAGAAGTATACCCATTCAAACAAAAAGTTTTTCTTCCTTCCAGGCGTCTTCGAGTAATCGGGGAACATACATAAAAATAAATGACAAAGATTCCGATGAATTGCCCTTTTTTGAAGTCGGTTAAAAATACCGTATCGCCAAGCAATATGACGCGAAAAACCCTTAAATCCAAGTTTTTTAATTCCTAACTAGATAAATAGGTATGATGTTCTCAATGCAACGCGGCATTTGTATAATAACCATACATTAATTATGCTATATCGATTTCAATATAATATTATTAATCGATGTTAATTGTGCCGATAAAGCTCTGAATGCTCATCTAAATCTACACTAGCGGCACGCTATGATGGCCGGTTTGACACATTACAATAGTGATGTGGAATGTCAATTTATTCTCGAACAAAAAACAATTAAGTTTTGTTTTTGTACCTGATTAAATAGGTTTAATAAAACAAAAATGTATATGTTTATTTAATTTATTTGAACGAACTGAATATTTGAACGAAAATGAATATACATACTTTATATGCACACAAGAAACATATGAATACAAAAGATACCGAAAAAGGTGCCACAAAAGGCCATAATTAATCAGATTCGTCCATACTACTATTTTCACTGTCGTCACTGCTATCATCACATACATTAATAATTATATGTTCGTTTTCTATAATATTATCTATTTTCACATCTCTTTCATAATCTTCCCTTATTAATTTAACAGTTCTATTCACAACCTTTTCCCAGTCTCCTTTAGTCACATGTTCACAAGCTTCTTCTAATAATTTTAGCATTTTTTTTGTGGTAAATGGGGGTTCTGTATTGTGTCTTGCAGCATATCCCTTAATTTGAGCCCACACCAACTCAATCGCATTATACTCACAATGGTAAGGCGGTAACCGTATAACTCTGTGCCCATGTTCTAATGCTATTTCGTCAATGACGTATCGGATCTTGGTTGGTTTGTTTTCTTTTAAAAGACGTACTAATTCCGCTTTTAACATATTCATGTTTGCATCTACGCCATTTTTACGAAGCCATGCGACGATATCAGCTTTCTTTTGGGATTGGGCAGGTGGCTTGTCAATTTGCATCGAGTGGTATGGGGCGTTGTCCATAATTATAATAGATGGTTCAGGGAGGCTACACAACATTGAGGTAAACCATTCAGTAAACTTTTCTCCATTCATGTCTTCATGATAGTCTCCAGTGGTTTTTGACGCAAAAGCCATGAGAGAACCTTCGACAAACCCGTTGATGGTTCCGGCGTGACAAATTATAAGTCGCGATCCTTTTCCTACAGGAACTTTGGAAGTAGATGCTGCTGTGTCATCGTTCCAAGAACGGCCTACAGTATGGTTAGCATTAAGCCATGTTTCATCCAAGAACACAACATTTTGCCAATTTTTGATTTCTTTCACTTGCCGTAAAAAAGTATACCTTGCCATCGCTATATCAAATCTTTCCATCAATATTTTGCGTTTGTTACATTTTTTGTATCGAAATCCAATGGTCTTCAAAATCTTCGTTAAAGAACTTTCCCCACCGAAGAATAATCCAGCTTCCTTCAGTGAATGCACCAACTTTTTTCTTGTTGGATACTCCTTCTGTAAATAGTAGCCGTAAACATGTCTTCGGATAGCATCGGCATCAAAGCTATCGATGCCTACGACTGGTTTTGCTCGTTTTCTCTTTTTTGGTGTGTGAAGTTTATTTTCTTCTGTGCCAGTCTCGCCATATTTTTTTTTAGTTATCCGTCTAACAGTTCGTTGTCCAATATTAAGCGCATCAGCTACGCGTTCAACCACTGACGTTATAGGTAAAATTGGCCCTCCATTTTGAGCTTCACGATCGAAATAGTTACGAAGGCGTATTAGGAACTCACGTGTCTGACTATTTAGAACAGTTCTCTGCGTACGTTCGGTCATATCGACGAAATCCACAACAAAGGGCTTGAACAGAGTCCAAATTAACGAGCAAGGGTCAACAGTAATGCAGTATCAATATTTGAAATCCAAAGCCAGGTCAAAACTATATCACAATCGCATTGCACTGACAGTTTATACTTTTCGAAGCAACGTCAATTCGAAACAGCTTTGTTTTGCATTGAGCATTGACGCGAGTTTGCCGGAGGTAGTAGTTGTGCTAGCCAGCGATCCTATGTGACGATCGTATTAGATTCCATTTTTAAAAATTTATTGATATTTTTTTGCGATTTCAGAGGTTTGTCCACATAGTGAAAATTGTTCATATTCACAAGTACATTCACCCCTTAAATGGTGCAAACTGATTTTTCTACACTTGTATACATTTAAGAAATCAATTTAATAAATAAATTTTGAGTCCTAAACCTAAAACTACATTCGATAAAATTTATGAATCTCTGCACATCACTATCGTCAATAAAGTAATACAATTATTTCCTTCAAAGTCGTTATCAATTAATACGGAACTTCATGAGCGGACAAACGTCAAACCGGCCATCATAGCGTGCCGCTAGTTTAGGCATTGTTAACTAAATTGGAACTAGTCAATTAAATCCAGCGTCGAATACCGATAGTGCAAAGTTTTGTTTAAGGATCGAAGTTCTGTGACACAGTTGTTCCGTTTCAGTGGATTGTAACGTCTATGGCAGACGGCTGATAGGCAATAATAGCTATTCCAGCAACAGCCAGTAATAATAAAACACAGGTCTCACAAAATATGGTCCTACAACAAGTCTTAATTAAGAAATTAAAACACGATTGCCCTTCGAAAAAAAATATTGGTAAAAAGTAAAAAAAATCACATTTGAAAATGGTGCCATACAGCGGCCACATAGAGTTTAAAAAAAAAATTATAGCCAGTGTCACTCGGGATGATGTAAAGATCCCTACTATGCGTCTTACATCCAAATCTGTGTAGGCATTTAGAAGTTATGGAGGAATAAAGAAACTCACATACATGCATCCTGAAAACACTTCCCTCCTTTTTTTTTTGGCAGTCCTATAAAAATCGGATAGGGATTGATCAACTTTCCCTGACTCAATCCTATTCATAATGGAGAGAAGGATAGAACATACGACTAAACTGTTGTACTTAGGTGGCATATAATCGAATACCGTTCCTCATCATCTAAAGTCGCCTATTGTCGGGAAAATCGGTCTTCGATTGAAACGGTTGTCTGCGTTGGTTCTAAAAGGAGTGTTGTCAGACTCGACAGCGTCCCAAATTTGTAGCTATTTTACATAATGTGGCTTGGAGGATGGTTGAGTTTTGAAGATAGTGTCATGCCGACGAGAATAGTGAATTTGCTAAATAAGAAAGAACTCGTGGTAAATAGAATTTGTTGTAATTATGTTGATGAGGAACAGATTCCTCAGTAACCTATGTTCATTTTGAAAAATCTTTAGTAGATAGTGTAGGCTTAGATAGGGCTGCCAGCCAGGTAACCTCCCAGTGCCTGGGTGCTACTGGTCCCTTTTGGATGCATCCGAAGAGAAGAGCAGTATTCAGGCCGGTGCACCCCGGTAACATGGCTAATAATCTCTTTTCGGGGATATTGTTGGCTAATGGCTAATGATGGCTGGCAGGGGGGAGGTTTCTTACTAAATACAAAATACAAAAATAATTACAATTTAAATTGAAATTAAAATTCCATGAGATACAATAATTTAAATATCTAAGTAAAAACTAGGTAGCTGCTTGGTTTTCCTTTCCATAGATCTGCAGTCAAGCAGTCAGAAGGACGTCCGGCACAGTGTCTTCCGGTACGTGGCCTCGACTTAAAAATGTATAATAAAACCATCTTTATTCAGTAGAATATAAAACAGAAAAAAATTTCAACGTCATAAATCGTGCCACTTTAAAGCAATTTAATGAATAAAACATAGAGCATGACAAAATATTTGTTGTACATTTCAGACCCTATATTTCTAGATAATAACCATGTATAAAATATTGCAGTAGTTTATTACTTTAAATTGCCATAGGCTAGGTAATATTACAAAGTCGTAAATCTACTCCGAGGAAGGCAACTCGCTTCTGTAATGGATATTTTTTTGTTCATTACTTATTTGACCACTACGAGTATATTATAAGGCTCAGGGTTTGCGTAGCAAAAATTGGCACTGGAACTCTGCCTTTCTGAGCTATTTCTTTCTTTTATTCTTAATAATTCGTACGATTGATTACACGATATTTTAGCGTAAGCCTATATGTTAATAATTAGCTTATTCTAGCTACTTCATCCGCGTGGACTAAACAAATTTTAAACTCCTATTTTACCCTCTTAGGGGTTGAAATTTCAAAAATCTTTTCTTAGCAGATGTCTACCTCATAATAGCTATTTGCATACCTAGCCAGTCCAGTGGTTGACAGATCCTCCTTTTAGATATACAGGATGTAACCAGAACGCAAGCAAAAATTAAACGTTATTGTTATACTACCTACTAAACACAATCCAATACCAATAACAATTTGCATCATTTCGTAGTTTTAGTGATTTAGTATTTTTCAAACCCGCAATGTATAGCGTGCAAAACTCGCGTCAATGACCCGCCTACAACGCGGCATTGACTCCGAGTGGCCTACTTACGCAACGTTTGTTGACCTCTAGCGTCAGTCAGATGTTTTATTTGCAATATATCGTGAACTTTTACCAAAATATAGGATTTTCTTAAAATATTTTATCGCGTTTTTTATGGTATCATCAGTACTATCACCTTTCTTCGTTTTTGCTAGCGTTCTAGTTACACCATGGATATAAAATAGATACTACGTAAATAAAATATATTCCCCCATCTAACTGATCTACCTCATCTCTACCTTCCTCGTCCCCCATGCCTCCTACCTTCCCCCATTATAGTTAACCTACATAGAAACATGTACGTATATTAATAACTTAAACCGAAGTACCGGCAGTCCGTCTCTTGTTTACGAAGCAAATATAAGCACCACTGGCTGAGCAGGAGAGATTGTCAATAACCATTCAACGTATTTTCGGTCTAATTCAATGGCACAGAAGAATTAATAACGGCACGTGTATATGCGTCTGCAACAGCGATATAAATGTTTCACTAGATGCGGCACTTCATAGTCACAACATGTTCCAAAGAACATCGGTGTCCGCACTCCTGTCAATCTTAATCATGCAGTCTGTTTGTAATAATTAAACTTGTGTGATAGCTCTAAATTATTATTTACTTTATATGTTTTTTGGGTAGGTACTCCGTACTTAGTACCTAGAGTCTGTTCTTATTTATTACCTAATGTTCGTTTGCTTTTGCCTTTGCCTGCGATTTCACCTGGTGGTAATTGATGATGCAGTCTAAAATGGAAGAATGGAATGGGCGGTCGCTGTCACTCCCTCAACATGAAAAGCGTTTCATTTTACTAGGATTTTTAAAGTTGCCGCAGACTGGGCCACCATAGATATTGACTAGCGGCCACTCGTGACCATGACCCAGCCGAGCTACTATAGTTCGCAACAGGTCGACATGGCAATCGGAATGGGGGAGCGCACACCTGTACAGCCCCCGCACTAACCCTGTGCGGGATAGCGCGGGTGACGTGCGGGTGGGCCGTTCCCCCGATTGCCATTTCGACCTGTCACGTACTATAGATGTGGTCACCAGTAGCTATAAGAACGTAAAACGCTGGACCGCCCAAAAATCCTGAATCCATGCAAAACATGTAGGTAGGTCTCCAGATCACCTGGAAGTTGGTAATAAAGTCAAGGTAGATAGGTATAGTACACAACAGGTCGAGATGGCAATCAGCGTATGAGGCGGGGGACGCTCCGCACACCCGCATGTCACCCGCGCTAGTCCGCACCGGGTTAATGCGGGTTCTGTGCGGGTGTGCGGGACTCCCCATCTCGATTGCCATGTTGACCTGTCGCGTACAGTAACCGGCAAGAATTATTGTACATATCGACCTTTAAAAAGAGATGGCGGAAACGTCACATATAGGTATGAGTGACAGAGACAGTGCTCTACAAATCCGAAATCTCATTATATAAAGGTCGATGTACTATATTTCTTGCCGGCTACTGTACTATATGTTGCCTAGCCAATGCAACGAAGGGAGAAAAGGTTGGGTCAACGGAATGAACCCTGGTGGTGGCCACAGGTCGACGCCACCGGGCGGTGGCCGAGTATGCGGGAGCTCTATTTGTTTCAATTTCACCGTTGCCTTGCCACGAATAGTCGATGTTGGTATTAGGTAGTGCAATTTCACACCGATTGACATGACTCATGAGTTCCATGAGTTTCTTAAATACGTTAGTCGTTTATGGAATTGATTTGTTGTAAAGAGCTATCGCAAAAGGAATCACCCCTATTGATGTTATGGGAAATAACAATACATATATATGTAAGTAATAATTCATTGATGATGTTGTGGAGAAATTATATTTCAAATGATTGTAATTGCCTTTCGTTTAAGTTAATTGCGTTTCGTTTCGTTTTCGATTACGTTAACGTAAATAGTTTTTAAAATATTTTTAAAGTTTTTACGGAACTGAGAAATTTTGCGAAAATGAGTAACTAGGTAGTAAATGAGTAACCTACTTACTCATATATATTTTTTTAATTGAAAATATTACAATAAAACATAAAGCTAGGCTTACCTAATTACTATATAAATCATGCCCGCGTGGAATGGTGCCAAGAATACTGGCTGCATTTCCGCGCTGGACAGCCAGGCTGATCCGTTGCGCAAAAAATGAGCCAGCCCTTCTGTCACCAGATGACATTTTATTTTATTTTATTTTATAAGTATTTCAAGTTTGTCAATAATAATTAAAATAATATGCTTTAAAAGATGTAAAAAAACAACACACACACACATCACAAGTAAAAGTAATTAAAATTAATATTTTAATGGCCTTAATCGTTACGAGATTTGTATATTAATCACATTTCATTTGGAAGTTCTAAGTTCTCTAGGTACGAAGCGAAGAAAATTATATGAAAAGTTATATTCTGAAATAACAAGTACTTAACTACGTACGCAAGGAATTATTATAAAATACTTCAATTTAATTTTACCTTAGCAAAGTAGGCCCACTAAAAATTAAGCAACCGGCAATAATCTGTAGGGCGATTGTCTAAAACCTGCATCAATCATTATTACAATCTCAATTGTTCTGATTGGCTGAATTTGTGCGATTCTTGTTGCAACAATGCATTGTGGCCAATAGTGAGCGAGCATTAACCAATCAGAGATGATTGCGATCGTGACATTCTAGCTGTCAAACAACCGCGGTAGAGCCACAGGACTCTTATCCTTTGTGACATTGGGGTAAAGCTCGTATTGATTAACCATTTATTCTGATTATAGTTAGAGATGTGTGCTTTTAAAAGATATATAGCCAATATAAATATTATTATGAAGATATTCATATACACTGGCAATAGTATTATTTCGAAGAGCAAATGTTTCATATAAACTGTTTTTTTTTGTGATATACGCAGACTCAAATAATTCAACAATAAACTATACTTATTAAAATAATAATAAAATCGGCAAGTACCTATAGAATATAGTACGAGTACATACCGGAGAGTAAAATTGTTGAGGTGAGAAGGACAAGTCCTAGAGTGACGAAACTTATGGCTACCCTAATTTAATACTAATCAAAAGCTAAGAGGGAATAAAGAAAAGAGCTCTAAAATCTTTTTGAGTGATTCGCGTTTACCATGATTGACATGAGAGGTGGGATTATAGGCGGATTTATAATTTGACGGAAAATTTTCGGATAATTTTATTAAAAGTACCTCTGTTTATTTATTAACTAGCGACCCGCCCCGGCTTCGCATGGGTGGCAGTGTAGATACTTATGTAGTGTCACTTCCATACTAATATTATAAATGCGACCACCGCCGCCTCCGTCTCGTTTTGTTGCGCGTAATATTTGTTAATTTTCGATGGAAGCTTGATTTCTTCCGACATTTTGTTCAAATATCGTCATATTTCAACAAATTAACACAAACCAATATTAAACTATACCTATAAACCTTCCTCTTGAATAACTCTATCTATTAGTGAAAACCGCATTAAAATCCGTTGCGTAGTTTAAAAGATCTACGCGTTCATACATACAGACAGCGGCAAGCGACTTTAATTTATACTACGTAGAGATAGAGATAGCAGCAGTGTTTATTCGAAAATTGAAGGAAATTTGTGTAGTAGGTTAGGTAGTAGTAAGTCGATATTGCTTTGAGTCCTGCAACCAAAGTTTATTTCTCCTTTATATAAATAAAATCAATATTAATCTATTTCATTAGGGTTCCGTACCTCAAAAGGAAAAACGGAACCCTTATAGGATCACTTTGTTGTCTGTCTGTCTGTCTGTCAGTCAAGAAACCTACATGGTACCTATACTTCCCGTTGACCTAGAATCATGAAATTTGGCAGGTAGGTAGATCTTATAGCTGACATTTGGGGAAAAATCTGAAAACTGTGAATTTAGAGTTAGATCACACAAAAAAAAATTAAATTTTGGTCATGAACTAATAATTAGTATTTTCAACTTTCGAAGGGAGATAACTATATCAAGTGGGCTATCATTATGAAAGGTCTTCACCTGTACATTCTAAAACAGATTTTATTTATTTTTATGCATCATAGTGTTTGAATTATCGTGCAAAATGTCGAAACAATACGACTGTAGTACGGAACCCTCATTGCGCGAGCCTGACTCGCACTTGGCCGGGTTTTTTTTTATTAAGTATTTATTAAAGTAACATACAAACAGGGAAATCGATCTAACTAAAATTACGTACGATTCGTAGTTACTAAGTAATGGTAAACATTCTTCCAATTCACATATTTTCTGCCTGGAACAAGGCAGTGTAATCATGTGTGTACATTCACTTTGATATAGGTAGGTAGTGTACATAATTATATTGTTTTCAAGCTACATGTTCATGTGATGGCTTAACAGTTAAGTAACACATGACTTAACGATGTGAAATTAACAGAATTTGTGACAATCATAATATTATTGTGTAATAGCTTTTCCTATAGACATATCGAAATTGTGGAACCGGGAACGGAAATCTCTAAAATAATAATTAAAGGAATTAAAGGAAGGATCTTCGATATGTATTTTTTTTTTTTAATTTATAGACTAGCGCTTGGCTGCAATCAGACTTGGGTGGCAAGTGATGACGCAGCCTAAGATGGAGCGCGCTTGCCTAGAAGATACCTATTCACTCTTGTCTTGAAGGTACCCATATTATAATTCGGTGGAAAAACTGATGCTGTAAGGGTGTTCCAAATCTTGGCGGTTCGAATTAGAAATGAGGAGGCAAATCGCTTCGTACGTATCCGGGGAGTTTCGACTACGTACGCGTGCAGACCTTGGAAGAAAGGTGAAGGAGGAACCAGGCTGAAAAGTTTAAAATGTATTTAATTATTCTTTTAGAAATTTCCGTGTACTTACTCTTTAATAAAAATGCATACTAATATTATAAATGCGAAAGTGTGTCTGTCTGTCTGTCTGCTAGCTTTTCACGGCCCTACAGTTTAAAATATTTTGATTTTGATGAAGTACAGAGTTTAGCATACATCCCGGGGAAGGACATATCATAACAAGGATTATCCCGGAAAAAATCACACCGTGTCACAGTGGATGAAGTCGCGGGCATCATCTAGTTAGAAATAAGTAGGTAGGTACTAAACTTATAAGCTATCTTCGAAAAAGAAGCAGGCATAACAAAATCAAAGAAAAAATAGCCTAATTATTACGGCAGTTTAAAGTTTTTCAATTGTGCAAATAACGATAAAAGAAAGATAAAAAAGTTGACTGCGTAATAGAAATAAAATTTTGCACCTGACAATTTTATAAAGCGTAGTGTAGAAAATAGCTTTCTTTGTATCTGCAAATTGTACAAAGAGTTTATGTAGAGACAGTGAAAGGAACAAGATGTCTTAGACCAACACTTGTGGAGGGAACTACATGTGCGATTACTGATTAGGCACGCGTTGATGTGGAGAAGGCACTCGCGCCTATTGAATATTGCTCGAAGCAATTGATAATAGTGCTTATTTAGTTAAACACTCCACTCTGCTCTACTACCCATAATCTAAATCATTAGATTGAACCCGATATGGTTTGGAACGCCCTGACTACTAGAAAGATAATAGTATTCAAGCGTTATTATTCTTGTTTTTTCATGTATAAGGCATTATAATTACAAGGAAAACAAAATACAAGTATAAATACAGTCAGGAGTAATAATATCTTGAAAGAGTAAAGGCCTTCTGTTGAGGATATTTTCCAAGCAAACTAAGGCAGGTTCCGAGTACGTAGTATTCAGAAGCACTCGTGCGTTTCTATTATCTACACATTTCCCAAGGTGAGAGGAAATCTTGGGATTTTCCGAGGCGTTATGGCAACTTGATGGTAAGTAATGATGCAGTCTAAGATGGGAATGCACTAAGCTGAAAGAGATATTGCAGTTTATACATAGATCCTTAGTAAGGAGTGACGATTTTTATTAACATTTACTCTATTCAAAATAATAACAAAATCAGTCATTAAAATAATTAAGAATAGGAAAGCATAAAGGGATACTTAATTATTATTGGGCTGTATAAGAGCCTTCGCACACAATATTAACTTTTTTGCATGTACTTTACTTTCAGAAATATAATTACAGACGCGACTAAAATGAGTGACCATGGATAAGTTTTCAAAACATGATACTTATGTTATAAGTATAAATAAATATCAGTATTTGTGTTTTCGTATTCACATAATATCTGGGGTGTAATAATTGCTACTCTGACTTTAAGGAATAATAGTATTATGTATTAATAATTAAGTAACTGAATAAGCCCACTACGTAGACGGACGACATTGGGCGAGACGCAATGTGCCGCTGGATTCAGGCGGCGCAAGACCGTGGACCTAGAATCCTGAAATTTAGTAGGTAGGTAGGTCTTATAGCACAAGTAAACGATTAAATCCGAAAACCGTGAATTTGTGGTTACATCGCTCAAAAAAAATTAAAATGTGTTCATGAACAAATAAAATTGGTATTTTCAATTTTCAAAGTAAGGTAACTATACTATACTATATCGTGCAAAATGACGAAAAAATACGACCGTAATACGGAACCTGACTCGCACTTGGTCGGTTTTTTTAGTTCTCCATGGTTACTTCTCCTATAGCTATGTAAAATATTTCACTTTAGTATTAGGTTAGGAAAATGGGATAAATTATGGTAAGCCCAGATAAGGGTATGTTTAAATGGGCTTACGTTTGGGTCTAATGTAGACCCAAATATAATTTTTCCAACAATACCTTTAACCAATATGATATTTTAGATTCAAGCTTTAGTTATTTTCTTGGTTTTGATTTTAGTTTAGCAAAATATTATACGAAACGCTTTTTAAATTAACTAAAATTAAACCATTGTCAATTTTTATGGGAAGTAGGTAAGGTAAACACAGAAAAATCCAGCGTATTTTTATTAAGATACTAGATGATGCCCGCGACTTCGTCCGCGTGGATTTAGGTTTTTTAAAAATCCCGTGGGAATTCTTTAATTTTCCGGGATAAAAAGTAGCCATGTCCTTCCCCGGGATGTAAGCTAACTGTGTACGAATTAATTTCATTAGAATTGGTTAAACTGTTGGGCCGTGAAAAACCAGCAGGCAGACAGACAGACGGACAGACAAACACACTTTCGCATTAAAATATTAGTATGGATAAGTAAGCTAATCGACTACCCACTACTGCCGACAAAATTACGCTAACAAGGAAATCTCAATAATTAAGCATTTTAGTGCCGAGAGAAAGTAGAGACTTTATGCCTCGTATTTAGTAAATATTAAACAAGCTTAAAAAATAGTCTAAGAGACATCATGAGTGACATCATAAAGGTCTTACCAGAACGCTAGCAGAAACGAAGACAGGTGATATTACTGATGATTACTGATATGATCCCACAAAAAAACGCGAAAAAAAAAAAAAAAAACCTATATTTTGCAAAAGTGCACGATATATTGCAAATAAAACATCTGACCGACGCTAGAGGTCAACAAACGTTGCGCCGCTCGTAGTTAATGCCACGTCGTAGGTGGGGCATTGACCCGAATTTTGCACGCTATACATTGCTGGTTTGAAAAATGCTTAATCACCAAAACTACAAAATGAGGAAAATGGTTACTTATTGGTATTGGATTGTGTTTAGGTAGTATAACAAGAACGCTAAGTTTTTGCTAGCGTTCTGGTAACATAAACAAATAGGTACATACTTTATTTCTATTATACCTACAAATTTAAAACATCTACTAATTAAGTTTGCTACAATAACTAGGACGTAGTGGCAGTTTGCTCTTGTATACTACGCGTGAAACAAAGCGTTGTTATCTCACCCCAGACACTTCTACTTGTCCACTTGACATACTTTAGTTCTCTCTCTATTACTTTTGTTTAAAAATATGTACTATTTAACCAGAGGAAATACGGTCGGTCAGTAGGTTAACAACTTATAAATAAAACTAGCTTATGCTCGCGACTTCGTCCGCGTGGACTACACAAATTTCAAGCCCCTATTTCACCCCCTTAGGGGTAGAATTTTCAAAAATCCTTCCTTAGTGGATGCCTACGTCACAATAGCTATCTGCATGCCAAATTTCAGCCCAATCCGTCCAGTAGTTTGAGCTGTGCGTTGATAGATCAGTCAGTCAATCAGTCAGTCAGTCAGTCAGTCAGTCACCGTTTCCTTTTATATATTTAGATAAGTAGGTACTTACTGCTGCTGGTTTATCTTGAATCCATATCTTGCTTGCGACGACCAAAGCCAGCACCAGACTTTTAGACCTGAGCATTGTCTAAACTATGAATTCGCAATGTGACTCTGCCAGAAACTGAACCAAGGACTTTTAAGACAACAATTTCAGTGAGAGCCTATAAGTATTTATCTATAGAAAACTCAAATTTTACTATAGAAGTCTACGCTACGCTTTTGGAAGTTTTTCTATACACTTCATCATCATCATCATCATCATGATCATCGCATCGCCGGCTCACTACAGAGCACGGGTCTTCTCTCGAAGTGAGAATTGGGTCATAGTCTACCATGCGGGTCAAGTGTGGATTGGCAGACTTCACATACCTTTAGAACATTATGGAGAACTCTCAGGAATGCAGGTTTCCTCACGATATTTTCCTTCACCGTTTAAGCAAGTGATATTTAATTACTTAAAACGCACATAACTCCGAAAAGTTTGAGGTGCGTGCCCAGGAACGAACCCCCGACCTCCGATTAGGAGGCGGACGTCCTAACCACTAGGCTATCACAGCTTATATATTATAACACAACTATACCTACACTTACTTAACACTAAAGGTTCGTACGCACCTGAGCGGCGCGGCGCGGCGCTTCAGTCCGACTGCAGAACGCGTCACCTCAGGCCGCTCGACGGTGCCTACCGCACTACAACTTCAGTACGCGGCACCTCGCGTCACTTGCGCGTCACTTTTATACCCGTTCACGTACGAGCGCGAAGCGCCGTGCCGCGCCGCTGGGTATGTCGCACTAGCGTCACTGCACTGCGCGTCGCTTCGCTGCGCTTCAAAATATTCTCTCCAGCCGTGCCGCGCGGCAACGCGCGGTGAAGCGCTGTGCAGCGCCGCTCTAGTGCGATATGCGCCATACAAAATGATAGAAATGATATTTTGACGCTCTGTGCCGCGACGTGCAGCTCGCTGAAGCGCCGCGCCGCGCCGCTCAGGTGCGTACGAACCTTAAAGAATATCTAAAAGGAATAAAAGGAAAAGGAAGCAATGGCGTGAAAGCGCATATTAGCATTTTCGTAATAACAAAACGCTCCGTTTAGGGCAACCAATCACATATATCAGGCAATAAATCAACAATTTAGCGGCGCAATTTCCATAATTCACACAATATCGAGTTACTTGGGCGAGAATAAAGAAAAATCCAATTTCCGTAGCTTGCATCACGGAAGGGACGCGAGTTGGCCCCGAAGAGGGCCCGTGCACAATGGGGCACACTTGTATCCGCAATCAGCATCCATCACCTCTTTTACATAAAATAGCTTCCTAGAAATAGAATAAAATTTTATTTTATTGATAATACACTTATTTATTTAAATTACTAGATAATGCCCGCAACTTCGCGTTTATTCAAGTTTTTTTAAAACCCGTGTGAACTCTTTGATTTTTCGGTATAAAAAATATCCTATGTCTGTCTCCGGGATACAAGCTATCGCTGTACTCAATTTCTACAAAATCAGTTTAACGGATGAGCTGTGAAAATATAACAGAGAGGTAGATAGATATACAGACAAACAGACAGAGAAATAGACAAGCACACTTTCGCATGTGTATAATATTAGTAGAGATTATTTAAAAATCAATTGTGACATTGCAGTTATTGAAAGTCGAATTTAGAATACGGATTGGCGTAAAGTATTTTAATTTAAAATAATTAAAATGCCCAAGAGCTCGAGCGTTTTTTAAAGAACTCTCAGAAAGGGTTATTGAGTCTATCGGGAATTTAAGAGCTGGCAGCTACCTTGGCCAAAGAATAATTACTTTGGCGATTAAAAGGGACAATGCTCATTTTTTTTTTGGTGATTAAAAGATCTGCTGTTAATCCATTATATTATCCCTGAATAAATACAAATAGTAGTTAGAAACATAAATAGTGTTAGGTCTGATACTAATTATGCAGTTAATAGCACTTTCAAAGTGCTAAATACAATATTATCTCAGGATAGACCGGTCGCAACTCGCAATCATCAATAATTAAGTTAATTAGCTTAAAAGCTCCCGGTCACTAAAGCATAGTATAATAGACTAGGTAAAACGTTTTAATAGATGTCTGGCTCGGCTTGAAATTTTAGTGCTAAAATTGTTTAGGTCTACACTGGTGCGCTAGGTAGGTATTTCACACTTGTATACCTAATATTAGCGGTGCTACTATTTTTTTTTGTTTCTTAGCTATTTGGTGTTAATTTCTTCCCCCAGTATGAACGTGACCCGAGTTAGGTGTTTCGGATATGAACGATTATTCAGGGGAACAATAATAATGGGGTAATAAATTATGATTGATGAATACCCAAAGATACCTCGCGAGCACTCCTATCACAATCAAAATATTTGCTTTTCCACCCCTCTCTAGGTGATTAACTCGCTTATATTCCAAGTGCAGTTGGACGTAAAACAGCTTATTTATTTTCCTACTAGCTGATGCCCGCGACTTCGTACGCGTGGATTTAGGTTTTTAAAAATCCCGTGGGACCTCCCTGGTAGTGATTCTTCTTGCAATGTTCTGAATACTAATGAAACCCGTGTTAAATCGCACTGAGGAATTTAGGTGCGTATGCGTACCATTTTTTTTCCGGAATTAATCCTGTTACTAAGTAATAGGGAAGAAATGAAAATGGATTGTATTCTATTTTCTATGTATTATGGGTTAAGAGTTTAGTTTATACCAAGCTATTATACTGATCTAAATCGATTTGCAGTTACGAAAAATAAGTTTTTTGCCCGTCACCTGTTTGACTTTCGAGTGACAAAAGCGTTATGAAGTCTCGTGGGAATTAATGGCCTTTTACATTAAGGTTAAGTGCCATTTTAGCTTATGTGTATTTGCCAAAAGTTGAACACTTTCATTTTGGTAATTTTTATTATTTCAGTAGATTTTCTTTTCGGTCAAATATGGAGACTCCATTTGTGTCAGTACCTCAATTTTCCTTCCGAGGAGAAAAGTCTACTAAGAAAATTAACCCCAAAATGGGGTCCTGGACTGTAGTCATAAAATGATTTGATTTTTTGTATAGTGGTAGTTTATGGGGCTAGAATTCATTATTCCAGAGAATAATTTAAAAAATCATGACTTATAAAGCCCACGTGTCGGGTTTGCTTAGGCAACCATAGCGGTTCTTCATGCTTCATCCTTACCTTCTGATTTAAGATTTTTTTGCAACTAAGTACTCTTTGGGACCAGTGCAAAGCCGGGAGTACTTAGTCATTGATAAAATTTTGATAAAAAGGCTTTAATGCTTCTACAATACAATAAAAGCGATGAATAATATTTCACTTGATTGTAAGGTTTAATAGAAATTGCATCCTTTATTCTGCGCTACGCCCGAACGGCACCTAATGCGACTCATAAATCATCTCTTCAACAAATACGCGGTTTCTCTTGAAATAACGCCCGACGTAATAATGGTATGCTTTGATGGGGTAATTCGGAATATTGCTGCAAAAGCAATGTAGAATTTGGATTTATTTCATACGTTGTGGAGCAAGCAAGATCCGAGTTCGGTTCGAGTATTTTACGGACTCTGATCGGATGAGTGCGTAACCGCTCTGAAGTGTTAAAGAAAAATCTGATTGAAATTACTTTGCGGGGTATCTATATAAAATTACACCGCAAGATTCCGGCAAAGTTTCACTCCACAAAGTGCAGTTCGGAGCAGTTTTATTATGATAATAAAAAGCGAACGGCGCATCCTGTTGGTAGCTCAGAGAGATGTCATTGCTAGAGTGTGCAGCGTTCCGCAAAACGGCTTCTGACTAGTGTGTAAAAAAATGCGCTTTTTATTATTCTCTCTCTCTCTCCGGTCGTTCCATCATTGCTGACGATCATAGTCCTAGCAAACTTCCCTCGAATGGATTATCTGTTTCCACCGGCTTGTGTTGGTGGTCATTTTCACTATATTGGTCTGACCACCTAGTTGGTGAGCGACCTCTCGCTCTTTTGCCCTCCGTGTTGCCAGTCACTATTAGCTTTTCTAAGCTGTCACCCCCCGCCGTCAGATGTGGCCGAAATATGAGAGCAGTAGTTGGTAACATAATATGGAGGAGAGTCGAGCAGTGATTCCGAGTTGCGAAAGAAAGGTAGAAGGGTAAAATCACATCCAAATCGAATAGTGCCGGAGTCCTATTGTCTAGAAACCTCTTTCTCAAAGCAATAATAATGTTCCCGCCTTGTTGTCCTACCATTACTGCCGTGGTCTAACTTAGCCTGCTGGATGAGATTTGCTGCTCCATGAAATATCCCTAATACATCTCTAGCTGTATTTAGCGGCGATATTTTGCTATGGTTTTCCTCGAATAAGTTTGGTAATTAAAAGTTGCTCGTTAGCAGCGACACTTGTTTTAAAGCGTGACAATTTCCAGTGATGCTTCGAGTTGTCATACAGTTTGTTTGTTCACACTGACCTCTACCAAGTACCAATATAAGTATGCTGGACTTGTGATTGCCGAAATGTTTTTAAAACAACTTGATTTTTACCATATTGGCGCCGTTAGCAGCTGTGAGCGTACTCGGAACTTAATATTAGTGATGTAACATCTGTTAGCATAGTCTCAACACGAAGACAATTGACACCGTGTAAACTTTGATTCCCGGTACGCTCAGTGCGGCGCTTCGAATCAGTACATAAAATAACTGTCATTTTGTAATATAGGACACGTCTTCCAGCGTACTTGTATATGTCCATTCCAGTGTTTGTTCATTATAAAAAAACAGGATACGTGTCAGTCACTGTTGTTTAATTTATCTTTTTTGTTCATCTGTTTCATCGTGATTTTATCTACAGAGTTTGGTTTTTAGGATTCCGCATAACTCTTGGATACACCTCAACGACGACATCTAAGTGCGGAAAAGAAACTCAGAACAAAGAAGAAGCAGTCTTGGATAGGTAAAAAAAATGAGATCACTTTGGTTTTACATCAAATTTTCATACATAACTACCTAACCTACCTACAGAAAAATTGTACCACATTTCCAGCAGTATCGATACACTACAAATATTACGTAACAGAGAAATAAAGAACAGATTTATCACACAAATAGCCTTTAAATCATTCATTTCGTAGCCATGCATCATCTGTATATGGATAGTCGATTACACTAGAGCAAACCCGCGGGCGAAATTGTTTATAATATTAAAATAGAATTGCATTGCCTTTGATGATGATATTGTTTTGTCATACATGAATTACTTTATAGTTATTAGTTGCACCTTATATTATATTATTTAAAAAAACCCCGGGGAAACTATTTGATTTGCCAAACTAAATAGTAGCAAATGTCTGTCTCTGGAATGCAAGATGATGAGATGTGTTTTCGCATTTGTAATTATTATGAATGGATTTTTTGATGCAATCCTTGAAAAATTTATTCTAGGAATTATTTGAAACCAATTATATTGAGCTTATAATACCTACAACGCAAGCAAAAAAGCAAACCTAAGATTTTTATTTTTAAATCAAGTTAAAGAGAAATGTGTTATTTTAAGCAAATAGAATATGTTCTGCGTAGTTTGTTGAGCTGAAAGTGGGGATTGGGATGCGTCCGGGAAATTCATTTCCGGTCACGTCCCGACTTTTGTCGGCTTGACTTAAGACCCGATAAAATTTTCCAAGTTTTCTATTATCGGCAGGAAAAACCGAAAGCGTGTAATGCTAAAGAAATCTGGAAAAGTTAATTAAGTCTATTACGAAGCATTACGAATTTTGTTCTAATATAGGTAGGTACACTAGTCCGAGATCGTAGTGTCAGTGCTTCAACCTAATGTGAGCTTAGCTTATGAGACGAGCGTCTTTTAGTAGGGATGGGCAAACGTCTTACGCCTTTACTAATTTAACACGAAAGAGCTATGCTCAGAGTTTCTTTAAGTCAAAACACAAATTAGTATATCCGTAGAAGATCCTATGTTAGATAGACGTTGGGGACAGTCCCATCTCCCAGCCTATATCAAGATGCTGGAATGATGACCTGGCACCGCCGGAAAGAGCAGCGTTGGCAGAGCCGTCACTAGGTGGTTAGATAGGGAGTCGCTGGGTTTAGGAAACAAAAATTATTCAACCTCAAGTTATTAACTTTTGTTTTTTAACGATCACTCTTGGACGAATACTTTTATTTATAAAACGATCGCTTGTGGCCGTCAAGACACTTCCTAGAATCTTTCAGATTCTGCATAACAGTGATTGTAATCGATATGTTACTTCGAAACAGTATTTTTTTTCGGAGAAATGAAACGATTAAATTTATAAAGATAAAAAAATACCATTCTACGAAATAATTAAAATAATCTCTAGCATTGAAAGTTCTAGTAAATTAAGTGCCCTTACTGTTTGATACTCCACAAGATTTGGGTCAACGTTTACTTAGTTCACACAATCATTTGGTATAGGTACGTTTTCGCAACTAAACCACTGAACCCTCATCATTTTCATAAAATGTGGTGTGAATCCTAAATCTCAAGGGATACGAAAATTATTTGCAGCTTCCCGAAGAACCCCAGCCTATTTTCGTATTTGATTTTTACGTGGTGCGTAATAAAAATATGACTAACCCTGCAGTCAAGCGATAACTGCCTGCGGAAACATAAAACCTGTATGGGGTGTATTCAGGGTGTACTCGCGAGGCATTCGCAAGAAGGGCGTGTGAGCAATACCAGGATGTTTACTTTCCGGCCTCGCTAGATAAATGGCTTTTGAACGAGGATTTTGGTTGATATAGCGAGCGATACAGATCTTTTACACGCAAAGGAATTTACCAGAATTTACCCT
This sequence comes from Maniola hyperantus, assembly GCF_902806685.2. Taxonomy (NCBI): domain Eukaryota; kingdom Metazoa; phylum Arthropoda; class Insecta; order Lepidoptera; family Nymphalidae; genus Maniola; species Maniola hyperantus. The sequence continues at coordinate 9,791,371 of NC_048550.1, forward strand.
TTGCGATATTCAGGTGTTTGCTTGTGTTAAACTGTAATAAAGATGAATTTATTGTATGTATTCGTAACTCGAACGAATAAGTAGGTAGAGTTTTGGATAAAAAAACTTTGTAAAATTATTTTACTTAAATCGAATTACTTAGATACTCTCTAACTTTCTCTATAAAAATAAGTACTTAATTGTATTTATGATTACTTAGTTGATACTTCGTCTACTCGGTGCTCTTTGATTTTCTAGGATAAAATGTAACAAATCGTACTAAAATAATTCATAAAGGTCTAAACGAAGTGGATGGGCCGTGAAAGGTAACAGACAGTTACTAACTTTCGAGTATATTTTCAAATAATCTACAGTGAAAAGTAGGATTAGTCAAGTCAAACTGAAACGTAGAAAATATTAGTTAATCTTGAAAATTTTGAAAATATTATAACCTGTGACACAGATTAACCAGACTACTAGCACTTTTACTTAGTATCTTTGCTACTTTTTTGTGCCCAGCTTCAATGACGTTTTGTTGAAGCCGTACTCAAAAGCTGGTGAATTTCAAAATCAACAAATGCACGGAAACAATAAACATGTTGGGTTGAAAAAAATGACAAGCGAATTAACTTTTAACCCGCGATAGAACCCTTCCACGGCGCAATGATAAACGGGACGTTTATTGCTTGTTTATGAGCCAACTCTTTACCAAAACAGACAATGATGTTGAGCTTTTATACGAGCTCATGTTTCCTCCGCGGAAAGTGTTATATGACGGATGATCGTTAGCATAATATTATAGGCATTAGGTATATTAGACAGATATTTTATACAAATTCATGTTATTATATGCAAACTCAAGAGAGTTAAACGTGGAAATGATTGAAATATGTTCAAATGTGTATGGATGTGTTCATAGCTTTTTATGATGTGCCTGGTTGAAATTAAATGACAAGAGTTGATATACCTACTTAAGACCAATCTACGTATGATTCTATATATTCAGGATTCACATCAATGCCAGAGGGAGGTGTTCCAGAAGACTAGACCAAAGATAAGTGCCAACACAGGCATGATATTAAAAGTGAAAACATTGTTTTAGTTGCCAGGTTATAATAAATCCATTAGAATATTGTAAATGGGTAAGTGTGTCTGTTTGTTTGTTTCCCGGCATATCCACTTAGTAGACGAGGTCGCGGGCATTATCAAGTGAACTATAACAGAAGAAAATTCAAAAGTTCAGTAGCTTACCCCTAGGTATCTCTATTTTCTAGCGGATTACTATAATAGGATTCAATCTGATTCAACCCTCAGGCACCCTGCATTTTCTCGCTACAAATATTATTAAATTTTTCCAAAATTGTATTCAGCAACTTGTACAGACAGATACAATTGTAAAAGCCCGTGTCTAAATTGAAAGTTCAGTGCTTTTGGTATGCACTAATTTATAGTGGGCGAGCATTCATATGCATGCGAGCGATAGCGGAATGTGGACAGAGTTTTCATATATAAAACTTTTGGCATTCATTTCGTGTTGTTTTTGCGAACCTCTCTATTAAATTTCACTGAAACATAAAATGGATTGAAATGGTTCATAATCGTATTACGCTGACCATTATAAATTTTAAATTTTTTGTAGAGCAATATTTAATATTTGAAATGGTCAGTTTAATTCGATTAAGTATTTAAGTATTTTGAAATTTGATTCATGTTATCGCTTTGGCATTAACTACGCTTTACAGCGGTTACACACTCATCGATCCGAGTCCGTGAAAATACGTTCCTGTTTGTTTTGTATGGTAGTTTATCTCTATATAAAAAAATGAATCGCTGAATGTGTTGCTGATCGCAAATCTTGAGAACAGCTGGACCGATTTCGCTAATTCTTTATTCATAATATTCCTTGAAGTACGAGGATGGTTCTTACGGAGAGAATTTTTTAAAAGAAATCCTGAAAAAGAATCGATTGTTAGGCGGTACAAAGTTCGCCGGGGCAGCTAGTGAGTCATAAAAATATCTACGACATATTTTATGTTATAGATATTTTTTATATCCGTTCACGGATTCGGATCGGATGAGTGCGTGATCGCTCTAACTCACACGCGGTATCTCTATGACTTTTCGGCTTCAGCACCCAAGGGACTAGATTAGCTTTATTCATCTAAGGCTTATTCATTTGTACTGTGGCAGATGTCAGAAACTATCGCGTCGCCTCGAAGTGGCGTACAGTACGCAGCAGAAAATAATGTACATCTGTCTCTGTCACTCATTCTTATATGACATTTTTTCGGTCTCAACGACAGAGACAATGCTCTACAAATCCGCATCTCCTTCTAAAGGTCGATGTACATTATTTTCTGCCACGTACTGCAAGGTACTTGTTTGATTCTCCTACATTGTTCCTTTACAAAATTGAAAGGCTTTGTACAAAGTTACACTTACATGCAACCATAATATAAAACTTGTAATTAAAAGTGAATATATCGTATGACCCAAATAGAAAAAAACCCATTTCAAAACTCATGTTAATTTTCAGTGGTCGAGCTACATTCTGATGCATATGAGCGAAAGAGGAAATGAAAAAGGACTTTTCCGGTATTGAAAACTTTTGCATTCATTGCTTGTTGTTTTTGAAGGCTTTGTAAATTTTACGGAAACAAGAAATGAATTTATTTGAGGTTTTCATTTTCATTTATTACGTTCGAAAAGTCATTGAATAAATGTGATGGTTTTCATTTGATTGCGTTTTATTTTTTACCTCAAAAGGAAACCCCCTTATGGGATCACTTTGTTGTCTGTCTGTCTGTCCGTCTGTCTGTCTGTCCGTCTGTCTGTCTGTCCGTCTGTCTGTCTGTCCGTCTGTCTGTCTGTCAAGAAACCTACAGGGTACTTCCCGTTGACCTAGAATCGTGAAATTTGGCAGGTAGGTAGGTCTTATAGCTGGAATTAGGGGAAAAATCTGAAAACCGTGAATTTGTGGTTACATTACACAAAAAAAATTAAATTGTGGTCATAAACTAATAATTAGTATTTTCAATTTTCGAAGTAAGATCAAGTGGGGTATCATAATATGAAAAGTCTTCACTTGTACATTCTAAAACAGATTTTTATTTATTTTTATGCATCATAGTTTTGAATTATCGTGCAAAATGTCGAAAAATACGACTGTTGTACGGAACCCTCGTTGTGCGAGCCTGACTCGCACTTGGCCGATTTTTCACGGACTTAGCGGTAGAAGTATAAAATAACTAGTGAAGTGCGTGTCGGACTACGGATAAAGGTGCGTTTTCACTGTAGTGGAGTTGAGCGTTTTCAACCAATCAAACTGAGAGATGACGTGATAAAGTTTTCACGTCATAGAAAATGGCATTTGCACGCTACATATTTTATTTATATCTATTCAATTCTTCTGAAATTGTAAAACAGTAAATTGCACAGAGAGATAAGTTATTGTAAAAATCCGACGGTCAAGTGCGAGTCGGATGGAGACGAACGGTTCCATACCATCGTACAAGAAATTACATGGTATTACTGGGGTTTTCCTTTACTTGTGCTATAAGACATTGTTACCTGCCAAATCACATGATACTGGGTCAACGAGAAGTACCTATCCCATAGGTTTTGATTCCCATGACAGGTCTTGACAGGCAGAAACACAGCCAGACAGACAACGAAGTGATCCTATAATACCTTTATTTTCTGGAGATACAGAACCCTAAAAAGAGCCAATCGATTTACTTTAAAACAAAATAAAGGTTCGTAATGAAGTTGGCTTCAAAAACAAGTTAATCAAACCTAATAAAACTTGATGCATAAAGTTGTGGGATTATAATCCGTAAGTCAAAGAGCGCGGTATCTTAGACCGGTAATGACGTTGCGATAAGATCGAGGGGGTCGACTTATCTCAGACCGCCAGATTGAATCCAGATAGGAACTGCCCGTAACATTAACTAATGACACTCCGGAGATGCGAAACGGACCGATAGCAGAGCGCGAGATCGTTTTACTTCGTTTTAATATGTAGTAACTAGCTTGTGCCCGCGATTTCGTACGCGTAGATTTTACAAATTGCAACCCCCTATTTTACCCAATTAGACTTTGAATTCACAAAAATACTTTCTTAGCGGATGTCTACGTCATAACTCATAATAGTCATCTGCAGCCCGATCCGTCCAGTTGATTGAGCTGTGCGTTAATAGATCTGTCAGTCAGCTTTTCCTTTTGTATATATAGTATGTGACATTAATGATACAGAGCTTTAGATAATAAACAATTAGCATTAATGCTCAGAGGCTCTACTGACCGTTCACTATAACTTGTCCCTTGCCGTCATGTTGGCACCATTGCTGTTCACACAATAATAAATTCGAAATGTAAAGGAATAAAGAAAAAGCAATGGTGCCAACTTGACGGCAAGGGACAACTTATAGTAATAAGTGAACGGTCTGTTGTTGACTTTTTGACGAGGTACGTTGAGATTATTGTTGGGAAACCAAGAGTGCAACTTTCCAAGTTAACGTTAATCATCCATCATATGGCGATGTCAAATTACAACATTTTTCCATCGCTTTCCAGTCTAAATCGCAATCGCTATACCGCCTCATGAGAATGCAAATTTCTACTGAAAAGAATAGTAGGTACTTATTACTACCAATATTAAGTACCTACCTACTTCAAAAGCAATTAACACAACTGAGGTCATTTCATCCTAGCTTTGGAACAAACGTGACATTGTTTGGAAACTGTGTTATCGGGATTTCGTTCCAACATCAACACGATGTGATGTTGGTTTTAATCACTCAATCCCCAATTTTATGTCAGGATTCATGTGCATTTAATCTACAGTGCACTCAGTTGAATTGCCGAGTGTTATCGTGCGTGCGTTCACATATTGATTCCGTATATCTGTTATTATGTGGGTACGCGACTTTAATTGCGATTATTTTGTCTGTGAACTTACCTTTACTAGGTGTTTTTATACATTTTAGAGAAACGATAAGTGCAGTCCCGAAACATGATTGCTAACCAAAGTGCTAAAATTCGCTTTTCGAAGTACGCTTGGCTTACTTGTCTTAAATACCTACTATAAAGACGATAAACAGAAATTATATACGTTCTTACTTATAATTTATCTACCATATATTTCTGAGTACAACCTAAAGTAAAATATTGAGTCAATTATTTACCTACCTAGTTTGTGATTTCTCAGCAATATAAAATCTGTATGATAAACATTCGCAGTCAAGAAAAACGAGGAAAAGAAATCCTAAAAAATAGCTTCAACGTTTTCAGTTATCCCAATAGATACGAAGCTTGCAAAAATAGGTGTTTACAAAAAAAAGAAAAATAAGGCGCAAAATGGGAGTGAAAGGAAAACAGCCATTTAATTTCCGGAGTAAATACGATGTCACAGTAAAAGTGGAAATTGACGAATCGGCGAGCTCCAAACTAGCCGAACGAAAAACATTTTACTTTTACAAGTCATTCCGGAAATCTATTTACTTTCAAGAACAATATTCGCTCCTGATTGGAATTAATTTTGAATTTTTCTTAAAAAGTATAGGTCATAAAAAAATAGTGTGGCTAATGGGACCATATTCTAAAGCACATAAGTAAAGTACCTACTGTTCTGTGTCCAGGAGTTTTCATGTTCAAAACGTAAACCTTGAGCAAAATAGTACATTCTCTGTCGCAAAAGCAAGCTCAGGCAAAAGTGCTCCGCTCTACCTATAAAGTTTAAAAAGCCATTTTAACCATAGCTCATAATTATTAAAATTTTGTAAATAAATAAATAAGTAGGTATATTCGTTATCTTCGCGTTCGTGCATCATTCATCTAATTAAGTTGAAATTTTGCACAAACATTGTTGGGACTTCCTGTTTCAGACGCGTACCTACCTACTATTGATAAAAATGTGTTGCATTGCATGTCTTTTTTTAAAGAATATTAGCCAAGTTAATCGCTGACTAATATTCCCCTTTCCCCTCAAATTAAGCGTAAAGCTTGTGCTAGGAGTAGGTACGACAATAGTGCAATGGGTGGGATTTGAACCGGCGACCTTTCGGTTTTCAGTCCGCTCCTTTGCCCGTTGACCTATCGAGGCTCTGCGGGCATTTGTTAGTTTTTAATGTTAAGTTTTGCCAGAAACAAATTGTCGTGTTAAGCCGGCTGTTGTACGCTCTGAAACTCACATGTATCAATACAATGAAACCACAAGAGTCCAGTGAAACTGGATTAAACGTTCCATTGTAGCGCAGCGATAAATTCTCTAGCTCAAACGCTTCGGTAGCTTACCCGTTCTTACTGTTCTTAACTTCTCTTTTTTATGCAAATATTTTTTTACTATAGAGCCTTCTAGACGCACGATATTATCATAGTTTTTGAATTATCCTGCAAGATGTCGAAAAAATACGACTGTAGTACGGAACCCTCATTGCGCGAGCTTGACTCGCACTATGCCGGTTTTTTTGTTTAGACTTTTGCGTGTCTCTGAGGTAAAATTTAAGATTTACGGAATGAATTCTGGTAAAAGTCCAAAATTAACGATTATCTTATCACAGAACAGTTTTCAGACTTTTACCACTAGACCTGATGTGAATCCTAGGCATCTGATTACTCCATAATCTTAGAATTTACGTTCGATCTTTTACAATACAAGTAGGTTCTATTTATAAAAACTTTGAAAGGATTTCGTGCTTAAAAAATATGGACCAATAGGTATAATCGCATCTCAACGAAGAAAATAAACTGTATTAAAAAGTATACTCGTAATATTCTAAGTTCAAGGAAATTGTTGCTTATACGGAAAATTACATAAAGAGGAATAAAATGAAATATCAAACATCAAAATATTCTGAATGACAACTTTAATTATTATTTCCAAGAATCAACTTTTGGTGGAAGTTCAATAAATACCTAAGTAAGATATTTTTTATTATGAAGAGAGAGATATTTATGTCCCCGGGTTTCTTCATTGACAACCTTTCACGGAAATTTATAATGGTTCCTTCCATTAAACGAAGTGGCTGTCTGGGAGATGACACACTTGTAGGAAAATAATAAGACCATCTTCTGCACGCTATGTGTGTATAGGCAACGTTTTCAAAGTTATATTTTCCTTATAGGTACACCGTTCGATTTTTCGATTATGATTTAATTTAAGTACCGTACTTACCTAAAACATATAAGTATTTTTTGTCCAATTTATATTTACCTTAAAGTTAAATTTGTTAAATGCAAATAGCAAATCATTTTCTTAATAAATTAAGTAAATATATCTTTTTATCTGGGTTAAGAGTTATTTATTAATTTATTGTTATTTTTCATCTACCATAATTATTGTAGTTACGAAGTAATAATTAAATTAAGTTACATTGGAAATATTTACCTCTAAACAGAGATTTCTTCTAGCTTCCCATTCAGATTTCAGTTACATGGGTTTGAAGATTCGTATGTAAATCCTTGAATTCATTTAACTTTGAAAGTAAATATTTTCACGAAATCTGATAAACCACAGATGCACATATTCCTGAAACGTATCTACAAAATGACATTGAGTTTGATTCGTTAATATTCAAATGAGAGCTACAGGTAGGTACTATGTTTGTTTAGATGGTTTAGAACCAACTACGAATATAGGTAAAAAAGTTGTGTAACTGAAAACAAAATACTTAATATGTATAGTATGTCACAGGTCGAGATGGCAATCGGCGTATGAGGCGGAGGGACGCACACCCGCACGTCACCTGCGCTATCCCACACCGGGTTAGCACGGGGGCTAATACCCCACTTACCAGTATCCATCTTAAAATAAAAATAAATAAAAAAAGCCTTTATTCTAATACGTTACAAATAATTTAAAAAAAATAAATTATAATAAATATCCATCTTCATTACATTTTTAAACAAAACAAAATTACGGCAGTACTTTTAAGCCGTAGCTTAACAGTATCCAGAGGGCAAAACATAGACCATTGTTCGTTTTGAAACTCATGTGTGGAAACACAATTAAATCACGAGAGCCCAGCGAAATTGGATTAAGCGTTCTATTGTTGCTAAGTGATAAATTCTCCATTCAGGCAAGTAAACTAAGTATTGCGCTGTTCAGGGCTGGACTGCAAGCACTTTGCTGGCTTAACTCCGATCCACGTATTGTTTTTCATTTTAACCCTTTTGTTTCAACCCAGTTGAAAAGACTTCGTTTACAGTTTAACACTTTAAAAACAAAACGTTCTGTTAGAAAATTACAGAATTCTTTCATCGAAAACATTTTTATTTGCCCTTTTACCATATCAAGACCTATTGTAAAGATTTTTAGGTTTACAGTAGTAAACTTATTGAGTTATATATTACTTCGTATGGACAGGGCCATTGAACAAACAATATGGCACCGACTCAGTGGTGCTTTAGCACCAATGTAACCTCAGTGACGTCTGGATTTCAAACGGGTCGTTCATTAGTAGGTATCTAAGAGGTGGTGCTGATTTATTTGGTTCCAAAACCGTGAAATATTTTGTTTGCTTGGGCATATTATCTTGTCATTTATATCGATGAGTAAAAAGGATTTATTAAGAGTAAACTAGTTGGTCAGGGATAAAATCCGAAATTAGGGAATTGCAGAACAAAAGTGACTAAATAACTGTGCAAGCTGAAGTGGCAATGGGCAGTTTATGCCTGTCGCAGAACCGACGGCCGATGGGGCAGGCGTGTTCTGGAGTGGAGACCACGTACCAGTAATCGCAGTGTCGGATTATCTTCAGACCGCTGTATCGATGACCTGAGATGACAGTGAAGCGGGTGGACGAGAAAGGCGAAGGACTGTGTTTGATACCGCTCTCTTGAAAAGGCCTATATCCAGCTGCAGACCCATACATGCTTATGGATTGGATTGGAAACTACAATTGTACCTAGTTGGTGGTTGGAGAAGATATACCTACTCAAGAGCGAGATTAGCGATGTTTTATTAACTTTAGGGTCAGTGAAATCCAGAAGAATTTCAAATCACGCGCATAACTGGATCGATTGCGACAAAACTTTTGCAGTTCTAGTTTCTTCAAAACTACACTAACTTTGATGAAAATACTTTTACTGAACCTGAGATAGAAGTTCATTCGAATTTCGTAAAAGCAAAAATCCTAGTAACCAATATAGCTCAACGAGTTGCGAAGCGAATTGGCAATGGGCGGGGCACATATTTCGGGGAACCGGTAAATGTTGGAATTACAGGACGCTGGAATGGCAACCACCCTGCTAGGTGAACTAGTATTATATCTATGAGGTCGACGGACGACGTCTAAAGGAACGATAGTAGATATCCTAGTGGTTAAAATGTCTGTATTCTACTTGGGGGGACAGATGTTGGAATCCGGGTACGACGTATCACTTGCTATAACGTTGAAGGAAAGCAACATGAGAAAACCCTGTACTCTCGATTGCGGTAGAATGACGGCTACAATATCGCGATCGCAATCACCTCTGATTGGTTAACGCTCGCTCAATATTGGCTACAATGCATTCTTGCAACAAGAGTATCATAAGTGCAGCCAATCACAGCAATTGCGATTGTAATAATGATTGATGTAAATTTGGCGGGATTGGCCTACTGCATGCCTGAGAGATCGCCATAACGTCTCAAAGGTGTGTGAATCCGCACTTAGCCAGCGTGGTGGACTTTGTCTAAACCCTTCTCATTCTGAGAGGCGACCCGTGCTCAGTAGTGAGCCGGCGAAGGGTTGATAGGATATCACAAGAGTCTCTTTAAACTTGACGTGATGCAGGTTGTGAATAAATCATGAGTTTCCAATTTAGCGTGAAAGCATTTTACTATAAAAGCTGGATCGAATTGTTTATGTGTGAATCGTAATGCCGTCCGATTTCCACTATGATTTAATTAAACTCGAAATCTGTGTAATGGGTTCAGTTAATTTTTAGTCGACGTTGATTAACGTTGATAAAATAATTGATTATTATAGTAACCTAGTCGTTTCCTGCAACTTTGTTTATGTGGAATTTCTGTTAAAATATTTTCACGCAGGAAAAAATAGACGTTGTCGCTCTCTCTGAAATTTACGAGTGTTACATTCTGTCAAGCTCGGTTCAGCGGTTACCTACACTGTGAAATGGTTAGGATAATAAACAACCACACGACGTTTCACTTGTCGTTTGTCGTTTGTCGCTTGATGTTCCAGTGGCAGTACATTTTGACACAAAATCGGTCGCCGACAAGTGTGAATTAGCTTCATAAATATCTGATTTAAATCCGGGCCCGACAAACGACTAGTGGGAACGGGGGGTAACAACTAACAGTGCGTGTTGTCAATGATGACATATGGGTCTAGACATAGTCATAGTCATAGCTCAGAATCACTCAGCGGGCGACGGAGAGAGCTATGCTTTGAGTTTTTATACGTGGTCGAATCAGTAATGAGGAGATCTTAGAAGAACCAGAGTAACCAAAGTTGCTGAAGCGAAAATGCTGAAATAGCAATGGGCACATGGTTCGAAAAACAGTGGTTGGGATCCCGGGGTACTCAAACGGCGACCTAGCACGGGAAAGCGAAGCGTTGGAAAACCCCACACTAGGTGGACAGACGACATCAAATGAGTTGCAGGGAGCCGCTGGGTTCAGGCGGGGCGCAAGACCGTGGCGTGTGAAAGTTCCTCCAAGAGAGAGTCCAGCGGTGGACGTCTATCAGTTGACGATGACATAAGTACATCCTATACGGTGTTAAATTCAAAATAAACTTTCGAGTTATTAGACAATCCAACTGGAGTTGCTAAGTTTAGATCTGTCCACAACTAAACGCAGTGCCGGTTGGACGGTGGATAAGTTTGTTAAGTCTAAGTAAAACTTGGGTTTAGCGGCATTTTCGGTTTGGAGTTTATTTAAAGTTTTATGGTCCATCATTTTTATGAAATGGAAACATACTAGAAATTGTAAGTTTATTTACTTCTTATCGAAAATCTATTTAACATGCATAATTAATAAAGTTTCACGCAGCGTCGACACCACATCAAATAGCCTTTCAAACGGCACTGGTGGGCAAACAAACAGAACGGATGCATGTTAAATAATGTTTTCCGAACGGGTTAAATTCAAATTGGAAACGTTTAACTCCACGCCCTCGTAAAATACAGCCTGCATTTGTTACCTCAAGTTAGATGAATTCATTTTCGTTAGTTGACATCTGAGACATTTGTTGTCATAGATCCCTACTTGCGAGTCATACTATAATAAATGCGAAAATGTTGGATTGTTCGTTAATCGGGCTACAAAGGATCGACGTGATTTTTTGCATAGATCTTTGAGGAAAGGCTATTTATCCCGGAAAATCAAAGAGTTAAGTACCACGGGATTTTAAAAATACCTAATCTACTAAACGATTTAAGTTTAAAATTGTTCAACTCTTTATACCTACTATGCCTTCAAGGCATATGGGCATACGTAAACTCTACACTACTATAAATAGGTACTCGGGTACCACACACGTCGGTAACACACATACAATCCTTTCATACGGCCGAAGGCATAATATGAGGTATTTTTGGTCAGCGAGTAAATAATAAATACCCAGAAGGGTTCCCCCTGATGGATCGAGCGTCTCCGTCGTCCGTCATATTGAGGCCTACGAATTGTGACACAAATTCCACTTTTTTCATTTGACCTGATATTTTCGGTAGTACGTACCTACGGTTTTATTTTCTTTGAGGTATTTTTTCCAGTAGGTACGGGTTTCAGGTGAAAATGATTTTCCGGCGTACGAAATATCGAGTTGAAATTCCTCGAATATAGAACGATGCAACTGATAAAATAACCACTTCTAAACATTTAGTTTTCTTGGAATCCGTAATTTCCTAGCTTTTATTTAGCATGCTATAGCCTAAATTTATAAACTGTAGTGGAAGGTGCCTTTATTTAGCTACGGCAGATACCTACAGCTAAGTTTCCCGTCCGGCTTCAAATCAGGAAAAACTATTATTGGCGAGGCATACCCACGGTATACATCCACACTAATATTTTTTTTTTTTTTTTTTATAAAAAAAAAAATAATAATAATAATAATAATAAAAACTAATATTATAAATGTGAAAGTGTGTCTGTCTGTCTGTGTGCTAACTTATCATGACCCATCCGTTTAACCAATTTTGTAGAAAAGTACAAAACTTGTATCCCAGACATACATAGGCTTTTCTTACAAAATCAAAGAGTTCCCACGGGATTTAAAAACCTAAGTTCACGCCGCTGAAGTAGTAGGCTTCGTCTATTTGATAAGAGATAAGTTGCATCCCAGAAACGGATATAAGATACTTTTTATCCCGAAAAATCTGAGAGTTCCCACGGGTTTTTAATATAAGAAAATACGCGGACAAAATCGTGGGCATCCTCTAGTTTGTACATAAAAGGAAAAAGTGACTGACATATCAACGTAGAGCTCAAATCGCTAGGTCTAGAAACTTAAGATTAGGTAGGTATGCTTGACTATGCACTTCGATAGGATTTTAATAAACCCCATACGAAATTTTAACATCTAGGTAACAAAGTTCGTCTAAATTTAAGCAAACAAAGTCGCAGGAAAAAGCTAGTCAATCAATAAAACAAGAATCTTCAATAAACATTTTTTTTATAAATTAAAAAAAAAAATTTGGTTTTTCAAAATTAATCCTCTATTTCTTTTTCAAATTGGGTTAGTAAGATAAACAAACCTCGGAAAAATACGAGGTCGAAGAGAATATCAAATTATTCCATAAAATAATTTCTCCTAAAATTTTCGTTAAAGTTTTATGTATCCTCACAATGTGAAGCGAAGAATTTTTAACTCAGGAATTTCAGTTAGCGGAATGTGAAATGCGCCAGAAAATTTCTTTTACTACAAGAAAATTCCTGTACGAAGGTTAGTAAAGTTTAACTTTATAAACTTGCGGTTTTATGTCTATTAGGTCCCATTATAACTTAGCGGTTTACGGTATTATGGCTGCGAGTTCAAACTTTTGTCAGGAAAAATACTTCATTGAATTACTTTCGTATTTTCTCTACCACAGGCTACGGTATAGCCAGCTTGGATTAGCTTTTTCCTGCGACTCGTTTGATGTCATCTGTCCACCTAGGGGGGGAGGGGAGGGGGGGCACTACGCAGTCTGCGCTTATCGGTATGAGGTTGTCATACCAACACCTTGGGGCTCCAACGTCGATCGGTTCTTTGCTATGGTTCTTTGTAACTATCATGTGTCTTGCCCATTGTCACTTCAGCTGTGCAACCCGTTGAGCTATGTCAACCCTGTTTCTACGGCTCTCCTTATTTCTGATTTGATCCCTCCAAGTCTCCTTCCATCGCCCGCTGAGTGGCATAATTTATAAAAGTTCTTAACTACTACCAGAGCTTATTTTGTATTTGGATAAAATAAGAATGGAATACCTATTCGTCCGTAATGGTGCGCTTACATGGGCAATTTTTAAGCAATTGTTGCACGCAATACGTATGGATCAATCTGCAGCAATCTGGAACAATTATTTTGCTGATTAGCTATTGCTGGGTATTGCAGTAAATTGCTTCATGTGGTCGTGACGTCATAATTGACTAACCTGCCTGGAATCGAGAAATTTTAATTGCCCGTGTAAGCGTACCTTAACAAGATGAAATGAGTGTTCGTTTATATTACACACCAAGATATTTTACATTTTCATGTCATGGTCTTTTCATTAGCTGTGCAAACAATTTTAATCGCGGTACAACGAAGATATTGAACAGCAATATTTATGACAGATAGGATAGTAAACTCATAACCTGGAAAAAAGAGACAATTGGCTAACAGGGTTTGAGGGCACCTTTACAGCTCCAACTACTGGGTTTACCAAATAAGAATTTTGCATACTCTTTTACGAACTTTTCTTTACTCATACAAACGTAGACTTCCACTAAGTAAAAAAAATATTGAGGAATTCCAGCTGATCAAAGGCGCGACGTGTACTCTTGACTGCGGGTTGTTAATATTTTTTTCTGGACTGAATTATACTTGCTAAACTACTACAGATTTTTGACCGTACCATGTTTGAGATAAGAGCCCGCTTGGCATGGTAAATTAAAAGCACAATTTCTTATTTAAGTAAAAATCAAACAAACAAACAAATCCCCAAACAATCACATGCAAAGTGCAATTGTGCATTGCAAGGTCTACATCTCCTGAGGATGCTCCGGTGTCGGGGCGAAACGTGCGTCGAGTGTGTTTTGGGATTTGTGTGGTGCTGCGTGGTGGTGGTGGTGCGTATTGCTTGCCTAGTGGCTGCTTTTTCCTGCATGGTTAGCAGTGGGAGGGCGGGCGGTGCATTTCGCATGCTGCATGTTGCATCATACAGATTCGACCTGTTTCAGCGGATTATAGCAAATTAAGCTTTTGGTTCATTGTATTTGAATTTGATAATAATAATTTTCCCTATAGAAGCCGTTGCAAAAGAATCTAATGTTAGGTGTGTAAATAATTTCAATAGTCTTTCTACTCTTCGGCTAAATCTCTTTACCTTCCAAATATAGACACAACCTAACTTAGATCCCGGGTCCATCCATTGTTTTAATTATTTCAGAAATGTATACATGGGATTAATTGGGAAATTTGTTCCTTTGTTTGTTTTCCACTGGGTTGTATGACAAACAATAAGTAGCAGGTTATATGGAAAAGGGTACGTTTTGTTTTTGTATTTGTATGTTTGGTACAACAATGAGAAAAATAATATTACAAAAAGTTACATACTCGTTGCTGAGTAGACACGAAATTTTGGATACGAAAATTGGTACAAATAAAGATATTTATATTATGCATTTCGACCTTTCTCAGTTTCTAGGTTAACTGCCTAGGGAAGATAAAAGTCCCGCAAATTGCTAATGTGCGTGGCCACCATTTTAGAGACGTCAGCACTAGACTGAAGTTTCGAGCTGATGGTATATTTATATTTCGGCTGACGTCAAAATGACGTCATTTCGATGATAATGAGACATGGTTCCAGCACAATAGCAATTTGCGGGACTTATATAACTATGACAGATGAAAGTTACTTCGATGTCACGTTTTATAACTTGAAAACTTGTACTTTGGATCGTGTATTCAACGCTCCTTACTCGAGCGTAAATTAGTTTATTAGGCGTGTTTAATTTTTTTCTTCATTAAAATATCTACCTGACGATACGACATATTGATAGTTATAAATGTTAACATGATTACCTCTATCTGTGAGCTCTACACCTAGGTGATATCGCTGGTTGGCTGAATCACAATAAAAGTCCATTAGTTCCACCAAACGGGCGGATTAATTAATTCACACACTACACCCGCGTGACCTATATGCTTAGTTTGAGATTTTACATCTCATACCGCTGATAAGTAGAATTCTGAGTGTCAAAAGCTGAATGTGACCTTTCTAATGCTCGCGGGTCCAGTGGCGGGTGCGGTCACGAAATATCAAACATATATCTCTTCATGATGTTTTCCTTCACCGTTAAAGCAAGTAATATTTAACCGAAAAGTTAGAGATGCGTGCCCGCCTGCCCGGGATTGAACTCCCGAGCTCCCGAATTGGAGGTGGACGTCCTAACTAATAGGCTATCACGGCTATATCAACCGTTTTTCAAAGTAAAGAAAATGAGTTCAAAAGCCCGTTCGCATTTGCCATCTATCGGGCCAGGATTTTAACCGGTTGTTCCAGTGGCAGCAATACCGAGCAAGTACCGAACGGGCGCCCTCCCGGTTTCGGCCCATATAACCACGAGGTTAGTGAGGCCATGGGAGGTGGTGGGTTGTTCCAGTGGCAGAACATTTTGATACAAAATCGGTTTCAAACAAGTGTGAATAGCTTCATATATAAATTTTTTGCCACTGGAACATCCGATTAAAATCCGGGCCCGACAGCCGACAAGTGGAAACGGACTGCAACTGCGCCTCTACGTCACTTCACCTCACTCCGTCTGTGAACGATGTGCTTGAGAGATAAGAAATTCATAAAGTTAAAAGAGAAATTGTCATCATGCGTATGGATAAGGAAATAAGTTATAATAATCACATCAATCTGAATTCAGAATAGTAATTAAGGAGTTATGATACCTATTATCCTGTCATATTTTTAACGAACTTTTAAGGCCAGTTTACCACCTAACTAGATGCTACCAAGCGAGATATCTATTATGAACACTTTGTTTCTTTACGGACATGATATTTTTAGGGTTCCGTACCTCAAAAGGAAAAACGGAACCCTTATAGGATCACTTTGTTCTCTGTCTGTCTGTCTGTCTGTCCGTCTGTCTGTCAAGAAACCTACAGGGTACTTCCCGTTGACCTAGAATCATGAAATTTGGCAGGTAGGTAGATCGTATAGCTGACATTTGGGGAAAAATCTGAAAACCGTGAATTTAGGGTTAGATCACACAAAAAAAATTAAATTGTGGTCATGAACTAATAATTAGTATTTTCAACTTTCGAAGTGAGTGACTATATCAAGTGGGGTATCATATATGAAAGGTCTTCACCTGTACATTCTAAAACATATTTTTATTTATTTTTATGCATCATAGTTTTTGAATTATCTTTCAAAATGTCGAAAAAATACGACTGTAGTACGGAACCCTCATTGCGCGAGCGTGACTCGCATTTGGCCGGTTTTTTTTTATTTCATCAGACTGCAAGAATAATTAATCAAAGTCTACTAGAATAATTACAAAAATGTTTGGTTAAACATCTAGTTATCGATTTAGTCCAATGTTGCTTGACCAATGCAATCGATCAATATGCATTGTTCTTGTTAGGCAGCACCATATTCCAATAACAACCCTCACTCTCAAAGAAGGGTTAAGCCCGCACTGCGAAATATCAACGCATGAATTTTCAGGCAGATTTCTGTGATGTAATATGAAAATTGTATAAATTTGCACGGACTAGCAAAAAAAAAGGTACGTGCAGATACAATTTCTATGTGTCACAACATAGGTACGTAAACAGCACTGCGAAATTGTAATAAGCCGCACGCACTTGCGAAAAAATGCATGAAAATATTGTCACCATGATATCTACGATTTAAATTCGTGCGAATATTTTGTGCACTATGAATTGGGCAGATAAATTTAGAAATGCCAAGTAATTTCTAATCTCTGATAGAACATAAAACTGAAAAAAATCACGAGGAATTCAATCGCGTATCCCCATTCGTAGTAAAGTAAGATTGTGTACACGCATCATAAACCGCCAGAAAAAAAATTTGCGGATTTATTTTGCAGTGCGAGGCTACCCCAATTGGTAGGTATTTATCCCATTCAAAGGATAGCATTAGGTACGTTTAGCTTCGCATTCTCCTAAGTCTAGATAACTAGCATTATAAGGGGCACAAGAGGCTTATGCTAATCCCGTATTAAGTATGCAGTAACACACTAGCGAGTCTTGTAAGGTGGCTAATTAATAATCCGCGCCTGTTTGCGATGCAAACTAGACCACGGCGTAATTACAGACCGTCCAGTCTTGACTGGCATTTCCATGCATAGTTGTTGGCCAATTTATGATACTTAATATTATATCTTAATTTATATATTGAGAACTGCCGTGTAATGGCCTGCGCAGACGAGGAACTATAATAATAATTATTGTCCGCGGAGGTCAAAAATGGATCGGCGAAACACTGTAGTAAAAGATTAGGGACTTTTGCCATCCGCAGATAATAGTTGTTCGTCTGCACCTAGCCTATGTATAGGCTGATGAGTGAAGTTGGAAATAAACCTTTTTATAACTCTTAAAATTTAGTAACTCCTCCAGCGCCATTTTAACTTTTTGCGTCAAATTTCATGTCAAAAGTACTATAATTTTAGTCCTTATTTTAAAGGTGAACTGGGTGAACTGTACTTTTAACATGACAGTTAACCCATAGAGCGCGTGAGGAGTCATTTTTTACGGACTATAGATGGATCGTTTTAATAAGAATTGAGATAAATAAACATCAGTCACTAATAGGTACATCGAAAACATTTTACAATTAAAATATTACCCCAAAATACAACAGTTCCATATCATTTTACAACACCATTTATTTTGTCTGTCAGGTCATTCCATTGTTGCGATATCCTCATTAAAATGCCTTTTTTGAATGTCCCACTCCGTAATAATTTGTCCCGGATGAAATTTATTGGATTTCGAGCTATTAATTTAAACGGCGTTCGATGTATTTGGGCGTTAACAATTTACAAATTAGGCTGTCTGGGAGAGATATATGAGATTGGTCTAGTCAGAGAGATGAATAGGTGTTAAAAACATAATTAATCGGTTGGATGACCTCTCTGGTGTAGACGTAGATATACCCTCTTCATGTACACTGTACAGGCTTTCTCAATCATATGAGTTGCATCATAAAGGCTGTTTTATGCCTGAGCACAGAATATACTACGTACCATACGTACGTGTGACAATGCGGAATTCTACAAAATATAGAAATATTAATTTTGCGATTTTAAGCAGCGTGCGGCCAGAGGCAGTTTATTTTATGCCGAGGTAACATTGCGCTATATAATTGAAATATTAGGTACAGTGCGAGAGTCTACCGATGACTCTTGCTACTAAGTTATTATTGTAGCATGCATCCCTGTGGCATGCCGCAGTATCGTACTGTGTTGCTCTGGCGTAAAGCGACCTTTAGGCATACTATTATAGATCTATCTGGTTTTATATTAGCTATAACTTCAATCTATGATTATTACGAAATTATTTCAATGAAATAAAATATTAATCAATTGTATTTATGTATATGTATTTATGTATATCAATTATCATGTAGGCTAACTTTGGTAAGTTATTAACACAAGTTAAGATAGAATCTTAACATGTTAATAACTTATCCAAGACCTAGATATGAAATGAAAACTCCTTTGACTTTCAAGTTTTTGAAAAAGTTCTTCATTTAAAAATTAAAGCGTAATTTCGTGAAGCTTTTGGGTTTTTAATGAATTAATTTTCTAACTCTAAGTTCACGTTGTATGTTACCTACTCGTGCCATTGTTATATTGCGCGATAAAATTTGTAAACCAAATAAAATTCTAGAAATATATGAGTGCATGTTTATTTAAATGAGCAATTTTTCATTTTCTATGTTTCCGCTTGCCAAGCCGCCTTGCTGGGGGAAAATATTCAAGCAAAAATGTCGTACTAAAATATAATGTTTGTCATTTAAATTATTAATTTTTAAGATTTATTTTTTAAAAAGTGTGGAGAAGTTTTATTCTCGAATTTGCAGTCCTCATTCATCGCCCCTGTTTTTTTTCCTCGACAGAAAAAATCCCCTACGGAAAATCCCCTTTCAGGTCAACACGGAACTATGTAGCATTACTTTGTGCTTTGCTGACCCTCTACTTCTCCATCGTCTTCTTTTTCTTCACTCCTCATTATTATAGCCATAGCATTCGACTGTATCGAATCTTACCTCGCATCGACATCCATGAAGCCTTTGTCTATGCTGACGCAACTGGCATTTCTTCGATGCAAACGATTGGGCCGCATCTGTCACGTATTTCCGTCGTCCGTTGCGTCGTCCGGTCGCCCGCTCGTCCCTTTGTGTGCGATCACCCTAATAAGTTGATATATCTCTACTTTCCTACAGGGTAAAATCCAATAATAATTATGACAGAATACGGCGTTTGAACGCTATTTGACTGAACCAAACTTAACAACTAGTACTCACGTGCTAGTACTGTAGGTAGGTTAACAAAGTACCTGCTAGGTTGTGTTCAGTAATCTATTTATCAAAACAAATAAGTTCTTATCAAATTCAAATCCATCAAGCTATTTCAATGCGATAAATGATATTATAGCGGGGCAATTTAAGTGAAATTCTGTGAATGCCTAAATGGCTTCAATAGTATAAAGCCCTTTTATTGGCGAAGACAATAATACAATCATACAATGACTCCACGCCGGTGCAAATAATTAATCTCTTTTGTTGATACTTGAAGCCAGTGTACCGTACGAACGGTAATTAAAATCCCGAGGATCTAGTGCCAGGGCAAGACGTTTTGTTAGCGGGAAGGTGTACGTCTAGACGGCTCCTATATTTAGGTACCTATTAAAGTAGCAGACAAAAGACATTTTGCTCTCCATTGAGGGATAATTAACTAATTTAACAATAAGGCTGTATAATTGAATTTATTTCATTCTATATTCCGCGGCATATTCCTATTGATTAAGGGTCTTGACTTAAATCACGTGAATTAATCACATAATGATAGATGTTTTTTGGGATGATAATGCGATGGGTTCCCAAATCTTTTCGTATTCAACTCGACTAAAAGAAGAAGATTTCGAATCTTAGATGTTAAGTACTTACTGTTTTTTTTTTCGCATGCCAAAATATGGCTATTTGTGGTGAAACTTTAATAACTGTAACATCTATATATACATAGGTGGCTACATGTGCAATAATGAATTATTTTTGATTTTGATATTTGACAGATATTAGTAAAAAATCCCGGGACCGACGGCTTTTTAGTATATCCGTCTTCGGGATACAAGTTATCTTTGTACCACCACCTGTACCAAACAGCCTGCCTGCCTGCTATGCCTGCAACTTCATCCAAGTGGATGTAGATTTTTTAAATCCTGTTGGAACTCTTTGATTTTACGGAACAAAAGTTAGCCAATCCCCGTTTGATTCCCGGTATCTCTGTCGTCATAATAAGTTAAGCGAATATGCCTTAAAAAACTAGCAGACAGACAGATACACTTTGGCGTTTTAAATATTATTATGAATTCATTTCAGACGGGATCTTTAAAAGACAAATTCACGTGGAAGAAGCTAGACGTATGATTAAGTTAAGTAGTCATAATTTAATATAATATTAATCTAAACTTCCCTTAATTACAGAAACTAACGTAATAAAAGAAAAAAACACAGAAAGTAAAGCTCACGTTGGAAGTGGCTCTATTATTATGCAAATAGCCGACTATTAGCTGTAATTCAATTTCGGTTTTATGATTTACCGCCGTTTAATAATTGCCGGGGGCTTTCAGTGATTACTAGCTATTTAAATGATTATTATTTTATACAGGAATTAATTTCTAATCTAATAACGCTAATAGGCGATTACATTGATAAAATCAAGATTCAATTTCAGAAGTCGCTCCCATTTTAAATTCCTTTTTAGTCCTGTAACTCTATTGCGCCACAGAATTATTTAATAGGTAATTATTACTATTGTTGATTGAAAGCTAACAGACTTACAAGGGATATAATATTATTTACTCTGGGAAGCCTACTGGCCATAGAAATATTACATTGCTGGGTTGCTGCCGCCGTAGTTTGACATCCTTCCTCTTTGATTGGATGACACTTCATATCGATTACTGACAGTCACTATTGGCTAAAATGCACTTTCGCAGCAAGTATTAGCAAAATATGTTAGCAAAAATAAGATATTAGAATAATTATAGTCTCTAATGTTACCCTGTCTAACCTCTCTAAATATACACGAACATAATATTATTGTGCTTAGTTAAGAGAGTGACATAGGTAGCTACTTACGAATATTATGTTGCTTTTCTATCTTTATGCCAAAGTTCGAAAATTTTACTCGTGTTTACAAAATTCTGGAGACAAAACTGTTCAAAACAAGCGTCTGTTAAATATACTTTAGTCGACCTTATCTAGCACTACTTCAAAAGGGAAAACGGTTACAAGATCTCGCCTTGGCGGGAGCTTTTGTGGAAAAACTGTTTATTTAGATAGCGAAGAACGATTTTCTCGCTGAGATAGAGACTAATGTTTGTGACTACTTAGCCATTTTCTTAGAAAATCTCAGTTGTTTTAGCTATCTCGCTTATTTATATTTGTTTTGTTTATCCTAACATGTTCTTAGTGTTTAACCGCAGACTACCAATTTTCATTGCTGACAGACGGACGTGCTAGGAGCTCACAACAGACGGAAACGTTTAAGTGCGGAGACCAGCCCAGAGAAAAGAAAGAAGATATGCTAGAATGGCGACCTCGTACTGGAAAGCGAAGCGTTGGAAGATTCCCTAATAGGTAAGTGGGAAGACGACATCAAACGAAGTACAGGTAGCCTCTGGATCCAGACGGTGCAAGACCGTAGCTCGTGAAAGTCTCTTAAGAGACGAACAGTGGATGCCTATAGGTTGAATATTCTAAACAACAGAATTCAGCAAAGTATACGTAGTTATTTTATTGCAGTTTCTTCTAACTGACTTATCAGTCAGACAAAAGAAACTGGCTATAATATATTTGTTTTGTTTCTTCAGTTTCTTATCCAGTTTTACACTATCCACTTTTCTGCTTATCCAATTTTACATAACACGTAGTTCTGTCATGCAATCACCATATTGATCCTCATAGACACACTCTACGCACGTTTCGTGCCAGTCAGCGGAGCATCCTCAGGAAATAGGCTACTCAACAAACAATCGCAAAGCACTTTGTAACGTGTGTTGTGGGTTTTGTAGTGGATTATAGGAAAGTAAGCTTGTCGTTCCTTGTACCGTGTACGTTGTACCTACTCTTTAAGTAGGTAGCATTGAGGGCTCCCAACAGTTGTATCTACACTAGGTAATCATCATTATCATCATCATTATATAGCTGTTGGTGATCCTAATTTTAAAAAAATATTATGATCAACCCATCGCCGGCTCACTACAAACAGTCTCCTCTCAAAATGAGAAGGGGTTTGGACCAAATCTATCACGCTGGCAAAGTGCGGATTGGCAGACTTCACACACCTTAAAGTTTAAAAGCATTATGGAGAACTCTTAGGCAAGGTTTCCTCGCTATGTTTTCCTTTATCGAAGCAAGTGATGCTTAATTACTTACTTAAAACGCACATGATTCTACAAAGTTAGAGATGAGTGCCCGGGATCGAACCTCCGATTAAGAGGCGGATGTTTTAACCACTAGGCTATCGCAACACTAGGTATTGGTATATACATTATACATTGCTGCGAAAAATAGCCGTAGTTACAAGTATTTTGGCGTGACCGAGCTTCACTCAAATTTTTTCGAGTTCTTCTCTAGAGAAATCAAGGATGACAATATGATGACACCTATAATAAAATAAATAAAAATAAATATCTTTATTTAACAAAAACAAGTTATTTTGGCGTCGGTTACTAGTGGTCTCCACACTAGGTTAAACCTGTGACGTAGAGATATCCAAATATACTTGGAAAATAAAATAATAATTAAATACGAAATTCCATCCCAATCGTTAAAACCGTGTTCAAGAAACCAATTAGGTACATTATATCTACCAATTCCTAGATATAACACAGCCGAGATATTAGTGTGGTATGACCTTCAATCCGATAGAACGCGACGGCGCGGCGGCAGTGAGGGAAGAGGGTGGACTATTAATTTGGTGTTAAATATAATATTATACGAAAACCCATCCAAAGAGCGGTCGGCCTAAGGTAATGGTCGGGTAAGGTAACCTAGTGTAATACAAAAAATCGGCACAGTGCAAGTCAATTTTGATATTATATTATGCCTTTGTCACCTACAGTTCAATATTGATCTACCATTTTTCCGCTCTCTGACTGTTGAATTTCATACTTAGGTACCTAACTTTTAAATTCTAATTAGTTTTTGATTTTGATTGATCTTAAAACCTGTTAAGTTCAAGGAAATTGGCAACAAAGGGAGTACCGCATAATAGCTTTTGTTCAAAAGTCAAGAATCAAGATTTTCGATAGGAGAATGAATTCAAGGGGATTTTCCAAATCGGCGCTGACATAAATCGGCTTATCAAAGAAATTACGAAATTTTAAGAAAATTTCATAAATTACTCTTAAACATTAGCTGAGATTTTATGAAGTTTAAAATAACTTTTATCTTATACTTTCTTGAAAAGATCTCTTATATTATTTGAATTGTATCTTTTTGTCTGCCCATCGTACTTTTGATGGTTTGATGCCATGGGCAGGACATTTTCAACGCATGGACGATATTAAGAGCCCTGAAATAGTTGTTGGACAGCAAACCAGAGGGTCGTAGAAACCGAGGAAGACCTAGAAGTCAGTGGATTGACGGAGTGGAGAAGGACATCAGGCTTTTGGGGGTCGGAGCTGAAAGGATGCTGCATCTGAATGGCCTCACCCAGCTCTGTTATAACGCTTTGTTGCTCAGTTGCGACGTGATTGAAGGACAAACCAATATAGCAACAAACCAACAAACACTTTCGCATTTATAGTATGGGTAGTGATATTAGTCAACAACAGGACTTGGTACAGTTCTTGCAATTCACGAAGGCGAGTGGACTTTACTTGTAGTTACGTCGGATACGCGTGCATTGCGTAAGTGTGCGTGCATGTCGGACCAATCAGTCGCGAGCAAGCGCTCGCAAACGCACACCTTCAGTGTACCTTACTTATACCGATACGACTTAAACACAAGCATGAGCCACTCGCCTTTGTGAATTGCAAGAACTGTCATCATCATCATCATCATCATCATCAACCAATAGACGTCCACTGCTGGACATAGGTCTCTTGTAGGGACTTCCACACGCCACGGTCTTGCGCCGCCTGGATCCAGCGGTCTCTGGTCACTCGTCTGATGTCGTCCGTCCACCTAGTGGGGGATCTTCCAACGCTGCGTCTTCCGGTGCGAGGTCGCCATTCCAGCACCTTGGGGCCCCAACGTCTATCGGTTGTACGAACTATGTGCCCTGCCCATTGCCACGTTGCACTGCAAGAACTGTACTCTATTACATATTGAACTGTTTGTCAAAATGAAAATATCACAAAATTGCATTCAAATTGTGATGAATTTAAGTTATCAAACGCGGTTATCAGACAACCGTGTATATATCATGCATCTGACAGATCTCTTTGAATTGGTCGCGATAGACGACATGTTGTGAATAAGTCATGAGTTATTTCCAATTTAGCGTAAAAGCTTTTCATCATAAAAGTCGGATCATTCGCTAATTTTTATTTTCACTACCATTTCCGTTGACATTAGCATTTATGAAGATAAAAAGCAAAACACCCTGAATAGGTCTTCATATTATAATGAAGTCACGTAAACAAAATCAATTTTATAAGTGGCTTACGGAAAAATCATGCTTTTGCACAATAAACGAAATATTAAATATTTACAGCGTAATGGATAATTTAAATGATAAGAAAGCTTGGGAATGCGGTTAAATTGATATTGTAAAATGATGACAATAAAAAGAGTAGGTATCCAGCCGCAGTTAATCCCACAACAATCTTCAGACCAGGGCGCGCTTGGAACCCTTGTAGCTTTAGCTGCAGTTATGTAAGATTTGGAGACTAAGATTTTCCTTACAATAAGAATTTACAACCCGTACTTTCGGAAAAGTACCGTTATAGAGGCGCTAAGTTAAGAACATTGCAATTTCAAACGATTTTCGCATCGAAATATGATTTTCGTTGCCACATGAACATTATGTTACCAAAACTTAAGTAGATCCAATTAATGCACGTTACACTTGAGAGTAGCCATCATTGACCGCATATTACGGCGACCAAAACGGCCATGCTAGGAATAGAACTGTCAATTTTGGTAGCGTTGGTTTCTAGCTTAGCAAACTGGAAGTAAAGCTACGGTTCTTTAGTAGAGTACTGCTGCCACATGGTCGTAATGCAGCGTTGAGTGATTGTGACGTTGTCTTTATAAAGTGCTAGATAACGTCCATCACATCCCGGCAAGCTGAGACCGATGTGAACGTACCAAAAAAATAATTAGCCTCCGTAGCGTAATATCCGTGGGATATTATGAGGACTTCAAAAAAATTACTATCAAAATAATATCTGACTTTATTTGCAAAAGATACCTACTTACTAAAATATAAAGTCTATTCTTCAAAAAATGTTTTATTATGTTGTGAATTATCGAAGAAAAATATACACAAAAAATATCATCAGTCGTTCCGGACTTGTGGAAATTTTCTTCGTTTCTCTAGACAATATTTATACCGGATATTAAATGAAAAAATGTTATTCCATTAAACGAAAATAATATCGATACCATTGTTTTTTTTAATTAGCTATTTCATCTTTCAATATTCTTTCATGGGCCTGGGTTGAGGTATGCTACGTACAGTATGGGGCCGAAAGTAATATACACCGACATTTAGAAGGAGATAGCAGATTTGTAGAGCGTTGTCCCTGTCATTGAGACCGACAAAACGTCATATAGGTTTGAGTGACAGAGACAACGCTCTACAAAGCCGAAATGTCATTCTAAAGGTCGATGTACATTACGTTCTGCCGCGTACTGTATCTGCAAACGATGACATAACATGAATTACGACCAAGTGGCAAACATTAAACCGAAGAACAAATTGTACATAGAGTGGAGAAACGCGGTTAATGTGAAATAAAGCCAGGCTGGCAAGGCAAGGGCGCTCGGATTAGGAAGTTTAAACGCCACTGAACGAGCTGCTAACCGGTGTTCATAAAGTAGTCGACGAATGTCACGTAGTTACACGTTCTACATTATTTAAGGCACTTGCTGAAATTTTACCTCTTTCAAAAGGCAATATAAATGGCGTTTTTGTGCTTACCGTATTATATTTTTATACGATATTAGTTTAGTCCTTGAATGCGATTTCAAATGGAGGTAAGTGACGATGCAGTCCAAAATAGAAGCAGAGTATTGTTAAATACGTGTTAACCTATACGGGAACATCATTCATACTCGTAGGTAGCTGGTATAGGTAGGTTTTCATAAAGTTTTTTGTATAATATAGAACAAGCTCTTCTATCTTCTATAATATAAAAATGAATCACTAAATGTGTTGCTAATTGCAAATCTCGAGAACAGCTCAACCGATTTCGCTAATTCTTTTTGTATAATATTCCTTGAAGTACGAGGATGGTTCTTACGTAGAGAAAAAATTAAATCGACTGTTAGGCGGTACGAAGTTCGCCGGGACAGCTAGTTTATGATAATAATTACTGTTGGACATAGAATTTTTCTAACCCCTACCATGATTTTATCATCCATTTAAACTCGTCTTTGTCTTGTCTTTGTCAGTTTCTTTGTCTGTCTATCAAGTACCTGCCTTCTTCATCCGATAGAGTTGAAACTTGGTACAGATTTGTTGTTGGGACTTGCGGGACTTACATCAACGTATAACGTCGATAACATAATACCTACTCGAATATAAACACTGACTACAAAGCTATTAACTCAAACACGTTAACATGTTCGTAACAGAAACAATCATAAGTTGGCTTTCATTAAACTCACAGTCCACAAACAATCGGATATTTTAACAGTATTGGGTGTGCACCATTGAGCTAGACAGTGGAGCATCAAATCTCATGCTCATTTGTAGCAAAGGGGCCCCAATAAAATGATGACAAAAATATAAGATTCAAACTAATTTAAGTGTTTTTGATTATTAATATATTATGTACTTAATATTAAAGTTTAACACACATAAAATTAACTTAAGGTTTCCGTCGTATGATAAAAATAGCTATATTATTGACTGATAGAATAAAATTAAGTCACGACCAATTTATTGATAAACAATCTCGACATTGAACTCATCAGCAAAATCGTACATTGTTACTCTAGTAATATGTCAACTCTCTGGTGTGTACAAACTGAAATTGGTTTATACCTTTTGTCTTATTGGTTTATACCCGAAAGAATCGGATTTACTCCGGTTTGTTGCAAGGGAAAATAAAATTGGAGAGCTCAAAGCTTTAAGCCTCATTTACATCAAGAGAGCTTTTCGCTCGCCTTTTTTCAAAGAATATTTAACGTGTAACAGTAAAACATGACTAATATTTTTCTTTCCCCTCCAGAGTAAATCTTTTGCTAAGTAAAGGTACGACAATAAGTCTGATGAGATTTGTATATTTTATGACTATTTCAGTATGCCCCGTTAACCGTCCAGCTATATGAGTACATAATTGTTAATGTCGCGGCCAGATTGTAACATTGCCCACTTCATGAAGAGCCTTACTATTTCATGAAAAGGTACTAGGTAGTATATCATGATAATATGTAGCCCAGAAAGAAATTAGAGCACCCCGACACCGCGTAGTCTTGGTTGTCCTACAGTGTTTTTGTAAAGCACGAATCCAACATTTCGCGAAGGAAGATCTGGATGAAGGGCGAAGTAGGCTGAGTGGAGCAAAGCAAGCCGCCGATTTTCGCAGGGAAACAAAGGTCGAGATTGATTGTTAGGTTTTTGTTTTTATTTATAACGTAAACTATAGTCCTCGACAGGTTGAGATGCCAATCGAGGTATGAAGCGGAGAGACGCCCCGCACACTCGCGCGTCACCCTCGCTCGCCCGCACCAGGTTATCACGGGGTCTGTGCGGGTGTGCGGGGCATTCCCTCCCCGATTGCAATCTTGACCTGTCGCATACTATATAGTGTACGGCAAACGACTTGGACCTGATGCGTGGTGCAGC
Organism: Maniola hyperantus; assembly: GCF_902806685.2. NCBI lineage: Eukaryota > Metazoa > Arthropoda > Insecta > Lepidoptera > Nymphalidae > Maniola > Maniola hyperantus. Next base: position 9,819,768 of record NC_048550.1, read on the forward strand.
GTGGTGGGAGAAAGTTCCGGGAAGCGAAAGTCGACATATCAACCAATCGCGTGCACTCGCGCCGACTGATCAACCCATCGCGTGCACCCGTCATTCGCCAGCCAATCGCGTCAATACTCAAGTTGTTTGCCGGGCACTGTGCAAATATTTGACTGTCGGGATTTTATACTGTCTTCATGTAAGTAGGGCTTTACATTGAATGCAAAGGTAATATGGAGACAAATTTTATGTAAATAAAGCAAATGTACAGCTTTACAGGGTTCGTTGCCTCCATTTGGGTGTTTCAATGCAGATTATGAACTCAATAGAGATTTGGATTTACTTTGGTAAAAGAAAATACGAGTGTGTTGTTAATAAAAGAAGAGTGGGAATTCAAAATGAGATAGATGTTTACTGTTTTTAAGTAAATACGAAGTGTGGTAGGTACCTACTTATTAAGGTAAAATGGTAATTTAATCCTCATGAGATATTTACGGTTTTGAGTAAATACGAAGCATCTTGTATAAAATACTTCTTATGGTAAAAAGGTAATTTACTCCTATTACACGTGGAACACACTAATATTAGAAAGTCGAAAGTTTACATGTGTGTGTGTATGGTTGCGTGTGTGTGTGGGTGTGTGTGTGTGTGTGTGTGTGTGTGTGTGTGTGTGTGTGTGTGTGTGTGTGTGTGTGTGTGTGTGTGTGTGTGCATGCGTGTGTGTGTGTTTACGTTACTCTTTCACGCAAAAATTACAAGACTGATTTGGTTGAAATTTGGAATGGAGGTAGATTATAGCTTAAATTAACACAAAGGATACTTTTTATCCCGTAAAAATCCATGGTTCCCGCGGGATTTTCAGACATAGGTATATCCACGTGGACAAAGTCTCGGGTATCATCTAGTGAAAAATAACTTAAACCTTGTAGGTATCAAGCAATCCAAGCAAGCAAAGCAAGCCGATCTATTGACTGCCTTTCTCAGCACGCTTACCTAAATTATTTTGAGATAACTTTAAAAGACAGAAAAATGATTTGTTTTTAATTTTTAATTTTAATTTTTTGGTAATTGGTTTATTACTATAAAACAATGGATTTTTAGATAACACACAAAAGCGCCCTCATTTTTAAAAGTGTTTAATTACTTTTTATTAATTTGTGTTCATAAAACCTTGTGCATGTAGAACGCTTATTAATATACAATTAGGCAGCAATTATAACTCGGTATATTTAAAACATGCCTGCGATTCGAAGTCCTTACAAACTAGAAACTGCAGATTGTCACGGAAAGTCTGGAAACACGACAAGTCTATGATATGTGGCCTTTTAAACATACGTGATTAAATTTTAATTTCTTTAAAGAATAACTTTCTACACAAAGTAATACCTAAGCCTTGACACGCAAGTACTATTATACGCGACAGGTCGAGATGGCAATTGGGGTATGAGGCTATGGGCGCCCCGCACACCCGCCTGTCCCCACCCCGATTGACATCTCGACGTGTGGCGTACCTACTGTAGGTAGGAACAGTAGCTGGCAAGAAATATTGTACATCGACCTTTAGAATGAGATTTCGGCTTTGTAGAGCGTTGAGCGTTTGAGCTAAATTTCTTCAAGATTAGTTCAGCAATGAAGCCGTGAAAAGTTAACAGATGGACACATTTTAGCGTTTATGATTTTAGTATAGATCAGTACGAATTAGCATTGCACATAAACAGTTTATAATAGATAGTCTAGGTTAGAATTTTATTAGCTTGTGGTTTTCATCAATTGTGAAAGCCGCAATAATATTATAATAATATACAATCCCAAAATAAATCAAAACCAATATTTGCATGATGAAAGCCTAAAGCTGAATAATATCTATATTATGGATGTCTGTTTAAATTTAATCTAAATTATTATAACAGAGTGATGGGATAGGAAGGGCGGAACATATAAATAACTGTATGCCTATAAAAATTGGCTTTACTTCTAGATCGGCCTTAGGGTTAGCTCGTAGGTGCCTACCTAAACAGGGTGTAACCAGAACACCAGCGGAAAAAATATCAATATTTTGTAAAAGTTCACGATATATTGCAAATAAAACATCTGACTGACGCTAGAGGTCAACGAACGTCCACCACACTGGCCATGTGTGGATTGGCAGACTACACACACCTTTGAGAACATTATGGAGAACTCTACGGTATGCAGGTTTCCTCACGATGTTTTCCTTCACCGTAGCAAGTGATATTTAATTTTTTTAAACGCACATAACTTCGAAAAGATCTTTTCGAACCCGCGACTTCCCGTGTAGAAGGCGGACGTCTTAACCACTAGGCTATCACGACTCTACATACCGCCCGCCGTACATTTATTTATTTGGATTTTAGTCTGTCATTTATACCGTATATTGAAGGAGACAGCTGTATGTTGACGTGGACGATAATAATAAATACCCGGAATACCCTTAGCATGAACAATGGCGAATCACAACAAAAGTCCATTAGCCGCGCTCGTCGATGGACGGATTAATTAATTAATACACTTTAACGCCCTTGGTCAAGCTTTAACCTCAGGCCTTACTATACTTACCTATTTATTATTGAAAACGATTTTCACCTTCTAAAATTGATAGATGTTTTTCGCCCGCACTTCGTCCGTGAGAATTTTGATTTTCTAAATCCATACTTTGTTACCTACTACAGTATTTGTCGTTAAGTCCCCCGTAAACGGGCAAACATGTTTGTCAAACACGCCATCAATCAAATTTGCCAAACGCGTAGTTTGTTTGACAAACGCAGCCGTACACCTTCAAGCGTGTTTCACAAACAAATTTGTCAAACACGTAGTTTGATTGACAAACGCATCAAACACGACCGCAGACGTTCAAATAATGTGACACACACGTAATATTTGACAAACATGTTTGACCGTTTACGAGGCACTTTAAGAGTGGCAATAGAAATACACTTAGTGAAAATTTCAACTCATTAGGTACCTATTACGGTTCATGAGTTATGTATCTCGCTGACAGACAGACATAATAGACGGACGTACAGTGGAGGCTTAGTAATACGGACCCATGTGCACCCTTCGGATACGGAACCCCTAAAAACTCCTGAAAATCGATTGAAACTTGTAGATGGAGGCTTGAGCCCCTAAGGCCTAAATTGTTAAAAAACTGATACTGTAATTTGTATCACACTGTGTCATTTCGAGGCCCATGAGATTGAAATATGTATTGTATTTTATTGCTACAGAAGAGGGTACATTATAGCTTATTGGGGGTTAACGGTCATTCCGACCCCATAGCGGAAACATGTTTCTGTTCATAGTACCTATTCGACGGACTTTTCACCCGCCATAGTTTACACTTGCAGTATAATAGTACATTACAGTCCAGGCCTGAAATAAAGCGATTACTGGCCGAGTGGCGAGTACTACTGGAAGATCGAGGCGAAGCCGAGGACTTCTGAAGTGATTTTGAAAGGACGAGGTGCCAGCCGAGTACTTTTAAATCTAGTTTACTATAAAATATACTAATTAACTTTTTTTTACTTACGGCGGCGCAACTGGCAACACCACTGAGTGTTTAAGGCCGTACAAAAGACCTAGGTCTAGCAGAGGATTTTTGGCGGAGATGACGATGATGATTAACAGGAATCAGCTTACTAAGCGGCATTACTTTACGAAACAAATTCGTTTTGCTAAACAAATTCTCGAACACTTCATAAAGTTGTATCGCTACATTTTACATGTATTTATTCTGCTACCCAATGATATTAGAAGAAAAAGAGGTAGATAGGTTACTTATATCAAATTCGATGTTTATTAATGGCACGCTGCGTCAGCGCCGAAAGACTCAACACACATAAACGCATAGATAGTATTTTAACCTCACACAACAGAGAGTAAAGGACGGTGAACTAATAACATCAGCTTCAGTTGCGCACGAAAAAGAGACGGTTATATTTTGCACTACCTCGTCCTGCACAGAAGAGTGGAAGAAGGACGGATATATGCCTAATAATGCGAGCGTAAAAGAGACGGGACGAGACGGTAAACTAGAAACTCCAAAGAAAAAAAAAACAGTAAAGTCTTTTCGGCTAATGCCGATTTATGCCTACACTGTAGTTGTATAGTAAAATAAAAACCTTATACTGTGGTATTTAATATATTGCGAACTAGCTTTTTCCCGCGGTTCCGCTCGTTTTTAGGGTTCCGTGCCCAAGGGGTGCCAACGGGACCCTATTACTAAGCCTCCGCTGTCTGTACGTCCATCTGTCAGCGGGCTGTATCTCGTAAGCCGTAATAGGTAGACAGTTGAAATTTTCACAGAATGTATTTCTATTGCCGCTATAATAAAAATAATAAAAATTAAATTAAATTAAATAAAGGGGGCTCCCATACATGGAAAAGAAGTCGAAATAAAATTACTAAATTTTACGCGGACGAAGCCGCGGGAAGGTAGGTAAAGGAATAAAATGTGAAATGAAAATATTTTTTATTTTTGAAAATATTTACTATTACACAATCTACATACCCATAGCCAAAATTCCCTCATTGTATGAAGAGACCCAGCAGTGGACCGTAAAAAGATGTTAGACCATAGTTGGTTGTGCAATGAGAAACCTGGAAATTATTACGCAGAATATTGTTTAATACACCTATTACTAGAAAGAATCATTGTACCGTTTTCTTTAGTTAATTCATTCATAGCTCCCTAGATGACGCTATATAGGTGTTGCATCGCGGCAAATCGCGCGCACACACGCTCCCGTCATAGGAGCACCTGTCAACGCCATATGTAAAAACGCAGTCTGAAAAACGACACGCTAACATCCGCTCGCGCGCAGGCCACCTATGGCCTTGCATTGGTACCAGCACGAAAATCTAGAAACGCTCTCACGCATCCCTAAGGCTGATTCAAGGAGTCCTGGAGAATTTCATAAGAACAGGTCAGTGATTTCTTCCTTGTATATATCTGTTTTAGGCATTATTTTGTTGTTTTTTCTAGGTCTTTTGTTGCACATACCATCGCCGCTAATTCCATACTATTGCAGTATAATTATTATAATTAATTTCGCACACGCACCCAAGGATCAGTGACTATTTACACGTCGCCGATCCATTTAATGGTCCATTCGAACCTAGGATATTGTTTCTAGTCATAATATATACTCGATTTACGTAAATTACTCGTAACGCATTGTCTGTTCTTTGTTAGCCGCCATCTTAGCTAACATTTTATTTATGAACTATTGCTGTTAATTTGTCGTTAAAATGGACAAATTAACGTCGCGTTTAAATATTTTAATTTGCAAAAAGGAAAATCTATTTCAACGAATGAATAGGTTATATGAACTATCTAAAGGTATTTCAAATTTTGATTCGAGAAAAAATGAAAGATTCTTGAGTGAGTCAGAGACGGTAGATGAACTTCGATCAAAGTTTGAATCGATATTAGACGAAATAAACGTTATTTCGCTGAAATTAGATCCACCAGAACCGCCTAATTATCAGCCTCTTGATGCTTTCGAGGATTTGTATGCGCCTGTTAAGAGAATACGCAATAAAATCTTATCATGTTGCAATGATTCAACATCTACAAGCAACAATGATAGCCAATTTCAGCCTCAAATAAAGCTACCGCCTATTAATATTCCAAGTTTTGATGGAAAAAATGAGAATTGGCCCTTATTTTATGAATCTTTTAAGGCCAATATACATAATAATAGTAATTTAACCGATGCACAGCGCGTTCAATATTTAATTAGTAAATTATCGCACGGTGCATTGCATTTCACTGCAGGTATTGTACCTACAGGGGAAACCTATCATATTATTTGGGATAGTTTGGTAAAAAAGTATCAAGACAAGCGAGCACTAGGCACGCATTATTTAAATAATATTTTTGAACTAAAGAACTGTACAAATAACGCTAATAGTTTAAATACATTTATCGAAAAATTCTCCGCTTCGATCGCCGCTTTAAAACAGTTAGACATTCCAGATCTTACTGATTTTATATTTTTATATCTTGCTTTAAAGAAGATAGATTCGCAAACTATACAAAACTTCGAAATGACGGTGCGATCAAGTCAGTCCGACATACCGTCATACACGCAATTTATTGAGTTCATTCAATATCACGTTAAAGTTCTCGAGCGCTCAAGTAAACCTACCTATTCTATTAATAGATCGGACAAATCGAATGTTAGTTCTCGAGGTACCTACAAGTCATTTGTCGCGTGTGAGAACAACGAGTCCACCACCTCGACGCAAAGCGAATGCGCACTGTGTAAGGGTATACATAAAAACTTATATCAGTGCAATAAGTATATGGAGATGGAATCGCCGCAAGCGAGATTCGACTTTATTAAGTCTAAGAACGCGTGCGTAAATTGCCTATCTTTATTCCATACTCTTAGTAAATGTAAGTCTAGATCGTCTTGTGTCCGGTGTCTCCCAGCTAGGAAAAAACACCATTCCAGCTTATGTCGAAATAATAATTTGGATACAAACAATAACAATTCGCTGTTAGGACGCACGCACACAAGCACGGCGCCCGCGGTAACTGTGGACGTGTCTCCCGCGCCCGCCTCTCTGACTAGTGTTCAATCCACAAGTACTTCGTTACCTACGCACGCTTCGAGCTCGTTCACTACAAATAACCCGCGTTCGAGCGTTTTATTGTCCACCGCGCAAGTATACGCCCAGCCTTATAATAGTAATAAGAAATTAACTATTCGCTGTTTATTAGATACTGGGTCACAGAACAACATTATTAGTTATAAATGTTGTAAATTGCTTAATTTGCCTATTACTCCCGTTTTTAATTCATCTATTAAAGGTATAGGTTTAAAATCGCAACCAATACATGGTTATGTTTATTTAAACATAGAATCGCGCGTTTACCCTGTTAATAAGTATCATATTAAGGCGTTAGTGTTAGATTGTCTTACAGACAATTTACCGTCACATTTTATTGAAAATTGTGATATAAGCCATATCAAAGATTTACCCCTAGCAGACTTGGCATGGAACGCACCTGGAGACATTGACGTAATTTTAGGTGCCCAATTGTTTCCACATATTTATCTAGGCGATAAAATACTATCGGGTAGTAACGTCCCGGCCGCCTTATCAACAACTTTAGGATACGTATTAATGGGAGATTACACGCCGTGCAGTCCCAAACATTTGGATGAATCCTCGTTCTCCGCGCTCGCACTGGAGGATTTAGAAACAAATCTTCAAAAATTTTGGGAACTGGAACAAATTAATGAAAAACCGCATCTCAGCCCCGCAGAAACGGAATGCGAGAATTTATACCGCGCTTCCGTCTCTCGCGATGAGAGTGGTCGATACTCAGTCGGTTTACCCTTTTCGCAAAATGCAGCCGAACTAGGGAACTCGCGCTGTGTCGCTCACCGCCGCTTGCTAGCGTTAGAGCGTAAGTTGAAGACGGATCATTCTTTGCGCCTTGCTTATAATGAGGTCATTATGGAGTACATAAAAAAAGGTTACTTAACTGAAGTCTCGGATCATAGCAATACAGTCGAGGGCTATTATATTCCGCACCACGCTGTTATTCGCCCCGAAAAAAGCTCGAGTCGCGTTCGAATCGTGACCGATGCATCGGCTAAAACCGCGGATAGAATCCTATCATTAAATGACGTACTTCATACTGGACCTAACTTACAAGCAGATTTATTTTTACTTTTATTAAATTTCCGATTATTTCCAGTCGCTATGACTGCGGATATAAAGCAAATGTACTTACAAATTGAAATTTTGCCACGCGATCGTAGGTATTTAAAAATCCTCTTTAGGTTTGACGCAAATGATAAAATACGCACCTTTCAGTTTAACCGCGTACCGTTTGGACTTAAGTCCAGTCCATATTTGGCCATGCGTACTGTACGACAACTGTGCCAGGACGAAGGTGATCGCTTCACGGACGCCGCAAAAATAGCTGAATCTCAATTATATATGGATGACCTTGTGCATTCAGCTACTAACGATCAAACCGCTATAACATTGTCGCAAGAATTAATCGAGTTGTTCAAATTAGGTTCCTTTGAGTTGATCAAATGGTCAAGTAACTCGTCAACGCTTTTGGACAGTCTGCCAGACACGCATCGCGCTTCGGTAAACTTTACAGACAGCAATAATACCACAAAGGTCTTAGGGCTGTCTTGGGAGCCCAGTGAAGATGTTTTTCGCATGACTATTTCAAAAATCGATCACAAATGCACCAAACGCACAATTTTATCCCTCGTCGCTAGATTGTTCGATGTTTTAGGATTAGTCGCGCCAGTTATCTTGTACGCTAAACTGTTGATCAAATACCTCTGGCTCCAAAAAATCGACTGGGATGAAACTCCTTCCGAAGATATAATTAAAAAGTACTTAGACTTGGTCCACGACTTTTCAGTACTTCCAAATTTAAAAATACCGCGTCACACTGGTATCACCGACGGATGCAGAGTAAATATAGTCGCCTTCAGTGATGCTAGCTTAAATGGCTATGGCTGTGTGATTTATTTACATGTTACTGATGCTCTCGGTAACATACGCGTTAATTTATTGTGCTCAAAATCGAAAGTTTCGCCTACCAAAATAACAACACTCGCTAGATTGGAATTATGCGCCGCGCTTTTAATGTCAAAATTGGTTAAGGTCGTAAGAGATACTTATTCCTCCCGCATTCCTATTGAAGGAATTTTTGCATTTTCCGATTCCACTGTAGCTCTGTCATGGATAAAATCTTCGCCTCATAGGTGGAATACTTTCGTTAGCAACCGCGTCGCGCAATGTCAAGAAAATTTAGACCCACAACATTTCTATCATGTTGCGGGAATCGAAAATCCAAGTGACTGCTTATCACGTGGTATTTTGCCATCGCAGTTACTCTCGCACCCTCTTTGGTGGAACGGCCCAGAATGGCTTCGCGACTCGCCATCGGAATGGCCAATAAATAAGTTCTCGCCTACCAAGGACGATCAATTACCGGAATTCAAATCAACCGCTTTAATAACAACCGATGTTCAATGTGAACAACCGATATTATATGTTTTATCGCAACGCTTTTCCTCATGGAATAAACTTATTCGCTCCGCTTCTTATGTATTACGCTTCGCACGACTTCTACCGCCGACCGGAGAAGTTGACAAATTTAATTCTGTTGAAAACGCAATAATAAAGGACATTCAAAAGGTTCACTTCTGCGATGAAATCACGCGATTAAAAAATAAAAAATTACCTTCAAAGAAATTGCAAAGGCTAGCCGTGTTTTTAGATAATGACGACATTTTACGAATTGGAGGTCGGCTTTCTAAATCGGATTTACCTTACGAATCGAAACACCCCGCACTTCTTCCGAAACATGATCATGCGGTTAACTTGATCATCGATCATTATCATTCGCGCAATTGTCACACCGGGCCTAGTCTTTTAATGTCCCTTATTCGACAACGATTTTGGATATTAGACGCTAGGACAATCATTAGGTCTAGAGTGCACAAATGTAACACGTGTTTCCGAGTAAAACCCGTGCATCCTACGCCAATAATGGCTGATCTTCCCTCTTATCGTCTGCAAGAAGCGAAAGCCTTTATGCACACAGGTGTGGACCACGCAGGTCCACTTCGTGTAACACCAACGCGCCGCCGCGGTTATCAGTCGCAAAAAGCTTATATATGCTTATTTGTATGCCTTGTGACAAAAGCCGTTCATATTGAGCTTTCGTCAGATTTAACTACTGACTGTTTTGTCATGGCTGTAAAAAGATTTTTAGCACGCAAAGGTCCGATTTCCTGTTTTTACAGTGACAATTCTGGAACTTTCCTTAAAGCCAAATCGCAGTTGAACGAAGTATATTCACTTCTGAATAGTTCCGATTATAAAAATAAGTTAAACCTTGAATTACAAATTAATCGCATTGAATGGAAAAATATTCCCCCTCGGTCCCCTCACTTTGGATCTATGTGGGAAAGTAATATAAAATGTGTCAAAACACATTTATATCGAGTTATCGGTAATCAGCTTCTTACTTACGAAGAGTTAGTTACCGTGCTAACGCAAATTGAATGCATACTAAACTCGCGCCCGCTTTGTTTAATATCGTCAGATCCGCATCCTGAAATTTTAACGCCGGCCCACTTCTTAATGTCTACTCCGCTACAATATTTTCCAGCAGCGCCTTTACCTAGCGAACGCCCTAACCTCGTACAGCGAAAAAGACTACTAGATAGCTTAGTTCAGTCTTACTGGAAGAAATGGCGCTTAGAATACTTACACACTTTACAAGTTAGGCAAAAGTGGTGTACACCTGATAATCCGGTTAAAGTAGGTACGGTAGTTTTAATTGGGCATGATGATTTACCGCCTTTACAATGGCCGCTAGGAATAATTACGAAGGTTTATCCTGGGGCTGATAATGTGGTTCGTGTTGCTCTAGTGAAAACCGAATCTGGCGAATTCAAACGTCCTGTTGTAAAACTTTACCCACTTCCAACGCAATAAACGCATTGTAATTTATAAAAAGTAATTAGAATAAGTAGCTATAGATACCTTAGTGTTTAACTTGATTAATTTGATGTAAATATAATTTCTTTACCGCTATTTTATTAGATTTATAAATAATTTTTATTTTATTTAGTTAGATTAATTATCACTCGCGCAAATTATTGCAATAATTATGAAGTATTGGACTTCGTCAACGCGGGGAGTATGGTTGTGCAATGAGAAACCTGGAAATTATTACGCAGAATATTGTTTAATACACCTATTACTAGAAAGAATCATTGTACCGTTTTCTTTAGTTAATTCATTCATAGCTCCCTAGATGACGCTATATAGGTGTTGCATCGCGGCAAATCGCGCGCACACACGCTCCCGTCATAGGAGCACCTGTCAACGCCATATGTAAAAACGCAGTCTGAAAAACGACACGCTAACATCCGCTCGCGCGCAGGCCACCTATGGCCTTGCATTGGTACCAGCACGAAAATCTAGAAACGCTCTCACGCATCCCTAAGGCTGATTCAAGGAGTCCTGGAGAATTTCATAAGAACAGGTCAGTGATTTCTTCCTTGTATATATCTGTTTTAGGCATTATTTTGTTGTTTTTTCTAGGTCTTTTGTTGCACATACCATCGCCGCTAATTCCATACTATTGCAGTATAATTATTATAATTAATTTCGCACACGCACCCAAGGATCAGTGACTATTTACACGTCGCCGATCCAATAGTTAATTTATCCTTCCCTAAAACAGGAAATATGCACACTATTTGAATTGTCAATACTCAGAAGAGACCTATCTGTTTATTTTATATTCTTTGATCGGAAACTTTAAAATACGTACAACGATAACTTGATACGTACTTATGGCATGTGACATAAGGTACAAATTGCAATGAGTTGCATTTTACACGAACGTGCACGAGTTTGTTATTGTTAAATAAGTGAAAAATACGAATTATATAAAATAAATAGTTTTACTTACGAATGAAATGTGATTCCTTGACTTTTGGAAACCTTGCTTGTGTAGTTTGTGCAGAATCTCATCACACACGACGGCATTTTCGGTTGTTTTGGGAGACGAAAACAAAATACACATTACTATCAACGACGTCATCGATAGCGCGACGACAGCGGGCGACTGAGCTCAGGTTTGCTAATTAGCTTAGTTTTAACGTGCCACTTGCGGTCCGCGTATAACGTATCTACCTATTTTCTTCTAATATCATTGCTGCTACCCATTTAAACGGACGGTCATACAATACTGGTCCTAATGCCTATATTCACGGGTTTTTGCGCTCATCCGTCATATTACATTTTTGGGGAGACGGAAACATGAGCCGAAATAAAAAACACAAATATCATTGTCTGTGTGTTGGTAAAGAGTTGGCTCGTAAACAAGCAATAAACGTCCTGTATACACTGACCTTTACTAATACTTACAAGCACGCTGGATCTGCGATTGCCGAGCTATTTTTAAAGCAACTTGATTTTCACAATTTTGGTGCTAATAGCAGCAGTGAGCATCATGTGAGCGTACTTGGAACTAAATTTCATTTATGTCTTTTTTTATTGCGTGATAGGCTTGTACTTAATGACAATTATAGTTAAAAAAGAATTGATGAGGTATAGGTTAGAGCGCGCTTGCCTACAAGATGCCTATTCACTCGTGCTTTGAAGGGTTTTTAGAAGCTTTTGGAAGGGCATTCCACACCTTAGCGTTTCGTATCAGAAATGCTGAGCAAACACGTTTCGTGCGTCTAGATTTGATGTCGACTACATAATAAGGATGCCAAAATTTGGGGTTTCTTGCTGTTTTGAGGTAAAATAGTGGGTTGATGAGACATCTGCCAACATTGTGTCAACACGAAGACTATTTGATAAAAAAAAAATTCGGCACCCACGCTCGGTGGGGCGCTTCGAATCGGCACAAAAATAACTGTCATTTTGTATAGCACATCTCTTCCAGCGTACTTGTGTAAGCTCTTTTCAGTGCCCGTATATCATTGTGTAGGGTGGGGACGCGAACGGCTCTATCGCGAGTTACAGTAAATTCGCTTGTAAATTTTTTTCCAACTCAGCTTATTTATTGTTTCCGTTTAATTGTACAAGTTTCGTGTTTATCATCAGTTTGAATGAGAAAGCGCATACGAAAAATTTATGTAGTCTAGCCTTTGTAGTTGTTTGCCCGTTATTTTTAAAGGCCCTTGTGAAATTAGTAACTAATTAATGTTTCTTTTAAAGAAAAGTTTAACCTGAAAGCCAGAATAGTTGCTTATTTCATTTCATTCTAATGCAAGTAAGTAAGCAACTTTAAAAAAAATATTATTAGCTGGAGCTTTTTCAAAGTAGGTTAGCGATGTGTCTTTACATGGAAATAGTGTTTGAGTATATTCGTGAAACGGGTATCTCTTCTTAGTGAAAATTTGGAACAGTAAAAAGAAAAAGATAAGAAGTGGACAGGGAAACACTTATCTCTATAAAAGAGTGACCCGCACACCCGCACAGCCCACGCACTAAGGACAAGCGTTGGCGGGGCGTCCTCCCGCCTCATACCCCGATTGCCATCTCGATCTGTCGCGTACCTACTATAAGTACATAGTTACAATGCAGAAACTTAAAAAGCTTAACGATCGCCGCAACTATAAATGCAATGAAGCAGTTTTTATTTAACCATAAACAAAGAAAAATAATAAAAATGGTTCAGCATGACGGTTATTTTAACAACGCTCGAGTTTGTCTTCACAATTCACATTTGTTTTTGCAATTTTAGTTATTTTCACCATAATTTAGACAATTTCACGAGGAAATATGTAAGAAGAAAAGCTGACTGACTAACTGACTGACTGATCTATCAACGCACAGCTCAATATAGGACGGATTGGGCTGAAATTTGGCATGCATGATGCAGATAGCTATGATGACGTAGCCATCTGCTAAGAAAGAATTTTCAAAAATTCTTTCTTATGGAGGTTTGAAATTTATGTAGTCCATGCGGACGAAGTCGCGGGCGGAAGCTAGTTGGTATGTAATGTAACGTAACATAGGTGACTAAGTAAGCTCTTCATTTAAAAGCGTTAAACTCAAAAATAATTTTTATACAATGTTTTGGAAAACATTTCTGTTTATGTTATTAAAACTTCAGATCATAACTGCAAAGCTAAGCGAAATAGCCAGTAAAATACAAGAAGAAAATCCAATTATAACAACATTAATTAAAGAGATAAATAAATTATGTCGGGAGAAGTTTGCTCCAACTTGTGTCTCAATCCGAAGGGTGTATCAAGGAAATGAATGTAAGAAGTAGGTACTTAAGTGTCCTCCATATAGATCGGTATCAATCGCTGCTTCAACCAAAATCCTCGTTCGAAGACATTTATGTAGTTAAGCCGGAAGGTAAACATCCTTTTGAATGTACCTACCCTTTTTGTGAATATGTCGAGATTAACCACTAGTTTTTATATTTTCTTAGTACCTATGTTCCTTAGTTTATTACTACTTTCACTAAAAAAAGGTTACTCTTGTTATAAGAAATTATAATTATACTTACTTAAATGATTTTAATATGTGTACGCCAAAGGGGCAGAATAATATGTTGGAACTGATCAATAATTGTACCTTTTCATGTAACCATATTCGAAAATTTTGGTCTAAATTAGAGTACTGTCGAATTTTCCCAGATAAGATCAAGTTCAAAGCTCAGTGGGCTTATGTTGTAGAAGAATCTTTACTCTTTAACTTTATAGAGTACCTACCTATCTACCTAAAGCAGTTATAGTTATTGAGTTAATCCTAAATGCCTTGCCTACTTACTAAATCAATGTTGGCACATTACAAAATTTCAGTGAATGACGTGTGTTTTACAACAGCGTTATACAAACTGCAGTTGGCAACGGTAGTTATACGGACTCGATCGTTTGTACTTTGTAGATATGGAACTTAAACATGGCTTCAGCAACGCTTTTATAATGACATGTTTATTAATCAAGTCTCTAATTATTCTAAGAGTGAATAGTAATATAGGTATTCATTAATTATTAAGTACCTACTTACTAATTTACATTTACATTTATTTATGGTGTACAGAAAAACTCAATCGAGTTAAAGTATGTTTACACCATCATCGTAATAAACCTTGTAAGCATCCTTTTGTAAACAAATGAATAAAACAATAATTTACATTTTATATTTACATTAATTAGTATCTACTTACTACTTTAAAATATCTAAAACCAGAAAAAAATCTGCTCATCTTCAAGACGGAGTGTCGACATAATTAGGTATAATAATACCTATGGTTTTTAGCCGAATCGCTACCATACTACTTGCCATTTACAAAGATAAAATTCCTACAAAGGGGAACTTAATATTCTATTGACTTATTGTTAAGTAATCTCTAAATGATTTACAGAATTTTAGAAATTTTCAAAATAATGTTGCTTTACATAGGTAATAATTTCAACTCATTTTCAACTAAAATTAATTTTTGTCAGTCGCTTTTCCCTACTCAAGTCACTTGTGAGGCACAATTTTGCGGAACAAATTCGAGAACGTTTAGGAGTAAGCAGGCGGGTTGTATAGCCCCTAGGGTCGAATCCCCTCTGAATGGAAATAGTTTCGGCCCGGGGGAATTACGACCGGGCATGGGGTCACTGAAATGAATTCTGATTTTGCTTTTTATATACAAATGTCGACGGTTTATTGACAGCGGTATTCGCTTTTGCCAATAATATACCCACAAGGTTATTTACAACCACAATTTGGATATGAATATTTACCTTTTACTGCTTAGCTTGCCTTATCTCTAGAACCACTGGTATCTTCCGAACCAGTGGTAGATGCATCCGACTATTCGAAAGTACTTGTTATGTTTATTTGAATAAAAAACATTTTTATTTATTTATTTAAATACTAGCTGACCCTGCGAACTTCGTTCCGCCTAACAATCGATTCAAATTTTTTTTTTTAAATATCAATTCACTATCAGAAATTCTCAAATCCCCACGATTTAGGAGTTCAGTACCTTGCAGCATCAGGATTGAGGAGTTGGGATCCGAAGTTCAATGATGTAGCCTATGCTTCGTACCTAAAATAATTTTGCATCATCCGCAGTTCCTGAATCATTATAGTTTAGGAGTGCAGTACCCTACATCATCAGGGTTGAGGAGTTGGGACTTGAAATCTGAGAATGCAGTCGTTGCTTGGTACCTATAATATGAATTCACTATGAACGCTTCCTGAATCTTGATAACTTAAGCGGGCAGTAACCCTGCAGCATCAGGATTAAGGAGTTGAATCCAGAATTTTTTATGGGACTACCACGAAAACTTCTTCTGTTGATTTAAAAAAAAATTGCAAATCGGTCCAGAAACCTCGAAAAAATCGATGTAAAAAAAGGAACCACCTCCTTTTGGACAGTTGGTTAAAAACCGATGACCTTGAAATATTTACGGAACAATTTTTAAAATATGCCCTTTCTAACAAAAAAAGAATGAATGAAATCGGACTACGCGTTAATGAATTACAGCTCAGTATACATTTTAACTTTCAACCCCTCTCCTAAGGGAACCATGCTGAATTTCGGGATAAAAAGTATCCTATGTTCTTCCTCATAGTATGACCTCAAATCGTATTAAGTTTCATTGGAATCCATTCAGTAGTTTCAGCGTGATGCGCGGCCGTGATACAGACAGACAGACAGACAGACAGCCAGACAAACAGACAGACCGACAGACAGACAAAAATGAAAAAAATTACAGTTTTGGGTTCAGTATCGATTATAGAGTGCCCTCGAAAAAGAATTTTCAAAATATCTTCAATGTACAGAATTGGACCTGTTACAGTTTTATTATAAGTATATTGATGATGATATTGATTGATGATAAATGTCACACACCGGCTTTACTCACGTGTCTAGTCGACGCTAGCCCGACTATTTTCGAACCCATCCGGGGTCCTTTACACGCTAAAATATAACGGGATTAACAGCTAGTGTTTCTTTTTAATCCTTTGTCATCATTAACATCAGTGCTGTGAATAGGAATTTGCAATCTTACTAGCCGATACCATATATCAGAACTCTCCAATTATTATGTACAGTTTTGTGTTCAGAACTTTTCAATCGACGTGGAATTTTCTCTTCAATTCAATTCTTGTAATCCCAAAGTAGATGGACCAGAAGAACGCAGAATTATGAGCTACAGAGTACAACATTTTTGACCCTACACGCTAGCAGTGAGATCGAGTCCTTAGGTGCAATGCATACAGGTAGAGCTGAGACGTTGCATCGTTCTTTATTTACTTTATTTACTTTGTCATAACAGCGGAGGTACAACACGTATGAAGCCAAGGTTTTGTTTTCAGTATACCAATTACCACAGTTTATATAAAACTAAGTTTTGTTTTTATCAATAAAACTCAGCCCTACTCCACTCCATCTGTTGGTTTTAACCCTAAGATTCACATGTCATAGGATCTTTTTAGGGGATACTAAAAAGTGAGAATCAGAAAAAATAACACCCATAAAATGCATGGTCAGATTACTGATTTCCCTATAAATTCTGAGCCATCTCCGTAACGTTTTTTTCAAAACTTTTGAAAACACTACCATAAATTCTGCTCTTTAAAATTAAAGGGGCATTAAAATTGTCCACAGTTACCACTATTAAAATCTCGTAATACTTTTATCCTTTCAGCATAAAATAGAAATAATTCGCTATAAAGAGGTTATTTTCTGTTTAACGATAACCGATATCAACTGCGACTGCAATGGCTGCCATTTGTATTCCAGGCCCGCTTCGGAATCATCGCCAATAACACCACTTACTATCTGCGTAATTAGAGTGTAGTGTAATTGGGATGCCAGGTATTTCGTTAATTTTTGTGTTATTGCACATGTAAAACCTAGGTAATCCACTCATAAATGCGAAAGTGTACGTCTGTCTGCTAATCTTGTCACGACCCATCCGTTTAGTCCGTTATTTCCACGAAAAGTACAGAGTTAACTTTTGTCCCGAAGACGGACATAGGCTACGTTTTGCCCCGGAAAGTCCCCGTGGCATTTTTAAAACCAAAATCTACGTGGACAAAGTCTCAGGCAACATCAGTATGGTTAAGAAATAGCTTACATCCCGAGACAAATATTGGCCTACTATTTTTTATCTTGGAAAATTAAAGAGTTTCCACATGATTAAAAAAAAACCTAAAGCCACGGTGGCAAAATTAATTTCTGGTCAATGATTATCATAGATGGAAGAAAAAAGAGATAGAAGAAGGAAAAGAAGACGGTAACGGATGTTGGAAAGGTAAAATAAAAGAAAGTAGGATTCTCTCAAACCAAAAATACATAATTATCTCTTGACTAAAGAAAACACACTGCTATTTTTAGCTCTATAAACCTGATCAACTGATGCTGTTGTGCTAGAGGTGCAAATTCGAGTCACGCTGATTTCCTAATTTTCAAACCTCATTTAAAAATTTACTAGGAGGATAAATAAAAAAATCTTGTGTTATTCTTTCGTTCATTTCGTTAATGTTGTGTGTATTCGTGGAGAGTCCAGAAATCCTTTATCTTTATAACACGAAATGGAGATAATTCGGCTTTATAGGGGTTGTTTCCGTTTAACGACGTCGCCCTGATATCAACCGCAGCCTCGATTGCCCCCATTTATATGCAGTTCTGCTTGCGGTACTATCACCAATAACATAACTTACTAGTAATCTTGGGTAACCACTTGTTGTATATTAAAAGGTCTTCACCATATCCTTCCACTATATCATATCATCTTACAAACAAAAAATTTTGACAATCAGGAAGCGTAAAATTTTACCAAATCTGAATAAATAATTTGAGTTCGAGTTCATTCATTATTCTTCATCTAAAGTTTTATATACTTACTCGAACTTTCGACAATTTATGAGTGTGGACTAGGTATCTGCTAGAATCTAGATGATACCATCGACTTCATCCACGTGGATTTAGGTTTTGAAAACCCCAAGGGAATCCAAAATCCCGAATGAATATCTCAAGGAAAGATCCTTGAGATATTCATTCGGGGTTTTGGATTAGATATAATATCTACGTTAGATTTAGGTTTTATTTTAAATCCCGTGGTAACTCCTTGATTTTCCGGCGACGAATTGTCTCGCATGCTGACGCTACAAAGTTGATGTAATGAGCGTATGTCCATATAGAAGTCCACATAAAAATACTAACTGCACGAGGCAAGGTGGTGCAGGTCAGTAACCAGTTGGCTCTAAGAGCTTAAAACTTGTCGTAGTCAAAGTCTATTTACGTGGTGAAATATTTTTTATATAATTCTAGGAATGAAATGTTGGCAAAGGAGTAATAAAGTAAAGTGGCTGAATTAGTGTTTGGGATCTCTAACTAATTCAGTCACTTAAAGGACACTGGCATCTCACTTTCCAACGACAATGAGCAAGTAGGATCTGAGTGGTCTCAGAGTTCCACTAACAAACTTTCTTAACTACGTAGTGACGATGCTGCAACTTCTTAATTAGGCCAACCGACGAATGCTGAACTTTTCGCGAGACTGCTGTATTGCATTCTTGATTAAGACAACGTAAAATGTAAAATTTTACTTCCACTTGCGTCATACTTTTGTGAAAATAAATGCGCGAGTTGCAAACTGAATTTCACTAATGAACATTTCATAAAACTAGTTGCGACTGACAATGAAGGTAATACCCATTATTTTTTAAGGTGTTCTAAATTTAAACAATGTGAAAGAATTTGTCAAGGGCACTAGTCAACCTTTCTTATAACTACGTAGTGACGACGCTGTAGGCCAACCGACGGATGCTGAAATTTCGCGAGACTGCTGTATTGCATTCTTGATTAAGACAATGTAAAATGTAAAATTATACTTCCACTTGCGTCATACTTTTGTGAAAATAAATACGCGAAATGCAAACTGAATTTCACTAATGAACATTTCACGAAACTTGTTTCAACTGACAATTAGAATGATACCTACTTTTACGGTTTCCTCATTTTAAACAATGTAAAAAGATAGTTTGAGCATCATTAAAATTCATTTAATTATGAGCTGAGCTGAGCTTAAATAATCTAAGGACTGCTTAGTGTGTGTCTGTTTGTGGCACTAATGGATCGATTTGAATGCCTTTTTAAATTCATTTTAATCTAGTTGTTTCTTAATTAAATTTGATGAAAGTTTCTTCCGTTGTTTGAGGATTATCATCTCTCAGTCATACAATAATTGATGGTTAGGTATTGATTTTAATTATAATTTTGGGGCGTGTTTCCTAGTTGTGACAGCGCATATCAATCGATTGTGATTCCAAGTCAGTAACTGGATGGGTGCCCAACTTTGGAGGTCCTTTGGCTTTTTAGTTATCTCCTGTGCCTTGGAGTGCACGTTAAGCTGTCGCTCGGTCATAATAACTGTAAAACCTAAAAATCGAAATCTCGTTCTCCTATAGAGAGTAGTATGCAGAAGGGTCTGGGTACCGCATTATCATCCTAAGAGAACTCCTGCCATTATGTGATTAATGGAAAGGAGTCACGACCTTCATCAATGAGAAATAACGACTATAAAGAAAGTTCACACACATTGGTTTTGTATTAATATGATGATGTATTTATTAATAGAGGCCATAAGAAGAGCCTCCCCGCGTGGTGCTTAGTTTTATACCGATCACAAGCACCCAGCGGCCCTGGAAGCAGCTACTACATGAACAAAATCAGTAGGCTGACTAATCTTTTCACCACGACGCGACGGCTACCTCCGAGCGGCTTTTTGAGCTGACCATGTGTGAGGTGATCGTCGACTCGAGAAAAAGAAGAAGAATAATATTATGATGACTATCTACACACGCTTGTAAAGTTTCAGCATGTAAAGTCACTTAAAGGGCCACTTTCATCTCACTTCCAACGACAATCAGCAAAGTAGTCTCCGAGTTCCACTAACGAACTTTCTTAACTCGGTTACGACCATGCGACACAACTTCTTAATTCAGTCCAACCGACAATTTTCGCATGGTTGCTACATTTTCAATGAATTTCAGCAATGAGATGAGCGTATATATGACTGTCGCTAACAGAATTTTTCTAACGATCACCGGTACGCATTTTTAAATGCGAAAGTGTGTTTGTTTGTTGGTTTATTCGTTTATTGGTTTGTTGGTTTGTTGGTTTGTTGGTTTGTTGGTTTGTTGGTTTGTTGGTTTGTTGGTTTATTGGTTTGTTTGTGTATTAGTTTGCTGGTTTATCGGTTTGTTGGTTTGTTGGTTTGTCCTTCAGTCACGTCGCGACGGTGCAACGGATTGATGTGATTTTTTGCATGGGTATAGATAAAGACCAGGAGAGTGACATAGGCTACTTTTTATTCCGGATAATCAAAGAGTTTCCTCGGGATTTTTAAAAACCTAATTCCACGCGGACTAAGTCGCGGGCATCAGCTAGTTCCTAATAATAGTGTTATTGTATTTTTTGTAGATACGCCATTTTTGGGTCATGTGAAGCTGTGATATAATAATATTATATGAGGTCTTTTCCCTAGGTAGGCAAGTAGGTACTTGTGAAGTAAAATAACTATACTAGGGGAAAAAGTGTTAAGTAACTGTATCTACTTGCTTACCTAGGGGGAAAAAGGCTTTTCCCTATTCCGTGAGAAAAATATAATAATCATTATGTTTGTAAACTCAACTATAGGGAGCTTTATTTTGATGAATAGTTTTGAAACAATTTTTAGGGTTCCGTACCACAAAGGGAATGGACCCCTTATAGGATCACTTTGTTGTATGTCTGTCTGTCTGTCGGTCTGTCAAGAAACCTACAGGGTACTTCCCATTGACCTAGAATCGTGAAATTTGGCAGGTAGGTGGGAATAGCTGACTTTAGAGGAAAAATCTGAAAACCGTGAATTTGTGGTTACAACACACAAAAAGTTGTGGTCATAAACTAATAATTAGTATTTTCAATTTTCGAAGTAAGATAACTACTTATATCAAGTGGGGTATCATAATATGAAAGCGCTTCCACCTGTACATTCTAAAACAGATTTTTATTTATTTTTGTGCATCATAGTTTTTGAATTATCGTGCAAAATGTCAAAAAAATACGACTGTAGTACGGAACCCTCGTTGCGCGAGCCTGACTCGCACTTGGCCGGTTTTATATTATGTAGGTACGTTTATATTAGTAAAGTGTGCCACGTTTGCTATTACCCAATCAATTTATATACATGTAAGTAACTCAATAACTTTGACACATAGGTCAGCAATCAGCGAGCTACCCGCTAAATGAATTTCCCTAACGAACTCTAAACTCTAAACGCGCTGGGAACATTTCTGTATAATAACAAATATCCGTCGTGCAAATTAAAAAAAGTGTTATATAATATCTTGAACAATGTTACAACGTTTTGACGACCTCCCTGGCGCAGTGGTGAGCGCTGTGGTCTTAATAGTGGGAGGTCCCGGGTTCGATTCCTGGCAGGGGTTTGGAATTTTATAATTTCTAAATTTCTGGTCTGGTCTGGTGGGAGGCTTCGGCCATGGCTAGTTACCACCCTACCGGCAAAGCCGTGTCGCCAAGCGATTTAGCGTTCCGGTAAACCAAAGGGGTATGGGTTTAATAAAAACTGCCATGCCCCTTCCAGGTTAGCCCGCTATCATCTTAGACTGCATCATCATTTACCACCAGGTGAGAATGCAGTCAAGGGCTAACTTGTATCTGAATAAAAAAATAAAAAAATGCAACTTATACGGGTTAATTCTTTGATGAATACGCTAAGTTTGGTTTAGTTAAACACTTAAAATACGCTCACATCTCACTATTTAGTCGACAATCAGCGAGTTTCACTATCAAACTCGCTAACTTGTCGGTAACGATGCAGCCTAACTTCTTAATTAGGCTACCAACACTAATTGTTACAGAACTTTTCGTTAGGTTTCAGCGTTCTGAAATGAACAAACTGAAATATGTATGTTTTGAACATTCCTGTATAATCAAAATAATGAAAGGTGAACTTCGGTCACTTTTCATTATTATTGTCCCATACACAAAGCGTGCGAACGGGACCTTATAAGTTATAACTAAGCTCCGCTGTCCGTCTGTCTGTGTTAGCAGGCTGTGTCTCGTGAACCGTAATATATAGAGAGTTCAAATTTTCACAGTGGGTAGGCTAAAAAAGCTGTGATAGCATAGTGGTTAGGACATCCGCCCCCTGATCGCAGGTCGGGGGTTCAAAATGTGTGGAGATAATTTTAAAAATAGTCACCCACCAACCTCGCGGTTATATGGGCCGAAACGCGGGAGGGCGCCCGTTCGGTACTTGCTCGGTGGCTCTTTCCCGGGGTGCCTTCTTGACTCCCTACAAGTTCTTCTCTTTCTACTTCCTTGTCCCCATCATGTCACTCTCCCCATTCTGGGGCAGACGTCACAGATACGGGAGATTCCCGTCGCCGTTCGTGGTGTCTCCTGTTTCCCACATCCTCTCCTGTCATTGCGTATCTGGATACCTAGCTCTCGCTTCCCTCCTCTGAACTATGTACACCATTTCGTTTTCCCCATTCATCATCATTATCATCAACTGCTACACGTTGACTGCTGGACATAGGTTTCTTGTAGGGACTTCCACACGCCACGGTCTTGCGTCGCCTGAATCCAGCGGCTCCCTGCGACTCGTCTGATGTTGTCCGTCCACCTAGTGGGGGTGCTTTCAACGGGTAGTTCTCTTACGGATCTCCTCATTCCTTTCCCCAGTGTTTACTTTCAATATATGACTTTGAGTAATAGGTAACTATCTCCGCGCTGGCGTGTGGTCAGTTTGTGGTTCTGTAGATCGAGTACGACTACGATGGGCCATTATCATTGCAATTTCGCCTTTATTGCTTTATCGATAAGAGCAACGGGGGTGAGAACATATTTATTGTAAGGCTACGTTGAAATTGCATCCTACATATATACGAAGCTACGCCTGAACAGGTCATAATGTGGTTCATAAATCATTTCACATACAAATACTTGGCTTCCTCTCGAACGTATGTGGTGCTAAAATGTGCTTTCAAAAGTCAATTAATTGAATAAAATTATGATTAAAACGCTTTCAATGTGTTATTTATTACTTTATTAGCCTTAAGGCTGTTTTACGCCAGACAACATTCAAAAAAATGCTACAAAGCGACATTCTAACATTAATTATGCGGCCTTAAGCAGCATGCGGCGGTCTATTAATTTTATGCCTAGAGTAGAATAGGAGTACCTAATACGATACGATAGTATCCCAACGAGTGTTGCTACTTTTCAAATTATTATAGGTAGTGGAAAAGACAGACAGAAAATCAGGAGAATTATTAGCTATTTTTGGATAAGTTAGTTAATATGTCCTCTCATATTAAACTTGCGCGCGGATATAGATCACAACTAATCACCAAAAGTATTTAAGTCGTCGAGTCTCGAGTCAGAGCGAGACTGGCTCAAAAACTGTCAAACACCCGTATTTATCAAATCCCTCCAAGATGGCTTCCCAGCAACAGATCGCATGCCATTGAATGAGTCGAATAATGAGTGAGTCGAATTTCCCACCAGTAGGCAATAGGTACTATGCAGCCCTGTAGCATGCCACAATGCCGCATGTCTAGTCAAGCAATAAGAATACGACGCAAAGAGATTAAGGCATAAAATAGGTCAAAATAAATTTTAATCTGACCATTAGCATCTCCATTAAATGTTTCAGTCCAACCAAAAGTTGACTATTAGTTTTATAGTATTAACAATTTGACATTCGGCCCAAAGTTAGTAATAGCTGAAATAATAATGACCACAATTCGTAAACTAACTCAACTAAATCGAAAAGGCAGAAATTGTAATTAATAATAATTGTAAAACTTATTTCGTAGGTAGACAATAGAGATGTTTCTACTACAAAATTATCAACATCATCATCATCATGATTAACCCATCGCCAGCTCACTACTGAGCACGGGTCTCCTCTCACCCAAGTGTGGAATGGCAGACCTTTGATAACATTATGGAGAACTCTAAGGCATGCAAGGTCACAAAGCTCCGAAAATTTAGAGGTGCGTTCCCGGGATCGAACCCCGTACCCTCCAAATAAATATAAATAATATTCTTAACCACTAGGTTATCAAGTTAGGTAGGTATAGTACGCGACAGGTTGAGATGGCAATCGGGGTGCAGGGGATGCCCCGCACACCCGCCGTAGTAGGTATAATAACCAAAATTCAATTACCCATTTATAAATGCAAGAGCATGTTATACGCTTGCGGTGTTTCCTGAATTGTCGTGACAAACTGCAATTTCTGCTTTATAAGAAATCTGTATCGCGAGCATGGTTTTAATTTACTAAGAAATAATTAGTAATGTACCTAGTAGGTGCATTTTTCTATAGCGCACGAAAGATTGACTGACGAACTAATTCGCAACGGTACAGGCACCTATACCAACAAACCTATCTCACTTTAGATCAATCACTAGACTTATGATACGATGATAAAAATGCGAAAGTGTGTTTGTTTGTTGGTTAATTGGTTTGCCCACTGAGTTTGTACTTTAAGCACGCTGCAACGGACTAACAAGTCAACTTTTTTTTTAATTTAGCTAGACTAGCGCTTGGCTGTAATCAGGTCTGCTGGTAAGTGATGATGCAGCTTAAGATGAAGTGCTTTTACCTAGATGCCTATTCACTCTTGACGTGTTTTTACATGGATAAGTTAAAGACCTGGAGAGTGACAAAGGCTACTTTTAATCCCGGAATATCAAAGAGTTCCATGGGATTTTTGAAAAACCTAATACCACACGGATGAAGTTGCGGGCATCAGCTAGTCTAGTTCAGCTGACCTCTAGAATTTAGAGCAAATTTCACAGCTCCTCGGTTTAATTTGCAAGTTGTTCTTTACCTTTGTTAGCTTAGGTTACCGAAAAGGTTCACATCTAGCCCTAGGCACTTATTACGCTAACATTGACTTTGTACTGTACTGTACAATATGTACATGGATTTATAGGACGTTATTCTCAAAATGTTTGCTGAAACTGAAACTAAGGTCCCTTCTAAAACTTTAAGTTTCGATAAGATTCTATCTATTAATCTTGTATCTAAATAAAAAAAAATAAAAAATTACAATAATTAACGTAATTTAAAAAACTAAAAAACCCGACTGCTAATAAGTAATACATAGTAACTGGTAACCGAAAACAAAAAACAAGCTTTGTATATTACAAAATAGAAATTAATAAGGCCATAAACATAAATATTAGAAAATGTTTGACAGGCGGGGGGCATTACCTACTTAACCTACTACAGTACGCGGCCGAAAGTAATGTACATCGACCTTTAGAAGGTGATAGCAGATTTGTAGAGCGTTGTCCCTGTCGATGAGACCGACAAAACGTCATATAGGTATGAGTGCCAGAGACAACGCTCTACAAGGCCGAAATGTCATTCCAAAGGCCGATGTACATCCGCCCCGCACACCCGCACGTTACCCGTGATCGCCCGCACTGGGTTAACGCGGGGGCTGTGCGGATGTGTGGGGCGTTCCCTCACCGATTGCCATTTCGACCTGTCGCGTACTATAGCTTATTATTTATCCCGGGAAAATAAAAGGATCCTGTGTGATTTATGAAAAACCTGAATCTACGAGGACCAAGTCACGGGCACAAGCTACTTTGATATAAATATAGATACCTATTACCTAGGTATGTAGATGTACCTACTTGTAGTAGGTAGGTACCTACGTAATTGTTCAGAAACTTAACCTTAGAGGTTGCAATCTAAAATGAATCGAACTAATGCAAATAGCTCGCGAACCCACTTCCTACAGCTTAATTAACATTTTGTTAAGTCGAACAACTGAACAAGTAAACGTTTAAATATTTATAGTAGCTTTGTGAGATTTAATCAATACATTTCCTGTTGCCCCCAGGCCTTAATGTACTTTACTAACGAGAGAACTATATGTGAGAAACTACATGGTTTACACTTTCGAGAAAGAGGTTGGCCGCCGAATGCAACTTGGCTGGGCAGCGTTCGGGAAGCTTCGAGATGTCTTCTCGTCCAAAATTCCTTAGTGCTTGAAGACCAAAGTCTTCGAAACTTCGAACAGAGCTTGTTGCCAGTGATGACAATTATTATGGTCGCCAACCATCGCTAACTATGAATGAATGAATTAATGAATATTTATTTACCAGAATTATTACATTCTGACTTAAATGGAGTCCTGGCCCCTACACTAGGAGATCCCGTATCTTAGGTGCCAGTGCCTTCCCATACATAGTGGTTGAAATAAGTAGTAACGAATAGAACGGTTGTGCATTTGTGTGTTTGTGTAAGTGTGTGTGTGTTGCTGTGTGTGTGCTATTGAGCGTGTACGTGAGTGACTGTTTTAGGATCAGATGATATATTTTTGTGTAATAATGTATGTATTCAGTAGATCAGTTTCTATGATCATCATATTTTATTGAGTAAGTTCAGAGTCACTCAGCGGGCGATGGAGAGTCCTATGCTTGAAGTTTCTCAAATTATTACCTTGTTAGGTACCATGCTAAGGTCTGATTAACATGATGATCTTCGCAGCCAAATGTGCGCCAAACTTTAAGTAAGATGAATCGCGTCAGCTAGTCTAATAAAAAAAATCTATAAAATAATTAAAACAATGGAAAGGTCGAGGCTTTTAGGGTGTGTCTATGTTTGGGCGGCGATTAAAATTGTTTACACGACTAATGAAAACGCCATGACGTGACAATGCACAGCATTGCGGCGTGTAATTACAGGGGCTTACTTACACTAGGACGAGACGGGTACGATTTTTTGAGCAATTTAGTTTTGCTGCGACAACTCCTTTTTTCCACGCACATGCAAACTGTGGAATCAAATCCCTTCGGCGGTGTGATTACAGCATGGGGTTATTCAAGGGGCGGACCAACAAATTCCTGAAAGGCCGGCAACGCATTGGTGGTTCCTCTGGTACTGTAAATGTTCATGGGCGGCGGTAATCACTTAACATCAGGTTACCCGCCTGCTCGTTTGCTTGCCATTTTTAGTGTTCCGTACCTCAAAAGGAAAAACGGAACTCTTATAGGATCACTTTGTTGTCTGTCTGTCTGTCTGTCTGTCCGTCCGTCCGGCCGTCCGTCCGTCCGTCCGTCCGTCCGTCCGCCCGTCCGTCTGTCTGTCTGTCTGTCTGTCTGTCTGTCTGTCTGTCCGTCCGTCCGTCCGTCTGTCTGTCTGTCTGTCTGTCTGTCAAGAAACCTACAGGGTACTTCCCGTTGACCTAGAATCATGAAATTTGGCAGGTAGGTAGATCTTATAGCCGACATTTGGGGAAAAATCTGAAAACCGTGAATTTAGGGTTAGATCACACTAAAAAAAAATTGTGGGCATGAACTAATTTTTAGTATTTTCAACTTTCGAAGTGAGTGACTATACCAAGTGGGGTATCATATGAAAGGTCTTCACCTGTACATTCTAAAACAGATTTGTATTTATTTTTATGCATCATAGTTTTTGAATTATCGTGCAAAATGTCGAAAAAATACGACTGTACTACGGAACCCTCACTGCGCGAGCCTGACTCGCACTTGGCCGGTTTTTTATAAAAAAACTGTCTGTCGTACAGATGAAGAATGTTTTTTTCGGTTTCACAAAAAGAGCTCTCTATATGAATTTCCATGCTCCAAGGCGGATGAAACCTCGAGCATCAGCTAGTAAAAATAAATTTCAAACTTCTTGTAGCAATTATGGTAATTATGGTATCAAAATAATCTAAATATATAAAGGAAAAGGTGACTGACCTGATTGACTGACTAACTGACTGACTGATCTATCAACACACAGCTCAAACTACTGCACGGATCGGGCTGAAAATTGGAATGCTATAATAGCTATTATGACGTAAGAAACGATTTTTGAAAATTAAACCCCTAAGGGGGTTAAATAGGGGGATGAAAATTATGTTGTTCACGCGGACGAAGTCGCGAGCATAAGCTAGTAAATCGTATAAAATGTGTGCGCTATTATTTAAAAAAATCGTGTCGTATCCATCCCGCATCATGTGATTAAATGTGATTTCCGTGGAAGCGAAAGGAGTGGCTTTTATTTGGCGCGGTTAAACTTTTTATTTAATTTAAAATACTGCAATGGATCGAACATTAATTTGTCTTTAATTAGGTAAATTAATAGAGTAATGTAGTTACAGACAGAAATCAATATTAGTCAAATTGAGAGTTATAATAATAGAGTTAGAGTACCTACTCTCCGAGTAAAAGTAGAGTAAAAGTTATAATAAAATTGTTATACTTACTAATTTTACAATGTATGATAATATTATTCATTTCCATTCAATATGCCTTTTTTGGTGATGGCGTAGTGGTTAAGAGGTCAGCTTTCTAGCCGGGGTCTGAGGTTCGATCCCGGGTACGCACCTCTGACTTATAACAATCTTCTGTTCAATTTTAGAGCCTCAATAGCTCAACGGGTAAAGGAGTGGACTGAAAACCGAAAGGTCGACGGTTCAAACCCCGCCCGTTGCACTATTATCATACCTACTCCTAGCACAAGCCTGAGGCTTAGTTGGAGAGGAAAGGGGAATAGTAATCATTTAACATGGATAATATTCTTTTTTTTTAAATCTGTCAGAGATAACCACATCACAGATTTTAAAGGAGCAAGTTTTATACCTTCTAATTTAGTTCCCATTCATTTGACATCCCTATTTGGATCTACGCACTGAAAACTTTCCGCTAACATAAAATTTTATGTTTGTTAGTCCAATTTCAGTAGTTTATAACGAAAGTTAGATATAATTTTACAGTTTGCTAGTGAAGTCAACTGTTATTAGAGTTATAAAATTGAGAGAATCAAATAAGTAACGCAAAACATTAATAAGTAGATATCTAATCATAATAACTGTTATTACTATGAGCAGTTTCCATGGCGCACTCTCCAGCGCAAACCATACAAACGTAGTCGCATTTGAATATTAACCAACCAAACTCAATGAAATTGTGTAGGTCTAGGTAGTACACGTTCTAGAAACAAATTAATATAATACTATCTATCTGTGGTTTGCCGGATTATAATAAAAATGTGTAGTTTTAAAGTTATATGGGTTCAAATATTTGTTTATGTGAGTATATCTTTGAGCTCGCATAGCTTTAAACTTAGGTACTTTTACTTTTATTTGGTTTTGTACCTCGAAAATAATATTATAGAATCATTTTATAGAATCATTCCGTTGTCTGTCTGTCTGTCGTGTTTGTCAAGGGAATCAAATAGAATCATTCCGTTGTCTATCTGTCGTGTTTGTCAAGGGAATCAAAACCTATAAGTAGAGTACCTACTTTCGGTTCACCTAGAATCATGAAATCCATCCATCCAAAACTTGGAGGTTTCTGAATACGTTGGGCATTGGACGCCAACAAAAAAAGACTCATCGCATCCCGGACCTTGACACACTTAACCAGCATTTCACGACTGCTGGGACACTGGATGGTCAAATAAAACAAGCGACGCTCAATAATTTGAGGTCCATACCTATACCTAATTACCCTCCTTTCCAATTCAGCGACGTAACTCTGGATGAAATGAAGAAACACGTTGTGGCCATAAAGTCGGATGCAATGGGGTATGACGGAATCAGTCGGAGGATGATCCTACTGCTCCTTGATAGCATCGCTCCTATCCTATGTCACATTTTTAACTTTTCTCTGTCCTCGTGTACTTTTCCTTCTGAGTGGGGGAAAGCCTTTGTTATCCCAATACCTAAAACCTCCAATCCGACATCCCCCACACACTTTCGACCAATCTCCATTCTTCCTTTTCTGTCCAAAGTCCTTGAGCGCATTGTTAACAAACAACTGAGTCTCTTCCTTACTAAAAATAACATCCTATCTTCATTTCAATCTGGCTTTAGACCCGGCCATAGCACAGTCACTGCGCTAATTAAAGTCTGCGATGATATACGGAAAGGTATGGATAACAAGTTAGTCACTGTTCTCATTCTCCTCGATTTCAGCAACGCTTTTAATAATGTCGACTTCGACCTACTTCTTGCGATATTAAGTTCCCTGAATGTATCCTCTGACGTAATTAATTGGTTCAGATCGTACCTAAGCGGACGTCAACAATGTATCAAAATCGATGGCAAGTGTTCCACGCTCTCACCGCTCTCTGCAGGTGTCCCACAGGGTGGGGTCCTGTCTCCTCTTCTCTTCTCTATTTTTATTAATACAATCTCCTCGGTTATTTCATCTTCCTTTCATTTTTACGCTGATGATTTACAAATTTACACTTCAGAAACCGTTGAGCGCATTCCAGCTGCAATTAACACACTAAATTCAGATTTGGCCAAGGTTTGCGAGTGGTGTAAGTGCTATGGACTTGCGGTAAATCCGATCAAATCGCAAGTAATCATTATTGGTAATCCCAGAATGCTCTCTAAGCTACATAATCTACCTGCAGTCCGCTTCGATGGTATAGCATTGCCATACAGCAATAAAGTCAAGAACCTTGGCCTAATCTTGGACAATTCTCTCTCTTGGGGTCCACAAGTGGGGGAGGTGGGGCGGAGAATCTTCGCCACTATTGGATACCTAAGACGGTTGAAAAATCTTCTGCCAATAAAAACTAAGATTACGTTAGCTAACACACTTATGTTGCCAATATTAGACTACGGTGACTCTTGTTATCCGGACCTGACACAAGAACTTTTAAACAAGCTGGAAAGACTACAAAACATGTGTATTCGCTTCATCTTCGGCCTACGAAAATATGATCATGTATCAGAGTTCCGTGCTAAACTAAAGTGGCTGCCAGTATCTCGGCGGAGGGAGATGCACGCTTTGTCGCTCCTATATCGTATTCTGTACTACCCTCAAACACCATCATACTTAAAAGAACGGTTTTCCTATCTTGGTGAGAACCATCAGTTCTCCCTCCGCTCCAGCACCGACAATAAGCTTATGACTCCACACAGCCGCACGGTATACTATGGTAACTCTTTCACCACTAACAGTGTCAAGCTCTGGAATTCTCTCCCAGCTGAAATACGTCAGGCGAAATCCTTAAACACCTTCAAAAATCGTTTGAAGAACTATTATTTATCTATGTAAACAGAATTATGTAGTATATTATAGAGATATGTATATGGGTATATATAATTATATTTATTTGTGTATTATTTGAATGTACTGTGTATGTAGTCTAATTTATAATAATAACTAGGGCCATTTTCGGCTGCCGCACCAACCCGTGCTTTCGTGATTCCTTTCGTCAAAGGTTGCCTGGAAGAGATCGCTTTAGCGATAAGGCCGCCTTTGCATGCTACATCTATTAGAATAAGATCCTGTATTGTGTTTTTTCAATGTTTACTTTGTGTTGTGTGCAATAAAGTGTCAATAAATAAAAAAATAAATAAATAAAATAAATGAAATTTGGCAGGTTTTAATGTCTTATAGCTAACTTAGTAAAGGAAAAAATCCGAAAACCGTGAATTTGTGGTTACGAACAAACAAAATTTTGTCGACCAAATCGCCATTTGTTTAACTATAAATCGAACATAATACTTAATTTAAATATTTATAGGTACTGGTTTGAGATTGTGTTATTTCTTGTACGATGGTACCTATGGAACCATTCGTGTGCGAGTCCGACTCGCACTTGACCGATTTTTCCTCCTGAACTCATTATTATGTTTCCCCCTGTATTCAGTTGGATAATGATTGAATATTTCGTAGAAATGAAGGCAAAGTTTAAAATCCTAGGGAAAAGTTTGTTCCGTGCGTGCAGCCATATCTTATGAAGACAGACTTCGCGAGAAGATTTTGCATTTCAGAATTCAGAATAATAACTACCATATGAATTTCTGATGAACTTCTTGTTTGTTGGTACGCCTGCATTAGTGGGTTAAGCTTTGATTAAAATTACTTTTATAAAAGATTACGATTAGTTTATGTAAATAGTTAACATACTTTTGAAGAAACAAATACATTTTGGTATTCTACAGACAATACTCGTAATTATTATGGATACGAGACAAAAATAATATTATGATCGCTAACCATGGGCATCATAAGGAAGCTCAAAGTAATTCTGCGGCCGATGGAGAGAGTTATGCTTGGTGTGCTTGGAGAGAGAGAAACCGACATAGCTCAGCGAGTCGCGAAGCCGAAGTGGCAATGGGCAGGGCACATAGTTCGAAAAACTGATAGACACTGGGGTCCCAAGGTACTGGAATGGCAACTTCGCACTAGAAAGCGCATTGTTGGAAGAACCCTCACTAAGTTGACTCACAACTCACAACATCAAGCGAGTCGCAGGGAGCCGCTGGATTCAGGCGGAGCAAAACCGTGGCGTGTGGAAGTCCCTTCAAGAGATCTATGTCCAGCAGTGGATGTCTATCGGTTGACGATGATGATGATGATCGTGCTACTCAGTAGCACGATTTTATTTCAGTACCTACTCAGTAGGTACTGAAATAAAATGTGTTTGAAAAAACCAAGATCATAATAGGTAACATACCTACATAATGAGCCTAAGTATGAACTTTGGTCTTATCAACTTAGTTATCTATTGCTTAATTACACTACCTATGTATCGACTGTAGGTAACTAGGCCAGACGATGTAATCTTAAAATCGGGTCACGTCTTGACTTGTAAAAACAAACTCCAAGAAACCTAACGAATGAAATTCCAAATATTTGCCATTTGGGGCAAAAAAGGCTTTACAATTTTCCTAATAAATGTATACAACAGCCCATAATAATATAAAACGTGATCTTTCTAATCAGGGCATTATAATTCAAGGCATTGGTCTGCGATTTCCATACATTGGTAAAGGTTTGTTTAGACAGACGAAACGCCATGCGCGTCGCGTTGTGACTTGTGAAACGTGGAGTGGTGTGAAACGTGGAGTGGTGTGAAACGTTGCGTTGTGTGAAATATGGTGTGGTGTGAAACGTGGCGTAGTGGTGTGAAACGTAGCGTGATTCAGTCGTGAAAATCATTTTAGTTTGGGTCTACATGTAAATAAAACTTATATGCAAAATTCAAGATTCTAGACCCAGCAGTTTGAACTGTAGTTCACTAATCACTATACCCATATTATAAATGTGAAAGTGTGTTTATTTGTGGTTATTGTTAATTATTTTGTTCTTTAATCATACAACAACGGAGCAACGAATCGATGTGTCTTTTGCATTGATATAGTAAAGGACTGGAGTTGTACAGGCTACTTCAATTGTCTTCGTTATATTGGACGTCTTACTGCAACTGTCGCACTACTGTAAAGAATTATGAAACGAGCCCTAAGCCAAAGCTACACCCGTCTTCGTATTAAACCAATGAGCTGTGCCGTTGTCTTGTAGCAGTAAATTAGTGTGGAGTACCTATTTATGTTTATGACGTCAAGGAAATTAATTTAGGGTTGTTTGTAATATGGTTGTTTGCTGATGTGTCTGTGAGAGAGCACATGTAGTCGAGTCATGATTGTTAATTGCTAGTATTGTTACATATAACGCATGGTTGTAATACTGTAGAATGATTTAAAGCTTAGCAATTAGGTAACTAAGGATTTTCTACATTGAAACAAGATAAGAGAAGGATATGAAAAATGAGGTAATAGGTGTCTTTAATACCGGAACAGCATCCCATAGCCGATTTTTAGCAACTTTGAGTATGTTGCTAGAAATACAAAATATGGTACATACCATAATATATCTACGAGTACATTATAAAAACAATAATTCGAAAGGACGAATATATCAAAAATATTCATAGAAAAAAAAAAACGATGTACCTATGTACATACATAAAAAACGGGCCGAATTGAGAACCATCTCCTTTTTGGAAGTCGGTTAAAAACTAGATAGATGACGGCCACAAATTCATCCGCGTGAATTAAGGTTTTTTTCTAATTTCGCAGGAAGTCTGTATAAGCTACAAAAATATTTAAAAATCGGTTGAACAGACGCGACAGGGCTTGAAAATGTAACAAAAAAGGTAGACAAATAGACTCACTTTCTCTTCCATATTATTAGTATGGATTCCAAGGTCCAGCGACACTATCAATACCTATCTAATAATTAATTAATCTACGTGGTTTTTGATAAGGTTCGCTAGCGATTTTTACAAAAATGATCTTAAATTACATAAAGTTAAATTACATGACCTACGCAAAATAATTTTGCAATATTTTTCAGCTAGTATGATACAACTCTTACGTAAAAAGAGTATTTTTACCTCACTATGGTATTCGGCGGAGCAAGCGAAAAGCATAATGAAGATAGGCGTAATCAAGATTTTAATAAATTGTTCGCTTAACCCTCTTTTATCCTCGGAGCCGGAACATTCGCCTAAATTCGACTTTTATTCTACTACTTGGGCTTTTATATGGTAGAGAATAAAATTGGCATTCGGAGTCAATTATTCCGAGTACCTACCTATTTCTACAATTGAATTTTAAATGAAAGGGGCTTTTTAAGAATATTAGTTTTTAAAACAGTCTCGACTGGCGCTTTTTGCGTAATTAAAAGTCACTTGCTTAAAGAATTATGTAGCGTGCACGATAATTTATCTGGTTGGACAGGGTAAGTATACTAACTGCCGTACTCAGAGTCGCTTAATCGTTACTTAAGTTTAGTTAAAACGAGACAGAGCTATATCTCTCACATAAATCTGTCTCGTTTTAACTCAATCTTAGGTAACGATTAGCTTACGGCAGTGAGTGTCTTTTCGTTTGTTCGTCAGTGTTTTGCTTACCTACTCGGAACAGCGTTTTATTTTAGCGTTAAAACTATCGTGAGTGATTTCCATTATATCCAGACATACGAAATCAAGAGTTCTTCGAGAAACAAGAGTTTGATTTCTCGAAACTGCACCCCTTGTCATTTTGATGCAAAATGTTTGACTAAAACTGTAGTTAAGTTGCACTTTTGTTAACTTCTTCTTGGTTGTATGCTCATGACTAAAGGTCATGTCCGTAATCAAGTGTCTTCGTTGCGATGGCAGTAGCCTTCCACACGTCTAAGAGTGACATTGGGTAGAATAATCTTCATTAGTACTATGTATTTGAACTTTTCTGAAATGGTCCATTACTCGTAACTGTTTCCTTTGCTTTAATTTTACAAAGATGTAAGAGTTATAATAAGTACGTAGGTTTGCGATAAGTAATTTTATTAGACTCTAAAAGTAATTTTAAATCCAATGCGTACGTTAATAGATAATAGTAAGAAATGTTGCAGTATTCTATGTAAGTATCATCAACTAGTCGATTTAAGGCACGCAAATAAGGTTGAAGAAAATTCAATTTAAACAAGTTACCTACATGGATTTTCTCGGAGGAAAAATATCAATGCTCCCATGTCTCCTCACTGACAACCTTTTACGGACAAAAATTTATAATGGTAGTTTCCATTAACCGAAGTGGCTGTCTGGGGCCTGATGCATGACGCACTTGTGAGAAAATATTAATAAGACCACGTCCTGCGCTCAATATAGATAACGCTTTTCAGTTATCTTGTCTTCGTACCTACTTGATAATTTTTATTCTAGCCCTTTCTTTTTTTCCTGTAAGTAGTGTATTTCTGTTTAAAAAAATATTTTTGTAAAAACTAGCGATCAAAACATAATGTTTTATCAACTCTATGTCAACTATGCACAAGATGGATCACCCTGTTTAAAAAAATTGCAGGCTTCGTCAAGTGTTTGGTTACAACTTGAT
The DNA here is from genome assembly GCF_902806685.2 of Maniola hyperantus. NCBI lineage: Eukaryota > Metazoa > Arthropoda > Insecta > Lepidoptera > Nymphalidae > Maniola > Maniola hyperantus. Next base: position 9,855,984 of record NC_048550.1, read on the forward strand.
GCCCATTGTTAAATTGATTAGACAGCTTCATAGAACACAAATTGTTTGAAACAGGCCTTCTCTTTTATAGGTACTAATTTAGTTCAATGTACCTATCTTACAAACTAAGTAGGTCATCATATCGAACAATCCACTCGAATTTTGCAAGTGTAACTTCATAAGCGTGCGGTTTCACGTCCATTATTCTGGGACAAAGTGCCAATCCTTTGGGTCAAAGAGACCCTGATTCAATCCACCTGCTCGGTCGCTTTGACAACCGCTGTGCGGAATGGACTAGGTATGTGACTGACGTAAGGTTCGTGATACGCTTATTGGAATATGGAAAGGCGTAAACCTCTCGATGCTTTATTGTGGACCTACAGTTTGTGGGAGAATATAATATAATATAGGAGTTTACTTTTAGGGTTCCGTACCTCAAAAGGAAAAACGGAACCCTTACAGGATCACTTTCTTGTCTGTCTGTCTGTCTGTCTGTCAAGAAACCTACAGGGTACTTCCCGCCATGAAATTTGGCAGGTAGGTACATCTTATAGCTGACATTTGGGGAAAAATCTGAAAACCGTGAATTTAGGATTAGATCACACAAAAAAAATTAAATTGTGGTCATGAACTAATAATTAGTATTTTCAACTTTCGAAGTGAGATAACTATGCATATAGTGGTATGTATGTAGTGGGGTATCATATGAAAGGTCTTCACCTGTACATTCTAAAACAGATTTTTATTTATTTTTATGCATCATAGTTTTTGAATTATCGTGCAAAATGTCGAAAAAATACGACTGTAGTACGGAACCCTCATTGCGCGAGCCTGACTCGCACTTGGCCGGTTTTTTATTTTTGGATGGACTACGTATGACGGAATGGACTCTAAGGTATGTGATGTTGTGAGGATCGTAAATCGTAATATGTTTATTGGAATTTGAAAAGACGTAAACCTCTCGATGCTTTGTGTACCACCCCTACCATGAGACAGTGTCACGAGGTATCAATTAATATGATGTGGTTGTGATATTACGGGAGAGCAATCAAAATGTATGCTTGGTTACAGAACCATTATTAAGGGAGTGAAATGAAGATCACGAAAAAATATTGTTGAAATGCAAATAATAATACCTAATAGGTAAGTATTCGAAAATCTCGTGGGTACTCACTCTTTGATTTTCCAACATAAAACAGCCTAAATCAATCTTCAGGTCTTTAACTTTTCCATGAAAAAAATCAAGTCGATTCCATGCTCCGTTTCGGCGTGATTGAAAGACAAACAATCACACTTTCGCATTAAATAATATGGGTAGTTTTTTTTTAAAGATTTCCAACGACTTTAAGCCAATGTAGTAGGTATTATGTATTCTGAGCAAATACAATAAACTGTTACCACTGGCTTTATCTCAGCTCTATACCTTACAACCTCAGTGCTAACTTGCTTGAACTGTCGTTTAGTCACGGAAACAGCTGACCAAACTTGGAAACCGGAGTTAGCGGCTGAAATAGTGTCAATAGTTTACCAACGTTTTCCATTCAGATCGTTTTAGAAGTAGATTTAATGCTTTTTTTCTGGGCAGTCAAAATATAGGTAGGTACCTAACCTCTTTTTATGGTCATACCTACCTATTATTCTATGAAACATTTGCAAATTGGATTCTAAGTTGTTATACAACATTTTTTTTGTGTCTTATCTAAATCCATACTAATATTAGTATACATGCGAAAGTGTTTCTGTCTGTCTGTCTGCTAGCTTTTCACGGCCCAACAGTTGAACCGATTTTGATTAAATTTGGTACAGAGTTAGCTTACATACATCCCAGGAAAGGACATAGGCTACTTTTTATCCCGGAAAATTAAAGAGTTCCCACGCGATTTTTAAAGACCCTAAATCCACGCGGACGAACTCGCGGGCATCATCTAGTTAAATATTATATATCTTCATTTTATTTAAGAACAGATTTCATATGCCATTGTATCTAATTAATAATTAACGTGACATGTCTTGGTTAAAATTCATTGATGAAGTATGAACTATGTATGTAGTACAATAAAATTGCAATCAGTTCTGGTGATCACCGGACGCGATAAGCACATAAACAATTATGACTGGGTCAGCATTTATGACGGAACGCTTTTACGCCAAATTGAAAACAACTCATGGTTTATTCACTACAAGCTGTCCGTTGGGACCAATTTAACGAGAACTATGCGATATCGCTGTCAAATATAATATGTCATGTATGCAGTTGAGTAGGTACCGTCCTCGACACATAAGAGCTCATGTAATGGTGGACCAAAATTATATTAGTGATTTTCGAGTGCTATTTGATTTGGGAGGATTTCTGAATCATTCCACTGTTTGCTGCTGCCTGTTTCGGAAACCCTTCCATCGCTTTATAATAGTGCAAATAAATAAAGTGGTTTGACCCAGTTGTAACAACAATATGAACTCTATTAATAAAAGGGGTTTGCACGGTTTGTAGCATTAATCAGAACGATATTTAGATGAATAATAATAATCATGGGTTCCATCCGTCAGCCTGTATGCTTAGAATACGGTTGGCATTGTGTTAAACAAAATGTTAAAAAAACTTGTCAAAAACAACTTTTGAATTTAAAAATAACAGTTTTAAACATGTTTTTAATCCTGTTTTAAGCAAAAATGTTTTGGTTTTTTAATCCTTTTTTTTAACCCTGGCCCCACTGATGCTTTTTGAACAGCGCGGCACCACAAAGTACACCCGGTTCTCTGCCTTGTATGCTCCCACTTCCCGCCATCATCGATCAAAAGGGTTTCATTCCCATACTGCGCTTACCGGTACGCGATCTCCACTCCAAGGTTCAGAGCATGCCTGCCCCAACGCTCATTGGTTCGGCGACAGACATGGCCTGCCCACTGCTACTTCTTGGGCTATGTTACTTCGGTTCTCATACAAATATCCTCATAATAATATTCGATTGGTTCAATCCCGCGGGCGTCTTATTTGTTTATTCAGAATTATTTACATTTTACGCAATAAAATATCACTTGCTTTAACGCTGAAGGAAAACATCGTCAGGAAACCTGCATGCCTGAGAGTTCTCAATAACGTTCTCATAGGTGTCTGCAATCCGTCCTCACTTACATAAATTATGACTTCTTTCATTGTTGACTATGTTATGAGCTGTTCAACATTCATTGTCATTTTGTCTTTCACTAAAAAGCGCTTTAGATGAACCACCTCCCATGATTTATTTAAAGATGGATGCAAATACTTAGTACAAATTCAGTTATAGGTAACACCATTGATCAACATGTGAGAGCACGCACAGGCTCCATAAAGCTTAGTGCAATTTGAAACGAGTGCTCTATAAAAATACATTTGTTTTTTTTTAGAAAATGGGTGGAGATTAAAACATCTATCACCTATTGTTAAATGTTCTCTGAAAGCACTGTATCCTACGCTAGTAGTACGCTATCCCGCACCGGGTTAGCGCGGAGGCTGTGCAGTTGTGCGAGGCGTTCCCACCCCGATTGTCATCTCGACCTGTCGCTTACTAATTATAACACCTACATTTAGTTCCTGCTCAAACTGTGTGTGAGGGTTTGCCTTTGCACTGCAATAGAGCGCAATCTTGCTGAGCTCAATCAGTGGATTAAGTTTTTTCTTTGATAGCTCTTGTCGCTGCGACAAACGAATGGTGCGAGACTCCTTGCCGAAAGAGTAGGTACACAGTCAGCGATCAACTTTTAATACATATTAATCTCTTTTATTGACACGGAATCGATCTTTTATTAAAATCGATCGTACGTTTTTCGAGCGAGAAAATAGTCGGTAGCTAGCCGCTTCTTCGTTGGCGGTGGGACAAGTGCCCAAACATTGAACCAATCTAAATATATAAAAGGATTGACTGACTGACTGATTTATCGACGCACAGCTCAAACTACTGGACGGATCGGGCGGAAATTTGGCATGCATATCTGCATGCCAAACAGCCCGATGCTATTATGGCTTAAGCATCCGCTAAGAGAGGATTTTTGAAAATTCAACCCCTAAGGGGGTGAAATAGGGGTTTGGTGTAGTCCACGCGGACGAAGTCGCGAGCATAAGCTAGTAGTTTTTTTATGTACGGCCTTGTCACAACTAACCTTTTACCCTCATCAGTGGCGAAATATTACTTTTGGCTTCAGAAATATTACAAAGAAACTTCAAAATCAAAACAACTTTGAAGTTTGAAAGGGGCCCAACAAGCACAATTCATCAAATTCCCTTTACATTTTGTAATTTCTTAGATGAGCCGATTTAATGTCGGCACCGATTTGTAAATCTTTTACCCTCTTGAACTAACTTTCTATTCAAAGTCTTGTCTGTACAACAACTGTTATTATGGTAATTAATTTTGTTCCTAACTTTCAGGAGTGGTTTTATGCTTAAAGGAATAAACACAAACTGATTTCTAAAGCACCTCTACCTTTCGTTCTCCATTTATGTTTTCAAAAGGTACGAGTATGTGAAGTTTGCAAATCTGCACTTGGTGAGCGTGGTGGACTATGGCCTAAAATTTCTCATTCTGAAAGTAGACCCGTGCTCAGCAGTGGAGCGGTGATGGGAGGATGATGATGATAAAGTAAAACCCGTGATGCGGCTTGACTTGAATTGTTTGGTAGCGCAGCCGAGCGCATTAACTAGTCTAAATATATAAAAGGAAAAGGTGACCGACTAACTGACTGACTGGCTGGCTGATCTATCAACGCACAGCTCAAACTACTGGACGGATCGGGCTGAAATTTGGCATGCAGATAGCTATTATGACGTAGGCATCCGCTAAGAAAGGATTTTTGAAAATTCAACCCCTAAGGGGGTGAAATAGGGGTTTGAAATTTGTGTAGTCCAAGTGGACGAAGTCGCGAGTATAAGCTAGTGTTTAATAAAATACATAGTCATTTCACGTATAAACATAATGTTATGTTCTTATAGTGAAGTCTCATAATCTATTGAAATCTAAATACACGGCAGAAAAAACGCATGTCCTGTCATGCTCATCATCAATCACTGACCCTAGCAAGACACTTGATATGCGACTGGTCATCAACTATGAAGGAAACTGCCACAAAAAATACTATCAAAGCTCCTTTTCGACAAGGCCTTTGAACGGAAATTCTAGTAAAAAAGTTCCATTAATGATACGGGTTATTTTACATCTATTATTTTGCTTATGATTTGTCAGTGGACATGATAAAATTAAACATGATTAGCCGGCTTATCGGTATTTTATAGGATATATTTCGGAGAGTGTGCTCAGGAACTTTTCGATCTTGTTCCCTCTTCACCATTTTACCACCGAACTGCAAGACGTCGGGCGAGTTTACATCCTTATGTCGTCGACATCCCATCTACACGCACAAAACGTTTTGCGTCATCATTACTCATACGCATGGCTAAGGTTTGGAATACTCTTCCACGATATGCGTTTCCTACCAATTACAACCCGGGTATCTTTAAAACAAGAGTGAATAGACATCTTCTATAGGTAAACGCGTCCCATCTTAGGCCACATCATCGCTTTCCATCAGGTGTGATTGTGGTCAAGCGTTTGCCTATAATGAATGAAAAAAAATTAAAAACACCTTATTTTTTGTTGAAGGATTGGTTTGCACTTGAATGATAAAATCTAAGTTGGAGCGCGTTTGCATAGAAGATGTCCATTCACTCACTACCCTAGACACTAGAACACACACATCTAATCATTCTGTTACAAGTAAGTCAACAAAGGGCTAAGGATCCGAGATAAAATCCTACGACAAGCTAATAAGATACTATCAGGATTGTGCTACGAGATATAACGGCAATGTGTATAGGTCGAGTGCTACTTATTTGTTTAACGGTAGTATACACTAAATGCAAAATTAATATGATAAGAGTTTTGAGCTTTTTCGTCTCGTGCCCTTCCACTATTGAAAGTACATCATCATCATCATCAACCGATAGACGTCCACTACTGGACATAGGTCTCTTGAAGGGACTTCCATAAGCCACGGTCTTGCGCCGCCTGAATCCAGCGGCTCCCTGCGATTCGTGCTCGAAGACTGGTTTTCAAGCACTGAGGAATTTTGGACAAGAAGACATCTCGAACCTTCCTGAACGCTGCCCAACCGAGTTGGATTTGGTGGTTGACCTCTTTCTCGAAATTGGACCTACCCATTGGAAGTTATTTCGTCATATTTTTTCATGTTTTTCGTCAAACGGAAAAGTTTTGGTACGTTCATTCTCCCGTTTCAGCTTCTGTTTGTTATGAATTCTAAATAGATAGACTGTGGTTAAGTACCCGGAAAAATGAGTAAAGTAGGCCGACACAAATCTATACTAATATTATCCATGCGAAAGTATGTATGTGTGTCTGCGAGCTTTTCACAGCATTTAATCGATTTTGATGAAAGATACAGAGTTAGTTTACAACTTGGAGATTGACGTAATACTTTCTATCGGGAATCGGAAAATCTCAAAGAATTTCCACGGAATTCTTAAAGGTTTTATGTTTGGTACAAGGATCGCTTGCATTTTGGACACTGACATAGGCTACTTTTTATCTCGGAAAATCAAAGAGTTCCCACGGGATTTTTAAAATCCTTAAATTCACGCGGAAGAAGTCGCGGGCATTATCTAGTACAAGTTTATAAATACGAACCCTCAGAATGCACGTTCTTTTTTTTGTTGCCAGGCTTTTAGGCAGTGTTACACCCAGAGTAAAAACCATTTCAACAAAAGTCGCGCATCCATTATTTCTTTACTTAGAGTAGGAACGTGCTAATGGCCTACTTGAAATATGTTTCCCCTTTTTACTCAACATTGTATAGGACAATATCTTTAAAAAAAAGCCCGTCGAAAGCATCTGTTGCGAAAATATGAGATAGGCACGACACTGTGATTTTTACTCCCTCTATTTCATTAAAACGTGGTCCCAGATGTTACCAACAATATAGAAACGTTTTATGAGGACTTTATGGGTCCGATTTATATTAGAAATCGGAGGGTGATGTGACTTATTTGCAACTAGCTGACTAGCTGATGCCCGCGACTTCGTACGCGTGAATTTAGGGTTTAAAAAATCCCGTGCGAACTCCTCGATTTTCCGGGATAAAAAGTAGCCTATGTCCTTCTGCAGGTCTTAAACTACTTATCCATGCCAAAAAATCACGTCGATCCGTTGCTCCGTTGCGACGTGATTGAAGGACAAACCAACAAACCAACAAACAAACACACTTTCACATTTATAACAGGGGTAGTGATTATGTTGACCCCAGTTGGCTAAATTGCAAACCTAATAATTTTAGGCAAGGGAATTATAAACAATTAAAGTCTCAACTTCTTCAACCAGAACTCAACTTCTCAAAGCAGATTGCTTAAAAAAATCAAAACTCAACAAAATCAATATACCTAATATACCTACTTACAATTTGAAGTTTCAATCCAGTCACCCAAATATTGTGCCCGAAGTCCTAGGCAACGTAGGTTTAATATTATTTCGGGGAACTCCTGTTGTACAATAGAGAATCAGAATCGCTCCAGCTCGCAGGGGCAACCGACAATCAAGCTTGCTAAATACACTCGCGATTGTCCTCGGAAACAATGCTCGATTTACGTGTATTACATGGATGGGTAAACTAGACTCCAGTTAGAACCTGTTCTGGAGGTCTACGTGCTTAAATATACAGGGTGTAACTAGAATGCTGGCAAAAACGAAGACAGGTACCTACTGATGATTACTGATATGATACCACAAAAAAACGCAAAAAATAATAATTAAAAAATCCTATAATTTTGTAAATTTTCGATATATTGCAAATATAACATCTGACGGACGCTAGAGGTCAAAGAACGTTGCATAGGTAGGTCACTCGGGAGTCAATGCCGCGTCGTAAGCAGGGCTTTGACCCGAGTCTTGTACGCTATACATTGCGGGTTTGAAAATATTAAATCACAAAAATACAAAATGAGGCAAATGGTTATTGGTATTGGATTGTGTTTAGGTAGTATAAGAATAACGCTAAGTTTTTGCTAGCGTTTGGTTACACCTTGACCCTTGTATACCTAAAAATAATATACAGGGTTACAGGAAAATAGGACACGATCCCGTTAAGGGGTTATAGTACAGGACATTAGCTATCAAACGAACCCTAAAGTGCTTATGCGAAAGTGTATCGTTTTCGAGTTATTCATTTTTTTATTTTTTTCTTGGGAAAAGGGTGTTTGCGACTTTAAAAATTAATAAAAAAAGGAACAATGTATTTCAGCAGATTTTTTTTTATTTCTTGCTAGTACATATCCTTGTTAATAATAAACAGTTATAAAACTTAAAAAAAATTCAAGCATTTTAAAATTACAGCCCAAAAACTGTACAAGTTTTTGATTTTTAAATTTAATTCTTTGAATAACTTGCACATTTTCTGTAAAAATTACTATGGCACTTATCCTGCGGATTATTTTAAAAACATCTACGTTTCGTTAGGTATCCATTGGTACAAAAAAATTACAAAAAAATTGATAAAATCAAGAAAAAATTACACAACAAAGAGACAAGGTAGAAAATTCTAACAAATACTATTGCCAAAGAATTAAATCAGAATCTATGTAAAAATGTGTTAAATGCAAAATCGTTAAAGATTATTTTTAATGGTAATATAAAATCAGTCAAGTGCGAGTCGGGCTCGCACACGAAGGGTTCCGTACCTTCGTACAAGAAATAACAATTTTTAATATTTTTTTAATTTTTATGGCAGCCATTTTGTAATTTTTAGTATTTGTTGTTATAGCGGCCATAAAAATACACATTTTGTGAAAATTTCATGTTCGTTCGTCCGTCCGTCCGTCTGTCCGGCCGTCCGTTTGTCTGTCAGTGGACTGTATCTCGTGAACCCTAATACGTAGAGACTTGAAATTTTTACAGAATGTGTATTTTTATTGCTGCTATAACAATAAATACTAAAAATTACAAAATGGCTGCCATAAAAATTAAAAAAAATTAAAAAGTGTAATTTTTTGTACGATGGTACGGAACCATTCGTGTGCGAGCCTGACACGCACTTGACTGATTTTATGTTACCTTTTGACCTTATTAAAAATAATATTTTGCATTAAACTCGTTTTTACATTGATTCTGATTTAATTCTTTGGCAATAGCATTTGTTAGAATTTTCTACCTGGTCTCTTTGTTGTGTAATTTTTTCTTGATTTTATGATTTTTTTTGTAATTTTTTTGTACCAATGGATATCTAACGAAACGTAGATGTTTTTAAAATAATCCGCAGGAAAAGTGCCATAGTAATTTTTACAGAAAATCTGCAAGTTATTCAAAGAATTAAATTTAAAAATCGAAAACTTGTACAGTTTTTGGTCTGTTATTTTAAAATGCTTGAATTTTTTTTAAGTTTTATAACTGTTTATTATTAACAAGGATATGTACTAGCAAGAAATAAAAAAAAATCTGCTGAAATACATTGTTCCTTTTTTTTATTAATTTTTAAAATCGCAAACACCCTTTTACCAATAAAAAAATAATAAAATGAATAACTCGAAAACGATACACTTTCGCATAAGCACTTTAGGGGTCGTTTGATAGCTAATGTCCTGTACTATAACCCCTTAACGGGATCGTGTCCTATTTTCCTGTAACCCTGTAGTTTATCCGTACCGTATATCTGATTTTGACAAAATTTGGTAAAGTATGCAGCAGAAAATAATGAACATCGACCTTTAGAAAGAGATAGCGGTTTTGTTACTGTCTCTGTCGTTGAGACCGACAAAACGTCACATAGGTATGAGTGACAGACAACGCTCTGCAAAGCCGAAATCTCATCTAAAGATCGATTTGTACATTATTTTAAGCATAAGCATCTTGCATATCGGGCTACTTACTTTTTGACTTGGAATTTTTAAAAACCGAAACGTACGCAAACGAAGTCGTGAGCATCCTCTATGTAGTCCATAGAACCGACAATATTTAGGTATACTAAGTAATATAAGTAAATCTAAGTAAATAATTACAATACAAAAGAGCTTACCAGTATGTTTGTAGAATACTCGTACCTTACTAAAAAACTTACCTCCATCAAAATAGTCAAAATGCTTTAGTTAGAAATATTTTAGTTGAAATGCTTGAAAAGAATAAAGATCAATCATTGTAGAGTTCTATAAAATCAAATATCTCACTCCAGTCTCCATCCCCTAAAATGCATCATTTCAAGAGGTCAACGACCATTCAATCACAAAAAAATCCACAGACTTAATCTTGAAAGCATGAAAAGAAGTAGTCTGAATTTATTTTTACAAAATGCACATACGAGCCAACAAAAGCGGCCAAAATGGAAATAAACCAGTACAATATTGTGACGGCTCCAAAAGAACGCCTTTGCGATACTAAGATACAAAATGCAGACAAGAGATTACATCTCTGCACTAAGAAAATCGTTCGTTGTTCTAAGTAAATAGAGATACTTAATAAACAGTTATTGCAGCGAATTGAGAACCACCTCTGTTTTGGAAGTCGGTTAAAAATGGTGCCATACAGCCCAAAAATGTCCGAAAATTCCGTGGGAACTCTTTGATTTTCCGGGACCAAAAGCATTAATGTTCTTTCCCGAATGTAAGTTATTTGGGCACCTTTCGTCGAGCCGGTTAAACGGACAGAGCGTAAAAAACCAGCAGACAGACAGTCTTTCGCATTTGAGTATGTATAAAAATAAATATACCTGCCTAAGCATAAAGTTAATTAAACTTTTAATGAGAAAAATGCACTCAAACATTATTATCTGTCCAATTGTATTGTATAAAAGACAACAACAGAATGGACAATCATAAAATTAATCATGCTCAAGTAAACTCAAGTTTTTATTTATTTTTCATCGAATATTTAACAAACCTGTGATAATATGTGAAACCTGATACAGGCTCGCAATCTTCGCGGCGAACAAATTAATTTTTAAACGACTTCAAAAAAAGGAGGTTCTCAATTCGTCGGAATCTTTTTTTTTTATGTATGTTACCGGATTACTCAAAGACGCCTGGACCGATTTTGAAAATTCTTTTTTTGTTTGAAAGTGTATACTTCAAAGTTAGTCCCATTTAAATTTGGTGAAGATCTGATGAACATCTTAGAAGATAGATAATGGAACTCCTCAACGGATAAGAGTAAATTGCTCGCGATCAGTGTAATAGCTTAGTAAACAGTAGATTTTTAACCAGGCATAGCATATTTTAAATGCTGGGCAACTTAAAATTGTGAAATATTTTTTTTTACAAAAAAATAAAAACCGACTTCTAAACCGACGACAAAAACTATTGTGAAAAAAATAAAATAAAAATCATCACAAATTGTTTTGTTCAATCAATCATGAAAAATTCCTTAGATTTTTATAATAACCATTAAAAAAAAACATTTTTGTGGTTTCTTTAGCTTGATAACTTTACAGTCCGTATGTCTTATATGATTAAGCGAGTTAATTGAATAATTTCCATATTATAACACAGGTCGCAACGCACGTCGCTGACGTGATTCTAATGAACTAATTACCCCCCTCCACTTCTCGAAACCCCCCCCGGGCAAGTTCGGGAAGTGTTCACAGGGCAACCTTTTGAGACGAAATTAAACTTTAATAGGCGCAAGCCTTTGATATTGTTTCTTGGGAAATACAAATTACGTAACATGAATTTTGCAAAGACGGAAAATGACATGAAGAAAATTGCGAAAACCATCTAGTCATATTACGAAACTATTTTTAATATCTAGTCTCACTTTATTGTTTAACGTGAATTTTGTAAAGACGGAAAGACTGTCATGAAGAAAATTTGCTAAAAACATTTAGTCATAATCATAATATGAAACTATTTTTAATTTCTACTAACTTATTATCGTGATACCTTGAAAATAACTTTACGTTGGTTACTCAATCACGTCATAATAGATATTTAGGAACTGACTTTACGTTTCGGTAAACATAACTAAATCATTATGTAAATGATAAAAAAACTTTCATACCATTACTTAAGGTTTCGTACCCGAAGGGTGCCAACGGGACCCTATTACTAACTCCGTCCGTTCGTCCGTCCATCCATCCGTCTGTCTGGTAGTGGGCTGTATCTCGTGAACCATAGGTAGTGACCTGAAATTTTCACAGAATGTGTATTTCTATTGCCGCTATATCGACAAATACTAAAAATTTCATAGTTGCTGCCCTAAAAATTAAGAAAAAAGTGTTATTTCTTGTACGTTGGTACGGAACCCTTCCTGTGCGAGTCCGACTCGCACTTGACCGATTTTTTCTACATAATAGACTATAATGTCTCATGGAACACAACGATGAAGTCATGATGTCTAGGATGGAACGCGCTTGCCTAGAAGATGCCTTGTCTTTAACTTTCACCGAGTAGATAACACTCAAATACGAGTTAAATAATCATAAGCTGACTTAAGGTAATAGAGGAATCAAAGCTTAATAGGGAACTATTAATATAGATACCACTAGAGAACCATCCAGTAGGTAAAGCTCCACTTATGGTACTAGTCAGGGCCCTCTTTCCCACTGGGCACTATGGGCCCAGGGCCCACGATCGATAGGGGCCCACTAGTCCCTGCCAGATCACCAAACTATAACCGACCGACCGATATTTAATTACCGAAAATCTAGAACGTGACTTATCTACTTTCTTGCCTATTCTAAGAAAATAGTACCTACTCTGTCAAGAACAAGATCATAGCGGCCCCATTATTCTAATGTGCCCAGGGCCTCCAATAGGATAAAGATGGCTTTGGTACTAGTTGCGGTTTCAATTGAAATTATCCACTACATTCCATAGAATTAAAGCTATTAGCTATCCCACAATCGAAGGGGGCATCACTCAAACCTTACCGCGGTAGTCAATCGTAGAATGTAGTCAGTAGCGTGCACAGAGTTCGAAGCCAGGGTAAGCATTAGTAAGATAGGCCTTAGATACACCTTATATAGACCTACTGAATGGCAGGTCATAAAGAAAAATGGGCACTGGTCATTTCAACTAGGGTAAGCAGTACTTTTATGCCTCTATGAATTGCACGCCACTGAATGTAGTCCGTGATTGTGAAGGACACTGACATTCCGTCGTAAATCGATGTTATAGTCAGTAGCTGAAACACCGGTGTTGTTAGTTTCACCTATAGTTAACCCTGAACCTAGGAACCTAAGACTTTCTAATAAATTGTCATCATCGTCATCATCATCAACCCATAGCCGGCAACTACTGAGCACGGGTCTCCCAGACTGAGAAGAGTTTAGCGTGGTAGAATATTAAGTCAACCACGCTGACCAAGTGTTGATTGGCGGACTTCACACACCTAACTTGGATGACTTTATGGAGAACTCTGAGACATGCCGGTTTGGTCACGATGTTTTCCTTCTCTGTTAAAACTAGTGATATTTAATTGTTTAAAACGCCCATTACTCCGAAAAGTTAGAGCTGCGTGTCTTCCCCCGGGCCTGGCGAATAGAAAGTCTAAGTCACTATGCCATCATCGCTCTAATAAACTACAAGAGTAGCTGCTAAACTTTTAGTCATAATCGAAAGTTAAAATTTTCAATGGTCAATGTTCTAAAGAGTGACCTTCCGTGAGATTTCTACTACTAGTCAAATATGGCAGTGGCAAAAGTTGTTACATTGACTGTAACAACGACATCGATATACCCAAACGGCACATTCAAAAGTGCACTGGTTTTCTTCCGGATGATGTTCCAGATCCTTGAACACAAAGGAAACGTTTAACAGAGTCATGCCCATTATTGAGTAACTACTTATGTGGTCCATTTTATTTGCCAGTCACGGTTTGAATGCATGATGTATCTTGGACAGTTGACGGTTTATGTTCCTGGAGAAATGATTGGCATGCAATTATCAACATCATCATCATCATCATCATCTCCATCAACCCATCGCGTGCTCTTTTAGTGTAGTGCCTAGTGCATATTGGCAGACTTGACACACCTTTGAGAACATTATGGAGAACTCTCAGCCGTGCAGGTTTTCTCACGATGTTTTCCTTCACCATAAAAGCAAGTGATATTTTTTTAACTCTGTTAATAATTTAACTAACTTAATTTATTAATTTATTAATTTAACTCTAAAAAGATAGGTGCGTGTCCGGGATTGAACCCCTGACCTCTCGAATCTTAACTACCAGTCTATCACGGCTCTCGGAAGTAATTATAGTAGGTATAGTATAGTAAGAATAATATTGTAGGTAGGTACCTATATCAAATCTTTAAAAAGGGCAACCACCGAGTTTCATGCTGGTTCTGTTCGGAAGGAAAGGCATTCGGAACCGAGATGCATTTGATAATTCAAAAGTACTTGTAAAAGTTTAAGGGCCGGTTGTTTCAAACCATTGGTCTTCGTAAGATCCGTTCGTTAAAATTTAACGGACGTAGACGAACTTTAACATCTGTTAATTTAAGTGCGTTGCTTCATTGTACAAAAAACTGTTCGTCATTGTTATTTTGGTTGCGAAACTAACCCTAAAAATTAACTTACTTCTCCATATCCTTTTCTTATTTCATTTTAAGTATATTAAATTATATACATAGTTATTAATATTGCTACTTCGCATTTTAAACACATTTTCTTTCTAACAAAATCTTCAAAAAAACTGTCATTAAAAGCTTTGTATTAAATTGATTCCATTATAATTTGTAAATAAAATATTCCGTTTGTAAGAAGTATGAAGTTACGAACAGATTTGACGATCACCAATGGCGCCAGCACCGGTTAACGTAAACGTAACTTTTTAACGAACGTTAGCGCTAGTAGATGCTGAATCAACGCTTTTTCTTTACTTACGTTAGTTAGCGCCATATTTAAAGGTTACGTGTCCGTCAAAATTTGTTGAAACAACCGGCCCTTAATGAATAAAAAATATTTTGATTTGATTTGATTTTAGGAATTATTTTTATTTTTATCTCGCCCCTACATTATAAACTTGTTTTAATACTAATTCCTACTATAGTTTGAACGTACGCCAAGCTAGTTTGTGAAAGGCAGAGCTTAGAAATCAGCCCATTGTACAAGATCGATCAACTCGTTTACCAACAAAAGGTAACGGCGCGAAAACTGGCTCTGCTCAACCCTAACGAGACCTATTGAGGACAAACAATGGCTGCATCTTGATGAAATCTCAACCGCTCTTAATATTGGGTAAATAGACGACTTCCGGTATTGGGCGTGCTTCGATTTTTAATGAGGCCTAACGTTTATCTGAATGCATGTACCTCCTTATTCAGTAATGGTTGTAAATAAGGTAAATAAAGTAAATTTTAAATTTTTTTAAGAAGTGATAAGTCAACCCATCGCTGGCTCACTACAGAACACGGGAGCACTACACTCACTCAGAGTGAGAAGGGTTTTGGCCATAGTCTACCACGCTGGCCATGTGCGGATTGGTAGACTTCACACACCTTTGAAAACATTATGGAGAACTCTCAGGCATGCAGGTTTTCTCACGATGTTTTCCTTCACCGTTAAAGCAAGTAATATTTTAATTACTTAAAAAAATGATGATAAGTGGTGACCCTCTATTCGGGGGGATGGTGAGATCCCGCGCACGCATCTCTTATACTTTTCGGAGTTAAGTGCGTTTTGAATCAATGTTTTAACTGTGTCTCAGCATCATGTTTAATATGAACCCCCGACCTCCGATTAGAAGGTGGACGTCCTAACCACTAGGCTATCACAGCTTCATATGATTATTATCACAGCTTCATAATCACATGATTACCTACATCA
Organism: Maniola hyperantus; assembly: GCF_902806685.2. Taxonomy (NCBI): domain Eukaryota; kingdom Metazoa; phylum Arthropoda; class Insecta; order Lepidoptera; family Nymphalidae; genus Maniola; species Maniola hyperantus. The sequence continues at coordinate 9,871,753 of NC_048550.1, forward strand.
TGTAAATCAAATTAACTATTGTAATGAAGATACTCGTGGAAATGGACGATCATACTATTACTGTTAAACTTGTCATTCCATAGAGTAATACCAGAGTGAACTGAAGTAAGGGAGCTCTCGATTTGATCCTGAATCGACGATATGTCAAATATTAGGCTATGGTGACTCGAAATCATAGAAAAATGTGGCTACTTTACGGCTACCTGCTTCATATTACTAACATTTGACGCCTCCCAGTGGCGTCGAAGTTTCGAAGTTTTGTTAGAAGTTCCTTAATAGTTCTGAGTAGAACTGTGATAACACTTAACAGATCATTGATATTCACTCCTCTTTGAAACCTGAAGCTCCAACATAATGTTATTAAGGTTATTGAACAATATGGATGGCTCTTCGATGCCTTCCTCCAAGCTTTGTAGCTGCCATATTAAAGTCTAAAATGATGTCTAGACTAGAGGTGTCAAAAAATAATGTACCTAATAAATTTATTAAATATATAAATGTATTCAAGATTTTCGTTTTTAGATTAAAACAAAATTGAATACAATATATAATAAGTAGTGAAAATTTGAGAAAATGCTTCCTAAAAAATAACTCAGGCGTTCGATCTTTGATACGCCGCGCGCGGCGCGACCGAGCGACGATATTAGAATAAAATATATTAGGTAGGTACAGCTGAATACAAATATCGTCGCGATTCGACGGTGAATAATTATTACATCGAATTTTCGTATTGGCCTGTTACATGTTGACTGTGATGATACGAGTATGCGGCTAGTATTTTTATCATTTTGTTTGTTTCGTAATAAATTTTGAATGCAGTTTTATTTATTTGTGAACTTGAGTGTCGATAAATATTTAATGCGAATAATTGTAATGTAGATTAGGCAAAATAATGTAGATTAGGTACATTTTTGTGTTGTGATAGATTTGAGTCGCGCGTTAATAATACCTATTATAGTAGATTTGTTCTTTTTGGAAATACTTGCGTCATTTTATAAATCGTATGAGAAAATGTTTTTCAAAGTGTAGGTATTATCATACATTTAAGTAATATAGGTAATAGGTTAGGTACGTGAAGTGGTATTGTTCTTTTTAGAAATCATCATCATCATTTTATAATTCGTATGATAATAAATATGTAGAAATGTATGATAATAAATATAGTAGTTACCTACTAAAAAGATTTTTTTATAGGTAACTAGGTAAACTTACCTACCTATTGTATTGTAGGTATCTACTTGACATTGCTTTATCGTTCTACTTGTTTTTATTTTTACATACATAGGTAAGTACTAGGTACTGTATTCCGCGACAGGTTGAGATGGCAATCGGGGTATGAGGCGGGGGTGACACCCCGCACACCCGCACGTCACCCTCGCTCGCCCGCACTGGGTTAGCACAGGGGCCGTGCGGGTGTGCGGGGCATTCCCTCCCCGATTGCCATTTCGACCTGTCGCGAAGGTATGGATTGGGTACCTATTAAGAGTAAAATTTAAAATTTAAATCAATCGAGTTAAATACAAGCTATACCCTAGTTCTCGACCTTATTGACGGTTATGAGAAAGTTGTTTTTTGTCATATATTCTTGTTCAGTAGGTATCATTCATAGATTGTTAAAATGTTGTTCCCTATGTCAATAAGGTCGGAAATCGATTGCACCCATTTTTCTGCTTGCGCCTCACGGTTCAAGCAATTTTTTTTTTGTAACAAAATAATGTAACGTTAATAATTATTAAATATTTGTCTGTAACACGTGATAATATTGTGATACACACATGAACCTGTATTTGACACCTCTAGTCTAGACTGGAATCTAAAACGGGTACTCTTGGATTTCCTTATAATTCACATTCCCTTTCTGATACCCGAGTCATGCTGAATGCATCGCGTTCTAGAAGAGATTTAAAATGGCTTAATGTAAATTTGAATTTAGACTTTCTGGCTGAATAATAAGAGTTATTTTTATCTATAAGTAAGGGATTTTAAGACGCTTTACTTTCTTGCATTTGTCGATTTCCTATAAACTTTGGTTTCTTCGAAGCTGTCGCGGATTTCTACTGGCATTACATTTTAACGCCGAGGAAGGGATTTTCAGTGGCTGCTATTACCTACTTATGCAGTGCTATGAACAGCAAATAATGCCGTGCATTTTTATCTTTAAAATTTACTATAAGTATTCTTCAATAAAATATTATCTCGGAATAACGAGTGGGCTACCTCAAATTAAATGTTGGCAACGTGTCTCATGATTGCAAAACTTACGTAAGCAGATAATTATCATGGAACAGTGGCTTTATGAACACGTCTCTACATAGTATAAAATAAAGTCGCTTCCCGCTGTCTGTATGTATGAACGCGTAGATCTTTTAAACTACGCAACGGATTTTAATGCGGTTTTCACCAATAGATAAAGTAATTCAAGAGGAAGGTTTATAGGTAGAATTTAATATTGGTTTGTGTTAATTTGTTGAAATATGACGATATTTGAATAAAATGTCGGAAGAAATCAAGCTTCCATCGCAAATTAACAAATATTACGCGCAAAAACGAGACTGAGGCGGGCGGCGGTGGTCGCATTTATAATATTAGTATGGAAGTGACACTACATAAGTATCTACATTGCCACCCATGCGAAGCCGGGGCGGGTCGCTAGTAAGAGTATATTAAAGCTTACCTAGTTTTGTTACTACAGCAAAACCATAGTGCAGAAAGTTTGAATCAACAATTAAATATTCTTAAAAATCTAGCAAAGCAATTATAATCCAACTTACTTCTACATACAGAAGACAAAGCTATTGGCTTAGCTTATAAAACTCAACACGAACCCACTTTTCGATTTTACATCAAACTAATATTATCCCAATCAGCCAATGCTAAGGCCTCGTCGTGGCATAATTAGTTGATTAGATAAGAAGACGAGCTTCGATCGAAAGTAATATAAAAGAACTAGCTTATGCTCGCGACTTCATCCGCGTGGACTACACAAATTTCAAACCCCTATTTCACCCCCTTAGGGATTGAATTTTCAATAATCCTTTCTTAGCGGATGCCCAAGTTATAATAGCTATCTGCATGCCAAATTTCAGCCCGATCCGTCCAGTAGTTTGAGCTGTGTGTGTTGATAGATCAGTCAGTCAGTCACCTTTTCTTTTATATATTTAGAAGAAGAGGTCAGCAAATACACAATATATTTAGATATGAACTAAAAATAATGAAAATGGAATAGAATTAACGTACATTCTATTGTATAGAAAACCCAAACTAAATATTGTATTTTTTTCTCTTTTCACAGTAGCATAATCGGGCTTCATCCGAATTTCATTGAATAGAGAAAAGGATAATACATTTCCAATTGTTCGACGCACGCTTTATAAATAATTTCTATGTATTGAATATTGGAATTAATCTGTATTTATTTATCTAGTTTGCTAGAATGTTATTATTGATGAGAATTTTATTGATAACCTGAATATTAAGCTGCATATTTTAGTATCATGTTAGGCGTTTAAATAATGTAGTTATTTTTAATGGGTTTTCAAACTGATTATAAACGAATTAAAATTTAATTTTGAAAATTTGTCTTCCATTGTTCACTACTACTGTTCTCCCCCAGAGAAGTTAGCAAGCTAAGTACATTTTTTCAAAATTGATATTCAAAATTCAGCTTTTTTTTTAATATTATAAATCAGTGCGTTTGCGATTCAAAGACACTTCTAAAAGTGTACCTATTTGAAAGGAAAATATTTATATTTCTAATGTAAAGTTTCAAGTTATAAGTTTTTAAAGTAAAAGTTACATTGAAGTTGTGTTAGCTCGTATTTATAATATTTATTGGTTATTTATTTTATTATCAATGGTTAACAAATAAACTATTTTAGCCAAGGTAGCTGCCAGCTCTCGGGTCCCCGGTTGACTCGATAACTCTTTTCGCAATTTCTTCAAAAAGAGCTCGAGCCCCCGGGCCCCACGGCCCCAAGGTCTCCACACCAAAAGGCACGAATACGAAGCTCCCATCGAGGTTTTCATATTTGCGCCTCTTGGCCTGTTCGGCGCTGATGGCCGCTGCTCGTATTTTAAACTTTACTTCATTAAACAGGTTAAAGTGTATTAAAACGGTGAGGGGGACAATTTATTGGCAGTTTGACAGACAACTGTCTCATAAACTTCCTTTCGTTTTACAATGCTCTGAATAATTCATTTGAAAGAGGGCGCGTGAACAAATTCCTTGAAACTTTCTAATGCCACCAGTTAAATAAATGTAAAAGTAGTTAATACTTATTGTAAAGGCCTTAATTCCAACACGTAGTATTCATGTTTATCATTGGGATCATTATTGATCAGTATGTTTTACCGAAATTAGTTCCAATGTTATGTACTTACCGTATGCCGCAGAACCGATTGCCGATGGGGCAGACGTGTTCTGGAGTGGAGACCGCGTATCAGCAAGCGCAGTGTGCGACGAACTCCAACCCGCTGGACTGACGACCTTAAGAAGATAGCGGAATGTGGGTGGATGAGGAAGGCGGAGGATCGTGTGTGGTGGCGTGCTCTTGGGAAGGCATATGTCCAGCTGTGGACGCAAACAGGCTGATTGATTGATTGAAGAAATTAGTTTATTTTTGTGAATGTCTAAAACTGAAGAGGTAAGTAGTAAGTAGGTACTACGGAACTATTTACCTATAGTCCACGACGGGAGTCTGGTTGCAATGGCAATCGGGGTATAAGGCGGGGGGACGGACGCCACGCACACCCGCACGTCACCCGGGGACTGTTTCCTAATCTCATCTTATTCTGAAAGGTGACCCGTGCTCAATAGTAAGCCCACAGTGGGTTGATTATGATGACGATAATTGCTTTTGATAACAGCTGTTAAAACTATGCTTAATTTTATTTCGAGGCCCGCACCGGGCCTTTTGAATCTACTCCGTATTTTGCTTTCAACCAATAATTTGTTAAAGTAAATAAAGTTGAATTTAATGGTTATTAAAAAGATTCGGCACCACTTGGCTCCGAAGGTATACATTACGCGACACATCGAGATGGCAATCAAGAAGGGAACGCCTCGCACACCCGCACAGCCCACGCGCTAACCCGGTTTGGGCAAGCGCGGGTGACGTGCAGTTTTGCGGAGCGTCCCCCCGCTTCATACCCCGATTGCCATCTCGACTTGTCGAGAACTATACATCAGACCCTAAGTCATTAGTAAGAGCGCCGTTTTTGACGCCTGTTATTGAGGTATGTTGCTTCATAATTCATATGTACTTATAATATATATATGACGTGTTTAAATCAAAAACATTAAACCCTAGAGGTTGACTAACAAAAAGGGACGGGGGGACATTTCACAGCCTAAAGGTGTTTGAGCATTCCCTACCGCGCCACTGCACTTCCACTTTTAATAAGTACGGAACCCCCTTTAATATATAACACACCCCAGGGACCGCCCTGGGGCCCCCAATTTACTAACAGGGGTCGTAATTCTTTAGCCGTAAGCTTTTCACGACTGTGATTCCTGAATTACGTTAAACATAATTGCATTCCTTTATTTTAACTTTATTTTAAAATAGGTTATTAAAATGTTTTTCTTAAGTTGTAAAGCTTCAAATATCTTAGTTTGTAACTAGTGTTTTATTTACATAAGTAACTAGAAAATGCTTTAATTTTACGCTAAAAATGACAGATTTAAACACGCAGTTACCGTTAGGCTGAAATTGTACGGTACGATGCCGTGTAGAAACCAAAGGGGTATGGGTTTAATAAAAACTGCCATACCCCTTCCAGGTTAGCCCGCTATCATCTTAGACTGCATCATCACTTACCACCAGGTGAGATTGCAGTCAAGGGCTAACTTGTATCTGAATAAAAAAAAATAAAAAAAAAATCTATAGAGCGTACTTTGCGTTTGCTCAGACTTAAGATTCAGTTAAAACGAAACAGATTTATGTGAAAGATATAGGCTCTGTCTCGTTTTAACTCTGTCTTAAGTCTAAGCAAAGTCAGAGTGCGAGAGTCTAAGGTCATCCATAGACTTTTTAGCCCATGGCCATCCTTCGCCAATTTTGACACTACTTAGTACTTACTTACTATGAGTATTAGCACGTCTTCCATCGATGTAAGGACCTACGACGTCTTCCCACATTTTGTGTTGCCTGTCCCTGTTTCTTTTATGTGCGTCCCTCAAAATTGATATTTATGTTACAAGAACCTCCGAATTTCATTTTATTTTATGACAGAGTAGGCTTTTCATATTATGTTCTTTTAAAAACTTTTCCCCACTCAAAACAGCGAACTTCCTCAACGCGATATCATTGAAAAGTTTATTTTACTTTCTTACACATTTCGATTTGGAACGCCTTCAATTCCAACTTTTAATGAGTAAATAACGAGATCTTTACCATGCCGGGTTTGTATACTTCAAGTGAAGTAAGTAAGTACTCATTTGATGATTTGACTGAGATTTGAAACGTTAAAATTGCTATAGCGATTTTACCGAAAGCATTGTGACTCTGGATTTTAACAACCATGATATAAATACAGTACCCGCACCCGGTAGGAAATATTGTACATCGACCTTTGGAAAGAGATAGCGATTTCATAGAGCGTTGCCTCTAAGAAATGCCGTATTTTGGAACATGTTCCAAAAATAAAAAGAACTTACACTACCTACGTGGCTGAAAGTATTGTATGTACATCGACCTTTAGAAAAAGAGATAGCAGTTGAGAAGCATTCGGAAAGGTAGAGCGTTGTCTCTGTCGTTGAGACCGACAAAACGTCACATATGTAGGTATGAGTGACAGAGACGCTCTACGAAGCCGAACCATTCTAAAGAGATTCTAAAGGTCGATGTACGATATTTTCTGCCGGCTACTGTAACTAGACAAGAGATAACAAGAGAGAGATAAGAAAAAAGAAGTCGCGAGTCGCATTTATAGTCTGAAAAGTTTGTCTGTTACCATTTCACAGCCCATCCGCTTAACCGATCTTGGTGAATTTTTTTACAGAGATAATTATTATCTCGCATACCAGCGACATAACTATTTCTTACCGATGCTTCTCACGTCGGAAAATCGACGAGTTTTATAAGATTTTAAACCTCAATCTACGTAGACGAAATGGCGGCCATCATGTAGTAAATTATCAATAAGTATAAATAGGTAAGTATAACGTTTAGCAGCCCCTGCTAACGAGCGGTATTATTCGTCCACAAGGGATAATCTCGTCGAAGTTGCTGTCTTCAACAATACATCCGGGCGGGGAGGTTAAAGTTCGGAGGCTAATTAATTACCAGCCCCTAATGACAACGTAAGATGGATGAACGGAGACACGTCGGGGTAATGGGAGCACTATTGATCATATCTGAAAGTATCTTATCACTAGTATCTTTAATAGATATAAATTGTATGTCAGGAATAACTCCGAAAAGTCATAGGGAGGTTAGTGTGCCCGGGATCGAACACTTGACCTCGCGAATAGAAGGCCCATGTCTTAACCACTGTCACCGCTTCACATATATAAATAATAGATGATGCCCGCGTTTTCGTCCGCGTGGATTTAAGTTTTTGAAAATCTCGTGGGAACTCTTTAATTTTCCGGGATAAAAAGTAGCCTATGTCCTTCCCCGGGGTGAAAGCTATCTCTGTACAAATTTCGTCAAAATCGGTTGAACGGTTGAGCCGTGAAAA